>NC_058519.1:605665386-608065386 GCF_904849725.1 Hordeum vulgare subsp. vulgare | reverse complement strand
GTGCTCACTGACAGAACTGTTCTCCTCCATCTTACAGCTAAAGAACTTGTCGGAGACTTCATATCTCTCGACACGGGCATGAGTTTGAAAAACTAGGTTCAGCTCCTGGAACATCTCATATGCCCGTTGTTGCTCAAAACGCCTTTGGAGCCCCGTTTCTAAACTGTATAACATGCCACACCTAACCAGAGAGTAGTCATCACTCCGCGTTTGCCAGACGTTCAGAATGTCCTGGGCTGCTGCGGGAGCGGGAGGATCACCTAGCGGCGCATCAAGGACATAAGCCTTTTTAGCTGCTTCAAGGATGAGCTCAAGTTGCGAACCCAGTCCGCATAGTTGCTACCATCATCTTTCACCTTGTTTTTCTCTAGGAATGCGTTGAAATTGAGGTTGACGTTGGCATCTACAATATTTATAAAGACAACTTTTAGACTAAGTTCATGACAATTAAGTTCATTTAATCAAATTAAGTATGAACTCCCACTTAAATCGACATCCCTCTAGTCATCTAAGTGATACATGATCCATGTTGACTAACCCGTGTCCGATCATCACGTGAGACGGACTAGTCACCATGGTGAGCAACTCCATTCTGATCGTATTCAACCATACGACTCATGTTTGACCTTTCGGTCTCTTGTATTCGAGGTCATGTCTGTACATGTTAAGCTCATCAAGTCAACCTAGGTGTTTCGCGTGTGTAAATCTGGCTTACACCCGTTGTATGCGAACGTTAAAATCTATCACACCCGATCATCACGTGGTGCTTCGAGACAACGAACCTTCACAACGGTGCACACTTAGGGGAATACGTTCTCGAAATTTTAAGAGGGATCATCTTATTATGCTACCACCGTTCTAAGCAATAAGATGTAAAACATGATAAACATCACAATGCAATCATATAGTGACATGATATGGCCATTATCATCTTTGCTCTTTCGATCTCCATCTTCAGGCATCGCATGATCATCATCGTCACCGGCGTGACACCATGATCTCCATCATCGTGTCTCCGTGAAGTCGTCACGCCAACTACTACTATAGCTAACCGTTAGCAATGAAGTAAAGGTAGTAAGCACATGGCGTTGCTTCTCATACAATAAATTAAGACAACTCCTATGGCTCCTGCCGGTTGTCATACTCATCGACATGCAAGTCGTGAAACCTATTACAATAACATGATCATCTCATACATCATACATGCAACATCACAACTTTGGCCATATCACATCACATGTCAAACCCTGCAAAAACAAGTTAGACGTCCTCTAATTGTTGTTGCAAGTTTTACGTGGCTGATTTGGGTTTCTAGCAAGAACGCCTTCTTACCTACGTGACAGCCACAACGATGATATGCCAAAGCTATTTACCCTTCATAAGGACCCTTTTCATCAAATCCAATCCGACTAGAGTAGGAGAGACAGACACCCGCTAGCCACCTTTATGCACGGTGTGCATGTCTGTCGGTGGAACCAGTCTCACGTAAGCGTACGTGTAAAGTCGGTCCGGGCCGCTTCATCCCACAATACCGCCGGAAAAGAATAAGACTAGTAGCGGCAAGCAAATTGACAAATCATCGCCCACAACTTTTGTGTTCTACTCGTGCATAGAATCTACGCATAGAAAACCTGGCTCGGATGCCACTGTTGGGTAACGTAGCATAAATTCAAAAATTTCCTACGCATATTCAGATCTTCCTATGGAGAGACCAGCAACGAGAGAGGGGTAAGAGCATCTTCATACCTTTGAAGATCGCTAAGCGGAAGCGTTGCTGGAACGCGGTTGATGGAGTCGTACTCGCAGCGGTTCCGATCTAGTGCCGAACTACGGCACCTCCGCGTTCAACACACGTGCAGCCCGGTGACGTCTCCCGCACCTTGATCCAGCAAGGAGGAGGGAGAGGTTGGGGAAGAACTCCAGCAGCACGACGGTGTGGTGTCGATGGAGAGTCGAGGTCTCCCGGCAGGGCTTCGCCAAGCACCGGCAGAGAGGAGGAGGAAGAGGGGCAGGGCTGCGCCGAGAGAGAGGGAAAACCGTGTGTCTCAATGGCCAAAACCCCTCTATATTTATAGGAGGAGGGGGAGGGGGTGCGCCACCCCTAGGGTTCCCCCTAGGTGGTGCGGCGGCCACCAGATGGGAGGGGGGCGGCGGCCAGGGTAGGGAAAGGGGGGCGCACCCTAGGTGGGCCTTGGGCCTCACCTGCGCCTAGGGTTTCCCCCTTCCCCCTTTCTCTGGTGCGCATGGGCTGGGTAGGGGGCGCACCAGCCCACCTAGGGGCTGGTTCCCTTCCCCACTTAGCCCATCTAGCCTCCCGGGGTCGTTTCCCCCCTTCGGTGGTCCCCCAGGGCCACCTCCGGTGGTCCCGGTGGTCCCGGTACATTACCGGTGACGCCCGAAACACTTCCGGTGTCCAAAACCATCCGTCCTATATATCAATCTTTACCTCCGGACCATTCCGGAGCTCCTCGTGACGTCCGGGATCTCATCCGGGACTCCGAACAACTTTCGGTAACCTCGTATAACAATTCCCTATAACCCTAGCGTCATCGAACCTTAAGTGTGTAGACCCTACGGGTTCGGGAGACAGGCAGACATGACCGAGACACCTCTCTGGCCAATAACCATCAGCGGGCTCTGGATACCCATGGTGGCTCCCACTTGCTCCAGGATGCTCTCATCGGATGAACCACGATGTCAAGGATTCAATCAATCCCGTATACGATTCCCTTTGTCTGTCGGTATAGAACTTGCCCGAGATTCGATCGTCGGTATACCTATACCTTGTTCAATCTCGTTACCGGTAAGTCTCTTTACTCGTTCCGTAGCACGTCATCGTGTGACTAACTCCTTAGTCACATTGAGCTCGTGATGATGTTCTACCGAGTGGGCCCAGAGATACCTCTCCGTCACACGGAGTGACAAATCCCGATCTCGATTCGTACCAACCCAACAGACACTTTCGGAGGTACCCGTAGTGCACCTTTATAGTCACCCAGTTACGTTGTGACGTTTGATACACCCAAAGCACTCCTACGGTATCCGGGAGTTGCACAATCTCACGGTCGAAGGACAAGATACTTGACATTAGAAAAAGCATTAGCATACGAACAATACTATCTAGTGCTAGGCTTAGGATTGGGTCTTGTCCATCATATCATTCTCCCAATGATGTGATCCCGTTATCAATGACATCTAATGCCCATGATCAGGAAACCATGATCATCTATTGACTAACGAGCTAGCCAACTAGAGGCTTGCTAGGGACACATTGTGATCTATTTATTCACACATGTATTACTGTTTCCTGTTAATACAATTATAGCATGAACAATAGTCGATTATCATGAACAAGGAAATATGATAATAACCATATTATTATTGCCTCTAGGGCATATTTCCAACAGTTTTTTTGGTGGTTCACTCATTGCGTGGAAGACGAAGAATCGGACTGTAATTTTCAGTTTCCCTCATTACGAGTATGTCTCTTCTGATCCATTTCAGTCTATTTTGTCCAATCCAAAACAGGTAATCAAAAATCCCATAGCGTACCGAAGTAGCAGAAGAAACAAAACATTTCTGATTGCCATTTCTGATCCATTGAAATAGAGCCATTTATTTATCCAATCCCAAAACAGGTCCACAATGAAGTACAGATAGAATCCAATTAATAAAGATACATAGCGTCCCACAAGCCACAACCGGATGAAATAGGCCTAGATGACTAACCACCTATCCTATTACTAGACCGTCATCCAAACCGGTTGAAGATACCCCGAGCTACCATCTCCCAACGGACACACCCAGTAACCAAAGGCTCCCTGGCTTCCGCAGGAGTGAGTAACAACCACATATATATCATGACAGTTTCCCTATAGGTAACCTGCAAAAAGTTAATAGAACGTTGTATCATTCATGCAGTTCCATGTAGTCCAAAGTAATGCACATACTCCCAACCGTATATGCTTTGCAGTGATTGTTTCAATTCCATTTAACCATGTTCCGAATAACGTGTGTATACTATTAGGAGGGTTGATATTAAAGGCTATACGGAGCGAGCGCCATAGTATCCTAGCCATTGGACATTCCTAAAAGAGGTGCTTGATAGTCTCGTTGTTATCACAAAAGTTGCATCTTTGACTACCTGTCCAATTACGTTTTATCAAATTGTCCTTCGTCAGAATAACTTCTTTGTGGACAAACCACGTGAAATTTTTTATTCTTAACGGAACTTTGACCTTCCAAATACGAAGTGACTTGGGTATAGGCCCCATATCTATGAGATCAAGGTACATAGATTTAACCCAAAAAATGGCATTCTTGCTCAACTTCCAATGAGCACTATTTGGCAAATCAGAGAGATTGGTGTCCACGAATCGTCTGACAAGATGTAGCCACTCATTCCATCTATCTCCAACCAAAGACCTTTCAAATTGGATATTTGAAGGCACAAACCGAAATACTGTGACACTATAAGCTTCTCTACATTGGACAATATTATATAGCTGCGGATACTGGATAGCGAGAGGCATCTCCCCTAACCACGTATCCTCCCAGAATCTCGTCGACTCATCGTTTCCAATGACAATCTTTGTTATTTGAAAAAAGGCTGCTTTCGTCCTCATCAAGCCCTTCCAAAACGGCGAATCGTTTGGTCTTGCTGTAACCTGGGCTAAGGTCTAATTTTGTACATATTTATTCCTCGAAATTTGTACCCATATGCCTTCATTTTCCACAGAAAATCTGAACAACCATTTGCTGAATAAACATCTATTTTTAACCTCTAAATTCTCAATTCCTAAGCCCCCTTGCTCCTTCGGTCTACAGATGATGTCCCATCTAGTAAGCCGATACTTTCTCTTGCTCTCATCACTCTCCCAGAAGAAACAAGATCGATATAAATCCAACCTTTTTTGCACCCCAACCAATATCTCAAAAAAAGATAGGAGGAACATTGGCATACTCGTTAACACTGAGTTAACCAGTATGAGCCTACCCCATAGGATAATAGCTTGCCCTTCCAACAACTTAACTTTTTTTCAAATCGATCCTCGATACATTTCCACTCCTTATTCGTTAGCTTACGATGGTGAATAGTAATACCCAAATAACTAAATGTTAAATTTCCACATTCGCACATCGAACAGTTTTTTGTAAGTGTCTTGTTCATCTTTGGTCTTTTCGAAGCAGAATAATTCACTTTTATTAAAGTTTATCTTCAAACCAGATAGATGTTCGAATAAGCATAAAAGGAGTTTCATGTTTCTGGCATTCTCCACATCATGCTCCATAAAGAGAATCGTGTCGTCAGCGTATTGTAGGAATAGGCTAGATGTATAGGCATCGTAGTCTATTTTTTCATCGCCAGATGTGACATCTTTTTATGCACTTTTTTAGCACTTGGTTTGTGAACTTGTTTTGGATCTAAGACATTGTTGCGATACTTATTAATAAAGTGACCGCATGCATCTCTTTGATGTAGAGGCCGGAGGCATTCCTCCTTTTCAAAAAAAAACACCACACGACACCAAGAACGGTCTAGCTTGTCCTTTTCTCTCTTTTTTCTAGATAAATTCGGTTTATCAATTTTGTTTTACGAACAAACCTTCAACAATAAACCAATGTTTCTAATATCCTATGACTTGTTATAAAAAGCATTGAGGTGATGGTGATATAAACAAAGCTTAGCACCTTAATAAATTCAGACTTTTTATCCATGACCTACGGTAACAAAAACACCCTGTACTGACCTCACCGTGTTAAGGTCTTGGGGATAGTCAAAGAGATCCTTCTATAAGATGGGATAGGGGGCCTGCATCATTTTTCGTACCGTCCTAGTCCCCATAGGAGTTGTACTAGCAAAAGACCCCGTGCGTTGCTACGGGAGAAAAAAACCATACGCTCCTAATTTATAAAAAATGGTCTATAATTTAAGACTTCGTAGTTACGGCACAAACATATATGGTTTTACCCTACAAAAGTTTAGTTCAAGATTTCACAGGTCATCTATTTTAACACGGCCTGCATGTAAATTTAATACATATAAAGGAACAGGCAAGTGACCTTCAATTTCATCTTCAATCCTGATTTCGTTGACGTGTTCATCCCCAATCCGGATTACTATCGGTATGAAAGAAAAACGAATAATAAATTATTTATTAAAATTGCACCCTAGATAAATTTTTATTAAATGTTTAACATGTAAAATAGCATGATATTTAAATTCTACATATTTTTCTAATGAAATTCTATATATAACATGTTAAATTTGTAGTTACGGTTTAAAAGATATGAATATTTTTAAAAACATTTAATATGTACTGCGGATTTAATGTTAGAAACATCAGTTTTTTTTTATAAAATAGCAAAACGGACTAAGAATACCTATTTCTTTTATTAGTAGGTATAGATCCACCGGCGGAGGCTGCATCAACGTACACACACACCCAGGCACTCAATCACTTACTATCATTCTGAAGAACTGCTCTTAATTTGCAGCACACTCTTGATGTTGAAATTAGTAGTTTTGCTTCATTACATATCTTTTTTGCCATCTACGGAACTCGTTGTCGTTCAACAGTGAGTTCAAGTGTACAAATTTTTTGCATGATAAGATCACAATGCTTCTACTACATATGAGCAGCACTTAGAGCGCCAACGTTCTTCCCTGATGTAAAATATTATACACTTCATGAACACAGAGGCCTGCCCCTACAAATAGAGCCATACACCAACATTCATCGCACACATTTCCAAAGTTTTTTTACGGTGCTACGGCGGGCTTACGCCGGCCTGAACATTTTCATTAATAAAATCAATACAATTACAAAGGAAAGGGGGCTGGAGGTAGTGAAAGGGTACAAAGTATTTAGGTTACAATCTCTCCGAAAGGTGAAACAACATGGTGCACCAATCCCGAAGCAGGAGCATGGGCTGCTCTTTTGAGCATCTGTTAGACCAGAGCATGATATCGTCTGCCGCAGAGCGGGCAATGAGGTGGATATGTTGCAGTTCCCCCTGAAGACCTTTGCATTTCTTCTTTTTCATATATTCCATAAGATAGCAATGATTATTGTGGAGCGAGTCTTGCTAGCATGGTGAGGCCCCCAAAGCTGTCTGAAGTCCATTGGTGGAGAGGCAGACAGTGCTGAGAGCTCTTGCCACAGAGGTCCAAGATGGCTGCAAAGAAGGAAAAGGTGTTCCGCTGATTCCGGAGCTAGACAGAACGGGCAGGTGCAAGAGTCCGTTAACCCCTGTTGAAGTGTCTTTCGTTGGAGAAGAGTCGATTTTTGCATGAAAGCCGGAGGAAAATTATGCATTTATTGGGTGCATAGTTCTTCTAGATGACCGACGCAAAAGGATCAACGGGTTTGTTGGCCCAAACCGCCTTATAAGCGGAGTTGCAAGTTAGAGGCTTGCCGTCGATACGTCCCATTCGTTTGTCCTGAACCTACACATTCAAGGAGACATATGCCAGCAAGGTACGTAGATTATCCAGTTCAATGTCTGCAACATTAGATAGTCTCGGAGCCAAATCAAGCTGCAATTGAGGATTACTAAGCACGCGTGCAACAGAGGCCGAATGTCGAAGAGAGTGGGAAAAATGGCGGGGTAAATTGTTGCAAGATTTTGAGTGTGGTTGGGGACCCAGAGGTCAAGCCAGAAGGCAGTATTCATACCATTTCCAATATGCACCATAGTTATCGACCGAAAGAAATCAATCCCCTTGGCGATGTATCGCCAAACATAAGATTGAAAAGGGTGAGTATTGTCTATGTCACGAGAATCCGACCAACCATATTTGGCCGCAAGGTGAGAGCTGCTTGAATATTGGATGCTTGAGTGAAGTTTATTCAAGTGAGAGAGGAGTAAGCAAAAGTTTAAGTGATGTAGAGAAGAAAAACCTAGACCCCCTCGAGAGAACGGAGCACACACAAATTCCCAAGCCACTTTACACTGACCACCCGACACTTTGTCCTGTCCTGCCCAGAAAAATGCATGGCAACGTTTATCGATTTCCTGAACAATGCCCATAAGCAGCAAAAGAGTAGTCATGTCATAGATAGGTAGGACTCTCAGAACAGCTCGAACGAGGATTGCGTGACCGGAAATGGTAAGAAACACACCTCGCCAACCTGCCAGACGCCGGTCAATCTTGTCGATGATGAAGAAGAAGTCCTTAATGTTTAGTTTGTGGGTGGATAAAGGCAGACCTAGGTAGGATTTGGGGAAGGAAGCAACCGCGCACCCCAGAATAGATACAAGAGAAGATGTGAGGCTCGGCTCGACATGAATAGGAGCGAAAGTGCTCTTTTGGAAGTTAATCACCAAACCCGTACCATTTGAGAACCGAAGTAGGATTGATTTAAGCGTTTGAAGTTGTCCCAGATCTGCTTGCTGAATAATCAGAGTGTCGTCAGCGTATATTGAAGCACCGGGCAGGTGATAGTCGAGTCAATGGGGTGGGATAAGAGGCCATTTGAGGAAGCCTGCTGAATAAGACGCTGAAGAACATCGGCGACAATAATGAAGAGGTAGGGAGATGTCGGGTCTCCTTGTGGGAGCCCCTTTTTGCAAGTAATCTAGGGTCTCGGCTTACCGTTAAGAAGCATGGCCAATTGACTAGTCTGATTGAGATTCTGAATCCAATCACACCATTTCGAAGGAAAAACTTTAGTTTTTAAAATTGCCGCCAGAGCCTCCCAAGAAACAGAATCAAAGGCTTTTTGGAAGTCTAATTTTAGGACGATCACTGATTTTTTACGATTGAAACAAGTTTGAACGATATCATTAGCGTAAATAAAATTATCAGCGATACCTCTGCCTTTAATGAAGCCAGATTGATCATGATGAATAATTAAAGGAATAAGAGGCTACGCTCGGAACGCCAGACATTTGGAGCTCATTTTAATAAGACAGTTTTGAAGAGAAACAGGTCTGAAGTTATCGAAAGACGAGGCTCCAACACGCTTTGGGAGTAACACAATGAAGGATTTATTAATCCTATTAAGGTCTGCAGTGCCATTGTGAAAATCCTTCGGGAGTGCTAGAAAATCATGCTTAATAAGATCCCAATTAACCTTGAAGAAGGCAGGTCCGAACCCATCTGGTCCCGGGCTCGCATTCACGTTCATGCAAAGAATCGCAATTTTAATCTCTTCCATGGAGAAAGGTCTAATGAGAGAGAGAGCTTGAGAGCTGTTCAACTTTGATCCGGTCATGAGGCTATCAAGATGAAACTTGATGACAGAGCTAGAATGAGTTCTGAGGAGAGTTTTGAAGAAGTCATGAAGAATGGCAGCCTTGCCGCTGTGTGATGTCAGATGTGCTTCCCCGGCAACAACGATAAGAATAGTCGTGTCGACGGCACCAGGAATCCTTCTGCTATGGCTATGGAGCCTTGCGTTGGTGTTCCCTCGAAGCGGAAAGGGTGATGTAGCACAGCGGGGGTAAGTATTTCCCTCAGTTTGAGAACCAAGGTATCAATCCAGTGAAGGAGTATCACAAGATCCTGCACAAACACAAAAGCTTGCTCCCAACGCTATGAAGGGGTTGTCAATCCCTTATAGATTGTTCGCCAAGTGAGAACTGAAAGAAACAAAGTAACAAAGCAAAGTAAAAGCGGAGGTGTAAACGATGGATGTGAATAGACCCGGGGGCCGTAGTGTTTACTAGTGGCTTCTCTCATGAAAGCAAGTAGACGGTGGGTGAACAAATTACTGTCGAGCAATTGATAGAACCGCGCAAAGTCGTGACGATATCTATGGCAATGATTATATCTATAGGCATCACGTCCAAAACAAGTAGACCGATACTTTCTGCATCTACAACTATTACTCCACACGTCGACCGCTATCCAGCATGCATCTAGTGTATTAAGTCCAAAAGAACAGAGTAACGCCTTAAGCAAGATGACATCATGTAGATGGACAATCTCATATCAACGATAGAGCCCATCTTGTTACCCATGATGGCAACTACTTAATGTGTGCCTTGCTGCCCCTACTGTCACTGAGAAAGGTCACCACATGGTAGAACCCAAAACCAAGCACTTCTCCTATTGCAAGAATCATAGATCTAATTGGCCAAACAAAACCCAAGACTCGGAGAGACTTACAAGGATATCAAATCATGCATATAAGAAATCAGCAAAGACTCAAATATATATCATAGATAATCCGATCAAAAATCCACAATTCATCGGATCTCGACAAACACACCGCCAAATAAGATTACATCGGATAGATCTCCATGAAGATCATGGAGAACTTTGTATTGAAGATCCAAGAGAGAGAAGAAGCCATCTAGCTACTAACTACGGACATGTAGGTCTGAAGTGAACTACTCACGAGTCATTGGAGGGGCGATGATGATGATGAAGAAGCCCTCCAACTCCAAAGTCCCCTCTGGCAGGGTGCCGGGAAGGGTCTCCAGATGAGATCTCGCGGAAACGGAAGCTTGCGGCGGCGGAAAAGTATTTTCGAGGCTCCCCTGATTTTTTGCTGTATTTTAAGGATTATATAGGCCAAAGATCTAGGTCAGGGGGCGGCCAGGGAGGCCACAAGCCCTGCCACCGCCGCCTCCCCCTGGTGGCGGAGTGGGGGCTTGTGGGCTCCCAGGAGCCCTCCTGGCTTGGCCCACAGCCCCCCTGATCTTCTTCCGTTTGGGAAAAATCATTTCGGGGATTTTATTCCGTTTGGACTCCGTTCCAAAATCAGATCTGAAAAGAGCCAAAAACACAGAAAAAACAGGAACTGGCACTTGGCACTGAATTAATAAGTTAGTCCCAAAAAAGATATAAAAGGTACATAAAACATCCAAATATGACAAGATAACAGCGTGAAACCATAAAAAATTATAGATACGTTTGAGACGTATCACTGTGCGAGGTGACGTCCGCACCGTTAACATGCAAATAAGGAATTTGATTTTTGCGAAAATGAACGGAAGCACAGACATGCATGTAACTTGAATTTTCGTCACCGAAAGTGCATTCTCTGATTTTTGCTCATTGTCGCCAATACGCGGCCAGAAACTTGTTATGACGATGCAAAGCTAGTTTAACTGCAATGCGAAGGTTAAGCTCTAAGGGAGAAAGCGGGCGGCCTTCCTCAAGTTTGTCAAGCACCGAAATAGTGGTAGAGCAGTTGGAGGCAAGACGCTTAGGACTTTTAGCGTTAACCAACCATTTTTTAGCCATACTGCGAGTACGCTCCAAAGTAAAACCTAGTTAAGACCAAAATCTCCTATAACAGTCCACTAGATAACAAATAACAATACCAACAACCATGGCTAAGTCACATGCACATGACAACTGTGGCACCTATGGCGTCGTCTCCTTTCTGGAGGCATTGTCGCAGCTCTTCTTCGTCCTCCTTGTGGCTCCCGGGGAAACCCCGATCGGTGTATCGGGTGGTGGCGGCGCTACGGTTTCATATCCTTTCTGAAGGTGACGCCTTGGAGCTCATGGTCCGTCGTGGACGGCTTCTCTTCACGGTGAACGGTTTGCTGGGGAGGTACCATGAGGCTTCAAGCGGTGTCTTTTCTTTCCACATTTAGTTTGCTTGAAGTAGTAGGGGCTTGTAGCTGTTCTTATCACCCTTGTATCTTGCCATGTGTGTGTGTCCGTGGTGTCGAATATGTTGTGTTGTATGATGATTGGTCGTTGCTTTATATATAAAGTGGGGCATGAGCCTTTTTTGTGGAAAACATGTATAGTATCCAATAGACTGGCACAATCATAACAATACGAAAATGCCCATGCCATGTGCTCATATGGCAGTAATTAATTGCATGAAAGCATCCATCACATGGTTGTTGGATCACACAATGTTCCTATTTAAGTGTGAGAAGATGGATATAATGACTCTAAGAAACCATCATTTGTTTTTTGATTTTTTTTGCGAATAAAAAAAATGATGGTTTATATCATTTGTTGACCAAGGAATAGAGTTTAGTCGTTGCTACGTTCATTTCAGCATGCCACATATTCAATGTACAAACACTTAGTTAGAATTCATTTTTCAGTGTCGTTGAAATCCACATACATCGTAGGACTGAGAAGTATTAGGATTTACGACTGCACGTTCTTGGCTTGGGTCTATACAGAAACTAACCTGGGTAGACCCTGTGGAGATAGACTCCTTAAGGAATTTGTCTTCCTCGTGCATTTTCTTAACTAGACATCTATCGAGTTGAATTTGTTAAACATGTAATATTGGCACGACTATAGGTGCGGCCTATAGTCATATAACATAGGAGTTGTTAGGAGGTAGATATTCTGGTTAGTCTTTGTATCTTATCTCTATCTCCCTCCATGTAAATCTCTCTTCCTCAGTTGATCTTTGTAACAACTCCAGGTTCACTTGCACCTCAAGCCAAGATCAACCGCAGGTTCACACAAATCTGATATGGTTACAGTGCCAACCTCTTGCATCACATCTAAACCCCATCCTCTCTGTCACAGCACCCACCATCATTTTCTCCATCGTGCCGCCATGTCCTCCTCTACCCAATATGTCTCCACCGGCCTCAACTACACAACATCTGAACCGCTTACCAGAACCAACTGTTATCTGTGGCGAGCCCAAGCTCGCTCCCAAATCAGGGGGGTAGGGCTATATGGGTATGTCGATCAATCAACTCATGAGCCATCTAAAGCCATCACTACAAAAAACTCAGATGGGAAGGACCAGGTCGTTCCCAATCCTGCCTATACTCCTTGGTTAATCCAAGATCAACAAATAGTTGCTTACTTGCTTAGGAATCTCTCCAAGGAGGTCCCGATTCAAGTTGCTTCCCTAGAAACTTTACATGCCATTTGGTCGGCCCTAGCAAACATGTTTGTTGCGCAATCTAGGTCACGTGTTAACAATTGCCGCTGTCGTGGTTATAAGTCTGACACTAGAAAGGGGGTAAGATAACGGAGCATGATCTATCAAGATGCACATGGGTGACACGGTGGTTTTAGCGAGTTCAGGCCTCTCACAGTGGAGATAACAACCCTACGTCTCGTGCTCCGGAGAGGCTTTGTTTTATCTGTCATGGACACGAGTTACATGGTGTAGAGAGAGCCAGAGCTCCAGGGAAGGAATGAGCCCGCAGGGGGAGAAGAAGAAGAAGATGTCCCTAGCTATGTGGAGGGGGTGGCTTATATAGAGTGCGCCACCTCCTCACCTCTTATGTTACAGGGGCATTGATGCCATAATGTCAGCCCACTACAGATGTCTTGCCGACTGTTGGTATTTGCATGACCGAGTGAGTCATACGGCCGAGTGGTTGACTGTCATCCGAGTGGATGGAATGTACTTGTCTGATTGGATCCGTACCGAGTGGATTAGATGTTGTCACGATCCAGTAAGAATTTTCCTTGTAGTCCTTAAACTAATAATGAGGTGTCCTTGGGTAGGACGTACTGGTGAGACCTATGACCCTACCCTAGGGCTATATCCCCGTCAGCCGCCTTGCTCTATCCACTGTCCAGAAAGGAACCCAATATGTCGCTACCTTCTTTGGCTATATGTGATCTCTCTCAGATGAGTTAGCAGCATCCGGCAAAACCATCTCCAAGGAGGGTCTCGTTTCTTTCATCATAGCCGGCCTTGACATAGAATATCTACCCATGATATCTGCCTTAGATGTCCAAACTGAAAAGATTTCTGCAGATGACCTCTTCAGGATGGTGTAAAATTTTGACCAGCGTGTCTAGATGTTCCACGGCGCCGGAGCTGGTTCCTTCAAATCCTATACGAACGTCGCTGAGCGTGGTCATGGTGGTCCCTCCAAAGGGTACCGCTCCTTCCCCAAGAATGGCGGCGGCGGCGGGTCCCGCAACAGCGGAAACCAGGGGCGGCGGCGGATACCACGACAGTGGTGGCGGCGGCGGCCACTACAACAACAATGGTGGTGGTGCCGGTGGCCACTACTAGAACTCCGGCGGAGGTGGCGGCCACTACCAGAACTCCGGCGGCAACAACACCCCTCGACAGTGCCCCTTCTGTACCAACGACAGGGGGCGCCAAGGAAATTTTCAAGGGTATGATGGCTTTGGAAATAAATATCAGATATGCAAAAAGACTAATCACATTGCTAAGGATTGTGACTGGCGCTATGCCGAAGACAATTCCCAATGCAAGAAAATTGCAGCTGCCATGGAGAAGTCCTATGGGGTTGACACCACCTGATATGCCTACTCCGGAGCCACCAACCACATCGCCCATGAACTCGAGAAAGTGAAGATGCACGAGAAATATGGTGGTCATGATCAAGTCCATAATGGTAATGGTGAAGGTGTGAACATAGATCATGTTGGTCATTCAATTAACAAAACCCCACACCGTGATATTCATCTTCGAAATATTTTACATGCCCCAGAAACAACCAAAAATCTCCTTTCTGTTCATCACATTGCCCTTGATAACCAAGTTTTTCTAAAATTTCACCCTTATTTATTTTTTATCAAGGATCGGGTCACCAGGAAAAATCTTTACCGAGGTAGATGCGTGTGTGGGTTATATCCATTGATCCCTCACTTTAGAAAATCCAGTAAAGTAGTTTGCAGTGTCATCAAACTCTCGTCGAAAAGGTGACATGCATGATTAGGACATACGACATTTTTTATTGTTCAACAAGTGCTTAGAAATAATCAGCTCCCATGTGTTGGTGAGTGTAGTTCCGAAACTATTTGTGATTCCTGTCAAAGAGCAAAATCTCATTAATTGTCGTACCCTGTTTTTACTAATGTTTCTACCCATGCTTTGCAACTTATTTTTTCTGATGTCTAGGATCCGCCCCATTCTTCTGTTGGTAGATACACCTACTATGTTATCTTCATTGATGATTACAGTAAATTCATATGGCTTTATCTTGTTAGGAAACACCGTGACGTTTTTCAAGTTTTCAAAAAAAAATCAAGCACTTGTTGAATGCCAATTTGATCAAAAGATCCTTGCTATCCAGTCTAACTAGGGCGGCGAATATGATAAACTAAACACTTTTTTCCAAAATGTTGATATTTCTCATCATGTATCCTGTCCTCATGCACATCAACAAAATGGCTCCGCCGAACGCAAGCATAAGAAAATTGTTGAAGTAGGCCTTGCTCTTCTTGCGGGTGCATCCATGCCTCTCAAATTTTGGGATGAGGCCTTCCTCGTCCAAACTATAGCGCTCTTCGTGTTTTTGGTTGTGCCTATTGACCAAACTTCCACCCTTACAACAATTGCAAGATTATGTTCCAATCTAAACAATGTATGTTTCTTGGCTATAGTGCACTACATAGGGGTGTCAAGTATCTTGATTCCCACTGGTCGAGTCTACATGTCACGTGATGTTGTCTTTGATGAAACCATTTTTCCTTTTGATCATCTTTATCCTAACGTTGGCGCCCTTCTTCACAAAGAAATCTCGCTTCTACCTTCTAATTACTTATACGATATTCATCATGGGGACGATAATTTGAATGATCACTTGACTAACCCTTCTAACCATAGATATGAAACTCATGTTGGAGGACACGATGATGAGACAGCAAAAATAAAGCGACAGAAAATGCTCAAGAAATGACTCCAAACAGGCCATATTTCATGTGTTCGACAGGCTGTGGCAATCCAGCTCCTGAATCCTCCTTGGGATCGATGATAATAGACATGTCGCGATCCTCCTCGGGATCGCTGCCCCCACTAGGAGGGCACGGGCGATGGTTCCGCGCCAGACGTGCCGCATCAACCACCAACTCTCGCACAGCCGCGGTCGGACCAAGTGAAAAACACGCGTGCGTCAAGCCAATCCGGGCGCAACGATGTGGCCCAATCGATCCAACCATGGCTCGGAGAGCTGACCGCGCGGTTCCTCACTGAGCCACAGGTGTACACCAGGCAGGTCCCCCCTACATCGGCTGTCGTGGGCATGGGAACCGAGTCTTCTCCAAACTGCATGTCCGGATCTTCTATGTCTCGTACAACGTCTCCAGTACCAGCTTCAGCCACAGACGATCCAGTGAGTCCTGAAGGCAACAGTACGCCCTCGGGATCGCCGGGATTTGCTCCCTATGAGATCAAGTACAATAGGATGACGTAGGCGGGCTGTAA
Organism: Hordeum vulgare subsp. vulgare; assembly: GCF_904849725.1. NCBI lineage: Eukaryota > Viridiplantae > Streptophyta > Magnoliopsida > Poales > Poaceae > Hordeum > Hordeum vulgare. Next base: position 608,049,298 of record NC_058519.1, on the reverse strand, counting down.
GACTTAAAATAATATATTTATGATGAGTTCGAAGAGAGAGAAGAGGAGAGAGAAGAGAAACGGGCTACAAACTAACAGCCGGCTGTAACACGTGCTCCTAGACACTTTGTGAGAGAGGATGGTGGGCCCAGTATCAATAAAGTAGTACTTATTTACGTCTACCTATTGTACTTGCAGGCTATAAGCTTAGCTATAGATGACGTGTCAACATCATATAGCCAGCAGCTGGCTGTACTATTAACCATGCTCTGAGCAGGATCTCGGATCTTGTGCGCCCACCATTTCTGCAGAACTTCAGCAACAACCTTCTACGTCGCTCACACGTCTTTGAGCCGGGGTAATTAAGTCAATAAATTGTAAAGTTGAATTTGTTTTAACCTGTTCAATAGGAGAACCAAGCACTTTTCACGAAGCATGTGCTGATCCAAAGTGGAGAAAGGCCAGGGATGAAGAGTTCGGACATTTCACAAAAATAAAACTTGGCACCTAGTTCCTGCACACCAAGGTAAAAATATAATTGATTGCAATTGGGTGTTCAGAATAAAGAAAAAGTCAGATGAAACAATAGATCGTTATAATGGCAGACTTGTTGCAAAAGGTTTCAAGCAAAGGTATGGCATTGATTATGAGGACACATTTAGTCCTCTTGTCAAGGCTCCTACTATCAGTCTTGCTTTATCCATTGTTGTATCTAGAGGATGGAGCCTTCGGCAGCTAGATGTGCAGAATGCATTTCTCCATGGTGTTGTGGAAGAGAAAGTTTATATGAAACAACCTCCTAGATTTGAAGATAAGCATAAACTTTTTCATGTTTGCAAACTTGACAAATCTCTTTATGGCCTAAAGCAGGCTCCTAGGGCATGGTACTCTCGGTTAAGTTCAAAAGTGCAAAAACTTGGTTTCTCCCCTTCTAAGACAAATACATCATTGTTCATTTATAATAAGTCAAATACTTCCATATTTGTTCTTATATATGTTGATGACATCATTGTTACAAGTTTATCAAATGATGCAATCATAGCTTTATTGCAAGATTTGAACTCAGAGTTTTCCCTCAAGGATTTAGGAGGTTTGCTCTTCTTTCTTGGTATTGAGGTTAAGAGAAATGAAGAAGGTGGTCTTCATCTCTCTCGGGAGAAATATGCAACTCATCTTCTGAAAAGAGTAGGTTTGCAGGGTTGTAAACCATCTTCAACACCACTATCCAGCACGAAAAAAATGACCCTTGCAGAAGGGGAAATCCTGAATCGGGAAGATGGCACTAGATACAAGAATTTGATAGGTGCACTTGAATATTTGACTCTAACCAGGCCTGATATTTCCTTTACAGTGAACAAAGTGTGTCAGTTTCTTCATGCTCCCACTTCATTGCATTGGACTGCTGCCAAACGTATACTCAGATATGTAAAGAATACTTTACGTGTGGGTCTAAATTTCAGTAAATTTTCATCCACACTTGTCAATGCTTTCTCTGACTCTGACTGGGCGGGATGTGTGGATGATAGAAGATCAACAAGTGGTCTTGCAGTATTTTTTGAGCAAAATTTGATATCATGGTGTGCAAGGAAACAAGCCACATTGTCAAGATCAAGCACTCAGGTTAAGTCAATACTCAAGGAACTTGGGTAAAAGTATATACAAACTCCATGTCTTTGGTTTGATAATCTTGGTGTTACATATTTGTCAGCTAATCCAGTCTTTTATGCAAGAATCAAATATATTGAAATTGACTATCATTTTATTAGACAAAGAGTTGCCAGGAAGGAATTGGATATACGATTTGTGCATTCAAAAGATCAAGTTACAGATGTAATCGCAAAAGCATTATCTGCAAGGCCATTTGAGGAGTTCAAGTGTAATCTTAACTTGATAAAGTTATGATTATGAAAGGGTGTTAAACATGTAATATTGGCACGATTATAGGTGTGGTCTGTAGTCATATAACATAGGAAAAATTCCTATGAAATAAAATCTTCCAAAATTCCTACAAACTTCTTCTAAATCATTGAGGCCCTCGGCATGGATTTTTGACTCTAGAGAGCATGTGTTCCCTACTGTCAAAATGGATTTCCGCATCTTTAGTGTTATCCAATGGACTGACACAGCACTTCTCATGCTTTTAAAATAGTATTTCAGTTCGTTCAATTCAGGAAGCATCCTACCAGGAAACTGGAACTAGTAAATGGACCGGTGCTAGAACGCTGGAAGGAAAGGCGGGACTCCTGATTTGCATCATCAAACACAATATCTACGGCACCACAACTCACACTTGCTAGGCGGTTTTGATTTGGAGTTCTGATGACCCTCGGTGAGTTGCATGCTCTAGGGAACCTTTACAATTTTGCTCCCACCGCACTATCTCCCCTCTCTAAGACGTGCTCCAGTTATTTCACCTTTCCGAACAGCTGCTCAGCTTTCACATTCGCGCATCTCGGTAGCTTATCGGAAGTGATGGTCGGCAACATACATATCTTATTTGCATGAACAACAGACTCTTTTCATTTTGTTTGGAGTGCCGGTCGACGTCCCCGCCAAATATCTATGACATGAAATGTAATCATGTTCTGCAAGACCTGTCTGAGATCGTCTTCCACTCTCGCCGCAATCCGTCATGTGTTGTGTGTACCTGTTAACAGCACTACTGGATTAAGTCGGCAAAAGCTAGCACCAGCCCAACATGGCAACATCAAACCGATTTCTCTATGGTCTGAAGAAAGTACCTCAAGCTACAGTTGGTGCATGCATGCATCTAGTTGCAGGGTGTAATGCTTCAAACTAGCTAGCGGATGTCTTTCTCTAGTTAATTGGCCTTTTTGTTTACTTTTCAAAGGGGGGGGGGGGGGGGAATGAGATATACTCACTAGTAGAAATAAGGGCTTTCGTCCTAGCTCGAAAAACATATTAGTCCCGGTTCCTTTACGAACCGGGACTAATGTTGGTATTAGTCCCGGTTCGAGCAGCAACGGCGCCGGTCGGGCATTAGTCCCGGTTCAAATGGGACCTTTAGTCCCGGTTCGTGTCTCGAGCCGGGACTAAAGGGTTTGGAGGATTTAGTCCCGGTTCGTGTCTTGGACCTTTAGTCCCGGTTCGTGTCTCGAACCGGGACTAAAGGGTTTGGAGGATTTAGTCCCGGTTGGTGTCTTGAACCGGGACTAAAGGATAGACCTTTAGTGCCGGTTCGCGACACGAACCGGGACTAAAGGTGTTCAGATTTTTTTTTCTGTTTTTAAATTCTTGTTTGTAGTTTCTGTTTTAAATTGCTTATATCTTTTAGGATATTTGATGTTTTTCATTGATTCTTTTTGCATTAGATTCAAAATTTTGTCTAGTTTCTGTTTGTGCCATTATTTTTCAGATTTGAATGGTTTAAATTTGAATTTTTTTAAATTTGCTTCAAACCCAGTTTTTGAATAACTTGAGTTTACAAATAGTTTTTAATTTAATTCTTTTTACTCCCACTCATGTGTTAGATTGTTGTCACGGTAAGATTTATTTGGTTATTTTTAGAATAATTTAAATTAGGATTTTAATTAAAGAAATATTGTTTTGCTTATATAGTTGTTTTAGTCATTTAATTGTTGTTTTTTATTATTTTTAGTTAGTTCTTTCTGTAGATTTTAACATGTTGTAGTATGGTGCATACTTAATGCACAAAAAAATCTACAGTTCAATTAATTTTAAAAAAATGCCTTTGTAGCATATGGGGTTTCGTCTGAAACCTTGATACTTTGAGTTTTGTAGAAAATAAACAAAAATGATAAAATATTCAAAAAATAAACAAAAATGATAAAATCTTCAAAAAATAAAATCCTTTGAGATGTTGTTAGGTTTTAGTGTCTAGTCGGTATAGAAATTTTGAGATATGAATTTTGACTGTTTTTGCAAAAAAAGGAAAAAAAATAAACAGCCATAACTTTTGCGTACGACGTCCAAAAAAAATTAATATATAAAAAAAAACTAGAAAAAATTGGTACTCGATTTCACCCGGGCTTGCCCGGTGAAGTTTTCTCACATGCTCAAAATTCCAAATGGAAAAAAAGTTATTTCAAAAAAAAGTTTTTTCCAAAAAAAAAAGAAAAATAATTTTATTTAAAAATATTAGGTTGTTTTCATTTAAATTCACTAGTATTGTTACTTATTAACTTTATTTTAATAATTGTTTGTAATTCAAAAAATTAAATCATGTGACATGACATCAAGACCCAAGTTGTTTAGGATTGATAGCTTACTATTGTCAGGAAAACAACAAGTGCACACTTGGCAACTAGGGGCGATAGAAGTGCTCGGGCTGAAGCAGTGAAAGGATGGGTGATCGGCCGGGAAGTTACACGATTTAAAATGAGTGATCCACGCTAGAGCAGTGAGGATGGGTGATTAGATATTAAATTGTCAAATAATTCAAAGATTAGAAAATTGGAATAAAACATAAAAAATATTCAAAAATAAAATTTGAAAAAATTTTAAAAAAATCTACCTTTTCGGGTCAAACAAACAAAAAAAAACAGACGGATCCTTTAGTCCCGGTTCGTAAGTAGAACCGGGACTAAAGGTACTCCCTTCGAGGCAGCCACGTGGAGCACCTTTGGTCCCGGCTTGGAACAGGGCCGGGACTAAAGGTTAGGCCTTTAGTCCCGCCCCTTTAGTCCCGGTTGGTGAACCGGGACTAAAGCCCGTTACGGGCCGGGACTAAAGGCCATGTCCCCACTAGTGACTATTATCACAGTAATAGTTGCATATACAAGACTTCTAAGAGCATCTACAGCTGGGCGCTTCAAACCGGTCTTAAATTCCCGGACAGGCCGTTCGGTCAATGACCGGCCAAAAAAACAACTCATTCGGACGCCTTAAACCGGCCTAAAATATTCGAGCTGTCCGGCGCTCCTTATATACAGCCCAAATGTATGACAGATATGAGGCGACCTAAATGCGCCCGGGCGCATACGTCACGTTAGCCCGGCTCACCCTGACCCCACTCCGTCCCCAATAAACCCTAATCTGGAACCCTAGCTCACGTCACTCTCCTCTCTTGCTCTGTCTCTTCTTCTCCCCTCCTCCGATTTATTAGATTTCGATCCAATATGACGACTTCGACGAGCACGTCGATTACCGGCGGTCGCTCTGACTCCGACATTGATGTCGACGAGGAGTTATCCCTCTCATTGCCTCGGAAAGGTCTAAGGTGAACAAAGGGGGGTGGTTCGGATCTGCTCCCACGTCAGTCCTTGGCCGGCGCAGCGCGAACACCTGAGTTGGCCCCTACCAGCCCACGCGTCTCTCCGTGAGGGCTACGCAGTCCGTGATGCCCCTCCATCGTCCCCTTCCCCCGACAGCGTCTGCTCCGCAAGGGCAGTCGTGGGTCCTAGTCCCCGCTCTGCTGTCCTGGATGCTCATGCCAGAATCGGACGAGTGCGCCACACGTCGCAAGAGACAGCGGGCGAGGGTGTGGTATGCGGGAGAGAAATCCGTGCATCGCCGCCGCTGGTTGCCGCCAGTCGCTTACGACGGAGGAGACAGGCACTCGCCGACTCCGTGGAAAGAATGCCAAGGTACTCTGGCTTCCCATTGAGTGGTCGGAGCGCGAGGCAGCGAGGCAATGACAGAGGCGGGTGAGGAAGCGAAGCTCAAGCACAACACACAGGGTCGCCCGACGGCTAAAAGGGCACATCATCCTCTTCGAGCCTCGTCTGACGACGGCAACGACCATGGATCCTCCGACGATGACTCAACAGTGGTGGACGCCAAACATTGTGTTGTCGACCAGAAGGGCAAAGGGCCCACGAGGAAGTGGTGAAGATCCGCCGCCTCCACCTTTAATTTCAAGTTCTTAGTAATGTAGTTTAAATTTGTCCGTCATTTATGTGGATTATGTGAAATTTTGGTGATTTGTTGGAGATCCATTGATGATCTTTTGACGATTAGAATGTGCATTATATGTCCGTTTAATGATCTACGTAGTTTATTCATGTTGCATGGTTTAGTATGCATACAGGGTATTGGATATGAAATACACGGATATCGACGTCCGCACACATTTGATAGGCCGAATTTGATTACCATGCTTGTAGATGCTCTCTTAAGGATTTTCGAAACAAAATCCAGAAGATATAATATATGACCATAGGCCAAGATTGGCGTTTCTTTCTTATAGGTCATCTCATTTCATTAACTATATATATGACTATATGAGCACATCACCGAGTGCGGCTTTTCGGTGCCCAGCTCATCTGCACCTAATCAGGAAACAAATTAAAATAAATACTAAAAAGTTTCAAAAAATCCAATTTTTTTTGGGTGGTAGATAATTTGTTGTGTAAGATTCGCTCCAATTTTTGTATTATTTGACATCTGAGCAGCTCTTAGTAAAAAAAGACAAATCAAGTCAAAATAGTGCATGAGTAAACCCTTTTAGAGACCTTGAATTTGTTTTTTTACCGAGAGCTGCTCTTCAAATGATATAAATATTGAAGCGGACCTCACGCGTCAAATTTCTACCACCCAAAGAAATGGAATTTTTTAATTTTTTTAGTATTTGTTTTGATTTTTGTATTTAGCACGGGTACATATGAGCCCGGGCTCATAAATGGATTTTCGCACATCATCCTCTTTTCGAACACAAAATATCTGTGAACACATGGTTGGGGGCAAAACACTTGCCTAGCACTGATGAAGTCATTCCTATAATTTAGCAGCAGAACATATACCATAGACATTTTAGTGGATGTCTTAATCGATCGGTCAGGTAAACAATTGAATTCTCAAGTGTTATCATGAGCCATCTTTCTTTTACAAAGTTTACTTTTTTGAAAGGCATGCAAAAAGCTTTTAGCTGGGCAAATCGAAGAATTGTTTTCTATGATAGTTTTGCGGTGTACTCCTGATGTTACATTAATATTATAGAGATTTTTACAGTAATCTTTCAAAAGAAATCAGTAGATTCACTTCGTTACATTTCTTTGTTGCCAACTGTGGTAGTCGTTATCGTTCACAGTGGGTTCAAGTGCAGATTTCTTTCATGATAGGAAGATAGTGCTTCTACATGTGGGCAGCACTTGGGGCGCTTAAGTTCTTGCTTGATGCATAATACACACTCCACGAACAATACGACTGCCCCTATAAATAGAGCCATACACCAAACATTCATCTCACACGACATTCCCAAAGTAAAGCCTAGCTAAGACCAAAATCTTCACTAGCAATCCACTAGGTACGAAATAATAGTACAAACAGCCATGGCTAAGTCACATGCATTGGCTGCAACACTGTTGCTTGTCATGGTGGTGTCCCTCGCCGCATTAGAGGGTGTTCATGGCGTCTGCGGCATGTCGAATGATGAATTCAAGCTTTGCCAGCCTGCGGCGGCAGTGAATAACCCGACAGAGAATCCATCGGCTGAGTGTTGTGCTGCGCTTGGGAAGGCCAATCTATCATGCATTTGCCGCTACAAAGGCATCGCCGGCATATGGCTGAGAATGTACCACATCGACGCAAAGCGCGCCATGGCTCTGCCTGGCAAGTGCGGTCTCACCATGCCCAACAACTGCTCGTGATCGGATGTACTACCCATGAGCATCTAGGAGTCGGTTGCTCTATATCTGCATCGGCAGTTATATATGGCTAAATAAGTGGAGGAGCACTTGAAAAAGCATTGTGCAATACTCAGTCTTATTGTTGTTGTGTAGTTTGAAAGTGTGATAATCTCATTAAGCTCTTTATAAAATAGTATATGCATGTTATACTAGAAGTGTAAGGATGGCAAACGTGCCTCATATGTTGTCCCATGAAATTAATATCTTATATTGGTGTCATTCGTGTCAAAAAGTTGCATATTTCCTATCGAACATGTAAATGTTGTTCGCAACTTCTTTTCTTCTTGGACACACCTAAATAATTATGTAATCAACTATCAAGACGACTGCAGCTAATTTTCTATATTGAGTTTGTGATTTTTGCATCTATGTACACTACAAGAAACTGCAATCAATGTTTATAATGTAAAAACAAAAACTTCCACGTCCTATGGTATCCAACGGACTGCCGCAACACCTCTCTGGCTTCTAGAGAATCCCTAAAACGTAACTATGTATAAGCAAGCATATAGCACAACAGTTCGTTCAGAATTTGGAGGTGATCCAGGAAAGCATCCTACCAGGAACTAGTAAATGGACATGTGCTATAATACAAGCAGGAAAGGCAGGACTCCTGATTTGCATAATCGAACATAATGTCTATGCCAGCACAACTCACTAATACTTGCTAGGTGGTTTCAATTTGGAGGTCTCATAAATGATAATCCTCGGTGAGGTGTGTGCTCATGGGGTCACTCTACAATTGTTCCCACCCAATTGCAAGGGCTTTCTAAAATGTGGTCACCAAGAGAAACCGGGCCAATAGCTCCTGTGCGACGTCTTTCCTGGGAATTGGATGGAATGAGACGTTGTTCGACAGAATGGCTCGGCAGCGACACTTTTGAACGAGTAAATAGCTCCTGTGCGACATGGTCCTTAAGCTGAACTGATATCCTCATTAGCTGTTATGGGTTGGACCCACAACGTATCCACGTAAGCGCGGGACCTACCTCGTCGCGGCTAGAAGCGATTCCGCCCGTGCCCGTCCGTCCGTCGCCGCCCATTGCTTTCCCCTTTCCCCATTCTTCTTCTTCCTCGGGTCTCCGGCGACCTAGTGCAGATGTCCACCTCCTCGGCCACGCAATCAAACTGGCGTCAGTATGGTCCAGTGATGCTTACAAGGTGCCCTAACTGCCCACGCCCAGAGCCTCTCAAACGGTTGGTGACTAACACGGATGAGAATGGCAATCTTGGGCGGGAGTTTGTGAAATGCTTGAGCAAAGCAATGGCCGGAAGGGATGGCAAGGTTAGATCTCGGTTCTAAGCCTGTTCTTTCGCTGTTGTTTGCTTTGATTTCTCCATATTTTGTTTTTTCTCTTCGAATTTGAGATTTAGGGTTCATTTTGTGGTTTGCAGATCCTGAAGAAATGCACACATTTCGAGTGGATTGATGAATATGTTCACAGGATTAAATCTGAGGGCTACATTGATTCTAGCGTGGCCGCAACCTGGGAGCTCAATTTGGGCGGGGTGCCGCAGATGGAGAATTGGGGGAGCTCGGACAGAGGGGCGGGCAGAGTTGTGCCGATGGCGAGGTACTTGGAGTCTGAACTGACCGATGAACTGAAGAAGATAAAGAAAAATCAAAGGGAGATGATCGATTTGCAGAAGCAAGCAAATATCATGGCAGTGTTTTTTTATTGCTGTGTCATTGCTCTGTTTATGTTTTACTTGCTATTCATCGTCATTAGAGGGGGCATTTAGGTCTGTCCAGTGTAGATGATGTGATCTGTGCGCCATGACAAGTTCATGTATCTTAAATGAATCAGCAGTTTGGAACACAAATTATTCAGTTTTCATGTTGTGTTTCCTCTGTTTTTTGTTCTTCAGTTAACAGAGTACACACCCAAATTCAGTTTGCAGTAAAAAAACAAAATTGGGCTGCCGTGTGCGAGACCAAAGAAAGTTCAGTTTCAGTACAAAAAAATTATTCGTGGGCTGACGAATAGATGTTGGGCCCAAAATAAAAACGACGGATTATAACCAGGCCCAAAGGTGTAATTTACAAAATGTACTACTGATTTCAATAGGAATAACCAGGCCCAAAATTATTTGACTGGTCATGTATGATTTTCAATAGGAAATAAAAACGATGGATTATATACAACAATCCAAGTTCATTTATCTTAACAGGGTTGAACATCTAATCTGATTTGTATTATTTACAAACATGACCTAAGCGGCCTGCAAGATACAAGTGTAAAATCTACAGAGCAAGTACTACACGGGGCAACTACACGTGAGGAACGTCGGGCACGTCTTCTGACTGCTCCTTTTCTGGGGCTTACTCGCTTGAGAACGCCTGTGATGCGTGGAACAGTGGCTGGAACAGGTTCTGGCTGCTTCTTTTCTGCAGAATCGCCTATTCTGGCTGGAACTGGCCCGGCTGGAACAGGTTCTGGCTGCCAAACCGGAGCCCCTTGGTCGCTGCGGCTGCGCTCCGTTGTCCCCCCCTCCATTGCTGCCTTGCTGCTCCGGGCCTGCTGCTCCTGGGTCAACCAAACGAGAGATTAGTTCCTGGTGAATGGTGACAAGATAAACACAGAACCATGAATGCTGAGAAGAAAGGATCAGCCCAATACCTGGTGCACTGTGTCACGGTCACTGATAAATATATAAACTGACAGATAGCCCCAGATAAACACATAGATGTGCACAACATAGATAAGATATAAACGGGCCCGATATAAACGGGCACGGGCATCACATAAACTGGCATAACACTACGTAGGGCACAATAGTACGGGCGATTACAATAAACTTACAGATAACATAGTGTTTAACATTACAGATTAAACTACGATAAACCCGGCATGGAGGGGCGACGGGTGCGCGTCTTCACTCCTCGTCGTCGGCCGGCGGGAGGTTGTAGGGGAGGGTGTGCATGGCGTGCTCGTTGGGCCAGATGCTGTGGAGGTCGGTGAAGATGTTGTAGGTGGTGAAGCAGATGAACTCTCACCCGCCAAACCAGACACGGCCGAGGAGGTGATACGCGTCGTAGGGGTTGCGGAAGCGCACGATCATGCCCGTTCCTCCCATGCGAGACTCGTCGATGGTGAACATCTGCGGAGTTCCCACAGGGAGGTGGCGATAGAGGGCGCAAAGGAAGAGCCCCGCGAACTCCCGTCCACCCCGCCAGCACGACATGGCCTAGACCCGGAGCTGGTTCTCCACGACGACCCCAGCGGGGTACATCCTTTCCGGCCTGGTGCCGGGCGCTTGGAACGTCGGGCCGTGGAACTCCATGCCGGGGCTTGCGGTTGATTGGATGTGAGGAGGGCAAGGAGGAAGATGAAGATGTGCACGGGGCAGAGGAGGGTTAAATAGCAGGTTTTGGGCTGCGTCGGTTGCGGTTCGTCGATTCAGTTGCAGCAATTAATGGATGCCGCCCATTTGCGTTTGCCTATTGGATCAAAGGGTGCGTTGCCGATTCACACACTGCGTCGAGGACTGCGTCGAGCACGCCCGCCGTTCAGACTTTCGTCGGTGCACCGCGTCGAGCACGCCCCCCTCATATTCAGAGCCCATTCAGACTGCGGTCCTCGATGCTCTACTAATGGCTCTGATGCGACGCGTGCATGCATGCAGAAAAACCGACGCGTGTCATGCAACAAAGAAGCACACGAAGTCAGAGGCGCGTACGCCACATCCATGCACCGATTCATTTCCAATCGTCGGATCTTCACCGAACTGACTAGATCCAACGGACAGGCCCTCACTCGGGCCCTCGATCCAAACCCCCGCTCACCAGCCAATGAGCACACGCGGAGCACGGGCGGATCAGAAACATGGCGGGGTCAGATCCAACCGCTGACTCAGCAATGATCGACGGCTATAAACATGGTGGGGTTTCGGATGGGTTTAGGATGGCGTTTTCTGGGTTTAGGGTTGCAGTGGGCTAGGGTTGAGCACAAAAAATTCAAAAAAAATCAAAAAAATATGAAACTTTCTCCCACTGTCTACTGATGCAACTACGTTGCTATAAAAAAATTGATTCATGTTATATCCATGTTTAAATGAAAAAGATTTACACAATTCATGTTATTGATGGAATGATCTAGGGTAGAGCATAAGTAATTCAAAAAAAATTCAAAAAATACAAAACCAACACACATTGTGTACTTATTCAACTGAGTTGCTATAAAAAAATGGAAACTTGTTATATGCAAAGTTTAAAACCAAAATTCACACGTTCACGATATCGACGAAATGAGCTAGGGTTGAACATAATTAATTCAAAAAAAATCAAAAAAATATAAAACCAGCACACATTGTCATTTTACATCACATACTTAGCAAAAATATATAAACTTTGATTTTGAGTCGGTCAACGTTTTTGTGAAAAAGTTGACTATTTTTTAAATGAGCACAAAAATTCAAAAAAATCAAAAAAAATCAAAACTTGTGCCCATAGTCCTATTATGTTGCATAGCAACCAAAAATATATATATATACATGGTTTATATACATTTACAGGAAAATGCCTTTAAGAAGATGACGTTTACCCTACCTTATGAGGTCGTTTGTCACACATTTTTCATGACTATGGCTCTAACTTAACAAAAGAGCTCAGAATGATGACATAACAACCATATTTGAGTTGTTGTGGTAGCATTGAAACATCATACCCGAGTCAAAAGTTCAACTTACTCCAAATTTGAATTTAAACCGAAATTTTTATTTTTCATCAAATTTGAAATTCAGTTTGAAAACAATAATAATCAAACAAGTTTTGATGGAAACATGTGGGTACATGGGCACATAGTGCCCAACAAATTTTATTACATGCCATAAATTTCAAATGATCAATAGTTCTATCTGTTCCGACCACGCCGTGTACCCTTCTTCGCCTTGGCATTTCTTGTTTTTGGTTGTACTGCACACACAAGTTCACTGATCATCTTGGTTTTCTTCACTGGACTCGATGCTATCGCCTCATGAAACTCGATATCAGCTTCGGTTTCGACAGTTTCGACAGTGTGCATAGCTTCAGTTTCAGTTTCGAAAGTGTGCACAACTTCAGTTTCGACAGTGTGCACAGCTTCAGTTTCAGTTTCGGCAGTGTGCACAACTTCAGTTTCGACAGTGTGCATAGCTTCAGTTTCGACAGTTTCGACAGTGTGCACAGCTTCAGTTTCGTCACTTGCAGCACCAAACTGTTCCATCCACTGACTTGTTTGCCTTATGCTGCCACTCACTCTTGCTCTTTTTGTTGGCCAACACTGTTCAACAACAATAGGCTGACTTAGAAGCTTCCTCCTGAAAACAACAAAGCATGCCACATATTTATAATTTAAACAAAATCAGAATATGAACAAACACAAATAAACAAGCACATACTTTCTCGGATTAGGAGGAGAGAAAATGCATAGTCTGGATCCCTCTCTGTGCCCAAGTATTTGGCACCTTTTGCATCTGTTTTTGTTACCCTTTTGAGCCCTTTTTGGCTTTGCATCTTTCTTGTCCTTCTTGCCCTTCTTACTACTCCCACCTTTTTCAAACCATGCTTCGAATCTACTCTGTTTAGGTCTGCCTGCCTTTCTTTTTGTTAGAGGAGGACACATGAAATATTCAAGAGGCACTTCTGGCCACTGTTCCTGATCTGTAAGAGGTGGAATTGGAGTTGCATATGCAGCTCTGAATTTTGCTACCGAATAATACTCATGCAGATATGGATGCATATTTATCTTTGGTTGGCCGGCTAAGAATAGAATGGCATGATCACATGGTTTACCAGTGGCCTGCCATTCGAGGCAACTGCAATCATGCAATTAAGTGTTAACAACATGCCTCCTTCCAGTCTTGTTATCTCTAACTTCAGCACCCCACAGTGATGATTTTTCAACAGACAAATGTGTAAGACCTCTGCTTCTGTTGACCACCTGTTGCACCACTGCTGGAAGTTTATCACCTTGCAGACAATCAGCAATCTTTTTTCTCAATTCCCACAGCCGCATGAGCATGATCCTGATTTGATCAACCATGTCATGCACAGGCAAATCTTTTAGCTGCTTCACCTTGTTGTTGAAACTTTCTGCCAAATTGTTGTTGATATGGTCACACTTGATGGCAGTGTTGAATCCTGACTTGTACCATAATAAAGAATGGTAGGTGTTCAACCATGTACCAAACTCCTCACATGTTGCCATTACCTTACTAAGATGATATGAATGTGTCTGTTTAGTGTAAGATCTTGCTGCTGGCCACATTCTCCCAAATTCATCTCCTCTGAATTTTTGATCAAATTCATCCACAAATGGCCGAAGCACTCCCTTTGCTCAGCATGTGGGAACACATTTTTAACTGCATTTTCTAGACCTTTGCATGCATCGGTGTGTATTGCCAAAGGTGACACTGGCCCTAAGCATCTTTTTAACTGCATCATGAACCATGTCCATGAAGCCTCTGTCTCTGACTGAAACAAGCCAATAGCAACTGGAAACATCCAGTTATGTCCATCTAGAGCATTACATGCTGCCAACTGACCATTCCACTTGCCTGTCAAAAATGATGAGTCTATGCTCAAATATGGACGACATCCTGCTTTGAAGCCATCGATGCAAGGCTTTAAAGCCATAAAAAATTGGAGAAATAAACCTTGCCATCCTCTGATACCTCAGTATCTATCTCGACAACACTGCCAGGTGACCTTTTCTCCACCTCTGCTTTGAAATTGAAAAGCAACCTAAATGTGTTTGCCCAATCACCATACAAATTCTTCATTGCCCTTTGTTTAGCCTTCCACACTGTGGTATAATGTAGTTTAATGGGGTACAACTTTTCCAAGTCTACTTGGAGTCTTTTTGCAGTAGTGTTGGGTGTTTTGGCCAAAATTGGAGTTATCTTTTCTGCAACCCAAATCTGTGATGTCATGCTTGATTTTTTCTGTGAACTTGTGAGACAAGTATGTTTATTAGGGATTTGGTTAACCCTGACAGTACTTCCATTAGGCTGCAGTCTAGCAGATATGTACCACTTGCAAGCCCTCCTACCACTACCATCAAAACCTCTGCACTTAGCATAAAACTTCTTTCTATCAGTCCAAACTGTCTTGGCATCAAACTGATGTCTGATTGCATAAGTCTTGAAAGACAACCTGAACTCATCCATGTTTGGCCACAACTTCCCCACTCGAATGACAGGGTTTTCTTTGTCATACACATGCACTAGCTCTTCATCATGTGCATCATCTACATCATCTGCAGCATCTTTCATCAATTGTTCATCTACATCACTCAATTCTCTGTCATCATTATCACTTGTATTAGCTTCATCCCTCTCCTCCTCATCTCTGTCATCGACTGGAATGCCAAATAGTTTGGCCATCTCAGTGTCAGCAATTGGTGCAATGACCAAATCAGTAGGCTCCACCAACTCAACTGCATTCCAATCAACAACATTAACATTTCCCTCTTCTGCATGTGCATTAGCCCCATCGGCTATTACTGTTAGATCCGTAATAATGGGAACGATATGCCTCTGCGAAGCCCAATCATCATCTGCCTTCTGCATAGCCAAGTGTGACGGCACATAACCTACCTTCGAGTCAATATTCAGATCAACGAGCTCAGCAAAAAATTCAGCCCTGAGGCTTGCCCAGCCCTCTTGCCTATCGATTTCAACAACAACATCTTCACCATCTTCAGTTCTGACATACTCTCCTTTGAAATCATCATACCGCAATAGTGAAACCTCTTGCTCTGGACCCCAAAGCACAGTTTCCCCAATTTTCTCCACCAATTTCCTCACTGCCTTCCGTTCCATCGACTGTATCTCATTGGGATCAATTTCTGCACAATCAACCTCCCATTTCACAATTGTGTCTCTCTGGATGTTCTCAATACTACCATCAACTAACTTTGTCGTCGATGGAAAGAAATTGATTGTAAATTCAAATGTTTCAGCAGCATTCCCTCTGTTATAGGCGGACGGGCAGCGTGAGACAGAGCAAAGATTGCCTTCAATCGCACTCACAAATGGGCGGAAGGGAGGCGCATTACCTGTTCGAAGCTGAATCTGGCGGCTCCTTCTCGACCTGACCACGGGCTCCTCTCACCGTGCCGCCCCCTCTCACCTTCTATCGATTTCACCAAGCAAAATAGAGAGCTCAGATCTACAAGGCGGAGGGGATTGGGACTAGAGTATCGAATTCACTCACCACCATGGCCGCCGCCGCCGCCGAAAGGGGGCTCCGCCGCCACCGAGAAAGAGGGCTCCTCCGCCGTAGCCGCCGCCGGAGCTGAAGATGTCGGGCAGTTTCGGACAGTTCTAGTCGGGCAGTTTCACGAGATGCGGTGCTAATTAATTTGGACCCAAATTAGGTAAGACATGACTTAACGTAAATTGGACTAGTTGACTAAGGTTTTATCGCATGTGTGGCCATGAGCTATTTTCTCCCTGTAAACCGTCGCATGAGAGCTATTTCATCGAAAGATGTCGCACTGCTTCCAATTCCCAGGAAAGACGTCGCACAGGAGCTATTGGCCCAGAGAAACCACACTATATATGAACTTTGATTGACATTGGCAAAATTTATAATAGGGGGAGCCACTTCGCTGAAGGAGGGACACTCGCAAAAATACAAGAATGTCCATTTGATTATATGGCAGTATTAAATTGCATGAAAACATCCATCACATGGTAGTTACAGCACACAATGTTTCTATTTAAGTGTGAGAAGAGTAGAGCAACAATCCGTAAAGAAACCCTTGTGTGTCGACCGAGGAGTAGAGCTTAGTTGTTGCTAGGTTCATTTCAGCATGCCACATATTCAGCGTACACAAGTATTATACTTGGTTAGAAATGCATTTCAGTGTCGTTGAAATCCACATGCATCCTAGGACTGGGAACCATCAGAATTTGCGACTGCACATGCTCGGCTTTCTTCACGAAGTAACCTTAACAAGATGGCCATGTGGAGATGAACTCTTTCAGAAACTTGACGCCCTTGTTAGATATATATTTGGTGTACATGTATTTGGTAGTCTAAGATTTGTAATCCGTCTCCTACCTTATCTTTAGCAGAGGATTCTCGCCTTCCAAGTCTTGTATCCAATATATACTCGCCCATGAGGCTCAATAATACATCTATCATAAACAACTATTCCACCAATCCCTCTTTTTTCGCTCAATATGGTATCTGCCGCAAGTTTCTAGACCTAGCCGCCGCCAGCCGCTTCCGCACCACGCGCTGCCCCCGTATCTAGAGAGTCTTTCTCCCGATCTCTTGATCTGGATTTTCTCTATTTGTCGGTCTCTTGATCGGCGCTCTTCATTTTCGGTTTTCCGATCTAAGATCGCGTTGCGTCGCCTGCCGCCGTTGTCGACACTTACGCGCCTCTACTCCGACCTAGGCGCGACCAGTCGGCCTCTACTTCGATGCGGCGGCCCGTCATGGCCGTCGTTCGTGCATCTGCCCGCACGTCACTTTACACCACCGTCGCCGCCCCGCGCTGAACAGGATGCCTGCATCACCCACCTTCCGTCTTGGTCGCCACTCGCCGCCCTCCTCAGGAACGTCGGTTGCCTTAGGCCCGTCGGTCGTCGGGCCCCTCGCCTGCTGTTGGGCCTCCCGGCTGCCTTGGTCTCCCTGGTTGCCGGGCTCGCCGCTGCGCTGGGCTACTGGTCGCCTCGGCTTGCCGGCTGCGCCGGGCCTGCCGGCTGCCTCGGCTTGCCGGTTGCGCTGGGCCTGTCGGCTCCCTCGGCTTGTCGGCTGCGCTGGGCCTATCGGCTGCCTCGGGCTCCCCGGCCCATCGCCAGCCTCCTCTGGCATGCCGTTCCCCGCTGGCCGCCATCGCCTTGGTCTGCTCGTCCACCCCACTTCATCGTTCACGATGTCGTCATCATCACCGAGCAGCGCCCTCGACCTCGTGTGTGATCGGATTGATCATCCGCCCGCCGCGATCGAATCCATCCATGCCATGCGACTGACCTAATCAGTCGGTTGCATGCGCCTCCGCAAGTCCTGTGAAGGTTGTCCTGAGTACAACGCGCCCGTCCATCGATCGAGCAACAAGTCGCCGCTGCGTTGCCCGTCGGGCTGCAGCGCCGCCGCCCAGTGGTTCTCCCTGCGGTTGCCCCGACCTGCGAGGCGCTGCTACACCGCCCCTTCGAGGTCCACTCCGCCGTGCCCGCGCGTCGACTTCATGTGGTATGCGCCGTGCCATCTCCTTCGGCGCGGGAACGCCATCGTCCGCGCCGGTCTTCGTCATGATGTCGAGCTCTTCCGCGCCTAATTCGAGCATCGCCGTCGCGCTCCTAACCAGACGCACCGCCGTCGCTCTCCTTTGGCACTGCTGCAGCTCGTTCACCCGAGCCGCACCGCCCATCCACCTCCTTCATCTTCGTCCAGCACCAACTCATCGCCAGCATCGTCGTCGTCTTCCCCGACCACTTCATCTACTCCGACCACTTCATCTACTCCGACCACTGCGGGCAACATCGGCCCCCGCCGATTTGCGCCGCAACCGTCGTCGAGTCCTTCTCTGTTAGCCTCCCCGACATGGCGTATAGGTTCTGTGCAGGTCCCCATCTCTGCATGCCCGGTGCCAACACCACCGTGTGCCTTCATCCCAGGTGTGTTCCCAGGCCTGGCAAACCTGGAGCGACGCATCGTCAACATCGACTTCGTCCGTCTACGCATGCGTGGTGCTGGCAACACCAATGCGTGCCTTCGTCCATGATGTGACCCCGGGCTTGGCAAACTCGACGCGACGCATCTCAATTACGTCTTCTTCCCGGCGCATCACTACTTCGACACCACTGCGCCCATGACTAACTCAGCGCCTGCTTGCGCCCGCGGCTCCAGGCGACTTCCTCGACACCGGCTACCCCGACTCGACATCGATCACGACATTCTTCGCACGGCTACCTCGACCACGGCTACACCACCCTACGCTCTCGGCTACCTCGACATCGACACAAAGGGCTATCACCTCGCTTGAGCAACTCATTGGCTTCCTCTATAGTCCATGCGCCCATGATGCAACACCGTCCCCGACGCTCCCGCTCCGACTACAGGGGGATGTTAGCCCGTCGGCTTTTATTCTCTCCAGTCTGACCGTCCGCGACGCTTCTTTTGTTCGCAACGCTACCGTTACGACTGCGGGGGGATGTTAGAGATATATTTGGTGTACATGTGTTTGGTAGTCTAAGATTTGTAATCCGTCTCCTACCTTATCTTTAGGAGAGGATTCTTGTCCTCCAAGTCTTGTACCCAATATATACTCGCCCATGAGGCTCAATAATAGATCCATCATAAACAACTATTACATCAATCCTTCTTTTCCCCCTGAACAGCCCTCATGCATTTTGTTAAGTAGGCACGTATCCACATCCACAGGCTGAAGCGCCACATTGCCTAACGATCATGCGTCTTAGAGCATCTCCAGCCGTCCCCCCCCCGGGCGTGAAATAGCGCCGTCTGGGGGCGCGCCGGCAAAAAAATCGCTCGGGTTCCCAGTCGACCCTCCAAAGGTCATCCCAACTGTTTTTTGAAAAAAATAAATTCGGTCCAAATTCGGCCAAAATGGCTCGAATTCGAAGGAAATGCATATTTTTTATAATGATACACATTCCTAAAGGACCAGTTGCATTGTGATGTAAGTTGTTGGGTTGCATTGGAGAAACAATACACATTCCTAAAGGACCAGTTGCATTGCATGGTTTTTATAAAAATAGGGAAGAATTAGCATGATATTAGTTTACTTTTCTTTGAAACTGCATGCAAACTAGACCACAAAAGTCATATATTAGTTCTCAATCTTACATAATAATAAAAAATTCCTACGACATAGAATCTTCCTACATTCTTCTAATTCATTGAGGCCCTTAAAAATATTTTTCTTTATAGTTGATTTTGTATCTATGATGAATTAGGAGTATTACTATAGTAAAGTGCAGTCAATGTCTATCTTTAGCAAACATGCACGTCTTTAGCATTAACATTTTTCAGGTTTCTAGAGAAATAGATCCTGGCAGCATATAGCATTTCCATTTCAGTTTGTCCAATTCAGGAAGCATTCACCATCAGGAACTAGTAAATGGACCTGTGCTAGAACGTTGGCAGGAAAGGCAGGACTCCTGATTTGCATCTACGCCACCACAGATCACAACTTGCTAGGCGGTTTCGATTTGGAGTTCTGATGACCCTCGGTGAGCTGCAATGCTCTGGAGAACCTCTACAATTGCTCCCACTGCGCGAGTTCTCCCCTCTGTAAGACGTGCTCTTACAGAGCAGCTGCTCAGCTGTCACGTTCGCGCAGCTCGTCCGAAGTACGCCCTACACAGCTGGAGTTCGAGGTACAGAAAGTTGGCATCAAAATTATTGGTCCGCTTATACACCTAGTCGAAAGTTATTTCTAGAACAACAGCACTCTGCGTCAACTACTTCATCGCATGGCTCTGAACGACTCTCACTCTGCAGCGGCAAAGAGTACTACACCACTCAGTACATGCTCTTATATCTCTTGTGCTAGAGATTATGGGCGATTAGCTCCCATGCGACGTCATTGAGTTGAATTATCTCTCATGCGACGTCGTTGGTTGTAATGGCTCTCATGCGACCGTGCACGACTGGGCGAGCGACGCCACCATGTGCATCTTCTTCGGCAGAGACAACAGTTTCTTCTCCGCGGTGGTAGAGCGCATTTCTCCGCAGCGGCAGAGCTACTGCGAGTGAGTATTTTCTAAACCCTAGTCCCATTCCCCAGAATTTTGGATAGATATGTGGCCTCATGCCCTGTTTCTTGGCGATTTAGAATCTCGATTGGATAGGAGCGCGGGGCTGAATTAGATGGAGCGAGGAGACAGTGCTTCAAATCGGTAATGCCGCCCCTCCCTCTTTTCTCTTTTAACTATTATCAAACTCGATTTGGTAGTGATTGTAGCTTACACTACCGCTGCCCGCCATTGATAAAACAGTGGAGGTTCTGGTTCTGCCACCACATTCGTAATTATAGTGGAATTTTTCCCCTGTAAAGCCAAGCTCGATGATGACAGTGTCCAAGACATTTATAGAGATACCTCCGTGAGGTTGGATGTCGAACTTGCGGATGTTGATCCCCAGGAATTAGAGAGCATGAAGGAGAAGGCCGTGGGCAATTTGGTGGAGAGAATTGGGGAGAGTATTGTTTGGGGTTCAGAACAAGAGGTATCTCTGCAACGTTTCGACAAGTATTACGGTGAATATGTTAGAATTGAAAATGGAGAATTCCATGGTTGCTGAAATTGATCAGCAAGAAGGGTGGGCATGCAAACAAGTAACATTTTATGCGGAGCTAATTGATCAGCAAGAAGGCTAGAATCCAGGCGGCCTCCTCTTCGGAGCCGGCCTGGTCCCGCCAGCCGGACTGGGGAGGAGGCGGCCACACTTAAGCCGGCTGGCCAAGCAAGCAAGCCGGCCGAGGATCACAAGTCACATCAGATCGTAGGTCAGGAAGAGAACTCACGATTAAAGGTAGCTACGCGTCAGCAAAGGTACTGGATCAGGGCGCCCGGCAGGTACGAGCGTCGGCGGCCACGCCGCTGACCTACCCCGGCTCTGATCCATCACCTAGCATAGTGTCGGACCGTCACACTCCCACTCCATTACTGCACTCGGCGTGGGGAACAGTGGAGGCGGTCGTATTACCTGCCCATGAAGAATCTCGTGGGGCGACGCTTGACGTACAACATGTGCTCAGCGTCAACCTTACGCAAGAGCCTCATTGGCCAGCCGGCGGGTCCCACACGCAATCGAGACCATGCAGCCGGCGGGCCCCCCATCGACAAGACAAGACCCTTGTGGGCCCCTGGCCAGCCGGCGAAGCTGCCAGCCGGGTCCCACACTTGTACCCTTTATCCATATTGTAGGCCGGCGGGTTCGTCTATAAAACCCCTCGGTCGCCCTCCATGCAAGGGGGGCGATCATTCACCAGTCATTCAACACCACACATTCACCAACCACACAGAGAGAGGTAGAGACGAGCCGGCTGCTCCCCTCTTCCTCCTCCCAACACAGCTCCAGGAGCGACATTGTACTCTGTTCCTATACATCAAACACTCCGGCAGGATTAGGGGTATTAGCTCTACGGAGAGCCCTGGACCTAGGTACATAGTGCGTCCCATGCGTGTACCAACCTTGTTCCCAGCGCCCACCTTTGTCCCTTCGGTTCTCACCGACTTTAGCCTACCTATGGCATATGTTGTGAGTATTGGGCCGGGCCCGCACCTACACCACCGGATGCATCGCGTCCGGATCAGTTTGCATGCCCGTGGAGCCCGCTTTCGATGAGGCGACACCCATGATGATCGACGTCCCCGTCCGCCATGCGGATTCGGACGAAGATTCTGACGATGAGGCGCTCCCTAGCATCGTCGTCGCTGCTATGGAGAACCTCAGCATTCTCTTCAGCGACCATCGTCTCAACGACGGCCCGCGCTACTTCGGCGAGGACTTCGACGTTGAGGCACTCTGCGCCAGCTTCAGCAGGCTCTCTATCGCTAAGATGCCTGCCCATGACGTTTATCCCAGTAACGTCCTCATCTTCGATGGCCCTCCGCCATCGGTGGGGTTCTTCACCCCATACCACATTGCTCCGTCTCCAACACCGTGGAGGTGATGGTTATCGGCGCTGGCACCAGCACAACTCCCGGCAAGGCCTCCGTAGGCGCTGGCGAGCCCGCTGCGGCCACCGCTGATACTCTTCGGGACGCCATCACCGGCCTGAAGACACCTGTCACCACTTCCGCCGACCCTGCTGACACTCGGGCCTCGCTGGAGGAGGCTCGCAAGAGTATCTTGGAGGAGGGCATTGCCGTAGCTTTGGCGAAACGTCGGTTGCAGGCTACACATCGCGAGTATAGCTCCGCATACGGTCTCAGTCCGATTTCCGAGGCCCCTAGCCGGCTTGGATCGGTCCGCAGCCGCGGCCGGTTAATCGCCGAGGTTCTAGGCGGTGATCTGCCCAGCTACGAGACTCCTACGGCCAACATGCGAGCGGCGCAGGCAGCCATGGAGAGATGGCAAGCCTGGAAGGCGAGGAGCGTGCCTTCCAAGAGAAGCGGGTCAAGGATCTCCTTGACGCCGCCAACCAGCAACACGCTCGGCTTGACCCCGGTCAGGCTCAGTCGGAGTCCCCGGGACCGAACTCGGGGGCACGCCGCAACCCTAGCGGCCAGCACCATGCAGAAGGATCTTCCTCGCATCGCCTTTCCGGCCGGAGGGGCGAGGGAAGCCAAGACCGGCGCTCTCAGCGCCAGAGCGAGCACACTTCGGGCTTGCGTCGCAGAGGCAACGAGGGCGATTCGGAGTGTGAGGTTCTTCTCGCGCGAAGAACTCATGTCTCTGGCTCACGAGGCGCCTCCCCTCTCGCCACCGGGGCTGGCGCCCACGCCACCCAGGATGAGTGGGACGCCCGCCGGCGTCTCATCGTCCTGGCCCAGTCAGCCCTCCTAGAGGAAGACGGACCCGTCGGTCCGGCATGCTTCGGCCCCCGGATCCGAGGGGGGCCGTTCCCCCGAGGTTTCACCCTACCTCGGGATACACCGAAATACAACGGCACGGCCAAGCCAGAAGACTGGCTGATTGATTACACCACGGCCGTAGGCATCGCCAGGGGCAACAAGCGCGTAGCAGTTCGCTACGTGCCACTCATGTTGGCCGGCTCGGCCCGGACTTGGCTTAACAGCCTCCTGGCCGGCAGTGCCAACTCCTGGGTGGACTTCGAGGAGGCGTTCGTCCGCAACTTCACCGGCACCTACAAGCGCCCTCGCCGGCCCCGCGAGCTGGCTATGTGCGTCCAGAAGGCCGACGAACCCCTTCGCGACTACATCACCCGGTGGACTGAGCTCCGCAACTCCTGTGAGGGGGTGCATAAGGTACAAGCCATCCAGTACTTCATTGACGGTTGCCGAGACGGCACCCTCCTCAAGCACAAGCTCATGTGCGCCGAGCCCACCTCTCTGGCGGTGCTCATGGCCAAGGCGGACAAGTACGCCACGGCTGACTGCGCAATGCGCATCAAGGTGACCGCCTCGGACAAGGTTGTGCCTACGTAGGCTACTCCCAAGCCGGCTGGGGACAACCGAGGCGGCCAGAACAACTACAAGCGCAAGGCAGATCAGATGGATCCCCGCTCCAACAGCAAGTTGGTGGCCAATGTGGAGGGCGAGGCGTCGCCTCCTCAAGCCGGCCCTCCACGAAAGCGTCCCAACTGGAGCAACCCTAACTGGCTGCCCAAGCAGTCCTTCGAGCAGCTGCTCGACGCCCCCTGCAAGATACATTCTGGGGCGCAGCCGTCTTCCCATACCCTTCGACAGTGGAGCTTTGCACGCCGGCTGTCGCAAGGGGATGGCCTGTCGGCTCTTCCGGGTGCACAGGCGGCACCTCGTGCACCGGCACCCAACCACGCTCCGCCTCCGCCACCGCCGCCTCGCGATGACGGTAATCACCCAGACGACTATCCTCATCAAGACGGAGCGTTCGTCGTCTTCACCAGCGAAGGCGACGACAAGCACAGCCTGCGCCAGAGGCGGCGCGGGGTAAACGCCACTGTCCCCCCGGTTCCCCGGTACATGCATTGGTCTGACAAACCAATCACATGTAGCCGGGTGGACCATCCTGCAGTGATGCCCAACCCGGGATCATACGCACTCGTCCTCGACCCCACCTTCGCTTCCAAACGGCTCACCTGCCGATTCTCCCGGGTGCTGGTCGATGGCGGCAGCAGCATCAACATCCTCTACCTCGACACTCTCCTCAAGCCCGGACTCAAGGAGACGGACGTCCTGGCAACCAGCATTGTCTTCCATGGCATCGTGCCTGGGCAGTCCTGCTCGCCCATCGACAAGATCCAGCTGGACGTCCTCTTCGGCGACAAAGCCCACTTCCGCCGAGAGTCCATATGGTTTGAGGTAGTGGACCTCAGTAGCCCGTATCACGCGCTACTGGGAAGACTGGCTCTGACCAAGTTCATGGCTATTCCGCATTACTCCTACCTAAAGATGAAAATGCCAGGTCCCAAGGGCATCATCACTGTTGTTGGCGACTACAAGAAGTCGCTCGAGTATGCCCAAGATAGCAGCAGCCTTGCCGACGCCTTGGTGATTGCTGAGGAGAAGCGGCAGATCGACCGGCTCGTGGCCCAAGCTACCGAGCAGCCGGCGATTCCTTCTCCTCCATCCCAATCGGTCGGCGAGGGCTCTTTCAAGCCGGCTAAAGAGACCAAGCAGGTCCCACTCGACCCTGCCAACCCGAAGCAGTGCGTCACCATCGGGGCTAGCCTCAGCCCCAATAGGAAGGCGAGCTCGTCGACTTCCTCCGTGAGAATCGGGACATCTTTGCATGGTCCCCCAAGGACATGCCAGGTGTTCCAAGGAAGTACGCCGAGCACAAACTTCACGTACGACCGGATGTGAAGCCGGTGAAAAAACCCTTGCACCGCTTCGCCGAGGGGAAGCGGCGCATGATCGGAGAAGAAATCACCCGTCTCCTCGCAGCCGGCTTCATCATGGAGGTTTTCCACCCGGACTGGCTAGCTAACCCAGTCCTCATGCTGAAGAAGAACAACACATGGCGAATGTGTATCGACTACACTAGCCTGAATAAGGCTTGTCCAAAAGACCATTTCGCGTTGCCTAGAATAGATCAAGTGATCGACTCCACTGCAGGCTGCGAACTGCTGTCATTTCTAGATGCTTATTCAGGCTACCATCAAATCAAGCTGGATCCAGCTGATCGCCTGAAGACCTCCTTCATCACGCCCTTCGAGGCCTACTGCTACACCACCATGACGTTCGGTCTGAAGAACGCAGGTGCGACATTCCAACGCTGCATACAGCAGTGCCTACTGCCACAGATTGGCCGAAACATCCACGTCTATGTGGATGACATCGTCGTCAAGACGAAGCAGCACTTCAGCCTCCTCGACGACCTACGGGAGACGTTTGCTAATCTACGCGAATACAAGATCCGGCTCAACCCTGAGAAGTGCGTCTTCGGGGTCCCAGACGGAAAACTCTTGGGGTTCTTCGTTTCCGCCCACGGCATCAAAGCGAACCCTGAGAAGATCAGCACCATCGAGCGGATGGTGCAGCCGGCTCGGATCCTCGACGTCCAAAAGTTCGCCGGCTGCTTGGCATCCCTCAGCCGGTTTGTCAGCCGGCTTGGCGAGAAGGCCCTTCCACTCTACCAGCTCATGAAGAAGACGACAAAGTTCGAGTGGAACGACCAGGCGGACGAAGCCTTCCGCGACCTCAAGCGGGTAATCTCGAGCCTGCCAATCTTGGCAGCCCCATCTGAAAGGGAACCCAAACTCATATACATCGCGGTGACCACTCGCGTGGTCAGCGTAGTGTTGGTAGTTCAGCGTAAAGAGGAAGGCAAGGCCCTGCCAGTGCAGCGCCTTGTCTACTACCTTAGCGAGGTCTTGTCTGCCTCTAAGCAGAACTACCCTCATTATCAGAAAATGTGTTATGGTGTTTACCTTGCTGCAAAGAAATTGAAGCAATACTTCCAAGAGCATGCCATCACTGTGGTGAGCACTGCTCCGCTTTCAGAGATCATGGGCAACCGTGATGCCATGGGCAGAATTGCCAAATGGTCCATCGCCATGGCGGACCATGATATTCGGTACGAGCCTCGCACCGCCATCAAATCACAGGTGGTGGCCGACTTCTTAGTCGACTGGGCCGAGACCCAGTTCGAGCCACCGCCTCCAGACTCCACGCATTGGCAGATGCACTTCGACGGCTTGAAGATGCGGACAGGGCTGGGAGCCGGCATCATCTTGACGTCTCCAAAAGGGGACCAGCTCAAGTACGCTCTCCAGATCCATTTCGCCGCCTCCAACAACGTCGCCGAGTACGAAGCACTGGCTCATGGCCTCCGGCTTTCCAAGGAGATCGGCATCCGGCGGCTCATATGCTTCGGCTATTAAGACTTGGTGGTGCAGCAGGTCTCTGGCGAATGGGGCGCCAAGGACGCCAACATGGCGAGCTACCGCTTCCTCATCCAGCAGCTCAGCGGCCCTTTCGAGGGTTGTGAGTTCCACCACATTCCCAGGGCGGAAAATGAGGCGGCCGATACACTGGCGAGACAGGTCATTCCAGTCGGTGTCTCCCTCGAGCAACTCCATAAGCTGCCTATCAAGCCATCTCCCGAGTCGGCATCAATCTTTGTACCGGCCGACTCTACGATACAAGCGCCGTTGGCTCCGCTAGTTACGCCGGCTACGGACCCCACGCTGGCTGCGCTGGCGGCACCGACTCCAAATGCGGCACCGACTGAATCCACGGTGCAAGCGCCGTCGGCTCCACCAACGACGCCGGCTGCGGATCCTATACCGGCTCCATTGGTCCCACCGAGGCGGCACGGGCTACAACAACAACCCCGGCTCTATCCGGGCTCGAATCCTCCCAGTGGGTGGACGTCATGGAGGTAGACGGCGAGCCGGTTGTAGTAATAGCACCAGAGACACCATCAAGCTCGGGGGCTACAGAAGCCTCCAACAGTCAAGACGAAGCAGAGGCGACCCTTGTGTCGGCTCCATCATGGGCTCAAGCCATTCTGGCCTTCCTTCTTCGCGGCGAGCTTCCTCAGAACGAGGCAGAGGCGAGACAGATCCAGCGCAGGTCCGCCGCCTGCGCAATCATCAATCGCGAACTGGTGCGACGCAGCGCAACCGGCGTGTTCCAATGTTGCGTCGAATCAGAAAAAGGGCAGGAGATCCTTAGAGACATCCACCAGGGGGAGTGTGGGCATCACGCCGCCTCCAGAACCCTGGTGGCCAAAGCATTCCGCCATGGATTCTACTGGCCCACGACCCTCGAGGAGGCCGTGGATCTGGTGGACAAGTGCGAAGGCTGCCAACGCTTCAGTGCACAGAGCCACATGCCTCCTTCGGCACTCAAAACCATTCCCTTATCCTGGCCATTCGCCGTTTGGGGACTGGACATGGTTGGGCCCTTCAAGACGGCTCGCGGAGGGATGACACATCTTTTGGTAGCCATCGACAAGTTCACCAAGTGGATCGAAGCCAGACCTATCAAAAAGCTTGACGGCCCCACTGCTGTCAGGTTCATCACAGACATCTTTGTCCGATATGGCGTTCCCCACAGCATCATCACCAACAATGGCACCAACTTCGCCAAGGGCGCCCTAGCGCTCTACTGTTCCAAGGTAGGCATCCGGCTTGACTTGGCTTCAGTGGCACACCCTCAGTCGAACGGCCAAGCAGAGAGGGCCAACGGCCTGATCCTAGCCGGCATCAAGCCAAGGTTGGTGGCACCACTCGTCAGGTCAGCCGGCTGCTGGATTGAAGAACTGCCAGCTGTGCTATGGAGCCTCCGCACCACGCCCAACCGGTCGACCGGCTTCACTCCATTCTTTCTGGTATACGGGTCTGAGGCTATTATTCCCACGGATGTCGAGTTCGACTCGCCTCGGGTCACCCTATACACAGAAACGGAGGTGAAGGAGGCCAGAGAAGACGGTGTGGATCTCCTCGAAGAAGCAAGGGACTTGGCTTTGAGGCGGACGGCCATCTACCAACAGAAGCTGAGATACTACCATAGCAAAAAGAGCAGGCCTCTCTCTTTCAGGGAGGGAGACTTGGTCCTCAAAAGAATCCAGCGCACTGCCGGCCAGCACAAGCTCTCATCCCCCTGGGAGGGACCCTTCATCAGCAGTAGGGCGCTGCACAACAACGCTTACTACCTGATTGACGCCCAAAAGCCAAGGAAGCGCAAGAGGGACGACTCCGGCCAAGAAACGGAACGTCCATGGAACGCGGCGTTGCTTCGCCCATTCTATTGCTAAAAGGCAAAAGTCAAGCAAAGGAAAGAGCATGCACATGTATCTTTCTCCCTCTTCAGGGAACAACAAATGCAATAAAAAGAGCATGCTTCATGTTTATTTTTATTGAGAGTTTTCACTCGGTGTACGCCCTCTGACACTCTTCATTAAGCTCGGGGGCTA
This sequence comes from Hordeum vulgare subsp. vulgare, assembly GCF_904849725.1. Taxonomy (NCBI): domain Eukaryota; kingdom Viridiplantae; phylum Streptophyta; class Magnoliopsida; order Poales; family Poaceae; genus Hordeum; species Hordeum vulgare. Next base: position 608,020,717 of record NC_058519.1, on the reverse strand, counting down.
CACCGCATACAACCTCTTGCTGGCTTAATCAAGCTCGGAGGCTACGCAGCGCATGCCCCTTGCTGGCTTTAACAAGCTCGGGGGCTCGCTAGCTGCCCGGACACCCTCCCTTGTAAATGAACACATAGTGTATCGGTTGATCCCTGGTCACCTCGTACGAGCCTGAGGGCTGGCTCCGGCCGCTCGGTTTGCCAGGTGTCGCCAGGTCAGGTCGGATACATGCAAAGTTCAGCTACACTTGGGTCGCCGGCTCGGGCTGGCTCGATCATATATACGATCTCATTCAAGTCGGCCTCTGATTGCTTATGTCTTGTTCTTTATGTCTTGATGGCTTCGGATAAGAGAAGTCAACCAGGAATCAAAAGACAGGATCATAAGACAACATGCTTGGCATACGAATATAATGCTGAATATATACATTCACAAAAGCATTGGCCCACGGCCCACGTTCATTACATCCCTCATTGGTCGTCTCGGCCGCTACTCTTGATGTGGTAGCATCACCGCCTCCGGCTGCTCCTGAGGTGGTTGCGTCGTCTCCCGCTCCGAGGCCGCCAGCTCTGTCCACACCGGAGTCGGCGTACGCCGCACCGCTGGAGGCGGCAGCAGATTCCGCAGCCTGGACCGCTTCGCTGGAGCTGTCGTCGGCGTCATAGGGCTGAAGGCCGTGCAGATATTCAGCGATCACACCGCCATCTTCACCCCGCTCCAAAACAAAGTCGTCCCACGGTGCGTACTCGGCGACGACGCTGGCTCTCACACGGAGCTCCTCCTCCATGCCTTGCAGCTTCTCCTCTGAGCCGTCGCGCTGGGCAGCCAGCTTGCCCAAGTTCAGGTTCCGATACCATGACTTGGCCAAGCGTAGGGCCATATATGTTGGAATTATGCCCTAGAGGCAATAATAAATATAGTTATTATTATAATTCCTGTATCAAGATAATCGTTTATTATCCATGCTATAATTGTATTGAATGAAGACTCATTTACATGTGTGGATACATAGACAGAACACTATCCCTAGCAAGCCTCTAGTTGGCTAGCCAGTTGATCAAAGATAGTCAGTGTCTTCTGATTATGAACAAGGTGTTGTTGCTTGATAACTGGATCACGTCATTAGGAGAATCACGTGATGGACTAGACCCAAACTAATAGACGTAGCATGTTGATCGTGTCATTTTGTTGCTACTGTTTTCTGCGTGTCAAGTATTTGTTCCTATGACCATGAGATCATATAACTCACTGACACCGGAGGAATACTTTGTGTGTATCAAACGTCGCAACGTAACTGGGTGACTATAAAGATGCTCTACAGGTATCTCCGAAGGTGTTAGTTGAGTTAGTATGGATCAAGACTGGGATTTGTCACTCCGTGTGACGGAGAGGTATCTCAGGGCCCACTCGGTAATACAACATCACACACAAGCCTTGCAAGCAATGTGACTTAGTGTAAGTTGCGGGATCTTGTATTACGGAACGAGTAAAGAGACTTGCCGGTAAACGAGATTGAAATAGGTATGCGGATACTAACGATCGAATCTCAGGCAAGTAACATACCGAAGGACAAAGGGAATGACATCCGGGATTATATGAATCCTTGACACTCAGGTTCAAACGATAATTTCTTCGTAGAATATGTAGGATCAAATATGGGCATCCAGGTCCCGCTATTGGATATTGACCGAGGAGTCTCTCGGGTCATGTCTACATAGTTCTCGAACCCGCACGGCCTGCACACTTAAGGTTCGACGTTGTTTTATGCGTATTTGAGTTATATGGTTGGTTACCGAATGTTGTTCGGAGTCCTGGATGAGATCATGGACGTCATGAGGGTTTCCGGAATGGTCCGGAAACGAAGATTGATATATAGGATGACCTCATTTGATTACCGGAAGGTTTTCGGAGTTACCGGGAATGACGAATGGGTTCCGGGAGTTCACCGGGGGGGCAACCCACCCAGGGGAAGCCCATAGGCCTTGAGGGTGGCGCACCAACCCTTAGTGGGCTGGTGGGACAGCCCAAAAGGGCCCTATGCGCATTGGAAGAAAAATCAAAGAGAAAAAAAAAGGAGGAGGTGGGAAGGGAAGGAAGGACTCCCACCCACCAAACCAAGTCCAACTCGGTTTGGGGGGGGAGACCTTCCCCCCTTGGCTCGGCCGACCCCCTTGGGGCTCCTTGAGCCCCAAGGCAAGGCCCCCCCTCTCCCACCTATATATACGGAGGTTTTAGGGCTGATTTGAGACGACTTTTCCACGGCAGCCCGACCACATACCTCCACGGTTTTTCCTCTAGATCGCGTTTCTGCGGAGCTCGGGCGGAGCCCTGCTGAGACAAGGTCATCACCAACCTCCGGAGCACCGTCACGCTGCCGGAGAACTCTTCTACCTCTCCGTCTCTCTTGCTGGATCAAGAAGGCCGAGATCATCGTCGAGCTGTACGTGTGCTGAACGCGGAGGTGCCGTCCGTTCGGCACTAGATCGTGGGACTAATCGCGGGATAGTTCGCGGGGTGGATCGAGGGACGTGAGGACGTTCCACTACATCAACCGCATTCACTAACGCTTCTGTTGCACGGTCTACAAGGGTACGTAGATCACTCATCCCCTCTCGTAGATGGACATCACCATGATAGGTCTTCGTGCGCGTAGGAAATTTTTTGTTTCCCATGCAACGTTCCCCAACACTGGCATCATGAGCTAGGTTCATGCGTAGATGTTTCCCATGCAACGTTCCCCAACATTGTTGGATTGAAGCGGCTTGGACCGACATTACTCGTACGCTTACGAGAGACTGGTTTCATCGCTACGAGTAACCCCATTGCTCAAAGATGACTGGCAAGTGTCGGTTTCTCCAACTTTAGTTGAATCGGATTTGACCGAGGAGGTCCTTGGATGAGGTTAAATAGCAACTCATATATCTCCGTTGTGGTGTTTGCGTAAGTAAGATGCGATCCTACTAGATACCCGTGGTCACCACGTAAAACATGCAACAACAAAATTAGAGGACGTCTAACTTGTTTTTGCAGGGTATGCTTGTGATGTGATATGGCCAACGATGTGATGTCATATATTGGATGTATGAGATGATCATGTTGTAATAGATAATATCGACTTGCACGTCGATGGTACGGCAACCAGCAGGAGCCATAGGGTTGTCCTTATACTAATGTTTGTGCTTGCAGATGCGTTTACTATTTTGCTAGGATGTAGCTTTAGTAGTAATAGCATGAGTAGCACGACAACCTCGATGGCAACGCGTTGATGGAGATCATGTTGTGGCGCCGGTGACAAGAAGATCGTGTCGGTGCTTTGGTGATGGAGATCAAGAAGCACGTGATGATGGCCATATCATGTCACTTATGAATTGCATGTGATGTTAATCCTTTTATGCACCTTATTTTGCTTAGAACGACGGTAGCATTATGAGGTGATCTCTCACTAAAATTTCAAGACGAAATTGTGTTCTCCCCGACTGTGCACCGTTGCTACAGTTCATCGTTTCGAGACACCACGTGATGATCGGGTGTGATAGACTCAACGTTCACATACAACGGGTGCAAAACAGTTGCGCGCACGGAACACTCGGGTTAAGCTTGACGAGCCTAGCATGTGCAGACATGGCCTCGGAACACATGAGACCGAAAGGTCGATCATGAATCATATAGATGATATGATTAGCATAGGGATGCTTACCACTGAAACTATACTCAACTCACGTGATGATCGGACTTGAGTTAGTGTAAGTGGATCATGAACCACTCAAATGACTAGAGAGATGTACTTTTTGAGTGGGAGTTTAGCGAATAATTTGATTAAGTTAAACTCTAATTATCTTGAACATAGTCTAAGTCCACTTTGAATATATTTTTGTTGTAGATCATGGCTCACGCGACAGTCACCCTGAATTTTAATACGTTCCTAGAGAAAGCTAAGTTGAAAGATGATGGAAGCAACTTTGTAGACTGGGCTCGTAATCTTAAGCTAATCTTACAAGCTGGGAAGAAGGATTATGTCCTTAATGCTGCGCTAGGAGATGAACCACCCGCTACGGCTGATCAGGATGTTAAGAACGCTTGGTTAGCACGTAAGGAGGACTACTCAGTAGTTCAATGTGTAGTCTTGTATGGCTTAGAACCGGGACTTCAACGTCGCTTTGAGCGTCATGGAGCATTTGAGATGTTCCAGGAGTTGAAGTTTATCTTTCAGAAGAACGCCCGGATCGAGAGGTATGAGACCTCCGATAAATTCTATGCTTGCAAGATGGAGGAAAACTCGTCTGTCAGTGAACATGTGCTCAAAATGTCTGGGTACTCAAACCGTCTAGCTGAGCTGGGGATTGAACTCCCGCAAGAGGCTATCACTCACAGAATCCTTCAATCACTGCCGCCAAGCTATAAAAGCATTGTGTTGAACTACAACATGCAAGGGATGAACAAGTCACCCGGCGAGTTGTTTGCGATGCTGAAAGTCGCAGAGTCTGAACTCCGTAAAGAGCATCAAGTGTTGATGGTGAATAAGACCACTAGTTTCAAGAGAAACGGCAAAGGCAAGAAGGGTAATTCAAAGAAGAGCGGCAAGCCTGTTGCCAATCCGATGAAGAAACCCAAAGCTGGACCTAAGCCTGAAACGGAGTGTTACTATTGCAAGGGTATGGGTCACTGGAAGCGCAATTGCCCCAAGTATCTGGCAGATAAGAAGGCGGCCAAAGAAAAATCAGGTATATTTGATATACAAGTTATTGATGTGTACTTAACCGGCTCTCATAGTAGTGCCTGGGTATTCGATACCGGTTCTGTTGCTCATATTTGCAACTCGAAACAGGAACTGCGGAATAGACAAAGGCTGGCGAAAGATGAAGTGACGATGCGCGTAGGAAATGGTTCCAAGGTTGATGCAATCGTCGTCGGCACAGTTTCACTTCAGTTACCATCAGGATTAGCTATGAACTTAAATCATTGTTATTTAGTGCCTGCGTTGAGCATGAACATTATATCTGGATCTTGTTTATTGCGAGACGGTTACTCTTTTAAGTCAGAGAATAATGGTTGTTCTATTTCTATGAGTAACATCTTTTATGGTCATGCACCCAATGTGAGAGGATTGTTCATATTGAATCTTGATAGCGATACACACATACATAACACTAAGACCAAAAGAGTTAGAGTTAACAATGATAGCGCCATATTTTTGTGGCACTGCCGCTTAGGTCATATTGGTGTAAAGCGCATGAAGAAACTCCATGCTGATGGACTTTTGGAGTCACTTGACTTTGATTCACTTGACATGTGCGAACCATGCCTCATGGGCAAGATGACTAAGACTCCGTTCTCCGGAACAATGGAGCGTGCAAGTGACTTGTTGGAAATAATACATTCCGATGTGTGTGGTCCGATGAGCGTGGAGGCACGCGGCGGATATCGTTATTTTCTAACCTTCACTGACGATTTGAGTAGATATGGTTATGTCTACTTGATGAAGCACAAGTCTGAAACATTTGAAAAGTTCAAGCAATTTCAGAGTGAAGTTGAAAATCATCGTAACAAGAAGATCAAGTTCCTACGGTCTGATCGTGGGGGTGAATATCTGAGTTTCGAGTTTGGTGCTCACTTAAGACAATGTGGAATTGTTTCACAGTTGACACCGCCTGGAACACCACAGCGTAATGGTGTGTCCGAACGTCGTAATCATACTTTATTAGAGATGGTGTGATCTATGATGTCTCTTACCTATTTGCCGTAATCGTTTTGGGGTTATGCATTAGAAACAGCTGCATTCACTTTAAATAGGGCACCATCAAAATCCGTTGAGACGACACCATTCGAACTATGGTATGGCAAAAGGCCAAAGTTGTCGTTTCTTAAAGTTTGGGGATGTGATGCTTATGTCAAAAAGCTTCAGCCTGAAAAGCTGGAACCCAAAGCAGAAAAGTGCGTCTTCATAGGTTACCCAAAAGAGACATTTGGGTACACCTTCTATCTCAAATCCGAGGGCAAAGTGTTTGTTGCTAAAAACGGAGCTTTTCTCGAGAAGGAGTTTCTCTCGAGAGAATTGAGTGGGAGGAAGATAGAACTTGACGAGGTTGTCGAACCTCTCATCCCTCTGGATGGTGGCGCAGGGCAAGGGGAAACCTCTGTCGTTGCGACGCCGGTTGAGGAGGAAGTTAATGATGATGATCATGAAACTCCGGTTCAAGTTTCTGTCGAACCACGTAGGTCGACGAGACCACGTGCTGCTCCAGAGTGGTACGGTAATCCCGTCTTGTCAATCATGTTGTTGGACAACAATGAACCTGCAAATTATGAAGAAGCAATGGTGGGCCCAGATTCCAACAAATGGCTAGAAGCCATGAAGTCCGAGATAGGATCCATGTATGAGAACAAAGTGTGGACTTTGGAGGTACTGCCTGAGGGCCGCAAGGCTATTCAGAACAAATGGATCTTTAAGAGGAAGGCGGACGCTACGGCAATGTGACCGTTTATAAAGCTCGAGTTGTGGCAAAGGGTTTTTCACAAGTTCAAGGAGTTGACTACAATGAGACATTCTCACCCGTAGCGATGCTTAAGTCTGTCAGAATCATGTTAGCAATAGCTGCATTTTTCGATTATGAAATCTGGCAGATGGATGTCAAAACGGCGTTCCTTAACGGTTTCCTTAAGGAAGAATTGTATATGATGCAACCCGAAGGTTTTGTCGATCCTAAGAATGCTAACAAGGTGTGCAAGCTCCAGCGATCCATTTATGGACTGGTGCAAGCATCTCGGAGTTGGAACAAACGTTTTGATGAGGTGATCAAAGCATTTGGGTTTATACAAGTGGTTGGAGAATCTTGTATTTACAAGAAAGTGAGTGGGAGCTCTGTGGCGTTTCTAATATTATATGTGGATGACATATTGCTGATTGGAAACAACGTAGAGTTTTTATCATGTAGCAATAGGTTCAGCCATAGGTTCTATCATGTATGCAATGTTGTGCACTAGACCGGACGTTAGCCTGGCCATAAGTATGGCAGGTAGGTTCCACAGTAATCCAGGAGTGGATCACTGGACGGCGGTCAAGAATATCCTGAAGTACCTGAAAAGGACTAAGGAGATGTTTCTCGTATATGGAGGTGACGAAGAGCTCGCCGTAAAAGGTTACGTCGATGCAAGCTTTGACACAGATCCGGACGACTCTAAGTCGCAAACCGTATACGTATTTATTCTTAACGGGGGTGCGGTAAGCTGGTGCAGTTCCAAGCAAAGTGTCGTAGAAGATTCTACATGTGAAGCGGAGTACATGGCTGCCTCGGAGGCGGCTAAGGAGGGTGTCTGGATGAAGCAGTTCATGACGGATCTTGCAGTGGTGCCAAGCGCACTGAATCCAATAACCTTGTTCCGTGACAACACGGGTGCCATTGCCTTAGCAAAGGAACCACGGTTTCACAAGAAGTCCAGACACATCAAACGACGCTTCAACCTCATCCGCGACTACGTCGAAGGGGAGGACGTGAATATATGCAAAGTGCACACGGATCTGAATGTAGCAGACCCGCTGACTAAACCTCTTCCATGGGCTAAGCATGATCAACACCAGAACTGTATGGGTGTTAGATTTATTACAATGTAATTCGCATGATGTTGTGAGGACTAGATTATTGACTCTAGTGCAAGTGGGAGACTGTTGGAATTATGCCCTAGAGGCAATAATAAATATAGTTATTATTATAATTCTTGTATCAAGATAATCATTTATTATCCATGCTATAATTGTATTGAATGAAGACTCATTTACATGTGTGGATACATAGACAAAACACTGTCCCTAGCAAGCCTCTAGTTGGCTAGCCAGTTGATCAAAGATAGTCAGTGTCTTCTGATTATGAACAAGGTGTTGTTGCTTGATAACTGGATCACATCATTAGGAGAATCACGTGATGGACTAGACCCAAACTAATAGACGTAGCATGTTGATCGTGTCATTTTGTTGCTACTGTTTTCTGCGTGTCAAGTATTTGTTCCTATGACCATGAGATCATATAACTCACTGACACCGGAGGAATACTTTGTGTGTATCAAACGTCGCAACGTAACTGGGTGACTATAAAGATGCTCTACAGGTATCTCCGAAGGTGTTAGTTGAGTTAGTATGGATCAAGACTGGGATTTGTCACTCCATGTGACGGAGAGGTATCTCAGGGCCCACTCGGTAATACAACATCACACACAAGCCTTGCAAGCAATGTGACTTAGTGTAAGTTGCGGGATCTTGTATTACGGAGCGAGTAAAGAGACTTGCCGGTAAACGAGATTGAAATAGGTATGCGGATACTAACGATCGAATCTCGGGCAAGTAACATACCGAAGGACAAAGGGAATGACATACGGGATAATATGAATCCTTGACACTGAGGTTCAAACGATAAGTTCTTCGTAGAATATGTAGGATCCAATATGGGCATCCAGGTCCCGCTATTTGATATTGACCGAGGAGTCTCTCGGGTCATGTCTACATAGTTCTCGAACCCGCAGGGCTGCACACTTAAGGTTCGACGTTGTTTTATGCGTATTTGAGTTATATGGTTGGTTACCGAATGTTGTTCGGAGTCCTGGATGAGATCACGAACGTCACGAGGGTTTCCGGAATTGTCCGGAAACAAAGATTGATATATAGGATGACCTCATTTGATTACCGGGAGGTTTTCGGAGTTACCGAGAATGTACCGGGAATGACGAATGGGTTCCGGGAGTTCACCGGGGGGGGCAACCCACCCCGGGGAAGACCATAGGCCTTGAGGGTGGCGCACCAGCCCTTAGTGGGCTGGTGGGACAGCCCAAAAGGGCCCTATGCGCATTGGAAGAAAAATCAAAGAGAAAGAAAAAAAAGGAGGAGGTGGGAAGGGAAGGAAGGACTCCCACCCACCAAACCAAGTCCAACTCGGTTTGGGGGGGAGACCTTCCCCCCTTGGCTCGGCCGACCCCCTTGGGGCTCCTTGAGCCCCAAGGCAAAGCCCCCCCCTCTCCCACCTATATATACGGAGGTTTTAGGGCTGATTTGAGACGACATTTCCACGGCAGCCCGACCACATACCTCCACGGTTTTTCCTCTAGATCGTGTTTCTGCGGAGCTCGGGCGGAGCCCTGCTGAGACAAGGTCATCACCAACCTCCGGAGCGCCGTCACGCTGCCGGAGAACTCTTCTACCTCTCCGTCTCTCTTGCTGGATCAAGAAGGCCGAGATCATCGTCGAGCTGTACGTGTGCTGAACGCGGAGGTGCCGTCCGTTCGGCACTAGATCGTGGGACTGATCGCGGGATAGTTCGCGGGGAGGATCGAGGGACGTGAGGACGTTCCACTACATCAACCGCGTTCACTAACGCTTCTGCTGTACGGTCTACAAGGGTACGTAGATCACTCATCCCCTCTGGTAGATGGACATCACCATGATAGGTCTTCGTGCGCGTAGGAAAATTTTTGTTTCCCATGCGTCGTTCCCCAACAATATAAGCCCCAGACCGCGCGGCAGAGGCACGCCAGGCATCCAGGCGCTCTCCACCCACTGCAAGCCAGCTGGCGAGCTGGCTCATGGAAGCCGGCTCCAAGCCTTCCAGCCACAAGGCCGCCACCATCGACGAGCCTGTGACTTGAAGTTGAGCCACAGACTCGCCCAGGGCGCAGGCGGGCCCGAAGGCCCACCCCGATCTCCTCCACGCTCCAACCGGAGGTAGTATCTATCTCGTGCCCGACCGCGCGGCGCTCCTCACGGCACACCTCGACGGCGGTGTCGGCCGCGATCTGGGTCTCGGGGAAAAGACCTGGAGTGACGGCAACCAGGACGTAAGAGCACAGTAAAAGGAGGAGACGGCAAAAAGACCAAACATAAGACAAGGAAGAGAGACCCATGATGGAAGGCGCCCTCGGTCTCATGAGAGTCCTCGAGGACCTCGCGCTCCCGCACCTTACTCTCATGAGTAAGGCGGGCAACTTCCTCCTGGAGGGTCGCCGCACTCCCCAGGGCCTTGGCCAGCTGCTTCTGCTTCCTTACAAGGGCATCATCCTTCTCCCTCAAGGCGGCGTCCTTGAGGTCCACCTCTTTGAGGTGAAGTGACGCGAGGCGGTCCACGTCGGCAGAGTAGGAGGCCTCCTTCTCCTGAAGCGTGGCCCACAGCCGCTCCAACTCGACCCGGCCGGCCGCCTCGAGCTCCTTCTTCTCCGCCTGAAGAAGGTCTAGATGCTCTTGGAGCCGGCCGCCGGCATTGCGCAGGGCATCACGCTCCGCGGCGACCTCGCCCAGCCGGGCTTTAAGCTCGGCAATCCGGCTATCGGCCCCCAGGTGCTGGGTCCGTAGCTCGTTGTATGCCTGTACCTGAGCATCATAAAGCGCCTGCCAAAAGAGGGAAAAAGGGAACAGGATTAAGATTCGACCTGGTTAAAAACCTAACCAACCCGATTCTCGGGCGCTACACCCAGTGGGTGCGCTAGCGCGCCCCACTGAAGAAAACTATGCAGGGAAAAGGGCCTCCAAGAGTTTCGGACCGGTCGGCAATCGACCCGCCAACGCCAAGAGAAGAGAAAAAAGTACAAAAAATCAAAGAAGGCAATGCCTACCTGGGTACGGGCTTCCAGGCGCTCCATGTCGCTGCATACCACGCGGGCTGACTGCTCCACCTTCGATCGGCTGCTGGAAAACATCGTCACCAGCTCCGGTACGCCGGAAAGAACGGTGCCAGCGGGCAGTCGCAGGCGGGCCAAGTTCGCCGCCCGCCATGTCCTCATAGGCTGGCTCCCAGCCCGGCCCTCGGCTCCTGGTGCCGGCTCGACAGCCGACTCGGGCGGCGTCCCGGCCGGCGCTACCTCCTCCGCAGGAGGCGGATGGGCCGCGTCCAGCGCATCCATGGTCACCCCTGGGGCGTCAGGGGCCGTGTCGGGCGCTGCCAAGTCCAGCTCCGGCGCGTCGGGGGCCGCCTTGGCCCTAGGAGAGTCAGGGATCTCTCCAGGTCCACCTGCGCCGAGGCTGCCGGTTCGGATGGCTGGGCCCCCTCGGTCCTTGGGGCCGGCCTAGAGGCGGTGTCGCTAGCTGGCTCCTCCGCACGGGCATGTGTGGAGGGGTCATTTCTAGCCTTCGCGCGCTTCTCCACCGGCCTCTCGACCCGGCTGGGGCGAGGCTGACCCATGGCGGCCTTCCCCGCAGCCGTGTCCCACCGGCGCTTGGACTCTATCTCAATCTCCCTCTGGGCAGCATCAGCTGCTGCCCAGCCAGCCCGCTCGGCTGTGGAGGCGATGTCTTCATCCGCATCCTCCGCCTCCCTGTCAAGCAAAGCACCTAAGGAACAAAGCTCATCCCAAGATGGACAAAGGAAACAAGGAGGAAACCGTACCCCGCTACTACAGGGACCTGCCTCCGGCCACCACCACGGCGCCTCTTGGCGCCGCCTGCTCGCTGCCCGGCTGGAGGACCCGGCGCCGGCCGCTTAGAGGCCGGCCGGGAAGCTGTGGCACCCTTGCCCTTCTTCCCGGCTGCCTCGTCAGCAGCGGACGCTCCGCCACCTTGACGCCGGCCACGCGTTAGTGGTGGGCTGGTGACCTCATCCACCTCATCAGAGTCTTCCTCGAAGGCTGCACCAGAACAGAATGAGGCTACCTCATCATCGTCCGTCCAGTCTGCTACGACGGGCCGTGTGTACTCACCAGACGGCTCGGTCCCTTCCGACTCCAGGGGATCCTCTGAGCCGGCGGAGGAGTCTGAGCGGGGTTCCATCGCGCCCTCGTCCTCAATCTCTGAGGTGTCGGACACCTCCACATTGGGAGCGGGCTGATGGAGGGACCCCTGCAGGGTCTCGAACAGCTACGAAAAAGAATTCAACCAAAGGCTCAGCAACGCCACCGGCTTCGAGACAAAACAACAGAGAAAAATGGAGTAAAGCTACCATCGGAGGCGGGTGAGCCTTGTTGAACAGGGACATCCCCCACGTCCATTCCCCGCCCTCATCCATGCGGGCGGTGGAGATCAGGTTCACCTTTCGCGCTACAGCGCCCGGGGTGAACCTCTTGGTGGATAGCCGGCATGGATCAAGCCGGCCGCTCATCTGGCAAACCAGATGCGGCCGCCTCTGCAGAGGCAGAATCCGGCGAACCACCATGGTGGCGAGAAGGTCGCGGCCGAGAAGGCCGCTCTTCTCCAAGATGTCGAGGTGGGCACAGATAAGCGCCACCTCAGGATGCGGCCTGGGAGTCTTCGTATCCCAGTTTCGTCGCGTCGGGGGAGCGATGGCGAACGGGGGCATGTTGAGGGCGTCCTGGGCCGGGTCGGCGCTCTTCACGTAGAAGAAACCCTTCTGCCAATGCTTGATGGATTCTTGCAGAGGCATCTGGGGGAAGCCAGACTTCACGCGATGATGCACGAACGCGGCCCCGCACGGCGTCATGGGGCGTGGCCCCTTGAGCTTCTCCACCTCGGATTTCTCCATGGCGATGGATTGCTGCTTGAAGAAGAATAGGTTGCGCCACAGATCGACGCAAGGCTCGATCCACACGAAGCCCTCGCACAGGACCATGAAGGCGGCCAACTGCAGTATGGCGTTCGGCACCAGATGATGCGGCTGCAAGCCGAAGAAATGAAGCCATTCGACGAAGAAGGAGCTAGCCGGGAGCCCGAAGCCCCGGTAGAAGTGCTTGACGAAGACCACGACCTCTTCCGCGGCGGGTGCAGGAGCGGTCCCGGAGCTCGGGAGGCGCACCAACACTTGGGAGGCCGGGGGCAGCAGTCGATAGTGACGAAGCGCCTCAATGTGCCCCTAGTCAACGTCGCTGCCCAACCAGGCTCCCTGCGAGGACGCCTTCTGCGCCGATGACTGCTTCGAGGAAGAACCGCCAGCCATGGCAGCGGGTGGCGAGAGCTCTAAGTAGTCAGCGATGTCGCGACGGCAAAGATGAAGAATACGAAGGGCGCGAGCTCTTCTTCTCAGGACGCAGGGAGGAAGAGAGCGCGGATGCAGGGCAAGAAGAGGGGGCGAATGGCTTCCTCGGAACCCTCGCGTCCCATTTAAACCCCCACGAAGCATCGTGGGGAGGGGATCCGGTGCGCACCGGGCCCCATTAATCCCGTGTATTACGGGCCGTAACGCTTCCCTAAGCCCACCCGCCGCGGAGTAAATCCGCACAGGATCTCCCGCGCGGAGGCCGAGGCGGCGTCGTGGCAGGACCCAGGGCCCTGGCCCGGTCCCGCCAATAGTAATCGCCATCATTACGCCAGGCGGGGCCTGGCACGTGGCGTTCTTCGAACAAGTTACGACTAGACCGAGGCGTCGCTTCAAAGCCACCCAGTTTCGAAGCCGGCGCCCTTCGCCGCGAATAGCGGTCAAAATATCAAGACAAATCAACAAGCCGGTGAGGCCGCCCGCCCGCAGGCGGCAGACCTCGCCAGCTTCGAGGACTACTGTTGGGGGGATAACCCCGGGGTAGGCTCATCAAGCCTATTCCTTCATTTCCGGCCCAATGGACATGGACGTATGAAGATTCCCAAGGCCCAAGTCTTCTGGCCGGCTAGGCATCACCTGCCGGCTAGAGGACGAGGCGCAGGCAACCCCTGTCGGCTAGAATCCACGCGGCCTCCTCTTCGGAGCCGGCCTGGTCCCGCCAGCCGGACTGGGGAGGAGACGGCCACACTTAAGTCGGCTGGCCAAGCAGGCTAGCCGGCCGAGGATCACAAGTCACATCAGATCATAGGTCAGGAAGAGACCTCGCGATTAAAGGTAGCTACGCGTCAGCAAAGGTACTGGATCAGGGCGTCCGGCACGTACGAGCGTCGGCGGCCACGCCGCTGACCTACCCCGGCTCTGATCCATCACCTAGCATAGTGTCGGACCGTCACGCTCCCACTCCATTACTGTACTCGGTGTGGGGAACAGTGGAGGCGGTCGTACTACCTGCCCATAAAGAATCTCGCGGGCAATGCTTGACGTACAACGCGTGCTCAGCGTCAACCTTACGCGAGAGCCTCATTGGCCAGCCGGCGGGTCCCACAGGCAATCGAGACCATGCAGCCGGCGGGCCCCCCATCGACAAGACAAGACCCTTGTGGGCCCCTGGCCAGCCGGCGAAGCTGCCAGCCGGGTCCCACACTTGTACCCTTTATCCATATTGTAGGCCGGCGGGTTCGTCTATAAAACCCCCCGGTCGCCCTCCATGCAAGGGGGGCGATCATTCACCAGTCATTCAACACCATACATTCACCAACCACAGAGAGAGAGGTAGAGACGAGCCGGCTGCTCCCCTCTTCCTCCTCCCAACATAGCTCCAGGAGCAACATTGTACTCTGTTCCTATACATCAAACACTCCGGCAGGATTAGGGGTATTATCTCTACGGAGAGCCCTGAACTTGGGTACATCGTGCGCCCCATGCGTGTACCAACATCGTTCCCAGCGCCCACCTTTGTCCCTTCGGTTCTCACCGACTTTAGCCTACCTATGGCATATGTTGTGAGTATTCACCGACAGTCATTGCACCAATATCTGACATTGATATGGCCGAAATATTTGGCATTCAAGTTGATGACAAAGATAAGGAGAAGGATGACAGTTCTTTGCCTGCTGATGGTAACACAGGCCCTAGAAATGCAAATGAGGATGAAGAAGAGCTGATGAGAATGGCTGCAGAGGATGTGGATGATACAAATGATAATGAGCTGGTTTGTTTGTATGACAAAGAGAACCCAGTTATTGAGGCGGGAAAGTTGTGTCCAAGCATGGTTGAGTTTAGGATGTCTTTCAGGACCTTTGCAGTGAAAAAAGAGTTCGAGGCCAAGACTATGTGGACTGATCGAAAGAAATTTTATGCTCGGTGCAAAGGTTATGATGGTGGTGGCAATGTTTGCAAATGGTACATATCTGCCAGACTACAACCTGATGGAAGTACAGTAAGGGTAAATCAAATACCCCACCAGCATACATGTATGACCACTTCACACAAAGTTTCAAAGATGACATCACAACTTTGGATTACAGAGAAGATTACTCCTATTTTACCAAGACTCCAAACAGTACTGCAAGGAGGCTTAAAGTTGACTTGGAGAAGTTGTACCCCATCCAACTGCAATATACCACAGTGTGGAAAGCAAAACAAAGGGCCATGAAATCATTGTATGGTGACTGGGCAAATACATTTAGGATGTTGTATAGTTTTAAAGCAGAGGTGGAGAAGAGGTCACCTGGAAGTGTGGTGGAGATAGATACAGAGGCAACAGAGGATGGCAAGGTTTTTTTCAGCTAGTTTTTTATGTGTTTGAAGCCTTGCGTAGATGGATTCAAAGCAGGTTGTCGTCCATATTTGAGCATAGACTCATTTCTTTGACTGGAAAGTGGAATGGTTAGTTGGCTGCATGCAATGTTCTAGATGGACACAACTGGATGTTTCCAGTTGCAATAGGAATGTTTCAATTAGAGACAGAGGCATCATGGATATGGTTCATTATGCAACTGAAAAGATGCATAGGGCCAGTTTCTCCTTTGGCCATCCACACAGATGCATGTAAAGAGTTGGAAAATGCAGTAAAAAAGTTTTCCCCCATGCTGAGCAGAGGGAGTGCTTTGGACATATGTGGATGAATCTGATAAAAAAATTCAGAGGAGATGAATTTGGGCGCATGTGGCCGGCAGCAAGATCGTACACCAGACAGACACATTCCTGTCACCTCTGTAAGATATTGACATCATGTAGTCATAATGAATTTGCTTCATGTTTGAACAACCACCATTCTCTGTTGTGGTACAGATCAAGTTTTAATACTGCCATAAAATGTGATCATATCAATAACAACTTGGCAGAAAGTTTTAACAACAAAGTGAAGGATTTGAAAGACTTGCATGTGCATGACATGGTGGACCAAATAAGGATCATGATCATGCGTTTGTGGGATTTGAGAAGAAAAATTGCTAATATTTTGGAAGGGGACAAGCTTCGAGCAGTGGTACAATAGGTGGTCAACAGGAGTAGAAATCTTTCACATCTATCTGTTGAGAAATCTTCCTTGTGGGGTGCTGAAGTTAGAGATACAAAGAGTGGCAAGAGGCATGTGGTAAATACTGAGTTGCATGAGTGCACTTGCCAAGAGTGGCAACACACTGGAAAACCATGTGAGCATGCAATACTTTTTTTGCCATCTAAACCCAGGTTAAATATGCACCCATATTTGGATGAGTATTATTCAGTACAAAAATTCAAAGCTGCATATGCAAGTCCAATTCCTGGACTGACTGACCAATCTCAGTGGCCTGAGGTGGAAATAGAATTTACCTTGTGTCCCCCTATCACTAGAAGAAAAGCTGGGAGGCAAAACAGAGCAGATTCAAAGCTTGGTTTGAGAAAGGTGGTTGTAGTAGGAAGGGGAAAAAGAAAAAGGAAAAGGAAAAGAATGAAAACCCCAAAAGGGCTCAACAAGGTAACAAAAATAGGTGCAAGTTGTGTGAGGTATTTCGGCACAGAATTGGTTCATCCAAATGCATCTACACTCCTCACAGGACAAAGTAAGTTTATGTTACTGTTTTTGCAAGTTTTTGATTTTGCTACTTGTTCTAGTATCTAACCAAGTGAAATGCTTTATGCTTTAGGAGGAAGTGTGCAGAAAAAGCTCCACCTCTTATTGTTGAACAATGCTGGCTAGTGCAAAAAGCAAGACTCAATGGCTTTAGAAGGAAGAGAACTATTACTGCTGAAACTGTTACTGTTGAACATGAGCTAACTGAAATTGTTACTACTGAACATGAGCAAACTGAAACTGTTACTGCTGAACATGAGCTAACTGAAACTGTTACTGAATCTTTTTTGCAGGCGCTAGGACAATCTGAAACTGTTACAAATGAAGCAACTGTTGTGCTGCCATGCATGGAGGTTGTGCTGCCAAGTGTTGAACATGAGAAAACTGAAATTGTTATTGAATCTGCTTTGACAGTTGTGTTGCCATGTTTGAAGGTTGTGCTGCCGAGTGTTGAGTTGCAAATTGAAGAAGTTGAACAATGTGTGCCATCTACTCAATCTACAGAAGTGCAAACTGAAGAAGTGGGACATGGTCAGGTGCAAAAGTTGAGGGGGCCTAGTGGAGTTGTTGGCAAGAATACCAAGAGCATCAGCATCAACAAACTGTGCGCCGTGGAACCAAACAGTGGAAAAAAGGAGAAGAAATCGGGTGGTAGAAAGAAGCAAAAGAAATAGAGTCAAAATCATTCAAATGTGATGTGATTTGATTTGAAAATTTAAATTTGTTGTCATTTGATGTGAAAACTCATGTTCTTTGATGTAAAACTTATGTGCTATGATGTTGATTTGACCTGAAAATAAAATTCAAATTTGAACCGACATTCAAATTTGAACCTATCTCCAATATTTTGGAGTTAATTTGTTTGTTTTGTGATGTTACACTATTTTATATACTACTATGCACTTTAGTTCATAAATCCAACCCTTTTTGCGAAGTCCAACTCATAGTCACTGAAAATGTTGTCCAAACAAGCTCCAAAGTAAGGGAAAACGACCCCATTGCTAAGCAAGTTTTTTTTTCAACCTTATCAAAATCACCCAAAAAGATTTTCTTAGCTTATATTATACCTATATAGGATCAATACGAATTCTCACCTTTTTTGAATAAGTATTCATATTATTAATTTATTTTTGAAAAAACACCCTTTAATACAAGGTCAGCAACAAAAAAAAGTTTAAAATGCAAAAATGCAAAAATAACTTCAGATCCTGCTTAGTCACTCCAAAATGAAGCTAAGGTGAGGTTTTCTGATTTTTTGAATTTTCAAAACCTGAAACCCTCTTCTCACTCTTTTGAACTCTATGCAACCTGAGTCGAGATAGTCCAATTTATGAAGGGTTTTTCATGCAAAGATCATTATGTCAAGTTTATCATTTTATATCATAATTATGTAACATAACAAGACTATATGTGTTGGTTTTCATTTTTTAGATTTTTTTTTTGAATTAGTTATACACATTTGAATGTTCGGTCAAACCTTTCAAAACCCCGTTGACTTCCTCCAAACCCCATCTAACCCTAACACCTTCTCAAAATCACCCAAAAAGATTTTCTTAGCTTATATTATACCTATATAGGATCAATACGAAGTCTCGCCTCTTTTTGAATATGTATTCATATTATTAATTTATTTTTGAAAAAACACCCTTTAATACAAAGTGAGCAACAAAACAAGTTTAAAAATTTCAAAATGCAAAATTAACTTCAGATCCTGCTTAGTCACTCCAAAATGAAGCTAAAAGGTGAGGTTTTCTAATTTTTTTAATTTTCAAAACCTGAAACCCTCTTCTCACTCTTTTGAACTCTATGCAACCTGAGTCGAGATAGTCCAATTTGTGAAGGTTTTTTCATGCAAAGATCATTACATCAAGTTCATCATTTTATATCATAACTATGTAACATAACAAGACTATATGCGTTGGTTTTTCATTTTTTAGATTTTTTTGAATTAGTTACACACATTTGAATGTTCGGTCAAACATTTCAAAACCCCGTTGACTGCCTACAAACCCCATCTAACCCTAACGCCAAACGTCCATCGTCGATCTAACCCTAACGCTAAACTGCGGCCGTCGGATAGGCCGCGGGTGTGGGGAAGTATCTCAGTGACCGTTGAACCGAGCGGATAACGTTGAGCGGGGGAGCATCTCAGTGATCATTGGGCCGAGCGGATCGGCCCGGAAGAGCCTGGCGTGCGTCGCAGCGAGATGGGCCACCCTGCATGCCATGCAACGGCGTCGCAGCCTAGCTATTCTGCCAAATGAACACAGCCTAGCCGCCATGCAGCGGCGCATTAAAACGGGCGGCAAGGGTGCAGCGGTACGTCGCATCTAAGCTATTTTTAATAATTGCATGCACAAACCTCAGAACACGGGACGGACGCGTCGGTGACAGTTTCTCACGCCCATTAAAACGAAGCATCTCGCCTGTGCCGCCTGTGCCTCTTTGGATGCTCTGCCTTTTTTTGCACGCCCATTAATTATGCCACCACGCGGAGGAGACAAAACGATCAATCGTGTACATTGACTACGGCTGCAACGCGGCTATAAAAGGGCATCATATCCTCATCCCTCTCACACTCATCTCTCAAGCCTCCTCCTCTTCTTCTTATTTCCGAGCAAAATCCACCACTCGAGCCACCATGCAGTTCAACGGCCCGACCTACCGTCGCCCTCGCACCGTGCCAGAGAGGCAGTTCCCGCCCGGCCAAGTCGTCGAGAATAGCCTCAAGATTTGGGCCATCTCAAGGTGGAGGGAACCTAGAGAGTTGGCTAGCTTCTTCCTCCACGCCGGCTACCGCCAGCTCCCTCCGGGCACTCCGCCCATGTTCCACCTCCACGAGCAGGTCGATGGCAACTCCAACGACTTCGGCATCGGCCTCTACGTCACCTTCACCAACCGCTACGACGCGTACCACCTCCTCGCCAGGTGTTTTGGTGTGGATGCGAGTTCATCACGTTCACCACCTACAACATCTTCACCAACTTCCACCACATCTTCCCCGAGCCCAACGGCATGCACGCCCTCCCCTACCAGATGTCGCCCCCGGAGAACGGCGAGTGAGGGGCGTCGGCGAAGGAGGGGCCATGGAGTCTTCTGCTGGCCGAGGAGTCTTCTACTGGCCGAGGAGTCTTTTTATATTTTTATCTAGTAGTTGGGACGTGTGTGCCCGTCTTTTTATATTTTTATCTAGTATTTCTATATGTTGTATGCTACTAGGGTACCCGATGCCCCTTTATAGTAATATTTCTATCTAGTTTTATGCATTATATGTTTTATGTTTTATGCATTATGCACTATATATTAGGGGTTGTTTGGATTGTGACTATCTTTGCCGGAGAACCATGAGTGAGGGGGCGTCGGCGAAGGAGGGGCCAAGGGGGCGGCCCGGGCTAAGGAGTCTGCTGGCCGATGCCAGTCCTTTTATTTTTATCTAGTAGTATTTCTAGCATGTGTGCCCGTGTGTTGGGTGTGTGTGCCCGTGTCATTATATCGGGTTTGTATTTTTATCTAGTAGTATTTCTATCGTGTCACTAAAACTAAACCTAGGAAGTTCATGTAGATAGAAAGAACATTTTTAACATAAACCTAAACCCTAAACTCTAACAACCTACACAGAACTGCTCGGAAACACCGGTGCACAAACTTTGAAAACACCGGTGCACAAACTTTGAAAACACCATAACAACCTACTCCCCAAATGCGTTCTTCGAGGCTAACTTTGACTTTGACATGCAAGTTACACTGCAACCTAGGCACGTAACAACCGGTGCACATTCTTGTATGCGGATTAAAAAGAAACGGAGGGGGTATATGACATGCAAGTTACACCGCAACCTAGGCACGTTTGACTTCAAATGATACTCCCTCCGTTTCGGTTCATTAGTCATATTAGAAGGTGCACTGCAACCTAGGCACGTAGAGATTGGGTGCACTGCTAGTCAATGCTATTAATTAGAAGACCTCTTCAAACCCCAAAAACATGACGCACAAACTGCAACCTAGGCACTCTCAACTAAAAACATGCTATTAATTAGAAGATCTCTTCAAACCCAAAAAACATGACGCATAAACTGCATGCATTGGTCCTTCAATTAATAGATGGGATCTAATTAATATGGATGCAACTACTCCGGATGAAACAAGCGGCAGTACTACTATAATGTGCTACTATAATCAGCGCTGGTTTCCTATTCGGTCCTGTGCACCTTTTTTTTGCACTAGCTACAACTTTTTTATCAATGGGCATGTATATATCGATGTCAATGACCGTGGGAATTTTTTTTGCACTAGCTACACCTTTTTTATCAATGGGCCTGAATATGTTCTATTCGGCCCTGCCTACCTTCTATATGGGCCTGGCCTTTTCGGGCAATTGTCGACGAACCCTTTTTTTTCTTTTCTCCCTCTAGCACCGAATCTGAAACTGACGGCGAACTGCAGAACTGTAAAAACGGGGCCGAAACAGAGTGGAGAAGACGAGAAAACATGCCGAATTCGTACAGCGCAACAGTTTTATTCGAACATCCATATCATTACGATTACAGATGATGTCAATCTATTCACTAACGACTAATTATCATCACATAAACAAATGCGAGAGCAATTACACAAATATAAAAAATTCCGGCCATCAAATTGCCTTGTTTCTTCAATTCGATTAGTTTCTTCATCTGCTTGTTGAGCTTCTTCAGCTCTGCCGTCCCTGATGCATCCCTCACAGTAGCACCAATGGAGTTGCCAGATCCAGGGCCCCCAGATCCAGATGGGCCCGATCCAAACTTCTCCGCCTCCAACGATAAATCGAGCTCCCTTGATGCACCCTCCAGTTGAATCCGCTCTATGTACTCATCTAGCCACTCAAAATGGACGCATTGCTTCAATTTCTGAAATCGGAAAGATGAACCCTAAATCCCAAATCCGATGAAAAATATGAAATTGGGGGACAAAAACCAAAATTGGCATATTGAGAAGTAAAATCTCACCTTTCCCTGCTCTTGTTTGCTCTCGCATTTCACGAATTCCCGCCCAAGGTTGTCATTCTTGTCGGTCATTGTGACTAGCCACTTCAGGGATGCGGTACGTGGACATGCAGGGCACCTTGTCATTGGCACTTCGCCATAGCGCGGTCATGAGCGGCGGGAGGCTGAAGCGGAGCTCGACATTGCTAGGTCGCGGCCCCGAACGGTTGCTGCCCGTCGTCGCCGGAGAAGAAGAACAACAACGGTCGGGGAGTGGGGCGAGGATGGGAAGGTCGCGGTATTGCTCTTGTACCAATGCTGAGCTGGATAAGTTACTGGGTCCTACGCTGTGGGTCCCGCTTTGTTACGTAGGGGCTCACCTGATTCAAGTTTTAAACATGTGTCTTTCGATAGGGCAGCAGTGTCGCACGACAGCTATTTCTACGCTGGGAGATGTCGCATAAGAGCCATTACAACCAACGACGTCGCATGGGAGCTATTCGCCCAGAGATTATTCTTGATCGATCTCTTAATAAGTACTTGCAATCGAGATATATATGCTAGGTTTCTCTCTAGATGTGATGGTACATCTAGATATTGTTAGCCTCCTATAACAGTCATGTTTCATCTGTTTTATTTCTGGATTATACTATGAATCTGCTTCCATATCAAGAAGGTCATACAAATAAATGTTCTTGGTCCTGTTGTAAAGTTAAAAATTGCACGTATGTGTGCTGGGTAGCGGTGGAGATGGTCGGCAGCAAAATATCTTATTGGCATAAACATTAGACGCTTTTCATTTAAGCTGGAGTGCAGGTCGACGTCCCGGGCAAATATCCACGCCTTGGAATGTTATCATGCTAAGCGAGACTTGGCTGAGCTCGCCTTCCACCCCTGCCGCAATCTGTCATGCGCTGCGTGATTAGCTTGTTCGCCTAACAGCATTACTGAATTATGTCGGCAAAAGCTAACGCCGCCCCGATCAAACCGATTTTTCCATGGTCTGAAGAAAATACCTCAAGCTACAGTTGGTGCATGCATCCATCCAGCTGCAGTGTTGAATGCTTCAAGTTTGCGAACGTCCTTGTCTAACTAATTGACCATCAGCAGGTGCTTTAAGTTTACATTTCGAAGGGGAAGGACAGCAAACCAAACTATGGTTGGATGGTCAGTGGGACCGTGGTATCTCAGCCTGGACGTACCGAGCGGGCTTCTTGGCCCGCTCGTGGACCGCTCGGTCTTGGCCCGCTCGATCCAGGCCCGACCACGAAAACCGACCGGTCCGGTCCCTCGAAACAAGACCGAAAATTGCTCGGTCCGGTCCGGTTAAAGCTCGGTCCGACCGAGCGGACCGAACAGCTCACCGGCGGCATGGCGAGGGCACGGCCGCGGCATGGTGAGGGCACGGCCGGGGCATGGCGAGGCATGACGGGGATGTGCTGGAGGCATGGCGGGGGCGTGCTGGAGGAGTGTCGGGGCCGTGCTGGAGGTGTGGCGGCTCAGGTGTGGCGGGGGAGACGTGCTGTGCCGTGGCCGCCGCCGTCCAGAGCACGAGATCTTGCGGACGTGGCCACTGTCCTCTCCAGGACGAACCACCATGTCCAGGAGCTTCGCAAGCATCGGATCTCCTCCCCCCGTAACAAATCGATGGGATTCGCCACGAATCGGTCGGGATCTTGCTCCATCTCCAGCTCCGGCCGTCGCCGTTCGTCGTCGATTCCTTCGCCGTCGCTGCTTCTCCGGCCTCCCCGACCTCGGTATCGAGCTCTACATGAGTGCCCGCACCTATTTCCTCTGTCTCCGCTTCCGATTACGACCTAGAGCCTTCGATAGCCGATGCCATGGTCACCACCTCGCCGCCGGTGAGCTGTTGGCCGGTCCGCCGGTCCGGTCCGGGCTTTTGCCTCGCCGGTGCGGTCCCTGAAAAGAGGACCGCCAGCCTGCTCGGTCTGGTCCGGACCGGACCGCCGGCGGCCGGTCCAAACGCCGGCTCGGACCGGGACCGGACCGGCCCGGACCGTGTCCACCCTGAGTGGTATCCCAACCCATCAGGGTTCAAGTCCTGATGGAATTTTCAAATTAAAAATCCATAATATTTACCTAAAAATCCATAATATTTACCTCCGATCCATAATAATTGCTGCGCTTTCAGTTTAAATTTAACTATGGTGCATGCCAAAATACTTACTAGCAAAATCAGCATGCGAGAGGTAATGAAGTCATTCCTATAATTCGGCAGCCGAACATATACCATAGAGTTTTCAGTGCCTATCTCGATCGATTGGTCAGTTAAACAATCCAATCTTCAAATGCTATCATGAGCCATCTTCCTTTTAGAAAAAGGTTGCTTTTTAGAGGCATTAAAAAAGACTATGGCTGGGCAAATCAAAGAATCAATTTATATCATTGCGAAGAACTGACCTTTGCGGCGTACTCCTCATTTTGCATTATGGGTATTTTTCACACCAATCTTTCAAAAGAAATTAGTAATGCTTCATTATAAATGTTTCTTGCCAACTATGGTAGTCGTTATCGTTCATAGTGGGTTCAAATGCAAATTTTTCTTTCCGTGATAAGATGATAGTGCTTCTACATGTGGGCAGCACTTGGCGCACCTAAGTTCTTGCTTGATGCATAACACACACTTCATGGACATCGCGGCCTGCCGCTATAAATAGATCCACACACCAAACATTCACCTCACACATTCCCAAGGTAAAATCTAGCTAAGACCAAAATCTCAACTAGCAATCCACTAGATACAAAATAACAGTACCAACAGCCATGGCTAAGTCACATACATTGGTTGCGGCATTGTTGCTTGTCATGGTGGTGTCCCTCGCTGCACTAGAGGGTGTTCATGGCGTCTGCGGCATGTCGAATGATGAATTCAAGCTCTGCCAGCCCGCGGCGGCAGTGAATAACCCGACGGACAGTCCATCCGCGGAGTGTTGTGCTGCGCTTGGGAAGGCCAACCTATCATGCATCTGTCGCTACAAGGGCATCGCCGGCATATGGCTGAGAATGTACCACATCGATGCAAACCGCGCCATGGCGCTGCCCGGCAAGTGTGGTCTCACCATGCCAAACAACTGCTCCTGATGATCGGATGCACCACCCATAAGCATCTAGCAGGTGTCAGTCGCTCTACATAAGCATCAACATTTACATGGCTAAATAAGTGGAGGAGCACTTGGAAAGGCATTGTGCTACTCGGTCTTATTGTTATAGTGTGATTTCAAAGTGTGATTATTGCATTAAGCTCTTGGTAAAATATTATGCATGTTATACCAAAATGTAAGGTCGTAAATTTGCCTTGCCTGTTATTCCATCAATTTATGATCATATAATGGTGTTGTTCGTGTCAAATAATTGCATGTTCTCTACTGACCAGGTAAATGTCGATCACGGCCTCTTTTCCCGATTCATCACTCCTGGGAAATTTTGTAACCAGCAAATAAGACTGACTCGTGTGTTTGTGCAGCTAGTTTATGGGATGCAGCTATTTTGAGCCCGAGCTCAAATGAGCCTGCCTGAGCAGTGAAATCATAAAAAATTAAAAACCTCATGAATTTTTTGTGAGACACATTGACAACATTTCTAAGTGCTTGCAAGATTTCATCATAAAAACACATTTGTGGAAGTCACAGCAAAAAAAATAAAAATCGATGCAGCATTTTGAAGTACTGATTTTTTTTTTTTTGCTGCAACTTCCACGAATGTCATTCTAAAAGTGAAAATTTGCAGACGCTTAAAACATTTGTTAAAGCATGTCACAAAAAGAATTCGGAATTTTTGAATTTTTTTTATTTTACTATGAATTTACTGTTCACTCAATCTCATTTGAGCTCGGGAGCAGAAGGAGACTTTTGTAGTTTATGTACAAGAGTTTGTGATTTTACATATATGAACGATTAAATAAACTACGATCAATGTTTATTTTTAGAAACATGCACTACTTATATTGTCCAATGGACTGCCGCAACACCACTCTTCCTGCTAGAGAGATCTCCAAAATCTGACTATGTATAAGCAGGCATATAGCATCGCAGTTTGTTCAGAATTTCAAGATGATCCCTGGAAGCATGCTACCAGGAACTAGTAAGTGGAAATGTACTAGTAGAATACTAGAATGAAAGGTAGGACTCCTGATTTGCATAAAAAGACACAATGTCTATGCTAGCATTGTCAACTACTCCCTCCGTTCCTAAGTATAAGTCTTTTTAAAGATTTTAATATGAACTATATACGAAACAAAATAAGTGAATCTATACTCTAAACTATGTCTATATTCATCTATATGTAGTTTATATTAAAATCTTTAAAAAGACCTAAATTTAAGAACGAAGGGAGTACTTGCTAGGTGGCTTCAATTTGTAGGTCTAGTAATCCTCGCCCTCGGTGCGGTGTGTGTACTCTGGAGTCACTCTATAATTGCTCCCACCAAACAGAATGATTTTCTCAAATGTGGTCACCAAGAAGAAATACACTACATATGAACGTGAATTGATACGAGTAAAACTAATAACGGGGGGCTACTTCGGCAAGGACACTCACAACAATACAAAAATGCCCATGTGCTCATATGACAGCATTGAATTGCATGAAAGCATCCATCACATGGATGCAGGGACGATTTCAAGGGGGGCGAGGGGGGGGGGGGGGGGGGCTAGCTAGACCCCCCTAACGATTACGCTGCCCCTTAATAGCGATTAGGTACTGGCAGTTTTTGTTGTGTACGCACAAGATTTGTGGTTGTCTTGCCCCCCTATGCCTCCCGTAGTAAAAAGTCCATGCATGTACTCCCGGGATAATAGTTATTACGCAAGTCAAAGGCCCATGCATATATCACACGATTTGTGATTGTAGACAACAGGTCAAAGGCTCAAATATTAGGAAAAAGAAAGAAAATAAAAACAGCCCACCGTGAAGGAGGACCCAGGGTGAGGCACGCGGCACAGTCACACGGTAGTTTCATCTCCTCCTCTAGTCCCTTGTTTCCAATCTAGAGTAGTTCATGCGATTAGAAAAACCTACTTGCTGCCGCCGGCTGTCTAGTAGATCATCTACCGTTGAGAAAGGAAGGCGACAAGCAAGTCCCGTCGCGCCGGTCCACATGCGCATTCCGGCCGGCCGGCCAGCCGCACATACCGAGCGACCACACAAGGGAAAGGGTTAGTTTATTTTTTAGATTAGATCAGTTTGTGTCTTATATATTGTAAATTGTAGAAATACGCATAATGAAAACTAATTAGAAAATTTCTCAATTCTCAAATTGTGTTTTTGTGGACATGAAGAGGAAAAGAGATTAATCGATTCATAAATTTTCATGTCAATTGGTTCAAGTTGTCAGCCCTGTAAACATGATGCAAACGGAAACGATCTGCAACCTAGCATGCTGAAGGTGATTATCATTCTGATGATTGTTTAGCCAACATAAAGTGAATTAGGGGAAGCACCATCACATGGAGCCAGCATGGACGTAACGATGCATGACTTCTTCCATGCCTCTATGGTACGACCCCTCTCATCAACTTCAAATCTTTAGTTTTTACTGTCTAACATGAATGATTGTTGTTTGGTTTACATGCAAATCTAATTGCACTCAATTATTTGCAGTACAGTGTACTAAAATTTGCTATATATATATAAATGAAAAAATGAAGCTATTTTGTCAAAGATGGATAATTTGGTAGTTTTCTTCTATGGTGTTTACATCGATGAAAACATGGTGTCGTGGGTATAAGTCTGACAGTAGATGTGTAGGGTACGAAAGGATGGGCAGAGCCTTAGCTACGGCGAGGTTGTATGAGTTCAGGCCCCTCTAGAGTGGAGGTAATAGCCCTACGTCTCAGTGCTCTGGGAGCTTGTTGTCGAGTGGAATATGGATAGGACTTATAGGGCAGGCATATGACCCTACCCTAGGACTATAACCCCATCATTAGTCCCCGAATGGATTGGGGTTGGAACGACGAAGCGATGCTTGGAGTACGGATGCGACTTTGGCGTTGTTTGCCTCGATCCATTTTATCTTCTTTGACCAATGATCCGTGTGGATGTATTTGTGAAACGAACCGTCAGGGACCGAGTGCTTCCGTGGTATCTTTTGACGTGACCAGTCAACTGACGGCGGCGGATTTTCCGGGATCCTCAAATTTCGGTTGCCGCGCGCTCAGCGGGGATGACGACATCGCAATCGAGTAGTACTTGACGCCTCGATTCCCGCGCCTTCATCTTCTCCACTAATATCGCAACAACCGGTCGGGGGATAAGATTTCGGGGCCACTTGCTAGTGACCCAGTCGGAACCCTATTTAAACTTCTGCGGGAAGGGTTTTTCGTTACACTCGCCGGATAACTTGCATTTGCTCCGCTTCTCTCGCCATCCCCTGCGCATCCCAAGCTCCTTCCTTCTCCTTCACTCTCGCGAATCTGTAGCCTCCGCCATGACAAAGGGGCAGACTAGCAAGCTAGAGGCGCGGAAGAAGAAGGGGAAGGCGGCGGCTCCTGCTCAGCGGCGGCAGCGAGCGCTACCGGCGGGTTGGATCCAGGGGGACTTCCTCCCCTCCACGGTGATGGAGGAGAACTTGCTGGAGTTGGTGGAGCACGGGATGATTGCGCACAAGTCGTGGAGGTTGCCGGCGGAGAGCGAGACCGAGCCGTCGCCCCGGGAGGGGGAGCGCGTCTTGCTGCTCAGCCACGTGCACGAGGTTTCTCTCTGCCTCCCCATCCCTTCTTCAAAGGTATAATGAACCACTTCGGGGCGCAGCTCCACCATTTTGCCCCAAACGCCATAGCTCATCTCTCTGCCTTTGTCGTGTTCTGCGAGTGTTTCATCGGCTGTCCTCCCCATTGGGGGATTTTCAAACACATCTTCTCTACTAGATCCCAAACCATCAAACGACTTAACCAGTCGGATGATAAAACTCACCTCCTCCAACTCTGCGGAGGCTTAGGCTTCCAAAAGAAGAGTAAAAGTAGCTATCCCGCTCTTCAGTTGAGTGAATCTGTTAGGAATTGGCAGTCGACATGGTTCTACTGCCAGGACGTTGCATGCCCGAATGCCACAACTGGACTGCCTCCTTTTAGCTTAGACCGACCGGCTCCGCCTAAGCAGCTCGCGCTCACGAAGGCGGAGAAGGTTCAGATCCGGCCTCTGGTAGATGCGCTTGTAGATGTCGTCCGTAGGGGAGTCACCGGCATAGATTTGCTGGAGGTTTTCCTGGGTCGGCGTATCCAGCCCCTGCAAACTCGACACCACGCCATGTGGCACTACACGGGGCCTGAGGACTCCACTCGGACTAATGTCGAGTGCGTGACCGGGGAGACGGTGGCGTCGTGGGTCCTCAACATCACGGGCGCCTGCGAAAACCCCAGAGGGGCCCGGCGAGTGAAGGCCTTCCGCGCGGACAACCCTCCTCCGAATGAGGTGAGTAAAACTCGTCGAGTGCGCACAATTGTCTTAGATTTATCGCTTTCTTGAATCACTGTCTGACGTCTGATGTTGTCGATTGTATCTTGTGCAGGAGTGGACTAACTGGTTTTCCCCTGTCTCGAACGGGAATCGGGCCGAGGAGGAGGAAGGTAGCCAGGAGGGCAGCGTGGAGAGCGTCAAGTACGTCTCCGACAGTGGGGAGACGGAGGAGGAGTCCGAAGAAGAAGAGGAGGAAGATGAAGAGCAGAACTCGCCACCCCCACCGCCAGAGCTTCGAACCAAACGCCGTCATGAACCCGCGGCTCCTTCGGCCCCTCCAGCATCCTCGAGTGCCCCGCCAGCCGCTCCTGTGGTTCCGAGCGCCTCACCAGCCGTTCCCGTGGTTCCGAGTGCTCGGGGCACCAAGAGGACCAGGGACGCTGCTGCTGAGCCTGCGGGTCAGCCCTCTAAGGTGGCCAAACCGAGTGGATCTAAGTCTCGGAAGGCTTTGCCGCGGATGAGGGTCACAGTTCCCGTCACCTCAACGTAAGTGCATTGTTCTTCTATCTTCTTTCGGTATTCGATTGAACCCCTGTTTATTGGTCGAATGAATTTCACTCGACAGAGTTGCCACCTCTGCCACCTCTCCGGCACGCCAGGGGGACGATCCCATGGACATGGACACCGTTGTCACATCACAGCCAAGAGTGTCGTGGCGATTCCGAGAGTTTACATTATTGCATCACGAATTCTGTCTTTGGTCTTGCCTTTTTCCTGTGGTCTCACGCCGTTCAGTCGGGTTTCCCTCAAGGGTGATTTATGTGGAGGAGGGCGACCAGGGGAGGTCTGAGCAAGCTGTGGTGCCTGTCCTTGAGGCTGTTCCGCCGGTTACTACTCTCGCCATGGGCGCGCCGCCGACTGAGGCGATGCCGTCGACTGAAACGACGCTGATCGCTGCTGAACCGACTGGAGCAGGCCTTGGGGTGCCCAAGGAGTCTCCTACGATGCCAGGTCCGTCGACTGTCCAGTACAACGTCCAGCGCCTCCCGGAAGATCAGGTGGGAGCTGCCAAGGGGGCCATGGTGCAGGCGGAGCTGATGGCGGGAGAGGCCAAGAGAGCGTACGACTCCATCGCGTCCGTGTACAAGCGAAGCTTGGAACTGCGGGACGATAGCCGAGTAAGTGGGCTAGTAAGTATTTACTTTCCTCTTGTAACCCAGTAGGTGTGAGCAATGCACTCGGATAGAGTATGATTATTTTGCAGTGGGTTCACTCTTAGTGAACCCAGTGGGTGTAGTCCCCGAGACTTCTGTCGAGTGCTTGCACCGGCAGTTGTCTTTATACACATTTCCTTTAACTTGATCAGATCAAAAACTAATATGTTCGAATGTTACCGGTGGGGGCACTCCGAGTGCACCTGCTGGATGAGTCCCCGAGAGTAATCTTACTCGGGTCGGGTAGTAGTAACCTCATAGGTTTGTTTGTTGTCATGTATCTCAATAGGGCTGACCTGTTTGAGCTTCATGCCAGTGGGGTCACTCTTAGTGAACCCACTGGGTGTAGTCCCCGAGACTGCTGTCGACTGCTTGCGTCGGCAGGGGTCTGAAGAACTTAGAATTTTTATTGTTGTCCTTGTTGAATTTGTCTGATCGTCTTTTGACGCTGACTTGCAGAAAACTTGCGAGATGGGAGCAGCGTACGAGACTCTGAGGGCTGAAAAGGTTCAGTTTGCTGGGGAACTGGATGCAGCAATGGTTGCCTTGGCTGGTATGAAGGATGTTCTGGCTGAACGAGAAAAGTCCTTGGAGGAGGCCGTGAGGCAAACAAGGCGTTGGCGGCTGAAGTGGAAAAAATGGGGAAACAGAGGACCGAGCTGATGGGACAGATGCAAGTGTTGAACAGGCGGTGTATAGCACAGGAAAATTACGTCAGTGACTGGGCCCGGAAGATGGTAGCGCTTCTCGGTGGTAAGTTCTGTTTTTCCAAGTGCTTGTGGACTGTGCATTGCATTCTACGCTTACTGTTTGCTCGTCCTGTCTTTTGCAGATTTTTGCATGCACGCTGAGGCTGAAGCAGCTGACGTTGAGCGTTCGATTCTTCCAAACGTTCCACTCGGCGATGACGCCAATCAAGATATGCTCCGAGCGCACATTCGCCTGGGCAAAGTGGGACCTTTCATCGGTCGACTGAAAGAGGTCGTCGGCCGAATCGACAAGGAGCTTTGGCCTGAAGACGAGACTCGGCACGAGATGGAAGGCTTGATGACTCGGCTGAAGGAGGTCCCGAACCGAGTGCAGGCGTGGAAGAAGTCTGCGGCTCGCTGTGGTGCGGACGTCGCTCTGTCGCTGGTCCGAGTACAATGCAAGGAGGCTCGCGAAGAGAAGATGAAGGCGTTGCAAGTCGCCAACATCAAAAAGCTTCGATTCAAAGATTTCATGGAGACCTTCCTTGAGAGTGCCACTCGTATCGCAGATGGGATCGACCTCGACACATTCGTGGAGCCTGCCAGTCCCAGTGCCAGTCCTGACGATGTTTAAGAAAACTTTTACCTCGGTATGCCGAGTGTTGGTTGTAAGAAACTTTGGCCACTGCTGTTGGCCGTCACATTTGTGGTTCGGTGTGGATAAGCTTGATCTACACTGAGCCACCTATCCTTAGGCGAACTTTGAATTTGAATCGAATCTTTGTCTCTTCTTTTGCCAAAGAGTTGTTGACACGATTTTGGCTCGTGGTTTTTGTTCGGCATTTCTTGGTGAAGCCAATGGAAAGCATGCGGAGCATGTAATTGTCAGTTGTCTTGACATCTGCATGAGCCTCACTGAGGGTCTGCTGAGTCTCCGAGTGGATCTGCAAGATACACTCGAAGGCAATTGAGTACTTAGGCGATTCGTGATCGCGGCTAAGTCTTCGAGTGCGACTGTAAGGTCGTACTCGGAGCGAGTTGGTACTCATGTAATTGTCAGTTGTCTTGACATCTACATGAGCCTCAATGAGGTTCTGCTACTCATGTAATTGTCAGTTGTCTTGACATCTACATGAGCCTCACCGAGGGTCTGCTGAGTCTCCGAGTGGATCTGCAGGATACACTCGAAGGCAATTGAGTACTTAGGCGATTCGTGATCGCGGCTAAGTCTGCGAGTGCGACTATAAGGTCGTACTCGGAGCGAGTTGTTACTCATGTAATTGTCAGTTGTCTTGACATCTACATGAGCCTCGATGAGGTTCTGCTACTCATGTATTTGTCAGTTGTCTTGACATCTACATGAGCCTCACCGAGGGTCTGCTCCTCACGTAATTGTCAGTGGTCTTGACATCCACATGAGCCTCAATGAGGGTCTGCTAAGCCTCCGAGTGGATCCGTGAGATACACTCGAAGGAAGCTTTCTATTTGAAGCGATTCTTGATCGCAGGCAAGTCCCCGAGTGCGACGTTAAGTGCACACTCGGAGAAAGTTTGTACTTAGGCGATTCTTGATCGCAGCTAAGTCCCCGAGTGCAACGTTTAGTGCACACTCGGAGAAAGTTAATACTTAGGCGATTCTGGATCGCAGCTAAGTCCTCGAGTATGACGTTTAGTGCACACTCGGAGAATGTTTGTACTTAGGCGATTCTTGATCGCAGCTAAGTCCCCGAGTGCGACGTTTAGTGCACACTTGGAGAATGTTTGTACCTAGGTGATTGTTGATCGCAGCTAAGTCCCCGAGTGCAACGTTTAGTGCACACTCGGAGAATGTTTGTACTTAGGCGATTCTTGATCGCAGCTAAGTCTCCGAGTGTGACGTTTAGTGCACACTCGGAGAATGTTTGTACTTAGGCGATTCTTGATCGCAGGCAAGTCCCCGAGTGCGACGTTAAGTGCACACTCGGAGAAAGTTTGTACTTAGGCGATTCTTGATCGCAGCTAAGTCCCCGAGTGCAACGTTTAGTGCACACTCGGAGAAAGTTAATACTTAGGCGATTCTGGATCGCAGCTAAGTCCTCGAGTATGACGTTTAGTGCACACTCGGAGAATGTTTGTACTTAGGCGATTCTTGATCGCAGCTAAGTCCCCGAGTGCGACGTTTAGTGCACACTTGGAGAATGTTTGTACCTAGGTGATTGTTGATCGCAGCTAAGTCCCCGAGTGCAACGTTTAGTGCACACTCGGAGAATGTTTGTACTTAGGCGATTCTTGATCGCAGCTAAGTCTCCGAGTGTGACGTTTAGTGCACACTCGGAGAATGTTTGTACTTAGGCGATTCTTGATCGCAGCTAAGTCTCCGAGTGTGACGTTTAGTGCACACTCGGAGAAAGTTTGTACTTAGGCGATTCTTGATCGCAGCTAAGTCCCCGAGTGCGACGTTTAGTGCACACTCGAAGAATGTTAATACTTAGGCGATTCATGATCGCAGCTAAGTTTTTTTTTTTTGAGACCGGAGTCTGCGACCGCGGAAGAATTTAGAATCTGCAAAAACTCAATCTGCTTTGTATTACTTCAACGATACTTGTTCTTTACATTGCTTCAGTCGACGGTCACGTGTAGAAGCGCTTCAGGAGATCTCCGTTCCATGCTCACGGTTCGTCCGTTTCCCTGTCGATGTTGTAGAGTCGATATGCTCCGTTGTTCAGCACCTTGGAGATGATGAAGGGTCCTTCTCAGGCGGGAGCCAACTTATGAGGTCTCTGCTGATCCACTCGGAGCACCAGGTTGCCTGCTTGGAATGTACGACTCCTGACGTGTCGCGCGTGAAAGCGCCGCAGATCTTGTTGATAAATGGTTGAGCGAGTCAGTGCCATCTCGCGCTCCTCCTCTAGAAGATCCACTCCGTCTTGCCTTGCTTGTTCTGCTTCAGCTTCGGAGAAGAGTTCAACTCGTGGAGCGTTGTGAAGCAAGTCACTCGGAAGGACTGCCTCTGCTCCGTAAACGAGGAAGAACGGGGATCACCCTGTAGATCTATTTGGGGTTGTGCGGAGACCCCAAAGCACCGAAAGTAGCTCGATGACCCATGCGCCAGCGGCATGTCCCACCTCTCGCAGGAGTCGAGGCTTCAAACCTTGCAGAATAAGTCCATTCGCCCGCTCTGCTTGCCCGTTTGTTTGGGGATGCGCCACAGATGCAAAATCCACTCGGATACCTTGGCCTGTACAGAAACCTTTGAATCTGTCTGAGTCAAAGTTTGTTCCGTTGTCAGTGATTATGCTCTGAGGTACACCGAATCTGGAGATTATGTCCCTGACAAACTTGATGGCCGTTAGGGCGTCGAGCTTCTTGATGGGCTTGGCTTCGATCCACTTTGTGAACTTGTCGAGTGCCACCAACAGATGTGTGAATCCCCCTTGGCCTTTCGTGAATGGACCGATTGTATCTAATCCCAATACCGCAAACGGCCAAACAAGAGGGATTGTCTTCAACGCAGATGTTGGTTTGTGGGACTTGTTAGAGTAGAACTGACACCCTTCACATCGGTCGACCATATCTTTCGCCATTTCATTCACCTGCAGCCAAAAGAAGCCAGCTCTGAATGCTTTGGCGACGATTGCTCTTGAGGAGGCGTGATGACCGCAGGTTCCCGAGTGAATTTCTTCCAGGATCAACTGTCCCTCCTCAGGGGAGATGCATCGTTGAAGGACGCCTGAAATGCTTTCCTTGTACAACTAGCCATCAATGACAGTGAACGACTTTGACCTGCGGACGATTTGTCTGGCTTGGACTTCGTCTTCCGGTAATTCTTGCCTCAGGATGTATGCAATGAATGGCACAGTCCACTCGGGAATGATAGCAAGAATCTCCATGATCAAATCAACCACAGCAGGGACTTTGACTTCAGTCGGATCTATGGAGCTCTTTGGTTGTACTGGTTCCTCTGTGAAGGGATCTTCTTTAACTGAGGGTAGGTGGAGGTGCTCGAGGCAGACGTCACTCGGGACTGGTCTCCGAGTGGATCCGGGTTTTGCCAACTCATGAGCTGCTTGGTTTTTCAGTCGCGGAACGTGGTGGAGTTCCAGACCTTCAAACTTTTTCTCGAGCTTCCTCACTACATTGCAGTACGTGGTCATGGTGGGGTTCCTGACGTCCCACTCCTTCATCACTTGATTGACCACCAAATCCGAATCGTCATAGACCATCAGGCGACGGACGCCGAGTGAGATGGCCATGCGCAGTCCATAAAGGAGAGCTTCATACTCTGCCTCGTTGTTGGAGGAATCAAAGTGTATCTGCAGCACATACTTGAGTTTGTCACCCTTTGGCGATGTGATCACAACGCCAGCGCCGGAGCCATTCAACATCTTGGACCCATCGAAGAACATTGTCCAATGAGCCGAGTAGATGTGGGTCGGTTGCTGTTGTTCTACCCATTCTGCTATGAAGTCAGCCAGAGCTTGAGACTTTATAGCTTTCTTGGCCTCGAACTTGATGTCGCAGTACAACATCTCCATTGCCCATTTCGCCACTCGACCCGATGCGTCCCGATTGTGGAGGATTTCCGACAACGGAGCATCAGAAACGACAGACACCGAGTGATCTTGGAAATAATGAGCCACCTTCTTCGCAGTCATGTAAATCCCGTAGATAAGTTTTTGATAGTGGGGATACCTCTGCTTGGAAGGAGTCGGGACTTCGGAGACATAATACACTGGCCGCTGAACCTTGTATGCTTTGCCTTCTTCTTCCCGTTCGACTGTAAGAACAGTGTTGACGACTTGATTTGTAGCCGCGCTGTATAGAAGAAGGGGCTCTTTACTGAGCGGAGCAGTAAGAACCGGCTGGGTGGAAAGTAGGACTTTGAGGTCGTCGAATGCGACTTGGGCCTCGTCTGTCCACTCGAAGGTATCTGATTTTTTCATGAGTCGGTACAGAGGAAGTGCCTTCTCGCCGAGTCGACTGATAAACCTGCTCAAAGCCGCTAGGCATCCTGTGAGCCTTTGAACATCGTGTATTCTGACCGGCGCTCCATTCGGACGATGGTCCCGATCTTTTTGGGGTTGACATCGATCCCTCGTTCGGAAACGAAGAAACCGTGTAACTTTCCGCTGGGAACACCGAATGAACACTTGGCTGGGTTGAGCTTGATATCGTACCTACGAAGGTTGGCGAATGTTTCTGCCAAGTCAGTCCGCAGGTCGGAACCTTTGCGTGACTTGACTACGATATCATCCATATATGCCTCCACATTCCGACCGATCTGGTCGAGGAGGCATTTTTGGATCATGCTCATAAAGGTTGCTCCTGCATTCTTCAAACCAAATGGCATAGTGATGTAGCAGAAGCACCCGAATGGGGTGATGAAGGCTGTTTTTAATTCATCGGGGCCATACAGACGGATCAGATGATAGCCCGAGTAGGCATCAAGAAATGACAAACGCTCGCAACCCACAGTCGAATAGACAATTTGATCGATGCGGGGGAGCGGAAAATGATCTTTCGGGCACCCGAATAGCAGATGCTTGAAGTCGATGCACATTCGGAGCGACTTGTCTTTCTTAGGCACCATGACAACATTGGCGAGCCACTCGGAGTGGTGTACCTCGCGAATGAAGTTGGTTGCCAAAAGCTTGGCTACCTCTTCTCTGATTGCCTTCCTCTTGTGCGCGGCGGACCGACGTAGGCGTTCTCGGACAGGCCGAGCGGCAGGATCCACATGCAGTCGGTGCTCAGCCAACTCCCTGGGTACACCTGGCATGTCAGAGGGCTTCCATGCGAAGATGTCCCAGTTCTCACGGAGGAATTGGATGAGCTCGGCTTCCTATTTAGGATCGAGGGTGGTGGAGATGTTCGTCGGGGCAGCGGTGTCGTCCGTCGGGTGGATGCTGACCTTCTTCGTCTCTCCCGCCGACTGGAATGCGGACTCCGAAGCTGGCTTCTTCGAACGCATCAAGTCAGCGGGGTCGACTGTCTTCTTGTACTCGTCAAGCTCGAGGACAGCCATCTGCTGATCGGCGATCCTCGATCCCTGCTGCAGACACTCCTCGGCCCGCTGCCGATTGCCTGTGATAGTGATCACACCTTTCGGGCCAGGCATCTTCAGCTTCAGGTACACGTAACATGGACGGGCCATGAAACGCGCATACGCCGGGCGGCCCAGAATCGCGTGGTACGCACTCTGGAAGTCCACCACCTCGAACGTCAGCTTTTCCTTGCGGAAGTTCTTGTCGGAGCCGAAGACGACGTCCAACGCGATCTGGCCGAGTGACTTGGCCTTTCGTCCAGGGACGACTCCATAGAACTGCATGCTGCTCTCGCTGAGTTTGGACATCGGAATGCCCATCCCCTTGAGAGTGTCGGCGTACATGATGTTCAAGCCACTACCGCCGTCCATGAGGACTTTGCGAAGTCGGACTCCTTCCACCACCGGGTCGACGACTAGAGCCTGCCTCCCTGGGGTGGGTACGTCTGCTGGATGATCCGACTGGTCAAAGGTGATCGCAGTCTGAGACCATTTAAGGAACGTGGGGTTGGTCGGCGTGGCCATGTTCACCTCCCTATTCACCAACTTCAGTCGACTCTTGCTCTCAACGTCAGCAAAAATCATCAGTGTTGCATGGACTTGGGGGAACGGATCCTCCTTGTCCTCCTCATCCTGCTCATTGCCCTTTTCACTCGGTTGCCCTTCGCCGAACCCCTGGATCAGGAGGCGACATTGCCGAGTGGTATGCTTCGGATATATGGTGTTGCCCTCTTCATCCATCTTTGTGTGGACCGGACATGGCTGGTCCAGGATGGGGTTGCTGAACTGCTTCTTCTTGGGGGTGAATTGAGCCTTCCCCTTGTCTTTGAACTTGGCATTGGTAACAGCTGCAGCTTCTGCCTGCGGAGTGGACGGAGCTTTCTGCTTCTGCTTCCGAGTGTTATTCCCATATCCATCGACGACTGCTTTGTGCTTACCGCTACGGATGCGGTCCTCTTCTTCGCCATTTGCATAGCGTGCTGCTATCTCCATCATCTTGCTCATGGAGATGTCGCCTGTTCAACCGAACTTCAGGTACAGCTCTCTGTACCGCTCGCTTGCCTTGAAAGCGCAGACTGCTTGGTGTTGTGTGACGTTCTCCACCGTGTGGTAGAGGGTCGTCCAACGCTGAATGAAATCGCGCAGGGGCTCATTCTGCTTCTGGACACAGTGCTGGAGCTCCACGAGGCCAGCGGGGCGTTTGCACGTCCCTTCGAAGGTCCTGATGAACACTCGGGCCGGATCTGCCCAGCTGTACATGCTTGAGGGAACCAATTGATTCAGCCACGCTCGTGCCGAGCCGTCGAGCATCAGAGGGAGGTGCTTCATGGCGACGTGGTCGTCCCCTCCTCCGATCTGGACCGCCACTCGGTAGTCGTCCAGCCACGTTTCTGGCTTGGATTCTCCTGTAAACTTGCTGATCCCCGTCGCCTATCGGAAGTTGGGAGGGATGTCAGCCGACCGGATGGCTCGACTGAAACACTCGGGACCAGAGACGATGGTTCTGCTTCCACTCGGACGGTCCATATCGTGACCATCGCGGTGGGATCGGCCCCTGTCGACCCTCCGCTGGGCGATATGCCCTCTCGCGTCGGGCATTGGATCGTAAGTGTCACCGACTGAACGCCGATCATCATGATGTCGGGGCCCGTAGGTCCCACCCCACGGAGGGGTGCGTGAACGGCGACGATCTTCGGGATTTATGGAACGGTTGCCTCCCCTGTGTCGCTGATGAGAACCAGGGCTGTGAACTGACCGATGCGTGTTTGCATGAACAGAGCTATTGTGGATCCTGTTGTGCGACTGGGAGACCGCCGAATTTTGCTGTTGCGCCGTGTGCAGCAGGGCGCGGATTTGCTCGATCCCCCTGCCAGCCTCTAAATCAGTCGGCTGAAGGGAATCGGCTATCTTCGCGGCAGCAGCCAAGCTGAGGATGGGTGTGCGGAACACCTCCACGTTGCTCCGCCGAGTGTGCCGACTGGCAGAACAGCGGGGTGGACGGCGAGCTCCGGATGTTTCGCCGATCTCGTGCTCGTTCCGGCCAGTTTGGCGGGGACTTTCATGGGAGTTGGCCATGTGCACTTCTGCTGCAGGCCCGCGACCCAAGTACTCGGAAGGAAACTCAGTCGGAACCGAGTCTGAGCACTGGGACGGCGGGGCAACCACAACCGACTCTAGGACCGCCACTTGTGAAGTCGCGTTCTGGCGCGCCTGGGCGTGTTGCACCCAACGCTGGAGCCGCGGACGGCGGGACCACTTGTTGCGGCGCATGACGGCGGTGAAGGTCGACACCGGAGCCTACTGCTGGAGAAGAAGAATACCGCGGGCGCCGGCACGGAAGTGCGTAGCCCCGCGACGGG
This sequence comes from Hordeum vulgare subsp. vulgare, assembly GCF_904849725.1. Taxonomy (NCBI): domain Eukaryota; kingdom Viridiplantae; phylum Streptophyta; class Magnoliopsida; order Poales; family Poaceae; genus Hordeum; species Hordeum vulgare. The sequence goes on along the minus strand of NC_058519.1, from coordinate 607,981,556 downwards.
GGAGCGCCTCGACATTGAGAGGGGCATCCCGAAGCCACGCCGAGTCATCGACGATGAAGGAGAGAGCACCGAAGAGGATCTCGTGACCTATGCTCAAATCTCCACCGGATGACATGACGAAAAGATGTAGTCGCAAACTCGCCGGAAGTCGCTTAGACGCCTGCCCCACGGTGGGCGCCAACTGTCGTGGGTATAAGTCTGACAGTAGATGTGTAGGGTACGAAAGGATGGGCAGAGCCTTAGCTACGGCGAGGTTGTATGAGTTCAGGCCCCTCTACAGTGGAGGTAATAGCCCTACGTCTCAGTGCTCTGGGAGCTTGTTGTCGAGTGGAATATGGATTACAGTGAATTGCTAACCCCTGCACCAGTGGGGAAGGGTGGCTTATATAGAGTGCGCTGCCCTTCACAACGGTTCGGTGCACAGGGGTGGAGTAGTGGCGAATAAATGCCTATGTTACAAGTAACGTACGTCTTAAATGCTAATAAAGGCACATGGGAACGTATGACCGTTTCCCTCCAGGGGGGTTACGATGCACAGAGTGGAATCCAGTCGGATAGTTTGATACACTCCGAATGCTCATCTCCGACTGGGTGCTGGAGGATTCGTCACCGACTGGATGATGGGAAGTCCTTAATTCAGTCGGAACTGACTAAGGGCCTTATCCTTTATGAAGGGTAGTCCTTGGATAGGACTTATAGGGCAGGCCTATGACCCTACCCTAGGACTATAACCCCATCACATGGTTTTAGTTTAGGCCCTTTATACGGTCTTAGTGATTTTGACTGGGTCGATGCTTGTTAGTATGTAAGAGCTCAAGTGAGGAACTGCCCCCCCCCCCCCCCTCCCCTATACCAAATTTCTGGCTCCGTCATGTGTCGACCAAAGAGTAGAGCCTAGTCATTGCTAGGTTCATTTTAGCATGATGCATATTCAATGTACACAAGTTTTGCACTTAGTTAGGATTGCTTTTTCACTCTCTCCAAAATCCACTCTCTTCAAAATCCACATACATCCTAGGATTGGGAACCATCAGGAGTTGCTTTGTGCGCTAAAGGCGTGTTTAGTTAGCTGGCTCGCACCTGGCATGCAAATTTCAGTGCGTTTGGTAGCATGTGTGGCCTGCTAAGCCTGGCCCGGCCGATGCAAAAGCAGCCCTCTCAGCCTGCCTGGGGAATGCAAGAATCGGGCGTTTTTCGAGCCAGACCAGCGCTTGCACTGGCGCCTTGCCTTAAACCAAATGGTACATGACATTGCTCCTGATATTTTCCAAAATTACATTGCAACTGCCACCGCAACAGCGCAGCTTCCCCTCACCCCTGGCTCTCACCACGCATCAGATTTCAGATCGGATCGAGCACACCAGTCCACCGCCGCCACCGGTCGAGCTCACTCTTGCACCGGCCTGAGCTCTGTTACACTATATGTGGATTGCCTAGCCCTTTTCATCAGTTCGGACTTTTGGTTGCGATGGCTAGTGCAAGAAGTTTAACATGGTATCAGAGCTAAGGTCTTGAGTTCAAGTTCTGGCTTTCGCAATTTATTAAAAATTGCTGGTAACCCCCCTTTGTGTCCACGTAGAGACCTTTTGAGTCATACGTGAGCTTCGCGCGTCGTCGCTCTCTTCCAGTTACACGTGTTGACTTGTCTTCCGCGTCATACGTGAGAAGGGGTGTTACACTATATGTGGATTGCCTAGCCCTTTTCATAAGTTCGGACTTTTGATTACGTTGGCTAATGTATGAAGCTTAACAAGCTCCACGTACTGCACTTCTTAAAGCTCCTGCATCTTGGAGCAAGTGAGACTGTCTGGGCGTGTGTGTTGTGACGTGCAGGTTGCCATTATCGTGTTTGAATCACAAGAGTGTGGTGCCCCATTTTATGCAAATTTGCTAATAATCTATCGTGTTTCGGACACTATTGTCCTGCATTCACTGTGAGAATTAAACTAGCGTTTTCGGTATTCTGCCTTTGATTTTCTCTCGCCTTTTACAAACGTCAACCTGGACAAGCCTGCAACACCTTTTCATTTTTTGATGCAAGATTAACACTTGATTAACACTTTTCATATTTTTTTATGCAAGAAAACTGACACCACCGAATTCATATTGAGGGTATCCTTGTTTCGGAGTACTATTCTAAAAAAACAAAAATAGGAAACCGGTAGAATTACGATGTAAGTTACTGCTTGGTTGTGCCATAGAAAAATATATACATTTCTGAAGGACTAAAAATAGGGAGAAATTTCCATGAGATTGTTGAAAAAATAAATCTTAATCACATGCAAACTAGACCATAAAAATCATATATAGTTCTCAATCCTACAGACTAACAAGCTCTAGCGGAAAAAAAATCCTACTAAATAGAATCTTTCAAAATTTCTATGAAATTCTTCTAAATCATTGAGGCACTTACAAATATTTTCATGTGTATCTTTAGAAAACATGCATGTCTTAGTACTCCGTATTATCCACCGGACTGCCACAACACTTCTCAGGCTTCTAGAGCAATGGACCCTGGAAGCATATAGCATTTCAGTTCATTCAATTCAGGAAGCATCTTACAAGGAACTAGTAAATGGATTTGTGCTAGAATGCTGGCAGGAAAGGCATGACTCCTGATTTGGATAATCAAACACAACACCTACGCCACCGCAGCTCACTACATGCTAGGCGGGTTCGATTTGGAGGTCTGATGATCCTCGGTGAGCTGCATGCTCTGAAGAACCTCTATAATTGATCCCACTGCACGATCTCCCCTCTCTAGGACATGCTCCAGTTTCTCCACCTTCTCTAGCAGCTGCTCGGCTTTCACATTCGCGCAGCTCAGCAGCTTATCGGAAGTCTTCAACGCCCTGCACAACTAGAGTTTGAGGTACCGAGATTCGGGAGCAAACATGTTAGGGTTTGTATCCAGCAACGAATTGTAGTAAATAACCACAGGTTGCGTCCTCAGTAAAGGAAAAGGAAGGGAAAAATCACACCTTCAGCATCAGGGAAGGCCATGAAGGATCATTCTCCCGTAGAGACTTCATCAAACTGTCATAGTCTTCCTGGTTGATGATGAATGCAGAAATGAGTTACATGTACGTGTTCATACCAGATAGCTAGTAACTAACAGAGTAGCACCCCACATCAAATTGACGAACAAAATGCCTTTGCTGCCTCTTGGTGGATTCTTTCATCGGTACTGAACTTCGGATTCGAAAATTAAGTAAACAACAAACATGAGCAAGCACATCACATCAGCTGGTCAAGGTGGGTGAAGTAACCTACCATAAGATGTGAATTATATGAACTTAAGTTAGATGAGACCATCTTAATTAATCCCAACATTCAACGTTGCACACTTTTCTGTGTACCCTATATGAATCTATGGGACTATGCACAGCAAGATTCTTCACATCGAGCACAACTGAGTAGCTCTGGGAACACATGAAAGCTGATGGACGCATGATTCAGAGAATGAATTCGAAGGAACAACAAACAATATGACAGGTGAATCAATTGATACCTACAAAATCAGAAACAGGGGAGCGAAGGGAGCCCTCACCGCGAAGAGCCGCTGGAGCTCGGAGGGGTCAGCTTCCTCCACCTGATGCACTGCCAAGGGGGAGGAGGGAACAGATGCATCGCCTCCGCCGTCGAGGTGGTCGTCGCCTCCTTCTACAGCGAGGTCGCTCAGGAGATCGCTGACAGTGAGCAATGGGCCTCCGACCCCCCGCATCTCAGTGCTCAAGAGGTCGCTGGACCGAGAGAAGTCTTGCAGTGGCGGGACCGCGCGGAGGCCGGGGGGGGGCTGGATCCGGCCGGGAGGACCCGTCGCCGGCGGGGAGAAGGGGGGGAATCGATGGGCACGACTCGCAACACGCTGAGAACTCCCTTGTCGCTTTTGCGGCCCATGCGGCTTGTAAATGATGTGGGCTGGTTAACGAGATGTTTCAACGGGCCGGTTGCAGGAACGAATAGAGGGCTTGTGGGCCTCTAATCTCTTCTTTTCAGAAAAGAATAACTTGTAGATTTTTTTTAGGTGTAAAGCCAAGTTTATTTATCCAAAAGCACAGAGAGTATAGGATACAAATTGTGTCATGTGATTGCTACTTTTCTTTTAGCGCGCTTAGAGCATCTCCAACAATTCGTATGTTCAATCGTTGGTATAAGTGTCCACATCAACAATCAACAACACATCATACAAGGTCTTCAATGGAGTGTATGTTAATCGTATGTAAAATAATTAAGCGGGTCCATTAAATATTAAAGAAATAACCGTGCTTGCCTCGGAGCTTGTAGCTTGTGCGTGAACCGTTGCTTCAAGTTCATACGATTTCATTCTCTCTCTTCTTTTATTATGCGTCATGTCATCAAAATCATCTATGTGATAATTTTACCAACGATGATCATAGGACCATTGAAGAGACCCTCACACCGTCCGCAATTTGTCATCCAACATGTGACCCAATCGATCCACACACAAGTCCAGTTGTCTAAGATCTCGCAGACTAAACGCAAATAAGGGGGCGTCCGTACCATCGCCATGTACGCATTTGACACCCTTAGCGCTCCCAAAAACCTCTCGGCATGAGGCGGTTGTCGTGCATTCATGTAAGTCAACGCCCCTTCCCAGAAGACGTGACTCCACGACATTGATATTGGTCAAAGCGACACAACCGAACGAGTTGGTGGCTCTGCTTCAATGTTGATGTGGCGATCGAGAAGCCTACTCCAAGCACTACGTCACATTGAAGTCAGCTATTCGTCCCTTCTTCTGGTCGTGCTTATTTAAGCCAGCTCTGGTGTCGTCCACAGCGCGCCGCATCATTCCTCTTTGCTCAGAACCTCACTAATCATCTTCGCTCTCGTGGCGTCCATGCCATGCCAAAGTTATGGTTCTTCGTGTCGGCCGACGTCAGCTCCAGAACTCCCTCCGAATCCGGATCTTAGTGTCCCCGTCGCTCTCCGGGGCTCTCGACCTCCAAAGCGATCGCCTTTTCCGAGGAAGAAGAGATCGTCATCTTCCCGACGATGAGGAGGGGCTATTACAACAACCATCACGCTTCCTGGCAAAGGCAACAACGACAGATGAGGAGTGGTCGAGCGATCGCTATGCACGATCTGACGCCGCCCTTGCCGATGTCAGCCACGCATGGAGGAGGAGCCAAAGTCATCACCTCTCCGGTGCACAATCGACTTCATCGTCGTGCCACGCCGAGAGTGGCAACGACATGAAAGAGGAGGTGATTCCGGGGATAGCGAAGGCGTATTGGTGCCTACGCCACTACCGTAGTGGTCGCGGTGGCCGTGGCGCCTCATCGTTGTGGAGCATCCCTTCGGTCAGGGATACAACCTGGCGGTTGCGCCGCTCCGCATTTGCAAAGTCTGACGAGGCGTCGCCTTGGGCCCGTGATCGGTCGCCGGCCACCGCAGAGACGACCACACGATGTCTGGTCTACCTCGACGAAGAGCTCATGAAGATCGGCAAGGCGTGGTCTCTCGGCGAGACTGTCACCGCCCGCATAGTTCAATTGCAAGGCTCACCGGCCAAGGTCGACGTTGACCGTGGTGGGCCTTCACATGGTGCAAGAGCAAGCAGAGCAACTCCTTGAGCACCAGGCGACGCCCGACAAGTAGACGACGAGGAAGGCATTAGCCGTGTGTCGGGTATGCATCTTTGCCATCATGATAGATTTATGCATGCCCGGCACATGGCTAATACCTTCCTCGTCGTCACCCTCTCTCTCGCTTGCTATCACGCGGTGGACTGCTTGTGCCTCAAGTTCGGGTGTCCTCGTGCGTGCAGGTGCACGCACAAGGACCCAACGGTGCACGTGGATCACTACTGGACCAGATTGAATCCGCATTGGTGGTGGTGGGCGGCGTACCTGCACATACGTGGAATGCCTGGAGTTGCGGGACAACTGGAACGAGCCGACGATGTCAACAAGCGATGGGCGTTGCGGAATAAGAGTTGTCGTTGCCTCCTTGGTCGAGCCGCCACCTGTCAACGTGATGCAGAGGACGACCTCCTCCACATCGTCGTGCCCCGTGTCATGCAGCGGGCTCGACTAGTCGTCGGAGCCGCCAGATTCGCCACCGGAGCTAGCATTGCTGTCATCACCGGCCATCGATTCGAATAAGAGGGGATTGGAAATGAAGTGGACGAAGAAGGGAGTGGACTGGACTAACTGGTTGACTTCGGTCTATGATTCTTTCGATAGGGACATATGTTTAGGCAATGATGGGTTAGGCCGAGATGACGGTCGCATGTGAGCCGCTCTATATCCATTCTAGATTTGGACTAATTATAAGAAAAGTCAGGCAGTCGAGACGTTAAAGTCAGTTTAAGATATCTGATTGGTTATTATTATTATTTTACTAATCAGTAATTGACCTGTCACGACAGAGTTTTGTTTTAAGCTTAGCTCTGTCGAGTCGGGCACATCGTCGGGAGTTGTACTCGGCTTACTTAGTTTTTGCCGAGCTCCCGTGATTTGACTCTCGACAAAGATGAGGACACTCACGTACCTAGCAATTCCACGATACGAGTCCCACATAGCCGCCTCCTCCTCCTTCACAAAAAAGGTTAGGGTTTCTGCCTCGTGTCGGCGCCGCCGCATGTCCTCCTCCACTCCGGTGGGCCTAGGGCCATGGGGGCGTGGTGGATCTTGGGAAGGGTCGGCTGGAGGGCTCCGTTTTTAGCCGTTACTTTCAGTTTTACTAGGGTTTGTGTCCTGCTCAGAAAGACGAGACGGCGGCGGCTCCTTAAAGATGGAATAAAGGTCTCGCCGTCTAGCCCCCGTTTCGGCGGTGCGTCTAGCATCGTTGATGGGCGTGTGGAGTTGTGTCTCCGGTAGATCTATCTTTGGTGGATTTGCTCGGATCTCGTCGTTGTTCGTCTATGTTCGTGTGTCTTCTGGTTGGATCCTTCTGATTTACGTTATTCTTCATCTGCGGCGGTTGCTGTTGTGGTGCGCTCGTCCTACGGCGCCTTAGCACGACGACTTCCCGACTGTCTACTACAACAAGTTGTGCCCGACTCCGGCGATGGAGTAACGATGACGACGGCACGCCTTCGGCTTGCTTGAGTGCTTGTAGTCGTCGCTCGGTGGTCTACGGATCTAGACGTAGTTTTTATTATTTCTGGTATTCGTTGTACTCCCATGATCGGGAATGAACAGATCAGAAATTTTCTAGAAAAAAAAAAGGTAATCGGCCCATCAGGTCAGGCGTTTAGGGACGTTTTTTTTTTTAAACGCCTGGTTAATTAACGCGCTACGTCGGGTCGTATCGGACCAATCTTTGATTCCCATGAAATGAAGCTTTGTCCATGGGTTTGGACTTTTGACCCACACCAAGCCGATACCACCACCATCGTCCCGCCTGCGTTGGTCAAGCCAGCTAGAAAAGCGCGACTCAAATTCGCTAGGTAGGTACAAAGAACGGCAGGAATCAAGCCAGGCGAGAGTTCGTGCTTCGCGCGGCTGTGCCTCCGCCACGGAAAGGTTCGTTCGTTCGTTCGGCCAGATGAAACCTCGTGTTTGTTGGGTCCTGACCGTGGCTTGCGTTTGACCTCGCGGCCGCCGTCCAAACGTGTCCCTTTTTTTTCTTTTCTGACGAGGATCTGGTTTATTTGCAGTTTACACCCCCGAGGTTGCCTATCTCGACGCCATTTTCCATTCCAAGGCCACCAAGTGCTAAAATACGATTTGGTGTTCGTTTTCACTTTCTCCATTCTATTCCTCTCTGCAGCCCCGACTCAAAACCAAAGCCGGCTATTTTGACTCATTTATGTACGATTATATTTGTTAGAAATTAATCAGTAGATTAATTCAAGGGATATGTCTAATCCGAACAGTCGTGTCTCCTTTTTGTGTCTATTGCCAACAGACACCTGTTCTGGAGGGATGCATCCGAACAGACACCTCTTCTTCGCACCTATTCCAGATGTATATATACTTGAGAATCAATAGAAAGAGGACTGCTGGTCCATTCACTTTCATTCAATCTCGTTTTACTCTAATACGTTATCACGCACGCCTCTTCCACAAAGCAGGTAGGCCAATACAACGGCGGAGACGGGTTACAAAGTTAGGCCAAAGCGGCAACGGAGAAGGTAAGAAATCGATGGCACCTGCGTCCATGGCCATCTGCGTGATGCATGGCCGACGCTCCACGGTCTCTAAAGCCAGCACAGCCGCGTGGCAAACACCCTCAAGCGCTCGAGTCGCAGCCCCGGCGCACGACTGTGGCGACGACCAACAACCGGTGTTCTGCACGGCAGCGCACAACGCGGCATTGAATTGGATTCACTCAATGAATTCGTAACCACTAGTCGACATGCAATCAGGAAATCAATTGGCAAATGTTGTCTTCTTGTGATTAAGAAGCCAAGGCTGCCGGTGCGCTCGCCGTTCGCTACGACAGCAGCCGACGAGGCTCTCAGCCTGCATCACCACGGCGCGGCTATGCCCGCAGCCCTCGGCCAAGCCTGGTCGCACTCGCAGCGCTAGTGGCAGTCCGGCCTAACCCGGCCGTCGCCCAGCCGTGCTAGCGCCCTTGGCCGCCCCTGGCCACGCGCTCGTCCACCCGGCCTCTGCGCCTCACCGCGCCCCAGGCCATAGACTCTGCCCGGCTCCTCCACGCGTTGCCGCTCCAGACCGTGGCTGGCCCCGCGCCGCCCGACCGCCGCACGCGCCCGGCCGCCTGGCCGTCGCCCGTGCCCGGCCGCAGCCGCCCAGTCGCGCTCGCATGCGACACTTACATGATGGCCACAGGAGGAAGAAAGGGCATCTTATCCTTTCAGTCGTTTCTCGATTTAGTCCTTCAACTATATTTTAATGCTAAATCAGTCCAAATAAATTCTGATTTTCTCTTATGGCAAGTATACCCATTAGGCTTAGTACTGGTTGCATAGAAGCCCTTAGGCTAATTGTAATCGTGTGACTCATGCCCTCTGGTCTTGTCATATTGTGCATCATAAACTAAAACATAAATTTTACATGTTTTATAAGCATAGTACTACTCTTCGGGTGTTCATACCTTGCAATTTCATCAAATTGCGGAACATTACATATTTCGACGATATTGTTCCATATTATACATAATTGCCACTGCATTTATTGTAAATACCAGTTTTAGAACAACTACATTTTTTGCAATTGATTTTATCTCCTTGCAAATCCTAAGAATTATACAGTGTCGTACTCAATATGACTACATCACATTGGTATTGTTGGCATCTACTGCACAATTTGCAGATTATCCATCACTATTGTGAGGTCTATGTCTTTTGTCATTTTGATAAGATGACTACCTTCGACGTGCTTTTCTAAATATTAATGTGTCTAGCCCAAAACATATTTGTGAATCACAAGGTGTTGATGGCATCTACTGCATAATTTACAGATTATCCATCGCTACTGTAAAGTCTATGTCTTGTCATTTTAACAAGATGATTACCTTCAAAGTGCTCTTCCAAATATTAATATTAGACGTGACTACCTCAAGAAATCATAAGGTAATACTCGCATCTACTCTAAAATTTTGCAGACTATGCATTATTACTGCAAGGTCTACCTCATGTCAGTCTGACAGATGATTACCTTCAAAGTGATTTTATTAAATATAGCATAACACAAGGTAATAGAATTATGAACATCTACTTACAAAAGTCAGACTATGTTCTCTATTACTGCGATATCTACATCATATTGATGATTATCTTTAAAATGTTATCATATATAAATTAAGGTCTACACATATGGCTATATGGCATCAGTCGTACTAAAATTTGCTCCTTTGAAGCAATTGTTGTTGTTCACTAAAATGATTTACTATCATAGTAAATTCATGCATGATTATTGCATGTTGAATGGTATTATCTACCAATATCAATTATTCAAGCCTCTTTTTGCTTGAATATGTCATAGGGAACTACATAAATATTTGCATTTACTTGTGATTACCTTCTATTACATTGGTAAAATACATAGCAATGAAGCCTACGACAATATTTCTAATTATAGTGTCGTTCATCCATCATGATGGACCACATAATTTATGACAATGATTAAGTGTCTCAACACTTTCGCAAGGTCCACAGGACATCGAGGTTATAATTTCATAGTGACTAACCAATATTAAGCATGCAATTCTATACGTTTTGGCAGTGACTCTAAAGTCACACACTTCATCAAGAATGAAGTCCAAAACATTAGCAATAATTTAATCACATGTGTTATATTGAAGGATACACCCAGGTTCACCAAGGATCACCTTGACCATGATTGTTCTCAAACAAATCATTTATTTATAGATGCCACTTACTCCTAGAAGTAAATTAAATAAATGCATTAGCATTTTCAAGTAACGCATGGCTCACATTTCCAAATACAGTAAGTACATGTTAGGTAAGATTATTTATTGTAAGATGATTTACGACATCAGTCGTTGTATCCACCCGAGGTATTATTGCTACTATAACCTCACCTTCGGAATATGTGTCATGGCTATTCTCTTAATAGCTAAGTATGATCATATGTATTTCATCTCTCACCAACTTCACTTAGTTCTCAAACTAAGTACATAATGGATGAATATTTATTCACCTTGAATATTTCCCTTAAGAGAAACATGCTGCCCCGAGCACATTTGGAATGATCACCCAATAATTTTTCAAGACCTCAAGTCTATCGCAACTTACAATTTTGGTAATTATAAAATCAACTTGAAGTTGAGATCTCATGATCTGACATTTTTATATGCAGATCAGGTTGAAAAGCCCTTGATACACTTTACATCTCCTTATGATGGTATTACCATTTTCATGGTAAAGAAACATATTATTTCTTAAACTCATCATATTCACCCAACGGGTGCTTCAAATATTTGCTAGCATTGAGAATACTATGCATGTCAGTGGTCACAAAATAGAACAATGAGGCATTCAAAGTAAAGTGGAGGATAAAGACAACCAATGACATAATTACCTTTTAATTAGTAATTGATCATTTTAAAAAGATTACAAAGACAACTCTCAAGTTTGTCAAATGTGTGGTTACATGAATATCGTACCTATGATTACCAAACCCTCAAACATATGGTCAAACCACACCATGAGTTTATTAAAAGGCAAATAAGTTCATTGTGGTATTTGAAAATTTGCAAACATACGACCAGAAACTATTCTGGTAAATGATGTTCTCGAATCTTCATCAGAAGAAGAACCAAAAATATAGTGCAATAAAAGAACGATCAATTCGTTTGTGCCTATGATATGTTGGCATAACTCATTTTTCCGTAATATGGGAGACCTCATGTAATATCCCGATTATTCTCAATATATTGTTTGCCTATAGTCATACTACTACATGTAGTATAAATGTCCAATATCCTATTTCTTGGACATTATATTTGATATTTTTTGCATGTATGAATCAATTCATACTCAGTTTTGTTGCGTACACAATAATTTTCTAAATCTTACAAAATATTTGGTTTTAAGCCTTACAATCTAGGTTTGGGGTTGTTTAGAAAATTATTGACAATTCTATTGGTCACAACTTAACAAGTTGCAAAATTTCCCAAATCATCAGATTTTATGTGCACCACATGTGTCATAAGGGAAATTAATTTAAGGAACTCTCACCTTACAATTCTAAATGAGCCAACTCATTCTTCCTTGAACACATTCAGAAGATATGTGCATTCTCAACCATTGTGTGGTATTTTATAGATACTTTATGGTACTCATGGAAACATTTATAAAATGATTTCTAGTGTGTCTCTTGTCACACAAACCATGAATGATATAACTAAATCAATTGCTCAAATTCTCAAAGTAAGAGCAAGTTATCCTAAACAAGGGGTAAATCCATTCGAATAGACAACTTTGTTGAACTCATTTCACAAGAAATATCTGATTATATATAATACTTTATGTACATACCCAAAATGGTTTAGTTCAATATCTTATCAAAGATAGTGAAATTAATAATATGACCAAACTTATAGAATCATGATTTACTAGCCTCATACTAGACAAATACGGCATTACACACCGTAAGTATGATATAAATCATATCAACTGCATAGCATACTACTTTCCCCTTTTTAGTAATTACGTGGAAATCAGCAAAGTATTTCCTATCTGCGATAATTCGGTTACATACCGATATCACCACTCCAGCATACATCAATGGGCTCTCACAGAAAATTAGGGATCTAAGTGAGGAATGACAATTTATCCGTCAATCAAAATTATTCATAGCCCGTATGCTGATTGCATCAGCAATAAGGACATTTCTGGCATTAGGGTGAGATAAGTACCACAAAGAATGCCAAGAAATAAATTAGGAATGTTATTCACATTCAGTCCTTATATCCACGTACTCAAAGAATCTGAACAAGAAGTTTAGAATCACATATTTGCAACACATTGCAAATCTGCCACATACATTTACTGATGACAAAGGTGTCACTCAATTTTATATTCCTGCAGTAAAGTGTCAGAAAGAGTGGAGGTACCTGATAAACCACTCTTCTCCCAAAATGAGAGCAATAGGGGGAGAAATCTGACCACACGAGATATAATCTCGCATATGCTTCCGCGGAAACAGAGGAAATCAAATCATCAAGTAGTAAATGTAATTCAACATCAAGTTGAAAGACACCTCACTGGATGCTCATCATCCAAAGCCCGACATAAATGTGCACAAATGTTTTGGTGTTGGGACATCGAAACACCTTGGCTCCATTGTTGTAGGAAATCACAAGGAGTTAAAAGGAATAAATACGTTTCCACAAATTTTATTGATTCCTCGAGAATCATATAACATAAGTCTACATTTGTCGACATATATTTCTTCTCAAAATTGCTAAAACCTTTTGGGCCTTGAACCAAAATCCATGGTAGAGTGCCTCTTGTACTCATATTGGTTCAAATAAAAGGAATCAAGTAATGAAGAATAACACTCGCTCATCAAAGAGTGGTGTTTACCACAGTAATACCTACTCCTCATAAGTATCTTCCATATGGAATACTAAAAACTTCTCATTCATAGACAAAGTCAATGAGGTGGTGAAAAAGCGAGGCTTGTAGCAAAAGGGGTCACGCAGAGACCCGACATCAAATTATGATGTAACATACACTCCTGGTATGAGTGTAATTAAGTTTCGATAATAAATATCATTGGCAGTACAAATAATATTATCCATTCAGTTAATGGATGCAGTAACTACATACTCATATGAGTTACTCATTTTGGAAATTTATAATGAAGTCTCTGATGGGCTTACAATTCCAAATCCAAAATAAATCGCAACATATTTGTGTAAAATTTCAGAAGTCACTCTATGGCTCAAAATAGTCGGAAATCATATGGTACTACCGACTAAATGATTCTCTTCTTCCGAAGGATTGCTCAATGATGATTGTTTATGTGTTAACAAAGGAATACCAAATTTGAATTCCTTATATCACCTCAGTGTATATCGATGATTTCATCATCAATGTCTCTACAAGACCTAAATATACATAAAATCATCTCAAGACGGAAAATTTGGATTCAACCAAATTTAGCTTAACTTTACAACTTGAGCATTCTCTCAAGAATACATATCAGTCTACATATATCCAAACATATACGAAAAGTTCAATTTGGATATATCATATCACCAAAAGAAATGTATGGTCATACTACCTTTTGATAGGGTACAAATCCATTCATACCTAGGGGTGATAATGAAGTGATACTAGGACCTGAAGTTCTATATCTCACTAATGCCAAATCACTCATATACTTGCAAACTACGTCACGCCTCACACTATATTTGTTATCTTTATTCGGTGTGCAACCTCAAACAAAAGGTATATGGTTGATATAAATACTATCATCTTATATTTGAAGATTACATTAAATCTTGAATATTTCCATCAGGAAATAGAAGATATGACCATGATATGATGTAATGATATTGGCTCTTTATTTGATCCCAACGACGCCATATCAATGACTGGATTTGCTGGAATAGCCTTCACATGAAAGTCATATAAATGGATTCTAATGGTTATTTCCACTTATCATTCTGACATAATCGCTTTATCCTAAAGCATTGCAAAAAATATGTATGGCTTGGCAGAATGATTAACCACACTCAAAATCGTGTGGTTGAGATTCATCAGAATCACATAACTTGATTTATCAAGATACTTCCACTTGTGTTACTCAATGCCTACTGGTTATATGAAGAGCAATATCATAAACCACATTGCTCAGAAATTACTTATCCTCATGGATTATAGAAAGTTGAGGAAATAATTTGCAAACAAAATATTGTGATAATCCAACAGATTATACACAATCTCATGTTCATGGCAATGGCATTGGTATGAGACATCCTCCATATTTGCAAAGTTCAGGGGGAGTAATCTTCCACACTATAACCTATTAACAATCATCAAATTGCATATATTGTACTCTTTCCCCTTGATGAGTTTTTCCATAATGGTTTCTCATAAAAAGTTTTTAACGAGATAATATAAACACAAGTGTCTTTATATGCCATATCTTTTTCTTCTTGTATTTTTCCCACTGGGTTTTAAAGGAGTTTTCAATGGCATGTACGATTGCACTCTTTTCCCTTATGAGTTTTCTCTCAAGTTTCTCATAATGGTTTTTAGTGAGGCAATATATTCTCAAAGATCATATGTCATACTTTCTATTTTCCCTACCAGGGTTTTTAAAGGAAGTACTCAAGACATATTAATTGTTCTCTAAACTTATCAATGAGTTTTCTCATTCTTCAAAGGTTTTTCTCATATGAGTTATCAAGAGACAATAATCATCATATGTTGCATCATTTTCTCCTTATTTTTCCCACTGGGTTTAAAGGAGTTTTAGCAACATATCTACTCTATTCTCCTCATATTTTCCCACAGGGTTTTTGGGGGAGACTCTCAAGATTATCTGGAAGATTTCTCAAGATGGAAGATCTATATGCAAGAAGCTTTCAACGATGAAACATTCAAGGAGCGGTGTTGTACAAGGGGGAGTGTTAGAAATTAATTAGTAGATTAATTCAAGGGATATGTCCAACCCGAACAGTCGTGTCTCCTCTTTGTGTCTATTGCCAACAGGCACCTGTTCTGGAGGGATGCCTCCGAACAGACACCTCTTCTTCGCACCTCTTCCAGATGTATATATACTTGAGAATCAATAGAAAGAGGACTGTTGGTCCATTCACTTCCATTCAATCTCGTTTTACTCTAACAATATTGTTCGAGGATCGACAGTGGGGAGGTGGCAGCCATTTGGATCGCACATAGGTCTGTAAGTACTCCATCTGTCCATGAATATAACCTTTTTATAGATTTTAATGCAGACTACATATGGAACAAAATAAGTGAATTCACATTTAAAAATATGTCTATTCACATTCATATGTAGTTCGTACTAAAATATCTGGAAAAACTTATATTTAAAAATAGTGGGAGTACATTGCATTAAAAATAATCTGGAAATATATGCCACTCTTGTAGAAAATCGAAGACCTTCCGAGCGATTGGACCCCAGGTCCTCGGCGACAGCAAACACGATGGTCACAATGGGCAACAATACCTCTAACCAAGGACCCGCTCCAAATCTCCACTCTACGTCTAAGATCCTTTTTTTTCTTTTTGCAAATTCTACTTCTATGATCCTAATATTGCATTAGTGTCTAGAGGACAGGTAAGAAACAATAAGCGCAATGTTGAAATTTATTGCTCACCTTCTCGACTAGTTTGGATTTTTGGTGAAACGTTTCGTGTGTGAATTTAATATATTATTAGAACCAAATGTCTCGTCCCTGAAAAATCTCTCTCGAGTTTAAGATACAAGAAAAGTGTTTTTTAATAACAGAAAAAGATACTTTTTTGCGAATAACAAAAAAAAAACACTTGAATAAATTTAGTATGTATTTATTTCATATCAAAATATCGAAAACATCTTATATTTGTGAACGGAGGAAGTATATTTTTAGAAACAAAGTTTAATTAATATTGAGTATTTGTGATGAAAAATACATAAATTGGACATGTTTAAAATAAAATGGAACGTGGCATTTTGTCAACCAATACGTTTGAAGTAGCAAATCTATAACATTGGAGTATTATTAAATATCAAGTACTCCGTCTGCTCCAAAACAAGTCTAGCTGATTTAGTAGAACTTCGTGTTAAACCAACGATACTTAGTACTACTAATCACAAAAATAACCTATGATAACATTAATGACACTCAGAATTCAAAATAAAAAACATGATTACACTCGGACCATTTTAGACGAATTTTTAAAATAAGACATGGACCCGAAAGTATACTTGTACACATGAGCTCATGTGCTCCTTGTGTGAACACTAAAATGAATAAAACAGAAAATATTTTAAAAAATTCTAAATTTCTTTGTGGCATTCTTTAAGAAATGTTTGTTGTACATGTAAAATCTCATCATGGAATCACATTCTTGAAAGTGATGGCAAAAAATCACATTCTTGAAAGTCATGGCAAAAAAAAAACTCTAAAATGCGTTCAAAAGTAACATTTACAGAGCATCGATTTTGTTTCCTTACCACGCCTTCCAGTATCATTTCGTGATGAAATTCTACATGCACAACAAACATGTCACAGAATATATCATACAAAAATCCAGAACTTTTTAATGCGTTATTCGTTTTAATTATTTTACCTTTCACACCAGGAGCATATATAAAGCTGAGGTGTAGAGACTCCATGTGCCCACCCTTTCTTCCGTCGCAAGAAAACGGGCCCGACACGCCACACGTGAAACGGATCCAAACCGTGTGCGGATACTAAACGAATTACGGACTTCGCCAGGGGCCCAACCGGCAAACACGCCATCCTATCCCATATAAAGCAGAGGCCGACGAATCCCCTAACTATAAAATCGACAAAACAGAGAGGCAGAATTAGAAACAGCGAGCGCCCACCGTCGTCGAACGCCAGCAGCGGGAACAGAGGAGGCGGCGGGCGGAGCAAATGGCGGAGGCCCCGAGCAAGATGGAATCCATGCGGAAGTGGGTGGTCGACCACAAGCTCCGAGCCGTAGGTAATCCCCCCCCTCGAGGTTTCTCCCCTGGTTTGGTTTTGTTTCCTCCATGGCCGGATCCAGATACACGTTCCGATCGTCGGCCTCGGCCAAGCCCCGGCGGCGATTCTATGTTCCAAGTTTGAAGTTTCACCGCGTCTGATTCGATCTCGCGGTTACGCCTCGGTATATCCGTTCGCTGGCGCTACCGGGGTGCCTCCTCGATTTCCCCCCGATTCATCAGGCGTATGTGTGTGTTCTAATCTGCGGCGTCCTTGTTTTCCGGCGGGGGGGCAGGTTGCCTGTGGCTTACCGGGATCTCCAGCTCGATCGCGTACAACTGGTCGCGGCCCAACATGAAGACCAGCGTCAAGCTCATCCACGCAAGGTTTGCGCATTTGTCATTTGTTAATTACGTTTTCGCCCCCTTTCGGTTTATATATATGCTTCTTTTCGTTGGAGATCGGCCTGTACTGCTGTCATATCACAAGGTTATTACAATGGAAGGTCAATTTTCAGCTGATTGCTGAAATGAAGTATTGATTCCCGCCGCTTTAACGGGGCAGCGCTGATAAAATTCTGAAAATCATTCACAAATAAAAATATAAAAGACTTCCTACCGTTTAGAATTGAGTCTACATGCTTAACAGACTCGAGCAATTTATGTTTGCCGTTTAGAAGTGAATCTACATGCTTAACAGACTCGAGCAATTTGTGTTTGCCGTTTACATTCTCTGTCGTTCATTTATGTTTTGTGTACAACTTTCATGTAGATTGGTAGTTTCAGTCTCTTTTTTTCTGTCAGAATTACTGCTTCGCTTGAATTTCATTATGAGCACTAAGGTAGGTGGCCTCTTATTTCTAGTTTTGCTAAGGCTAAAAGAGGAACATGCTGTTGCTTGTTTTACAAGTTTTAAGGTTTGCAAATATATCTCTGTCATTTGTGCATGAATATGTGGATGGTAGTGTCACAACCAATTTCATGTGAAGAAATGGTGTTTATAATCATTCTTTCCACATGTAATTCCAAGCCAATTTACTGAATTCCCACTCAATTGACCCGGTTCTGCCAAGTATTTTGTGTTTTATTTGTAGCCCCATCTTGTGCCATGCCTTTGGTTACAGCCTAATCTCCCTTGGTAGTATATTGGTAGTTGATATGTGATTACGTATGTATGGGCTTCGCATTATATAAGAGTTTTTTTGGCGGAATTTTTTTTTCTTAAACCAGTCTCAGGGATTTGGGAAGTACTAACGAACTTGGAAATATACTACTCCCTCTGTCTGGAGTTATTGTCGCTCAAATATATGTATGCACTATTGAGTAGAGTATTAGATAGACTCGAGGATCAAGACATTGCTTCCCCTTATCATTAATACGACATGTGTACATCCAGCCCACATGGCATCATTCCACGCTTCAACAAGCAGGCCATCCTCGTGTCAGGCTGATCAGAAGCAAGGACACAATTGGTAGCTCAGCGACCAATTGAGCTTCTGATCAGCCTAACATTATAAGATTTTTTGTAAATCCCTCATGTTAGGATGACCATAAGCAAAGACTCAATTGGTGGCTGACAGCGAGCTCTATTTCGACATGTCCTATGCTGTCACTACCGCAGAGTAGGCAAGATTATAGAACATATTGAAATACAGGTCGCTTTCAGTCACCAGTTGAGCATTTGCTTCTGTATCAGCCTAACATTGTAAACATGTTTTTTCGTAAATCCCTCATGTTGGATGACCATAAGCAAAGACTCAATTGGTGGTTGAGAGCGAGCTCTGTTTCAGTATGTCCTATACTGTCACCACTGCAGAGTAGGCAACATTATAGAACATATCGAAATAAAGGACGTTGTCAGCCACCAACTGACCTTTGCTTCTGAATCAGCCTCACATCTTCAGTATTGCAGTGACTTTCGCTAGGACCCATCCTTAGTCGATGATGTTTGTCTGCCGGTTGTAATTAGGTTTGAGTAGAGTTTGAAACCCTACACAGTATTGTTTCCCTTGCAACTATATAGACACTGGTTGTGTTTAAAACTCCACATGGGTTTGGCTAGATTCCAGAGGGCTGTATATATGAATCTGATTTGCTCAATGCCATAATTCAAGAAGTTGCAATCATATCATCTAAAAACATGTTTGACCTTGCAGGTTGCACGCGCAAGCTCTAACGATCGCTGCCTTAGGTGGCTGTGCTTTAGTAGAGTACTATGACCAGAACTACGGCTCTTCAGGACCAAAGGTGGACAAATATACAAGGCATTACATGGCACACTCGCATAAAGATTAATTATCTGCATGGTCGGTGCTGGATCCTGGATTAGTTTTAGGTTCTTTCCTGAGCTCCCTGAACGGGCTCCCGGGATTGTTCCTTTCTGTCTTCTTTATTGCGAAACCAAATTATACTTGCCAGGTCCCTTCCTGAGCAGTGAGGGTGATATACACAATTGCATTTGCATATATGATCTGCATAACTTGAATGCAAGATTCATTCTGTAACATTATTTTGTAGGTACTTGTGTATTCTTGATATAACAACAGTGTTCTGATGTTGCACTGGGTTATTAATACTGTCATGTGGTGTTGTATGCGTCTATTTCTTTCTCTGTGAAATTGCTAATGAGCAATGAGAGGCAGTTCTGTGTCTAATGATGTGACCAAATTCATTTCAGTACCAATACCAAATAAGTACGCACCGTCCCAAATGTTGGCACTCCTTCCTATAAAGTCTAGGACAAACCTAGAAATGGATATATTAGAGGGAGTAGGATCTATAATGCCTTATAAACCGACAAATATTAATGAAGAAATTGTAATTTACTGTGAGATGTGAGAAGAAAAGAAATTTTACTTTATTTTTCTACTCTATATGATAACTCCTATTATGTGTAGAAAGTTCTATTTGGAGAGTAATATGCCTCCAAATTTACATTTAGGAACTTATTTTGAAATATTTGAAACTGGCAAATGCACTGTTCATTTTAAATGTGAGCACAACCGAAGTAGCTTGTCAACAAAGGAGTTCACGGAGGAGCGATAACGCCTACAAGTGTTAGCCGGTCTTCATCGACCTTTCTATGTTTCTTCTAGTCGAATGGCGGTTAACCAAATTCCTCCTGGCATGCGTTCCAAAAGGGAGGACTCTCGGCTTAAAGGCCATGTGTGTAGAAGCTGCAGCTATGGCGATTTCATCGTCCCAATTGGTTGGTGCGGCCCCAGCAAACACCGAGGTTCAACCAGAATGGAGGGGAGGGTATTAGGTGATACCATATTCCAAATGCTCCCATGATACCATTTTTAAAAAATCTGGAAAAATTTGTCGATGTTCATAAAACATGATTATGAATAGTGGTACACATTCTAAATACACATTGAAGAACAAAAAGAACAAATACGGATGTGAATAGTGGTGTTTTGACTTATCTTTTTTATACTCCCTTTGTTCGACAATAAATGTCTCAACCTTGTATTAGCTCTAGTACGTAGTTACACCAAGTTCGAAACATTTATTTTAAGACGAAGGGAATACTATTTATGTTGGATTTGTCTTTTTTGTTTCTCAATGTGTATTTGGAATTAGGACCTGAACTTTGTGTTGAAATTTGGAGGTGGGATTTAGGCCCATTAGAGAATTTCAGAAAAATCTCCAAGGGCCCATGTAGGTGGTGGCATGACAAGGTGGTGGGAGTTTAGTCCCACCCCGCTAGTGGAGGAGAGTTTGGACCCCTTTATAAGGGTCTCTCTTCCACATGCTATTGTAGAGTGAGAAGAGAAGGTGCCCTCGCGCACTCCTCCTCCGCCGTCCGCCTCGCCACGCCTCGTCACGACGCGCCGCGCCGCGGGAATGAGCCGAGCTCATACCTACGCGCTTATTTTTGCCGGTCAGGAACGGAGAATACGTAACGGACAAGGAACGATCCGAGACGTCGGATCGTGGCTGTTACCGACTCGGACGTGGGCTTGGCCCACGTCTCTCCACCCAGCCGCCTTTATAAGCACGCGATCGCCTACCCTAGCCGTCACGAGAACCAGATCACATCTGCCTCACGCCTTCGTTCCTTGACTGCTGCTGCCGCCGGCGACTCTGTCCCGTTTACCGCGTACACGGTCGACGGGAGAGCAGGCCTCCGAAACCTCGCCTCTCCGGTTCTTGTACGGGAGAGGGGCGATTAGGTTTTTGGGGAGCGATCACGCGACTGCTCGCCTCCGTCCGTCTGCTTCGTCTACGTCCGCGTCGCCCTCGTCATCGCCATGTCTTCACCAAGCGAAGCTGATCGTCTCCGCGAGGAAGCCGAGAAGAAGACGGCAGAGGATACTGTCGCCGCCGCCGCTGCTGCTGCTACAGCCAACTGGCCGATTGGAGGGTATGACTCGTTTATCCTCATGTTCGTATTTATCCTAGCAGTACTACTTGTTTGCATAGATGTATCCACTATATGCGTAGTATGTGCTAGGTTAGCTCAAGATCAGTATGTCATTAGTCTAGTCAATGCCATGCTAGTTATTATTTTGTGGATTAATGTACTTGGAAAATTGCCTATTTACTCAACAATCCAAAAACCTAATGTCTGTAGGAATTTTTCGAGTAATGGTTTTGCTGCTGCACTGAAACCGGATAAGTTTACCGGTACCTTTTTCAAGCGTTGGCAAACGAGAACCACCTTATGGCTCACGGCTATGAACGTGTTCTGGGTAGCCGGTGTCACTCCTACGGAAACTATCACTCCTGAACAGGAGAAGATGTTTAAGGAGGCCACCGTCCTATTCCTTGGAGCAGTCATTAGCGTGATCGGAGATAAGCTGGTTGATGCATATTTACATATGCATGTTGCCAAGGACTTGTGGGAGGCGCTCGAATCTAAATTCGGGGCCACCGATGCTAGGAGTGAGATGTATGTTATGGAGCAGTTCCACGATTACAAGATGGTTGACAACCGTTCTGTATTGGAACAAGCTCATGAGATAATATGCATAGCTAAACTGAATTTAATCCCAACTTTCACTTTAGCCAAAGGTTCTAAGTGCCACTCGTGTGTGCAAGCAAAGCAACCTCGCAAGCCTCACAAGGCTGCAGAGAAGAGACACTTGGCACCATTAGAACTCATACATTCTGATCTTTGTGAGATGAATGGTGTGTTGACTAAAGGTGGAAAGAAATACTTCATGACATTGATAGATGATTCCACTAGATTTTGCTATGTGTATCTGTTAAATACTAAAGATGAGGCTCTACACTACTTAAAAATCTATAAGGCAGAAGTTGAGAATCAACTTGAAAAGAAAATTAAACGAGTCCGGTCTGATCGTGGTGGAGAGTACTTCTCAAACGAATTTGATTCATTTTGTGCGGAACACGGCGTTATTCATGAGAGGACGCCTCCCTATTCACCCCAGTCAAACGGGGTTGCCGAACGGAAAAACCGTACTCTAACTGATTTGGTTAACGCCATGTTAGATACATCGGGTTTATCCAAGGCATGGTGGGGGGAGGCTATATTGACCGCGTGTCATGTCCTGAATAAAGTTCCTACAAAAGATAATGAGATCACTCCCTACGAGGAGTGGTCGAAGAGAAGGACGACACTCTCGTACTTACGTACTTGGGGCTGCTTGGCGAAGCGTAAGCTTGGACCAAAGACTGTGGATTGCGTTAATTTGGGATACGCTAAGAATAGCGTAGGCTATAGATTTCTAGTAGTGAAATCTGAGGTACCTGACGTGAAGGTCGGTACAATAATGGAGTCGAGGGATGCTACATTCTTTGAGGATATATTTCCCATGAGAGATATGCAAAGCACTTCTAGACAGGAATCTGAGATAACTCCTGAGCCTGCCATTCCTATGGAATATTATGAACAAACACATGATGAAAATCCTGAGGAGGATGACGAGGAAGCCCGTGGTAGGGGCAAGAGACAAAGGACTGCAAAGACCTTTGGTGATGATTTCTTCGTATACCTCGTGGATGATAATCCCACTTCTATTTCAGAAGCGTATGCTTCTCCAGATGCTGATTACTGGAAAGCTGCGGTCCGTAGCGAGATGGATTCCATCATGGCTAACGGGACATGGGAAATCACTGATCGTCCCTATGGTTGCAAACCATTGGGATGCAAGTGGGTGTTCAAAAAGAAGCTTAGGCCCGATGGTACGATTGAAAAGTACAAGGCTAGGCTTGTGGCCAAGGGCTATGCCCAGAAAGAAGAGGAAGATTTCTTCGATACTTATTCACATGTGGCTAGACTGACCACCATTAGAGTACTACTCTCATTGGCGGCCTCTCATGGTCTTCTCGTTCATCAAATGGACGTTAAGACGGCTTTCCTGAATGGAGAGCTAAATGAGGAAATCTATATGCAACAGCCAGATGGCTTTGTGATAGAAGGTCAGGAAGGAAAGGTGTGTAAGTTGCTGAAATCTTTATATGGTCTGAGACAAGCACCTAAGCAATGGCATGAGAAGTTTAATACAACTCTGATATCTGTTGGCTTCGTTGTTAATGAAGCTGACAAATGTGTATACTATCGCCATGGTGGGGGCGAAGGAGTTATATTGTGCTTATATGTTGATGACATACTGATATTTGGAACCAACCTCAAAGTAATTGAGGAGGCTAAGTCTTTTCTGTCTCAAAACTTTGAGATGAAGGACCTTGGGGTGGCTGATGTTATCTTGAACATCAAGCTGTTGAGAGATGATGAGGGTGGGATTACACTTCTGCAATCCCACTATGTTGATAAGATTTTGAGTCGCTTTGGATATTCAGACTGCAAAATTTGTCAAACACCATATGATCCTAGTGTGCTTATTCGAAAGTTTAAAGGCACGGCTATAGATCAATTGAGATTCTCTCAAATTATCGGTTCACATATGTACCTAGCTAGCGCAACGAGGCCTGACATCGCGTTTGCTGTGAGCAAACTTAGTCGGTTTGTTGCAAACCCGGGCGATGTTCATTGGCGTGTTGTTGAAAGAATTATGCGCTACTTGAAAGGTACTGTCAACCACGGGCTTCACTATACGGGCTTCCCATCGGTACTTGAAGGGTATAGTGATGCGAATTGGATCTCTGATGCTGATGAGATGAAGGCCACTACTGGGTATATGTTTACTCTTGGGGGTGGTGCTGTTTCCTGGAAGTCTTGCAAGCAAACGATCTTAACAAGATCGACAATGGAAGCAGAATTAACAGCATTAGACACATCTGGTGTCGAAGCAGAATTTCTTCGAGATCTTTTGATGGACTTACCTGTGGTTGAGAAGCCGATTCCGGCTATCCTTATGAACTGCGATAATCAGACGGTTATTGTTAAAGTGAAGAGTTCAAAGGACAATATGAAGTCCAACAAACATATAAGAATGAGATTGAAGTCTGTCAGACGTTTGAGAAACTCCGGAGTGATAGCGTTGGATTATATCCAAACGGCTAAGAATCTGGCAGATCCCTTTACTAAAGGGCTATCACGTGTTGTGATAGATAGTGCATCGAGGGAGATGGGTATGAGACCCACATGAGTTGCCATGGTAGTAACCCAACCTATATGATCGGAGATCCCGTGAAGTAGGACCTGGGAAAACAAGCCAGTGGTGAACTGAGGAGAGTAACTTTACTAACCCACTCCGTTGGAGATGCAATACTCTCGGATACTGTATGGTAGGATGACTACTGTCTTAATGTGTTCTAAAGCTTATATGTAAGCAAGATGCTGTCCTACAGAGCGATCTTTGGAGGAACACACCTATATGAGCTTGACTGCTGGTCACAGTCTATGAGGTTTGGGTGATCTCTAGTAAACTCATGAATAGGCCAGGAGTGTGACTAATATGCTCCACCCGAGGGGTCACCTTCGGCAGTCTAGTACTAGTAAGACTTGTGGTGAAGCTCTTTTACGCCAAGCTGACAATTCAAGGCATAGTCCATTGTTCAGTTGTAAAGGAGTGTAGCTACTTGTTCTAGGTGAAGCTCAACCTTAATAGGTCTTCACTGAAATGTTGGTATATTAAAATAGTGATTGGAACGAGGGAACACGATGTGCCCTTGAGATCTGGTGGGGGATTGTTGAAATTTGGAGGTGGGCTTTAGGCCCATTAGAGAATTTCAGAAAAATCTCCAAGGGCCCATGTAGGTGGTGGCATGACAAGGTGGTAGGAGTTTAGTCCCACCCCGCTAGTGGAGGAGAGTTTGGACCCCTTTATAAGGGTCTCTCTTCCACATGCTATTGGAGAGTGAGAAGAGAAGGTGCCCTCGCGCACTCCTCCTCCGCCGCCTCGCCGCGGGTTGCGGGAATGAGCCGAGCCGAGCTCATACCTACGCGCTTATTTTTGCCGGTCAGGAACGGAGAATACGTAACCGTCACGAGAATCAGATCACATCCGGCGACTCCGTCCCGTTTACCGCATACACGGTCGACGGGAGAGCAGGCCTCCGAAACCTCGCCTCTCCGGTTCCTGTACGGGAGAGGGGCGATTAGGTTTTTGGGGAGCGATCACGCGACTGCTCGCCTCCGTCCGTCTGCTTCGTCTACGTCCGCGTCGCCCTCGTCATCGCCATGTCTTCACCAAGCGAAGCTGATCATCTCCGCGAGGAAGCCGAGAAGAAGACGGCAGAGGATACTGCCGCCGCCGCCGCTGCTGCTACGGCCAACTGGCCGATTGAAGGGTATGACTCGTTTATCCTCATGTTCGTATTTATCCTAGCAGTACTACTTGTTTGCATAGATGTATCCACTATATGCGTAGTATGTGCTAGGTTAGCTCAAGATCAGTATGTCATTAGTCTAATCAATGCCATGCTAGTTATTATTTTGTGGATTAATGTACTCGGAAAATTGCCTATTTACTCAACACTTTGCAGGTATTGTACATTCATGCGATGTGAACATTCACAGTTTTTTCGGAATTGTTTGAAGCGTTTAAAATTGATTTTTTTTAAATGATATCTTGGTATCACCTACGGGGCTAAGGGGTGGTATCACGTGATATTCTCCCCAGAATGGAGGCTGCCAGGGACCCCGATTGTGTTCGTTCTCTTTGGATCCACCTGTAAAATGTACTGCCCCACCGCTTTATTAATGCAGTACTGGGCTCTCCGTGCCCCTTCTCGTGTTTAAAAAAACTCCCAACTCCTTTGGCAACAGAGATGACCCCAGGAAGCAATCCCAGAAAGATAAAGGTAATCGCGACAAGTATCAAAATCCAAGTTTGGTGGACAGCAACGGATCCATCATTCTCATCTAAACACGGATCACAAGCATTTTTCTTACAAACAGAGAGATCGGTCGCATAATAAGTACTCCCTCCGTCCTAAAATAAGTGTCTTAACCTTAGTACAATTAGCCTAGCCAACTTCCCCCCCCCCCCCCCCCCCCCCCCAAAAAAAAAATAGCCTACTCAAACTGCAAATCAGTCCACGAACTAAGCGTGAGGTTGCTCAACCAAGGAGTCTCTTTCCCACTGCAACAGCCCAGACTTCTCAATGTCACCAACTGACAGCACCGGAATACCTGCCGGCAACCCAGCAGCGCTCAGGGCATTAGAAAACATGATCAACAGGCTTCGGCATGACTGCTCTACTTCCATGCGCTCTGTCGCAGTGTGCTGCAAGGCGGGATCTCTCCAAGGCTGATAATAACGCCTGAGAATAAAAAGATCATCGTTATTAAATTACCTACTCATCGTCGCAAAAGCATATTATGCAAGTATAAGGCCGGTCCACATACCATCTCCATGCAGGATTGGATTCGGCAGGGCAATGTATCTTTGAGCATAGCATTTCAATTTGTCCGCTGCTACCAACCAGAGCTGATTCAGAAAAGGTTTTAAAATAGTTAGCACACTTAGATAGCAATTAGCCGGAGACTAAACATTTACTTCATAGAAATGTAATAAGACATCTTAGCATCATAACACACAGGTCCAAGTGTTGTACCTCGTTCGCTGCATCTGTCAAGAAGTAACAAGCAAAGGGCCGTCACGACCGATGGCAAAGTATCACTCTTCTTTTTCACATGACCTTGTAGGTAAAGTATAATGGCAGCCAGCGCCTCATTCGCGACATGACTATCCACCATTTCAACGGTTTCAGACGAATAGTTCAAGAAAGACTGAAGAGTTCCGGGACTATTTGTGCTCGTGGCAAGACCTCCCCTCTTTTCAGGAGGGATGCGGGAGATTCTGCCAAGGATTACGGAAGCCACTAACCAACGCAATATCTTTGATAGTAGACATTCGTTGTTTAGCGGCTCTTCACATAACATTTCCACTGCAGACTTTTGTTTACACAACCAGAAGATATTGGAAGTTACCCATGAAACAACCATCACAATTCTCGACTTATCCTGTCATTGACAAACAAAAGCAGAAAATGATTATGAAGCTTTAGATACTGATCACAATACAGAAGCAATAATTTTGAACACTTAGATTTAGATTGTGTTTGCAATACTAAAGCAGTAATGTCAAGTGCTCATTAAATGAATTCAGGGCACAAAAAAAGTACCGTTTCAGAACAAATTGGCAGAGGACCGTTCATAAGGATGACATCAGTACCAAGTTCCATTGGTAGCTTAAGTTTGATGCTTCTTGAATTGCCATCAATAGCTTGGCACAACTTAAATATGCCATGGATGGACAAGGTGAAATGCGGTTGGTATATCTTCCTTTTCATAGACAACCTCATTGTAGATGCAATAACATTTAGAATTGAACTCAACATGGTGATATCCCCTTTCAATAATTTTCCATCTTCAACTAGCAGATACAGATATTTAGATATTTCTGAGAGTTGTTCAAGTGCAGTTTCTTGGAGCCATTCCGTAATGAATCTTGATAAGATCAAAGCATCGAGTACCTGAACAAACCACACGAAAATTAGAGACAACACGAGCATTTCATAGAACTATTGTAAAGCGTATATTTCATAGAACGTAGCAAGAAAAAATCATAGAGAGAATGTTAGTTCTCAAAACCATAAACAAGAAAACCATGTGCCAAAGCTGGTCATTCACGAAGGATTGTATTCAGAGCAATTTAAGTCTGTTACAAAAATAGCATACAGGAAGTGCCATGCTAGCAAAGTAATCTTTGGTAGTTCAAAGCATGTTGGGGAAGCTATGATAATATGTATGTGCCAATAGTATGCGAGTAATTTTGATAGTTGAGGGGTGTCTTCTTACCGGTTTTGGAGTTCAGGGTGAACTCCAGCCATAATTCAGGGGTGTAATGTGCACTTATCTCTTCCAACGACAGATTCTTGACCCCAAAAAAGTACTCCCTCCATCCGGATAGTAGGGCCTAACTTGTATCTCAAGATTTACTTTGACCATTGATAAGATCAATATTATGTGAGATGTGTGCTATAAAAATTATACAATTGAAAACTCCTTTCAATATGGATTCAACGGTATAGTTTTTGTGGGATACATCTCATATATTTATTGCTCTTATTGATGGTCAAAGTAAATCTCGAAATATGTACTACGCTCTATACATACTATATCAATTTGCACGGTATTTAACGTAAAGAAACATCATATGGCTAGTACCATATTCAGCCATCAAACTATAAAAATAATTCAATAACATGTGTATGAGATGATACTTTTCCCCTTTTAACTCTTCCTCTCTTCACTCACGCACTACCATGTGCTCATTCAACCTTATGTTCTAATCAATCTTTATCCCCAAACCTCAAGCCTACCAATCTGCCATAATCCGCCCAGCTATCCTCGCACAACCAGGAAAGATTGGCATCCCCTAACCGATCCCCAGTCACTCTCACATGCTGCCTCCGTCCACGAATAAGTGTACATATAGAAATTTTAGGACAGATTACGGAGTTGAGTAAAAAATGCATTGGGAAGGTGCAAGTCACCATCTCTCTCCTCTTTCATTACCCTGCCCCCAATGAGCTAAGTGCATGTAGAAATGAGGAGATAATGTGTTGAATGTTATTGGTCTTGATTACCGTGTGATGAGAAGCATTTTTTCTACTTTAAAGTGCATTGGAAAGATAGAAGTACACTCTTTTGTGGACAAATTTTAAGTGCCTAACGTACACTTATTCGCGGATGGAGGGAGTAGACGCAGCAAGGAACCCAGCAGTGCTGGCGCCCCATGCCCCAACCTCCACAGGTGGAACCTCTAGGCCAACCTTACTAATAGGCTCCCTCTTGATATGAGGCAGGCAGCGGACTCCTCTTGCTCAGTACTCCTGTCACCGTATCGCTCCACTGTCGATCTGCTCTTCTCATGGGCTGTGAAAGAAGAAAGAATCGCGTGACAGCCCTGCCCTGCAGGTGCTTGCAGGACGACAAGTCCACATCAGCCAGATTGTGGCACCATCGCACCACACGATTAGGCAGAATGTAGAGGGGGTTAGGGGCTATAGGGATTACGGAACTGAAGTCTATTGACTGCTTGATTTTCTAGGACAGACTAGCCCAACTTAGGAGAGTTTAACTTCGACTGTAAACGCAAACCTGTGCAGCTATGAATATGAAACCTATTCAATAGGACCTTTTACCAATTAGTCACCACCCTAATATGTACGACTGAAGGACTTCCTGCAGCCACCAATTCTACGCAAGGTCGACTTCCCGACCACTAGACCCAGCTTGGCTCAGCTGGCCCTGCCCTCCACTGGAAGGTTATGGCCCACATAACACAGGACCTTGACCGGCAGTTGCCGCAACTCGTTTGAACTCGCATCGAGCTTCAACTTTGATTACATTGCCAGCAGCGGATGCTTTCACAGTAAATAAAATATCAATTGGCAGTCCAAGGCTGCTGCCTGCTAGTTTTTGTAATGCTCCTGACTACAAACTCGGGATGTGGAGGGAAGGATGGACCCCGAATCCCATGTTAACGGGGATGAGAGTGAGATGCACACATAGAGGACTCTGGGGGTTGTCAGGCTATTCTCTCACTGATTTTCCGGGAAGTACTTTTCTATCCAGTAATCCTTTCCAGCATATGATTCCAGAATCATAACACTACTAGGCATAGCGAAGTTCTTGTGCTGGAGCCGAAGGCATCAAACTAACAGTGTCTAATGACAAATATATCAGTCGTATTTAATAGAGAAAACAGCACCTGACAAATATATTAGTGTTTATTAACGATTCTCATGTTCACAAACAGAAATCCCATGATATGATTGATGTATTACAAGTTAGCCAAGATTCACAAGAAAAATGGAAGAGCACATACTGAATTGTTGCTTCTAACAAAGGGGTGCACCATAGTTGAGATAGTTTAAAACAGTCGCTTACCTCCAAGGCTAACCCAACTATTCTGGAACTAGAGTTGTTGTCCAGTCCTTTGTCCAGAGTTGAAATAACAGAGGAAATCCACGACAGAAGGCCACAATTTTTTACTAAATGCTGAGCTAGAACTGGCAGCTTCACACACTTCTTTAGCACCTACATGCAAAGGGAACATTGTAAATGGGATGAATATTTGAAATAATACTGATCTATTATATTTCAGAAGATAAGAAAAATAGCACATTTTTCACAGGAAAAAGATCAATACATGCCAATATGGACATGATCAAATCAGGTAACAGTACAAAATATGCATGATGAAATGTTGCTTAATGTTAAGTGCGGCACAGAAAGGTATACTGATGTTTAGAGACAACTCTATTTATCACACAATGTTACACTTCTTAAGTTTTGTATTTCAGGGCGTGCTTCAGCTCTTGGCACATACAGAAGTAAGACAGGATAGTAAGCATATAAAAGGGTCCTTGTACTGCTGCACACTAACTCCTTAAAACACATAGTAACTTCTTAAGTTTAGTGCATCATCATACACATCCTAGAGTCAAATATATGCTAACAAAAAATTAGTGTTACCTGAAGGGTTAAATGCTTCGATTCAGAATCTGAAATAGCTGAAGAACAAAAGGCAAGAGCAAGCTCTAAAGCACCTTTGCTCTTGCATATCGTAGCATCATCAGCTAGATTTGATCCAGCATATAATAAGCGAAGCATCCACAATCGATCAGCTTTGAAATGCACAGAACTACTCTTCAACAATGTTGGAAATAATGGAATGCTCTGCAAAAAAAAAAGTGATAAGGATAAACACAATATGATATCCACAGCTCAGGATAGTTCACATGTGTAAATAAAAATAACTGACCCACCTGCATGTCGACAGAGGCTGAATTCATCAAAAATTTGCTTATGGTATTGAACTGAGTATGCGAACTATCCAGCAGTGTTAATGATGCTTCTGCGGCAAAAATAGCAATAATGGAAGGTATCCTCTGCCATGGTTTGGATATCCCATTCTGTAGATATGTCAAAAGAAGCTGGAGCTGCCATTTGTCCTTGCTTTTCTGAGAAGCCTGCACATGTCACAGGTGTACAACATAATATAAAATGGACCACCCAAATAAAATTACAGGCACAAAATTTGTTCTGCAGATTCAGCATCAAATTGCTCTCAGAATGTTGATAAGGATAATCTTTCACAGCAGTTCGAATGCACCAAGAAAATGTAAAGTACTGCTGGAACATGGATATATTGATGCAAGAACATGATTTTGTTTATAGAAGTTCGAAGTTATAGATTATGAAATTCATATTATCCATGTTCTAGAAACCCAACCCAAATTTTCTACCGATGCTATAGCTGGCAACTAAACAAATACTCCCTCTGTATCAAAATATAAGATTTTTTTTGATACAAAGGGAGTATCAAAAGAGGTCTTACATTTTGATACGGAGGGAGTACAACATAACTGACAATCACAGGCAGAGCAAGGCAATAAGATACTTACAATCAATAAACAAGTCAACTAATAAAATATAAGGATCTCAAAAATAGCAGAGCATTACCTCAAGTGAGTTTTTGAATGCATTTAGAGATTCATAACCCAGCTTTCGCAATTCTTCATCAGGAGATGATATGCAAACAAGCGTAATGGCAAGCAGGCCAACTCGAGAGAATTCAGCAGGTTCAATGTAACCCATGAGAAGAGTATGAATCGAGAAACGCAAGATAAACATAGGATCATAAATCCGAACCATATCCATGCTTCGAGATGTTGTCTGTCAAACAATTTTAAGAGTGGTTTAAGAACATGACGTAACATGTGAGCCGGGTGGACAAAAACAGTGTAACCGTAGAAGCACAAAAGGAACAATAATGAAGCTAAAACCCTAATTGGAACCACTATTCAACAAATTACCTTCAAAGTATCACCAAATTTGTCCTGACGAAGCTGTTCTAGTGAGAAGACAGAATTCCTTGAAGACCTTTTGTAGCAAAATTGCAAGACTGTCATGACACAGAGCTTGGAATCAATTGGTATGTTCTCCCGAAATAGCGCCCTTCGCCTACTATTACTTTCTGTGTTCTCTGTTTTGTCAATTTCTGATATTGAAGAATCTAGTTTCAGTTCTTCTCTATATTTAACAGCTGCACTCCCCCATAGATGATCCATTTCGGCGATAGTTTTGCACTCATGTGACTCTATCTCATTCATAAGATTAAAGATCTCCAAATCTGTTTCGCTAAGAGTTGCACCATAAACAGATAAAAGCAAGAAACTTAGCTCTCTTGATTCATTCAATAGGCCATTACTCTGTTGTCTACTCTTAATATCATACAGAATCCTGAGTAATCTGATGATTTCTATTTTTCTCTTTTCTGCTATGCAAATATGGAACTCGTTTTCTTTAGTGAAAAGAGAATCGACTGATTTTAAAATGCCTGGTGCTGGCTGTAGAAGGCTCCCTGTAGCATTAAATGCAGATGAATATTCAGAAACTTCACTGCAGGTTATTGACGACAGAAAATGGGAGTGGCCCAGTATGAGCTCAAGAATTTCATCAGCAGGAAATTTCCCTTCTGATAATACAACAAGAACACATCGAATTGCTTTTAGTGTTACATGATCATTGAACCTGTGCAAGAGAGATGATCTGATGAATTGGTTGAGGAAAGGTATTGACTTCAATTGGTTCAGATGAGTTTGAATCTCTGAAGACAGTTCGATGATATTCTTGAGAACTGTATATTCCAAAGAACGGACGACCATTTGTTGTTTATCAGAGTGGGATAAGCCATCACATCGGGGGAAATTCCTGAGTATTTGATCCAAAGTTCTGACCAAGATGCTTATGAAATTCAGCTTAGCATTGCTCACTCTCTTGGACTCCCTGTCCGATGCTGCCTCATTAGACAACAATCTTCTGGGAGGAGACAGCAACAACCTAATCAACGATATCTTTGCAAGCAATTCATTAGTAAGCTTCAGATGACCTTTGTGTGAGTCAGAATTAATATCATTGACATCAGAATCTAATAGGCCAGAAGATTGTGGACAAAGTGAAGCAACTATTTCCAAGCGTTGCTTCCGTGGTATTTCTTTTAAAGACAAGCAGTAGTGCAACATGGTAACAGACTTCCCCAAGAGAGTGTCACTGAAATAATCCATCATATCTTGAACTGATCCATGTTGAAAGTCACCAAAATTTTCCTCAAAATTGCTCCTGGTGATAAAACTTTCCCAACATGGAAACCCACTATCGCCTAATAGCATTTCACAGTAAAAGTTTGCAAGTGGCTCAAGGAATTTAGCACACTGCATATGGCCATCACTGTGAT
Organism: Hordeum vulgare subsp. vulgare; assembly: GCF_904849725.1. NCBI lineage: Eukaryota > Viridiplantae > Streptophyta > Magnoliopsida > Poales > Poaceae > Hordeum > Hordeum vulgare. The sequence goes on along the minus strand of NC_058519.1, from coordinate 607,947,850 downwards.
GCCTCATGTATGACAAAGCAGCAGGCAGCAGAAGTATAAGGCTATCCTCATGAGCCCGTGAAGAATCAGAACTGTAATCCATGCCTTGCAGAATAGAAGTGTCTTCTTCTAGAACTTTCATCAACATCTGGCCAAAAAAGTTCATGTGTATAGGACTTACTTCCAAAACCAACCATATAACTTTTGCTTTGACCTTAGATGTGGGAAACATACAGTGATGAAGAATGCTAAGGGGGGTGTTGATGGCCACGGTAGATAACATCATGTGGAATGCAGTATATTCAGTGTTCTGCCCTGCAGATCTTTCTGCATTTTGGATACGAATCAACAACTTCAGCAAGCAAACATCAGCAGATTCAAGATTCAGTTTAGTAGTAAAATGGAGAATCAAATGATATACTCGCTGAATGGTAGCAATATCTGAACTTCGAATCTCCAAGCCCCATAATTGACAGGATTCTGATCTCTGGTCAGTTTGTTGTAGATAATCATACAGTAATTCCATGGCAATATCAGCAACGGATAGACATACAAAAGCAGCAGGAGCAAATGCAGCTGAACAACTCGGCCCACGACTTTCTAATTCTGAGAACATCCAATTTGCAAGTTCCAGAAGTCTGACAGGGGACATGAATTTTGTCAATGCCCGAACCATGTAGAAATTTGGCAAAAGCGGTCCAAAGTTTCCATTGTTCATGCAAACTTGAAATTTATCCTTGAACAACAGCAGTATTTTTTCTAGCATGGCCTTTGGGGAAGCAAATAGTGACTCTAGGGACTGACCATCATTATCAGCCAACAGTAAAAGGTCATATAGTTTACTAAGAAGATTCAGAATAAAACCATCTACAAGGTGCAGATTTTCCTTTGAAAAACAAGTAAATGCTTCTTCCACATGTTCAGCACTCCCATCTGTCAGGTCCGGGCAATTGGGTAAGGAACATGGCAGGTCAATAGTAGGATGGTGGAGAACAGATTCAACAATATCTTGGAAACATCCCGCTGAAGCATTCAAGTCAGCAGTATCAGCAGCCAAAACTCGAATGCGCTCGAATATGCTATCAACAAGAGTGGAGCATACATGGCAAAGTTCTTCAATAACATTTGAACCCTTCCTAGTGTATGACAACAGCAAGCGATGGCTCCAGAATAATACGACTCTCAGATTAAATGTCAGCTCGCTGATTGTACTTTCATAAATCTTAGCTCGAATAAGTCGTACAAGTGCATCAAGTAGCAATGCATGTGACTCCCCAGTTTTAGCTGGCACAGAGAACATAAGGCTTAACACAGAAGGTAAGAGTGCACAGAACGGAGTCACATTTAGGAATGTACTCAATGCAGTCAATTCTGCAGAAATTGAGTGGTCTTGACATTTTTCCTCATCAGTGCTGGCACGATCAACATCAAGATTACCCTCAATCTGTCTGAGACTACAGAAGAAAATATCCGGCCAACAAGTAGCAATTTCAGCTAGGTAATCATGTTGCAGATAAAAAACTGACGACAAGAATTGCATATGAGAAGGAAAGTGTGTTTTCACAACATCAAGAAGCTCTGGAAAGCTACAGATAATGTCCTGTGGAGCTGCACACATGATTGAAAATAAGAATGCAGCCGCTACATCATCTGGCAAATTAGTGTGTTGCTGACTTAACATTTCTTGAACCTTTCTAATCACAGAGGACAAAGAATTTGAATGAAGTTCAGAAGAATGTTCCACAGCTGTGAACAAACTAGAACTTTGTTGGTCCGAGATACTCCTAGAGATATGCAACAAATTCATCAATGGCCTCCATTCAGCAATATAAATCCTAGAGTGCAGTTCTTCCGATGAAAAATTATCAAATCTCTGATTCAGAACAGCACCAATAAGGTCAAGCAATAATTGAGCATCTACCTGTTTGATCATCATCGGATCAGTCAGTTGACCATGCAATTATTAGGGTAAATAGGCAAGAGAGCTGTAGGCAACATAAATGCTATACCTGGGACTGCAGAATAAGGTAGATTGTGTTGCACACATATAATGAAATTGTGGACTTCTCATGTACTTTCATACCTCCAGACTCCGAGTCAAGTAGCCTAAGGCATTTCTGAAGAACACAAAAAACCAGAGGACTGAAAGCTGGAGAATAGCCTACAAACCACACACAGAAAATGGTGAGAATACGAATGACTGAATGAACTAGATCTTATTAGGGAATTGTTTAATAGAAGAAAAGACATGATAAGTATCAAAGGAAGACTAGGTAACTTAAAGTCAAAGGACAGGTGCAACAAAGTAACACATTTATGATCAGGAAGTGCTAAAGAGTGATCACGAATTTCAAAATGAAGCACAGAAGTCCGAGAGAGAAGATCTGATTGCAGCATAGTATAAACAAAATAACCATGAGACCAGCAGACAAGGATTTAGGTAAATTTGATGATAACATGATCAGATGATGAAAGGATGCTGATACAACATAGTGCATAGTACAAACAAGCGAAGCATTTTTGGTAAATCTGATGATTTTACATGATCAAATGATATACACATGGAAGACTTTGCGCCCTTAAATGTATAGAAGTGTGATAGTTATGCTGTGTTTCAGGTGGGGCGTGAAATTTTTTACTGAAAATCAGCCGTCTATTTTCCATGTTGTTTTGCACCACGACCTACAGGTACCGGTAACATTTATATATGGCATTGTATCAGATCAAATGGAACCTGATGACCAAGCAAAACGGCTAATGGTAGATAAGAAAGTTAAACAGTATGACATGAATTTCTGTAAAGTGTAATGCCACTCGTTCATGTCACGAAAGAAATAGTACCTTCAAGCTGGCCTGATTTAGAGATGAGCTTCCGCATGTGCTCTTGGTATTTGTACAAATTGTTCCCAACCACTGAAACAGCATCACAGAGGAAAGGGATCACAATCTGTGACAATTTATTAGATAATCCAACTCCTAGGCTCTCTCTTACACACCATTTGGCTTCATAACCAGGCAAGAAAACCAACCATGCATCAATCTCCGCGAAGTTCTGATCAAACACGCCAGAACTTGCTAGAGCAGCTTTAACTAAAATGTAAGCTTGCTCACGGATGATCTTAACTGGTGAGTGCAACATGATGTCAATAAGTGGTTGCAAATGCTTGTACATTGATTCTGGAACTCTCTCTGGGTTCCAATGTCCCTCACATTGCCCTGAATACTCAACTAAAAGAGACAATAAGGAGTGCTGCTCATCCTTGGATAGATCCAACGGTCTAGGAGGTATAACCTTAAAGAAGTCAAATGATCCATCAAATGAGCTGGGCATTACCCTCTGAAAGAAAATTTGAAGATAATCAGAGCACAGAAGTAGATTAAAATGCCAAGGCTATAAGTTGCACTAAAAAAAACACATCCCTGAAGTAGACACAGACAACGAAGACAGGCTGGGGTAGTTCAATGATGAAGTTTATACACATGAAAAGGTACAGAGGAAGCATAATAAAATATAACTATACCTACCAAATAGAGCCGGAGAACATCAAGCAACTTCGAGTGGAAAACACTGTCTACCACTTCTGCATCTTTCATCTCCAGATCTTGCTTATCTAAGCCCCATATCTCACACAGAGTGGTAGCATGATCACTTGCCAAGTCTAGGTCTTGGTCTTCAGATTCATCCTTGGCCCACTCAACATCAATTCCACCAATAATAATATCATCGTCCTCATCGATAACATTACATCTCTGTTTCTTTTGAGGAGGCTCAGAAACCTGAGAGCGTCTCTCAAGTCTACTCTGAGAACAACTTTGGTTTTTCTGACTGGCAGAAGAGAGTAACTTGAGAAGGACCTGTGGATCAGGAATAGCTCCGCGCACTTCATCTTGAATGTATTCTCTCAGAGATATCCACCTCTTGACACGCATTTGGTCTCCCTGGTTAAGTTTATCTACCAAGAATGCATCTGTTGCAGTGGAACAGCTTAATCCTGGGAAACTGTTCATTCTGATTTTTCCTTTTGTTGAGCTACTGAATTCTGATGTGGATCCCACACTTGATACCACGCCATTGATTGCTTCAGTAACATAGCACAGTAGGTTCACTGACTCAAAAACAAGCCTCAGAGAACCATGCTTCACAAGATCATCAGAATGCAGCAATCCCCTATTTATCACTGCTCGAGAGCATACATGGGGCACAATGCACTTCAGAACTACCTGTACTTGTTCATCATCGACGGATAACAGATCATGTGACAGGAAACTATGAAATATGCTATCATTTTTTGCTGAAGATATTATATCCGCTGCTAGGGAGATGGCAGCAAACCTGCAAAACGGCAATCAGACAGAAATAAGTGCACTGTACTCCAAACATATTAATATATACATATGTTCAAAGAACTAACCATGAGGGGGATGGCCGCGGTTCAATATTGTAAGGGAACTCATTCATGTATGCCGCGCAAAAAGAAAGCCTCTTACTCACAATAGCCAGCAACAAATTCTTGTGGTGAACAACCTCGGTAGAATTCAACTTCTTCATTAGATCCAGCAAACGTTTCTCGTTACCTCTCAAATGTGAGGACGGCATTAATCCATTTTTTGGATCAGTGCAGACCATGACCAGCACTTGATGAGCAAGGTCAGCTGCTTCACCTGCATCTGAATTCCCCGATATCAAGCTCAGCTGTTCCAATGTGGCACTTCCAAAAAGGACACTGCGGAGCCCTGGTGGGACAAGTGACTCCTCTACCAAAACATTATCCCGCAATGTTGAGAGGACATACACAGCAGTCTCAGCATCATCTTCTCCAATCCCACGTAGCACCCCTGAGTAAAGCTCCCTCTGTTGAAGGACCCATCTTAGCAGCTTCGGGTTCCCAACCTCAAGGAATGACATGGCAAACCCAACAAGTGATCGCCTTGTAGAGCCAAAATTAGCACCTTTTTTCTGAATCCTCCCATCCCTGCCCCCTCTCTTCTTCTGTATCCCTGCTAGTTGCGCCACAACGGCCATCTTGAAATCAAAGCTCTCGGCAACCTCCGACGCCAGCCCCGGACCACGCCTGACAATGGCAGCAAGCAAATCCAGTGCGGCATTCTGGCGCCGGAACTCGCCGCTGTTGAGTTCACGGTACACATCCCCCACCTTGTCCTTGTCCTCCAGTATCGTCCTGGCAACGGCGTCCAGGCACTTCTTAGAAAAAGCATGCTGCCGCGACTTGGCGCCGGGGTTGCCCAGGACAGCGGCGAACAGGGAGAGTATGTAGGCCATCCCTGGCTTGTCCCGGTGCAGCCGCCATGCCTCCATCAGCTCCACGAGCCGCGGGGACTGCTGGACATAGTCCCGCAGCACCTCGCCGCCGGAGCCGCCGTCCAGTAGCTCGATGAACTCCCTCGACGCGTCCGAGTAGATTTTGACCTCCGGTGTGTGGAGGTTCTTGAGGATGTGGACTAACCTGATCTTGCTGGGTGCGCCGAACGACTGGTTCCAGGTGTCCATTCCCACCTTCACCAGGTTCTGCTCTCGTCTCGGCTCCACCGCCGCCGCCGCCTCCATCGCGAACCGGGGTGGAGACGGCAGGGACGCGATGAGGTAGGAGGATGGAGGAGGCGGGCTAGGGAACGGCGGCGGCGGCTCTAGGGCACGGAGGAGAGATTGATTGGAGCGGAGGCGCCTTCGGGTCGCCGGGCGGCCTGAGGCTTGGGGCTTTTGGGAGAGATTTTAGGGGCCCTGTTCGTTTTAGACCTCCGCAGCCGCCGCCGTTCGCCAGAGGGAAGGAGGAGGAGAGACCTATTCGGGAGACCTCCCCGGTCGCACTCAGTCCTGGCCAGGCCGGCCCGACACGGCTCGCCATAAACGGGCCTGGCACGGCATGGCCCGCCCGGGCACGAACATTAACATGGTCGTGCCGTGCCGGTCCACGTGTGCAGCCTCCCGGCCCAAGCACGGCACGGAGGCTATACGGGCCGGCTCGTGGGTACGCTAGGCTCGTTAGGCTGCTAGTTTTTTTTATTTTAGGCTGTTATTTGGACCGATTTTGGTTTGTTCGCTGTTTTTTCGGCCGACTTTGACATATTGGACTGATTTTTGGGCCGATTTCGGTCTATTAGGTTTTCTTTTATCTTATATATATATATATATATATATATATATATATATATATAATTAAATAATAAATATGGTTAACGGGTCGTATCGTGCCGGCCAGCGTCCCCAGCCCTCAGGCCCAGGCACGGCCCGAGGCGGGCTGCGTGCCTGACACGGCCTGATTAGCCCGTGGCGTGTCGGGCTGGCGTGCTTCCGGGCCGGCCCAAAAAGCACGGTCCGTTTGACCAACTTTGGTCACGCTGAAGCGCAAGCGCATGCTCTCCTGGGTCGGCCTGGTCCTTTATTTTCTCGCGCGCTAACGATTCTCTCCTGGGCTCGCCCATGCACAATCATGATTTTGGGCCCGGCTTCAAAAAAATGTTTATGAATTTGTGAAATATATGTTCCAAAATTTGAATTTTGAATTGGAACAGTTCCTGAATTGTATGAACATTTCATGAAACACATGTTCTTTTATTGTGATAAACATTTTTTTATCTGTTGAAAAAAATTAGAATTCGACGACCAAATTTTGAAATTTACAAAGATTTTATGGATTTGACTGATATTTTTTGAATTCAACGAGCAGAAAATGTTCATAAAATGAAAAATACTCCCTCCGTTCTAAAATAAATGACTTAAAAATGATCCAATTTTGTATTAACTTTAATATAAAGGTGAGTCAATTTTGAGTCACTTATTTTGGGACGAAGGGAGTAAAGAAAACCAAAATTAGAAAGAAAAAGTAAATGGAAAGAAAACCAAACATGAAAAAAGAAAGAAACAAAAGGAAAACAAAAAAGCGATCATCTTCGCTAAAACTGAAAGTCTGATCTTCCATACTTAGGCCTCCTTTAATTCACAGGATTTGTATAGGAATTTTACAGGATTTACACCCTCTTGAGTTTTTCCTCTACATGTTGTTTGATTCGCAGGATTGCATTCCTCAAGAACCAATCCTATAGAAACTTCTTAGTTCATTTTCACAGGAAAACAAGCATGAGGCTGGACTTCATGGAAAAATTCCTTTATTTTGCTTATCCGACGTAGGATTTCAGTGGGCAATGCATCCTATTCCTGAATGTTTCTTATTCCTATGCTTCTCCAACCCTGTGAGTCAAAGCAGCCCTTAGGCCGGCCCAAACAAGTAGCAAGCGGGGTGTGCGCGTTTGATTTATAGTTGTCGCCCTAGGCAGTGAGCAGGATTCCTGCCGCATTTATTGGTCACTTCTAGCAAGCTGAAGTCTCCCTCGCTGATCAAGCAAATGTAAAGTGTCCATGTAAAATGTTAATCATACATTTAGAAAATGTAAGCATGTATAAAAAAGTGTTACTGACATATACAAAATGTAAAACATACATGAAAAAATCTTTACCTAATAATAAAGAGGCTATCGCTTCCGTCGGAAAACCCACCGAGGTGATTTTACAAAAAAGTCTTTACTGTTTATGACATTAAACTCGTAGTATATATATATCAAATATTTTTTTAAATACTCATATCTTTTAAACCGTAACTCCAAATTTAACATATTATACATGGAATTTGATTAGAAAAATAAGTAGAATTTAAATATGATATTATTTTATCTGTTAAACGTTTAATAAAAATACTATCTAGGGTGCAATCTTAATAAATAAGTCATTATTCGTCTTTCTTTCATACCGGTACTCATCCGGGTTGGGAATGAACACGTCAACAAAATCAGGATTAGAGATGAAACTGAAGGTCACTTGACTGATTCTTTGTACGTATTAAATCTACATGCAAGCCGTGTTAAAATAGAAGACCTGTGAAATTTTGAACTGCATTTTTTAGGATAAGACCATCTTTATTTGTATCGTAACTATAAATTCTTAAATTATAGACATTTTTTATAAATTAAGAGCGTGTGCCGTGTGGTATTTTTTTCTCCCGTTGCAACGCATGGGCCCTTTTGCTAGTAGGTATCAAAACACATAGTTGATGAGGGAATGTATTTTTATTTTTTTAATAAAGTTTGTTCCAAAAGTGGAAAATAAATGAAAAAATGAAGAAACCAAATAAAAAAGGGAAATAGACAAAAGTACAAAGAAAACGAAATTAAAAGCAAAAAATAAAAAGGGGTGAAAATAAAAAAAGAAAATGAAGAAAATCTAAGAAAAACTTTGCCGCAATAGTGAAAAAATGAAAAAAAAAATCCAACGCTTCAGTGTTAGGCTGGCCCGATAGCACCGGCACGTAAGCGATTCCTGTTCGGGAGACCTCCCCGGTCGGGCTGAAGCGCAAGCGCACGCTCCTGGGCTGGGCCGGGCCGGTCTTTTTTTTTTGTCGCGCGTTAACGCTTTGCTCCTGGGCTCGCGCATGCACGAGCACGATTTTGGGCTCGACTTCAAAAATAAGTTTATGAATTTGTGAAGTATATGTTCCAAATTTTGAATTTTGAATTGGAACAGTTCCTGAGTTGTATGAAGATTTTATTAAACACATGATTTTTTTATTGTGATGAACATTTTTTTATCTGTTGAAAAAATTTAGAATTCGACGACCGGATTTTGAAATTTACAAATATTTTATGGATTTGACTGATATCTTTGAATTTAACAAACAGAAAATGTTCATAAAATGGAAAAGAAAAGAAAACAAGAATTAGAAATAAATGGGAAACGGAAAGAAGACCGAACATGAACAAATAAAAAAAGAAACAAAACAAAAAAAGCGATATTTTTTTGCTAAAAGTGGAAGTCTCATCCTCGCTACTTAGGTCGGCCAAACATGTAGGGAGCGTGGGGTGCGCGTTTGGTTGATAGTTGCCCCCCTACACGGTGAGTAGGATTCGTGCCGCAGCTATTGGGATGCGTTTGGTTCCTCGCATTAGGTCGGGCCAGGCCCCCACGGGAAGAATATGCCTTGTTTGGTTGCCTGGGTCACATCCAATTCGTGGCACGCACGAACCTCAAAAGTAGGCGTGGGCATGGGTGTGGAGGAATAGACGAATCGGTCGTTTTCTGCGAGCCAGGCTAGCTCGAGCCACGCATGGCGAACGCCTGCACGCCTTGGGACGCGCGGGAGACGACGCGAGTGCTCATAACTCCACACGCCCTCTCCCGTCACCTCACCGCTCGTTCGGTTTCTCCGATGGCCACGCCGTCGTCTCGTCATGCCTCACCCACTCCAGTCATCGTCGGCAGGAATCCCATCCAACAGAGGTGGGTTATCGGCTTCTCCGCGACCGTAGTAGATCTCGCGGTGGCACTGCAAGTTTCCCCCCTTCTGCATCATGCTGCCGCCCCGGGCCACTCCTGGATCACTCTTGTATCCCTTGATAGACTCATGACAAGGCACACATCAGGTGCAGTACACAGCATGTCATACTATAGAGCCTACGACTAAGGCATAGGAGACGACCTTCGTCCTTTATCTTTTTTCTCAAGTGGTCAATCTTTGAGTCTTACTCAAATTCACACCTTATAACACAACCAAGAACTCCTTCTTTGACCGATCTATTTTGAGCTCCTTCAAAATCTTGTCAAGGTATGTATTTATTTAAAGTTTTATCAAGCGTCTTGATCTATTTCTATAGATCTTGATGTCAAGTGTTCAAGTAGCTTAATCCGGGTTTTTCTTGAAAAACGATCATATGCTATGCTTATAGCTTGGGCCTTGTCCATCACATCATTCTCCTAATGATGTGATCCTATTATCAAATATCAACTCATGTTTATGGGCAGGAAACCTTGATCATCTTTGATCAACGAGCTACTCCTTTAGAGGCTGACCAGGGATAGTGTGTTGCCTATGTATCAACACATGTATTTCAATTTCCAATCAATAAAATTCTAGCATGGATAATAAATGATTATCATGAACAAGGAAATATAATAATAACTAAATTATTATTTCCTCTAGGGCATATTTCCAACAAAGGGAGGTTGGTAACAAGGGTGTCCAACCCTGCTTAACCTGATCTTGCTGGGTGCGCCGAACGACTGGTTCCAGGTGTCAGTTCCCACCTTCACCAGGTTCTGCTCTCGTCCCGGCTCCACCGTCGCCGCCACCTCCATGGCAAACCGGGGTGGAGACGGCAGGGACGCGATGAGGTGGGAGGATGGAGGAGGCGGGCGAGGGAACGGCGGAGGCGGGTCTACGGCATGAAGGAAAGATTGATTGGAGACGCCTTCGGGTCGCCGGGCGGCCTGTGGCTTGGGGCTTGATACGTCCATTTTGCATCATGCTTTCATGTTGATATTTATCGCTTTATGGACTGTTATATTACTTTGTGGTACCATACTTATGCCTTTTTTCTTTTATTTTGCAAAGTTTATTTGAAGAGGGAGAATATCGGCAGCTGGAATTCTGGACTGGAAAAGGAGCAAGTCTGGGTCCTCTATTCTGCGCAACTCCAAATGTCCTGAAAATCAACGTGGAATTTTTTGGAAATATATAAAAAATACTGGACAAAAGAAGTGCCAGAGGGGAGCTGCCAGGGGCCCACAAGCCTGGTAGCCGCGGCCTGCCCCCTGGCCGCGGCTACAGGGCTTGTGGGCACCCTGGTGGCCCACTGGCCCCCCTCCTGTGCTATCTGAAGGGTTTAGTCCGGAAAAAAAATCAAGGTGGAGCTTTTTTTAGTACAAACGCTCGTGCGTTGCAACTGGCGAAAAAAATCCTTTACACGTCGTTTCTTATATTTAGTTTTGGCAAACTTACAAAATAAGATTACACTCAACTACTGATTTTTGGGCCATATAATTTAGATGTGCATAAAACATTCTAATTGTTTGTTTGTACCTACTTTAGCTCGAGACTTTCATCTAATGAAAGAGTTTGGGTGCATACAATACATGCTAGATGAACATGTTTTTTATTTGTTTTGAAAGATGTTATTCTTTTGTAAATTTGAAGAATATTTTTTGGATTTCTCAAATGGATTTTTTTTGAAGATGAACATTATCTGGTTGGAAAATTGCACGATGCTTTTTCTGTTCTTATATTTAGTTTGCAGATCCATCAATTATTGGAAAAATGAAATTATGCATGATGCGACGCACGAGTAAAAGCAGCAGGCTGTTGGTGTAATTGTCCTGACATTGGAGAGTCGAGATCTAGGTCAAAATTACATTATTATATTTTTCTACATCAAGTATACCAGTTGCTACCACATGCGAACATAGAGTAGCAGTGCATCACTTCAGTTAGAGAGGCGAGATGAGCAGTACAACACTTCAGCTAGACATGTGAGTTAAAACGTCATAAGTACCGAATTAACATATTATTTTACACAATTCATGACAGCAATAGATCTAGCGCCAGAATAGGTGGATCTATAATCACTCTTGTAAAATATGTGTAATCAAATATATAAATTCACTATGCAATGTTGATAGTAAAACCAATATAAACCAATGTTGATAAATTCAACACACATTTGGGGTCATCCTCATCCATAGCTTATTGTTAAAGAGTACATATGTACATATGTCCCATAATACAAGAACGTTTAAAAAAACATTCTTAAATTATGAGACGGAGGAAGTAGATTTTATAAAAGCTAAATACTCATGTCATTTATAGCCAACGATATCTAATTGACCCTATTGGTTTACATCCAATGAATTATGAGGCGCGCTTTTCTTAGCTTCATATCTGAAACCATCATCATGGGTTGCTATCCAACAAAGAAACTCCTTTTTCATAATAGCACATGTCCTGTTGATAGAAAATGGAAGTTAGAACGAAGTATATAAATCTTGAAAAAATAATAAAGTTTCCAGAGTAGCTTACATAATCAATTTACACAAATATCTGGAGATTTTACATAGTAGTCTTAATTTGGGTTTTTTTGATACAACTGAGGAATTCTAGTACACCAGCAGGTTTGTTGTCTTCAAAATCGTTGTCATTGAATGTTAGCAGTTGTCCTAAAATTATTTTTCGGAGTTCGCATTCATCCTGTACATCCATATTTTTGCAAATGAATAAGATTTACATCACATTTCTAAAATATAATATGCCAGTATTGTATGGCAAGGCACACTATGGCAGGTAACATTCTTTTCTTGGATAATAATCGACGTCAATTCCTTTGGATATATAGAACCATATAATAGATTGAAACGATCATCATTTTTTCTGTTCATATATATTGCTGCTAGATATTCTGGATGGAACATTAGAAGTTTACCATGCCGCCATAATGGTCACTACTTGCTTGCATCAATTCAAGCTACTACTTGCTGCAGATAGTTTGATAAAGGAAACAACATGGCAAACGTACAAATCGAAGAGGTGTTTGCTTGAGTCTATGGCAATAGACCAATTGTGTTAAATACTTTCTCAAATTAATTTAAATTTCTAGTTTAACCATCAGTAAAACCCTGGTTGTAAATCAATGTAAATCAAACATAGCTTTATCATAATTTACACAAAGAAAAAGAGATACCTGCAACGAAGTAGGTCTAGGCGATGGTTGATGGTCTTCAGGCAAAGTCGACGGAGGCAAAATTTTGTGTAACAACAACAAAAACTGAAGTTAAAACTCCAACAGTTACCTTGTTCAAACAACATTTCAGATTTTGCAAAGATGCAATCAGCACGGAGTTCAATCAAAGAGGAGGAGTTATAACAATACCGTAAATAGTGGAGTGACAGATAATCTTGAGAAGCTAACTATAGGATGCATAAGCTACTGGGTGAGCCCATAGTGGAGTGATTTGGATGTTTCTTCCAACATTATTTTGTCGGCACGAGCAGATCATGGCTTTAATGACTTGCTAGCAGCTAGCTGCACAAACTAAAGATTCAGGAATACAGATCAAAGAGGGGCTTGTTTACCCAGTCGGCAAGAGCATATCGAGGTTTCAAGTAATTGCTAGCGTTAAGTTAAGTTGGTGCTTGCTGCAGCTAGCTGCACCAACACACAAAGATTCACAATGATTCACACAAATATAGATAGTACAGGTGCTTGCTTCAGCCTATGCCAACACACAGTTTTTCCAATCAAAGTGTTGCTTACTTGCTTGCATCAATCTAAACTTCTACTTGGTGCAACTACTTTCACAAACAAAATAAGATAGCAAAATAATATAAAGTTTACATCCTATAATCACAACTGAACTCTGGTTCTAAATCAAAGGTAGCTACTATAGGACCTGATTCATGTTTTCAACAACATTCTGTACCACTACCACAACCAGTAGTCAAATAAGACCAAATACCCATCTGAAACTACGTTACACCAGGCTAGAAAAAAGTACATAACCTACTTGTTTTACCATTATGCGGCATTAATTTTAATAAATGTCAATTATAATATTAAATGTAAGACATCTATTTTTGGACGGAAGGAGTTTCTTTTAAAGTTTTAAAATATAATGTAATGCTTACATAAAAATTGTATTAATTTTTTAATAATAATTATCATTTTGATTGAGTGGTAATAATGTTTTGTTTTTTGATGGGTAATAGCATTTTTGTGTACAACATATTTTCAAAAAAAAATTGAACAATATATATTTTAAATTGTTTTTTGCACAACTTGCTAAGCTCGTGCGAGTGAGCTGCTCTGAGCGTAGACACCAAGCCTCCGCACGAGACACAAAGCGCGTCCTCCAGAGCACTTTCCTCATCTTCTTCTCAAAACAAAAGTTCTCCTCATCTTCTTCTCAAAGAAAAAAAATTATTCTTATCTCTTCACTTTGTTCCCGTCACTCCCCCCATTCCAATGATGGCCACCCCCTCTCTTCAATTCCTTGTGGAGCTGAGCTCTCGATGTACCTCCAATGATGGCCGCCCCTTGCCGTTCATCCCCTCCACTGGCGCGAGGCCCCGCCTGATCTTCCCACCGCCTCCTTTTCCCGGCAAGCACTCGTACACCGCCTCCTCACACCCTCCCCACGGCCTCGCCCCGACGCATCCTCTTCCCCTCCCCACGGCCTCGCCCCGGCGCATCCTCTCGCTTCTAGCTATTCTTTTCTAGACGAGCTATTCTGTTCAGGTTGTTTGCTCACAGGTCGTTATTTTTAGATGCCCCAAGTGCGCACAACTGAAGCTCCCCCGTGAAGCTGCTGCTTTTTGGTGTTGATGACCCACAAGTATAGGGGATCAATCGCAATCCTTTCGATAAGTAAGAGTGTCGAACCCAACGAGGAGGAGAAGGCTCTGATAAACGGTTTTCAGCATGGTAATAACTGCAAGCACTGAAAGTAGCGGTAACAAGTGATGCTGTAGTGAGGTGAAACGTAGCAAGCGAAAAGTAACAAGTAACAAGTAGTAGCAACAGTGCAGCAAGTGGCCCAATCCCTTTTGTAGCAAGGGACAAGCCTGAACAAAGTCTTATAAGAGGAAAAGCGCTCCCGAGGACACACGGGAATTTCTGTCATGCTAGTTTCATCATGTTCATATGATTCACGTTCGTTACTTTGATAGTTTGATATGTGGGTGGACCAGCGCTTGGGTACCGCCCTTACTTGGACAAGCATCCCACTTATGATTAACCCCTCTCGCAAGCATCCGCAAATATGAAAGAAGAATTAAGACAACGTCTAACCATAGCATTAAACTAGTGGATCCTAATCAGCCCCTTACGAAGCAACGCATAGACTGGGGTTTAAGCTTCTGTCACTCCAGCAACCCATCATCTACTTACTACTTCCCAATGCCTTCCTCTAGGCCCAAATTGTTGGGGAACGTCGCATGGGAAACAAAAAATTTCCTACGCGCACGAAGACCTATCATGGTGATGTCCATCTACGAGAGGGGATGAGTGATCTACGTACCCTTGTAGATCGTACAGCAGAAGCGTTAGTGAACGCGGTTGATGTAGTGGAACGTCCTCACGTCCCTCGATCCGCCCTGCGAACAATCCCGCGATCAGTCCCACGATCTAGTACCGAACGGACGGCACCTCCGCGTTCAGCACACGTACAGCTCGACGATGATCTCGGCCTTCTTGATCCAGCAAGAGAGACGGAGAGGTAGAAGAGTTCTCCGGCAGCGTGACGGCGCTCTGGAGGTTGGTGATGACCTTGTCTCAGCAGGGCTCCGCCCGAGCTCCGCAGAAACGCGATCTAGAGGAAAAACCGTGGAGGTATGTGGTCGGGCTGCCGTGGAAAAGTCGTCTCAAATCAGCCCTAAAACCTCCGTATATATAGGTGGGAGGGAGGGGAGGAGTCAGCCTCAAAACCTAAAGGTTTGGCCGAAATTGGAGGTGGAGGAGTCCTACTCCAATCCTACTTGGAGTAGGATTCCACCTTCCCACTTGGAAACTCTTTCCACCTTGTGTTTTTTCCTTCTCAAACCTTATGGGCCTTAGTGGGAACTTATTCCAGCCCACTAGGGGCTGGTTTATATCTTCCCATAGCCCATGAGACCCCTTGGGGCGTGACACCCCTCCCGATGGTCCCCGGCACCCCTCCCGGCACTCCCGGTACACTACCGATGAGCCCGAAACTTTTCCGGTAATGCACGAAAAACCTTCCGGTAACCAAATGAGGTCATCCTATATATCAATCTTCGTTTCCGGACCCTTCCGGAAACCCTCGTGACGTCCGTGATCTCATCCGGGACTCCGAGCAACATTCGGTAACCAACCATATAACTCAAATACGCATAAAACAACGTCGAACCTTAAGTGTGCAGACCCTGCGGGTTCGAGAACTATGTAGACATGACCCGAGAGACTCCTCGGTCAATATCCAATAGCGGGACCTGGATGCCCATATTGGATCCTACATATTCTACGAAGATCTTATCGTTTGAACCTCAGTGCCAAGGATTCATATAATCCCGTATGTCATTCCCTTTGTCCTTCGGTATGTTACTTGCCCGAGATTCGATCGTCAGTATCCGCATACCAATTTCAATCTCGTTTACCGGCAAGTCTCTTTACTCGTTCCGTAATACAAGATCCCGCAACTTACACTAAGTTACATTGCTTGCAAGGCTTGTGTGTGATGTTGTATTACCGAGTGGGCCCCGAGATACCTCTCCGTCACACGGAGTGACAAATCCCAGTCTTGATCCATACTAACTCAACTAACACCTTCGGAGATACCTGTAGAGCATCTTTATAGTCACCCAGTTACGTTGCGACGTTTGATATACACAAAGTATTCCTCCGGTGTCAGTGAGTTATATGATCTCATGGTCATAGGAATAAATACTTGACACGCAGAAAACAGTAGCAACAAAATGACACGATCAACATGCTACGTCTATTAGTTTGGGTCTAGTCCATCACATGATTCTCCTAATGATGTGATCCCGTTATCAAGTGACAACACTTGCCTATGGCCAAGAAACCTTGACCATCTTTGATCAACGAGCTAGTCAACTAGAGGCTTACTAGGGACAGTGTTTTGTCTATGTATCCACACAAGTATTGTGTTTCCAATCAATACAATTATAGCATGGATAATAAACGATTATCATGAACTAAGAAATATAATAATAACTAATTTATTATTGCCTCTAGGGCATATTTCCAACAGTCTCCCACTTGCACTAGAGTCAATAATCTAGTTCACATCACCATGTGATTCCAATGAATCCCACACCCATATAGTTATGGGGTCTGATCACGTCTTGCTCGTGAGAGAGGTTTTAGTCAACGGTTCTGAAACTTTCAGATCCGTGCGTTCTTCACAAATCTTTATCTTATAGATGTTGCTACTACGTGCTATTCGGAAATGCTCCAAATATCTACTCTACTATACGAATCCGTTTCACTACTCATAGTTATTCGGATTAGTGTCAAAGCGTGCATCGACGTAACCTTTTACGACAAACTCTTTAACCACCTCCATAATCGAGAAAGATTCCTTAGTCCATTAGTTACTAAGGATAAATTTTGACCACTGCTAGTGATTCAATCATGGATCACTCTCTGTACCTCTCAACAGATTTTGAGTCAAGGCACACATCAGGTGCGGTACACAGCATGGCATACTTTAGATTCTATGGCTAAGGCATAGAAGACGACCTTCGTATATTCTCTTTATTCTGCCGGGGTCGGGTTTTGAGTCTTACTCAAATTCACACCTCACAACGCAACCAAGAACTCCTTCTTTGCTGATCTTATTTTGAACTCTTTCAAAACTTGTCAAGGCATGCATCTTATTGAAACTTTCATTAAGCGCTTTTGATCTATCTCCATAGATCTTTGATGCTCAACATTCAAGTAGCATAATCCAGGTACTCCTTTGAAAACTTCTTTCAAACAACCTTGTATGCTTTACAGAAATTCTACATTACTTCTGATCCACAATATGTCAACCACATATACCTATCAGAAATTCTATAGTGCTCCCACTCACTTCTTTGGAAATATAAGTTTCTCATAAACCTTGTACAAACCCAAAATCTTTGATCATCTCATCAAAGTGTATATTCCAACTCCGAGATGCTTGCACCAGTCCATTGAAGGATCACTGGAGCTCGCATACTTTCTAGTATCTTTAGGATCGACAAAACCTTCTGGTTGTATCACATACAATGTTTGCTCAAGGAAACCGTCGAGGAAACAATGTTTTGACATCCTACATGCAATATTTCATAAATAATGCATCAACAACTAACATAATTCTAACAGACCTTTAGCATCGCTACGAGTGAGAAAGTCTCATCATAGTCAACTGTTTGATCTTGTCGAAAACATCTTTGCGACAAGTCGAGCTTTTCTTAATAGTGACTTATCACCATCATCGTCTGTCTTCTTTTAATGATCCATTTTACTCAATAGTCCTATGACCATCAAGTAGTTCTACCAAAGTCTACACTTTGTTTTCACACATGGATCCTCTCTCGGATTTCATGGCTTCCAGCCATTTGTCGGAATCCGGGCCCACCATTGCTTTCTCCATAACTCGTAGGTTCACTGTTGCTCAACAACATGACCTCCAAGACAGGGTTACCATACCACTCTGCAGTAGTACGCGACCTTGTCTACCTACGAGGCTTGTAGTAACTTGATCCGATGCTTGATGATCACCATCATCAGCTTCCACTTCAATTGGTGTAGGCGCCACAGGAACAACTTCCTGCGCCCTGCTACACACTCGTTGAAGTGATGGTTCAATAACCTCATCAAGTTCTACTACCCTCCCACTCAATTCTTTCGAGAGAAACCTTTCCTCGAGAAAGGATCCGTTTCTAGAAACAAACACTTTGCTTTCGGATCTGAGATAGGAGATGTACCCAACTGTTTTGGATATCCTATGAAGATGCATTTATCCGCTTTGGGTTCGAGCTTATCAGACTGAAACTTTTTCACATAAGTGTCGAAGCCCCAAACTTTCAAGAAATGACAATTTAGATTTCTCTAAACCTCAGTCTTTACTGTGTCATCTCAACGGAAATACGCGGTGCCCTATTTAAAGTGAGTGCGGTTGTCTCTGATGCATAACCCATAAACGATAGTGGTAATTCGATAAGAGACATCATAGTATGCACCATACCAAATAGTGTGTGGCTATGACGTTCAGACACATCATCACACTATGATGTTCCAGGTGGCATGAACTGCGAAACAATTTCCACATTGTCTTTAACTGCGTACCAAAACTCGTAACTCAGATATTCATTTCCATGATCATATCATAGACAGTTTATCCTCTTGTTACGACGAACTTCACTCTGAAACGGAATTGAACTTTTCAACATTTCAGACTTGTGATTCATTAAGTAAATACTCTTGTATCTACTCAAATCGTCAGTGAAGTAAGAACATAATGATATTCACTGCGTGCCTCAGCACCCATTGGACTGCATACATCAAAATGTATCACTTCCAACAAGTTACTATCTTATTTCATCTCAATGAAAACAAGGCCTTGCTCATGTGGTATGATTTGCATGTCACTAGTGATTCGAAATCAGGTGAGTACAAAGATCCATCAGCATGGAGCCTCTTCATGCAATTTATACTAACATGACTCAAGCGGCAGTGCCACAAGTAATTGGTACTATCATCATTAACTCGTATCTTTTGGCACCAATATCATAAACATGTGTAACACTACGATCGAGATTCAATAAACCATTGAAGGTGAATATTCAAGAAAATAGAGTAACCATTATTCTCTTTAAATGAATAATCGTATTGCAATAAACACGATCCAATCATGTTCATGCTTAACGCAAGCACCAAATAACAATTATTTAGGTTTAACACCAATCCCGATGGTAGAGGGAGCGTGCGGCGTTTGATTATATCAACCTTGGAAATACTTCCAACACGTATCGTCACCTCGCCTTTAGCTAGTCTCCATTTATGCCGTAGCTTTCATTTCGTGTTACTAATCACTTAGCAACCGAACCGGTATCCAATACCCTCATGCTACTAGGAGTACTAGTAAAGTACACATCAACATCATGTATCAAATACACTTCTTTCGACTTTTGCCAGCCTTCTTATCTACCAAGTATCTAGAGTTGCTCCGCCTCAGTGACTGTTCCCCTCATTACAGAAGCACTTAGTCTCGGGTTTGGGTTTAATCTTGGGTCTCTTCATTAGTGCAGCAACTGTTTTGCCGTTTCACGAAGTATCCCTTCTAGCCCTTGCCTTTCTTGAAACTTAGTGGTTTTACAAACCATCAACTATTGATGCTCCTTCTTGATTTCTACTTTCGCAGTGTCAAACATCGCTAATCGCTCAAGGATCATTGTATCTATCCTTGATATGTTATAGTTCATCACGAAGCTCTCACAGCTTGGTGGCAGTGACTTTGGAGAACCATCACTATCTCATCTAGAAGATTAACTCCCACTTGATTCAAGTGATTGTCGTACTCAGACAATATGAGCACACGCTCAACGATTGAGCTTTTCTCCTTTACTTTGTGGACAAAGAATCTTGTCGGAGGTCTCGTACCTCTTAACAAGGGCACAAGCATGAAATCACAATTTCATCTCTTTAGAACATCACTTATGTTCCGTGACGTTTTAAAACATTTTCGGCGCCTTGCTTCTAAGCCATTAAGTATTTTACATTGAACTATCGTGTAGTCATCAGAAACGTGTATGTCGGATGTTCACAGCATCCACAGACAACGCTCGAGGTGCAGCACACCGAGTGGTGCATTAAGGACATAAGCCTTCTGTGCAGCAACGAGGACAATCCTCGGTTTTACAGACTTAGTCTACAAAGTTTGCTACTATCAACTTTCAACTAAATTTTCTCTAGGAACATATAAAAAAACAGTAGAGCTATAGCGCAAGCTACATCGTAATTCGCAAAGACCATTGGACTATGTTCATGACAATTAGTTCAATTAATCATATTACTTAAGAACTCCCACTCAAAAAGTACATCTCTCTAGTCATTTGAGTGGTACATGATCCAAATCCACTATCTCAAGTCCGATCATCACGTGAGTCAAGAATAGTTTCAGTGGTAAGCATCTCTATGCTAATCATATCAACTATACGATTCATGCTCGACCTTTCGGTCTCATGTGTTCCGAGGCCATGTCTGCACATGCTAGGCTCGTCAAGCTTAACCCGAGTGTTCCGCGTGCGCAACTGTTTTGCACCCGTTGTATGTGAACGTTGAGTCTATCACACCCGATCATCACGTGGTGTCTCGAAACGACGAACTGTAGCAACGGTGCACAGTCGGGGAGAACACAATTTCGTCTTGAAATTTTAGTGAGAGATCACCTCATAATGCTACCGTCGTTCTAAGCAAAATAAGGTGCATAAAAGGATTAACATCACATGCAATTCATAAGTGACATGATATGGCCATCATCACGTGCTTCTTGATCTCCATCACCAAAGCACCGGCACGATCTTCTTGTCACCGGCGCCACACCATGATCTCCATCAACGTGTTGCCATCGGGGTTGTCGTGCTACTCATGCTATTACTACTAAAGCTACATCCTAGCAAAATAGTAAACGCATCTGCAAGCACAAACGTTAGTATAAAGACAACCCTATGGCTCCTGCCGGTTGCCGTACCATCGACGTGCAAGTCGATATTTACTATTACAACATGATCATCTCATACATCCAATATATCACATCACATCGTTGGCCATATCACATCACAATCATACCCTGCAAAAACAAGTTAGACGTCCTCTAATTTTGTTGTTGCATGTTTTACGTGGTGACCAAGGGTATCTAGTAGGATCGCATCTTACTTACGCAAGCACCACAACGGAGATATATGAGTTGCTATTTAACCTCATCCAAGGACCTCCTCGGTCAAATCCGATTCAACTAAAGTTGGAGAAACCGTCACTTGCCAGTCATCTTTGAGCAAAGGGGGTTACTCGTAACGATGAAACCAGTCTCTCGTAAGCGTACGAGTAATGTCGGTCCAAGCCGCTTCAATCCAACAATACCGCGGAATCAAGAAAAGACTAAGGAGGGCAGCAAAATGCACATCACCGCCCACAAAACCTTTTGTGTTCTACTCGAGAAGACATCTACGCATGAACCTAGCTCATGATGCCACTGTTGGGGAACGTCGCATGGGAAAAAAAAATTCCTACGCGCACGAAGACCTATCATGGTGATGTCCATCTACGAGAGGGGATGAGTGATCTACGTACCCTTGTAGATCGCACAGCAGAAGCGTTTAGAGAACGCGGTTGATGTAGTGGAACGTCCTCACGTCCCTCGATCCGCCCCGCGAACAATCCCGCGATCAGTCCCACGATCTAGTACCGAACGGACGGCACCTCCGCGTTCAGCACACGTACAGCTCGACGATGATCTCGGCCTTCTTGATCCAGCAAGAGAGACGGAGAGGTAGAAGAGTTCTCCGGCAGCGTGACGGCGCTCCGGAGGTTGGTGATGAGCTTGTCTCAGCAGGGCTCCGCCCGAGCTCCGCAGAAACACGATCTAGAGGAAAAACTATGGAGGTATGTGGTCGGGCAGCCGTGAGAAAGTCGTCTCAAATCTGCCCTAAAAGCCCCATATATATAGGAGGAGGGAGGGGGACCTTGCCTTGGGGTCCAAGGGATCCCCAAGGGGTCGGCCGAGCCATGGGGGAGGACTCTCCCCCCCAAACCGAGTCCTACTTGGTTTGGTGGGAGGGAGTCCTTCCCCCTTCCCACTTCTTCCTTTTTTTTTCTTTCCTTTTGATTTTTTCTCTCTTGGCGCATAGGGGATTGGTGGGCTGTCCCACCAGCCCACTAAGGGCTGGTGTGACCCCCCCAAATGCCTATGGGCTTCCCCGGAGTGGGTTGCCCCCCTCCGATGAACTCCCGGAACCCATTCGTCATTCCCGGTACATTCCCGGTAACTCCGAAAACCTTCCGGTAATCAAATGAGGTCATCCTATATATCAATCTTCGTTTCCGGACCACTCCGGAAACCCTCGTGACGTCCGTGATCTCATCCGGGACTCCGAACAACATTCGGTAACCAACCATATAACTCAAATACGCATAAAACATCGTCGAACCTTAAGTGTGCAGACCCTGCGGGTTCGAGAACTATGTAGACATGACCCGAGAGACTCCTCGGTCAATATCCAATAGCGGGACCTGGATGCCCATATTGGATCCTACATATTCTACGAAGATCTTATCGTTTGAACCTCAGTGCCAAGGATTCGTATAATCCCGTATGTCATTCCCTTTGTCCTTCGGTATGTTACTTGCCCGAGATTCGATCGTCAGTATCCGCATACCTATTTCAATCTCGTTTACCGGCAAGTCTCTTTACTCGTTTCGTAATACAAGATCCCGCAACTTACACTAAGTTACATTGCTTGCAAGGCTTGTGTGTGATGTTGTATTACCGAGTGGGCCCCGAGATACCTCTCCGTCACACGGAGTGACAAATCCCAGTCTTGATCCATACTAACTCAACTAACACCTTCGGAGATACCTGTAGAGCATCTTTATAGTCACCCAGTTACGTTGCGACGTTTGATATACACAAAGTATTCCTCCGGTGTCAGTGAGTTATATGATCTCATGGTCATAGGAATAAATACTTGACACGCAGAAAACAGTAGCAACAAAATGACACGATCAACATGCTACGTCTATTAGTTTGGGTCTAGTCCATCACATGATTCTCCTAATGATGTGATCCCGTTATCAAGTGACAACACTTGCCTATGGCCAGGAAACCTTGACCATCTTTGATCAACGAGCTAGTCAACTAGAGGCTTACTAGGGACAGTGTTTTGTCTATGTATCCACACAAGTATTGTGTTTCCAATCAATACAATTATAGCATGGATAATAAACGATTATCATGAACTAAGAAATATAATAATAACTAATTTATTATTGCCTCTAGGGCATATTTCCAACACAAATATGGTGAAGTGTTATGTAGTCGACGTTCACATAACACCACTAGAGGAAAAACAACATACAACATATCAAAATACCGAACGAATACCAAACTCACATGACTATTATTAGCATGACTTATCCCATGTCCTCAGAAACAAAAGTAACTACTCATAAAGCATAATCATAATCATGATCAGAGGTGTAATGAATAGCATCAAGGATTAGAACATAAACTCTTCCACCAAGTAATCCAACTAGCATCAACTACAAAGAGTAATCAACACTACTAGCAACCTTACAAGGACCAATCGGAGTCGCGAGACGGAGATTGGTTACAAGAGATGAACTAGGGCTTGGAGAGGAGATGGTGCTGATGAAGATGTTGATGGAGATGCCCCCCTCCGACGAGAGGAGTGTTGGTGATGACGATGGCGACGATTTCCCCCTCCGGGAGGGAAGTTTCCCCAGCAGGATCGTCTTGCCAGAGGTCTAGATTGGATCTGCTCAAGTTCCGCCTCGTGGCGGCGGAGAATCCACGAAAAAGCTCCCGAATGATTTTTTTTCTGGAACGAAACCCTTCATATAGCAAAAGAGGGGGGCCAGTGGGCCGCCAGGGTGCCCACAAGCCCTGTTGCCGCGGCTAGGGGGGTAGGCCGTGGCAACCAGGCTTGTGGGCCCCTGGTTGCTCCCCTCTGACACTTCTTTCGTCCAATATTTTTTATAAAATCCAAAAAAAATCCACGTTGATTTTCAGGACATTTGGAATTGCGCAGAATAGAGCACTCAAACTTGCTCCTTTTCCAGTCCAGAATTCCAAATGCCGGTATTCTCCCTCTTCAAATAAACCTTGCAAAATAAGAGAGAAAATGCATAAGTAAGGTTCCATAAAGTATAATAACAGTCCATAAAGCGATGAATATCAACATGAAAGCATGATGCAAAATGGACGTATCAACTCCCCCAAGCTTAGACCTCGCTTGTCCTCAAGCGAAAACCAAGACCCAAAACATGTCCACATGTTTAGGGATGAAGGTGTCGATAAAACATAATACGGACATGAGGGCATCATGATCACACATAGAACATCAATACATCATAGAGATTCTTATGGGAAAGTAACAATTCCTTCACAAAGCAAAGTATGAGACAAAAACCTTACCGAGAAGTGGCCAACAACCGTCCAAAGTCATTGAAGCAATTGCAGTTTATCACATTATTTGAAAGAGTCCACTAAGAGCTTGTAAGGCAAATCCACATACTCAATCATCTCTTTTGTTTTCCACAATTTACTACTCACGTGGTACTCATGGTATCAAAGTTTCAGTTGGACACAGAGAACGATAGGGGCTTATAGTTTGCCTCCCAACCATTTACCTCAAGGGTAAAGTCAACAACAATAAAGCATAAGTACTCAGCTCCAAGTTGATATATGAATATAGATCTTTTCCAAGCATATGACGTTTACCAAGAAAAAGGCTAAATAAGGAATTGGTGAAGATCACCATGACTCTTACAAGGGCAAAAAGTAAAGGTACAAGATAGGCCCTTCGCAGAGGGAAGCAGAGGTTGTCATGCGCTTTTGAGGTTTGGATGTGTGTCCTCTTAGTGCGGAGGAACGCCACTTTATATTGCCCCCTGTGATAAAGAACTTTATTAAGCAGTCTGTCGCTTTTATGTCTTCCTCATCACAGGTTCGTACAAAGCTTATTTTCCACACACTAATAGATCATACATAGTAGAGAGCAATTTTTATTGCTTGCACCGATGACAACTTACTTGAGGGATCTTATTCAATCCATAGGTAGGTATGGTGGACACTCATGACAAAACTGGGTTGAAGGTTTATGGATGCGCAAGTAGTATCTCTACTTGGTGCAGGAGTTTTGGCTAATATGAGGTAGAAGCAATCGTCACATGCTAAGGGATCTCTAATCATATAACATTGTTTGGAACTAAGCAAACACAATTCATTATGTTGTCTTCCTTGTCCAACATCTACTTCTAGGCATGTAATAGTTTGGTGAGTGCTCACAAATATAGAAAGTGTCTAAGATGATATATTTATATGTGATACTCTCTTTTCTTATTACTTCTTATTAATTGCAACAATGACTGAGATCTATGTTGGTCTACTCTCAACAAGTTTCAATCATCATACTTGTTATATGTGAAGCTATCACTTTCCATAAGATCATCTCATGATCTTTCATGCTATCGTTCTTTTCATACTTTTGATCACGGCACAAAACTGTTGGGGAACGTCGCATGGGAAACAAAAAATTTCCTACGCGCACGAAGACCTATCATGGTGTGGCACCCCTAAGGCCTATGGGCTTCCCCCGGGTGGGCTCCCCCCCCCCCCGGTGAACATCCGGAACCCATTCGTCATTCCCGGTACATTCCCGGTAACTCCGAAAACCTTCCGGTAATCAAATGAGGTCATCCTATATATCAATCTTCGTCTACGGGCCATTCCGGAAACCCTCGTGACGTCCATGATCTCATCTAGGACTCCGAACAACATTCGGTAACCAACCATATAACTCAAATACGCATAAAACAACGTCGAACCTTAAGTGTGCAGACCCTGCGGGTTCGAGAACTATGTGGACATGACCCGAGGGACTCCTCGGTCAATATCCAATAGCGGGACCTGGATGCCCATATTGGATCCTACATATTCTACGAAGATCTTATCGTTTGAACCTCAGTGCCAAGGATTCATATAATCCTGTATGTCATTCCTTTTGTCCTTCGGTATGTTACTTGCCCGAGATTCGATTGTTAGTATTCGCATACCTATTTCAATCTCGTTTACCGGCAAGTCTCTTTACTCGTTCCGTAATACAAGATCCCACAACTTACACTAAGTCACATTGCTTGCAAGGCTTGTGTGTGATGTTGTATTACCGAGTGGGCCCCGAGACACCTCTCCGTCACACGGAGTGACAAATCCCAGTCTTGATCCATACTAACTCAACGGACACCTTCGAAGATACCTGTAGAGCATCTTTATAGTCACCGAGTTACGTTGTGACGTTTGATACACACAAAGTATTCCTCTGGTGTCAGTGAGTTATATGATCTCATGGTCATAGGAATAAATACTTGACACGCAGAAAACAGTAGCAACAAAATGACACGATCAACATGCTACGTCTATTAGTTTGGATCTAGTCCATCACATGATTCTCCTAATGATGTGATCCCGTTATCAAGTGACAACACTTGCCTATGGTCAGGAAACCTTGACCATCTTTGATCAACGAGCTAGTCAACTAGAGGCTTACTAGGGACAGTGTTTTGTCTATGTATCCACACAAGTATTGTGTTTCCAATCAATACAATTATAGCATGGATAATAAACGATTTATCATGAACAAAGAAATATAATAATAACTAATTTATAATTGCCTCTAGGGCATATTTCCAACAGTCTCCCACTTGCACTAGAGTCAATAATCCAGTTCACATCACCATGTGATTCTAACGAAACCAACACCCATATAGTTCTGGGGTCTGATCACGTCTTGCTCGTGAGAGAGGTTTTAGTCAACGGTTCTGAAACTTTCAAATTCGTGTGTTCTTTACAAATCTTTATGTGATCTTATAGATGCTGCTACTACGTGCTATTCGGAAATACTCCAAATATCTACTCTACTATACGAATCCGTTTCACTACTCATAGTTATTCGGATTAGTGTCAAAGCTTGCATCGACGTAACCCTTTACGACGAACTCTTTAACCACCTCCATAATCGAGAAAAATTCCTCAGTCCATTAGTTACTAAGGATAATTTTGACCGCTGCTAGTGATTCAATCATGGATCACTCTCTGTACCTCTCAACAGACTTTAGGCAAGGCACACATCAGGTGCGGTACTTAGCATGGCATACTTTAGAGTCTACGGCTAAAGCATAGAAGACGACCTTCGTCTATTCTCTTTATTCTGCCGTGGTCGGGTTTTGAGTCTTACTCAAATTCACACCTTACAACACAACCAAGAACTCCTTCTTTGTTGATCTATTTTGAACTCCTTCAAAAACTTGTCAAGGCATGCATATCGTTGAAACTTCTATTAAGCGTTTCGATCTATCTCCATAGATCTTGATGCTCAACGTTCAAGTAGCTCAATCCAGGTATTCCTTTGAAAAACTCCTTTCAAACAACCTTTTATGCTTTACAGAAATTCTATATTACTTATGATCCACATATACTTATCAGAAATTCTATAGTGCTCCCACTCACTTCTTTGGAAATACAAGTTTCTCATAAACCTTGTACAAACCCAAAATCTTTGATGATATCATCAAAGTGTATATTCCAACTCCGAGATGCTTGCACCAGTCCATTGAAGGATCGCTGGAGCTTGCATACTTGTT
This sequence comes from Hordeum vulgare subsp. vulgare, assembly GCF_904849725.1. Lineage (NCBI taxonomy): Eukaryota > Viridiplantae > Streptophyta > Magnoliopsida > Poales > Poaceae > Hordeum > Hordeum vulgare. Next base: position 607,920,151 of record NC_058519.1, on the reverse strand, counting down.
AGTATCTTTAGGATCGACAAAACCTTCTGGTTGTATCACATACAATCTTCCCTCAAGGAAACCGCCGAGGAAACAATGTTTTGACATCCTATGTGCAATATTTCATAAATATTGCACCAAATACTAACATAATTCTTACAGATTTTTAGCATCGTTACGAGTGAGAAAGTCTCATCATAGTCAACTATTTGATCTTGTCGAAAACATCTTTGCGATAAGTCGAGCTTTTTCTTAATAGTGACTTATCACCATCATCGTCTGTTTTCTTTTAAAGATCCATCTTTACTTAATAGTCTTACTACCATCAAGAAGTTCTTCCAAAGTCTACACTTTGTTTTATACATGGATACTCTCTCGGATTTCATGGCCTTCAGCCATTTGTCGGAATCTGGGCCCACCATTGCTTCTCCATAACTCGTAGGTTCATTGTAATCAACAACATGACCTCCAAGACAGGGTTACCGTACCACTCTGTAGCAGTACGTGACCTTTGTCGACCTACGAGGTTTGTAGTAACTTGATCCGAAGCCCTAATGATCACTATCATCAGCTTTCACTTCAATTGGTGTAGGCGCCACAGGAACAACTTCCTGCACCCTGCTACACACTGGTTGAAGTGACGGTTCAATAACCTCATCAAGTTCCACCACTTTCCCACTCAAGTCTTTCGAGAGAAACCTTTCCTCGAGAAAGGATCCGTTTCTAGAAACAAACACTTTGCTTCCGGATTTAAGATAGGAGATGTATCCGACTGTTTTGGATATCCTATGAAGATGCTTTCATCCGCTCTGGGTTCGAGCTTATCAGATTGAAACCTTTTTCACATAAGCATCACAGCCCCAAACTTTCAAGAAACGACAGCTTAGATTTCTCTAAACCTCAGTCTATACTGTGTCATCTCAACGGAAATACGCGGTGCCCTATTTAAAATGAATGCAGTTGTCTCTAATGCATAACCCATAATGATAGTGGTAATTCGATAAGAGACATCATAGTATGCACCATATCAAATAGGGCGTGGCTATGACGTTCAGACACATCATCACACTATGGTGTTCCACGTGGCATGAACTGCGAAACAATTTCCACATTGTCTTAACTGCGTACCAAAACTCGTAACTCAGATATTCATTTCTATGATCATATCATAGACAGTTTATCCTCTTGTTACGACGAACTTCACTCTGAAACAAAATTGAACTTTTCAATATTTCAGACTTTGGGATTCATCAAGTAAATACTCTTGTATCTACTTAAATCGTTAGTGAAGTAAGAACATAATGATATCCACTGCGTGCCTTAGCACTCATTGGACTGCACACATCAAAAATGTATTATTCCCAATAAGTTACTCTCTTGTTTCATGTGGCATGTTTTGCATGTCTCAAGTGATTCAAAAATAAAGCGAGTCCAAACGATCCATCTCTCATGGAGTTTCTTCATGCATTTATACCAATAGGTATGGTTTGCATGTCTGAAACGTTTCAAAAATGAGTGAGTACAAAGATCCATCAGCATGGAGCTTCTACGTGCATTTTATACTAACATGACTCAAGTGGCAGTGCCACAACTAAGTGGTACTATCATTATCACTTTGTATCTTTGGCACTAATATTATGAACATGTGTAACACTACGATCGAGATTCAATAAACCATTGAGGGTAATTATTCAAGCAAATAGAACAACTATTATTCTCTTTAAATGAATAATCGTATTGCAATAAACATGATCCAATCATGTTCATGCTTAACGCAAACACCAAACAACAATTATTTAGGTTTTACCACCAATCCCGATGATAGAGGGAGCGTGCGACGTTTGATCACATCAACCTTGGAAACACTTTCAACACTTATCGTCACCTCGCCTTTAGCTAGTCTCCGTTTATACCGTAGCTTTTATTTCGTGTTACTAATCACTTAGCAACCGAACTGGTATCCAATACCCTCGTGCTACTAGGAGTACTAGTAAAGTACACATCAACATCATGTATATCAAATATACTTCTTCCGACTTTGCCAGCCTTCTTATCTACCAAGTATCTAGAGTTGCTCCGCCTCAGTGATCGTTCCCCTCATAACAAAAGCACTTAGTCTCGAGCTTGGGTTTAATCTTGGGTCTCTTCATTAGTGCAGCAACTGTTTTACCGTTTCACGAAGTATCCCTTCTAGCCCTTGCCTTTCTTGAAACTTAGTGGTTTTACTAACCATCAACTATTGATGCTCCTTCTTGATTTCTACTTTCGCAATGTCAAACATCGTGAATCGCTCAAGGATCATTGTATATATCCTTGATATGTTATAGTTCATCACAAAGCTCTCACAGCTTGGTGGCAGTGACTTTGGAGAACCATCACTATCTCATCTGGAAGATTAACTCCCACTTTATTCAAGCGATTGTAGTACTCAGACAATTTGAGCACACGCTCAACGATTGAGTTTTTCTCCTGTACTTCGTGGTCAAAGAATCTTGTCGGAGGTCTCATACCTCTTAATAAGGGCACAAGCATGAAATCACAATTTCATCTCTTTAGAACATCTCTTATGTTCCGTGACGTTCCGAAACGTCTTCGGCGCCTTGCTTATAAGCCATTAAGTATTTTGTACTGAACTACCGCGTAGTCATCAGAAACGTGTATGTCGGATGTTCACAACATCCAAAGACGACGCTCGAGGTGGAGCACACCGAGTGGTGCATTAAGGACATAAGCCTTCTGCGCAGCAACGAGGACAATCCTCAGTTTTACAGACTCAGTCCGCAAAGGTTGCTACTATCAATTTCAACTAAATTTTCTCTAGGAACATATAAAAACAGTAGAGCTATAGCGCAAGCTACATCGTAATTTGCAAAGACCATTAGACTATGTTCATGACAATTAGTTCAATTAATCATATTACTTAAGAACTCCCACTCAAAAAGTACATCTCTCTAGTCATTTGAGTGGTACATGATCCAAATCCACTATCTCAAGTCCGATCATCACGTGAGTCGAGAATAGTTTCAGTGGTAAGCATCTCTATGCTAATCATATCAACTATACGATTCATGCTCGACCTTTCGGTCTCATGTGTTCCGAGGTCATGTCTGCACATGCTAGGCTCGTCAAGTTTAACCCGAGTGTTACGCGCGTGCAACTGTTTTGCACCCGTTGTATGTGAACGTTGAGTCTATCACACCCGATCATCACGTGGTGTCTCGAAACAAAGAACTGTCGCAACGGTGCACAGTCGGGGAGAACACAATTTGAGCTTGAAATTTTAGTGAGAGATCACCTCATAATGCTATCGTCGTTCTAAGCATAATAAGGTGCATAAAGGATTAACATCACATGCAATTCATAAGTGACATGATATGGTCATCATCATGTGCTTCTTGATCTCCATCACCAAAGCACCGACACGATCTTCTTGTCACCGGTGTCACACCATGATCTCCATCAACGTGTCTCCATCGGGGTTGTCGTGCTACTCATGATATTACTACTAAAGCTACATCCTAGCAATATAGTAAACGCATCTGCAAGCACAAACGTTAGTTAGAAGACAACCCTATGGCTCCTGCCGGTTGCCGTACCATCGACGTGCAAGTCGATATTAACTATTACAACATGAACATCTAATACATCCAATATATCACATCACGTCGTTGGCCATATCACATCACAAGCATACCCTGCAAAAACAAGTTAGTAGTCCTCTAATTGTTGTTGCATGTTTTACGTGGTGACCATGGGTATCTAGTAGGATCACATCTTACTTACGCAAACACCACAACGGAGATATATGAATTGCTATTTAACCTCATCCAAGGACCTCCTCGGTCAAATCCGATTCAACTAAAGTTGGAGAAATCAACACTCGCCAGTCATCTTTGAGCAATGGGGTTGCTCGTAGCGATGAAACCAGTCTCTCGTAAGCGTACGAGTAATGTCGGTCCGAGCCGCTTCGATCCAACAATACCGCGGAATCAAGAAAAGACTAAGGAGGGCAGCAAATCGCACATCACCGCCCACAAAAACTTTTGTGTTCTACTCGAGATGGCATCTACGCATGAACCTAGCTCATGATGCCACTGTTGGGGAACGTCGCATGGGAAACAAAAATTTTCCTACGCGCACGAAGACCTATCATGGTGATGTCCATCAACGAGAGGGGATTTCCGATCTACGTACCCTTGTAGATCGCACAGCAGAAGCGTTAATAAACACGGTTGATGTAGTGGAATGTCCTCACGTCCCTCGATCCGCCCCGCGAACCGTCCCGCAATCCGTCCCACGATTCGCTCCGATCTAGTGCCGAACGGACGGCACCTCCGCGTTCAACACACGTACAGCTCGACGATGATCTCGGCCTTCTTGATCCTGCAAGAGAGACGGAGAGGTAGATGAGTTCTCCCGCAGCGTGACGGCACTCCGGAGATTGGTGGTGATCTAATCTCAGCACGGCTCCGCCCGAGCTCCGCAGAAACGCGATCTAGAGGAAAAACCATGGAGGTATGTGGTCGGTCTGTCGTGGCAAAGTTGTCTCAAATCATCCCTAAAACCTCCGTATATATAGGTGGGAGGGGAGGGGCCTTGCCTTGTGGCTCAAGGAGTCCCAAGGGGTTCGGCCGAGGCAAGGGGGGAAGTCCCCCCCTTCCAATCCTAGTCCAACTAGGATTGGAAGGTGGAGTCCTTCTGCACTTTCCCACTTCCCTCTTTTTTCTCTTTGATTTTTCTTTCCCCGGCGCCTAGGGCTTCTTGGGCTGTCCCACCAGCCCGCTAAGGGCTGGTGTGGCAACCCTAAGGCCTATGGGCTTCCCCCGGGTGGGCTTGCCCCCCCGGTGAACATCCGGAACCCATTCGTCATTCCCGGTAGATTCCCGGTAACTCTGAAAACCTTCCGGTAATCAAATGAGGTCATCCTATATATCAATCTTCGTCTTCGGACCATTTCGGAAACCCTCGTGACGTCCGTGATCTCATCCGGGACTCCTAACAACATTCGGTAACCAACCATATAACTCAAATACGCATAAAACAACGTCGAACCTTAAGTGTGCAGACCCTGCGGGTTCGAGAACTATGTAGATATGACCCGAGGGACTCCTCGGTCAATATCCAATAGCGGGACCTGGATGCCCATATTGGATCCTACATATTCTATGAAGATCTTATCGTTTGAACCTCAGTGCCAAGGATTCATATAATCCCGTATGTCATTCCCTTTGTCCTTCGGTATGTTACTTGCCCGAGATTCGATTGTTAGTATCCGCATACCTATTTTAATCTCGTTTATCGGCAAGTCTCTTTACTCGTTCCGTAATACAAGATCCCACAACTTACACTAAGTCACCTTGCTTGCAAGGCTTGTGTGTGATGTTGTATTACCGAGTGGGCCGCGAGATACCTCTCCGTCACACGGAGTGACAAATCCCAGTCTTGATCCATACTAACTCAACGGACACCTTCGAAGATACCTGTAGAGCATCTTTATAGTCACCCAGTTACGTTGTGACGTTTGATACACAAAAAGTATTCCTCCGGTGTCTGTGAGTTATATGATCTCATGGTCATAGGAATAAATACTTGACACGCAGAAAACAGTAGCAACAAAATGACACGATCAACATGCTACGTCTATTAGTTTGGGTCTAGTCCATCACATGATTCTCCTAATGATGTGATCCCGTTATCAAGTGACAACACTTGCCTATGGTCAGGAAACCTTGACCATCTTTGATCAATGAGCTAGTCAACTAGAGGCTTACTAGGGACAATGTTTTGTCTATGTATCCACACAAGTATTGTGTTTCCAATCAATACAATTATAGCATGGATAATAAACGATTTATAGTGAACAAAGAAATATAATAATAACTAATTTATTATTGCCTCTAGGGCATATTTCCAACAAAAACAAAGCCCTTGATTAAGATACTCTTTATTATATAGCTCGCAAGCTCGAATACATCGGGGGAGACACAAGGCAAAAGACTCGAACTAAACATTAAAGACTTATTCCACTAAGAGAAGAAATAAAACTGAAAAGGAAAGAACTAAAACAAAGGTAGAAGCAAAAGATATAAAGGTGATACGATACGAGGGCAACTCCCCCAAGCTTGGCAAAAGCCAAGGGGATTGCCCATACCAATGCTTAGTTGTCTTCCTTTGGTGGTGATGGTGGTGGTGTTGGTGAAGTAGTCTGATCCTCCGTCTTCCAAGGCATATGTGCTCCATCATGGCAGGATGAACGAGTCGCCATAATCCTCAAATCTGCAGCCAGCCGTATTGATTTAAATCTATACTCATACTCACAGTTTTGGTTCTGCAGGTCATAGATTTGGCCGTGGAGTTGATCAACCCTGTCATAGAGCCTGGAGAGGTGCTTCCCAATGTCAATGTCATCCATCTTGTGATTGCTGGTGAACTCCATGATCATCATGTGGTTGGCGTTGAGACCACGCTCCACCATCCCTTGGCACTTGAAGACTTGTTGCTCCATTGCTTCGAGCCTCGTCTCCACGCTTCCGGTCTTCTTAGGACCCTCAAAATCACGGATGTGCAGCTGTTGGGGAACGTCGCATGGGGAAAAAAAAATCCTACGCGCACGAAGACCTATCATGGTGATGTCCATCTACGAGAGGGGATGAGTGATCTACGTACCCTTGTAGATCGCACAGCAGAAGCGTTTAGAGAACGCGGTTGATGTAGTGGAACGTCCTCACGTCCCTCGATCCGCCCCGCGAACAATCCCGCGATCAGTCCCACGATCTAGTACCGAACGGACGGCACCTCCGCGTTCAGCACACGTACAGCTCGACGATGATCTCGGCCTTCTTGATCCAGCAAGAGAGACGGAGAGGTAGAAGAGTTCTCCGGCAGCGTGACGGCGCTCCGGAGGTTGGTGATGATCTTGTCTCAGCAGGGCTCCGCCCGAGCTCCGAGAAACACGATCTAGAGGAAAAACTATGGAGGTATGTGGTCGGGCAGCCGTGAGAAAGTCGTCTCAAATCTGCCCTAAAAGCCCCATATATATAGGAGGAGGGAGGGGGACCTTGCCTTGGGGTCCAAGGGATCCCCAAGGGGTCGGCCGAGCCAGGGGGGAGGACTCTCCCCCCCCCAAACCGAGTCCTACTTGGTTTGGTGGGAGGGAGTCCTTCCCCCTTCCCACTTCTTCCTTTTTTTTTCTTTCCTTTTGATTTTTTCTCTCTTGGCGCATAGGGGATTGGTGGGCTGTCCCACCAGCCCACTAAGGGCTGGTGTGACCCCCCCAAATGCCTATGGGCTTCCCCGGAGTGGGTTGCCCCCCTCCGATGAACTCCCGGAACCCATTCGTCATTCCCGGTACATTCCCGGTAACTCCGAAAACCTTCCGGTAATCAAATGAGGTCATCCTATATATCAATCTTCGTTTCCGGACCACTCCGGAAACCCTCGTGACGTCCGTGATCTCATCCGGGACTCCGAACAACATTCGGTAACCAACCATATAACTCAAATACGCATAAAACATCGTCGAACCTTAAGTGTGCAGACCCTGCGGGTTCGAGAACTATGTAGACATGACCCGAGAGACTCCTCGGTCAATATCCAATAGCGGGACCTGGATGCCCATATTGGATCCTACGTATTCTACGAAGATCTTATCGTTTGAACCTCAGTGCCAAGGATTCGTATAATCCCGTATGTCATTCCCTTTGTCCTTCGGTATGTTACTTGCCCGAGATTCGATCGTCGGTATCCGTATACCTATTTCAACCTCGTTTACCGGCAAGCCTCTTTACTCGTTCCGTAATACAAGATCCCGCAACTTACACTAAGTTACATTGCTTGCAAGGCTTGTGTGTGATGTTGTATTACCGAGTGGGCCCCGAGATACCTCTCCGTCACACGGAGTGACAAATCCCAGTCTTGATCCATACTAACTCAACTAATACCTTTGGAGATACCTGTAGAGCATCTTTATAGTCACCCAGTTACGTTGCGACGTTTGATACACACAAAGCATTCCTCCGGTGTCAGTGAGTTATATGATCTCATAGTCATAGGAATAAATACTTGACACGCAGAAAACAGTAGCAACAAAATGACACGATCAACATGCTACGTCTATTAGTTTGGGTCTAGTCCATCACGTGATTCTCCTAATGACGTGATCCAGTTATCAAGCAACAACACCTTGTTCATAATCAGAAGACACTGACTATCATCGATAAACTGGCTAGCCAACTAGAGGCATGCTAGGGACGGTGTTTTGTCTATGTATCCACACATGTAAATGAGTCTTCATTCAATACAATTATAGCATGGATAATAAACTATTATCTTGATACAGGAATTGTAATAACAACTATACATTTATTATTGCCTCTAGGGCATAATTCCAACAGTCTCCCACTTGCACTAGAGTCAATAATCTAGCCCTCACATCACCATGTGAATTACATTGTAATAAATCTAACACCCATACAGTTCTGGTGTCGATCATGTTTTGGCCATGGAAGAGGTTTAGTCAGCGGGTCTGCTACATTCAGATCCGTGTGCACTTTGCATATATTTACGTCCTCCTCCTCGACGTAGTCGCGGATGAGGTTGAAGCGTCGTTTGATGTGTCTGGTCTTCTTGTGAAACCTTGGTTCCTTTGCTAAGGCAATGGCACCAGTGTTGTCACAGAACAAGGTTATTGGATCCAGTGCACTTGGCACCACTCCAAGATCCGTCATGAACTGCTTCATCCAGACACCCTCCTTAGCCGCCTCCGAGGCAGCCATGTACTCTGCTTCACATGTAGAATCTGCTACGACGCTTTGCTTGGAACTGCACCAGCTTACTGCACCCCCATTAAGAATAAATACGTATCCGGTTTGCGACTTAGAGTCGTCCGGATCTGTGTCAAAGCTTGCATCGACGTAACCTTTTACGGCGAGCTCTTCGTCACCTCCATACACGAGAAACATCTCCTTAGTCCTTTTTAGGTACTTCAGGATATTCTTGACCGCCGTCTAGTGATCCACTCCTGGATTACTCTGGAACCTACCTGCCATACTTATGGCCAGGCTAACATCCGGTCTAGTGCACAGCATTGCATACATGATAGAGCCTATGGCTGAAGCATAGGGGACGGAGCGCATATGCTCTCTATCTTCATCAGTTGCTGGGCACTGAGTCTTACTCAATCTCGTACCTTGTAACACTGGCAAGAACCCTTTCTTGGACTGTTCCATTTTGAACCTCTTCAAAACTTTATCAAGGTACGTGCTTTGTGAAAGTTCTATCAGGCGTTTTGATCTATCCCTATAGATCTTAATGCCTAGAATGTAAGCAGCTTCTCCTAGGTCCTTCATAGAGAAACTTTTATTCAAGTAACCTTTTATGCTCTCCAAAAGCTCTACGTTGTTTCCAATCAGTAATATGTCATCCACATATAATATTAGAAACGCCACAGAGCTCCCACTCACTTTCTTGTAAATACAAGATTCTCCAACCACTTGTATAAACCCAAATGCTTTGATCACCTCATCAAAGCGTTTGTTCCAACTCCGAGATGCTTGCACCAGTCCATAGATGGATCGCTGGAGCTTGCACACCTTGTCAGCATTTTTAGGATCGACAAAACCTTCGGGTTGCATCATATACAACTCTTCCTTAAGGAAACCGTTAAGGAACGCCGTTTTTACATCCATCTGCCAGATTTCATAATCGAAAAATGCAGCTATTGCTAACATGATTCTGATGGACTTAAGCATCGCTACGGGTGAGAAGGTCTCATCGTAGTCAACTCCTGGAACTTGTGAAAAACCCTTTGCCACAAGTCGAGCTTTATAAACGGTCACATTACCGTCAGCGTCCGTCTTCTTCTTAAAGATCCATTTGTTCTGAATAGCCTTGCGGCCCTCAGGTAGTATCTCCAAAGTCCACACTTTGTTCTCATACATGGATCCTATCTCGGATTTCATGGCTTCTAGCCATTTGTTGGAATCTGGGCCCACCATTGCATCTTCATAATTCGCAGGTTCATTGTTGTCTAACAACATGATTGATAAGACGGGATTACCGTACCACTCTGGAGCAGCACGTGATCTCGTCGACCTGCGTGGTTCAATAGAAACTTGAACTGGAGTTTCATGATCATCATCATTAACTTCCTCCTCAATCAGCGTCGCAATGACACAGGTTTCCCCTTGCCCTGCGCCACCATCCAGAGGGATGAGAGGTTCGACAACCTCGTCAAGTTCTATCTTCCTCCCACTCAATTCTCTCGAGAGAAACTCCTTCTCGAGAAAAGTTCCGTTCTTAGCAACAAACACTTTGCCCTCGGATTTGAGATAGAAGGTGTACCCAACTGTCTCTTTTGGGTAACCTATGAAGACGCACCTTTCCGCTTTGGGTTCCAGCTTTTCAGGCTGAAGCTTTTTGACATAAGCATCACATCCCCAAACTTTAAGAAACGACAACTTTGGCCTTTTGCCATACCACAGTACGTATGGTGTCGTCTCAACGGATTTTGATGGTGCCCTATTTAAAGTGAATGCAGTTGTTTCTAATGCATAACCCCAAAAAGATAACGGCAAATCAGTAAGAGACATCATAGATCGCACCATCTCTAACAAAGTACGATTACAACGTTCGGACACACCATTACGATGTGGTGTTCCAGGCGGTGTCAACTGTGAAACAATTCCATATTGTCTTAAGTGAGTACCAAACTCGAAACTCAGATATTCACCCCCACGATCAGACCGTAGGAACTTGATCTTCTTGTTACGATGATTTTCCACTTCACTCTGAAATTGCTTGAACTTTTCAAATGTTTCAGACTTGTGCTTCATTAAGTAGACATAACCATATCTACTTAAATCGTCAGTGAAGGTGAGAAAATAACGATATCCGCCGCGTGCCTCCACGCTCATTGGACCACACACATCGGTATGTATGATTTCCAACAAGTCACTTGCACGCTCCATTGTTCCGGAGAACGGAGTTTTAGTCATCTTGCCCATGAGGCATGGTTCGCACGTGTCAAGTGAATCAAAGTCAAGTGACTCTAAAAGTCCATCAGCATGGAGTTTCTTCATGCGCTTTACACCAATATGACCCAAGTGGCAGTGCCACAAAAATATGGAGCTATCATTGTTTACTCTAACTCTTTTGGCCTCAATGTTATGTATATGCGTATCGCCATCGAGATTCAATATGAACAATCCTCTCACATTCGGTGCATGACCATAAAAGATGTTACTCATAGAAATAGAACAACCATTATTCTCAGACTTAAAAGAGTAACCGTCTCGCAATAAACAAGATCCAGATATAATGTTCATGCTCAACGCAGGCACTAAATAACAATGATTTAAGTTCATCACTAATCCCGATGGTAGTTGAAGTGACACGGTGCCGACGGCGATTGCATCAACCTTGGAACCGTTTCCTACGCGCATCGTCACTTCGTCTTTCGCCAGGCTCCGTCTATTCCGCAGTTCCTGCTTCGAGTTGCAAATGTGAGCAACAGAACCGGTATCAAATACCCAGGCACTACTACGAGAGCCGGTTAAGTACACATCAATAACATGTATATCAAATATACCTGATTTTTCTTTGCCCGCCTTCTTATCTGCCAGATACTTGGGGCAATTGCGCTTCCAGTGACCCATACCCTTGCAATAGAAGCACTCTGTTTCAGGCTTAGGTCCAGCCTTGGGTTTCTTCGGCGGATTGGCAACAGGCTTGCCGCTCTTCTTCGAATTGCCCTTCTTGCCTTTGTCGTTTCTCTTGAAACTAGTGGTCTTGCTCACCATCAACACTTGATGCTCTTTACGGAGTTCAGACTCTGCGACTTTCAGCATCGCAAACAACTCGCCGGGAGACTTGTTCATCCCTTGCATGTTGTAGTTCAACACAAAGCCTTTGTAGCTTGGCGGCAGTGATTGAAGGATTCTGTCAGCGATAGCTTCTTGCGGGAGTTCAATCCCCAGTTCAGCTAGACGGTTTGAGTACCCAGACATTTTGAGCACATGTTCACTGACAGACGAGTTTTCCTCCATCTTGCAAGCATAGAATTTATCGGAGGTCTCATACCTCTCGATCCGGGCGTTCTTCTGAAAGATAAACTTCAACTCCTGGAACATCTCAAATGCTCCATGACGCTCAAAGCGACGTTGAAGTCCCGGCTCTAAGCCATACAAGACTGCACATTGAACTATTGAGTAGTCCTCCTTACGTGCTAACCAAGCGTTCTTAACATCCTGATCAGCCGTAGCGGGTGGTTCATCTCCTAGCGCAGCATTAAGGACATAATCCTTCTTTCCAGCTTGTAAGATTAGCTTAAGATTACGAGCCCAGTCTACAAAGTTGCTTCCATCATCTTTCAACTTAGCTTTCTCTAGGAACGTATTAAAATTCAGGATGACACTTGCGTGAGCCATGATCTACAACACAAATATATTCAAAGTGGACTTAGACTATGTTCAAGATAATTAGAGTTCAACTTAATCAAATTATATGCTAAACTCCCACTCAAAAAGTACATCTCTCTAGTCATTTGAGTGGTTCATGATCCACTTACACTATCCCAAGTCCGATCATCACGTGAGTCGAGAGTAGTTTCAGTGGTAAGCATCCCTATGCTAATCATATCAACTATACGATTCATGATCGACCTTTCGGTCTCATGTGTTCCGAGGCCATGTCTGCACATGCTAGGCTCGTCAAGCTTAACCCGAGTGTTCCGCGTGCGCAACTGTTTTGCACCCGTTGTATGTGAACGTTGAGTCTATCACACCCGATCATCACGTGGTGTCTCGAAACGACGAACTGTAGCAACGGTGCACAGTCGGGGAGAACACAATTTCGTCTTGAAATTTTAGTGAGAGATCACCTCATAATGCTATCGTCGTTCTAAGCAAAATAAGGTGCAAAAAGGATTAACATCACATGCAATTCATAAGTGACATGATATGGCCATCATCACGTGCTTCTTGATCTCCATCACCAAAGCACCGACACGATCTTCTTGTCACCGGCGCCACACCATGATCATCCATCAACGTGTTGCCATCGTGGTTGTCGTGCTACTTATGCTATCACTACTAAAGCTACATCCTAGCAAAATAGTAAACGCATCTGCAAGCACATATGTTAGTATAAAGACAACCCTATGGCTCCTGTCGGTTGCCGTACCATCGACATGCAAGTCGATATTTCTATTACAACATGATCATCTCATACATCCAATATATCACATCACATCGTTGGCCATATCACATCACAACCATACCCTGCAAAAACAAGTTAGACGTCCTCTAATTTTGTTGTTGCATGTTTTACGTGGTGACCAAGGGTATCTAGTAGGATCGCATCTTACTTACGCAAGCACCACAACGGAGATATATGAGTTGCTATTTAACCTCATCCAAGGACCTCCTCGGTCAAATCCGATTCAACTAAAGTTGGAGAAACCGTCACTTGCCAGTCATCTTTGAGCAAAGGGGGTTACTCGTAACGATGAAACCAGTCTCTCGTAAGCGTACGAGTAATGTCGGTCCAAGCCGCTTCAATCCAACAATACCGCGGAATCAAGAAAAGACTAAGGAGGGCAGCAAAACGCACATCACCGCCCACAAAACCTTTTGTGTTCTACTCGAGAAGACATCTACGCATGAACCTAGCTCATGATGCCACTGTTGGGGAACGTCGCATGGGAAAAAAAAAAATCCTACGCGCACGAAGACCTATCATGGTGATGTCCATCTACGAGAGGGGATGAGTGATCTACGTACCCTTGTAGATTGCACAGCAGAAGCGTTTAGAGAACGCGGTTGATGTAGTGGAACGTCCTCACGTCCCTCGATCCGCCCCGCGAACAATCCCGCGATCAGTCCCACGATCTAGTACCGAACGGACGGCACCTCCGCGTTCAGCACACGTACAACTCGACGATGATCTCGGCCTTCTTGATCCAGCAAGAGAGACGGAGAGGTATAAGAGTTCTCCGACAGCGTGACGGCGCTTCGGAGGTTGGTGATGATCTTGTCTCAGCAGGGCTCCGCCCGAGCTCCGCAGAAACACGATCTAGAGGAAAAACTATGGAGGTATGTGGTCGGGCAGCCGTGAGAAAGTCGTCTCAAATCTGCCCTAAAAGCCCCATATATATAGGAGGAGGGAGGGGGACCTTGCCTTGGGGTCCAAGGGATCCCCAAGGGGTCGGCCGAGCCAGGGGGGAGGACTCTCCCCCCCAAACCGAGTCCTACTTGGTTTGGTGGGAGGGAGTCCTTCCCCCTTCCCACTTCTTCCTTTTTTTTCTTTCCTTTTGATTTTTTCTCTCTTGGCGCATAGGGGATTGGTGGGCTGTCCCACCAGCCCACTAAGGGCTGGTGTGACCCCCCCAAATGCCTATGGGCTTCCCCGGAGTGGGTTGCCCCCCTCCGATGAACTCCCGGAACCCATTCGTCATTCCCGGTACATTCCCGGTAACTCCGAAAACCTTCCGGTAATCAAATGAGGTCATCCTATATATCAATCTTCGTTTCCGGACCACTCCGGAAACCCTCGTGACGTCCGTGATCTCATACGGGACTCCGAACAACATTCGGTAACCAACCATATAACTCAAATACGCATAAAACATCGTCGAACCTTAAGTGTGCAGACCCTGCGGGTTCGAGAACTATGTAGACATGACCCGAGAGACTCCTCGGTCAATATCCAATAGCGGGACCTGGATGCCCATATTGGATCCTACATATTCTACGAAGATCTTATCGTTTGAACCTCAGTGCCAAGGATTCGTATAATCCCGTATGTCATTCCCTTTGTCCTTCGGTATGTTACTTGCCCGAGATTCGATCGTCAGTATCCGTATACCTATTTCAACCTCGTTTACCGGCAAGCCTCTTTACTCGTTCCGTAATACAAGATCCCGCAACTTACACTAAGTTACATTGCTTGCAAGGCTTGTGTGTGATGTTGTATTACCGAGTGGGCCCCGAGATACCTCTCCGTCACACGGAGTGACAAATCCCAGTCTTGATCCATACTAACTCAACTAATACCTTCGGAGATACCTGTAGAGCATCTTTATAGTCACCCTGTTACGTTGCGACGTTTGATACACACAAAGCATTCCTCCGGTGTCAGTGAGTTATATGATCTCATAGTCATAGGAATAAATACTTGACACGCAGAAAACAGTAGCAACAAAATGACACGATCAACATGCTACGTCTATTATTTTGGGTCTAGTCCATCACGTGATTCTCCTAATGACGTGATCCAGTTATCAAGCAACAACACCTTGTTCATAATCAGAAGACACTGACTATCATCGATCAACTGGCTAGCCAACTAGAGGCATGCTAGGGACGGTGTTTTGTCTATGTATCCACACATGTAAATGAGTCTTCATTCAATACAATTATAGCATGGATAATAAACTATTATCTTGATACAGGAATTATAATAACAACTATACATTTATTATTGCCTCTAGGGCATAATTCCAACAGCAACATCCCCTCGCTCATCTTTATAGATTGGGGGTGCTGCAACACTTCCGTGAGGTAAGGATTGATGACCTTCTCGAAGATCTTGTCCTTAGGAACTTTTGGGGAAGTCATGACGATCTAGATCTGCAGCAGAAACAGGCACGAAACGAAAACAGAGGAAAACTGCGCGATACGGAGATCAAAACCCTCGGGCGAATATATAATGATTTTTTCTGGACCAGAAGGAGTGCTCCGCAAGAAAACGGAGTCCGGGAGGCACACGAGGTGCCCACAAGCCCTGTTGCCGCGGCCAGGGGGGGAGGCCGCGACAACCAAGCTTGTGGCCGCCTCGTGCGCTCTCCGGACTGCTTTTTATTTTTCTATTTTTCCATAAATTCCAAAATGGAGAAAATTTCCTATTGGAAAAGTTTCGGAGTCCAATTACTTACTGAAACAGACACCTCTTGGTTTTCAGGGTCTGAAACAGGCTGATAAACATCCCTTATGTACTCCTCTGGAGTTATGATATTGATGATATTGGTCTCAACACTTATGGGAGTACCAGAGAAATAATGCTTGATTCTTTGCCCGTTTACCACTCTAGGAAAATTGCCTTCCGTGTTATTGATTTTGATGGCACCGGAACGATATACTTCCTTAACGTAGGGACCTTCCCATTTAGAGAGAAGCTTGCGTGCGAAGATTCTTAAACGAGAATTGTATAGCAGGACATAATCACCTACATTGAACTCTCGTTTTAGTATTCTTTTATCGTGCCATTGATGACCCACAAGTATAGGGGATCAATCGTAGTCCTTTCGATAAGTAAGAGTGTCGAACCCAACGAGGAGCAGAAGGCTCTGATAAACGGATTTCAGCAAGGTAATAACTGCAAGCACTGAAAGTAGCGGTAACAAGTGATTGTGTAGCGAGGTGAAACGTAGCAAGCAAAAAGTAACAAGTAACAAGTAGTAGCAACGCTGCAGCAAGTGGCCCAATCATACTTACCACATCTATGACCTTTTGGAGAATGGTGTCTCCTAGATTGGTTAGGTATCGCTTGGGAGCCTCCGAATTTGTGTGGAGTTAAACCGAGAAATTTCTAAGGGCAAGGAGATCGTCTACTTCGTGAAGATCTACCCCCAAGTGAGGCTAGTCCTTCATGGACGTAAGCCATGGTGGAATAGACAAGGTTGCTTCTTCGTGGACCCCTTCGTGGGTGGAGTCCTCCATGGACTCGCGCAACTGTTACCCTCCATGGGTTGAAGTCCTCATCAACGTGGACGTACGATAGCACCACCTTTTGAACCACACCAAAAATCTCCGTGTCATCTTCGTGTTTGATCTTCCTATGTCTACTCCTTACTTTCATGTGCTTGTCTGTACTTTCCGTTGCTATACTCATTGACTTGCATGGATAGGGTGTGCTAGACTTGTTAGTATTGTTAAAATCCGTCAAACATTAAAATAGGGAAGATGTTATGTTTTTATTTCGTCAAATATTCTATTCACCCCCGTCTAGACGTCCCTTCAGTGATTTCATAATTGGTATCAAAGCTTTAGCCTTCATATCTTTGGTTTAATCATCATTGAAGGAAGATGGTTGTGTCTAATTTTTTTTTGCATTGAACCTATGAGCTTTATTCAACCAAAAGAGTTCGCTGGGCAGTCAGCCAATAGGCTACTAACCAGAAAATTGTGAGTCTCAGAGAGCCAACTCTCGGTTACAGACACGTTACATGCATGCTGGGCACACAAATGTGCTGGACCATTGGCTGATCTACTAACATGCTGAATTACAAAAGAATGAAAACCATCCGCTAGCTCCTCGATTTCGTTTATAACTGGTGCCACAACAGAGCGACTGTTGTGACGATTGTTCCAGAGATTCACCATCTCCAGACTGTCGGTCTCCATTATCACATTGGCAAAACCTCTCAGGTTTGCAAAGATAACTCCATCCCGTAGGGCTAATGCCTCGGCGATAATAGGATCAGTGACCCCTGGATGGGGCTTGCACCACGCCCAACAAAGCTGTCTGGGAGCGGGCGACACCCCCCGCTCCACTCTTCTCTTCTAAGAACCGCACCGTTGCGTCGGTATTGATCTTCACTTGGTCTAGTTCAGGTGGTCGCTAGCCATGTCCTGGTAGCATTGTTGCTTGCTGTATTGGTACGTCAAGCAAGGCCAATGCCTCTCGGGTGAGTTTTATGGAGCTCACCGGATCAAACTTCCCTCCATCGTGTGTCCATCTATTGCGGGAACTCCAGATGGACCACATTATCGTGATAATCGTTGCTCGTTCCTTGGTGGTGAACATAGACCCACATAAAATGTCGCCAGCCCAGGAAGACGGGTGTAGTCTCGGCAGTTTGACGTCCAGCACAAGACGAGCTTCATCCCAGAACCGTCTCGCATGCGAGCAATGAATTAGCGCATGTTCCAGGTCTTCCTCATGTGCTCGGCACAGTTTGCATAAACTGACATCTCGAATATGTCTGAATTGCAGCGTCTTCTCATCAAGTAGAATGCCGCGCATGGCACGCCACCAGAAGACCCGCACTTTAGGGACAACTTTGAGAGACCAAAGTGCTTTCCACATGTGTGTTTGATCAACTGAAGTTCCGGTTCCGGGCCCTTCGCCTAGAGCTTGTTGCTCGTTGCGGTTCAGCAAGGCTCGGTACGCTGATTTCACACTGTCTATTTTTAATAAAAAGTACTATACTCAATGAAAAGACAAAATGCTTGATCTATTCGATGTTTATATCTCTCCCTAATAATAAAGCAAATAGGGTTTCTGGTCGTCCGTCATGGTAATTTTGCATAAAAGTCCTTGTAATTTCTGGTAATAGAACCCGTCGTCCCTCTTTAAGTGGCACCTGCAAAAGCGTTTCATTCTTGCAAATAGACCCTATAGTTTTCGTGCCCCGCTAAAGCCGACCGCGTTAGATCACCGATCGCCTCCGCCCCCTCCCCCGCACCCCACGAATCCTACCGGTGCGCCTTGGATCTATCGGAGATGGCGAGAAAGCGAGGCGCGGCACGGTGCGGACGGAGCGAGCCAGCGACCGCGTCAGTCATCGATCGCCTCCGCCCCCTCCCCCTCCACCGCAGCCCACGAATCCTACCGGTGCGCCTGGGATCTACCGGAGATGGCGGAGGAGGACGCGGCGGCTGCGGCTGCGGCTGGGGCGCATGCGGTGCAGCTGATCGACGGCGAGGGCGAGTTCGCGGGCGACTCGTCGGAGTGGTTCATGACGGCCGCGGGCGTCTCCGGCTGCGGGCTCTCCTACGCCGTCGTCTCCATCATGGCCCCCCAGAGCAGTGGTACGTACGCACGTACACTGCGCGCGAACGCCCGTCGCGTCCGCTCGATGATTTGGGCAGATGGTTCGCAGAGACCGACTCGATGTCAAGGTCTCTGTTCAACGACAGGCCCGTCGCGTCCTCGAGGTTGTAACCCTGTTGGTTAAATCAACACAGATTGGCCGCTCGTCAGATAACAAGTTCTCCATGATATATGTAAGGCGTCTCCGGCTGCGGGCTCTCCTACGCCGTCGTCTCCATCATGGGCCCCCAGAGCAGTGGTACGTACGCACGTACACTGCGCGCGAACGCCCGTCGCATCCGCTCGATGATTTGGGCAGATGGTTCGCAGAGACCAACTCGATATCAAGGTCTCCGTTCAACGACAGGCCCGTCGCGTCCTCGAGGTTGTAACCCTGTTGGTTAAATCAACACAGATTGGCCGCTCGTCAGATAACAAGTTCTCCATGATATATGTAAGGAACCAGAGAGCAATCTCTCTGTTGTGCATGGCAGAAAATTCTTACAGTGCGGTAAGGGAAGGACGCAACATGTCGCCCATCGACATTGACGTGGTAGCCTTGGAGACCAGCTGTGATGGTTAGGATAAAGAGCTTGCCCTCTGCAAACGGGTATGCCTGATCCTGATCGACACACACTTTTTCTGGCTCCGACCTGCCGAAAAGCTGTTGAGCAACCATTTCATGTTTGTTGATGATTCCTCTGACTTGGCGCCATCGTCCCGGATCCATTTCTCGCACTTGACTTCCCCGTCAACTGAAATTGGAATGGTCGCAAGCAAATTCAGTGATGCAATTTGCTTTTGTTTTTGAGTTTATCGAGCATGCAGCTTTCAAATTGAATACTACTACTACAAGTAGTATTGAGATTAGTTTCCATCCAGTCAATGTTGATTCAGTCGAAGATCTCTGAGAAGAAACTTATTTCAACAAGATTCATTTTATTGTGCTTATCGCGGTCCTTTGGAATATATGGAAACGCAGGAACTCCAAGCTCTTCTGGGTTGTTTTTGAGGAATTGCACATTACTGTAGCAAGAGTTTTTATGATCTTATGTTGTGGCCCAACACGTATTCAAATGAAATTAAGAAAGGGTTCTTTATGGATTGCAGCACTATGTTGTATCACCTATTTGTGAGATTGTAACTTTCCTTATTTTTTGTGACATTAGTTTAAAAAAATTCATGGTTTTACACATGTTCACACAATTGTGTTTCAAAAAAATATGTTTGCACTTGTTTTAAAATCATAAGAATTCTAAAAAATCCATTTTCACTAAAAAATTATTTTAAAATGTACAAAAAGTTTAAACATTCTTTAAAGAAAAAACATTGTTGAAGGATGTTTTTTTAGAGAAATGTTCTGCTTTTCATAAACATTTAAGATTATTAAAGAAGTGTTCCAATTTTGATGCAAACCTTAACTTCTATTAAAAATAAGGAATTTTTTATGTTTATAAAAAAACCATTGACAAACTATTCCATGCAAAACTTCTCTTTCATATGATGAAGAACGCTAAGTTGGCTTCTTCACGTCCAAACTTGATTCTACAAAAAGCAACAATCACTTTTACCTTATTACCGATGTCTATTAAAATTGGATATATAAAATGATGCATAATAAAATATAAAGCTGGTTGTGCCTCTTTCTCCGTCCGGTGCAACGCACGGACATTTGTATTAGTGGTTAGCTAAAAGTATATATGGTTATGCTTGTATGAAAATGAGTTAGCAAATTCAGGGTTCGTGGTTGTGGACGTTCGGGGTGCACTGTTTGCTAATTCCGGGTGTAGGCATGGATCCACGTACAGTGCTCGGTCATCTTTCCATCAGGTCGCGTCGGGCAGCCGGTCGCGAGTCAATCGAGCCGCGCTGGCGCGAATATTCCAGCGACATCAGCGGCAACGTCGCCGCCGTCTCACTCGCCCCGCCTGGGGTCGGGTCGGGTCCCGTCACGGGCTTCCACGTGGAACGCGGAATATTCGTCGCGCACGTCGACGCGAGCATGCGCATATGGAAGCTGGCGCTTGCGTGCTCCCACGGCCACGGCCACGGCCACGTCTCGGCCCGATGCGGCGCGCCGCTCGGAATCACGTTGCCAGCCCGGTTTCCCTGACCAAATGATTTTGTTTTTCCAAGTCAGGATTCCTTCCTTCTGCCGCTACACATTGACACGAAACTGCGGTTTGTGTCCTCCAGGTACACGATGAATTAGCCACGGACGAGGGCGGATGTTTCAGACGTTCCTCGGCAGAGGTTCTTCAACAACGAAACGCGAAGGCGCCAAAAAATAAATAAAAAGTTTGATCCATTAACCTGTCAGTCCAAGTCGACATTGCATTGATCTTGATCTTGCGTACTTAGTGGCTGTCACCCTCCCTCGCTGAATTGGGAGCCATCCAGCGATCCCCCGGAGCACCGCCTGTTCGGTTCGGTTGGCATCGATCGACGCGAATCTGAGAGCAAAAGATAAGCCGCGAGATTCGCTTTTGACGTAGCTTTCCCATTTTGGCAGCAGCAAAGTCTCTAGCCTAGCTAGCATATCCTTTGCCAACGAATCTCAGGTTAATAGGCCTACACTATGATGAGTGGTGGGTGAGGGCATCTTCACTGCTGACCCTCTGACCCCATGCCCGCTTAGATCGCATGATTTATAGTATGTGTTTTTATCATCTAACGTGGTTTTAGTTACATTCGTTAAAGGATTAATCCGCACGCTCGTTTTCTCATAGACCGAAGGCAAATAAAAAGTGGAGGCTTTGTAGGCGTCCAAACCGCTGACATGCATGCGTACGACACCTTGGACCGCCGCTTCACGTTCCCTAAGTCGGGCGACGTGTCGTCCTGGGTCCGTAATGGCCCTAACCTGACGGCACCTAGGCTCTCGACCGGTCCGTTACCATTGCGGAGATGACCGACCTCCCCGTCGTCGCCTCGACAGGGAGATTGCTGACAAGGAATGGTTGCTAAGAAACAACTCTGCCAATGCCGCCAGGGCACCAAGGCCTGGGTCGGTATTGATCACGGCGATCCTTCGCACGACACAAAGAGAAAGCGGAATGGCTCCGTCGAGAGCACCAGGTGGTGACCAGGCAAGGCTGTTGCGGCCCCGTGCCCTTCCGTCGCTGGAATGACGACATGGCATGCATGGACGACGACGATGGTGTGACCGGCCAAGACAGCCACGTGTACGAGGCCGTCCGCTACAAGTTAACCTCCTAGTATTTTTTCTTTAGTTTTTAGTTGAAAGGCTGACATATCGTCCGTGTTATGTAAATGAAAAAAATCCATTTCAAATCCTGAACTCGTAGAGGTTCGGCGAAATGAACCCCAATGTCAAAATCCCGGTCGATTGCACCCTGAACTATGCAATCCCAGTCTAACACGAGCCCTAACAAATGTTAACCGGGATTCGTCTTACTTGTGGACTAGAGAGCGGCAGTAACCACGACACGCGCATGTCCTTGTTGTTGGGCCGGTCCATTTTTTTTATATTTCTGGTTATAATTATTATTCGACATAATTTTTGTAGCAATGAAAAGAAGTTAAATACTGATGAATAGTATTAATGGATAAAAATTATGGACCAATAATTTCTTTTATTTTTGTATAGTTCTTTCTCTTCCACCAGACTTATGGTCAATTTATTCTTACGTACCCGCTCTAGCCGGCGTACACATATACTTTCAAATACCTTCTCGGCTGCACGTACATGTTCATGTCGGAATACACGCAACGATGTGTATATATACATTCAAGTATTTGCTTACCGGCTTGCGAGCGCGCATACGTCTTTGAATACCCGCTATAGCTAGCTGATATTGTAGATTGGTCAATTGTTGGTGACCGTGCATTGCAGCTGAAGCCAGTGAACGAGAAGATGATTCATACCAACCTACAGTCTAGCAAATTTCAGACATTTCAGAAGCATGCACACTCATTTTACGCAATCAAATTGTGTATCAAAAGGGAACTCGGACATAGGCTATTCATCAGCCAGCAACATGCAATCAATAAGAAGTGTTGAGATTGACTACTGGGATGGATCTAACATGAAATGCAACTGCTTCTCACAAGACGCAAAAAAAATCTGTGCTCGAAAGACAGTGAGAGCTACAACACCACAGAAAGATGCCCCTTTGGAAATGAAATACCCCAGCTCTACTGCCTACTTGCATAATCATGGTCACGGTAAGCTGACTCGATATCTTTATTTCTGAATTCTGCTCAGTACACTGAAAATATCAGAGTCAGGACGGTGCTGGGTGAAACATTGGATTCGAAGCAGCATTTTTTTTTTTGCAGTGAAGTAAGTACAAATAACAGGCACAAGCTGCCAGAAAAACACAATGCAAAGATATCTTGAAGGTGAAATGAGGGGAAGAAGTGCCACAACTTTACATGACCGGCAAAATTACAAAAGTGTTGGCCCTGGATGGACTGAATTACCACAGCTCTATCCATGGTTGCCTGAATAATTAAAACAAAAGGAAAAAACTTTGCATAATATAAGGAAAAAGAAAGTGTAAAAATAAAAAAAGAAAGAATATAAATAGAAACAGAAATGAAAAATAAAAACAAAAGGAAAGGAAAAAACCAGAAAAGAAAAACAAAAAAGATAAATTTAAATGAAAGGAAAAAAGAACAAAAAACAAAAACAAAAATAAAAACGGAAGAGAAAATAATAATAAAAAAACGAAAGGAAAAAAAGAACCAGAAGAGAAAAAAACAAATAACAAACGAAAAAACTAAAGCAGCAACACGCATCACGCGTTTCTGTGAACTGGGCCGGGCCAATTCCGGTCATCCTGTGCGATGTTAACAATCTCTGTTTGAAAAATGACTCAAGGTTTGATTTAGACCGAAATTGCATAGTTTAAGATACAATCGACCGGGATTTTGACTTGAGGGTTCATTTCGTCGAACCTCTATCAATTCCGGGTTTAAAATGGTCTTTTTCCTATGTAAATTGTGCCCGAACCATGATGAAATCCGTCGTGTTTGATAAAATCTGTTCGATCTATTCAACTTCGTTTTGGGTGGTCGGCTCCCGCATTATTGTCCGTGGACTGATTTTGATGGACCAACGGATGGATATCGTGTTCGGTTTCAGATCAACGCTGGAGGGGCCCTGGGTGGTGAGCGTTTCAGATGCCAAATATGTATGGGGGCGTGCTACGTAGGAGGCATGTGCGCAGCGTCATATGCTACGTACCTGCTACGTACGCGGCCACAGTCGGTCACCGTCGGCGGCGTCGTGCTGGATCGACCGCCACAGTTGGTCAGCCGTGGCGCGTCGCCGTCGCCGAGATGCTCGCGTCGTCGTCGACCGGCTTGTCGTCTTGTTCCTTGTGGCGTCTGCGTGCGCTGCACCCACTAGCCGGGCGGGCCGAGCAGATTCCCTTGCGCGCACAATTACACATGACATGATGCCTTGCCCCCCTCCCCGCGCCACCATCTCCGCTACCCCCTCCCGTCGTCTTGCGCTCCGGATCGAACATCCCTCCCTCCCGTCTCCTTGTCCTCGCGTAGCCTTCACACTTGCGCAACGTATCTTTCCTCGGAGCACCGCACCACCACCTCAGTCAGCTGCAAGCTGACTGCGTTATATGCTAGAGCTCATCTTTGCTTGATCTTGCGAGGACCGAACAGGGGAACGGCCGATCGGGTCAGCATGTTTGAAGGGATGGAGGGGATGAGCTACGGCGGCGGCGGTGCTGGTGACGGGGCGGCGTCCCGGGACCCGAAGCAGCGGCTGCGGTGGACGCCGGACCTCCACGAGCGATTCGTGCACGCCGTCGCCAGGCTCGGCGGCCCCGACAGTGAGTCCTCTTTCCCCTGCTCGTCCCGGCACAGAGCAACGCTGGTGATCCCTCGCAGGCAGCTGACTTTGTTAATTTCTACCTGCAACAGAGGCAACGCCCAAGGCAGTGCTGAGGCTGATGGCCATGAAAGGCCTCACTCTGTACCACCTCAAAAGCCACCTTCAGGTTTGTTCACCAACTCTGCTCCACTCCCGCTCTTCGCTCACATCTCTTCTCTTTCGCAGTCCACTCCAGTGGTGTACTGCTTACTCCCTCCGATCCAAAACAAGTGTCGTGGTTTTAGTTCAAATTA
Organism: Hordeum vulgare subsp. vulgare; assembly: GCF_904849725.1. NCBI lineage: Eukaryota > Viridiplantae > Streptophyta > Magnoliopsida > Poales > Poaceae > Hordeum > Hordeum vulgare. Next base: position 607,895,248 of record NC_058519.1, on the reverse strand, counting down.
ACACAGCCATGCTTGTTTTATCTTATCAGAAATACAGGCTGGGAAAGCACACCAAGAAATCCACGGACCTGGAATTGGACAACAGTGGAGGTACATGCACACACACATACCTTGCAGCTGTTAATTACAGTCAGCACCAAGATGCAGTCAAGCCAACGTTTCTGCTTCTGAACTCCAAACCTGCCATCTTTGTTTTTATCAGAGTTTACCACGCAAGACATCAACTTCCAAGTCGGTGCACCTCTTGTTGTTCCTGCTGGACGCGACGCCGCAAGGTAACTAGCTACACATTTCTCCTCTCCCTCTGGACCTATCTGGGATTGAAATGCCTTTTTTTTGTTTACTGCAATAGGTTGTAAAAAATATCATCAGTTACCACTAACAGTATATAACGAGTTTCTTCCAAGATGCATGCCGTCCCAGTGCATTTGTTAAGTATGGTCAACAAAAAACTGCTAGGGCATCATGTGCTAGAGTTAACTCCTCAATGATCACCAGGCATATAGAAATCAAGCACTATTGTTTTTGCCTGCACCACAGAACTTAAACCAGGCATTGGTACTAGATAGTCGAGCATGACTGAAAAGTGAGATCTGATTAGTAGTTGTACAAGTTAGAAGCAATCACTAGCTTTTCTTGGTTGTGATTAATTTTACCCTTCCAAAAGTATATATGCAAAGTTCCTTATATAGAGCCACAAAGACGGAATCCTGCTGATTACTTACTGTCATGTGTCTTCTATGTGCCTTTTTCATCAGTTGAGACTGTGTGATGATTTAACTAACCATTTTCAAAACATTTCTTATGTGAACCAGAGAAATGCCACTTGAGGATACCCTCAGGTACCAAATTCAGGTCCAAAGAGAACTGTGCGAACAGCTTGAGGTTAGAAAAGTTGTGCATCACTGCTTATACTCCCAAACTCTCTACCATGTCGTAGGTCAAAATGCTTACATATATGTACGACCAGGTGCAGAAGAAGCTGCAGATGCGAATAGAGGCTCAAGGGAGGTATTTGAAGGAAATACTAGAGAAAGCTCAAGAAAACATTTCCTTTGATGCAAATGGATCTGCTGGCCTCGAAAATGCCAGATCACAGCTTACAAACTTTAACCTAGCCCTTCCGGGCTTGTCAGACAATGGAACACATGTGTACAAAGAAAGCAGTGAACACTCGGTGAAAGCTGTAACTGATGACAATCTTCATAATAATAATTTGGATTTTCAGCTGTACCGTGTACGAAGTCAGGAGGCGAAGAATGCCAAATGCACCCCGAAAACTGAGGACCTGCTCTTATTAGACTTGAATATTAAAGGAGGATATGACCTATCTTCGCGAGGAATGCAAGGGTGAGTCCGAATCTGAAGATTAACCAGCAGAGGAAATAGAGATATATTTCAGCAAGCTGACAGTTTTGGGGAGTTTCACCATTTGCTATTAGAATTTGTTTCCCTCTGGCAGTGCTTAGGATGTTTGGTCACAAGTTTGACTTGCTCTGTGATAATGTTAAATTTGCTGAAGAAATTCATGAACGCTTGGAGCCTGTAGTGTATGCATATGTTATGTAGAGTGCACATGGGAGATGAGAAAGCACGTAACAATCAGATATCAAGATATATGTATATTCTAAACTGTCCTTTATGTACCACATATTGCATAGTTTGATGTGTACAGAGCCACAAATCATGTTCCATTTTTGCTATTGTCTGGTTCTCTGGTGGGGTAAGCAGAATAAACCCCATTGGCTTGGTAGGAAATTCTATTAGAAGGGATAGAGGGGAAGGATTGACGTAATGCGATGAATGTATTATCGAGCCTCGAGGGCGAGTATATATTGAGTACAAGACTTGGAGGGCAAAACGCCTCCTAGAGATAAGTTGAAACAATTTCTATCTAATTCCGGACAATCTCTAAATACCTAATATATCTGTAACATCCCCCGCAGTCGTAGCGGTAGCGTTGCGAACAACAGAAGCGTCACGGATGGTCAGACGGGAGAGAATAGAAGCCGACGGGTTGACATCCCAAGCAGACGCAGTGGTAACATCGCGGACGGTGTCACGTGGCGGATGCATTAACTGTAGAGGAAACCGACTAGTTGCTCAAGTGACGTGATAATCCTTTATAACGATGTTGATGTAGCCAGAAGCGTAGGATGGTGTAGCCGCGCGAGGGACGCCGTGGTCGAGGGATGGTTCAGCTCAGGCTCGCGCGCATCCGACGGTGCACAGGGGAGGTCGTGAGGTTGCCGGAATAGTGGCCGGCGACGAGCGGTGCCGTGGTGGCGGCTCGGGCTTGGTCAGGCACGGTGTTGCGGGGCACAGTGAAGCACTCTGAGGGGCTCACCGGACTCTTGGGACGACAAGGAGCAAGATGAGGTGCTCAGGAGTGGCCAGTTCAAGCTGCAACGAGGGCGGCAATGGGGACGCCGACGCGGAGCTCTTGGACATGGCGGGAACGGCGACTAGAGGGCACAAACGACCGTGGGGAGAGGGGGAATGGGTTCAGCAGCTCACCGCGGTGAGAGGGAGGTGGTCAGCGCGCCCGGGGAAGCTCCGTTAGGGACGAATCAAACGACTGCGGCCGGCGAGTCTGAGGTTGAAGAAGACGACGATTCCGTCGTCGTCGGGCTCCGTTGTTCGGGTTCTTCCGCGAAGATGATCGGGGAGAGGCGGTGGGGCTCTAAGGCACTCGAGAGAGGCAAGGGGTGGCCGGTGGCTATGGCAGCGTTGAGTGGCAGCGACGGGGGCGGTCGGCCATGGCTGGGGCGAGCGAGAGAGCGGGGGAGGGGAACCAGAGAGGGGTGGAGAAGAGAGAGGGCTCTGGGCATCTTGAGGCGAGGAGGTAGGCTCGGGATGGCCACGCCAGCGCGAAGCAGGACGTGGAGGGCTCGGGCGCGCAGCGAGCGTCGACACGCCTCTGCGAGTAGGCAAAGGTTGAAAACGTCTCTGCCCCTAGGTTGGGCCTCTTCTCACCAGGTAAGGACCAGGTAACTATTTCCTTTTTTCTATTATATTTTCTTTTCTAATTTCTGCTCTCTGTTATTATTTGTTCGGGGAAAAAATTCCTGAAGTCCATAACCTTGAAATAAATATCGAGGTTTATAAATATTATTTCTAGGCCCCACAATAATTATCAGAAATTTTTGAAACAACTAGAATATTTATAATATGTTATTTCTCATTTCCAGCAAATTTGCTGGTTTATTGAAAATGCCAAATGGTTTGATAAATAGTGGATCACCCCTAGTATGTTGTTGCCAACAGTTATCTCAGAGGGTGAACATTTTTAAGGCCATTTTGGGCTCATCGAAAAATCACAAATATTTAAATTTCATTATCAAATGAAGTGCTAGGGTTTGTTAATCCCCATTTCAAGTTTAAGCAAAAATTTAGACATGATGCAACACTCATGCTAGCACAAAGCAAAGGGTTAAACTAGGGATGTGACACAACAATTCTCTCCGCGACGCCCCGACCCCGAAACCCAGCCAGCCAACCGCCTCACCGTCGCAGTGTGGTCGTTCCTCGCGGCTTTGCCGGTCGCCCACTGCCCACCGAAGCCCGGAGCCCAGCCCGCCTAGTCCGAACGTTCCCTTGCCCTGCGCCCGACCGCCATCCTAGTCCAGCCGCACCCTTGCCATATGCGCGGTTGCTCGCCTACGCCCCTGCCCCGCGCTCCGGCGGTCATGGCGTCCCACCTCCACTTCCCGGCTTCCCGCCCCGAGCAAATCCGCATTGCTGTGACAAACAAGTTACAAGTAATTTTTGCCGCAATTTCAGACTTAGGGTTTGCCTTTTCCCCCAATTTCAGACTAGGAATTGCCTTTTTGCCAATTTCGACACATACATAAGTTTGCACAAGTACTTTGTTTAAATCGGTCTATATGTAGAAATGATGTAAAATTTTAGTTGGCTTGAATGAATCCACAGAAGGCTTGAATTCTGCCTCATTTACTTTCATTATAGTTTGCTTGAATGAAGGCAACTATCACTTCTGCCTCTTTTACTTTCATTTTGCGCATAATGCCTCAATTTACCTGTGTATGGATAGAAATTACTTTTTATTACAGAATTGTCTAAGCATGAAGAGGGTCGGAGACATTGTTTCTCTTTTCCAGAAAGAAGCTATTAAGATAAGGAAGAGGAATAAGGTAGGGAATATGCTCGATGTGGTCAAAGAGCTAACCAGAGAACTAGTGTGTATACGAGTTGTGATTGAAGGGCAAACTCAAGAACCAACAATGTCTATGTCAAATGTGATCATAGAGCAAACAAGAGATGTGTCACCGCCGCCACCACCCGTTTATGATTTTAGTCATCTAAATCATGATCTTGGGGAAATGGTTCCTATTGCAAATTATCATGTCAATGATCAAGAAGCAGTTCGAAGAGCATATATCCTTAAAAAATCATTCAAACCTTATGCACATGACTTTGAAAAAATACATTTGGGAGTAGAGAACGCCCATTCAGTCCTTTGTAGCATCATAATCATATATACTCCCCCGTCACAAAATAAATGTCTCAAGCATAGTATAATTTTATACTAGGCAACTCCAAATGAACAATCAACACGCTCGCGTCAAGTAAGCTTTACCTGTACCTGCAACTGGTGTTGTAGTAATCTGTGAGCCACAGGGGACTCAACAATCTCATTTTCAAAGGTATCAAGACTAGCAAAGCTTAATGGGTGAGGTATGGTTAAGTGGTGAGGTTGCAGCAGCGGCCAAGCATATATCTGGTGGCTAAACTTACGAGTACAAGAAATAAGAGGGGGGAAGATCTACGCATAACGGACGTGTCCACTGATGATCAAATGAATGATCCTGAATACCTACCTACGTCAGACATTACTCTACCGTGTCCTCGATCGGAGAAGGAACTCACGAAAGAGACAGTCACGGTTACGCACACAGTTGGCATATTTTAATTAATTAACTTCAAGTTATCTAGAACCAGTGTTAAACAAAGTTTCCACGTTGCCACATAACCGCGGGCACGGCTTTCCGAAAAGATTTTAACCCTGCAGGGGTGCTCCAACTAGTCCAATACAAATTACCACAAGCCGCATAGAAATCCTCAATCACGAAGCTCGCGATCTCGTCGGATTCCCTACTGGAAAACCTCAACTCTGAGATTACCCAAAGCATCACCGGAATCCCGATGCACAAGATATTTCGTCAAAGGTAAAGCTAATTCAGCAAGGCCGCCCGACGTGTCGACGATCCCGATAGGAGTCCCGTACCTCGTTCTCAGGACACGACGGATGAGCGATGGTTACCACGCCAAACACCGAGTTGCCCCGGGTAGCGTTAATAAGCTGCTCTGTTTTGGACCAACACTCATGAGGAGCACTGGCCCGGGGGTTGATTAAATTTCCTCGGGTTAATTACTCCCTATGCAGTTCATTAGTTATTAGGCAAATGTAGTACCAAAGTTGGGCCTTGCCAGACCAACTTTAATCTAAAACGAATTATCAAGGGGGTCCCCATAATAACCCCGATCGTGTTAGGAGCGCTCATTTATGGAACATAACACCGGTAGCCGAAAACTAAGGGGGCAAAGGCGGAACAAAACACCAGGCTAGAAAGGCCGAGCCTTCCACCTTTTACCAAGTATATAGGTCCATTAAATTAAATAGCATTTAAATATGGTGATATGACAAGGAACCCATGTTATCACATGGAAGCAACTGCACCTGCAACTAGCAACGCTAACAATAGGATTAAGCAAGAAGTAACATAGCCAATCAGTGGTTTGCTAGGTCGAACAGGTTGAAGGTAATCATGGCATTGTTGAGAGGCTGAGATTTAACTTGTGGTAGGCAACGAGACAAAATCGATAGCATCGAAATAACTAGCATGGCAATGATAGTAATGGTGTCTGGGAAATGGTCATCTTGCCTGAGATCCTGCTTGGAAGAAGAACAACTCTGAGAAGTTGGCGAACCAACGTAGTCGAACTGGTCCTCACATTCCGACACGCTTGCGGAGCTCTATCGAGACGAAGCAAACCGGAAACAAACATCAACACATATATTCACCACACGATGCACACATGATGCACAACCTAATATGATGCATGATCAGTTCAATGATGCAAGGGATGGCATGGCAATTCACCATACACAACACTACACATTAAGTGAAGCTCGATATGCAACGGGTTACATATCGTCGAAACTCCACGATTAATTACTTAGTTCACTCCCGATTATTTACACGACAATATTAAATTGTTGTTAACATGGCAAGGGTGAAGCGATGATTCTACCTGTCATACTAGTCGGTTAACATGTGAAACATAGAACGGAGCTACGACACAAGAGGCATGCAACACACGATATATGCCATGAATGCGTCATGCATGCAAGTTCAAACATCACGGGCAAGAAGAGAAAGAAACAGGTGTCGCCACGGCGAGCGAGAGGGAACCATGGCGGCAAAACGGAAACGATGCCACGACAATGTTCCTATCCCGATAACTCGACGAGATATCGTGCCAAGGAATAGGAAGAGTGTGCGGGAACGCTAAATAAGGAATGGGGTGATCCCGGTTACCGGGTTCCCATGCGTCGAGGCACAACAAAAGAGGTACACGTGCAACGGGCAACATACGATGCAACATACATACATCTCATACATCATATGCACATGGTCACGACACGTCCCATCGGTATACCTTAGAGGCGTGCGTATCGGAGCGGATCGGTTCGTAGCGGAGGTCATGGAAGTTGTGGTCGTCGTGGAACTCGGGTCTTGTCGACGGTAGTCGTTTGCTCGGTGTCGCGGTTCACGGTCTTCGGCGACGGAAGTCGAACTCGTTTTCCGAAGATGTCCGGGGTCGTTGAGGACGTCGTGGACTCGGCGAACTTGTCGAGGACCCCCGGTGGCGGGAATGGTGCACGCGGTCTCCGGCGACGTTCCAACAGACAACCGGGCAAGGCAACAACAGCAAGCAGCGGCATCGCACCAACAACAAGCAGGCACGATAGCAGGGCAAGCGGCACAAGCAGGCAACAACTAGCAAAAACCTACCTAGCAGCAGCAATCGGCAGCAACACAACTAGCAGCTACTAAAGGTAGCCAGCAACAACAACTAAAAGGCAAGCATAGCAACATCAGGAAGCTACAGCTAGCAGGCCAAGCATCCATCTGTAGCAGGCTTCGGCAACAGCACTAGCAGGCAAGCAATAGCTTTGGCAGGAGGAGCATCTAGCAAGCAACTAACAACAACACAACAACTTGCAACAGCACTAGGCAACGACAGCTAGCATGCACGCAGCGGCAGCAGCCTGGCAGGCAAAGAGCAAGCAACTACCTGCATCTACCAGCAGCAGCAAACGACAAGCATCAGCACTCGCTCGCAACATAACAGGCAGCAACAGCAAATCACGACAGCAACAACACAGCGAGGCAGGCACAGCGGTAGCAACAAAATGGCATCGCGGCGCGGGGGATCGGCAGCCGACGAGCTCGCGCGGGCGAGGGGCGAATGGAGGCCGCGGCACGGGGCCTGGAGGTGGTGACCGGGGCGCGCATGGGAGGCCAGGGCGAACGGCCATGGCAGCGGCCGCGCGGGGACTATGCAGGCGGCGTGGCGACCAGCTCGGGATGACGGGGCGAGCAACCGGCGCAGGGGCTCCTGGCGCAGGCGGCGGGCTGCAGCGAGCACGGCAAGGCAGAGGAGGTCGGGGCGAGGGCGAGCACGACGCACCGGCGAGCAGCGAGGCAAAGCCGAGGGAGGCCATGGCGCGGGAGGAGGGCTCCGGCGTGGACGAGCTCGCGAGGCGGCGCGCTGGGCAGCTCGGGCATGCAGGGGATGCGGGGAGGACGACGGCTCACAGGGAAAAGAGGGAGAAAGGGGATCGGGACAGGAGACAGGAGGAAGAAGGAGGCGCTGGGAGGGGAGAACGACGCTGGGGCTGGGCTAGGTCAGGGAGGGGAGGCCTGGGCTTGGCCGGCTGGGCCTTGTCCTTGGGTCCTCCCCCTTTGTGTTTTTTCTTTAAATCTTTTAAAACTGAAAATTTTAAAAAAGAAAAGTTTTTAACAAAAATAAAATAAAATAAATGCCTTTGAATCCTTTGAAAAAAAATATTCCCAACTACAAGAAATAGTTGGGCATTTTTAAAAGAAATAAAATAAAACCTTTTGAAGAATTAAAATTAAAACCCGTTTACAAAAGAATAAAAAAATCAAACCCCTTTTATAAATAAAAGGGCCTCTAGTTTAAAAAAATAACAAAGGGAAAAAAATAAAGCAAAACCTAGGGGTTGCCCCCACATTTAATAAAATGATTTTCTTTAAAAGAAGACGAATCTTTATTTTTAAAAATAGGGGTTAAAACGGAACTTTAGCAAAACCACAAAATAAAATAAGAGGAGAGAGAGGGGGAACTACTATCGCTCTACGACTCGGTGATCACTCGAAGCACAACACTCAATACACCATATGTGACAGACAATGCAAGATGCCATGCATGATGCGACGATGCAAACTAAATGAAGAGGTCACAAAATAAAGTAACCACACGACGGAAACGGAAATAAAGGGGAATCTTTTGGAACGTCGGCATCGGGCTGTCACAACTCTCCTACAGTACAAGAGGATCTCGCCCCGAGATCCAGGAATGAAAGGGGGAGAGGGTGAGAAGGAACAAGAGGTAAAACTTAGTCGCTTCTTTGACAAAGAAGTGAAACCAACGATCCTTGAAGGTAGCAAAGCGATGAGGAATGATATGAGAAACAAGCAAGAATTCACGGAAAATTTCGGCAGCACTTCGGTAGGAAAATGGGACAAAAAATTCGATAAGAAGAGAGAATTATACAATATTCAAAACAAACAAGTAAAATAGAGCAAGGGACACCATGATCTTGATAGAACAACATGATAGACCCAAAAGAGCAACATCACAAGCCTCCGGAACAAGATAATATGAACTAGCTCAAGCGGAAGAAGAGAATGAAGAAAAGAATGACAACTATCATCACAATAAAGTTGAAGAGCCTCTGGATAGAGAATTGACGTAGTAGTTGGAAAATCAATAACGAAAAGAACAAGATAGTAGTGGGCTTATGAAAATCATCTCAACATTTAAGAGGTGACAACCAACCACTAAAAGAAACAAGGATAGATTGGGAGCAACAAGATATGAACACTTCTTACACCAAGAGGGTACCTTGAGAACTAGGATTAACGACAAGCACCATGATAGCAACAATCCATAGGAAAAGCTTTAGGTGAATCCAAACCAAGATAGCTCAATGAAGAAATCATGGGTTGGAAAATGTCTCATGATCATAGAATTGGTGGGTTTAATTATCTCATACTTGAATGGAAGTCTCTTCGAGGCTCCTACACTAACAAGAAGGCTATAATACCACCTCAAAGGATAAAGGAAGAACAAATGCACTTGGGAATGCAAGAGAACGGATACTTGAGGTTCTCCAACAAGAATCTTGAAGAACACTTTGAGAATGAATTGATATGATGATGAACCGCCATGAAGGACCTCCGTATGAATGATGCAACGATATGAAGGTAGAAAAGAATAAGATTATGACCTTGCGAAGACTTAGATGAAGCTTCACAAAGAGATACTTGAGAAAACTTGGAACTCCGGAAAAGAAAAGATAATAACACTTGAGAAAAAGGAATTTATATCATGAGCCACTCCGGAAGCAGAATTGAAATCATAATGAAACAGGAATAAGAATTATGTTATGCTTATCCTTCACCAAGTTTAATTGATGACAAGCAAAGGATTTAGCATACAACTTATTCCTCTTGAAAGAATCTTGAAGAGATAGAGAGATAAGCACCAGTTGAGGCAAAATTGACGGAAGCACCAGTCAGAATTCACAATTGAATGGGAACACCATGAATTAATGGAGAAACATGAGAATGAAGAGCTCATGAGCCACCTGAGAAAAAACACTTGAACAAAGCACCGGACAATCGAGAGACGAACGAAGAGACAACAATTGAGAACAATTGAGAATGGAAGTTGAAAGCTGAGTGTCATGGGTATAAGCCTGACAGTAGATGTGTAGGGTACGAATGAGATGGGCAGAGTCCTAGCTACGGCGAGGTTGTATGAGTTCAGGCCCCTCTGCGGTGGAGGTAACAGCCCTACGTCTCAGTGCTCTCGGAGCTTGTTGTCGAGTGTAATATGGAATACAATGATTTTCTAACCCCTCTACCAGTGGGGGAGGGCGGCTTATATAGAGTGTGCTGCCCTCCGCAACGGTTCCGGTACAAGGGTGGAGTAACAGGGGTTGAATGCGTACGTTACAGGCAACGTATGCCCTAAATGCTAATAAATGCACCCGGAAACGTACGGCAGTTTCCCTCCAGAGAGGTTACGATGTACCGAGTGTACCCAGTCGGTTAGCTTGGTATCCTCCGAATGCTAGTCTCCGACTGGATGGTTGAGGACCTGTTACCGACTGGATGATGGGGACCCCTTAATTCAGTCGGGACTGACTAGGGCCTTGCCCTTAGTGAGGGGTAGTCCTTGGGTAGGACCTATATGACAGGCCTATGACCCTACCCTAGGACTATGACCCCATCATTAGTCCCTGAATGGATTGGGGTTGAAACGACGAAGCGGTGCTTGAAGTCTGGATCCGACTGGAACAGATTCGGTTTGGGCGTTGCTTGCCTCGATCCATTTTATCTTTTCTGACCAACGATCCGAGTGGAAGTACTCGCGAAACTGACTGTCGGAAGCCGAGTGCTTCTGCGGCATCTTTTGACGCGACCGATCAACTGACAGCGGCAGATTTTTCGGGATCTTCAAATTTCGGTTTCCGCGCGTCCAGCGGGGATGACGCCGGCGCGCTCGAGTAGCGCCTGACGCCTCGATTCTTGCGCCTTCAACTCCTCCACTTATATCGCCGCAGCCGGTCGGGCGGATAAGGTTTCGGGGCCACCCGCCAGTGACCCAGTCGGAACCCTATTTAAATCTCGGCGGCGAGGCTTCTTCGTTACGCTCGCCGAATCTTTCGCTCCCGCCTGCTCCGTCTTCCTCGCCACCTCCAGCGCTCCTACACTCCTTCCTTCTCCTTCCTCCCGAGGGTTCGCCGTCGCCTCCATGACCAAGGGTCAGACCAGCAAGATGGAGGTGAGGAAGAAGAAGGGCAAGGCGGCGGCGCCTGCTCAGCGGCGACAGCAGCCGCTGCCGGCGGGGTGGATTCAAGGCGATTTCCTTCCCTCCACGGTGACGAAGGGGGATCTGCTGCAGCTGGTGGAGCACGGAATGCTCGTGCATAAGTCCTGGAGACTGTCAGCGGAGGACGAGGTCGAGCCAGCGCCTCGGGAGGGGGAGCGTGTCCTGCTCCTCAGCCATGTCCACCGAGGTTTTTCTTTGCCCCCGCATCCTTTCTTCAAGGGTATCATGAATCACTTCGGGGCCCAACTTCACCATTTTCCTCTGAATGCCATCGCCCATCTTTCTGCCTTTATAGTTTTGTGCGAGTGTTTCATCGGCTGCCCTCCCCATTGGGGTTTGTTCAAACACATCTTTTCCGCCAGATCCCAAACCATCAAACAACTTAGCCAGTCGGATGATAAGATGCATCTCCTCCAGCTCTGCAGGGGTTTAGGTTTTCAGAAGAAGAGTCGGAGTAGTTATCCTGCTCTTCAGTTAAGTGAGTCGGTCAGGAACTGGCAGTCGACGTGGTTCTACTGCCAGGATATCGCCTGTCCGAATGCGTCGACTGGGCTGCCTCCTTTTAGTTTAGACCGGCCCGCCCCACCTAAGCAACTCGCGCTCACGAGGGCGGAGAAGAACGACATCCAGCCTCTGGTCGGGGCGCTCGTAGACGTCGTTAGGAGGGGGGTCACTGGCATAGACTTGCTCGAGGTCTTCCTTGGTCGGCGTATCCAGCCCCTGCAGGCTCGCGACCACGCCATGTGGCATTATACGAGGCCCGAGGATTCCACTCGGACCAATGTTGTGGGCGTGACTGAGGAGAGGGTGACCTCGTGGGTGCTCCAGATCACGGGCCCCTGCGAGAATCCCAAAGGATCACGGCGAGTGAAGCCCTTCTGCGCGGATAATCCTCCGCCGAATCAGGTGAGAGACTCTTGTCGAGTGCTCCTAACTGTCCTAATCTTGTCGTTTGCTTGAATCTCTGTGTGATGTTTGATGTCGCCGACTGAATTTTATGCAGGAGTGGACCAACTGGTTTTCTCCAGTCTCGAACGGGAACTCGGCCGAGGAGGAGGAAGGCAACCAGGAGGGCAGCGTGGAGAGCGCTGAATATGTCTCCGACAACGGGGAGTCGGAGGAAGAGTCCAGTGAGGAGGAGGAGGAAGATGAAGAGCAGGACTCGCCGCCTCCGCAAACAGAGCATCGGACCAAGCGCCGACACGAGCCTGCCGTTCCCTCGGCCCCTCCAGCATCGTCGAGTGCTCCGCCCACTGCCCCGGTGGTCCCGAGTGCTCGGAGCACTAAAAGGTCCAGGGATGCTGCCGCTGAGCATGCGGGTCAGTCTTCTAAGGCGGCCAAACCGAGTGGGTCCAAACCTCGGAAGGCTTTGCCGCGGATGAGGGTTGCTGTCCCCGTCACCTCCACGTAAGTGTGTCGGTCTTCTAATTTCTTCTGATATCCGAGTGAATTCTTGTTCATTGGTCGAATGGATTTCACTCAACAGAGTCGCCACTTCTGCTACCTCTCCGGCGCGCCAAGAAGACGACCCCATGGACACGGACAACGTCGTCTCGTCCTAGCCAGGTGCGTTGTAGTGACTCCGAGTGTTTTATTCTATCATAGGTTCTGTCTCTTTCTTTTTCTGAGACCTCGTGTCGTTCGGCCTGTCAGGGGTGATTTGCCTGGACGAGGGCGGCCAGGGGAGAGCCGACCCATCTGTGGAGCCTGTTCTTGAGGCTGCTCCTCCTGCTGCCGCTCTCGCCGCCGACGTGCTGCAGACTGAGGTGCTGCCACAGACTGAACCAGTGTAGGTGGCTGAGGAGCCGACTGGGGCGGGCCTTGGGATGCCTCAGGAACCTCCGACGATTCCAGGCTCGTCGAATGCTGAATTCAGCATTCAGCGTCTTCCGGAGGAGCAGGTGGGAGCGGCCAAGGGGGCTATGGTGCAGGCGGAGCTGATGGCTGGAGAAGCCAAGAGGGCCTACGACTCCGTTGCGGCCTTGTACCAGCGGAGCTTGGAGCTGCGCGATGATATCCGAGTAAGTGGTCTAGTAAGTATTTACTTTTCTCCTGTAACCCACCGGGTGTTCTTGAATAGGAGTTGTTGTTTGCAATGGGTTCACTCTGAGTGAACCCAGTTGGTGTAGTCCCCGAGACTTCTGTCAAGTGCTTGCACCGACAGTTGTCTTTATACATATTGTCTTTGCTTTGGTCGTGTCTGTAAATAATATGACCGACTGCTAGCAGTTGTGGCACTCGGAGTGCATTTACTGTAAGAGTCTCCGAGAGTAAGTTGTACTCAGGTCGGGTAGCATTTGCCTCGTAGGCGTAGGTGATAACATGCATCTCAATAGGGCAGGCCTGCTTGAGCTGCATGCCAGTGGGGTCACTCTTAGTGAACCCACTGGGTGTAGTCCCCGAGACCGCTGTCGACTGCTTGCGTCGGCAGGGGTCTGAAGAACTTAGACTTTTAACTGTTGAACTTTCTGATTGTCTCTTGGTGTTTGGTGGCAGAAAACCTGTGAAATGAGATCAGCCTATGAGACTCTCAAGGCGGAGAGGAATCAGTTCGCTGGTGAACTTGATGCGGCCATGCTTGCAATGGCCGGCATGAAGGATGCTCTGGCGGAACGGGAGAAGTCATTGGAGCAGGCGCGTGAAGTGAACAAGGTGTTGACTGAGGAAGTGGAAAAGATGGGGAAACAGAGGACTGCGCTGATGAGTCAGATGGATGTGCTGAACAAACGATGCAGAGCACAAGAGAAATATGTCAGCGACTGGGCTCGACAGATGATGACGCGTCTGGCTGGTAAGTCCTTCTTTTTCCGAGTGGTTGTGCTATGCGCGTAACACTCGGCGCTTATTGTCTGTTTGTCCTATTGTCGCAGATTTTTGCTTTGACGCCGAAGCTGAAGCGGCTGACGTGGAGCGTTTGATTCTTGAGAACGTTCCACTCGGCGACGACGCCAATCGGGATCTGCTCCGTGCGCACATCCGCGTGGGCAAAGTTGGTCCTTTCATCTGTCGACTGAGAGAAGTCGTCGGCCGAATCGACAAGGAGCTTTGGCCAGAAGATGAGTCGCGGCAGGAGATGGAGAACCTGATGACCCGACTGGAGGAGATTCCCAACAGAGTGCAGTCGTGGAAGAAATCTGCAGCTCGTTGCGGTGCAGATGTTTCTCTGTCCTTGGTCCGAGTCCATTGCAAGGAGGTGCGTGAGGAAAAACTGAAGACGCTGAAGGTCGCCAACACGAAGAAGCTTCGATTCGAAGACTTCATGGAGACGTTCCTTGAGAGTGCTACCCGCATCGCCGACGGAATCGACTTGGACACTTTCGTGGAGCCCTCCAGTCCTGGCGCCGGCCCAGCTGACGCGTAAGAAACTTTATCCTCGGTATGCCGAGTGTTTATCTGTAAGGTACTTTGGCCACTTCTGTTGGCCGTCACACTTTTAAATCGGTGCGGGTAAGCTTGATCCGCACCGAGTTAGCTATGTTTGCGAGAATTTTGGAATCCGATTTTTGCTCTTCTATTGCAATGTTGATTCGAGTTTTTGTTTGGCGTTTCTTGGTGAAGCCAAAGGCAAACAGTCGATGCTGGATCACGGCTAAGCCCCCGAGTGTGACGTGAAGTGCACACTCGGAGAAGGTTAATACTTAGGCAATGCTGGATCGCAGCTAAGCCCCCGAGTGTGACGTGTAGTGCACACTCGGAGAAAGTTAATAGTTAGGCGATGCTGGATCGCAGCTAAGTCCCCGAGTGTGACATTAAGTGCACACTCGGAGAAAGTTAATACTTAGGCGATGCTGGATCGCAGCTAAGCCCCCGAGTGTGACGTTAAATGCACACTCGGAGAAAGTTAATACTTAGGCGATGCTGGATCGCAGCTAAGTCCCCGAGTGTGACGTGTAGTGCACACTCGGAGATAGGTAGTACTTAGGCGATGCTGGATCGCAGCTAAGCCCCCGAGTGTGACGTGTAGTGCACACTCGGAGAAGGTTAATACTTAGGCGATGCTGGATTGCAGCTAAGCCCCCGAGTGTGACGTTAAGTGCACACTCGGAGAAAGTTAATACTTAGGCGATGCTGGATCGCAGCTAAGCCCCCGAGTGTGACGTTAAGTGCACCCTCGGAGAAAGGTAATACTTAGGCGATGCTGGATCGCAACTAAGCCCCCAAGTGTGACGTTAAGTGCACACTCGGAGAAAGTTAATACTTAGGCGATGCTGGATCGCAGCTAAGCCCCCGAGTGTGACGTTAAGTGCACACTCGGAGAAAGTTAACACTTAGGCGATGCTCGATCGCAGCTAAGCCCCCGAGTGTGACGTTAAGTGCACACTCGGAGAAAGTTAATACTTAGGCGATGCTGGATCGCAGCTAAGCCCCCGAGTGTGACGTTAAGTGCACACTCGGAGAAAGTTAATACTTAGGCGATTCTGGATCGCAGCTAAGTTTTTTTTTGAGACCGGAGTGTGCGACCGCGGAAGAACTTTGAACCTGCAAAAAACTCAATCTGCTTTATATTATTTCTCCAATACTTGTTCTTTACATCGCTTCAGTCGACGGTCACGTGTAGAAGCGCTTCAGGAGATCTCCGTTCCATGCGCGCGACTCGTCTGTCTCCCTCTCGATGTTGTAGAGTCTGTATGCTCCGTTGTTCAGCACCTTGGAGATGATGAAGGGTCCTTCCCAGGACGGAGCCAACTTGTGAGGTCTTTGTTGATCCACTCGGAGCACCAGGTCGCCTGTTTGGAACGTCCGACTTCTGACGTGGCGTGCATGAAAACGCCGCAGATTTTGTTGATAAATGGTCGAGCGAGTTAATGCCATCTCGCGCTCCTCCTCCAGAAGATCCACTCCGTTTTGTCTTGCTTGTTCTGCTTCGGCTTCAGAGAAGAGTTCGACTCGTAGTGCATTGTGAAGCAAGTCACTCGGAAGGACCGCTTCTGCTCCATAAACGAGGAAGAACGGTGATCGCCCTGTAGATCTGTTCGGGGTTGTGCGAAGTCCCCAAAGCACTGAAGGTAGCTCGGTAACCCAAGCGCCAGCGGCATGTCCTATCTCTCGCAGGAGTCGGGGCTTCAAACCTTGCAAAATAAGTCCGTTTGCCCGCTCTGCTTGTCCATTGGACTGAGGATGTGCTACGGAAGCAAAATCCACTCGGATGCCTTGGCTTGTACAGAAACCTTTGAATCTGTCCGAGTCAAAGTTTGTCCCATTGTCCGTGATTATACTCTGAGGTACACCGAATCTGAAGATGATGTCCCTGACAAACTTGACGGCTGTTGAGGCGTCGAGCTTCTTGATGGGCTTCGCTTCGATCCATTTTGTGAACTTGTCGACTGCCACCAATAGATGTGTGTATCTGCCTTGGCCTGTCTTGAATGGGCCGACTGTATCTAATCCCCACACTGCAAACGGCCACACAAGAGGGATCGTCTTCAATGCAGACGTTGGCTTGTGAGACTTGTTGGAGTAGAACTGGCAGCCCTCACATCGATCAACCATATCCTTAGCCATCTCGTTAGCCTGCAGCCAAAAGAAGCCAGCCCTGAATGCCTTGGCGACGATTGCTCTCGAAGAAGCGTGACGACCGCAGGTCCCCGAGTGAATATCCTACAGAATCAGCTGCCCCTCCTCTGGGGAGATGCATCGTTGAAGAACGCCTGAGATACTTTCCTTGTACAATTGGCCTTCAATGACAGTGAATGACTTCGACCTGTGGACTATCTTCCTGGCTTGGACTTCATCTTCTGGAAGTTCTTGCCTCAAGATATATGCCATGATTGGCACAGTCTAATCGGGAATGACAGCCAGAATCTCCATGACCAGATCAACCACAGCAGGTACGTCGACTTCAGGCGGATCTGTTGTGCTCTTGGGTTGTACCGGTTCCTCTATGAAAGGATCTTCTTTGACTGAGGGGAGGTGGAGGTGCTCGAGGCAGACGTCACTCGGGACTGGTCTCCGAGTGGATCCGAGTTTCGCTAACTCGTCAGCTGCTTGGTTCTTCAGTCTTGGAACATGGTGAAGTTCTAGACCTTCAAACTTCTTCTCAAGCTTCCTGACTGCATTGCAGTATGTAGTCATGGTGGGGTTTCTGACGTCCAACTCTTTCATCACTTGATTGACCACCAGATCTGAATCGCCGTAGACCATCAGGTGACGGACGCCGAGTGAGATGGCCATACGCAACCCGTAGAGGAGAGCTTCATACTCCGCCTCATTGTTGGAGGAATCGAAGTGTATCTGTAGCACGTACTTAAGCTTGTCGCTCTTCGGTGATATGATCACAACGCCAGCGCCGGAGCCATTCAACATCTTGGACCCATCGAAGAACATTGTCCAATGGGCCGAGCAGATGTGGGTCGGTTGCTGTTGTTCTACCCATTCTGCTATGAAGTCAGCCAGAGCTTGAGACTTAATAGCTTTCTTGGCCTCGAACTTGATGTCACAGTACAACATCTCCATCGCCCACTTCGCCACCCGGCCCGACGCATCTCGATTGTGGAGAATTTCCGACAATGGAGCATCAGAAACGACAGACACCGAGTGGTCTTGGAAATAATGGGCCACCTTCTTCGCAGTCATGTAAATCCCGTAGATAAGTTTTTGATAGTGGGGATACCTCTGCTTGGAAGGAGTCAAGACTTCGGAGATGTAGTACACTGGCCGCTGAACTTTGTGTGCTTTGCCTTCTTCTTCTCGTTCGATTGTAAGAACAGTACTGACGACTTGATTTGTAGCCGCGATATACAGAAGAAGGGGCTCTTTACTGAGCGGAGCAGTAAGAACCGGGTGGGTGGAAAGTAGGACTTTGAGGTCGTCGAATGCGACTTGGGCTTCATCTGTCCACTCGAAGGTATCTGATTTCTTCATGAGTCGGTACAGAGGGAGTGCTTTTTTGCCGAGTCGACTGATGAACCTGCTCAAAGCCGCTAGGCAACCTGTGAGCCGTTGAACATCGTGTATTCTGACCGGCCTCTCCATTCGAACGATGGTCCCGATCTTTTCGGGGTTGACATCGATCCCTCGTTCGGAAACGAAGAAACCGAGTAACTTTCCGCTGGGAATACTGAATGAACATTTGGCTGGGTTGAGCTTGATATCGTACCTACGAAGGTTGGCGAATGTTTCTGCCAAGTCAGTCAGCAGGTCGGAACCTTTGCGTGACTTGACTACGATATCATCCATATATGCCTCCACATTCCGACCGATCTGGTCGAGGAGACATTTTTGGATCATGCGCATAAAGGTAGCTCCTGCATTCTTCAGACCGAACGGCATAGTGATGTAGCAGAAGCACCCGAATGGGGTGATGAAGGCTGTCTTTAACTCATCGGGACCATACAGACGGATCTGATGATAACCCGAGTAGGCATCGAGAAATAAAAGACGCTCGCAACCCGCAGTTGAATCGACAAATCTATGCGGGGGAGCGGAAAATGGTCTTTCGGGCAGACCTTATTGAGATGCTTGAAGTCGATGCACATTCAGAGTGACTTGTCCTTCTTGGGCACCATGACAACATTGGCGAGCCACTCGGAGTGGTGAACCTCGCGAATGAAGTTGGCTGCCAACAGCTTGGCCACCTCTTCCCCGATTGCCTTCCTCTTGTGCGCGGCGGACCGGCGTAGGCGCTCTCGGACAGGCCGAGCCGTGGAATCCACGTGCAGTCGGTGCTCAGCCAACTCCCTGGGTACACCTGGCATGTCAGAGGGTTTCCATGCGAAGATGTCCCAGTTCTCATGGAGGAATTGGGTGAGATCGGCTTCCTATTTAGGATCGAGGGTGGTGGAGATGTTCGTCGGGGCAGCAGTGGCGTCCGTCGGGTGGATGCTGACCTTCTTCATCTCTCCCGCCGACTGAAATGCAGACTCTGAAGCCGGCTTTTTCGAGCGCATCAGGTCGGCGGGGTCGACTGTTTTCTTGTACTCGTCCAGCTCGAGGACGGCCATCTGCTAGTCATCGATTCTTGATCCCTGCTGCAGACACTCTTCAGCCCGCTGCCGATTGCCTGTGATGGTGATCACACCTTTCGGGCCTGGCATCTTCAGCTTCAGGTACACGTAACATGGACGGGCCATGAAGTGCGCATACGCTGGGCGACCCAGAATTGCGTGATAAGCGCTCTGGAAGTCAACCACTTCGAACGTCAGCTTTTCCTTGCGGAAGTTCTTGTCGGAGCCGAAAACGACGTCCAACGCGATCTGGCCGAGTGACTTGGCCTTCCGTCCTGGGACGACTCCATGGAATTGCATGCTGCTCTCGCTGAGTTTGGACATCGGGATGCCCATCCCCTTGAGTGTATCGGCGTACATGATGTTCAAGCCGCTGCCGCCATCCATGAGGACTTTGCGCAGTCGGACTCCTTCTACCACCGGGTCAACGACCAGGGCCTGTCTCCCCGGGGTGGGTACATGTGCCGGATGATCCGACTGGTCGAAGGTGATCGCAGTCTGAGACCATTTGAGGAACTTGGGGTTGGAAGGGGTGGCCATGTTCACCTCTGTGTTCACCAGCTTCAGTCGGCTCTTGCTCTCGACGTCAGCAAAGATCATCAGGGTTGCATGGACTTGGGGGAACGGATCCTCCTTATCCTCCTCGTCCTGTTCATGGTCCTTCTCACTCGGTTGCCCTTTGCTGAACCCCTGGATCAGGAGGCGACACTGTCGAGTGGTATGCTTCGCATATATGGGGTTGCCTTCTTCGTCCATCTTCGTATGAACCGGACATGGCTGGTCCAGGATGGGGTTATTGAACTGCTTCTTCTTGGGGGTAAACTGCGCCTTCCCTTTGCCCTTGAACTTGGCATTGGTTACGGCTGCAACTTCTGCTTGCGGAGCGGTCGGAGCTTTCTGCTTCTGCTTCCGAGTGTTGCCCCCATCGCCATCAGCGACTGTTTTGTGTTTGCCGCTTCGGATGCGGTCCTCTTCTTCGCCATTTTCGTAGCGTGTTGCTATCTCCATCATCTTTCTCATGGAGATGTCGCCTGTTCGGCCGAACTTCAGGTACAGATCCCTGTACCGCACGCCTGCCTTGAAAGCGCAGACTGCTTGATGCTCGGTGACGTTCTCCACCGTGTGATAGAGAGTTGTCCAACGCTGGATGAAGTCATGCAGGGGCTCATTCTGCTTCTGGACGCAGTGCTGGAGCTCCACAAGGTCAGCAGGGCGCTTGCACGTCCCTTCGAAGGTCCTGATGAACACTCGGGCCAGATCTGCCCAACTGTAGATGCTTGAGGGGGCCAACTGGTTTAGCCACGCTCGCGCCGAGCCGTCGAGCATCAGAGGGAGGTGCTTCATGGCGACATGGTCGTCCCCTCCTCCGATCTGGACTGCCACTCGGTAGTCATCCAGCCACGTTTCTGGCTTGGACTCTCCTGTGAACTTGCTAATTCCCGTCGCCAATCGGAAGTTGGGAGGGATGTCAGCCGAACGGATGGCTCGACTGAAACACTCGGGACCAGACATAGTGGCCCTGCTTCCACTCGGACGGTCGATATCGCGACCATTGCAGTGGGCTCGACCTCTGTCGACTCTCCGCTAGGCGATATGTCCTCTTGCGTCGGGTCTTGGGTCGTAAGTGTCGCCGACTGAACGCCGATCATCATGATGTCGGGACCCATAGGGCCCACCCCGCGGAGGGGTGCGTGAGCGGCGGCGATCTTCACGAATCATGGAACGGCTGCCTCCCCTGTGGCGCTGATGGGAACCAGGGCTGTGAACCGACCGATGCGTATTCGCGTGGACGGAACTGCTATAGATCCGGTTGTGTGACTGGGAGACCGCTGAATTCTGCTGCTGCGCCGTGTGCAACATGGCTCGGATCTGCTCGATCCCTCTACCAGCCTCTGAATCAGTCGGCTGGAGGGAATCGGCTATCTTGGCAGCTGCAGCCAAGTTGAGGAGTGGTGTGCGGAACAGCTCCACGTTGCTTCGCCGAGTGTGCCGGCTAGCAGAACGGCGAGGTGGACGACGTGCGCCGGACGCTTCGCCGATCTCGTGCTCATTCCGGCCAGCCTGACGGGGATCTTCATGGGAGTTGGCCATGTGTACTTCTGTTGCGGGCCCGTGACCCGCATACTCGGAAGGAAACTCAGTCGGAACCGAGTCCGAGTGCTGGGACGGCGGGGCAACCACAACGGACTCAAGAACCGCCACTTGCAAAGACGCATTCTGGCGCGCCTGGGCGTGTTGCACCCAACGTTGGAGCCACGGACGGCGGGACCGCTTGCTGCGGCGCACGGCGACGGTGCAGGTCGACATCGGAGTCGACTGTTGGAGAAGAAGAATGCCGCGGGCGCCGGCACGGAAGTGCGTAGACCCGCGACGGGGAAGCGCCTCAACGTCGAGGGGCGCATCCCGAAGCCACGCCGAATCGTCGACGATGAAGGAGAGAGCGCCGAAGAAGATCTGGTGACCCATGCTCGAATCTCCACCGGACGACATGACGAACGGAAGTAGTCGCAAACTCGCCGGAAGTCGCTTAGACGCCTGCCCCACGGTGGGCGCCAACTGTCGTGGGTATGAGCCTGACAGTAGATGTGTAGGGTACGATTGAGATGGGCAGAGTCCTAGCTATGGCGAGGCTGTATGAGTTCAGGCCCCTCTGCGGTGGAGGTAACAGCCCTACGTCTCAGTGCTCTCGGAGCTTGTGGTCGAGTGTAATATGGAATACAATGATTTGCTAACCCCTCTACCAGTGGGGGAGGGCGGCTTATATAGAGTGTGCTGCCCTCCGCAACGGTTCCGGTACAAGGGTGGAGTAACGGGGGTTGAATGCGTACGTTACAGGCAACGTATGCCCTAAATGCTAATAAATGCACCCGGAAACGTACGGTAGTTTCCCTCCAGAGAGGTTACGATGTACCGAGTGTACCCAGTCGGTTAGCTTGGTATCCTCTGAATGCTAGTCTCCGACTGGATGGTTGAGGACCTATTACCGACTGGATGATGGGATTCAGTCGGGACTGACTAGGGCCTTGCCCTTAGTGAGGGGCAGTCCTTGGGTAGGACCTATATGACAGGCCTATGACCCTACCCTAGGACTATGACCCCATCACTGAGAATGAAGAATCTTCTAAAATGATGGCCTTCGGAGGATCGAGAATGAAAAACAACTCAGAGAAGCACCGGATAGCAAGAAAGGTATTACTCACGATTGGAACAACTAAGATGATGGCACCAAGCTGAAATGATGAATCTTCTAGGTACTGAACCAAGATTCGAGAAAAACACTCCTTCGAATGTGCAAGCTAAGAATGATGACGAGGAACACACCAAGAATTAACTGAGACACTCCGGAATAAGGAAAAATGCAAGGTTGAGCCAATATGAGAATTAATTCAAATAGATCTTGGAGAAGGAATATGACTGATGAAAATCATGCTTACGTCATAGTTGAAAAAATAAATAATGATCTCCGGGAAAAAATTAAAAGAGTGAGGAAAGATCCTAGGAAAACCTGTTGGTTATGGGCCCACTCAAAGAACCACGGTTAGAAAGGATTGCTTAGAAGAGAGATATTGCACCGGTATGAAGAGAACTAGATGAGGTTGAGAACCTCGAAATAATTGAAAAGACTGGAAATAAGAACTACAGAGATAACTTCAACGCTCCGGATCGGAAAGAGAGAAATAAATACCAAGATAGGCTCATAAAAATTTCCGACATGGGAAAGAATTACAAGGATAAATAGGATATAGTGAACACGGATAGCTTGATCTGAATTCACCGGAAAAGATGACAAGAATGAATAAATATGACACGAATGTCCTGAGAATCTTCACAATGAAACACCGGGTAAGAGAGAAAAGAACAAATAGCGGAAGCACAAAGAAAAGAAAACTCCTGGATAAAAATTGAATCACCGAGAAAAAGGGCGGGAGGGTGGGAAAAATAAATACAACTTGGGCTAGATGAGATGAACTCCGGAATAAAATGAGAGAATGATCTTGCAATTTTTTTTTGGAGCGGATGGAATTCACTTGAAGAGAAGCACACCGGTTGGAAAAGAATTAACATGACAACTCCGGTCGAAAGGAATTGACATGACAATCTGATTTGAGCAAAAGGATTAATACTCCCATAGAAATATGAGAACACCACTTAGAAAAGATCTGAAATCACCACTTGACATCGAAGCAACACGAATTTGTTGGAAGATCGTCCTATAAGTAACTACTTGAATTCCCACCTAAGAATTCCCGAAATATCTGGTCATGCAATCTGGTACACGGATACAAGGAGTAATATCACACAACTCCTATACTAACCCGTCACCTGTATCACATCCGTCAACACACAACCAGAATCTCATACCTTCATCTACAACAGACCCTCGTGATCACAACGATACAAAGTATGGCAGTACTCTTGAACAATCTGCACCAGTACTGGGGACATCGGGGTTATCTCGCCACTACTAGTATTGAAGCAATTACGAACATCACTCGTTCTGAGATACTAAGAAATCTGAATGATAACGATGTGCTCAAGAATCCCCTGGAGCTCAACTCCCGTGAAACTCAAAGCAGATAGGAGGCACCAAGACAGAACCCCGTCACATCGGCATCATATAGATTCCAAGAATATCCGCGTGATCCTAATTTTTTTTTGAGTGAGAAGAGGAGTAGAATTAAATTACTACGTCTAGATTCCTCACCAGAGCATAGAAGAGGAGAAAAAATAACCCTACTCTCCGATATATAACTAGACTCACAACAGTTTTTCACTAGACTCGACTCGGCCAAGTTCGATCAATCAAGGGGGCTCCTAGGTTGGTACTGCTCTGATAGCAACTTGTCACGCCCAAGATGCGACCCTATCCTCAATTTGGCACGAAGGCCTCGTCAGGGATAGAAGCGCATCTCGTCGTGTCGCAAGAATGGATATCATTACAAGTACATGTACTGAAAAAAAGAGATATATATATAGAATTGGCTTACACTCGCCACAAGCTACATCAGAGTCACATCAGTACATTACATAATCATCAAGAGTAAGAGGAGGGTCCGACTACGGACGAAAACAAACGAGAAAAGAAGAACAACGTCCATCCTTGCTATCCCAGGCTGCCGGCCTGGAACCCATCCTAGATCGAAGAAGAAGAAGAAGAAGAAGAAGAGGCAACTCCAAATGAACAATCAACACGCTCGCGTCAAGTAACCTTTACCTTTACCTGCAACTGGTGTTGTCGTGGTAACGATTCCGAGAATAGAAAGAGGGTAGGATAACGGAGCATGATCTATCAAGATGCACATCGGTGACACGGTGGTTTTAGCGAGTTCAGGCCTCTCACAGTGGAGATAACAACCCTACGTCTCGTGCTCCGGAGAGGCTTTGTTTTATCTGTCATGGACATGAGTTACATGGTATAGAGAGAGAGCCAGAGCTCTAGGGAAAGAATGAGCCCGAAGGAGGAGAAGAAGAAGATGTCCCCAGCTATGTGGAGGGGGGTGGCTTATATAGAGTGCGTCACCTCCTCACCTCTTATGTTACAAGATGGGGCATTGATGCCATAATGTCAGCCCACTACAGATGTCTTGCCGACTGTTGGTATTTGCATGACCGAGTGAGTCATACGGCCGAGTGGTTGACTGTCATCCGAGTGGATGGAATGTATTTGTCTGAGTGGATCCGTACCGAGTGGATTAGATGTTGTCACGATCCAGTAGGAATTTCCCTGGTAGTCCTTAAACTAATAATGAGGTGCCCTTGGGTAGGACGTATTGGTCAGACCTATGACCCTACCCTAGGGCTATATCCCCGTCATTAGCCCCCGAATGGATCAGGGTCCGAGTGGTGAAGGTGTCGATGTAAATCTTGTAGCAGCAGACCGAACTTGAACGTGCTTCAGGGCCTTGCAAAATTATGCGTTGATTGAAGTCTTCATCATTCGCCCTGATCGATTCTGCTGAGTAGTACGTCCGAGTGAACTTAAGAATTGAAGTAGATCTGAGTGACCAACAGGATCTTGAGACTCTGACTGACTACTGGTAGTCGGTTGGAATCTGTTGAACTTGGATGTTGTTGGTGGACCTGACCAAGCAGAATGTTTCTTTTTTGTATTTCTCTTCTTGTGGGGGCACGCTTAGTGCACCCACTGGGTGTAGTCCCCGAGCCTCTGTCGGACTAGATGAGTCTGGCAGACGGTTTAAGACTTCCAGTGCTTGTCATGTTGAATGTTTGTTGAATCTTCATTATATGATTTCTGGATCGAAGTCAAGTCTCCGAGATCATTTTTTAACTTAGGCGATACGGGGTTGCAGCTAAGTTCCCGAGTGTGCAGCGTGTCTGCACTCGGAGTTGTTTTTAACTTAGGCGATACGGAGTCGCAGCTAAGTCCCCGAGTGCGGAACATGTCCGCACTCGGAGTTGTTTTTAACTTAGGCGATACGGAGTCGTAGCTAAGCCCCCGAGCGTGGAGCATGTCCGCACTCAGAGTTGTTTTTAACTTAGGCGATACAGAGTGGCAGCTAAGTCCCCGAGTGTGGAACTTGTCCGCACTCGGAGTTGTTTTTAACTTAGGCGATACGGAGTCGCAGCTAAGCCCCCGAGCGTGGAACATGTCCGCACTCGGAGTTGTTTTTAACTTAGGCGATACAGAGTCGCAGCTAAGCCCCCGAGCGTGGAACATGTCCGCACTCGGAGTTGTTTTTAACTTAGGCGATACGGAGTCGCAGCTAAGCCCCCGAGCGTGGAACATGTCCGCACTCGGAGTTGTTTTTAACTTAGCGATACGGAGTCGCAGCTAAGCCCCCGAGCGTGGAGCATGTCCGCACTCGGAGTTGTTTTTAACTTAGGCGATACGGAGTTGCAGCTAAGTCCCCAAGTGTGGAGCATGTCCGCACTCGTAGTTGTTTTTAACTTAGGCGATACGGAGTCGCAGCTAAGCCCCCAAGTATGGAGCATGTCCGCACTCGGAGTTGTTTTTAACTTAGGCGATACGGAGTCGCAGCTAAGTCCCCGAGTGTGGAACATGTCCGCACTCGGAGTTGTTTTTAACTTAGGTGATACGGAGTTGCAGCTAAGTCCCCGAGTGTGGAACATGTCCGCACTCGGAGTTGTTTTGAGCTTAGGCGATACGGAGTCGCAGCTAAGCCCCCGAGTGTGGAGCATGTCCGCACTCGGAGTAGTTTTAACTTAGGCGACACAGAGTCGTAGCTAAGCTAAGCGGTGGCGCGTGGGGCAGCCGAATGATGAAGACGTGCCACACGGAGTGGCGATGCGCATGGCATCCGAGTCAGGTAGACGATTCTGGCTGAGTGGCAACGCGCGGGGCGGCCAAGTGATGTATGTCGAGGAGGCATCCGACCCACTGACGGCACGTGGGGCGGCTGTGTCCACTACGTCATTGCGGGGGCTTCCGAACACGTGAAAACGCATGAATGATCGTTGCGGCGACTGAACCTGAGCAGCGACGAGGATGGCGCACGGATGCGTCGAGTAACCTGTGTATGAAAAATAACACAAGCCAGCATAAAAAATTATCAAAGTAATATGATCTTTTTTGAAATAGTTCGTGTAAATTGCACCCATAGACACCCACTGGGTGTGCCACGTGATTGCTGGTTCGGAACCAGCAAGAGTCTAAAAGAGTGAAGGATCCGGCTGAACTCGTTTGAGTATTGGACCCAAACGAAGCGAAAGTGAAGTGTTCCCACATAAAAATAAACAACCGAGTGCAGAGGTACACTCAGTGGCGTGGCCTTCGAGCGAACATCATGTGCGACTTCCTCGACACTCAGTAATGTAGAAACGATTATTTAATAGAATGCAGTTTGTGAAAAAATGACTTAGCTGCCTGACGACGCGCGGGGCGGTCGAGCAAAGTAGACACGTCCGGCTGGGTGGCGACGTGTTGGGCGGTCAAGCGATGAAGACGCGTCTAGCTGAGTGGCGACACGCGGGGCGGCCGAGTGACGACACGCAGAGCAACCAGGTGACGAAGGAGCCTCCAGCCGAGTGACGACATGCGAAGCTGCCGAGTGACGAAGGAGTCTCCAACCGAGTGAGGATGGCTTGTCTTGCTGACTGGCGATGCGCGAAGCTACCGAGCGCTGACAATGGATCCGAGTGAGGGACGACGCGCAGGGCGGCCGAGCGCTGACGACGCGTCCGACTGAGTGACAGCATGCAGGGCGGCCGAGTGATGATGACGCGTGTTCGACCGAGCGCCGACGCGCAGAGCGGTCGAGTGATGACGGCGCATCCAGTAGAGTGACGGCGCACGGAGCGGCCGAGTGAGGATGGAGCGTCCGACTGAGTGGTGATGCGCGGAGCTGCCGAGTGATGACGACGCGTCCAGTAGAGTGATGGCGCGCGGAGTGGCCGAGTGACGATGGAGCGTCTGGCTGAGTGGCGATGCGCGGAGCTGCCAAGTGATGACGGCGCACGTCTAACTCAGCGACGATGTGCAGGGCGGCCGAGTGATGACGACGCGTGTTCGACCGAGCGCCGACGCGCAGAGCGGTCGAGTGATGACGGCGCGTCCAGTAGAGTGATGGCGCACGGAGTGGCCGAGTGACGATGGAGCGTCTAGCTGAGTGGCGATGCGCGGAGCTGCCGAGTGATGACGACGTGTCTAGTAGAGTGACGGTGCGCGAAGTGGCCGAGTGACGATGGAGCGTCCGGACGAGTGGCGATGCGCGGAGCTGCCGAGTGATGACGACACACGTCTAACTCAGCGACGATGTGTAGGGCGGCCGAGTGATGACGACGCGCGTCCGACCGAGCAACGACGCGCAGAGCGTCCGAGTGATGATGATGCTTTCGACTGAGCGACGGCATGCAAGGCGACCGAGTGATGATGACGCGTCTGAATCGAATAGACAGTCCGTTCGAATAAACCGTTGTTCAGGGATGATGACGAACGAGTGACCCTGCCAGTTAGTAGCAAGTATAGCTACGAATATATTTTTTGCTGGACCAAAATGTGCCAGAATAGATGCTATTTTACAAGGATTATCATGATGACATTCCATGATGATGAGCTATTATGCATGCATGCAGGCATAATTAATTGACCAGATGAAATGCTCACTTGATAGGACACTTTATGACGGGCGGTTAAGCTTGCATGCATGCACAATTAATTGGGCGCACGTAATGCTCACCTTATGAGATGCTTAATGGGGTAATTACCTCAGCGAAATGGTGATGGGGCAGCATACCTCCCTTAAAACTAGGCATGATAGTGTGGCTCACCCAAGGAGTTGTCCACGTCCAACACATTGAAGCGGTTGCCACCACGTCTTGGTCAGCCGATTAATGAGGCCATTACCTTATGGAAACGGTGAGCCCATCTACGAAGGATTACGAGGGCCACGTCCTTCCGTTTCCATGTTTCCTGCATGCAGCTAATTAATCAAAGAACGGGTCCACTTAAGGCATGCACTTACGAGACATTAGATGGCCATCCGTTGCATCCTTGCAAGTCGAGGCTAATTTGTAGGTCGCCGTCGCTGCGTGCCTCGACCAGAGAGACCTCGCGAGCGACCAGCACCGGAGGAAGGAGTAATGCGCGCCTGCGCCGAGTGTCAGCCTGCCTTCGAGCGGCAGCCCGTGCCTCCACCACTGAGAACATGAGGCTGAATCGTAGGTCGTTGTTGCTGCACGTCTTGGCCATAGAGACCTCGTCATTGGTCGGTGATCGGCGCCGAAGGAAGAAGCGCTGCGCCCGCGTTGCACGGAGCCTGCTCCTCCACTGCATAGGTCGCCCTCGAGTGGCGGAGAACACGAGGCTGGTGCCAACGACGAGGCGAACGGTGTCGGCGGTCATGAGCGAGGGCTCAACGATGTGGTTGGAGACGGAGTTGAGGCGGATGGTGCCTACGGCCGCGCATCACGATGATAAGGTCGCCGTGCTGGTAGTCGCGCGTGGGCGCCTAACAACAACGTCACAGACGTGGTGTAGTCGGATGTCGATAATGACGAAGGGGTGCATGATGCCGGCGGCCGCGCATGACGATCATGAAGCGGACGAGCCGGTGATTGAAGAAATAACCATATGCATCATCGCTCGATAGACGCTATGCCCCACGGTGGGCGCCAAATGTCGTGGTAACGATTCCGACAATAGAAAGAGGGTAGGATAACGGAGCATGATCTATCAAGATGCACATGGGTGACACGGTGGTTTTAGCGAGTTCAGGCCTCTCACAGTGGAGATAACAACCCTACGTCTCGTGCTCCGGAGAGGCTTTGTTTTATCTGTCATGGACATGAGTTACATGGTATAGAGAGAGAGCCAGAGCTCTAGGGAAAGAATGAGCCCGAAGAAGGAGAAGAAGAAGATGTCCCCAGCTATGTGGAGGGGGTGGCTTATATAGAGTGCGCCACCTCCTCACCTCTTATGTTACAAGATGGGGCATTGATGCCATAATGTCAGCCCACTACAGATGTCTTGCCGACTGTTGGTATTTGCATGACCGAGTGAGTCATACCGAGTGGTTGACTGTCATCCGAGTGGATGGAATGTATTTGTCTGAGTGGATCCGTACCGAGTGGATTAGATGTTGTCACGATCCAGTAGGAATTTCCCTGGTAGTCCTTAAACTAATAATGAGGTGCCCTTGGGTAGGACGTATTGGTCAGACCTATGACCCTACCCTAGGGCTATATCCCCGTCAGGTGTTGTAGTAATCTGTGAGCCACAGGGGACTCAATAATCTCATTTCCAAAGGTATCAATACTAGCAAAGCTTAATAGGTGAGGTATGGTTAAGTGGTGAGGTTGCAGCAGCGACTAAGCATATATATCTGGTGGCTAAACTTACGAGTACAAGAAATAAGAGGGGGGAAGATCTACGCATAACAGACGTGTCTACTGATGATCAAATGAATGATCCTGAACACCTACCTACGTCAGACATAACTCCACCGTGTCCTCGATCGGAGAAGGAACTCACAAAAGAGACAATCACGGTTACGCACACAGTTGGCATATTTTAATTAATTAACTTCAAGTTATCTAGAACCAGTGTTAAACAAACTTTCCACGTTGCTACATAACCGCGGGCACGGCTTTCCGAAAAGATTTTAACCCTGCAGGGGTGCTCCAACTAGTCCAACACAAATTACCACAAGCCGCATAGAAATCCTCAATCACGAAGCTCGCGATCTCGTCGGATTCCCTAGTGGAAAACCTCAACTCTGAGATTACCCAAAGCATCACCGGAATCCCGATGCACAAGGTATTTCGTCAAAGGTAAAACTAATCCAGCAAGGCCGCCCGACGTGTCGACGATCCCGATAGGAGTCACGTACCTCGTTCTCAGGACACGACGGATGAGCGATGGTTACCACGCCAAACGCCGAGTTGCCCTGGGTAGCGTTAATAAGCTGCTCTGTTTTGGACCACTGGCCCGGGGGTTGATTAAATTTCCTCGGGTTAATTACTCCCTATGCAGTTCATTAGTTATTAGGCAAATGTAGTACCAAAGTTGGGCCTTGCCAGACCAGCTTTAATCTAAAACGAATTATCAAGGGGGTCCCCATAACAACCCCGATCGTGTTAGGAGCGCTCATTTATGGAACATAACACCGGTAGCCAAAAACTAAGGGGGCAAAGGTGGAACAAAACACCAGGCTAGAAAGGCCGAGCCTTCCACCTTTTACCAAGTATATAAGTCCATTAAATTAAATAGCATTTAAATATGGTGATATGACAAGGAACCCATGTTATCACATGGAAGCAACTATACCTTCAACTAGCAACGCTAACAACATGATTAAGCAAGCAGTAACATAGCCAATCAGTGGTTTGCTAGGTCGAACGGGTTGAAGGTAATCATGGCATTGTTGAGAGGCTGAGATTTAACTTGTTGTAGGCAACGAGACATGATCGATACCATCGAAATAACTAGCATGGCAATGATAGTAATGGTATCTGGGGAAATGGTTATCTTGACTGAGATCCCGCTTGGAAGAAGAACAACTCTGAGAAGTCGGCGAACCAACGTAGTCGAATGGGTCCTCACATTCCGACACGCTTGCGGAGCTCTATTGAGACGAAGCAAACCGGAAACAAACATCAACACAGATATTCACCACACGATGCACACATGATGCACAACCTAATATGATGCATGATTAGTTCAATGATGCAAGGGATGGCATGGCAATTCACCACACACAACACTACACATTAAGTGAAGCTCGATATGCAACGGGTTACATATCGTCGAAACTCCACGATTAATTACTTAGTTCACTCCCGATTATTTACACGACAATATTAAATTGTTGTTAACATGGCAAGGGTGAAGCGATGATTCTACCTGTCATACTAGTCGGTTAACACGCGAAACATAGAATGAAGCTACGGCACAAGAGGCATGCAACACACGATATATGCCATGAATGCGTCATGCATGCAAGTTCAAACATCACGGGCAAGAAGAGAAAGAAACAGGTGTCGCCAAGGCGAGCAAGAGGGAACCATGGCGGCAAAACGGAAACGATGCCACGGCAACGTTCCTATCCCGATAACTCGTCGAGATATCGTGCCAACGAATAGGGAGCGTGTGCGGGAACGCTAAATAAGGAATGGGGTGATCCCGGTTACCGGGTTCCCATGTGTCGAGGCACAACAAAAGAGGTACACGTGCAACGGGCAACATGCGGTGCAACATACATACATCTCATACATCATATGCACATGGTCACGACACGTCCCATCGGTATACCTTCGAGGCTTGCGTATCTGTGATAGCCCGATGCCGACGTTCCAGAAGATTCCCCTTTCTTTCCGTTTTCGTCGTGTGGGTATTTACATTTGTCGCATCATCATCGCTTCATGCGCATCATATGCATTACATCGGCATCTTCGTTGCCGCCCGTTTTCAAAACTTGCATCCGTTAGTAGTTGCGGGTTCTCGTCGTTGTCCGTTCTGAGTCCGACCACACTCGCACGCGCCCGCGGCATCGTCAAGTCTTGTTTTCAAAAGTATGCGTAAAACTTTCTCTGATCGGGGTGAAACTTGGCATGCGGTCGTGATTAGTTATAGCTAGGCCGCCTGTCGAATTTTGTCGCGATCGGAGTCCGTCTTGTACCCGAACGGCCGACCGTAGCGGCACCGTATTCGGTCTACCGTCGGACGTATGTCAGTGTTTTAAAATTCATTGCCGCGCCGCCCGTTCTCCCTCTCATCTCCTCTAAACCACCATACACAGCCACATACCCATTCCCACGTGCGGAATCGTCCGAATCCGACCGCACAGTTGGATCTGGGTCGAAATTTCGCTAAACCTAGCCCCCCATTTGTCTATATATAGTTCCCCAATGCATTTTTAGACAAACCCCTCCTTCCACCTCGGGATCCGTGCCCCTCAAACCCTAATTCCCCCAGCCGCCGCTCCCACCTCCTCTCTCCTCCCACCAGCCGCTGCTGGCCCGCCAGGCCCGCAGCTGGGCCGCCCAGGCCCAGAGCCGCCGCCGCTCGTTCACCCGAAGGCTAGCCGGCCCCGAGATGCCGATCTCCTCCGGAGCACGAGGCCGCAGCGCCTCCGCCCGCCGGCCCCAAGCAGTCGAGCGCGCCCCGCCGGAGTTGGCGTTGCCGGAGCAGGTCACCCCGCCGCCACAGCCCCGCCAGCGCGCCGTCGCCTGCCCGGTTCCCGCCTCCTGCAACCTCCGCGCCGCGTGCTCGCCGCCGGCCGCCTTGTGTCCGCCGTCCCCGCCGCCGGGAACGGGTCCCCGGTGCCCGGATCCGCTCAAGGCCGGCCGGATCTGGCCTCCCTTGCCCCGTCGCCGGGTGCCCGTGCGAGCTCTGCAAATCCCGCGGCCGCCGTGCCTGCTGCCTTCGTCCCGCGGAGGTGCACGACGCGAGCAGCGCTTCCCTCCGCGCTGGGCCGCGCCCCCAGGCCCAGTTGGCCACGAAGCCGAGCCGGCCCAGGACCTGCCTCGCCTCGGCCTGCCTCCCCTCCGATCGGGCCAGGCCCGCGAGGTGAGATCCTCCCCCACCTGTGCATTTCCTTTTTTATGAGATTGGGTATGTTAGGCCCATGTAGTTTAGGATTTCCTGAGATTATATTATTATTCAGGAAAATAGACATATATTCGATCGTACGTAACTTTTATATCGTAAGTCGGATCGCGACATATTGTATATGGTTTTCGTGTAGTTTCTCGCATAGAATCTGATTATAAAACATGCATAAATGTTTGACGTCGTTTAGCGTGCCTAACGCCTAGCTTAGCGTGCTGTCCCAATAGGTTTCGTCCCGCATTTATTTTTTCGTGCAAGACCGGGTTGCTCGTATGCCGTAGATTAAATGCCCATGTTTTAGGAACCTTTTTGCCATGCATTTTAGAGCGGTCATTGGTATTTTTTACGTGTAGGGATTTGCCGTTAGATTATTTTCCGTGTTTAGGACGTTCTCTCGCATTTACGTGTGATGAAATTATTGTTGTGCAACCCCACATATTTTATATGTTTTCGGGGTAGAAAAATCCATTGGATTTTCTGTGCAATTAGTTTTAGCATTAGAGCAAGTTAGTTCGCGCGATATTTTGCCGTGATGCCCTTTTGTTCAATTCGTAGGATTTATTCCGTGCTTCGTTTGAAGGAGTTGTCAACTAGAGAGTTGATCTTGGATGTTTTGGCTAGCCCCTGTTATTTTTAGTTGCACTAGAAATGCATGTTTAGGTGTGGTTTGCTTGCTCTCAAGTTGCTAGAAATAGTGCTGATTTGGAGGAATTGAAATATTTCTAAGTCTGGAATCTGTTATATTTTGTTGCTGTCTTGTCTTGCTTCTATCTTTTGATCTGTAGCTCTTTTGAGGTTGGTGCAATGGAGTTAGTTGTAGCCCTTGTGATTCTCTAGCATGATTTGAATTTTTATGCCATTTGGAGACCTGTAGCTTTGGGTTTTTCTGCTGTCAATATGGCTTTAGATCGAAAACTGCACTTTCATGAGGTGTAATTTTCACTAAGTCTGAAATAGTGTGTGGGATGCCATTTTGTGTCTTCTTTCCCTAGTGATCCATGATGCCATGCTAGTTGTTGTTAGTTGTTTGTAGTAGTGCTTCTTGCCCTCTTTCGTGTCATGCCTTACTTGAGTTTATCGGAGTTGTGTAGCTCGTAGTTGTGGGGCGTAGAAAATGCTATGTGGTTGATTTTGGCAAATTGTAGTGATTTCTTGTTTTGCTTGTAGTTGTTGAACCGTAGCTCCAATTTGATCGTGCCCTATATGAAACTTGCTTAGAATCTTGTGTAGTTTCATTTTCTCTTTCTGGTTATATGTTTTGAAGTGCTCGTGACCGTCGTTGCACACATATTGCATTCATGCCATCATAACTTGTGGTGCTTGTAACTTTTGATCCGTAGCTCCGTTGTAGATGATCTCTATGTGTGGATTGCTTGTAACGACGCACAGAATCACGTGAACCTATTTGTTTTGCTATTTAACAACCAATTAAATGTGTTAGTTCAGATCTGGACATAATTGTAAATTAACATGTGAGGTCTTCTCGGAGGTGCCATATGTCATTTCCGACCTCATTTAAAATGCCTAGATAGGTAGATTAATTGCGCTTCACCTCTTACCATGTTTAACCACATTTAATATTGCCGTGTATCTAATCAGGATAGAACTAAATAATTAAACGTGGAGTTTCGTCAATATGCAACTCGTTGCATATTGAGCTTCACTTAATGTGTAGTGTTTGATTGTTGTGATTGTCATGCCTTGCATTAGACCGTTCATGCATCATTTGTGTTGTGCATCGTGTGGTGAATTCCGTGTGTTGATTTGTGTTTCCTGTTTGCTTCGTCTCGATAGAGTTCCGCAAGCATGTCGGAAGTGAGGATCCGTTCGACTACGTCGGTTCGTCTGCTTCACGGAGGCATTCTTCTTCCAAGCGGGATCTCATGCAAGATGACCATTTCCCAGATACCATTACTATCATTGCCATGCTAGTTTTATCACTTCTCTCGCTTATGTATCATTGCCTACCACATGTTAAATACCAGCCTCTCAACAATGCCATGAAAACCTTCAACCTGTTCAATCTAGCAAACCACTGATTGGCTATGTTACTGCTTGCTTAACCCTGTGTTAGCATTGCTAGTTGTAGGTGCTTTGCTTCCATGTGAAAGCATGGGTTCCTTGTTATATCACCATATTTAAATGCTATTTAATTTAATGCACCTATATACTTGGTAAAAGGTGGAAGGCTCGGCCTTTCTAGCCTGGTGTTTTGTTCCACCTTTGCCCCCTTAGTTTCGGCTATCGTTGTTATGTTCCATAATTGAGCGCTCCTAACACGATCGGGGTTGTTATGGGGACCCCCTTGATAATTCGTTTTAGATTAAGACTGGTCTGGCAAGGCCCAACTTTGGTACTACATTTGCCTAATCACCTAATAAAATTGCATAGGGACTTTCCGGACCCCGAGTATAATTTAATCAACCCCCGGGCCAGTGCTTCTCATGAGTGTTGGTCCAAAAAGGACAGACTGCGGGGCCACCATGGGGCAACTCGAGGTTTGGCACCTGTAGGCTTTTCCATCCGTCGTGTCCTGAGAATGAGATACGCGGCTCCTATCGGGTTCGTCGACACGTCGGGCGGCCTTGCTGGATTAGTTTTACCTTTGACGAAATATCTTGTGCATCGGGATTCCTGTGATGCTTTGGGTAATCTCAGAGTTGAGGTTTTCCACTAGGGAATCTGACGAGATCACGAGCTTCGTGATTGAGGATTTCTATGCGGCTTGTGGTAATTTGTGATGGACTAGTTGGAGCACCCCTGCAGGGTTAAATATTTTCGGAAAGTCGTGCCCGCGGTTATGTGGCAACGTGGAAACTTTGTTTAACACTGGTTCTAGATAACTTGAAGTAACTTAATTAAAATATACCAACTATGTGCGTAACCGTGACTGTCTCTTTCGTGAGTTCCTTCTCCGATCGAGGACACGGTGGGGTTATGTCTGACGTAGGTAGGTGTTCAAGATCATTCATTTGATCATCCGTAGTTCACGTCTGTAATGCGTAGAGCTTCCCCCTCTTATTTCTTGTACTCGTAAGTTTAGACACCAAATATATGCGTAGTCACTGCTGCAACCTCACCACTTAACCATACCTCACCCATTAAGCTTTGCTAGTCTTGATACCTTTGGAAATGAGATTGCTGAGTCCCCTGTGGCTCACAGATTACTACAACACCAGTTGCAGGTAAAGGTAAAGGTTACTTGACGCGAGCGCGTTGATTGTTCATTTGGAGTTGCTTCTTCTTCTTCTTCTTCATCGATCTAGGATGGGTTCCAGGCCGGCAGCCTGGTATAGCAAGGATGGACGTCGTTCTTCTTTTCTCGTTTGTTTTCGTCCGTAGACGGACCCTTCTCTTCTTCATGATGATTATGTATTGTACTGCTGTGACTCTGATGTAGCTTGTGGCGAGTGTAAGCTAATTCTGTATATATCTCATCTCTTCAGTACATGTACTTGTAACGATATCCATTGTTGCGACACGACGAGATGCGCTTCTATCCCTGACGAGGCCTTCATGCCAAATTGAGGATAGGGTCGCATCTTGGGCGTGACAGTATCGGAGCGGATCGGTTCGTAGCGGACGTCGTGGAAGTCGTGGTCGTCGTGGAACTCGGGTCTTGTCGACGGTAGTCGTTCGCTCGGCGTGGTGGTTCACGGTCTTCGGCGACGGAAGTCGAACTCGTTTTCCGAAGAGGTCCGGGGTCGTCGAGGACGTCGTGGACTCGGCGAATTTGTCGACGACCCACCGGTGGCGGGAATGGTGCACGTGGTCTCCGGCGACGTTCCAACAGACAACCGGGCAAGGCAACAGCAGCAAGCAGCGGCATCGCGGCAACAGCAAGCAGGCACGGTAGCAGGGCAAGCGGCACAAGCACGCAACAGCTAGCAAAAACCTGCCTAGCAGCAGCAATCCGCAGCAACACAACTAGCAGCTACTAAAGGTAGCCAGCAACAACAACTAAAAGGCAAGCATAGCAACAGCAGGAAGCTATAGCTAGCAGGCCAAGCATCCATCCGTAGCAGGCTTCGGCAACAGCACTAGCAGGCAAGCAATAGCTTCGGCAGGAGGAGCATCTAGCAAGCAACTAACATCAACAGAACAACTTGCAACAGCAGTAGGCAACGACAGCTAGCATGCACGCAGCGGCAGCAGCCTGGCAGGCAAACAGCAAGCAACTACCAGCATCTACCAGCAGCAGTAAACGGTAAGCATCAGCACTCGCTCGCAGCATAACAGGCAGCAACAGCAAATCGCGACAGCAACAGCACAGCGAGGCAGGCACAACGGAAGCAACAAAATGGCATCGCGGCGCGGGGGATCGGCGGCCGACGAGCTCGCGAGGGCGAGGGGCGAAGGGAGGCCGCGGCACGGGGCCTGGAGATGGTGACCAGGGCGCGCACGGGAGGCCAGGGCGAACGGCCATGGCGGCGGCCGCGCGGGGACGGTGCAGGAGGCGCGGCGACCAGCTCGGGACGACGGGGCGAGCAACCGGCGCAGGGGCTCCTGGTGCAGGCGGCGGGCTGCAGCGAGCACGGCAAGGCAGAGGAGGTCGGGGCGAGGGCGAGCACGACGCACCGGCGAGCAGCGAGGCAAAGCCGAGGGAGGCCATGGCGCGGGAGGAGGGCTCCGGCGTGGACGAGCTCGCGAGGCGGCGCGTGGGGCAGCTCGGGCATGCAGGGGACGCGGGGAGGACGACGGCTCACAAGGAAAAGAGGGAGAAAGGGGATCGGGACATGAGACACGAGGAAGGAGGCGCTGGGAGGGGAGAACGACGCTGGGGCTGGGCTAGGTCAGGGAGGGGAGGCCTGGGCCTTGGCCTGGGGTCCTCCCCCTTTGTTTTTTCTTTCTTTAAATCTTTTAAAACAGAAAATTTTAAACAAAGAAAAGTTTTTAACAAAAATAAAATACAATAAATGCCTTTGAATCCTTTGAAAAAAAATATTCCCAACTACAAGAAATAGTTGGGCATTTTTAAAAGAAATAAAATAAAACCTTTTGAAGAATTAAAATTAAAACTCGTTTACAAAAGAATAAAAAAAATCAAACCCCTTTTATTAATAAAAGGGTCTCTAGTTTTATAAAAAATAACAAAGGAAAAAAATAAAGCAAAACCTAGGGGTTGCCCTCACATTTAATAAAATGATTTTCTTTAAAAGAAGACGAATCTTTATTTTGAAAAATAGGGGTTAAAACGAAACTTTAGCAAAACCACAAAATGAAATAAGAGGAGAGAGAGGGGGAACTACTATCGCTCTACGACTCGGTGATCACTCGAAGCACAACACTCAATACACCACACGTGACAGACGATGCAAGATGCCATGCATGATGCGACGATGCAAACTAAATGAAGAGGCCACAAAATAAAGTAACCACACGACGGAAACAAAAATAAAGGAGAATCTTCTGGAACGTCGGCATCGGGCTGTCACAATCACGCAGTTCTAGCGGCACTCCACACCGCTCCAACGCCGCAACAGTACCTTGGCGGTGGCGACTCGTACATGGATACCGGAGCCACGGCTCACATGGCCGCCAACCCCGGTAACCTTCTTACCGCTCACCCAGTTCACACAACTGCTCGCATTACCGTCGGTGACGGTTCTTCCATGCCTATTACTCATGTCGGTCATGTTGCTTTTCCCTCTAACTTCACACCATTACACCTTTCTAATGTCCTAGTTTCTTCTGACATTGACATCATTAAAAACCTTGTTTCCGTTCGTTGTCTTACACGTCACAATCTTGTCACCATTGAATTTGACATGTTTGGTTTTTTCTGTTAAGGATGCCCGTACCCGGATGGTGCTCTACCGCTGTGACAGACCCGACGAGCTCTACCCTGTCCACTCGCCCACTTCCTCCGTCGCCGCTCCCATGACGCTTTCCGTCGGAGTGGACCTTTGGCACACGCGTCTCGGTCATCCCAACACCACCACCCTTCGTCATATTCTTCGGAGTTTTTCATTCACGTGTGATAAGATCGACGATCACACTTGTCATGCTTGTCGTCTCGGCAAACATGTTCGTCTTCCTTTTAGCACTTCCTCGCATGTTGCCTCATACCCATTTGAGTTAATTCATAGTGATGTCTGGACCTCTCCTGTTGCAAGTAATACGGGCTATGTTTATTATCTTGTCATCCTTGACAATTTTTCACACTATGTGTGGACCTTCCCGTTGCGGCGAAAGTCGAATGATGTTCCCACTCTCACCACATTCTACTCATATGTCTCCATGCAGTTTGGACGCCCCATTCATGCATTGCAAACAGATAACGGGAATGAGTTTGATAACCTTGCGATTCACAACCTTCTCGCCACCCACGACACGATTTTTCGTCTAACTTGCCTGTACACTTCGCAACAAAATGGTCGCGCTGAGCGCGTGCTTCGCACTCTTAATGACTGTGTCCGCACCCTTCTCTTTCACGCCAACGTGCCACCACGTTTCTGGCCTGACGCGCTTGCCACCGCATCACTTCTCATCAACATTCGCCCCTATCGCCCTTGCGGCAACTTTGCACCTCATCACCTTTTGTTCGGCACGCCACCTTCCTATGCTGAGCTCCGCATTTTCGGTTGCCTGTGCTACCACACCGCTTCCACTACTCCTCATAAGCTTGCACCGCGGTCCGTAGCCTGCATCTTTCTCGGCTATCCCGCCAACACCAAAGGCTACCGCTGCTACGATCCTCTCTCACATCGGGTCATCACTTCCCGACACATTTACTTTGATGAGATGGTTTTTTCCTTTTCAGCAGGTACCTTCGGATGTTGCGGCTTTGCCCGCTCCCGGTGACGGCCGCCCACGTGCCTCTCTTGGGCCGCCTCCCGTCGTTGAGGGTGCCCCCCGCGCCACGGGTCGAGTTTCTCCTTGCCTGGCTGCCTTCGGGGCTGCACCTCATCCGGCGCCCGCAGCGCCATTGGCGTCCCCGCCGCCAACTACGCCACCGGTTCCTCCGGCGGCCCCGTCGCCATCGGTTTCCCGACGCACACCACACCGTCGGACACTTCGGCGACCACGTTGTCGTCGGCCTCCCCGGAGGCCATGGCAGCCCACCCGACGTCTCCCACGGGCTC
This sequence comes from Hordeum vulgare subsp. vulgare, assembly GCF_904849725.1. Lineage (NCBI taxonomy): Eukaryota > Viridiplantae > Streptophyta > Magnoliopsida > Poales > Poaceae > Hordeum > Hordeum vulgare. Next base: position 607,855,016 of record NC_058519.1, on the reverse strand, counting down.
CTCGTCTTCATCGCCCACCATCGCCCCGGACTCGCAGCCCCGCCCGATGACTCGCTCTCGGGCTGGCACCTTCCGTCCGAGCATGCGGTACACCAGCGACGAGTAGCTTCTCGCTGCTTCCACCTCTGCACCGTCCCCTCTCCCATCGTCAGCTCGAGCCGCCCTTCGGGACCCTCATTGGCTCGCTGCGATGCAGGACGAGTTCGATGCACTCCAGCGGAACCGCACCTCGCAGGTTGTACCTCGGCCGCCTCGTGCTAACATCATCTCGGGCAAATGGGTGTTTCGGCACAAGACTCGTCCGATGGCACTCTCGAGCGCTATAAGGCTCGCTGGGTGGTTCGAGGCTTTCGGCAGCGTGCGGGCGTGGACTTCACCGACACCTTTGCCCCGGTTGTGAAACCGGGCACGATCCGCACCGTGCTCCAGCTTGCTGTCTCCCGAGCTTGGCCTATGCATCAGTTGGACATTTCTAACGCCTTCTTGCACGGTCACCTCGTTGAGCAGGTGTTCTGTGAGAAGCCCACCGGCTTCGTCCACGCCACGCATCCAGACCATGTGTGCTTGCTCTCCCGTTCCCTTTACGGGTTGAAGCGGGCGCCTCGCGCTTGGTACCAGCGCATCGATGTATTCCTACAGACGCTCGGATTTACATCGACTTGCTCTGATGCGTCCCTCTTCGTGTATCATCACGTCGTTGACACAACCTACTTGCTCCTGTACGTCGACGACATCATCCTGACGGCATCCACTGTCGCACTCCTCCAGCGGCTCACTGCTCGTCTTCACGCTGAGTTTGCCCTGAAGGACTTGGGCCCCCTGCACTACTTCCTTGGCATTGAGGTGGTTCGACGACCCGATGGGTTCTTCCTGCACCAGCAGCGTTACGCCCATGAGCTTCTCGATCGAGTAGGCCTGCTTAACTACAAGACTGCTCCCACGCCCGTCGACACCAAGGCCAAGGTTTCCGCTATGGAGGGTTCTCTCGCATCCAATGCAGCCTTCTATCGCTCCATTGTGGGTGCCTTGCAGTACCTAACCCTGATGCGCCCCTGACTTGCAGTATGCTGTTCAGCAGGTCTGTCTTCACATGCATGCTCCGCATGATTCTCACTGGACCATGGTGAAGCGTATCCTTTGTTACATACGCGACACCCAGTCCATGGGATTGACGCTAACAGCCTCCGCCTCCACCGACCTCATCGCCTACTCTGATGCGGACTGGGCTGGATGCCCGGACACACGACGCTCCACTTCGGGGTACTGTGTCTACCTTGGGCCATCTCTGATCTCTTGGTCTTCCAAGCGACAGCCCACCTTCTCCCGCTCGAGTGCCGAGGCAGAGTATCGGGCAATGGCTAACGCCGTTGCTGAATGCTCTTGGCTTCATCAGCTGCTTCAGGAGTTGCTTTGTGATGTCCACAAGGCGACGCTGGTCTACTGCGACAACGTCTCTGTTGTGTACCTCTCCGCCAACCTGGTCCACCATCGTCGAATGGAGCATATTGAGCTCGACATACACTTTGTTCGCGAGCAGGTGGCTCTTGGGCGCATTCGGGTTCTGCATGTTTCGACCGCGCCACAGTTCGTCGATGTCATGACAAAAGGACTGCCTACTTCTGTCTTTGAGGAGTTTAGGTCCAGTCTTTGCGTCTCCGGCGACGCTTCGACGGGGGGACGGGGGGGGAGGGGGGGGGGGTTGAATATATGGTTTGTGCATGTACATTGTATGGCCCGGACCACCTCCTAGCCTTTGTATAGTTGAGGTTGAGGCCCAATACTTCATATATACGTGTGCTATGCACCGATCAATACATCGTAAAGCATTGCCAAACAATCGTTTCCAACACAAACGAAGGGAGTAGTTGGCTTCATAAATCTTATGAACATGTCATATTTCTTGTCAAAAACCTTTTTTTTAAGGGCGGACCATTCTGATGTCAAATGCTAGCTCAGCCACTATGTGCACGTCCTAACAAAGCCACACCCGGCTCGCCCATGGGGTTTCGCTGGTTCGGGCGTGGGCATGGTGATGCCGTAGGAGAACACGTTGAGTGGCATTACGTGCGGCAAACGGAACTAAACAGTAGTATCAGACAGCTTCAGGCCCTGTTTGATAACAAAGTAGTAAAAAAACTAAAGTATTAAAAACTGCAGTAATTTTACGTGTAGATAGAAAATACCATGGTTTTAATATAACAACATTTTTTGCAGTATTCATAATGTAGAGAAACTGTTTGATTACGCCACATATTACTGCAGTTTAGATCGAACAAGTACACGGGAAAAAGATAACGACGTCCCACCCCTTCTTTTTGCCTTCTCTGGTTTTTTAAAAAGAGGTATGGGGTTCTTTTTTTATGCAGAGAAAAAACCACAGTTTTTTTAATACTGTAGTTTTAAAATCACAATTCTTAGAGGCCAACCAAACATTTCATTGTAAATAAAACTATAATAATCTCCAAAACTGCAGTATTCTAAAAATACTACGAAAATTCTTTGTTATCAAACAGGGCCTCAATCACATCCTAATCCGAATTTTCCATTACCATAACCCATAAACACCGGACCAAACGACTTTTTTCAATTCGCCTCATCATATTATATATAAATACAAAGTTATTTGAACAGATACATCGTTCCTGATGTAGCCTCCGTATGGATGTACTCCTACTCAGTAAGGCGGAACGCCTGGGTAGTTGCCGGCAGGGAAATACCTGCAAACAGCGACGGTGTCGCGGCTGCTCCGGCAGGTGCGGCGGGCGCAGCCGAGCTCTTGCGTGGTGTTCCACACCACCTGCGTGTAGGACCCGCATATCTTGCCGGGCGCGCACGCGTTGGCGCGGTGGTCGTACCACTGCCGCTCGTACACCCACGCGCCGGCGACGGCCGCGCCGTCTTGGTACCCGCTGCCCCAGTAGGTGTTCTGCCCGTAGACATGCGGGATGCCCCACTCGAGCGGCTCCAGCTTGCAGCGGATGCCGAGCCGGCCCGCGTACCGCTTGGCGTCCTGCTCCAGCGTCGAGTTCCACGCCAGGGGCGCCACGCCGACGTCGCGGCGCGCGTCGTTGTGCGCCTGCAGGAACTGCGTTGCCGTCGGCACGCTAGCGGCCGCGACGGCGACGGCGACGCCATTGTTGCTGCTAATGCTGGGGTTGCTGGCTGATGCCGGCGACGACGAGGCAAGTGCAAGAAGCAGGATGGCGACGCAGACGAAAGGCGACATGGTCGTCTGCCGCATCTGTGACTGTGAGCTCGGGTGATTTGGTGAAGTTATAGAGGAATTGACGTGTGCTTATATAGAACAACAGGGGTTAACTTGCAGGAGCGTATGCGTCAGTTTGGTATTCGGAGAATTAACATGAGACGCTCATCTACGAGTAATTAATGGCATTCACTACTACTGAGAATTTAACAGGTTTGCCGTTTTGCATGTCCATACGACTTCCTTCTCCCTACTACTCCCTCCGTCTAGAATTTCTTGTCCCAAACACAGTTCATGTGAGTTAATCACGTTGTCCTGTACACATAAGATTAGAAAAAAAGATAAACCGAGTCCTAGTAGTATTAGCATACCCAGGGACGGACCCAGGTTATAGGCTGTGGGGCAGCTGCCCCCACTCGATTTTTCCAGTGTATTGCAGTTGGTCCGACGTATATTCGATGTGCCCCCACTCAGTTAAATACCCTGCCCCCACTCAGCCTTGTATTTGTTTATTTTTAAAAACCCAACTCTACAGAAGAAGCCGCACAAGAAAAGGAGTTGCCACACGAGCAGCCTTCAGCGTACGTCAGACGCCTCCTACCTGTACCCACGCACGTTGCCTGATTAATCCCATGGCCAGATTTCACGTACAGGCTCGCATCGTCCAGTCAAAAATAATCGGGGATGCAGCCACACACGGGATTGAATTTGGCAAGCATTTGACCTGGCCTCGCGTCGCCGCGGAGTCGCCTCGCCGGATCGCTGCGGCAAATCGCCGACTTACCATTGCTGCCTTGCACTACTGCATCATCAAACACACATCTCCATTCCACAGTTCACTAATTCTAATTGACATCAAGATATGCCGTTTAATTCCCTAACTCTTATGGAATTGTGTGTATAATTACCAATCTGAGTGATTAGGCCAGTTCAAAAAATGTGACATATAAAGTATTCTCTCCTATCCATATTAATTAACACAACCTCTATGCAATGTCAATTTATTCCGATCGAAGGGAGTATGCAACTTTATACTTACCAGTAATTGCTGGTTCCTTCTCAAAAGAAAAGTAATGGCTAGTCCAGAACAAAAAATTCCATTTTAATTCAGATCATCTATTCGGCCCAAAATAATTATTAGACAATCTATTGCTACTTGCTACTAGTTTTTGGCACACTTCATCTTCATGTATTTTTTTTTGAAATGGTAATTATCCTGCGTCCACTAAGAAGAAAAGAGTTGTCCAGTTAATTAAAAAAAACTTAGCGAAAACATGGTTAGTATTCGTTCTTAAATGGTTAGTATTCTTTCACTTTTCCACAAACATGGTTAACGCGTGAAGAATGAAGTGATTAGTGTCCATGTTTTTTTTACATAAATGCTATGAATTCTTTTTGCCTTGTTGGTTCATGAATATGTCCGTACAATTTTTGCCCCCTCTAAGTTTTTTTCCTGGGTCCGCCCCTAAGGATACCTAGTCCTAGTCTATTTCCATCAAGGCGATTGAGAGCAATGACACGTAGACTTTGGTAACCCGACCTCCAAACCAAAAGGCGATGGGTTTGAAGTGGGTTTATAAGTTAAAGAAGGACACGGAGGGTGTCATTGTAAAGTACAAGGCAAGACTCGTTGCAAAGGGCTACGTACAACGTTAAGGAGTTAACTATGATGAGGTGTTTGCACCGGTTGCTCGACTCGAGACGGCGAGAGTGCTCCTAGCTTTGGCAGCACAAGAGGATTGGAAGGTTCATCATATGGATGTTAAATCCGCTTTCCTCAACGGCGATCTCACAGAAGAAGTGTACGTAGAACAACCCCTCAGCTACGAGAAGAAAGACGAACAAGCGGAAGTTGACAAGCTCAAGAAGGCACTTTACGGGCTGATGCAAGCGCCAAGAGCTTGGAATTCAAAGTTAGACCAAAGTATGGTCACGCTCAGGTTTAAAAGATGTGCCCTCGATGATCCGAAGAACAGTCTACAAAGCACCAAAGAAGAGGTGAAGATTGAAGACATGACCAAAAATGAGTGTTGTCATCAAGCTACGGACGAGCCAACGACAGTAAAGACGGTCCATGAAATGCTGCAAGGGACGACAAAGGTCATGCCGATGATAACAGTTATGAGAAGCAGCAATCTTGTTTGGGACCCAGGTCAAAAGTAAGAACATCGTGATTAGGGGATAAATGTGAGTTAATCACGTTGCCATGTACACATAGGATTAGGAAAAAAGCCAAACTGAATCCTAGTAATATTATAATACCTAGTTCTAATCTATTTTCATAGTCTCTTGTAGATGTGTATAAAAGGCACCCTAGGGATGGTGCTTGTAACACAAGATCAATCGAAAAGCAAAAACAGCCAAGGCTCGTTACGGCCTTTAGCCATCAAGTCTCGAGTTTCTCCTATGCGTTAAGTACCGGCGGCAAGTTTCAGCGATCAAAGGAGCCCACGTGATAGTTTTGTACTTGCATGTGCATGTGCCACGTCAAGAATCCATCCACCAGTTAGTGTGCTTGCTTGCTCCTTGTAGCTGCTGGATGATTTGATCTATGGGATCAAAAGCCATCAGTTCAATGCTAATTTTGCACCAAAAAAAAAAAAAAAAAAACTTGCAGTTTCAAAACAGTCACAAATCCCTCCATTCCGTCTTCTTCCTTTACTGTCGGCCGTGCGTCGCCAGGGGCCAGCGCCGCCAAGCTGTGTGATTTGCCGCCGTACAAGAAGTGCTCCACCTCCGTCGTCGTCGTAGCCACGTACATGCCCCGCCACCGCCGCTCAGATTTGTGCCATCGCGATTCCCTCCCGCCGCGATTACCTGTGGGTGTCGCCGGAATTTCCCACCATGATCCTGTGGAGCATGAGCTCCCACTCATCCTCCTCGAGCTCCCGCTAGCCCTCCTTGAGCCGCCTCGCGTGCGCCGTTGGACAAGGAGCTCGTGCGTGTGTCTTTGTGTGCCACTGTGCTGCTCCTTCTCCTCTACCCATGCTGTTGTTTCTCCTCTACTTCTCCCCTGCCGCCGGTGGAGCTCTGCCGTGCTGCTTCCGCTCCACTACCCGTGCTGCTTTTGCTTCAGTGCCCGTGCTGCTGCTGCTCCTCTACGTCTGATCAAAGCTGCTGTTGGTGTTGCTCCTCTGTTCTCTAAAGAAGGTACATGTACATTTAACTGAAAATTGTACAGTAGCCGGCTCCTTTGTTTCATACTCCTGTTGAATATCGAGTATTGTTAACTGAAGTTCATTTAGGAGCAATGTAAGTGCAGGCCTAAGGAAATTATTGTTAACTGAAAATTAGTGAAGTTGATTTGCTTATCAGAGTATTGTTAACTTAATCAGAGTATTGCTCCTCTGCTCTCTGTTGTTGTTACTTGATGTCAGTTAACTGGATCGGTACAAAACCAAACTCAAAATTATTGTATGAACATTCTGTCAGTTAAGTGATTTTAGTTTTACTGTCACAGTGTACTTGTTACTTGCTGTCAGTTAACTGAAGTTCATTCTGTCAGTATGAACATTGTTGTTGATGCTACTGCTGCTCCTCTGTCCGTGTTGCTGCTGTTCGTGTTGGTGTTGTTGATCCTCTGCCCGTTCTTCTGCTGCTGATCCAACTGACCGTGTCGTGTTGCTGCTGCTGATGATGCTCATCTGTCCGTGTTGCTGCTGATGCTCCTCTGTTCGTGTTGCTGTTGTTCGTGTTGCTGCTGTTGATCCTGTGCTCTCTGAAGAAGTCCATGTGTGCTACTGCTCTTATTTGCTTTATGAAGAAGTCCCAGTGTGCTGGTGTTGCTCTCTATTTGCACTCTGAAGAAGGAAATCCATCGTAGTATTGGTACCTATAAATTCGTGAAATTGATTTACTTTTAGCTGAATCATGACAATGCCAATCATGGAGTACATCAAGAATTGATTTACTGTTAAATCGGTTTTAGCCATGTCAAATCAGTTTTAGCCATGTCAACCCCTGAAAAGCAAGATAGGACCAAGAGGACACCAATCCCAAGGTCTGCTCATTAGTGTTTAATTTCTACAATCACGCTCTCTTTATTTTTACAATCATGCTCTCTTTATTTTTACAATTTCTTGTTTGACTTACATACTCTTTTTACGTGTGTGTGTATATTCTTGTTACGGTACCATGGTGTACTCATCTTTTGTCATTGATAGCAGGAGTATGGATTTGAACATGATACCTCAGGAGGAAGAAGATGAAGGTATTAATTTGAATTGGATCCCTCAAGAGGAAGAGGATGGAGGTATGGATTTGAACATGATGCCTCTAGAGGAAGAGGATGAGAGTATTAATTTGGAAATAGTGATTCAAAAAACAATCAATCTAGAAATGAACATTCAGCTCAACATTTGGCCACCTGTACGACGCTCGAATGCTTCCTGCCCTTCCTGTTGGGGATTGAGGCGCCACACCCCATTTCTGTAATCTTGACACCAGCATACAACAACAATGGATAAACTGAAGTTAGTAAAAAAAATGGAGATAGAGGTAGGCGGCAAAGTTCTGAATCTCTAAAACTAAAATAAGCTTAAAAGCATATGTAGAGCAATACAAGATGATCCCCATCCAATCATAAACATATTGGCCAAGTTTCATTGCTTGATGGCCATTTAGACAGTTTGAAAGTGATAAAACTTATTTTATTCTAGTCAAAGCATCACACTGACAAAGCTTATTTTATTTTATTCGCCCGGGTCATCTCCCACGCTGCCGCCGCTGGCTTTGAGCCCTGGCTCGCCGACCACACCAACTTCGTCCGCCTCTACCTCGGCGGCGAGAGCGCCGGTGCCAACATCGCGCAACACGTGGCGATGCGGGCGGACGCAGAGGGGCTGGCTCACGGCGCCACTATCCACGGCCTCCTCATGATCCACCCCTACTTCCTCGGCACCGACAAGGTGGACTCCGACGACCTGGACCCAGCGGCGTCGGAGAATTTGGCCATCCTTGTTGGAAATATGTCCTAGAGGCAATAATAAATTAGTTATTATTATATTTCTTTGTTCGTGATAATCGTTTATTATCCATGCTATAATTGTATTGATTGAAAACGTAAATACATGTGTGGATACATAGACAAAACACTGTCCCTAGTAAGCCTCTAGTTGACTAGCTCGTTGATCAAAGATGGTCAAGGTTTCCTGACCATAAACAAGTGTTGTCACTTGATAACGGGATCACATCATTAGGAGAATCATGTGATGGACTAGACCCAAACTATGAATGTAGCATATTGTTCGTGTCATTTTATTGCTATTGTTTTCTGCATGTCAAGTATTTATTCCTATGACCGATCATATAACTCACTGGCACCGAAGGAATACCTTGTGTGTATCAAACGTCGCAACGTAACTGGGTGACTATAAAGGTGCTCTACACGTATCTCCGAAGGTGTGTGTTGAATTAGTATGGATCAAGACTGGGATTTGTCACTCCGTGTGACGGAGAGGTATCTCGGGGTCCACTCGGTAATACAACATCACACACAAGCCTTGCAAGCAATGTGGATTAGTGTAAGTCATGGGATCTTGTATTACGGAACGAGTAAAGAGACTTGCCGGTAACGAGATTGAAATAGGTATGCGGATACCGACGATCGAATCTCGGGCAAGTAACATACCGAAGGACAAAGGAAATGACATACGAGATTATATGAATCCTTGACACTAAGGTTCAACCGATAAGATCTTCGTAGAATATGTAGGATCCAATATGGGATCCAGGTCCCGCTATTGGATATTGACCGAGAAGTGTCTCGGGTCATGTCTACATAGTTCTCGAACCCGCAGGGTCTACACACTTAAGGTTCGATGATGTTTTAGTATAGTTGAGTTATATGTGTTGGTGACCGAAGGTTGTTCGGAGTCTCAGATGAGATCACGGACATCATGAGGGTTTCCGGAATGGTCCGAAACGAAGATTGATATATAGGAAGTTGGTGTTTGGATTCCGAAAAGTTTTCGGCATTGTCGGCAGTGTATCGGGAGTGACGAATGGGTTCCGGGGGCCCACTGGGTGGGCCCACCACGCCCCAAGGGGTCCACGTGGGTTTATTGGATGTACAATAAGATATAATGGGCTAACAAAGTCATTCAAGGAAATCGCATGAGGAAAAAGTGGAAAATCCAAAAGAGGTGGAAAAATAAGGAAGGAGTCCTAATCCAAGTGGGATTGGAGAAGGATTCCTCCCATCCCCAAGTCGGCTGACCCAAGGAGGCCCTCTTGGCCGGCGCCCTCAGGGCTTGCCCCACCCCTTAGCTCCTCCTATATATACTAGAGGTTTAGGGCTGTTTGAGACACAACTTTGCCACGTGCAACTCAAACCTACACCTCGTAGTTCTTCCTCTAGATTGGATTTCTGCGGAGCTCGGGCGGAGCCCTGCAGGAATAGATTATCACCAACACCGGCGCGCCGTCACGCTGCCGGAGAACTCATCTACTTCTCTGTCTTGCTTGCTGGATCAAGAAGGCCGAGATCATCGTCGAGCTGTACGTATGCTGAACGCAGAGGTGCCGTCCATTCGGCGCTAAATCGGAACGGATCATGGGACGGATCGCGAGACGGTTCGTGGGACGGATGGTGGGACGGTTCGAGGGACGTGAAGACGTTCCACTACATCAACCGCGTTTCTTAACGCTTCCCGCTGTGTGATCTACAAGGGTACGTAGATCTAATCTCCAGTCATATATAGACATCACCATGATAGGTCTTCGTGTGCGTAGGAAACTTTTTGTTTCCCATGCAACGTTCCCCTACAAGCCTGTGGCGCGTCATGTGCCCGACCACCACCGGGGAGGACGACCCACTCATTAACCCGTTCGTGGACGGCGCATCGGGCCTGGAGGCCCTAGCGTGCGGGCGTGTGCTGGTATGCAACGGGGAGGGCGACACCACCTCCATCGCGGCCAGCGGGTCCACCTCTGGCATGCCTTCCCCCCTCCCCCACCCCCTCCTCGAGCGCGAGGGACTAGACAGAGCTAGGAGAAAGAGGGGGTGCGAGGAAAGGTCTGCATGGGAGGGATTGGCCGGAGTTGGATGTGAACTGGACGGAGTTGGCCGTGGACGGTGGTGGTGGAAAGGGGAAAGGGAAAAGGGAGATGCTTCACGATTGAAGAAAGGAGAGAGAGAGCGCGAGTTGTGTCGGGAAAACCCGAAAGGCCCTTTTGCAAATATGCCATCATGACATCAATTTCAGGATGGAGGGAGTATATTGCACAATAGACAAACCTTCCTTTTGTACACAAAAAATGTGAGAAAAAATGAAATAAATTAGTTTGCATGTTGAATATTTCTTACATATTTGTAATAGGCTTTTGTCGAGTAGGGCATTTTGGAGACCAAGCTCCATAATAAAAGCAACTCCAATGGACCGACCCAAACTGACGACTTTTTTGTTTGTTTTTTGTTCGTTTAGGTCGGCCGCCCGTTCGGCGTACGCCCTATTTAAGATTTCGGGTCGGCAGTGCGTCCAACGTCTGCGACCCATATTTTCCAGCGTGACTCGCTCGCCGTCATTTTTCTACAAATATGCATACGTTTTGCATTATTTGACAATCAGACATATAAAGAAATAGCATAGTTTCACAACCAAATAAAGCATAGTTTTTAAATAAATAAGTATAGTTTTACAAACCTAATAAAAAATAAATTGTCTCAAATACATATGAAAAAAGATACATCTATTGGTTCCCAACATGAGCCCACATATGCTCAATCAAATTATTTTGCAGCTGGATATGAGTTTTCCAATCACGCATTTCATAATGAAATTGGACAAATTGTTCAAACATTGCCGCTCCTCCATACTCACACACAACATTGTCATCCTGAAATTGAAACCCTTGACGTAGATACATTACGAACGCTCATCTTATACGATCATATTATGCATAATCACACTAGTTGTCATCATCTCCCACAACTTCTTGGTGCTCCAAGTCCTAGCAGGGTACCGAACGATGCGTCATCGAGATTGCAAAACAGCAAAGGCACGCTAGACGTCTTTCCTAGGACTCTCTTGCTCTTGGGAAAATCTTTTCCTCTTCTCTCCTACAGGGTCGGGGATTGCCTTCACAATAGTGGTCAACTGAGGATAGATATTGTCACCTAGGTAGTATCCTTCATCGTAGTTGTGGTCGTTGATGGTAACATTTACCGGTGGATTGTTGCCTTCCACAAGCCTAGAAAACACCGGCGAGCGTTGAAGCACGTTGATATCATTATAGACAGTGGGTTGGTTGTGTCAAAGTAGTCCTTCCAAATAAGGAAATAACTACTCTCTCAATTACGATTCAACGACGAAAGGTGTCCCGGGATCGAGCCACAGAACAACGGCCGCTGGCTATTAAGGTGGTGATGGACCAACACGGCAGACAAGATCTCCTCCTCATCATTGGACGAGGAATCGTCGGAGTCGCAAAGGAAATTGTGGAAAAAGAACTTGTCGGCGGATCCCATTCTGTAGCTTGGCAAATTGTCGAACAACTTGTGGGCGTCGTCGAAGGAGTTAGCCAGCGAAGAGACGCGCCTCCCTTGGACCAGGTGGCTGGCCTGGAGAAGTCTCGACGATGAGACGATGGTGGAGGCGAGGTGGCAACGTTGGGGGAGGTCTGTCAGCACCTACAAATGGGCGGTGGCGATGACGCGGCGGAGGTGAACGAGGGTTTGCTATCGATATGGATGGGAAAGGATGACCAATGTGCCACCGACTAGCGGACCAGGGGGAGGAGTAGGCGGGCCCCGCGCGCGTCCGTCTCGTGTCCACACGGACGCAAATGAGGCTCAAAAATGGGTCGGGAATGAGTCGACACGCAGAAGAAAATCAGACGCGCGACCCAAACGGACGCACGCGGACGAAATGGGTCGGCTTGTTGGAGTTTCTCTAAAGGTCTTAATATTGAAAAATTCAAAATTCAAAAATTTCAGTTTAAAATAATCTGAAAAATACACATCTATACACGGATGTAATGTGTACTCGTGCAAAATTTCAAATTAAGGCCTCCATAGAGCTCGGCCTCCATTTCACATTTTCAGCTTTCGCCCTGCTCTATAAATGAAGTCAACACCACATCCATACAATAAGTTCAAGTGTCGTAAAATAAAATAGCATGTTGAGGCATCAACCCAAACACACCTAAGAAAAGCATGAAAAAAAGGAAAAAATGATAACCAAGTGGTCGAAGTATCCAGGGGGCTGCCGCGAGGCAAGTTAGCAAGCGAGACTAGTCGTCGCATCCATCATATGGTCCAGATGATTGCGATCTGCTTTCTATACAACGGGTGCTAGTGCTACAAAAAGGCAAATAATTTGAAGATAGAGTCAGAAACTTGTCTAAGAAAGATCCGTTTAATCATCATATTATTGCTTGCCGTCCGAAAATTCTAAGCTAACAACGCAAACACCAACCAGAAGAGGCGTCTACTCCTTCTATTCACGTTGACACGACTTTAAAGGAACCCGGCCAGTTCTAGGCCCTCCCAATTAGGCTCTCCACAAAATTCTTGAGGTCGTGCAAGAGAATAGGATGTAGGTCCCCGCCTTGGAGACGCAACACAGAGGGCACAACCATTATAAGAATTATGAAAACTTGCAACCATCAATATTTATCACTGAATAGTCATTATTTTTCATTTGTGGCCTTTTGTGATCAAAACAGTTGGTCAAAAGCTGGTCGTCTTTAATAAAACTTAACGATCAAAATGAGATGGTCGTTCGTTCTACGACCAATTTTTTGGTCACTCGCAATTTGCTCACAGCATGTCGGATCCGACGTGGCAAAATTGCGACCAAATGAAAAGGTCGTCGATTAGAATCAGTCCCGTCCAGTTCAGCTGTTCATATGAGCCAAGCCCAGTAATTGACGTTTTTAGTTGCTATAAATTCTGGTTGGCTACATGGGCTAACCTAACAATTCATCCTTGTATTTTACAGGCATTTGTCCTTTTTGCTACCCATTTTTTGTTTGGCCTCGGCCTTTTTACAATCCATTTTGAAGCAGGTGTTTAGGTCCCACGTTTGAGTTCTCTATTTGTGCTATAACCAATAACTTGATTCAAACAAAGACAGTAACACATAATATTTCATAAGGCAGCCAAACAAAGTATTTTACAATCATGGCAGTACACAACTATAGTTGGTTCACAAACTGAAAATATGAACAGAATACAAGATTGGATGATGAGCTCACATGCATTGCTGGATAAATCTCAAAATTTGTGCAGAGTGATTATTTGAGTATCTGAAACATTTGAAAAAATCTCAGATCATTTAGATAATCCTAGCCAATACTTTCTTCACAAAGCTTCTCTCTCAATAGAAACTTTTTAAATTTGCCGATGAAGATTTACTAGGCAAATGGAGCTGTATATTGGCATGTGGCAATTATTTGAATATGGAAGAGAGCCCAAAAAGTTTGAGGGAAATAGAAGGGGTCTAGATAGCACTTGCTTTGCAATGTGCCGATCTGAACAAAAAATAGAAATTAATTCTCAGCTCACATAGATGATTATATTGAGATGCAATTTGGAAAAGGATGATACTTTGGGCATATGAAGGCACTCTAAATTTTTCATACCATTTGGATAAATAAAAATGACACTTCCTTCACAATGCTCTCCACTGAATAGAAAATTAGGAAAAATATTAAGGGAAATTAGATAAATTAAATGAGCTAAAATTTGGTGGAGGGAGTTTCTATGGGTATGGTCATGTCCTGGTAAATTTCCAGCCATTATAAAGCAATATGAAATATACCTTCTTCACACACTGAACATATTGCCAGAAACAAAGATTTGATTGTGAGCTCACATGGATTGTTTATATATGTTTAACATTTTTCAAATACACGATTAACATCTTATATTCCCAACAAAAAAAACATCTTTTCATACATATGTTTTGATGTCTATATTTGTTTTTTCACATTGTACATTTTTGTGTACATATAAAAAGGAGGTGGCCTTAAGTACCAATGCATCCACGTTCACAACCTCATGACCATTTATATTGGCCGTAATCAGGTAGAAATAAGGCTTTCGACCACTATTGTCTGCTTTATGACCGTAATCAGGTAGAAATAAGGCAATTTCAGGGTTTGAGCCCTTCCTAGCGAAATGGTCCTGGATTTACGACCAATTCTGCTGGGGTCACTAAGAGAAGGTCACAAGTTGATATATTTCGTTTAGTGAACCCATTTACAAGATCGTGTCTTGATCATCTCCCTCCCATATGGGAGGCGATCCCTTAAAAATTGTGTAACAAAAATATTTATCTCTTGAAGTGTAATGACGCTTTCCAAAGCGGAGAAGCCCATGCAATAAGCAGCCGTCGACATAGGACATGTTATGGCAGGCTGACAAAGAAGACACTTGAAGGGGACAATGTTGGAATTATGCCCTAGAGGCAATAATAAATGTATAGTTATTATTATAATTCCTGTATCAAGATAATAGTTTATTATCCATGCTATAATTGTATTGAATGAAGACTCATTTACATGTGTGGATACATAGACAAAACACCGTCCCTAGCATGCCTCTAGTTGGCTAGCCAGTTGATCAATGATAGTCGGTGTCTTCTGATTATGAACAAGGTGTTGTTGCTTGATAACTGGATCACGTCATTGGGAGAATCACGTGATGGACTAGACCCAAACTAATAGACGTAGCATGTTGATCGTGTCATTTTGTTGCTACTGTTTTCTACGTGTCAAGTATTTATTCCTATGACCATGAGATCATATAACTCACTGACACCGGAGGAATGCTTTGTGTGTATCAAACGTCGCAACGTAACTGGGTGACTATAAAGATGCTCTACAGGTATCTCCGAAGGTGTTAATTGAGTTAGTATGGATCAAGACTGGGATTTGTCACTCCGTGTGACGGAGAGGTATCTCGGGGCCCACTCGGTAATACAACATCACATATAAGCCTTGCAAGCAATGTAACTTAGTGTAAGTTGCGGGATCTTGTATTATGGAACGAGTAAAGAGACTTGCCGGTAAACGAGATTGAAATAGGTATGCGGATACCGACGATCGAATCTCGGGCAAGTAACATACCGAAGGACAAAGGGAATGACATACGGGATTATACGAATCCTTGGCACTGAGGTTCAAACGATAAGATCTTCGTAGAATATGTAGGATCCAATATGGGCATCCAGGTCCCGCTATTGGATATTGACCGAGGAGTCTCTCGGGTCATGTCTACATAGTTCTCGAACCCGCAGGGTCTGCACACTTAAGGTTCGGCGTTGTTTTATGCGTATTTGAGTTATATGGTTGGTTACCGAATGTTGTTCGGAGTCCCGGATGAGATCACGGACGTCACGAGGGTTTCCGGAATGGTCCGGAAACGAAGATTGATATATAGGATGACCTCATTTGATTACCGGAAGGTTTTCGGAGTTACCGGGAATGTACCGGGAATGACGAATGGGTTCCGGGAGTTCACCGGGGGGGGGGGGGGGGGCAACCCACCCCGGGGAAGCCCATAGGCTTTGGGGAGACACATCAACCCTTAGTGGGCTGGTGGGACAGCCCCAAGGGGGCCTATGCGCCAAGAGAAGGAAATCAAAGGAAAAGAAAAAAAAGAGAGGGAGGAAGTGGGAAGGGAGGGGGACTCCTCCCACCAAACCAAGTCCAACTCGGTTTGGGGGGGGAGTCCTCCCCCCCTTGGCTCGGCCGACCCCTTGAGGGTCCCTTGGACCCCAAGGCAAGGTCCCCCTCCCTCCTCCTATATATATGGAGCTTTTAGGGCAGATTTGAGACGACTTTCTCACGGCTGCCCGACCACATACCTCCATAGTTTTTCCTCTAGATCGCGTTTCTGCGGAGCTCAGGCGGAGCCCTGCTGAGACAAGATCACCACCAACCTCCGGAGCGCCGTCACGCTGCCGGAGAACTCTTCTGCCTCTCCGTTTCTCT
Organism: Hordeum vulgare subsp. vulgare; assembly: GCF_904849725.1. Taxonomy (NCBI): domain Eukaryota; kingdom Viridiplantae; phylum Streptophyta; class Magnoliopsida; order Poales; family Poaceae; genus Hordeum; species Hordeum vulgare. Next base: position 607,838,872 of record NC_058519.1, on the reverse strand, counting down.
TGCTGGATCAAGAAGGCCGAGATCATCGTCGAGCTGTACGTGTGCTGAACGCGGAGGTGCCGTCCGTTCGGTACTAGATCGTGGGACTGATCGCGGGATTGTTCGCGGGGCGGATTGAGGGACGTGAGGACGTTCCACTACATCAACCGCGTTCTCTAACGCTTCTGCTGTACGATCTACAAGGGTACGTAGATCACTCATCCCCTCTCGTAGATGGACATCACCATGATAGGTCTTCGTGCGCGTAGGAAAATTTTTGTTTCCCATGCGACGTTCCTCAACAGTGGCATCATGAGCTAGGTTCATGCGTAGATGTCTTCTCGAGTAGAACACAAAAGGTTTTGTGGGCGGTGATGTGCGTTTTGCTGCCCTCCTTAGTCTTTTCTTGATTCCGCGGTATTGTTGGATTGAAGCGGCTTGGACCGACATTACTCGTACGCTTACGAGAGACTGGTTTCATCGTTACGAGTAACCCCCTCTGCTCAAAGATGACTGGCAAGTGACGGTTTCTCCAACTTTAGTTGAATCGGATTTGACCGAGGAGGTCCTTGGATGAGGTTAAATAGCAACTCATATATCTCCGTTGTGGTGTTTGCGTAAGTAAGATGCGATCCTACTAGATACCCTTGGTCACCACGTAAAACTTGCAACAACAAAATTAGAGGACGTCTAACTTGTTTTTGCAGGGTATGATTGTGATGTGATATGGCCAACGATGTGATGTGATATATTGGATGTATGAGATGATCATGTTGTAATAGAAATATCGACTTGCACGTCGATGGTACGGCAACCGGCAGGAGCCATAGGGTTGTCTTTATACTAACATATGTGCTTGCAGATGCGTTTACTATTTTGCTAGGATGTAGCTTTAGTAGTAATAGCATAAGTAGCACGACAACCATGATGGCAACACGTTGATGGATGATCATAGTGTGGCGCCGGTGACAAGAAGATCGTGCCGGTGCTTTGGTGATGGAGATCAAGAAGCACGTGATGATGGCCATATCATGTCACTTATGAATTGCATGCGATGTTAATCCTTTTATGCACCTTATTTTGCTTAGAACGACAGTAGCATTATGAGGTGATCTCTCACTAAAATTTCAAGACAAAATTGTGTTCTCCCCGACTGTGCACCGTTGCTACAGTTCGTCGTTTCGAGACACCACGTGATGATCGGGTGTGATAGACTCAACGTTCACATACAACGGGTGCAAAACAGTTGCGCACGCGGAACACTCGGGTTAAGCTTGACGAGCCTAGCATGTGCAGACATGGCCTCGGAACACATGAGACCGAAAGGTCGATCATGAATCATATAGTTGATATGATTAGCATAGGGATGCTTACCACTGAAACTATACTCAACTCACGTGATGATCGGACTTGGGATAGTGTAAGTGGATCATGAACCACTCAAATGACTAGAGAAATGTACTTTTTGGGTGGGAGTTTAGCATATAATTTGATTAAGTTGAACTCTAATTATCTTGAACATAGTCTAAGTCCACTTTGAATATATTTGTGTTGTAGATCATGGCTCACGCAAGTGTCATCCTGAATTTTAATACGTTCCTAGAGAAAGCTAAGTTGAAAGATGATGGAAGCAACTTTGTAGACTGGGCTCGTAATCTTAAGCTAATCTTACAAGCTGGGAAGAAGGATTATGTCCTTAATGCTGCGCTAGGAGATGAACCACCCGCTACGGCTGATCAGGATGTTAAGAACGCTTGGTTAGCACGTAAGGAGGACTACTCAATAGTTCAATGTGCAGTCTTGTATGGCTTAGAACCGGGACTTCAACGTTGCTTTGAGCGTCATGGAGCATTTGAGATGTTCCAGGAGTTGAAGTTTATCTTTCAGAAGAACGCCCGGATCGAGAGGTATGAGACCTCCGATAAATTTTATGCTTGCAAGATGGAGGAAAACTCGTCCGTCAGTGAACATGTGCTCAAAATGTCTGGGTACTCAAACCGTCTAGCTGAACTGGGGATTGAACTCCCGCAAGAGGCTATCACTGACAGAATCCTTCAATCACTGCCGCCAAGCTATAAAGGCTTTGTGTTGAACTACAACATGCAAGGGATGAACAAGTCTCCCGGCGAGTTGTTTGCGATGCTGAAAGTCGCAGAGTCTGAACTCCGTAAAGAGCATCAAGTGTTGATGGTGAGCAAGACCACTAGTTTCAAGAGAAACGGCAAATGCAAGAAGGGCAATTCGAAGAAGAGCGGCAAGCCTGTTGCCAATCCGCTGAAGAAACCCAAGGCTGGACCTAAGCCTGAAACAGAGTGCTTCTATTGCAAGGGTATGGGTCACTGGAAGCGCAATTGCCCCAAGTATCTGGCAGATAAGAAGGCGGGCAAACAAAAATCAGGTATATTTGATATACATGTTATTGATGTGTACTTAACCAGCTCTCGTAGTAGTGCCTGGGTATTCGATACCGGTTCTGTTGCTCACATTTGCAACTCGAAGCAGGAACTGCGGAATAGACGAAGGCTGGCGAAAGACGAAGTGACGATGCGCGTAGGAAACGGTTCCAAGGTTGATGCAATCGCCGTCGGCACAGTGTCACTTCAACTACCATCGGGATTAGTGATGAACTTAAATCATTGTTATTTAGTGCCTGCGTTGAGCATGAACATTATATCTGGATCTTGTTTATTGCGAGACGGTTACTCTTTTAAGTCTGAGAATAATGGTTGTTCTATTTCTATGAGTAACATCTTTTATGGTCATGCACCGAATGTGAGAGGATTGTTCATATTGAATCTTGATAGCGATACGCATATACATAACATTGAGACCAAAAGAGTTAGAGTAAACAATGATAGCGCCATATTTTTGTGGCAGTGCCGCTTGGGTCATATTGGTGTAAAGCGCATGAAGAAACTCCATGCTGATGGACTTTTGGAGTCACTTGACTTTGATTCACTTGACACGTGCGAACCATGCCTCATGGGCAAGATGACCAAGACTCCGTTCTCCGGAACAATGGAGCGTGCAAGTGACTTGTTGGAAATCATACATACCGATGTGTGTGGTCCAATGAGCGTAGAGGCACGCGGCGGATATCGTTATTTCCTCACCTTCACTGACGACTTAAGTAGATATGGTTATGTCTACTTGATGAAGCACAAGTCTGAAACATTTGAAAAGTTCAAGCAATTTCAGAGTGAAGTGGAAAATCATCGTAACAAGAAGATCAAGTTCCTACGGTCTGATCGTGGGGGTGAATATCTGAGTTTCGAGTTTGGTGCTCACTTAAGACAATGTGGAATTGTTTCGCAGTTAACACCGCCTGGAACACCACAGCGTAATGGTGTGTCCGAACGTCGTAATCGTACTTTGTTAGAGATGGTGCGATCTATGATGTCTCTTACTGATTTGCCGTTATCATTTTGGGGTTATGCATTAGAAACAGCTGCATTCACTTTAAATAGGGCACCATCAAAATCCGTTGAGACGACACCATACGAACTGTGGTATGGAAAAAGGCCAAAGTTGTCGTTTCTTAAAGTTTGGGGATGTGATGCTTATGTCAAAAAGCTTCAGCCTGAAAAGCTGGAACCCAAAGCGGAAAAATGCGTCTTCATAGGTTACCCAAAAGAGACAGTTGGGTACACCTGCTATCTCAAATCCGAGGGCAAAGTGTTTGTTGCTAAGAACGGAACTTTTATCGAGAAGGAGTTTCTCTCGAGAGAATTGAGTGGGAGGAAGATAGAACTTGACGAGGTTGTCGAACCTCTCATCCCTCTGGATGGTGGCGCAGGGCAAGGGGAAACCTGTGTCATTGCGACGCCGGTTGAGGAGGAAGTTAATGATGATGATCATGAAACTCCAGTTCAAGTTTCTGTTGAACCACGCAGGTCGACGAGATCACGCGCTGCTCCAGAGTGGTACGGTAATCCCGTCTTATCAATCATGTTGTTAGACAACAATGAACCTGCAAATTATGAAGAAGCAATGGTGGGGCCAGATTCCAACAAATGGCTAGAGGCCATGAAATCCGAGATAGGATCCATGTATGAGAACAAAGTGTGGACTTTGGAGATACTGCCTGAGGGCCGCAAGGCTATTCAGAACAAATGGATCTTTAAGAAGAAGACGGACACTGACGGTAATGTGACCGTTTATAAAGCTCGACTTGTGGCAAAGGGTTTTTCACAAGTTCCAGGAATTGACTACGATGAGACTTTCTCTCCCGTAGCGATGCTTAAGTCCGTCAGAATCATGTTAGCGATAGCTGCATTTTTCGATTATGAAATCTGGCAGATGGATGTCAAAACGGCGTTCCTTAACGGTTTCCTTAAGGAAGAGTTGTATATGATGCAACCCGAAGGTTTTGTCGATCCTAAGAATGCTGACAAGGTGTGCAAGCTCCAGCGATCCATTTATGGACTGGTGCAAGCATCTCGGAGTTGGAACAAACGCTTTGATGAGGTGATCAAAGCATTTGGGTTTATACAAGTGGTTGGAGAATCTTGTATTTACAAGAAGGTGAGTGGGAGCTCTGTGGCGTTTCTAATATTATATGTGGATGACATATTACTGATTGGAAACAACGTAGAGCTTTTGGAGAGCATAAAAGGTTACTTGAATAAAAGTTTCTCTATGAAGGACCTAGGAGAAGCTGCTTACATACTAGGCATTAAGATCTATAGGGATAGATCAAAACGCCTGATAGGACTTTCACAAAGCACATACCTTGATAAAGTTTTGAAGAAGTTCAAAATGGAACAGTCCAAGAAAGGGTTCTTGCCAGTTTTACAAGGTACGAGATTGAGTAAGACTCAGTGCCCAGCAACTGATGAAGATAGAGAGCATATGCGCTCCATCCCCTATGCTTCAGCCATAGGTTATATCATGTATGCGATGCTGTGCACTAGACCGGATGTTAGCCTGGCCATAAGTATGGCAGGTAGGTTCCAGAGTAATCCAGGAGTGGATCACTCGACAGCGGTCAAGAATATCCTGAAGTACCTGAAAAGGACTAAGGAGATGTTTCTCGTGTATGGAGGTGACGAAGAGCTCGCCGTAAAAGGTTACGTCGATGCAAGCTTTGACACAGATCCGGACGACTCTAAGTCGCAAACCGGATACGTATTTATTCTTAATGGGGGTGCGGTAAGCTGGTGCAGTTCCAAGCAAAGCGTCGTAGCAGATTCTACATGTGAAGCAGAGTACATGGCTGCCTCGGAGGCGGCTAAGGAGGGTGTCTGGATGAAGCAGTTCATGACGGATCTTGGAGTGGTGCCAAGCGCACTGGATCCAATAACCTTGTTCTGTGACAACACTGGTGCCATTGCCTTAGCAAAGGAACCAAGGTTTCACAAGAAGACCAGACACATCAAACGACGCTTCAACCTCATCCGCGACTACGTCGAGGAGGAGGACGTAAATATATGCAAAGTGCACATGGATCTGAATGTAGCAGACCCGCTGACTAAACCTCTTCCACGGCCAAAACTTGATCGACACCAGAACTGTATGGGTGTTAGATTTATTACAATGTAATTCACATGGTGATGTGAGGGCTAGATTATTGACTCTAGTGCAAGTGGGAGACTGTTGGAATTATGCCCTAGAGGCAATAATAAATGTATAGTTATTATTATAATTCCTGTATCAAGATAATAGTTTATTATCCATGCTATAATTGTATTGAATGAAGACTCATTTACATGTGTGGATACATAGACAAAACACCGTCCCTAGCATGCCTCTAGTTGGCTAGCCAGTTGATCAATGATAGTCGGTGTCTTCTGATTATGAACAAGGTGTTGTTGCTTGATAACTGGATCACGTCATTGGGAGAATCACGTGATGGACTAGACCCAAACTAATAGACGTAGCATGTTGATCGTGTCATTTTGTTGCTACTGTTTTCTGCGTGTCAAGTATTTATTCCTATGACCATGAGATCATATAACTCACTGACACCGGAGGAATGCTTTGTGTGTATCAAACGTCGCAACATAACTGGGTGACTATAAAGATGCTCTACAGGTATCTCCGAAGGTGTTAGTTGAGTTAGTATGGATCAAGACTGGGATTTGTCACTCCGTGTGACGGAGAGGTATCTCGGGGCCCACTCGGTAATACAACATCACATATAAGCCTTGCAAGCAATGTAACTTAGTGTAAGTTGCGGGATCTTGTATTACGGAACGAGTAAAGAGACTTGCCGGTAAACGAGATTGAAATAGGTATGCGGATACCGACGATCGAATCTCGGGCAAGTAACATACCGAAGGACAAAGGGAATGACATACGGGATTATACGAATCCTTGGGACTGAGGTTCAAACGATAAGATCTTCGTAGAATATGTAGGATCCAATATGGGCATCCAGGTCCCGCTATTGGATATTGACCGAGGAGTCTCTCGGGTCATGTCTACATAGTTCTCGAACCCGCAGGGTCTGCACACTTAAGGTTCGGCGTTGTTTTATGCGTATTTGAGTTATATGGTTGGTTACCGAATGTTGTTCGGAGTCCCGGATGAGATCACGGACGTCACGAGGGTTTCCGGAATGGTCCGGAAACGAAGATTGATATATAGGATGACCTCATTTGATTACCGGAAGGTTTTCGGAGTTACCGGGAATGTACCGGGAATGACGAATGGGTTCCGGGAGTTCACCGGGGGGGGGGGCAACCCACCTCGGGGAAGCCCATAGGCTTTGGGGAGACACATCAGCCCTTAGTGGGCTGGTGGGACAGCCCCAAGGGGGCCTATGCGCCAAGAGAAGGAAATCAAAGGAAAAGAAAAAAAAAGAGGGAGGAAGTGGGAAGGGAGGGGGACTCCTCCCACCAAACCAAGTCCAACTCGGTTTGGGGGGGAGTCCTCCCCCCCTTGGCTCGGCCGACCCCTTGAGGGTCCCTTGGACCCCAAGGCAAGGTCCCCCTCCCTCCTCCTATATATATGGAGCTTTTAGGGCAGATTTGAGACGACTTTCTCACGGCTGCCCGACCACATACCTCCATAGTTTTTCCTCTAGATCGCGTTTCTGCGGAGCTCGGGCGGAACCCTGGTGAGACAAGATCACCACCAACCTCAGGAGCGCCGTCACGCTGCCGGAGAACTCTTCTACCTCTCCGTTTCTCTTGCTGGATCAAGAAGGCCGAGATCATCGTCGAGCTGTACGTGTGCTGAACGCGGAGGTGCCGTCCGTTCGGTACTAGATCGTGGGACTGATCGCGGGATTGTTCGCGGGGCGGATCGAGGGACGTTAGGACGTTCCACTACATCAACCGCGTTCTCTAACGCTTCTGCTGTACGATCTACAAGGGTACGTAGATCACTCATCCCCTCTCGTAGATGGACATCACCATGATAGGTCTTCGTGCGCGTAGGAAATTTTTTGTTTCCCATGCGACGTTCCTCAACAGACAACTGCTAGGATACAGTGTTTGGATAATCCACGAGCACTGGCTGGAGGGCAGCCCGCAAGTTATCCCACTCTATGATCTCCAGTGGCCCAAATGATCACGGGAACAAGACGTTCCGGTGACCACTGTGTGCAGCCATGGAGAACACTACCACTGGATACAAGTAAATGGCAAACAAGTTTTGAAACCCCGTACAAAACGAGGCTCTATCCACCCACTGTCAAGCCAAAATAGGGTTCCCTCACTAATCAATGGAGAAGGCCAACCCCTGGCAGATCTCCTGCTTGATCCGCTGGATGGACCGCGAAAACTAGGATCCATCAGTACAGGAACTAGCAAGGAGGGACTGACCCCGCAAGTACTTTGCTTGAATGAGCTGCAACCATAAGCCCCCTCCCCTCGAATGATCCACTAGACCAATCTTAGCATAAAGGTAACATTCATGCACCGTGACGCTAGGATACATATCCCTCCCAAATCATTTGGAATGCAGATGTTAGTCCATTTTACCATATGGTATTTTTGTAGGCCATAAATCACGTGCTATAAGAATCAAAAGAGGTCTTTAGCAAACGAGCTTTGTACAGAGAATCGACCAAATCATTATAGCATTTAGTTAGAAGTGCAAGGTAAAGCTTCTTGAATTTCATTATCTAGGCTCGCTAATTTTGTCTTGCTTCTTGTGCGGCCCTGCCAGCGCATAATTTCGGTACTAGTAGTCAGGGTCAGGCCCATAGTGGTGTTGAATGTGCAGGCCGCACAGGGCCCATGATTATTTGGGGGGGGGGGTTGTATATATGCCTAGTAGTATTTCTCAAAAAATCCTATGCATCGGAGTTGGGCCTAAGTCGGCCAGGAGCTAGAGTTGGGCCTGTGTCGAGGCCATCAAGCTCAAGAGCGCTGGTGCTCAATCGATATTTCTCAGAAAAAGGAAATCGCTCGATCGATTGGAGATTCTACTAATCTCTATAGAAGTCCATCGAGACATGATCGTCTTGTGTATCTAGATGTGGAGACCGCAAAAAAGGGGATTTCTAAAGAAGTCCATTGAGGTTGTCTCATTTCTTGATCTGGAGACCGCAACAACAGTCGCATCGGTTAGCTACAGGAAATATGATTGGCTCATCACCTTCCCTTCATCAGATCGACCGGATTCAGTCTGCTGCCGATGTTGCCTTCCCCTCAATTGGGATGGCTTCATGCCCATCAAGGTCAAGGTGTTCGCGTGGATTCTACGGCATGACAACAGTCGTACGCGGGACTTTCTACATCGGATCAACTTCCTTGAACATGATGACCGCCCCTTTTTGCCCCGGACGATCTAAGACGATCATGCACCTATACTTTAAGTGCTCCCATTTATATTCAATGTGGGGGCATGTCCTCAGACACCATAGTATGTTTGTCGATTGTTGTGTTGAAAGTGGGTGGTGTGCCTTCTGTGGCTTTCACCCCGTTTCTCAAAACGGTGATGTGTTGTGTCTTTTGGGCTAGCTGGAAGACCCAGAACCGGATGGTGTTCGACAACATCCAGACCTTGGATATTCAGTTCTGGCATTCGATCTAGGAGAATCTCTGATTGTGGGTGGTCTAGGCCCCCTCCGGCGTAGACTGTACCCCCTTGCTTCAGTAGTGTGACCCTCTTTGTAGCTGATAGCCCCTCATCTGTGTGTGTGTGTGTGTATGTGTGTGTCTCCCTCCCTCCCTCCCTTCCTCTCTCTTTATCTCTCGGCTCTGTGGAGCTATGTTATAATTGAACTAATGTCATACTATTAATATAAAATGAGTTCAAGTGGGCTACCGCCCCCATTGACTACTAAAACCCCCTGAGAATATGTTGTTGTTGTAAGGGCTGAACAACAAATACATTGATCGATCACCTACTTGCTGGCACTAGAGGAATTAAATGGGTGCTTAAACTCTTGGTTTTCTTTAATTCGACTGGGAAGAACCGCATGGGGGGAGCGATGCTGAAAAATACATGAATGCCCATGTGCCCATTATGGAATTACTGAACTTCAAGAAATCATCCATGCCCATGTGCAACACACTATGTTTTTATTTAAGCGTGATATGGGAGATGGAAAAATAGTTCGCAAACAAACCATATAGGCCACCTAAGCCATCCATCCAAGCAGTAGAGCCTAGTGATTATTAGGTTCATACATGCATGAAATTTTGTGCTCAGTGAGAATTGCTCTATCAGTGTTAATGATACCCATAAGCATGCTAGGATTGGGAACCATTAGGATATGCAATTACAAGGCCGTGGTGTACTTCATGGAGTAACAACATCATCATCGTTAACTGGAGATATATAGACTCGTTCGAGAATACTGAAAGCATTAGAGAAGGTAGTCGAAGACCAAAGCATAAGGGCAGGCGGAGGGGGCTTGGTGCTGCACACATTTAGGTGTTGCTAGATGGAGGTGAGGTTGACACCAATGAAGAATATTCTAGGAAAATTGGTGTTGCTTCTATGAACCAAAACTAGGGTTAAGGGTGAAGAAGAATAGTGAAGGAACTGGAGAAGGTACTAGAAGGCCAACGTACATCGGCAAGCAGAATAGGCTTGGAGCTGCACAACCATTTGAGGCGTTGGTGATATGGAGGTGAGGAAGACAACAATGAGGGATATGAGCTTAAATTGGCGAGCATGGGGAACTTCAATGTGTGTGGAGAAGAAAATTCTGAAGAATTAAATTTTGATAATGGATATGAGCCCCAAAGTTGTGGGTTTGATCTACTAGGTGAAGAAGACTAAGAGAACTCAAGAAGCGAAGGAGATTAGTTATGGTGCAGTGATTTGGATGGAGGCAATCCTTGATTGAATTTTCTTAGGGACTGATGGAGGAATTAAAGGGTGCTTAAATCAAAACTCTGGATTTACTTTAATTTGGCTAGGAAGAACTGCATGGAGGGAGCGATGCTGAAAAATACATGAATGCCCATGTGCCCATTATGGAAGTCCTCAACTTCAAGAAAGCATCCATGCCCATGTGCAACACACTATGTTTTTATTTAAGCGTGAGATGAGAGATGGAAAAATAGTTCACAAAAAAACCATAGAGGCCACCTAAGCCAGCCATCCAAGGAGTAGAGCCTAGTGATTCTTAGGTTCATACATGCATGAACTTTTGTGCTCAGTCGGAATTGCTTTGTCAGTGTCAATGATACCCATAAACATGCTAGGATTGGGAACCATTAGGATATACAATTACAAGGTTGTGGTGTCCTGCATGGAGTAACAACATCATCATGGTCAACTCGAGATGGACTCATTCAGGAATACCAAAAGCATTGGAGAAGGTAGTCGAAGACCAAAGCATAAGGGATGGCGGAAGGGGCTTGGTGTTGCACACTTTTAGGTGTTGCCGGATGGAGGTGAGGTTGACACCAATGAAGAAAATTCTAGGAAAATTGTTCCTTCTTTTGTGAATCAAAACTAGGGTTAGGGGTGAAGAAGAATGGTGAAAGCGCTGGAGAAGGTAGCAGAAGGCCAAAGTACATCGACAAGCGGAAGAGGCTTGGAGCTACACAACTATTTGAGGCGTTGGCAGATGGAGGTGAGAAAGACAACAATGATGGCTATGAGCTTAAATTAGCGGGCATGGGAAACATCAATGTGCTCGCAGAAGAAAATTCTGAAGAATTAAATTTTGATGATGGATATCAGCCCCAAAGATGTGGGTTTGATCTACTTGGTGATGAAGACTAAAGAGAACTCAAGAAGCGAAGGAGATTAGTTATGGTGCAGTGATCTCGATGGAGGCAATCCTTGATTGAATTTTCTTAGGGACTAATGGCCAGATTTTGTAGTACAACTTTTAGTAACTAACTGAAATTTACATATAGTAATCTTGGTACCGCTCGAATTCCCTACTCGTATTGCCTGCATTTTATGGATGTGTGAACTACATCTATGGTGATCTGCAATTGATGTTTATGTCTCATGCAACCTTGTGGGGTGTTCTTCACCTTCACCTCTACTGATGATTGTCTTTTGTTATTGGTGCATGAACTGCCAGTTTTTGTTTGTTTATGTTTCCTCTCACGATTTTCATGAGAAAGAGAAGGGTTATAGTTCTGATGTCCATGATAGGACATGATCATTTTATTTTGATTACCATCTTACGTCTTTATCGTGAGTGTTAACTCTACAACACTGCATTGGGCGTAATCTCTTTTAAAGGACGCATTGAAACATAATCTTAATCCTGCTAGATCTGGTTTTCCCTCGTCTTAACGATTCTCTCGATGTTCTTAGTGTCTATCATTTTTTTTGGCTCCCTATGCACCGTTGGAGATTTTTTTTCCTCTAATTTAACTTTTGGGAACTCCTTGATGTCATGGCTATTCAAATACATTTTTTTTGTTTCTATGATCGGATCTGGGGAAATAAGCTTCTGTGCAAACCGTTTGGTTTCTTTGGATAAAACAGAAATCAGGATATTGTGGATGGAGAGTAGGGTCGAGCATATCAAATTGCAGGGAGAAAGGCGTCTAGAGTTTCTGATGGGAAAATAATCGTGTGCGAGGAAAGTTGAAATACTTTAGCTAATTCACATCTAGATAAGAATTAACTATCGCACATCTAACACTTAGACCACACGACAAACATGTTTGTTTCCATTCCATAGCGCTCTGTTGCGTGTCTTGAGTTTGGGTTGTTCACTGTTTAGGTTGATGTGGGTCGCTCCTGGAGTAGTTTGTCTCTGCTTTGGGCTGCATTTCTGTTTGTTTTTCTAAGGAGAAGGTGTCGTTGTTGTATGTTGTTTGTCTACTATAGGCTGGACAGATGTCTGGCCTATCATTTTTTGGGTTCAAAATGATACACGTTGTATCCATCTGGTAACTCGTCTCACTCAATTGTATGTTTCATCTTAATTTGTAATTTGCTCCATTCCAATCTTGTTGCATGTCCATCATCGAGACACAAATTGTTCCCTCAAACCAAACACTAGTTGCCCTAAACACACGGTTTGTTCCTACCTATCTGTTATGCTAGGGTTGTTGTGTTTTTTATTTTATTTTTCTATTTCATTTTTGGTATTTTATTTTATTTTTTCTATTAAATTTCATAAAAAATCAATTCACATGTCTCCTTTTTATTTTCCTTTTTTCACTTTCCAATTCATGACATTTTTAGTATGTGACATGTGCGAACACTTATTAAAATTTATGAATTTTGTATTTATAAACACTTTTTCATTTGTGTTTTTTTAATTCATGAATAATTATTTTAAAGTAAATGCTTCAACAATGTCTCATCGAGGTTGTGGTCTACCCGATCTATTTGTTGTAATATTTTTGCGCAAACTTGATTACACTTTGTTTTTTGTCATGTGCGTCCCTCACTGTTGAGATTTATTTGGCCCAGTTCTTGTTCAGCCTCGGTTTTGCCTTTTCCTAGATATTTTCATGGGTTCTTTTCATTTGTTATTGGCTTGCTTTGGAGAAGCTAAAGAGATAGTATGTTATGCTTGCTGCCAACTTTCGCATATCCATTACGCGTCTACTTTTCCCCATTCTTCCGCTCTCCATTTTCCCTTTGTTTTCCATTAGAGCCGGCACGTTTTTTGACCTTATTTTGCCCAGTTGCAACTCAACCCTCATCTCGCAATAGTAACCAATCATTTTTTTGGCCTTAGTTGCAAGTACACTATCGATTTGAAGTCGGGTACAACTTTTTTAGTCTCTAATTGCAAATTCACCCACGACTCGTAACTTGGCTTGTTGTTTCTTTTCTATCTCAACTTGACACACTTTTTTATTTTGCATTAGTTACAATTCGACCCCAATTTGCAACTGGCCTGACATTTTTTTGCCTAGTTGCAAGTCCATTATCGACTCGCAACTAGGGGCTGCCATTTTTAGTCGTAGTTGCAAGTCAACCATCGAATCACAACTGGGTCCGCCCAATTTCTAACATAGCTGCAAGACAACCATCAACTCACAACTGGGCTCTTGATCTTTTTTGTCGCAATTGCAAGTCAACCAACGATTCTCTATGGGGCGTGACCCCCTTTTTTGTCTGAGTTGCAATTGCACCATTGACATGGAACTGGGCCTTCATCCAATTTTTCCCAAGTTGCAAGTTTATCCTTGACACGTGATACATCTCCGTCGTATCTACTTTTCCGAACTCTTTTGCCCTTGTTTTGGACTCTAATTTGCATGATTTGAATGGAACTAACCCGGACTGACGCTGTTTTCAGCAGAATTGCCATGGTGTTGTTCTTGTGCAGAAATAAAAGTTCTCGGAATGTCCTGAAAATTTACGGAGATTTTTTCTGAAATAAAATAAAAATACATGCGCAAAGATCCACCGGAGGGGGCGTGTCAGTGGGCCACAAGCCCACAGGCCGCGGCCACCCCCTATGGCCGCGTCATGCAGGCTTGTGGGGCCCACGTGGCACCACCGCCCCCAATCTCAGCTCTATATCTTCCGTTTCGCTTGGAAAAAAAATCAGAGAGAACGTTTCATCGCGTTTTGCGATACGGAGGCGCCGCCACATCCTGTTCTTCATCTGGAGGGCAGATCTGGAGTCCGTTTCGGGCTCCGGAGAGGGGAAATCGTCGCCATCGTCATCATCAACCTTTCTCCATCCACAATTCCATGATGCTCTTCATCGTTCGTGAGTAATCTCATCGTAGGCTTGATGGACGTTGATGAGTTGGATGAGATCTATCATCTAATCGAGTTAGTTCTTGACGGGGATTGATCCCTAGTATCCACTATGTTCTAGATTGATGTTGCTACTACTTGGCTATGCTTAATGCTTGTCACTAGGACCCGAGTGCCATGATTTCAGATCTGAACCTATTATGTTGTCGCTAATATATGTGTGTTTTAGATCCTATCTTGCAAGTTGTAGTCACCTACTATGTGTTATGACCCGGCAACCCCGGAGTGACAATAGCCGGAACCACTCCCGGAGATGACCATAGTATGAGGAGTTCATGTATTCACCGCGTGTTAATGCGTTGGTCCGGTTCTTTATTAAAAGGAGAACCTTAATATCCCGTAGTTTCCATTAGGACCCCGCTTCCACGGGAGTGATGGACAATAGATGTCATGCAAGTTCTTTTTCCCTAAGCACGTATGACTACATATGGAATACATGCCTACATTAGATTGACGAACGGGAGCTAGTTACATATCTGTCCGTGTTATAGCTGTTACATGATGAATCACATCCGTCACACTCATGCATCACCGATCCACTGCCTACGAGTCTTTTACTACTGGTTCTCGCTATGTTACTTTGCCTAGGCTTGTCCCTTGCTACAAAAGGGATTGGGCCACTTTGCTGCTGTTGTCACTACTGCTGTTACTTGTTACTTTGCTGCTGCTGTCACTACTGCTGTTACTTGTTACTCCGGTGTTACTTGTTGCAAGACTTTGTTGGCGCTAACATCCCGTCAACAAGGCTTTTTCTGGCGCCGTTGCCGGGGATTGTTGATACGTCTCAAACGTATCTATAATTTTTGATGGTTTCATGTTGTTATCTTGTCAACTTTGGATGTTTTATATACCTTTTAGATCTTTTTTGGGACTAACTTATTAATTCAGTGCCAAGTGTCAGTTCCTTTTTTTTCTGTGTTTTTGACTCTTTTCAGATCTGATTTTGGAACGGAGTCCAAACGGAATAAAATCCGCAAAATAAATTTTTCTAGAACAGAAGAAGATCGGGGGACTTGAGGGCCAAGGGAGGAGGCCCACAGGGAGCCCACAAGCCCTGTGGCCGCGGCCAGGGGGGCCCGCGGCCACCAGGCTTGTGGCCTCCCTAGAGCTCCCCTGCCCTAGCTCTTTGGCCTATTTATTCCCTAAAATCCCAGAAAAAATCAGGACGTCCATGAAACCACTTTTCCGCCGCCGCAAGCTTCCGTTTCCACGAGATCTCATCTGGAGACCCTTCCCGGTGCCCCGCCGGAGGGGACTTTGGAGCTGGAGGGCTTCTACATCAACATCATTGCCTCTCCAATGACTCGTGAGTAGTCCACTTCAGACCTACGGGTCCGTAGTTAGTAGCTAGATGGCTTCTTCTCTCTCTTGGATCTTCAATACAAAGTTCTCCATGATCTTCATGGAGATCTATCCAATATAATCCTCTTTGGCGGTGTGTTTGTCGAGATCCGATGAATTGTGGATTTGTGATCAGATTATCTATGAATTATATTTGAGTATTTGCTGATTTCTTATATGCATGATTTGATATCCTTGTAAGTCTCTCTGAGTCTTGGGTTTTGTTTGGCCAACTAGATCTGTGCTTCTTGCAATGAGAGAAGTGCTTGGTTTTGGGTTCATACCGTGCGGTGACCTTTCCCAGTGACAGAAGGGGCAGCAAGGCACGCATCGTGTTGTTGCCATCAAGGGTAACAAGTTGGGCTTTCATCATAGATTTGAGATTGTCCATCTACATCATGTCATCTTGCTTAAGGCGTTACTCTGTTCTTATGAACTCAATACACTAGATGCATGCTGGATAGCGGTCGACGTGTGGAGTAATAGTAGTAGATGCAGAAAGTATCGGTCTACTTGTTTTGGACGTGATGCCTATATGTATGATCATTGCCATAGATAATGTCATGACTTTGTGCGGTTCTATCAATTGCTCGCCAGTAATTCGTTCACCCACCGTCTACTTGCTTTCATGAGAGAAGCCACTAGTGAACACTACGGCCCCCGGGTCTATTCACAACTATCATCTCAGCTTTTACTTTTACTTCGCCTTGTTTACCTTTTGCTTTCAGTTCTCACTTTGCAAACAATCTATAAGGGATTGACAACCCCTTCATAGCGTTGGGTGCAAGCTCTTTGTGTTTGTGCAGGTACTTGTGACTTGACGCGATTCTCCTACTGGATTGATACCTTGGTTCTCAAACTGAGGGAAATACTTACCGCCGCTGTGCTACATCATCATTTCCTCTTCAAGGGAACACCAACGCAAGGCTCCAAGACCGCGGGGGAATCCTTTGCATATTTGCCAAGGAAATCCCTATAGGCGTAGCCAACAGCAGAAGGATTTCTGGCGCCGTTGCCGGGGAGGAAGATCAAGTCAAGAACTCATCCAAGTAAGTGTCGCAAACTCATCTCTTGCATTTACTTTGTTTGCCAGTTGCCTCTCGTTTTCCTCTCCCCCACTTCACCAATTTGCCTTTTTCGTTTGTATTTTTGTTCGCCCTTTTCTTTCGCTTGCTTTCTGTTCTCTTGTGTGCTATGTGCCTTCAATATGCTTGCATCTTCGCTTGCTGAAAATCTAGTGATATGGATCCCCATCCACTTGCTAATCTCTTTAAGAGATCCAAGTATGTTGAACCAATTGCTAGTGAGTTGAGTGCACTTGACTTTTTCTATGGAGTTTTGCTTGAGATGCGTGAATCTGAAAATCATGATGAGGAAATTTATGAAGTGATTCACGAGGGCTCCTTGAATGAAAAGCATGATTGTAATGGTTTCACTATAAATTCTATTAGTGACAATCATGCTAAAAATATGCAAAACCCTAAGCTTGGGGATGCTAGTTTTGCTATGTCCACTACTTGTTGCAATAATCATGATTGGGGTGATGATTTTTCTTACGATCTTGAAAATTTGTTTAAGCCTCATGATGAATATGATATTTCCAATAATATTGAAAGTGGGTTTGGAAAAGCCATGACTTTCGTTGATGATAATCCCACTATTTTTGAAGAGCATCAACTTTGCATACATGTGGATCATGAAAAGAATATACTTTGTGATAGCTATATTGTTGAATTTGATTATGATCCCACATGTAATTGTTATGAGAGAGGAAAATATTTTGGTAGAAACTTTCATGTTACCAAATTACCTCTCATTATGTTGAGATTGCTATCGTCTCTTTCTTCTTCCTTGCATACGGTAACTATTGGTTGTCTTGACAATCTTTTTTCCTATAAAATGCCTATGCATAGGAAGTATGTTAGACTTAGATGTGATTTTCACATGCTTTATGATGCTCTCGTTCTGCTTCAATTCTTGTCTTTTATGTGAGCATCATTGAATTATAAAATGCCTAGCTAAGGGCGTTAAACAATAGCGCTTGTTGGGAGGCAACCCAACGAATCTATCCTTTTTCTTTCTGTTTTGTGTTTTCCACACTTCTATAATTCTGTTTTGATTTTGTTTTTTGTGTTTCTTTTGCGTTTGTGCCAAGTAAAACCGTTATGATTAGTCTTGGGGATGATCGTTTGATCATGCTGGAAAAGACAGAAACATTCTGCTCACGAAAACAATTTTCATTTTTTTTTATATGAGAGATTTTGAGTTGATTCTTTTTGCTTCTGATTTCTACGCAAATTCTTCAGACTGTCGTAATTTTTCATAATTTTTGAAGTACCAGAAGTATACGAAGTAGACAGATTGCTACAGGCTGGTCTGCTGTTAACAGATTCTGTTTTCGTTGAGTTAGTTGCTTATTTTGATGAAACTATGGATAGTATCGGGGGGTATTAGCCATGGAATATTGAAAATACAGTAACCCAACATAAACATAAGTAAAATTTAAGTATGCTACAGTACCTAAGGAAGTGGTGGTTTGCTTTCTTATACTAATGATATCACGAGTTTCTGTTTAAGTTTCGTGTTGTAAAGTTTTCAAGTTTTGGGTGAAGTTCTTATGGACAAAGAGATAAAGAGTGGCAAGAGCTCAAGCTTGGGGATGCTCCAGGAAGGCATCCCCTCTTTCGTCTTCAATCCATCGGTAACGTTACTTGGGGCTATATTTTTATTCACCACATGTTATGTGTTTTGCTTGGAGCGTCTTGTATCGTAGGAGTCTTTTATTTTTATTGTGTCACAATCTTCCTTGCTGCACACCTAGATAGAGAGGCATGCACTCACCGTGATTTTGTCGAGCTTCACTTATATCCTTTGGTTAGGCAACTCAGCTCACATGTGTTTCACTTATATCTTTTGAGCTAGTTGATTTTGCTCTGTGTGCTTCACTTCTATCTTTTGGAGCACGACAGTGCGTGGCGTGGTAGTTGATCTATGCTATGAAAGTAGTCCCAAAATGGGTAGTTATCCAAAGGTATATGAAAACTTCCACCTTCATGTGCATTGAGTAGTTAGAGAAGTTTGATTCATCTCAATTAGTTTTGAGTTGTGGTTGTGGTAATATTAAAGTTATACTAGTAAGGTGTTGTGGATCTAGAAATACTTGTGTTGAAGTTAGTGATTCCCGTAGCATGCACGTATGGTGAACCGATATGTGATGAAGTCTGAGCATGATTAGTTTATTGATTGTCATCCTTTGTGTAGCGGTCGGGATCGCGCGATGGTTTATACCTACCAACCCTTCCCCTAGGAGTATGCGTTGAATGCTTTGTTTCGATTACTACTAAAACTTTTGCAACAAGTATATGAGTTCTTCATGACTAATGTTGAGTCCATGGTTTAGATGCACTTTCACCTTCCACCATCACTATCTTCTTTAGTGCCGTGCAACTTTCGCCGATGCATAAAACCACCATTAGCCTCCCTCAAAACAGCCACCATACCTACCTACTATGGCATTTTCAAAGCCATTCCGAGATATATTGCCATGCAACTACCACCATAACATGTGCCACAACTTCTACATTGCCATTGCATGATCATAAGATAGCTAGCATGATGTTTCCATTGATGTCTATGCCATGCTAGATCATTGTCACGGTACACTACCGAAGGCATTCCATATAGAGTCATCATTGCTCTAAGTTTTGAGTTGTAAGTGTGATGATCATCATTGATGGAGCATTGTCCCATGTGAGGAAATAAAAGAGGCCAGCGAAGCCCATTTACAAAAAGAGGCCAAAGATGCCCACCAAAAAAAAGAGGCCAAAGAGCCCACCAAATATATATATATATATATATATATATATATATATATATATATATATATATGAGAGAAAAAGAGAGAAGGGACAATGCTACTATCTCCTTTCCACACTTGTGCTTCATATTATGCACCATGAT
The DNA here is from genome assembly GCF_904849725.1 of Hordeum vulgare subsp. vulgare. Classification (NCBI taxonomy): domain Eukaryota; kingdom Viridiplantae; phylum Streptophyta; class Magnoliopsida; order Poales; family Poaceae; genus Hordeum; species Hordeum vulgare. The sequence goes on along the minus strand of NC_058519.1, from coordinate 607,819,486 downwards.
CTTCATGATAGAGAGTCTCTTGTTTTGTCACCACCATATAGCTAGTGGGAATTTTTCATTATATAACTTGGCTTGTATATTCCAATGATGGGCTTCCTCAAAATTGCCTTAGGTCTTCGTGAGCAAGCAAGTTGGATGCACACCCACTAGTTTTCTTTAAGAGCTTTCACATACTCTTAGCTCTAGTGCATCATTTGTATGGCAATCCCTACTCAATTCACATTTATATCTATTGACGAGCATCTCCATAGTTCATTGATATGCCTAGTCAATGTGACCATCTTCTCCTTGTTTGCCTTACAACCTCCACCACACTCCATTCCACTTTTTGTGCTAAAACCATGGCTCACGCTCATGTATTGCGTGAGAGTTGAAAAGGTTTGAGAAAGTAAAGGTGTGAAAACAATTACTTGGCCAATACCGAGGTTGTGCATGATTTAAATTCGTTGTGCAAGGATGATAGAGCATAGCCAGACTATTTGATTTTGTAGGGATAACTTTCTTTTGGCCTTTTTATTTTGAAAGTTCATGATTACCTTGCTAGTTTGCTTGAAGTATTATTGTCTCCACGTCAATAGCAAACTATTGTTTTGAATCTAACGGATCTGAACATTCATGTCACATAAGAGGAGTTACAAAGGACATCTATGCTAGGTAGCATGAAAGCATCAAAAATTCATTCTATATCACTTCCCTACTCGAGGACGAGCAGGAGTTAAGCTTGGGGATGCTTGATACGTCTCAAACGTATCTATAATTTTTGATGGTTTCATGTTGTTATCTTGTCAACTTTGGATGTTTTATATACCTTTTATATCTTTTTTGGGACTAACTTATTAATTCAGTGCCAAGTGCCTGTTCCTATTTTTTCTGTGTTTTTGACTCTTTTCAGATCTGATTTTGGAACGGAGTCCAAACGGAATAAACTCCCCGAAATAATTTTTTCCAGAACAGAGGAAGATCGGGGGACTTGAGGGCTAAGGCAGGAGGCCCACAGGGAGCCCACAAGCCCTGTGGCCACGGCCAGGGGGGGCCCGCGGCCACCAGGCTTGTGGCCTCCCTGGAGCTCCCTTGCCCTAGCTCTTTGGCCTATTTATTCCCTAAAATCCCAGAAAAAATGAGGGCGTCCATGAAACCACTTTTCCGCCGCCGCAAGCTTCCATTTCCACGAGATCTCATCTGGAGACCCTTCCCGGTGCCCCGCCGGAGGGGACTTTGGAGCTGGAGGGCTTCTACATCAACATCATTGCCTCTCCAATGACTCGTGAGTAGTCCACTTCAGACCTACGGGTCCGTAGTTAGTAGCTAGATGGCTTCTTCTCTCTCTTGGATCTTCAATACAAAGTTCTCCATGATCTTCATGGAGATCTATCCGATGTAATCCTCTTTGGCGGTGTATTTGTCGAGATCCGATAAATTGTGGATTTGTGATCAGATTATCTATGAATTATATTTGAGTCTTTGCTGATTTCTTATATGCATGATTTGATATCCTTGTAAGTCTCTCCGAGTCTTGGGTTTTGTTTGGCCAACTAGATCTATGATTCTTGCAATGGGAGAAGTGCTTGGTTTTGGGTTCATACCGTGCGGTGACCTTTCCCAGTGACAGAAGGGGCGGCAAGGCATGCATCGTGTTGTTGCCATCAAGGGTAACAAGATGGGCTTTCATCATAGATTTGAGATTGTCCATCTACATCATGTCATCTTGCTTAAGGCATTACTCTGTTCTTATGAACTCAATACACTAGATGCATGCTGGATAGCGGTCGATGTGTGGAGTAATAGTAGTAGATGCAGAAAGTATCGGTCTACTTGTTTTGGACGTGATGCCTATATGTATGATCATTGCCATAGATAACGTCATGACTTTGCGCGGTTCTATCAATTGCTCGCCAGTAATTCGTTCACCCACCGTCTACTTGTTTTCATGAGAGAAGCTACTAGTGAACACTACGGCCCCCGGGTCTATTCACAACTATCATCTCAGCTTTTACTTTTACTTCGCCTTGTTTACCTTTTGCTTTCAGTTCTCACTTTGCAAATAATATATAAGGGATTGACAACCCCTTCATAGCGTTGGGTGCAAGCTCTTTGTGTTTGTGCAGGTACTTGTGACTTGACGCGATTCTCCTACTGGATTGATACCTTGGTTCTCAAACTGAGGGAAATACTTACCGCCGCTGTGCTACATCACCCTTTCCTCTTCAAGGGAACACCAACGCAAGGCTCCAAGCCGCGGGGGAATCCTTTGCATATTTGCCAAGGAAATCCCTATAGGCGTAGCCAACAGCAATTGTCAAAGCTTTTTCTGACACCGTTGCTATCGTACTACCTTGCTACTGATATTTTGCTTGCATACACTAATCTTTCAGGTGTGGTTGAATTGACAACTCAGCTGCTAATACTTGAGAATATTCTTTAGCTTCCCCTTGTGAGCGAATCAATAAATTTGGGTTGAATACTCTACCCTCGAAAACGGTTGCGATCCCATACGCTTGTGGGACATCAAGGCTTTTTCTGACGTCGTTGCCGGGGAGGCACAACTATATTCTCTGAGTCACTTGGGATTTACGTCTGCTGATCACTATGAGGAATCCGAAAGATCCAAGAACTAAAATCCTACCTTCCACTACGAGGAGAGGTAAGGAACTGCCATCTAGCTCTGCACTTGATTCACCTTCAGTTCTGAGTAAGCTTGCGACTTCACCTCCTGCTAGAAATCTTGATATGTCGCCTGTGCTTGATGATGCTACTTCTGCTGTCCATGATGCTTATGATGCTATGCTTGATACTATGCCTGATGATGCTATGCTTGATACTATGCCTAATGATGCTATGCTTGATACTGCTTTGCCACTAGGTGCCCTTGATGCACAAATTGCTAGAGTTGCTGCTAGATGTGATGATGCTTCTGAAACTGCTGATACTATTGAAGTAGAACCTGCTACTATGCCTGAAATGCCTGTTATGCCTGATACGCGCTACGTTATGGAGGGAGAGATAGCTGAGGACTTTCTTGCGTGTAAGGATAGCTATGATGTTGAGAAATTACTGCGCAAGTGGAAAGAAAAATCTTTGAACGCTAGGATGAAATACGACCCGAAGTTTGCCACTTCGCCTATCTTTGTGACCGATAAGGATTATGAATTCTTTGTCGACCCTGAGTTAATCACTCTAGTCGAATCTGATCCTTTTCACGGTTATGAGTCTGAGACGGTTGTAGCCCATCTTACCAAACTGCATGATATAGCCACCCTATTCACTAGTGAGGAAAAGATCTACCACTACTACATGCTCAAGTTGTTTCCTTTCTCGCTAAAGTATGATGCTAAGACCTGGTTCCCTTCTCTTGCTCCTAGATGTGTGCATAGCCCCCAGGATATGGTTTACTACTTCTCTGAAAAATATTTCCCTGCCCATAAGAAGCAAGCTGCCTTGTAGGTGTTGGAAATATGCCCTAGAGGCAATAATAAAATGGTTATTATCATATTTCCTTGTTCATGATAATCGTCTATTGTTCATGCTATAATTGTATTAACAGGAAACAGTAATACATGTGTGAATAAATAGATCACAATGTGTCCCTAGCAAGCCTCTAGTTGGCTAGCTCGTTAGTCAATAGATGATCATGGTTTCCTGATCATGGGCATTAGATGTCATTGATAACGGGATCACATCATTGGGAGAATGATGTGATGGACAAGACCCAATCCTAAGCATAGCACTAGATCGTATTGTTCGTATGCTAAAGCTTTTCTAATGTCAAGTGTCTTTTCCTTCGACCGTGAGATTGTGCAACTCCCGGATACCGTAGGAGTGCTTTGGGTGTATCAAACGTCACAACGTAACTGGGTGACTATAAAGGTGCACTACGGGTACCTCCGAAAGTGTCTGTTGGGTTGATACGAATCGAGATCGGGATTTGTCACTCCGTGTGACGGAGAGGTATCTCTGGGCCCACTCGGTAGAACATCATCATGAGCTCAATGTGACTAAGGAGTTAGTCACACGATGACGTGCTACGGAACGAGTAAAGAGACTTACCGGTAACAAGATTGAACAAGGTATAGGTATACCGACGATCGAATCTCGGGCAAGTTCTATACCGACAGACAAAGGGAATCGTATACGGGATTGATTGAATCCTTGACATCGTGGTTCATCCGATGAGATCATCGTGGAGCAAGTGGGAGCCACCATGGGTATCCAGACCCCGCTGATGGTTATTGGCCAGAGAGGTGTCTCGGTCATGTCTGCCTGTCTCCCGAACCCGTAGGATCTACACACTTAAGGTTCGATGACACTAGGGTTATAGGGAATTGTTATACGAGGTTACCGAAAGTTGTTCGGAGTCCTGGATGAGATCCCGGACGTCACGAGGATCTCCGGAATGGTCAGGAGGTAAAGATTGATATATAGGACGGATGGTTTCGGATACCGGAAGTGTTTCGGGCATCACCGGTAACATACGAGGACCACCGGGACCACCGGAGGTGGCCCCGAGGGACCACCGAAGGGGGGCAACGACCCCGGGAGGCTAGATGGGCTAAGTGGGGAAGGGAACCAGCCCCTAGGTGGGCTGGTGCGCCCCCACCCAGCCCATGCGCACGAGAGAAGGGGGGGAGGAGGGAAACCCTAGGCGCAGGTGAGGCCCAAGGCCCACCTAGGGTGCGCCCCCCCTTTCCCTGCCCTGGCCGCCGCCCCCCTCCCATCTGGTGGCTGCCGCACCACCTAGGGGGAACCCTAGGGGTGGCGCACCCCCCTCCCCCTCCTCCTATAAATATAGAGGGGTTTTGGCCATTGAGACACATGGTTTTTCCTCTCTCTCGGCGCAGCCCTGCCCCTCTTCCTCCTCCTCTATGTCGGTGCTTGGCGAAGCCCTGCCGGGAGATCTCGTCTCTCCACCGACACCATGCCGTCGTGCTGCTAGAGTTCTTCCCCAACCTCTCCCTCCTCCTTGCTGGATCAAGGTGTGGGAGACGTCACCGGGCTGCACGTGTGTTGAACGCGGAGGTGCCGTAGTTCGGCACTAGATCGGAATCACTGCGAGTACGACTCCATCAACCGCGTTCTAGCAACGCTTCCGCTTAGCGATCTTCAAAGGTATGAAGATGCTCTTACCCCTCTCTCGTTGCTGGTCTCTCCATAGGAAGATCTGAATATGCGTAGGAAAATTTTGAATTTATGCTACGTTACCCAACAGTAGGAAATATACAACTTTGCTCAAACTGAGGAAGAGAGTCTCCCACAAGCTTGGGGGTGGCTCATCCAGCTACTGAATGCTTTGCCTGATCACCCTCTTGAGAAGAATGAGATACTTGATATCTTCTATAATGGACTTAACTTACCGATGCTTCCAAAGACCACTTAGATAGTTGTGCTAGTAGTGTTTTTAGGGAACGAACCGTAGAACAAGCTGAGATTATGTTGAACAACATCTTGTGCAATGAGAATGCTTGGACTATTCCGGAACCACCTCCTAAGCCAACTCCGAAGAAAAAAGGTATTCTATTCCTCAATCCCGAAGATATGCAAGAAGCCCAGAAATCTATGCGAGAGAAAGGCATTAAATCTGAAGATGTCAAAAATCTACCACCTATCGAAGAGATCCATGGTCTCGATAACCCGATACAGGTAGTAGAAGTAAATTCTCTGCATAGGTTTGATGAGAGTGATATTCCTTTTGATAAACCTGCTAGCTTATGCATGGATGAATTTGTTAACTTTGTTGTCAAACAACAAAGTTTCAATGATTATATTGTTGGGTAACGTAGCATAAATTCAAAATTTTCCTACGCATATTCAGATCTTCCTATGGAGAGACCAGGAACGAGAGAGGGGTAAGAGCATCTTCATACCTTTGAAGATCGCTAAGCGGAAGCGTTGCTAGAACGCGGTTGATGGAGTCGTACTCGCAGCGATTCCGATCTAGTGCCGAACAACGGCACCTCCGCGTTCAACACACGTGCAGCCCGGTGACGTCTCCCGCACCTTGATCCAGCAAGGAGGAGGGAGAGGTTGGGGAAGAACTCCAGCAACACGACGGCGTGGTGTCGATGGAGAGACGAGGTCTCCCGGCAGGGCTTCGCCAAGCACCGGCAGAGAGGAGGAGGAAGAAGAGCAGGGCTGCGTCGAGAGAGAGGGAAAAACCGTGTGTCTCAATGGCCAAAAGTGCCCGATATATATAGGGGGAGGGGAGAGGGGGTGCCACCCCTAGGGTTCCCACCCTAGGGGGTGCGGCAGCCCCCCCAGATGGGAGGTGCGGTGGCCAGAAGGGGGAGGAGGGGGTGGCGCACCATCTGGTGGGCCTTAGGCCCACCTAGCCTAGGGTTTGCCCCCCCCCCTTTTCTCTCCCTTGCGCTATGAGCTGAGTGGGGAGGCGCACCAGCCCACCTAGGGGCTGGTTCCCACCCCCACTTGGCCCACCTTATCTTCCGGGGTCGTTGCCCCCCTTCGGTGGTCCCCCGGGGCCACCTCCGGTGGTCCCGGTGGTCCCGGTACGTTACCGGTGATGCCCGAAACACTTTCGCTATCCGAAACCATCCGTCCTATATATCAATATTTACCTCCGGACCATTCCGGAGCTCCTCGTGACGTCCGGGATCTCATCCGGGACTCTGAACAACTTTCGGTAACCTCGTATAACAATTCCCTATAACCCTAGCGTCATCGAACCTTAAGTGTGTAGACCCTACGGGTTCGGGAGACAGGCAGACATGACCGAGACACCTCTCTGGCCAATAACCATTAGAGGGGTCTGGATACCCATGGTGGCTCCCACTTGCTCCACGATGATCTCATCGGATGAACCACGATGTCAAGGATTCAATCAATCCCGTACACGATTCCCTTTGTCTGTCGGTATAGAACTTGCTCGAGATTCGATCGTCGGTATACCTATACCTTGTTCAATCTCGTTACCGGTAAGTCTCTTTACTCGTTCCGTAGCACGTCATCGTGTGACTAACTCCTTAGTCACATTGAGCTCATGATGGTGTTCTACCGAGTGGGCCCAGAGATACCTCTCCGTCACACGGAGTGACAAATCCCGATCTCGATTCGTACCAACCCAACAGATACTTTCGGAGGTACCCGTAGTGCACCTTTATAGTCACCCAGTTACGATGTGAGGTTTGATACACCCAAAGCACTCCTACTATATCCGGGAGTTGCACAATCTCACGGTCGAAGGAAAAGATACTTGACATTAGAAAAGCATTAACATACGAACAATACGATCTAGTGCTAGGCTTAGGATTGTGTCTTGTCCATCACATCATTCTCCCAATGATGTGATCCCGTTATCCATGACATCTAATGCCCATGATCAGGAAACCATGATCATCTATTGACTAACAAGCTAGCCAACTAGAGGCTTGCTAGGGACACATTGTGATCTATTTATTCACACATGTATTACTATTTCCTGTTAATACAATTATAGCATGAACAATAGACGATTATCATGAACAAGGAAATATGATAATAACCATTTTATTATTGCCTCTAGGGCATATTTCCAACAGTCTTCCACTTGCACTAGAGTCAATAATCTAGTTACATTGTGATGTATCGAACACCCATAGCATTATGGTGTTGATCATGTTTTGCTCGTGGAAGAGGTTTAGTCAACGGGTCTGCAATATTCAGATCCGTGTGTACTTTACAAATATCTATCACTCCACTTTGGACATGGTCCTGGATGGAGTTGTAGCGGCGCTTGATGTGCTTCGTCTTCCGGTGAAACCTGGGCTCCTTGGCTATGGCAATGGCTCCAGTGTTATCACAGAAGAGTGTCATAGGACCCGACGCGCTTGGAACCACTCCAAGGTCGGTGATGAGCTCCTTCATCCAAATTCCTTCATGAGCCGCTTCTGAAGCAGCTATGTACTCCGCTTCACATGTAGATGCTGCCACGACTTCTTGCTTGCTGTTGCACCAGCTCACTGCCCCACCATTCAACACATATACGTATCCGGTCTGTGACTTAGAGTCATCCGGATCTGTGTCGAAGCTAGCGTCGACGTAACCCTTTACGACGAGCTCTTCGTCACCTCCATAAACGAGAAACATTTCCTTAGTCCTTTTCAGGTACTTAAGGATATTCTTGACCGTTGTCCAGTGTTCCGTACCGGGATCACTTTGGTACCTCCCTACCAAACTTATGGCAAGGTTTATATCAGGTCTGGGACATAACATGGCATACATTAGAGAGCCCACGGCTGAAGCGTAGGGGACAGAACTCATCTTCTCTCTATCTGCTGTCGTGGTCGGCGACTGAGTCTTACTCAATCTCATACCTTGCAAAACTGGCAAGAACCCTTTCTTTGAGTTTTCCATATTGAACTTCTTCAATATCTTGTCAAGGTATGTACTTTGCGAAAGACCTATGAGGCGTCTCGATCTATCTCTATAGATCTTGATGCCTAATATGTATGCAGCTTCCCCAAGGTCCTTCACTGAAAAACTCTTGTTCAAATAGGCCTTTATGCTCTCCAACATCTCTATATTATTCCCCATCAATAATATGTCATCCACATATAGTATGAGGAAAGCTACACAACTCCCACTCACTTTCTTGTACAGACAGGCTTCTCCGTAAACCTGTATGAACCCAAAAGCTTTAATCACCTCATTAAAGCGAATGTTCCAACTCCGAGATGCTTGCACCAGCCCATAGATGGAGCGCTGGAGCTTGCACACTTTGTTAGCACCCTTAGGGTCGACAAAACCTTCTGGTTGCATCATATACAACTCTTCCTTAAGGTTCCCGTTAAGGAACGTTGTTTTGACGTCCATTTGCCAAATTTCATAATCATAAAAGGCGGCAATTGCTAACATGATTCGGACTGATTTCAGCTTTGCTACGGGAGAGAAAGTCTCTTCGTAGTCAACTCCTTGAATTTGTCGAAAACCCGTTGCGACAAGTCGAGCTTTGTAAACGGTTACATTACCGTTTGCATCAGTCTTCTTCTTGAAGATCCATTTATTTTCTATGGCTCGCCGGTCATCGGGCAAGTCCACCAAAGTCCATACTTTGTTCTCATACATGGATCCTATCTCGGATTTCATGGCCTCAAGCCATTTGTTGGAATCCGGGCCCGCCATCGCTTCTTCATAGTTTGAAGGTTCACCGTTGTCTAACAACATGATTTCCATCACAGGGTTGCCGTACCACTCTGGTGCGGAGCGTGCCCTTGTGGACCTTCGTGGTTCAGTGGTAACTTGATCCGAAGCTTCATGATCATCATCATTAACTTCCTCTTCAGTCGGTGTAGGCGCCATAGGAACAACTTCCCGCGCTGCGCTACTATCCTGTTCGAGAGGGGGTGCAATTACCTCATCAAGTTCTACCTTCCTCCCACTTACTTCTTTCGAGAGAAACTCTTTCTCTAGAAAGGATCCGTTCTTGGCAACAAAGGTTTTACCTTCGGATCTAAGATAGAAGGTATACCCTATAGTTTCCTTAGGGTATCCTATGAATACGCATTTCTCCGCTTTGGGTTCGAGCTTTTCTGGTTGAAGTTTCTTCACATAAGCATCGCAGCCCCAAACTTTAAGAAACGACAACTTAGGTTTCTTGTCAAACCATAGTTCATACGGTGTCGTCTCAACGGATTTAGACGGTGCCCTATTTAAAGTGAATGCTGCAGTTTCTAATGCGTATCCCCAAAATGATAGCGGTAAGTCGGTGAGAGACATCATAGATCGTACCATATCTAATAAAGTGCGATTACGACGTTCAGACACTCCGTTGCGCTGCGGTGTGCCAGGCGGCGTCAGTTGTGAAACGATTCCACACTTCCTTAGGTGTGTGCCAAACTCGTGACTCAAATATTCTCCTCCACGATCAGATCGTAGAAATTTAATTTTTCTGTCACGTTGATTCTCAACCTCACTCTGAAATTCCTTGAACTTTTCAAACGTCTCAGATTTGTGCTTCATCAAGTAGATATACCCATACCTACTCAAATCATCGGTGAGAGTGAGAACATAACGATAACCACCGCGAGCTTCAACATTCATTGGACCACACACATCAGTATGTATTATTTCCAATAAGTCGGTTGCTCTCTCCATTATTCCTGAGAATGGAGTCTTAGTCATCTTGCCCATGAGGCACGGTTCGCATGTGTCAAATGATTCAAAGTCAAGAGACTCTAATAGTCCATCAGTATGGAGCTTCTTCATGCGTTTAACGCCGATATGACCAAGGCGACAGTGCCACAAGTATGTGGGACTATCATTATCAACTTTGCATCTTTTGGTACTCACACTATGAATATGTGTAACATCACGATCGAGATTCATCAAGAATAAACCATTCACCAGCAGAGCATGACCATAAAACATACCACTCATATAAATAGAACAACCATTATTCTCTGACTTAAATGAGTAGCCGTCTCGCATTAAGCAAGACCCTGATACAATGTTCATGCTTAAAGCTGGTACTAAATAAAAATTATTAAGGTTTAAAACTAATCCCGACGGTAGATGTAGAGGTAGCGTGCCGACGGCGATCACATCGACCTTTGAACCATTCCCGACGCGCATCGTCACCTCGTCCTTGGCCAGTCTCCGCTTATTCCGTAGTTCCTGCTTTGAGTTGCAAATGTGAGCAACAACACCGGTATCAAATACCCAAGAGCTACTACGAGCGCTGGTAAGGTACACATCAATAACATGTATATCACATATACCTTTAATGTTGCCGGCCTTTTTGTCCGCTAAGTATTTGGGGCAGTTCCGCTTCCAGTGACCCTTTCCCTTGCAATAGAAGCACTCAGTCTCAGGCTTGGGTCCGTTCTTTTTCTTCTTCCCGGCATCTGGCTTACCGGGCGCGGCAGCAGCTTTGCCTTCTTTCTTGAAGTTCTTCTTACCCTTGCCTTTCTTGAAACTAGTGGTCTTGTTGACCATCAACACTTGATGCTCTTTCTTGATTTCTACTTTTGCAGACTTGAGCATCGAGTACAACTCGGGAATGGTCTTCTCTATCCCTTGCATGTTGTAGTTAAGCACAAAGCCTTTGTAGCTTGGTGGGAGAGACTGGAGGATTCTGTCAATTATAGCATCATCCAGAAGTTCGACTCCAAGTGAAGTCAGACGACCGTGTAACCCAGACATTTTGAGTATGTGCTCACTGACAGAACTGTTCTCCTCCATCTTACAGCTAAAGAATTTGTCGGAGACTTCATATCTCTTGACACGGGCATGTGCTTGAAAAACTAGCTTCAGCTCCTGGAACATCTCATATGCTCCGTGTTGCTCAAAACGCCTTTGGAGCCCCGTTTCTAAACTGTATAACATGCCACACCTGACCAGAGAGTAGTCATCACTCCGCGTTTGCCAGACGTTCAAAATGTCCTGGGCTGCTGCGGGAGCGGGAGGGTCACCTAGCGGCGCATCAAGGACATAAGCCTTTTTAGCTGCTTCAAGGATGAGCTTCAAGTTGCGAACCCAGTCCGCATAGTTGCTACCATCATCTTTCAGCTTGTTTTTCTCTAGGAATGCGTTGAAATTGAGGTTGACGTTGGACATCTACAATATTTATAAAGACAACTTTTACACTAAGTTCATGACAATTAAGTTCATTTAATCAAATTAAGTATGAACTCCCACTTAAATCGACATCCCTCTAGTCATCTAAGTGATACATGATCCATGTTGACTAACCCGTGTCCGATCATCACGTGAGACGGACTAGTCACCATGGTGAGCAACTCCATGCTGATCGTATTCAACCATACGACTCATGTTCGACCTTTCAGTCTCTTGTATTCGAGGTCATGTCTGTACATGCTAAGCTCGTCGAGTCAACCTAGGTGTTTCGCGTGTGTAAATCTGGCTTACACCCGTTGTATGCGAACGTTAGAATCTATCACACCCGATCATCACGTGGTGCTTCGAGACAACGAACCTTCGCAACGGTGCACACTTAGGGGAATACGTTCTTGAAATTTTAAGAGGGATCATCTTATTATGCTACCGTCGTTCTAAGCAATAAGATGTAAAACATGATAAACATCACAATGCAATCATATAGTGACATGATATGGCCATTATCATCTTTGCTCTTTCGATCTCCATCTTCAGGCATCGCATGATCATCATCGTCACCGGCGTGACACCATGATCTCCATCATCATGATCTCCATCATCGTGTCTCCGTGAAGTCGTCACGCCAACTACTACTATCACTACTACTGTAGCTAACCGTTAGCATTGAAGTAAAAGTAGTAAGCACATGGCGTTGCATCTCATACAATAAATTAAGACAACTCCTATGGCTCCTGCCGGTTGTCATACTCATCGACATGCAAGTCGTGAAAACTATTACAATAACATGATCATCTCATACATCATACATGCAACATCACAACTTTGGCCATATCACATCACATGTCAAACCCTGCAAAAACAAGTTAGACGTCCTCTAATTGTTGTTGCAAGTTTTACGTGGCTGATTTGGGTTTCTAGCAAGAACGCCTTCTTACCTACGTGACAGCCACAACGATGATATGCCAAAGCTATTTACCCTTCATAAGGACCCTTTTCATCAAATCCAATCCGACTAGAGTAGGAGAGACAGACACCCGCTAGCCACCTTTATGCACGGTGTGCATGTCTGTCGGTGGAACCAGTCTCATATAAGAGTACGTGTAAAGTCGGTCCGGGCCGCTTCATCCCACAATACCGCCGGAAAAGAATAATACTAGTAGCGGCAAGCAAATTGACAAATCATCGCCCACAACTTTTGTGTTCTACTCGTGCATAGAATCTACGCATAGAAAACCTGGCTCGGATGCCACTGTTGGGTAACGTAGCATAAATTCAAAATTTTCCTACGCATATTCAGATCTTCCTATGGAGAGACCAGCAACGAGAGAGGGGTAAGAGCATCTTCATACCTTTGAAGATCGCTAAGCGGAAGCGTTGCTAGAACGCGGTTGATGGAGTCGTACTCGCAGCGATTCCGATCTAGTGTCGAACAACGGCACCTCCGCGTTCAACACACGTGCAGCCCGGTGACGTCTCCCGCACCTTGATCCAGCAAGGAGGAGGGAGAGGTTGGGGAAGAACTCCAGCAACACGACGGCTTGGTGTCGATGGAGAGACTAGGTCTTCCGACAGGGCTTCGCCAAGCACCGGCAGAGAGGAGGAGGAAGAAGAGCAGGGCTGCGCCGAGAGAGAGGGAAAACCCATGTGTCTCAATGGCCAAAAGTGCCCGACATATATAGGGGGAGGGGAGAGGGGGTGCCACCCCTAGGGTTCCCACCCTAGGGTGTGCGGCAGCCCCCCCAGATGGGAGGTGCGGCGGCCAGAAGGGGGAGGAGGGGGTGGCGCACCATCTGGTGGGCCTTAGGCCCACCTGGCCTAGGGTTTGCCCCCCCTTTTCTCTCCCTTGCGCTATGGGCTGAGTGGGGAGGCGCACCAGCCCACCTAGGGGCTGGTTCCCACCCCCACTTGGCCCACCTTATCTCCCGGGGTCGTTGCCCCCCTTCGGTGGTCCCCCAGGGCCACCTCCGGTGGTCCCGGTGGTCCCGGTACGTTACCGGTGATGCCCGAAACACTTCCGGTATCCGAAACCATCCGTCCTATATATCAATATTTACCTCCGGACCATTACGGAGCTCCTCGTGATGTCCGGGATCTCATCCGGGACTCCGAACAACTTTCGGTAACCTTGTATAACAATTCCCTATAACCCTAGCGTCATCGAACCTTAAGTGTGTAGACCCTACGGGTTCGGGAGACAGGCAGACATGACCGAGACACCTCTCTGGCCAATAACCATCAGCGGGGTCTGGATACCCATGGTGGCTCCCACTTGCTCCACGATGATCTCATCGGATGAACCACGATGTCAAGGATTCAATCAATCCCGTACACGATTCCCTTTGTCTGTCGGTATAGAACTTGCCCGAGATTCGATCGTCGGTATACCTATACCTTGTTCAATCTCGTTACCGGTAAGTCTCTTTACTTGTTCCGTAGCACGTCATCGTGTGACTAACTCCTTAGTCACATTGAGCTCATGATGGTGCTCTACCGAGTGGGCCCAGAGATACCTCTCCGTCACACGGAGTGACAAATCCCGATCTCGATTCGTACCAACCCAACAGATACTTTCGGAGGTACCCGTAGTGCACCTTTATAGTCACCCAGTTACGTTGTGACGTTTGATACACCCAAAGCACTCCTACGGTATCCGGGAGTTGCACGATCTCACGGTCGAAGGAAAAGATATTTGACATTAGAAAAGCATTAGCATACGAACAATACGATCTAGTGCTAGGCTTAGGATTGGGTCTTGTCCATCACATCATTCTCCCAATGATGTGATCCCGTTATGAGTGACATCTAATGCCCATGCTCAGGAAACCATGATCATCTATTGACTAACGAGCTAGCCAACTAGAGGCTTGCTAGGGACACATTGTGATCTATTTATTCACACATGTATTACTGTTTCCTGTTAATACAATTATAGCATGAACAATAGACGATTATCATGAACAAGGAAATATGATAATAACCATTTTATTATTGCCTCTAGGGCATATTTCCAACATATATTAGCAGGCAATTGGAACAGAATGCTCGTATGCTTAGTCATTTAAGTGCTTGTGTGGATAGAAACGTCAATGATCTTAAACTTCTGAGTAAACATGCCTCTATGGTTACTACTCAGGTAGAACAAGTACTTCAAGCTCAAAATGACTTGCTCAATGAGTTGAATGACAATGCTGTTAGAGTCGTTTCTAGAGGCTGTAGAATGATCCAGGAACCTTTGTATCCTGAGGGTCATCCGAAGAGAATTGAACAAGATTCTCAAGGAGTTAGCACTGATGCACCTAGTCATCCTAGAAAGAAGAAGAAAGATGATAGGAACCTGCACGCTAGCAACCCTATTGCTGCTACACCTGGGAGTCCAAACGATGCCTCTATCTCTGATGTTGAAACACAATCTGGTGATGAACATGAGCCTAATGATAATATCAATAGTGATGTTCATGAAGATGCTCAACCTAGCAATGAAAAGGATGTGGAGATTGAACCTGATCTTGATAACCCACAGCCTAAGACTAGAAGATACGATAAGAATGACTTCACTGCTAGGAAGCATGGTAAAGAAAGGGAACCATGGGTTCAGAAACCTATGCCCTTTCCTCCCAAACCATCCAAGAAAAAGGATGATGAGGATTTTGAGCGCTTCGTTGAGATGATCAGACCTGTCTTTCTCCAAATGTGTTTGACGGATATGCTCAAGATGTCTCCGTATGCTAAGTACATGAAAGATATTGTGACTAATAAGAGAAGGATACCTGATCTTGAGATCTCCGCCATGCTTGCCAATTACACTTTCAAGGGTGGAACTCCGAAGAAACTAGGTGATCCTGGTGTGCCCACTATACCTTGCTCCATTAAAGGCAACTACGTTAGAACTGCGTTATGCGACCTTGGAGCCGGTGTTAGTGTTATGCCTCTCTCTCTTTATCGTAGACTTGAACTGGATAAGTTGACACCCACTGAAATCTCTCTGCAAATGGCCGACAAATCAACTGCTTTCCCTATCGGCATTTGCGAGGATGTGCCTGTTGTGGTTGCTAACACCACTATCTTAACAAACTTTGTTATCTTGGATATTCCCGAGGATGTTGACATGGCTGTCATCCTCGGAAGACCCTTTTTAAACACTGCAGGGGCTGTTATAGATTGCAACAAAGGAAATGTCACTTTCCATGTCAACGGTAATGAGCATACGGTGCACTTTCCGAAGAAACAATATCGAGTACATTGCATCAATGCTATCGAAAAAACTTCATCGATTCTTATTGGGAGCTTTGAATGCCCTATTCCTCGTGTTAAGATGAAGTATGATTTTCTTGTTGGGGAGATACACATCCCCATTGAGGTGACCTAGTGACTATTCGAAAATTCTCCGTCTTCTTTTGTGATTCGAGAAAGTTTTGTCGAGGGGATTTGATCAACCCCATTGACGGATTTCTTTCGATGACCATGAGATGGATGAATCAAGGAGTCACAAACCTCTGTTCCAAGCTTTCACTTTAGGTTGCTTCGAAGAAAAATGATAGATTTAGTTTAGTTTTCCCTATTTTCTGTCTTAGCGTCCAGTGGAAAAATACCCCGAAAATAAAAGTTATCCGAACCCTGTGAAAATCTAGTATGATTTTTTCTTGAACATTTGAAAAATACTAGGACAAAGAGTCTGTCTGGGGGCCACACCAGTGGGCCACAAGCCCTAGGGGCGCGGGCACCCCCCTGGCCGCGCCACCCAGGCTTGTGGGGCCCACAGGCACCCCCTCCACTCATTCTTGCTCCCATCTAGTTCTCCTACCTCCAGAAAAAATCTTTTCGCAGCTCAAACCCGTGTTCTTGCTCCTCTTGCTGGGATTTTCGATCTCTTTGCTCAAATCACCGTTCTCTGAACTATTTTGGGGAAATTACTCCTTGGTAAGTGACTCCTCCATTGGTCCAATTAGTTTTTTCTCTAGTGCCTTATACTCTGCGTATTTTTGCTGCCTTGGTGACCATGTTCTTGAGCTTTGTATGCTGATTTTGGCTGGTCCCAAGTAGTTTTGATGCGTAATATGGTCTCTAGGCACTTGTGGGAGTAGTTGCTACGAGTTTCGTTGAGCCTTGTTCACTTTTCCTTAGAATCACTAAAAAATTCAGAAATTTTCAGAGATAGAAAAGGGAAAAGATGAGGAGGTTCTAGAGAGGCTCTTCAAGCCATGACCCCAAGGATGATGGGAGTGAGAAGAAGGCCAAGTATCCGGTCCCTCGAGTCGCAGAAGTTCACGCGTGCGAATGGCCAAGCGACGCGTTCTTACGCACCATTGGAATTTATGAGGACTTTTATCACTTGGTGGAGAACGCAGGCCTCACCGCCTTCATTGAAGATAAGTGTTCGCAATACCTCCTCCTCACTAATATCTTCGTACAAAGCTTTAACTTCTATCCGAGGAAGAATCCTCCTATGGTTGAGTTTAACCTTTATGATGTCCCCCAGCGCATGTCACTCCAGGATTTTTGCAATGTTTGCAAATTACCTTACGTTGGGGATATTCATGAACCTCGTACACGAGACTTGGAAGCTTTTATCGGTATAATTGCCATAGGAGAGGAGAGAGGAGTGTCTTGCGCTAGAGCTGCTAGGATTCATTTTCCCATGCTTCGGTACTTCTCACTATTTGTGGGAAAATGTTTGATTGGTCGTGGGAAAGCTGGGTCACTTAGTTCCCCAAATCTTGCGGTCTTGCGCGAAGCCCTTTATAACAATAAAACTTATAGCTTGGGCACTATAGTAGCTCAACGGTTGAACCTGAACCGTTCTAAAGGCATTGTCTATGGAGGTACCTACGCTACTCGTCTTGCTAGACACTTTGAGATACCTATTAGACTAGAGGAAGAAGAAGAGGTTCTTCTTGCCGAGAGATATCTAGATTACGATAGCATGGTTCGCCATGACTTTCTTGATAGAGATATAGGTGGAAGGATGATTTATAACCTGGTATTTAGTCAGGGTACTCGTGAGACTATTAGTTTGCCTGCTCCTTCTTTGTTCAATCTTCATGCAGGCAGGTACACTATTATGCCCTCGGACATCTACGCATATTGGGGCTTGGCCCAACCACAGGTGCCCGTGCCCGAGCCGCCAGTCGAGTACCAGACGCCAGTTTATCAGTGGGATCCGGAGGAGCTCACACAGTAGTGGCATCCTCAGTCCACTCCGGAGTACCCCGGAGCTGGTTATTTCCCTCCTTGGGAGTAGACCAAGTTAGGCCAAAAGCCTAAGCTTGGGGGAGTACGTGTTCTCACCGACTTTACATTCTTGCTTATGCTTTCACTTTGTTAGCCGGTGTTCACACTTTGCCACTGTATCATCCATGCTAGTTTATTTTCTTTTTCTCGTTTTCTTTTCGTGTGTCTGTCTAGTTTGAGAAAACCCAAAAAGATTTTCTTTTCTTCTTTTAATTGTTGGGAGCTTTCCCGTGTAGATAGTTTTCTTTTTCTTTGAGTCAAGGTAGAAGATATTGGTTACAATGTTTAGTGGCTCTTGCATGCATACATGTTTAGCTTTCAAAGAGCCATATTACTTTGTCTTCTCCTTTGTGTTTGCCTGCAGATTACAGCGTAGTCCAATGCACGAGCACGCTTATTATTGTTCACATCGTTTGATCGTGCAAGTGAAAGGCAATAATGATGATATATGAAGTGACTGAGCCTGGAAAAGATGGTATGAACTCGATCTATTTTGTTTTTGTAAATATGACTAGCTCATTGTTCCTAGTTCAGCTTTGTTGTGAGAGAAACATGTTTGCAATGACAACTTAGAGATCATAGTTGCTTATGCCATGCTTACTTAGCTAGGAACTTATAATGGTTTGTCTTGGATGGCCACATGAATGTTGAGATGGCTATGATGTAGTATGATAGGATGGTATCCTCCTTTGAATGTTTCAAGTGGCTTGACTTGGCGCATGTTCACGCATGTAGTTGAAACAAAATCAACATAGCCTCTATGATGTTCATGTTCATGGTGATTTATGTCCTACTCATGCTTGCACTCAATGTTAGTTACTCTCAATGCATTTTGATGACTGTTGTCGCTCTCTAGTTGGTCGCTTCCCAGTCTTTTGCTAGCCTTCACTTGTACTAAGCAGGAATACTGCTTGTGCATCCACCCCCATGAACCCAAAGTTGTGCCATATGAGTCCACCATACCTACCTATGTGCGGTATCTACCTGCCGTTCCAAGTAAATTTGCATGTGTCACTCTCTAAATCTTCAAGAAATAATCTGTTTTGCATGCCCGAACCGCTCATGTGGTGACATGGGGCTATTGGTATCTTCCATGCTAGGCGTGTTATCCTCGATATGTGTTTATTCACTATCATTCACGAGAACGGGGACGGTAATTGGAATTCCCAGTTCCATGCTCAAATCGAAAAGATAATTGCAAACAAAACTCCCCCAGGATTGATGTTGGTATGGACGGTACCCGAGGATTCGGCTAGCCGTGGAGTGTAATTGATTGGTGGTGGGGGAGTCAAAACTTTACTTTTCAGTTTGGGAACCGCCTATAGCATGTGTAGCGTGGAAGATGTTGAGAACTCTTAGTCATTGCGTTGACAATGAAAGCATGCCACCCAAAATTATTATCTCTGTTTTCAAAGCTTGAGCTCTGGCACCTCTGCAAATCAATGCTTCCCTCTGCGAAGGGCCTGTCTATTTATGTTCTTGTTGAGTCATCCTCCTCTTACAAAAGCACCAATTAGAGAGCACCTCTGTCATTTTTATGCTTTGCTTTTAACTGTGTTGAGTATGACTATGACTGGATCTTCATTGCCATAAATTACAATGTTTAGTCAGCCCTTGGTCTTTTAAGGTGCTCTGCATTTATGTTTTGCGGTCTCAGAAAGAGCTAGCGAGATACCATCTATTCGTACTGCTTCATGTTGTTTTGATTGAAGTGTTGACACTTGAGGCTTATTATTATTTGCTCGCTAGTCAATTATGCCATTGATATGAGTTTACCGTGAGACCTAGATGTCATTTGCTTATGTGGTTTGATTGTGATCTTGCTAAAATTTTGGTTGTGAGTTAGGCATAGTTGCAACAACAAGATCAAACAGAGTTCGTCAAAGTTTTTCTTTTGTCTCTCTAAGTTTGTCAACTGAGTTGCTTGAGGACAAGCAAGGCTTTAAGCTTGGGGGAGTTGATACGTCTCCGTCGTATATACTTTTCCGAACTCTTTTACCCTTGTTTTGGACTCTAATTTGCATGATTTGAATGGAACTAACCCGGACTGACGTTGTTTTCAGCAGAATTGCCATGGTGTTGTTTTTGTGCAGAAATAAAAGTTCTCGGAATGTCCTCAAAATTTACGGAGATTTTTCTGGAATAAAAGAAAAATACCTGCGCAAAGAAGCACCGGAGGGGGCCTGCCAGTGGGCCACAAGCCCACAGGCCGCGGCCACCCCCTATGGTCGCGTCGTGCAGGCTTGTGGGGCCCACGTGGCACCATCGCCCCCAATCTCATCTCTATATCTTCCGTTTCGCGTGGAAAAAAATCAGAGAGAAGGTTTCATCGCGTTTTACGATACGGAGGCGCCGCCACATCATGTTCTTCATCTGGAGGGCGGATCTGGAGTCCGTTTCGGGCTCCGGAGAGGGGAAATCGTCGCCATCGTCATCATCAACCTTTCTCCATCGACAATTCCATGATGCTCTTCATCGTTTGTGAGTAATCTCATCGTAGGCTTGCTGGACGGTGATGAGTTGAATGAGATCTATCGTGTAATCGAGTTAGTTCTTGATGGGGATTGATCCCTAGTATCCACTATGTTCTAGATTGATGTTGCTACTACTTGGCTATGCTTAATGCTTGTCACTAGGGCCCGAGTGCCATGATTTCAGATCTGAACCTATTATGTTGTCGCCAATATATGTGTGGTTTAGATCCTATCTTGCAAGTTGTAGTCACCTACTATGTGTTATGACCCAACAACCCCGGAGTGACAATAGCCGGAACCACTCCCGGAGATGACCATAGTATGAGGAGTTCATGTATTCACCGCGTGTTAATGCGTTGGTCCGATTATTTATTAAAAGGAGAACCTTAATATCCCGTAGTTTGCATTAGGACCCCATTGCCACGGGAGGGATGGACAATAGATGTCATGCAAGTTCTTTTCCCTAAGCACGTATGACTACATACGGAATACATGCCTACATTAGATTGACGAACGGGAGCTAGTTACATATCTCTCCGTGTTATAGCTGTTACATGATGAATCACATCCGTCACACTCATCCATCACCGATCCACTGCCTACGAGTGTTTTACTACTGGTTCTCGCTACGTTACTTTGCCTAGGCTTGTCCCTTGCTACAAAAGAGATTGGGCCACTTTGCTGCTGCTGTCACTACTACTGTTACTTGTTACTTTGCTGCTGCTGTCACTACTGCTGTTACTTGTTGCAAGACTTTGTTGGCGCTAACATCCCGTCAACAAGGCTTTTTCTGGCGCCGTTGCCGGGGATTGTCAAAGCTTTTTCTGGCACCGTTGCTATCGTACTACCTTGCTACTGACACTTTGCTTGCAGACACTAATCTTTCAGGTGTGGTTGAATTGACAACTCAGCTGCTAATACTTGAGAATATTCTTTAGCTTCCCCTTGTGAGCGAATCGATAAATTTGGGTTGAATACTCTACCCTTGAAAACTGTTGCGATCCCATACGCTTGTGGGACATCAACACGCAACTCGGTCCAATGTGTTTTGTCTCTAGATACAAGCCCACACTGTGCTCGCAACTGAGGTCGATATTTTTTCTATCGCAATTCGACCCATCTCTTTTTTGCATTAGTTCCAACTCCACCCTCATCTTGCAACTGGCGTGACTATTGTTCGCCAAATTGCAGGCCCACAATCAACTCTCAAGTAAGGCATGACTTTTTTTCCGTTGCAAGTCAAGTGTCAGCTCGCAACTAGACACACCCTTCTTTATCCCGGTTTCCAGACTACCATCGACTCGCAAATAGGCTTTTCATCTCTTTTTGCCGCAGTTGCAAATCAACCATCGACTCGTAGTTGGGCCCAAATTTTATGCCACCTCGGTTGCAATTCCATCATTGACATGAAACCGGGCCATTACTATATTTTTCCCATAGTTGCAAGTCAAGCCATCACTCGCAACTTGGATCAATGTTCTTTTTACCCAACTACAAGTCCACCATCGACTCACAACTGGGATCGGCTTTTCTTTAGACCCAGTTGCAAATCCTTCGTTGACTCATAACTAGGTCGACCCCTTTTGTGTTCCAGTTGTAATTCCACCATTGACATGCAACTCGGCTCTTTGATTCATATTTTTGCCCCAATTTGCAACTCCATCCTTTGACTCAAAATTAGGTTCGACTTTTTTTCTGCATCAGTTTCAAGTCCACCATCGACTCACAAGTAGGGTTGGTTGTCTTTCTCACTTGGAAGTCAACCATCGATTCGAAATGGCCCCAACTTTTTTTTTGCCCTAACTAAAAGTCCACCATCCACATGCAAGTGGGCCCTTGATTCTTTTTTGTCTAGTTCCACCCTTGGCTCCCATTTAGGCTTGATTTCTTTTCCACTTAGTTACAAGTGCACAAACCAAACGCAAATAGGGATGACTTTTTCCGAGTTGCAAGTCAATTATCGAAATGCAACTCTGCTTCACATTTTTATACTAGTTACAAGTGAATCATCAACATGCAACTGGGACTTGATCATATGTCTTTGCCCAGTTCGACCCTAGACTTGTAATTGGACCAGTCTTTTCTCCACCTCAATTTATTCTTTTTTAAGGGCTTTTCTGCCTTAATTTTTTTTTCTATCTCAGTTGCAAATCCACAATTGACACGAAACTAGAGCTTTCTTTGTCTTTTCCTGTAGGTTTGCTTCACAAGTAAAGGAACCCCCGCATACCTTTTTAGGTGGCTTCCCCCCAGAAGAATGGCATAGATTGTCATTTTTTTGGCGAGCTCCTTGTTGACGCCTATTAGTATAAAATGGACCAGCCTTGGCCAAGAGAGGCTGACTATTTTTTCGTCCATTATCTTTCTTACCCTTGTTTCATGTTTCGTGTATTGTAATTATGTTTCTAGTGTGTGTTACTTTTCCATTTTCTTGGGTGCTTTAGCTAACTGTTTTAGTTTTTATCTTGTTTATTTATTGTTTTATTTGTCCGTTAACTGTTCTTACAATGGTGGGACAAAGGGGTAAATGTGAGATGAAAAAACAAGTAGATACAAATATACAATGTTGTTGTCAAACTTCCACTAAGTGATTGTTTGAAAAAATGAACAGAAAATGCATTTTATTACTGTTCAACATATATTACAAAAAAATCAGTGTGCATTTCAAAAATGTTTACCTTGTTTGAAAAATTATTCACCGGGATATGAAAAAAATGTTGGCCAATAAAAAAAATATACATCTTGTTTAAGAAATTGTTCACCGTGTTATGAAAAACAATTACCATACACTTGAAAATTTTCCACAAATAAAAAAAATATTCACCTTGTTTGAGAAATTGTTGACCGTGTTATGAAATTTTTTTGCCGTGTATTTTAAAACGTCCACCTTATATAAAAGATGTTCACCCATGTAAGTAAATTAGTTATAATAAATTACGAACTATTAGCCTATTTCTTAAAATTAAGCACCATGTGTGAAAATGTTCCCCATATAATGAAAAATGTTTATGTATAAAAGGCACAATTGCGTAAGTAAAAAGAATTCCCGGAAATAACAAAAGAAACCAAAAAGGTAGACAAGTAAAGTAAAACGGGCCGAGCCAAGATAGAACTGCGCTTCAACAACTAGGAAGCGATCGGCACCTCCTATGCAGCGCTGCAGGTGTCCGTTAATGATCCGACACCTGCAGCGTCCCTGGCATGGCCGGCCCACTAGCATGCTGCCCATTTTTTATTTGATCTGTTTTTTTTCTGTTGATTCAGTAGAAAAAATACCCAGATTTTCTATATGAAAATAAAAATATAAAAATAAAAAACGAATACATATTTAAATATAAAGGTTCTTCCGTTTGAAAAAAAGTTCATAAATTTTATAAAAAAATCATCAATTTTGAAAAAATATTATCAATTTGAAACCAAGTTCATGAAAATTGATAAAAAAGTTCATCCAATATAGAAAAGGTTCATTTTTTTAAATAAGGTCACTAAATTTGAAAAAAGTTCATATAAATTAAAATAAAAGTTCATGTACTTGAAAAATGTTCATTCACTGGAAAACAACTTCATAAACCTTAAAATATTTCATCAATTTTGAATAAAATTCATCCATTTTCCAAAAGATGTTCATCAAATTTCATATTTTAGAAAAGGTTCGTTGATATTTAGGGAGAAGTACATCAATCTTAAAAAATATTCATTGAAATTTTAAAAAGTTCATAAAATTTTCAAAAAAAAAATGCCAACCGACGCCTAGATGTACCGGCCTGTTTATGAGTGTCATAGACGCCAGTTAACAAAAAGACACGTTAATCGCGCATGTGGCGCTAAATAGAAAATGCCGGAGCGATCAATGTTCTAAAAGAGAGAAATAGGTGATCTTGCAGACCGAAAAATGAATAACAAAACCCAAAAGCCCAGCCAACCTAGAAAGTTTCTAGACAACAGAGCCAACCCAAGTACAATATACTACGGGATACCCTACCCATCGACCGAGAGATCTTTTTCAAAGATCTGTCGCCTCGACGGTCGTTAGATCCAACATCCAACACTGTCTATATTGTTGCAACAAGCTTACAAGCGTTGTGTTGCGAAATCTTTTACAACAAAGCTTATGTTGCATAAATCTTTTGCAACATAGACGATGTTGCAATTTTTTTCCCACTATTTCTGCAACATGGATATTGTTGTGAAAAAATTTACAGCACAAACGATGTTGCAAAAAATATTTGTACTTTTTTCATCTTTATTTCTTTTGCAGCGTAAGTGCTGTTGCAGAAGGAGGTTTTTAATACACATATTGTTTGAAGAAAATACAAAACAAGAAACACAAAGGGCATGCCACATACAGAGGAGGAGGCGGGTCGCATGCGAATGATTCGTCGGCTGAACGCAAGCTTTTTCCATATACTAAGGCTCAATAGACCACAGCTACATCGGCTCAAAGAGGGTAGTTAACATAAGGACAAGGATAATATAAATGGAGGGGGGAAAGATGATGTTATCTGAAACGTCTCACATCTATATGCGTTCTAGATAAATCTAAGTTGAAACTAGTCACACCTCTGAGACAAACGTGTCTTTTCACTAACTTAGTCGCCGCCATGAGCCAGGCGACTAGGGAGGCAAACTTCTTTCATCGATATCAACTGGCCAGGGTGTTGGCCCCCTCTTCCTCCATCTGATGTTCTGGTAACAAGAGGAAGGGGGGCCCATTCTTCTGGTTTGTAGTTAGGGTTTGAATTTGTAGGTTGCGTTGCACCGTTGAGGTCGTGGAAGTGGCGTCCTTATGAATAAATCTGCCTCAGCTTAACTCCCACACGAGCGGTCCCTTCATGGCGACGTTTCAGAGTTGATGGCATCGTGTGCTTGATGATCCTTCAGATCAGCGGCGTTATGGTTCATGGATGGAGTCGGCCAGACGGCGGCGAGGACTCCATCAGGTGTGTTTCTCCTTCGGCTCTGTCCTTTTTTTCTATGATGTTGTCTCCAACGTCATGGTGGAGCAGAAAGATTTTGTTGTTCAGGAGTACACGCAGACGATTATCTACACAAGTAATAGCTAGAAGATGGTGCATCTTGTGTTGGGTTTGTGTTTGGTGGCTGACAATTTTGGTTTCCTCCTCCGACGTTGTTGTCGTGCGAGGGTGTTAGGTCTGGAGTTCAATAACGTGTTAGGATACATGTTGCCCCGGTCTGATTCTTTCAACGACAATGGTTTTGCTTGTGACAACCTATTTTGGAGGTTCGTAAAGCTGCAGATCAGCAATGGAGCCGCGTCAAGCTCGGGTGAAGTCGTGATTTGTCTTTTTTTTTTCCTTTGGTGGCTGCTTTGGTGGTGTCGAAGGAGTCGGACAGGCGATAGTATTTGGGAAAAGATTACCTTCTACCCAGGCGATCACGTGCGAGCGTCCGTCGTCTCCGTGTTCGTCAGATTGACTCTTCATCATATAGTTGAGAGCAAGCCCATCTGTGTCCATGTTTTTCTGCAACTCGGCATTTGTTTCATAAAAGGAGAGTTTACAACGACGGAGACTTGTGAAGCTGGAAGGGAAACGACAACAAGGATTTGCAGCCGGATCTCGTTGGATCCGGCGAGATGACATGTGGGGACGTCCGGGATAGGCGAAGGACAAGACTCGTGCGGATGGGAGGACGAGGCGGCGAAGATTCCAACTGGATCCGACGAGGATGGCATACGGTCAGGAGGCGGCGACGTCTGCGAGCCTCGGGGGCTCGGCTCAGCGAGGTCCATCGGGGTTGGAGGCGAGCTTCACGGCGAGGTCCGCGATGGTAGCGGCACACAACGCTTGTGCGGAGCTCTCCGAGGGCTGCGTGAAGGCAGGGACGGGCGACGCCAATCCTTTGTTATCACTATCTAGCAGAGCTCGTGACGAACATGGTGACGCTTCTTTGTCCAACTTCATTTTTGTTGCAAGATTTTGTGTAACATCAATCATATTGCAAATCATTTCTTTCATAACATCATACGTAGGTGAATACAAAAAAAATCTGCAACATTACCACTGTTGCAAAAAAAATATCTGCAACAAGACCTTTGTTGAAGAAGTTTTTCGCTATAAGACATGTGTCGCAAAGATTCCTAAACAAGACATTTGTTGCAAAATATTCTGCAACAATAACTTTTGTTGCAGTGGTGAAAGACCCCGCTTTGCCACACGATTGTGGATTTTTTTTCTACAACAGTGTTTTTGTTTCAGAAACATAGGTCTTGTTTAAAAAACGGTTCGGCAAAAACACGCGCAGGGAAAGAAGATCTAACGGTTGTCGAGCTCGCGATCCTATGGCTACCAAGGTGGGGGTATGTTTTGTAAACATCATCCAATAGACGCGTAGCAGGCCCCATAGCATTTTACGTAGGATTATCATATCTTTTCAATTACCTAAGGTCGGTGTTTACGTGCCGTATAATTTTATTTTATTTCATAAATGAGACACGTATTATCATGAAAAAAAACCATGTTATTTGGTGGCAATAGCAGTACCAGATTCAGCTAGGAACAACATTGCAGTGCCGGGATTTACGGGCGAACTGAACAAAACAAAAGTAACAGACAGCTTCAGTCACATAGACCGAACTTCCCTTATTTCGCATCACAGATTATTTGGACACACAAGCACATCTTCCCTGACGTAGCTTCCACATAGACGTGCTCAGTATGGCGGCTCGTCGTAGTCGCCGGCAGGGAAGTAGCTGCAAACGGCCACGGTGTCGGGGCTGCTCCGGCAGGTGCGGCGGGCGCAGCCGAGCTCTCGCGTGGTGTTCCGCACCACCATCTTGTAGGACTCGCATTCCTTGCCGGGCGCGCACGAGTTGGCGCGGCGGTCGTACCACCGCCGCCCGTACACCCACCAGCCGGTGACGGCCGCGCCGTCTTGGTACCCGCTGCCCCAGTAGGTGTTCTGCGGGTAGAACTTCGGGATGTCCTCCAGTGTCTCCAGCCTGCAGCGGATGCCGAGCGCGCCCGCGTACCGCTTGGCGTCCTGCTCCAGCGACGGGTTCCACGTCAAGGGTGCCACGCCGACGTCGCGGCGCGCGTCGTTGTGCGCCTGCAGGAACTGCGTTGCCGTCGGTACGCTAGCGGCCGCGACGGCGCCGCCATTGTTGTTGTTAATGCTGGCTGATGCCAGTGACGGCGAGACCAGTGCAAGCAACAAGGTGGCGAGGCAGATGGAAGGAGACATGGTAATATGTTGCATCTGTGACTGTGAGCTCAGTTGGTTTGGTGAAGTTTATGGAGGAATTGACGTGCTTATATAGAACACAAGGTTTTGATTAACTTGCAGAAGCGTTTGGATCTAAGTGTGCTGCTTATGCGTCAGTTTGGACTTCGGAGAATTAACATGAAGCGTTCGTCTCCGAGTAGTAAATGTCATTCACTGCTACCGAGAATTAACAGGTTAGCCGTTTTGCCGTTTTGCACAACATTTTGTTTCCCTGTTAATATAGTCTAGCGAGCGACCGGCTGTTCGCTAGTCGTCCCGAACGACCGGTCAAAATTTGAAATTTTTGGTCTCCTAATGTACAAAAATATATTTTATCTCTCCCTAATCTCCCCTGCCGTCCGTCGTGGCTTTTTACGAAAAAGTTCTTCCGTTTTCGAACATTCAACCCGCAGTCCCTGATTAAGTGGAAAAACGTTTCAGATTTGCAAGAAAGCCCTTCGCCCCCGGATCGGATCCGCCCCACCGCCGCAGGGCAGCCCCTCGCCCCCGGATCGGATCCGCCCCACCCCACCGCCGCCAGGGCCGCCCCGCGCCAGCCTCCCCCGCGCCTCCCCCGGCCTCCTCCGCCCCCTACCCCTCCTCTCCACCGACCAGCTCCTCCTAGCACCCGGCCACAGCCCCGCCGGCCACCACGTCGCCACCAGCCACCTCCTCCACCTCCGGCCGGACGTGTCGAGGTGGGTCTCTCCCGGCCATGGGGTCGGCGAGGAAGGCCTCGGTGATGCCGAGGATGGGGTCCTTGGGCGCCGGCTCGACGTGGCCGAGGAGAGTTCGTTTTGAAATCTGTTGTGTCTGTTAAATTCCCCATCCCTGGCTCACAACTTCTCTGTGCTCGAATCGATTTCGTTTGTTCTGGTGCATACAATTCCAACAACTGTTCCAATTGTTCCATTCTTGCGAGAGTTCAGGATGAGGCGGCATGTCAAGTTAATGAAATGAATAGTAATGCGAAAGATTTGGAGAAGATAATCGATGTATTGTCATCTCAGAAGGCCAAGGTGGAGGGGGATCTGAAAGATATGGTTAAAATATGCATGGAAAATTTGTCGTCCATGAATGAATTTGAAGATAGAGTTAGACAGAAAGTTTCAGATCAGGCCGCAAAACTTGCTGATCTCCAGCAGAGCGTCAAAGATATTGGTAGCAACTTTCAGAGACTCCATCATGCATATGATGATGTGTCCACAGAGGCATCTCAGCTTGAGGTAGTCAAGAAAAATCATATTGAGCGTTAAACCAACTAAAGGAGAAAAATGCAGAAATTTTGGACAAGCATCACCATTTGGAAGAGGAAAAGTTTTGTATAAGTAAGGATAACGCAGAGCTGCAAAAGCATGTCCAAGAACTTGAATTTCAGCTCAAGCTAGCCAAGCAGAAGCTTGAAGTTGCCGAAGCGGAGAGCAAATGCAAAGAAGACAGCTATGTGATGGCAGTGGAAACATCAAAAACAGAGATCATGCATCTTGAAGAACAAATACAGCTGTTCTCTGGAAGGATTAGCTTGCTGGAAGAAACTTTTGTGCAAATTAAAGACAGCGCCGCGTCAGTGGTCTCTAAATTGGACAATCAATTGGATGAGCTTGAATCACACTCCAGCCAAAGCATTACGTGCCTCATTCACCGCTTATCTGCTTGTGGTGGAGAGTTTAATGTCCTTCAGAACATGTTACACAATTATCTTGCTGAGCAGAAAGAACTGCTCAAGGAAAACGAAGATCTGGCTATTGGATTGAGAAAGAAAGAAAAGGAAATGTCAGAAATGATTAAGAGTGCTACTGAGTCAGCTGAGAAGATTGTTCAACTTGAGAAGATAATTGAAGAAAAAGACGACGAGCTAGCAGCTAGAGTGCAGGAGAAAAGATAAGCTATCAAGCAGCTGAGTGACACAATTGATTACCACAAAAACAACAACGATGATCTGGTCCGCTACATCCGCACTCACAACCGTCCCCGCCTTCCATTTTGTCTGTAAATTTGATTACCAAAAAGTTCATTGTCAGTCAATATATAAGTTGCATTTTATCTGTGAACATCATTAGACAATTATTTCCAATTTCTTTAATGTATCATAAATAGTACTCAATACAAACAATAAGGAGTAGTCAAATAGCTCGTGGCCTGCGTATTCTATTGTCATTGGGAGAGGTAGAAACACTTTTTGTTCCTTATATTTTAGCATCCTATTGGAATACCAACAGAGGCTAAAGATGCAATAAGCATGAGTTTGACGGACTGAATTCATATTCCAATCAGGTAATGTGGCTTTGGTGATTCTCTTGTTCTCCTTTTCCATTTAATACATATTTCGACATTGTATTTTGTTCCCTCTTTTGTTTTGCATGTATCATTTGCAATGCCAGCGTACACTCATCCTCGAGGTTATTACTAATTGACTGATATACGAGATATAAAATATGGAGTTAACTATTGGGCTGTATTCATGAAAACGTTTATTAGTTTTGTGTCAAGAATTTGTAGTACGCTGGACTGTCAAAATCCTACTGCTAAATATGTCATCACTTCATTACAGTAACATTTACCAAGTCTCTGAAAAAAAAGGTCAGGAAAGTGGGCAGCGTTCGGTTCCCTCCGAGGCTGTTCTCCGGCGTGTCTCCGACCGCCAAGGACCTGATGAGGCGGATGATGTGCCGCGATGAGTGGAGATGGTTCTCCGCCGAGCCAGCAAAACAGCCCCGACGCAGAACTGATTGTCTTCTACAAAATGGTACATATTTGGCATAATCTCTTTCTTATTCAGGGCACATCTCAAGTAATTGTATTTTACAGACTTCATTACACAATGAGATATATCAGATTGTGCCTCTTACATCTTTGATTTGATCTTGAGAAAGCATACAACATTTAGCATGTGTTGATTGTTTCCCTTAATCTGCTTAATCAGTGCAAAGTCTGAACATAAGGATCTGCTGTGTTCAATATTTGCTTTGAGTTCTAACTCTGTCACACTGTCGAACCTCTACAATGCAGCTAGCTGCCATCTCAATATCTCCTAGCTAGGATAGGCAGCTAAATGGAAAACAAGAACCAATTGATCGTGACTGAATCTAACATGGTTCATCATCATGTATAAGTATAACTGAAGTGTGGGCATCCGGGGAACCATGCATCAGTGGATCCTAGCTGCCATTACCAATTCATTAAGCCTGAAAGTATGTTTAAATAGATAAGACAAGATTCATATGATGTTTTCCTACAAATCTAACTATAAATCCTAGAAGTGAGTTTTAGTAATTTGCTTATTAAATGATCGTGTTGTTGTTTAATTTGGCCTGATTTATTTCTGTGAAACATACATGATCGTCTATAGTTTTATTTGGCCTGAAATAAAATAAGTTGTATTCACGCCAAACCTGCATATTTGTTAGCAGAATTTTGTGTTTGTTTGTTTTGGTCGACAGTAAGACATGCTTTGCATTAATCATTTCATTTTTACATGAGGGTATATGCAGCAAATATTGTGTTGCAATCTTAATTTTTCCATAGAGTGAACCTCTGGACCTCTCAAATTAGAATTAATCATGAGCCGCAAGGCAAATTTTACAGATTTACTTCAAATACTTCTATGTTTCATTTTCACGTAACTTGCCGCACACGCAGCCTAACACGACGAGGTTGCAACTTAACTACCATAAGTATTAAAGTGCAGTTTAATCTCAGTTACTCGGAAGCTTGATTTATTATAAAGGTGATGCAGATTAGAGGAGGTCGTCCCTATCAACACGAGAAACATGCTTGTGATTGAGGACAGCGAGCTGACAGCCAAATGGCCCACGCTCACCACCATTACCAGAAGCACCATCTCCATAGTCAGGCCCATCTTGAAGCACATGGAGATAGTGACTTTGCTGGAATCAAATGTACATACATGTAGGTATTGCTAAACATATGAAGAGCTCCTCAAATAGGAAGATTTACAGTTTGTTAGTATTGTGAGGTACCTGCTTTTAACTTGGTGTGTAACTAATGTAAAAAATGTATATTGGCGATCAACTCAGTTTGAGTGGCTTATTCTTAAATTATGCTTATTGCCATACATTTCGTTCCCTCACTTTTGTGGATTGATGATGTTCAATTATTATTTTATTAAGGTGCATAATTGATTAAATAAATATGTGTACTTGTCATTCAGACCGGTCGTCCTTTGTTTTCACCACTTCATAATATCAAATTGAAGAAGCTGAGGCAGCCCGGTTTGTAGGAGGAGTTGGTCCAGTTTAGCCTCGACCACATTTATTTTTTGACAAATTTTGGCCATCACTACATCATTTTCCTTGAGCACAATTGGTTTGTTCTCTAGAGAGAGAAAACATAATTAGCGGCAGTGGCTACTGGTCGCCTGAGCTTGGACGTAGGGTTTTTATATATAAAGGCCGCTTTTATATATATAAAGGCCGCTTTTGTATATACAAACATTCCAGTCCGTTAATTAATGCTATCAATGGTTGTTTGGATTGACTCATGACCTGTATGTTGATGTCCATCTTTGATTATGAGTACGAATTATTCTATTCTTTTAACCATGAACCAATTTAAGTAGCAAATTTCTTTTTTGTTGGTTAGTTGTATCTTGTTATCCAACACTAAGCACTAATTGACAACCAGGCATGATCATCCATCCATAGATTTAGTTTGCATTTTCTTTTGTTAGTTCTAGCTAAGTGAAATATGTCTAAAGCTTTGAACCTTACCACCGTGCGTGATTTGACTCTTGGTGTTTGTGAATTCTGAATGAAGTACAAGCATCCAATCTTTCTGATTCCGAGTGCATGTCTATTCTTGGGTTTGAGCCTTAAGCATGCAACAATGAGATATACTCCTTCCGTTTCTAAATATAAGACTTTTTAGAGATTTCATTATAGACTACATACGGATGTATATAGACATAATTTAGAGCATAGATTCATTCATTTTGCTTCGTATGTAGTCTATAGTAGAATCTCTAAAATGTCTCATATTTACGAATAGAGGGAGTAATTGCACTGTTTTGTGAGCCACTTAAACTGAAATCATTCGTCCATTTTATTCAAAAAGTTTATCCCAACACTTTGGATCACTACTGTACTTCTATTTCGACAACAGAATTTCTTTCAACTTGCATCTGTGAGTTCATTAACCGTGACCATGCAACTTGGGAGAATATCCATGTTTACTTATTATATTCTTTGAAAAAGTTAAGAGATTTACAAACTAAAAGTATTAATTGTTCGAACAATGTTGTTCTGTTATGGTTGTTTAATTACTTGCAAAGTTGTTTGAGTGGTATTTTCTTCAATTGTGTAAGCATATTTTTTTTACCCGGTGCAACGCACGGGCATTTTTACTAGTAATAATAAAGCAGCGATGGTTTCTGTCGTACGTCGTGGTAGTTTACAAAAAGTCCTTCTATTTTCGAGT
Organism: Hordeum vulgare subsp. vulgare; assembly: GCF_904849725.1. Taxonomy (NCBI): domain Eukaryota; kingdom Viridiplantae; phylum Streptophyta; class Magnoliopsida; order Poales; family Poaceae; genus Hordeum; species Hordeum vulgare. The sequence continues at coordinate 607,786,562 of NC_058519.1, read as the reverse complement.
ATTCAACCCGCGGTCCTTTTGTAAGTTAAAAAACGTTTTGTTTTTACGTAAACCCCCTCGCAGTCACCATCGGGCACCATGACTTATCCATATCTGTCGATCACTGACGGGCGAGAAGGCAATGGAGCTTGGAGGCGGGGGAGCTCGAGGAGCCTTGTCGTCGGCGAGATTAGGCCGAGGGGGCGAGCAGAGTGCGGGGACGCGAGCGTGCGGAGGCGGAGAGCGCCAGTCGTGGCGACGCGAACGGCCGGGCCGACGCGTGGCGGCGCGGACGACCGGGACGGCGTGAGGCGTGTTAGCACCGACCGCGGACGGAGTGGCGCACGGGGGCGGGCGAAGTGGCGCGCGGGGGCGGCCGGGGCGACGGATCTGGCGCGGGAAGGCAACGCGAGCGCCTGAAGACGTAGCGGGCGGAGCCGCGCATGGCCGCAGAGGCTCTCGGGGATGGAGGATGGAGGCCGCCTCACCAGGGCTCGGGGGCGGCAACACGACATCGCGAGCACCGGCCGGCGGCCGGGGGCGGAGTGGAGCGCGAGGGCGGACGGAGCGGCGGAGCCAGCTCGGGGAGGCTACGCGTGCGCGTGGAGACGGAGAAGGTAGAGCCGCACGCGGCCGCGGAGGCGCTCGCGGGATGGAGTTCCTCAACACAGTATGTTTCTGTACTCTGTGCTCATTTACTTATCATATCCGTTCTCGTATGCGGATTTCATTATTCAAGAATAAACGTACTTTGTTGGGCTGTATCTTGGAATTATATGCTTCGTCTGCAATTCCCAGTGGTCTGTGCATCTTCATAGCAAACACAACATGAACGACCATTTTGATTTATAGCAGGAAGAAGAGAAGAGTCAATGCCCAGGTGGTGCTATGCACTCACTTGATTTGACATTCCTTCTGTTGCCATTTTTTTTGAATAATCCCTTTCAACATCAATTTGACTCGGAATATCAGAACACAACAGTTCATGGGCAATTCCAGATCATTTTTTATGATCACAGCCTCTTCACATCTCTATGAATTTAGAACTCTACAGGTGACAGGAACAACTGCTCCACTTCTTCCTCATTTAGAACCAAAGTTCAGATGTGATTATATGATGTAAACTATATATTATTTTGCTATCTTATTTTGTTTGTGAAAGTGGCTGTAGCAAGTAGAAGTTTGGATTGATGCAAGCAAGTAAGCAACATTTTGATTGGAAAAACTGTGTGTTGGCATAGGCTGAAGCAAGCACCGGTACTATCTGTATTTGTCTGAATCTTTGTGTTGTTGCAACTAGCTGCAGCAGTCACCAACTTAACTTAATGCTAGCAATTACTTGAAACTAATGTTGGAAGAAACATTCAGATCACTCCACTATGGGCCCACCCAGTAGCTTATGCATCCTATAATTAGAGAAAGTATTTAACACAATTAATTTGACGAGAAATTTAAATTAATTTGAGAAAGTATTTAACACAATTGGTCTATTGCCATAGGCTCAAGCAAACACCTCTTCGATTTGTACGTTTGCCATCTTGTTTCCTTTATCAAACTATCTGCAACAAGTAGCAGCTTGAATTGATGCAAGCAAATAGTAACCATTATGGCGGCATTGTAAACTTCTAATGTTCCATCCAGAATATCTGGGAGCAATATATGTGAATAGAAAAATGATGATCTTTTCAATCTATTATATGGTTCTATATATCCAAAGGAATTGACGCCGATTATTATCCAAGAAAAGAATGTTACCTGCCATAGTGCGTCTTGCCATACAATACCAGCATATTATATTTTACAAATGTGATGTAAATCTTATTTGTTTGCAAAAATATGGATGTACAGGATGAATGCGAACTCCGAAAAATAATTCTAGGATAACTGCTAACATTCAACGACAACGAATTTGAAGACAACATACCTTCCGGTGTACTAGATTTCCTCAGTTGTATCAAAAAAACCAAAATTAAAACTACTATGTAAAATCTTCAGATTTTTGTGTAAATTGTTATGTAAGCTACTGTGGAAACTTTATTATTTTTTCAAGGTTTATTTACTTCGTGCTAACTTTCATTTTCTCTCAATAGGACATGTGCTCTTATGAAAAAGGAGCTTCTTTGTTGGATGGCAGCCCGTGATAGTGGTTTCAGATATGAAGCTAAGGAAAGCGCGCCTCATAATTCATTGGATGTAAATCAATAGGGCCAGTTAGATATCGTTGGCTGTAAGTGACATGAGTATTTAGCTTTCATAAAATCTACTTTCTCCATCTCATAATTTAAGAATGTTTTTTTAAACGTTCTTGTATTATGGGACAGAGGGAGTACATATGTAGTCTTTAACAATAAATTGTGGATGAGGATGGCCCTAAATGTGCGTTGAATTTATCATTGGTTTTTATTGGTTTTTACTATCAACATTGCATAATGAGTTTATATATTTGATAAAAGTGAACACATATTTTACAAGAGTGATTATAGATCCACCTATTCTGGTGCTAGATCTATTGCTGGCATCAATTGTGTAAAATAATATGTTAATTCGGTACTTATGACATTTCAACTCACCTATCTAGCTGATGTGTTGTAATGCACATCTCGCCTCTCTAACTGAAGTGATGCACTGCTGCTCGGTATATTCGATGTAGAAAAAATATAACAATGTAATTTTGACCTGGATCTCGACTCTCCAATGTCAGGACAATTACGCCAGCAGTCAGCTGCTTTTACTCGTGTGTAGCGTCATACATAATTTTATTTTTCTAATAATTGATGGATCTGCAAACTAAATATAAGAACACAAAAGCACCATGCAATTTTCCAACCAGATAATGTTCATCTCCAAAAAAAATCCATTTTACAAAATCCAAAAAATATTTCAAATTTACAAAAGAATAATATCTTTCAAAACAAATAAAAATCATGTTCATCTAGCATGTATTATAGTCACCCAAACTCTTTCATCAGATGAAAGTGCCGAGCTGAAGTAGGTCCAAAGAAACGATTAGGATATCTTATGCACGTCTAAATTACAAGGCCCGAAAAATGGTAGTTCAGTATAATCTTATTTTGTAAGTTTGCCAAAACTGAATATAAGAAGCGGCGTGTAACAAATTGTTTTCGCCCGTTGCAACGCACGGGCATTTGTACTAGTCTTTTTAACAATTTATAAGTACAAACAGTTTGTCCTTTAAATTTATACTAGCAAAATGGCCCGTGCGTTGCCACGGAAGAAAAAAAACTTAATCTGCAATGCTGGTGACCACATTATGTTCACATATCATCGCTTGATTTAGAAATTTTGTGCACAAATGCAAGAAAATGTTTCTTCTTTCAAATTTATTCACAAAGTTGAAGCAATCTTTACATTTTCAAAAAATATATATCATGGTTGTAAAAAATCTTGGTAACTCAAAGATTTATTCTGAATTTCAACAATTTTTTTTAGAAAACGTACAATAATATTCTGATCCATCCAACAGTTAATTCTTCAAAATTCACACAGGTATATTGTCACAAACACTTAGAAGAATTAATGTTTAACTACATACATTAGATCTTCCGTGAACAGTTTGACAAATATGGGAACAATTTTAAAACCAAGAACATTTTTTACAATTTACAAATATTTACTAAAAATCGTGAATATTTTTTATATTTCAAACGGGTTTAAATATTTTTTTGAATTGACGACCAATTCAAGAAAAGACGAACATAGTTTTTGATGTTGGAGGATTTTATTTTAAATTCACAAACATTTTTTGAAACGGATGAAGTTTTCCTGAATAAACAAACATTTTTATAAATAACTAATATATTTATTAAATTCATGGACATTGTTTTGAAATTTGCAAACAAAATATAAAAATCCATCGTTTTTTTAATCCTTTTTTAATTCAAATAAAAATTCGTCAGCATTTTAATTCAAAGTTCCTATTTTTAATATGCAAAAGTTTTTGTAATTCTAAATTATTTAAATTATAAATAAAAAATGGAATGGAAAATTTTAAATAAAAAAAGAAACTATCAAAACAGGCATTAGCTATTTTTAAAATTTTAGGACATTTTTAAAATGCATTAACATATTTTGAATTAGAAAGCATTTTGTTAAATGCCTTTAATATTTCTTAATACATGGAATTGCATTTGAGATCATGGACTTTTCTTATTGTACAAACATTTTTCTAAAATTGCAAACATTTTATTGTATATGCGAGCATTCTTTACAGAACTCCGACCAGTTTTTAATGTCACAAATATTTTAATTTTTTAAATATGTTGATTTATAATTTTCAGTTTATTAATTTTTTAAAGATTATTTGAAGTTCTAAATTATTTAAAATAAAAAAATAAAACGGAACTAAAAATAAATTAATAAACGGAATTAAAAGCAGGCGCATGTGCATGGGCCGGCCCATACGGTGTGTTAGATATTCTCCCAACATGTAGAGCGTAATATAGGAGGTTTTTACATAGACGGGCCCGGTCCAAGATTTTCCGCTTTATGATACGTTTTCTATTACTTACCGGTGGCATGGTGGGTAATTTATGCAAACTTTAGGGGTAATTTTCAGAATAAGTAAATATTTGTGAACATGTGTAAACTGAAAGAGTAAAAAATAATACGTGAACAGATGTAAATGCACTTTATTAGGGCTTTCTGAATTTTGAAAAAGCCATATCTTTCATACGCGCTTTGGAATTGAGATCCGTCTTCTCTGTTGGATTCTTCGCGACTAGATCTTCGAAACTAGATCCCGCATTTTTCTATGTAATTTAGCCTCCGTTTTGTGCAAGTGACTAACAGTGGATGTACAACTACATGACAGTGGATGTGCAACTTTCTACCTATCCCATGAAAGTGTAATTTTCATTAATGGCACATCCATCCCAAACTACCTCCTGCTAATAAATTGTTTAAATTCGTATTTTGCCCAGGCTAACTGCCTAATAGTTCATGTGCAACTTCTCTTATGTCTGTGGTTGCGCTTTCACTGTTTGCTGCATCGGCCATTTGTCTAACAGTGAATGTGCAACTTTGGATACTAACCCGTCAACTGTCTACTAATGATGAAAAATATCCCTCATACCTCATGAATGTGTAATTTCCCTACTAATACTCCGAACCACCCCTCTAATGAGATGTGCAACTTTAGCGCCCCCGTTTATATGCAACTTTACTACCATCATGAATATGTAACTTTTCACTATCCTATAAATGTGAGATGTGCAACTTTATATGTTGATACAGCCAACTGCCGAAGAGCATCTCCAATAGACGCGCTACGGAGCCGCCGCTAAAAAATTTACAACGTTAAAATAGCGTTTTACGCGCCGGATGACCGAGCATCTTCAGGAGACGCCCAAAAATATAATGCAGCTAGCAACAGTAGCATCTTCAATAGGCCCCCAAAATTAACTTCGTGCGCCCGTGTCCTTCTCGTCGCCGTGGTCATGCCCACGCCCCGCCGTGGCCCGCCGCCGTCGTGGTCGTGGCCGCGCGGCCCATGGTCGTGGTCATGGTCGTGCTCGGCCCCGCCGTGGCCGCACCGGTCGTGGTCGTGGTCGCGCTCCTCCCCGCCACATCGTAGCCGCGCCCGCACCCCGCCGCGCGTTGCCGGCTGGCGGACTGGCGCACGCATGCGAGGAGGCCAGCGGCGGGTGCATGCGAGGAGGCCGACGACGGCCGCAGATGAGGACGTCGACGGGGGGTCCACGCGAGGAGGCCGACGGCGGCCGCGGCCGCACGAAACACTTTTCAACGCACGTGGGAAGTTTCAGCGCGTAGGAGCTCACACGCTAAATTTACAGCTTGCGGTTCAATTTTTTCCAGTGCGCTGAACACTTTTTACGTCGTGCTCTATTATGCAGCGTCCGCTGGAGTGCTATTTTTAACTCTACGCGCTAAACTTGTGAGTTTTTGGGCATGACGCTAATGTTGGGCGTTTGTTGAAGATGCTCTATCGGACTTTTTAGAACTCCGTTTATGGCCCACGTCAACTAATACTACATATCCACAAGTAGGAAGGGAAAGAAGTTGCACATCGAGTAATAGAAAGTTGGCTCAAACAACATACTCCCTCCATCCATGTATATAGGGCCTACTGCATTTTCTAAGACTGAGTTTGACTATTGATAAAATTAATATTATATGAGATGTATAATATAAAAATTATATCAATGGAAGCTCCTTTCACGTACGAATTTAACGGTATGATTTGTGTAACTTGCATGTCATATATTATTTGCTCTAACATGTGGTCAAAGTTAGCATTGAAAAACGCATTAGGCCCTATATATATGAATAGTGGGAGTACTAAGTTACACATATCATTGATAGGGAAGGTGGAGCAGGGTTTGTCAACTGAAAAAAAAACTCCAGAAGTAGGGACAAGGCTTGCACATCAACTACTACATAGTTGGTCGGCATAGTAGACTAGCTGCATATCAAGTTTTCATTGTTGCTAGGTTGCAACCTCTTGTGAATTTAGATCATACATCTTCAACAACTGGTTTTGAAAAAAATGCACCTCGAAATACTAAAGTTGCACAATGCACTACTAAAGTTGCACCATGTAGCATCAAAGTTCGCGTAAAAAAATTCATCGGAACATACCCATATGGGATCTAGTTTCAAATATCTCGTCGTGAACAATCCAATGATAAAGACGAATCTGAATTCCGACATACGATTTGAAAGATATATGGCTTTTTTAAAATTTGAAAAACCAAAATAAATACACGTGAAGGTGACACCTGGAATGGGGGAGCACACGAGGAATAGAAATCTTGCGATTTCCAACCAGCCGCTCGGTGTTGCCAAAAAATGCATGGCCACTTTTTAGATTTTAGTCCTAATAAATTTGACAAAAAAAAGGTGCACAAGAAACATGTTGAGCACCAAACACAATGACAAAGTCCTCTTGCTTCTCGCCAAGTAAAGTACGCCCTCGTCATTATGTAAAGTTGCAACTTCCAAAACCTGCCATGGAAAACCAGAGTATGCCGCCGTGTAATCAGAGACAAGATCGATCCAGCTGAAGTACTCCACGTAGAAGAAGGAGAACAAGAAAGAGGAAATCTTACTTGGGTCAACAGTGGTAACGACGCCGGTGCGACCGAAATCGCAGTCGAACTCGTGCTGCCCGTTGCTCCGAAAGTAGAGGTTCATGGCGTACGCCGCGTGGCCCTGGACCGTGTCCGGCTCGTAGCACCGCCCGCCCGGCCGTATCGGACCACAGTCCATGCCCCCTCCGCACACGAAGTCGATGTTCTCCTGCAGCACCGCCGCGTCCGCCGCTGGCGTCGGCACGCACCACTGCCGCCCGCCCGAGTCCGCCACCCCCGCGTCTGGCGCTGGCGCCGGCGCCGCCGGTGTTATCTTTGCGCTCACCGGCCCAACATACTGCACGCACGCCATGCGAGTAGTTAACATCACTGTGAAAAAGAGCGGAGTGTGCAACCGATGGTGTCACGAATGAATTACCTCCGGAGCGGTGAGGATGCCGGCGTCGTAGATCGGCGTCATGTCGGCGTGGAACAAGCCGAAGTGATGCTCAGACATCGGGCCGGGCTTCAGGTTCTCGTCGAAGAGGGAGAAGATGGAGACCTCGAAGGTGCGGTTGGGCATGAGCGGGGTGCCCACGCCGGACCCGAGGTGGCGGATGGCGTTCCTGTTGTAGTCCCCGGCGTGGTCCGCGCCCGCGCCGACCTCCCAGTCCTCCCCAGCCCACGGCCACCCCGTCTCGGCCACGACGACGTCGACATCGCCGAAGCCGAGCCGGTCCATCGCCGAGTGCACGGCGTCGAGCTGCGCGTCCAGCGCGTTGGTGTACACCAGCCCGGTGCCGGCGTCCGTGACGCCTTCGGCGCCAACCCTGAACAGCGCGAAGTCGAGGTCCGCGTCGCTGGTGAGGCCGTAGAACGGGTACGCGTTCACCATGAAGGGCGCGCCCGTGGCGCGCAGGAAGCCGAGGAGCGGCTTGACGACGGCGGCGTCGTACCCCTCGCGGAACCGCCCGGCGGACGGCGGCGTGGACACGGCGAGGACGCCGAGGGAGTGCGCGGCGGAGACCTTGATCTGCCGGTGCAGCGAGGTGGCGAGCAGCGCCGTGTGCAGGTTCTGCATGGCCGGCACGAGGCAGAGCAGCAGCGTCCGGTTGGCCTGCGAGATCACGTCCCTGCCCACGAGGATCCGCGACACGTTGGTCCCGGCCGCGACGTGGGGCGCGACGCTGGCGCGCACCCATCGCCGCGCGAAGGCAACGCTGTCGGCGATGCGCGGCACGAGGGCGTTCGGGACGGTGACGTCCACGGCGAGGCCCATGCCGGCGAAGGCCCGCAGGGCGAGCGGGTCGGCGTTCAGGAGCCTCACGCGGTCGAGGACGGTGCCGCGGGCGAGGAACCGCGCGACGTCGGCCGGCGGCGGGAGGCTCGTCGCACGCCTGCCGTAGGTGACGCCGACGCCGGCGGCGTCCGCCGCGGCGATCGACGACAGCAGGAGGATCAGCATCGGCGCGTGCATCGTCGTCGACCACCGTGTGCCGCTTCAGTTCAGCAGCTGGCAGTGGAGTGATGTGTGATGAAATCGGGGAGAGATCCTTTTATCGACAGAGAAAGACGAGCAGTGTGGTGTGCAGTGTACTGAGGAGTGATTAGCAGTGTGGTTATTTCTGGAGTATGACTTGAGATGGCTGCTAACCCGAGGAAGATTCTTTTCTTTGGCTCTGAGCTATACGCATGAACATGTTCTTTCCTTGGCTCTATTTTGTTCTACCTTGCGATGCATGCTAGCTTGGTCCCTTTCTTGACACACACTGCTGACAACTCCAATGGAAGATCCCCCCACGCAGCAGCCGTGCATGCGGCAATGGAGGGAATCACTAGAAAGCACGATATTATGGAAAGACCATGGGCGTGTCAGTTACATGGTCTCATCCTCGAGTTCGAAATGAAGTTCAATTTCTCTTCGTTTACAGAATATGCCTTCCCCTGTCACAAAGCGACTATGACAAGCCTTAATCTTACATGCTTAAGGAGTTGGTCCCAATTCTCTTAGCATGCAAAGTGTTCATTTCAACGTTCACTAAGCAATGTATTTAAATCTCCTCTTCCACCAAGCCATGCAAAATCTGCCATATAAGCCCTCTCAACATGCAAAGTGTACACCTTAACATTTCAATAAGCAATGCATTTAAGCCTTCACTTCCACTAAGTCAAGCAAAATCGGCCACTTAAGCGACTCATGCATTTAATTTATACTCCTAAATTATAATTACTTTTGCAATAGTCTATGCATGTAACACTGTCACATCATATATTTATGTTAGTCATCCTTCATATTTTTGTTCGAAATAACATTTTAAACAGTTGTAATTAAAAAATTCTTCTATTTTCAACAATTTTTTATTTAATTTTGAAGTTTATACTTTCTTTTCATTGGATTAAGCAACTATCTATGCATTTTTTTATGGGCACTGCTAGGCGCCGGCCCAAGTAGTTGCGCCGGTCGTACCCTACCCGTCCGATGCAGCCAGCCCTACCGTTCGATTCGTGTTTTTTTTCCGAACGCAGCCCCATCCCGCCCCGCACTGATGCAAGCCGCCTTCGTCCCCACCGCAGCGCCGCAAACCGCATCGTGCAGCGTCGCAAAGCCGTCCCGTCCTCGCCGCTGGTCGCCGTCCTTGCAGCTCTAGTCATGGTCGCTCCCTGTCGTTTTTTAGAAAATCTTCAACCGCGGAGCCTTCTGCCCCCACGTCGGTCCGTCCCCGATCCACGGCTGCGGCGGCCGGATCCGCGGCGGTGGCATGCAGGATTAGCTCGAGGAGGGTCTTCCCCATCTATCACGGGCTGCCATGGATTTGGGCTCAAGCTCCGGGATGAGCTCTGTTGCCAGAATACGGTTGCAACAAAATAATACGGTTGCAACAAAACAGAATGACGGATGTAGCAAATTTGTATAATGGTTGTAGCATTTTGCAACGCGTGAAGAAAAAAAATTGTAGGTGGAAGCAACATAACAATACGGTTGCAACAAAAACAGAACGAGGATGTAACAAAAAATATAATGGTTGTAGCATTTTCCCATCATGGTTGCAGCTCGCCATGCCAATGGTTGAAGCAAAAATACAATATGGTTGCAACAAAACAGAATGACTGATGTACCAAAATTGTATAATGGTTGCAACATTTTTTCATCATGGTTGCAACTCCGACTACAAACTCCGCTGAAGTTTGGTTGCAACACTCACGGACGTGGTTGTAACTTTTTTTATCAACGGTTGTAACTTTTTTTGGATGCTTGCAGCTTTTGTGATACGTGGTTGTAGCATTCGCGACATCATCCTTGCAGATCCTCATGCAGCAACCTCACCTGCCGGCCATGGCATCACCCGCCCGCCGTCGCCATTCTGGTTGCAGCTCCTCCCGTCTGCCGGTTGAAGCTCCCGTGTAGCCGGATGTAACTTTTCCGTCCACCATGGATCTGATGGAAACGGATAATAGATGTGATAGAGATGAGAGGAAGAATAGGTCGCTGGAGAACGTGCCCGCCGCCGCCGCCGCGGACCCTGTCGCTGGAGCAGCCGCCGGCCCTGTCGCCCTCAAAGTCGCTCGTGTATGACCGGTTGAAGCAAATTGGTGACAGGTGGGAAAAAAACAGTCCACCTGGTTGTCTAAGGAGGGGATAGCGCGTGCGTGTGTGGAGACGACCGGCGGGTCGTTCGACCGGCGCGCTGTTCCCAAGCATTTACCTTTTTTTTATTAAAGTTACCGCATCAACGCGTGGGTAGAGAGTCATCCTCATTACTCATGTCCTATTTTTCCTCGTGGATAAGACAACAGGGTGGACAACTTCAAAAAAAAATTTAAAATGACACTATGCTACTTATTTTCTAAAGCTATTTTACAACAATAAACAAATGGCGTATACTAAATCTCATATATTTGTATTTTCATGCTCATATTGTTAATTGTAATATTCAAATTTCACATAAACAAGTATCATCTAAACATATTGCAAATAATTTCTGCAGCAACGAGCGGGGAATTATCTAGTTCCCTAAATTTTCATCGCCGAGTCATGAATTCACACCCCTTCCGTCTGCATGACCAATGAGCAAGAGAGGAACCCTGGTGCCTCGGCTTCGGCTATTATATTAAATAGGGTTTTATTCCTCGCATGATCAACCCTAGGACAGACGACAACACTTTTTTTCCTTGGAAATGTCTTCTGGACTCTAACCCTCCTTAAGTTTGTTTGTTTGATGGATCAGACCAAGCTTCGGTATAGATTTCTGCCAACTCCTTGAGGCGTTGAGGTTAGGGTTTTTAGTCGTGCATACACAACGACGAGATTTGATGTCATATTTTGGGATCGATTCAAAGGTTCAATGCCGATGACTACGCCTTTTATAGTGTTGATCCTTAGAGTATCTCCAGCCGTTTGGCACTCGAAGAGGCATTTTTTTCATCGCTTGTGGGGATGGCGGCGAAAATTTTGGCCTGGGGGGATAAACTTTCCCACTCATCCCCCACCCCAGACGGCCATATGAGGAGAGAGATAAAGAGAGAGAAAAGATTCCTTTTTTACATGCATATGATGAGCCTAACATAAAATAAAAGAAGAGAGAGGAGAGAGGCTGACCGGTGGGGTTTGTGAATGCAAAAATAGCAGCGGATGCCCCCAAGCGCCCCCTGAGGGCTGGGTTTGGCATGGGGTCCCCTCGACTAATTTTTACCAAATTCGGCGTAAAATGACGTCCTCGAGGCGCGACTGGACGATTTTTTTAGCGCCGACGATTAGAAAAGCGCTTGGGAGGCCGTTCTTGGGGCTAGGCTGAAGATGCTCTTAGGGACACATGCATGAAGATTTTAACACCTCACTGTACTCACTGTAATTTTACTATGTTTGAGATACTTTACACTTTTGATGAACTTTTATAATAGATCCCAGGCCTTCTCCTGAATTGGCATTCTTTTTCTCTACGATGGCACATTGGATAGACTGCGTATGAAAGAGTAAATTGCGGCGACTACGAAGATTCAAAACTAGAAAGGGTTGCGAACGCATCAAGGCGTATCGGACAACACCCGGTCAACCTCCAAATGTCCGCGTCCACAACCATACCCCTCATACCAAATCCTTTAATCCATTCAGTTTCATGCAATCTAAAAATGAACACACCTAGTTCCAATAGTTTATTTAGATCTCACCCAAAGCATAGAGATAGTTCATCATACATACCATCGAACTATCAAAAACTGACATTTTCTAAATACTAGAGCCATGGAGAAACTTTGTGACAGCCCGAGACCAACGTTTCAGAAGGTTCCCCTTTATTCCGTTTTCGTCGTGTCAGCATTTTTAATTGTCGCATCATCATCGCATCATGCGCATCATCAGCATTGCATCGGCATTCCGTTGCCGCCAGTTTTCAAAAGTTGCATCCATTATTAGTTGCCGGTTCTCGTCGTTGCCCGTTCGGAGCATTTTATATATGTAGCTTGTGTAGTTTTGCGCGTAGATTATGTTTTTGCAACTTGCATGCATGTTTGAATTAGTTTGATGTGTCGAATGCCTAGATTTGCGTGTTGTCCTAATAGGGAATTATCCCGTATTTATTTTTCTTGCGTGTTCGGATTGCTCAAACTCCGTAGATAAAATGCTCATGTTTTAGGAACCCTTTTGCCATCTATTTTAGAGTAGTCGTTGGTATTCGTGTTTAGGACATATTCCCGCATATACGTGTGGCGTTGTTTTTATATTGCAACCCCTCATGTTATATATGTTTTCGGGGTACAAAAATCCATAAAATTTAGCTGTGCATTTAGTTTTAGCTTTTAAGCAAGTTAGTGCGCGTGATATTTTGCCGTGATGCCCTTTTGTTTATTTAGTGTGATTAAATCCGTGTTTGATATGAAGGAGTTGTCAACTAGAGAGTTGCTCTTGGATGTTTAGTCTAGCCCGTGGAAATGTTGGTTGCAATAGAAATCCATATTTAGGTGTGGTTTGTTTGTTCTTTACTTGTTAGAAAATAGTGTTGTTCTAGAGATGCTGAAATATTTTTAAGTCTGAATCTGTTATATTTTGTTGCTTTCTTGTCTTGCTTTTATCTGGTGAGTTGTAGCTCTTTTGAGGTTGGTGCAATGAAGTTAGTTGTAGACTTTAGGATTCTCTAGCATGCTGTCAATTTTCATGCCATTTGGAGTCCTGTAGTTTATGGTTTTGCTGCTGTCAATATGTCTTCAGATCGAAAACTGCAGTGTCATAAACTATGTTTTTCACTAAGTCTGGAACTGTGTGTGAGATGCCATTTTGTGACTTCTTTTCCTAGTGTTCCATGCTTCCATGCTAGGTGTTGTTAGTTGTATGTTGTAGTGCATCTTGCCCTCTACCGCCTCGTGCCTTGGTTGAGTATATTGGATTAGTGTAGCTCGTAGTTGTGGGGTGTAGAAAATGCTATGTGGCTGACTTTGGCAGATTATAGTGATTTCTTGTTTAGCTCGTAGTTGTCGAACCGTTGCTCCGTTTTGATCGTGTCCTATATGAAACTTGCTTAGAATCTCGTGTAGTTTCATTTTATCTTGTTGGTTGTATGTTTTGAAGTGCTGGTGACTGTCGTTGCACACATTTTGCATTCATGACATCATATCTTGCGGTGTCCGTATCTTTTGAACCGTAGCTCCGTTGCAGATGTTCTCTATGTGTAAATTGCTTGTATCGACGCGTAGAATCACGTGAACCCATTTATTTTCTGGTTAACAACTATTTGAACATGTTAGTTCAGATCTGGACAGAATTGTGAATTAACATGTGAGGTCGTTTCGGAGATGTTATATGTCATTTCCGACCTCATTTAAAATGCCTAGATAGGTAGCTTAATTACGCTTCACCTCTTGCCACGTTTAATCACATTTAATATTGCCGAATACCTAATCGGGATAGAACTAAATAACCCATATGTGGAGTTTCGTCAATATGCAACTCGTTGCATATTGAACTTCAATTAATGTGTAGTGTTCGATTGTTGCGAATTGCCATGCCATGTCTTGCATATTCAGCTGTTCATGCACCATATGTGGATTGCATCATGTCGTGCATGTGCCGTGGTGAATATCTGTGTTGATGCTTGTTTCCGATTTCCTTCGTCTCGATAGAGTTCCACAAGCGTGTCGGATTATGAGGATCCGTTCGACTATGTCGGTTCGTCTGCTTCACGGAGTCGATCGTTCTTCTTACAAGCAGGATCTCAGGCAAGATGACCATTTCCCCAGATACCATTACTATCATTGCCATGCTAGTATCATCGTTTCTGTCGCTATGTCTCGTTGCCTACCACCTGTTAAATATCAGTCTCTCAACATTGCCATGAGAACCTTCAACCTGTTCACAACCTAGAAAACCACTGATTGGCTATGTTACTGCTTGCTTAACCATGTGTTAGCATTGCTAGTTGCAGGTGCAGTTGCTTCCATGTGATAACATGGGTTCCTTGTTATATCACCATATTAATGCTATTTAATTTAATGCACCTATATACTTGGTAAAAGGTGGAAGGCTCGGCCTTTTTAGCCAGGTGTTTTGTTCCACCTTTGCCCCCTTAGTTTCGGCTACCGGTGTTATGTTCCATATTTGAGCGCTCCTAACACGATCGGGGTTGTTGTGGGGACCCCGTTGATAATTCATCTTAGATTAAAGCTGGTCTGGCAAGCCCCAACATTGATACTACATTTGCCTAATAACCTAATAATAATGCATAGGGACTCGCCGGCACCCGCGGAGTAATTTAATCAACCCCGGGGCAGTGCTCCTCATGAGTGTTGGTCCCACCTGAGTGATGTCCGGCGCCCCCTGGTCACCCAGGGTTTAGCGACCCCGACGTCTAGCTCATCCGTTGTGTCCTGAGAACGAGATACACGGCTCCTATCGGGATCGTCGACACGTCGGGCGGCATTGCTGGATTAGTTTAACCTTTTACGAAATATCTTGTGCATCGGGATTCCGGTGATGCTTTGAGTAGTCTCAGAGTTGAGGTTTTCCACTAAGGAGTTCGACGAGATCGCGAGCTTCGTGATCGAGGATTTCTGTGCGTCTTGTGGTAATTTGTGATGGACTAGTTGGAGCACCCCTGCAGGGTTAAATCTTTCGGAAAGCCATGTCCGCGGTTATGTGGCAACATGAAAACTTTGTTTAACACGGGTTCTAGATAACTTGAAGTTAACTTAATTAAAACTTGCCAACTGCGTGCGTAACCATGACTGTCTCTTTCGTGAGTTCCTTCTCCGATCGAGGACACGGTGGGGTTATGTTTGGCGTAAGTAGGTGTTCAGGATCATTCATTTGATCATCAGTAGTTCACTTCGCTATGCATAGATCATCCCCCTCTTTATTCTGGTACTCGTAAGTTAGCCACCAAATATAATGCTAAGTCGCTTCCTGCAGCCTCACCACTTAACCATACCTCACCTATTAAGCTTTGCTAGTCTTGATACCTTTGAAAATAAGATTGCTGAGTCCCCCGTGGCTCACAAATTACTGCAACACCACTTGCAGGTACATGTAAAGATTACTTGACGCGAGCGCGTTGATTGTTCATTTGGAGTTGCTTCTTCTTCTTCTTCTTCTTCATCGATCTAGGATGGGTTCCAGGCCGACAGCCTGGGATAGCAAGGATGGACGTCGTTTTCTTTTCTTGTTTGTTTTCGTCCGTAGTCGGACCCTGCTATTCTTCATGATATTTATGTTTTGTACTGATGTGACTCTGATATAGCTTGTGGCGAGTGTAAGCCAATTCTATATATCTCTTCTTTTCAGTACATGTACTTATAACGATATCCATTCTTGCGAAACGACGAGATGCGCTTCTATCCCTGACGAGTCCCTCATGCCAAATTGAGGATAGGATCGCATCTTGGGCGTTACAAACTTCACCCACACCTGCCCTTGTCGTTACCCTTGCCATTGCCCTCTTTGTCATTGCCCCCCTCCCATGGCTTCATTGCTCATAGGTCAAGGCGGATTTGCATGCTCCCGAAGCTGAGGGGGGGGGGGGGATGCGGCACCCTCGCCCCCCTCCTCCTCGTCTCGAGAGGCCACACACAACCTGACTTTTGGTCCAGTGCCAAGGCACACGTGGCATGGGCTTCCGATTCACCCAAAGGCGGGCACAAGTGTCTTCAACGGCCTTGGCCTCCAAATCCTTGTCCAGGGTGGCAAAACATGACTCGGCGTCGGCGGTGTTCCACACCTTGTTCCTTTCACAACATGCACACCGGTCCTCATCCACAGTGTCTGTTGGTGGTGTCGCCGTTTATCTCGGACTCAAAGTTAGACGACTCAACGACGATGACCCATTGCATGGGTTCCCGGACCAGCCCAGGAACGGTTGGTACAGAGTGCCAATACTGCCACCCTCTGCTCGTCGGCTTTGGAGTCTCCGTTGTTGGTCGCCTCGAGGGACTCAGATCCCCTCCATGCCAGAGATGAGTTGTGATTGTATCGGAGGGGGTAGAGAGGAAGTGGAGTGACAAGTCACTAGATGGAGTGTCAAGTCACTAGGGGTTCGACCGAATGCAGAAAGAGGGGATATCTGTGGGATCGGGATGGCCAACTTGGGCCGGATCCGACATGGTAGATGCGTGAGACCTCCTAATCTCAATCTAAACGCACGGGGTTTTAAGGGCCTGTCATGGGCTCTTGCCCTAACTAACGATAGTTGTAGAAAACTTTGCCACCTAGGATATATGATGATGTGGCAACAAATAAATCAAAAGAGAGAGGAAAGTTGTATGTAGATTAACCACCAACTCTTGCACAAGCTCCGACGTTAAATAGAGAGCAATTGCATTTATTCCTTCTTCTATTGGATATTTTAGATGCAACCATTGTATAGTAGTTGTATGATCCTTTGTTGGTTGATGACATGGACAATTTTACCAACAAAACTACATGCAAATTATTGAAGATGACTTAATATGGACCTCCAAATATTGGCTTAAAGGGTGCCTCACAGCACAGACATGAGGTGCTTTGAGAGGTCCGGTCAAATCAAGTTTTTGTGAGTTTTGGCCGTTCGCCCCGGACGTACTCCAACCGTCAATTGCATTCAGTCAAGCCACAAATACCTGATGTAATGCAGAGATTGCACGCTGCAGATCAGAAAATGCAACAGTAGCAAAGAAAAGGAACAGTAATATTCAAATAGGGGATATGTACATAGTGAGGTAGATCAATGGTGGTCTGACAACGAAGATATTGTGGCGTAAGCCAAATAGGTTCATCTTTGAGCGAAATGGTGGTTCAACAATATCCTAGATACGTAACTGACAAGCACACTGCTTATTTCTCAGTACTCGATAGTTACCAAAGGAGCAACAATTGCGACATCCTATACAGCTAAAGAGCCCTCATTTCCTCGGAAGCCTTCAAAACGAAACACTCATTTGCTTGGTAGTAGTAGCGATGCAAAATTCAGCAGAAGACGGCCAAGCCTCAGTGGTATCCGATCGGCGCCGGGGTGGCCTTCAGCTCCATACCCTGGTAGTACACGTCCTGCACGACACAATCGACAGACCAGATCAGCATACATCGTCAGGAGTTCAGAATCAATCCACACGAGCATATGTACATGAATTGGTCAGGAAATGGGGTCAAGATTGACTTGCTGATCTTGTGGGATTATTTGGAAGGATGCGTACCGATGCGAAGTGGTTGACGTCGCGGTGGTGAGCCTCGTCGGCGCGCACCACGGTGACCACGTCCTTGAGGGTGGCGTTGGCCGGGAGGCGCCAGTAGTCGATGGCGATGGCCGGGGCAGGGACGTTGTCGATCTTGCCGTCGTCGAGGTCCTTGAGGAACTCGGTGTAGGAGTGGACGGCCTCCTCCTCGAGGTACCCGACGACGCGGTGCGCGAACTTGGGGGAGATGAGGTAGCCGAAGAAGTAGGCGTTGAAGAAGACGCCCTGGACGGTGATGACGAGGGCGCGCTCGTACCACCTCGGCTGCGCCACCTCCATGAAGGTCATGAGGTGCATGCGCTCGTTCTCGGCCTCCTCCAGCAGCGCGCGGATCCAGCCGCCGCTCTGCTCGAAGCGCCGGAGCGAGCGCAGGTGGAGGAGCATGCCGCCCACCATTCCCGGCACTGCGGCAACGGTCTCCAGCATCATTGCGCGGCAGCCGTACCTCCTCTGCAACCAATTTGAAGGGTCAGCTTCACATCATGATAAACTTCAGAATACAGAGAGGAGACCAATATGATAAACTTGCGCAAAATTATTATAAACAGGTACTTTGATAAAGTAGTCTACATGGCAAAAGAAATGGAATCATCTCTGGTGCTTTAATCAATAAAATATCCTAGTATGTAGTAGCGATGTCAAGGTCACCATGTTATTTGTGTTTTCAATTCCTAATGTTTGCTGACAGTCTATGATCTGTCGATATTTCCATCCACTATCGCCTACTTGTATCCAGATAGAAATAAGCCCGCACGGAAATGTCACGACGATTATCCACAGTAATCTGATGCAGAATATAGAACACCCACTCCCACGAACGATTAGGTAAAAGTAATCCGCTTGACCGCTTTGGTCCGCGTTTTAAAACAGCAAGTGCAAACGCCGTCTCCCCGGAAAGCAGGGGGAGACAGAATCAAAGCGTGATAGGGACCATGCCACTTCGTCACCCATGAGGCCATGACACCGCCGTTTGTGCAGTCTTCGGCGAAACGGGTTGGACCCAAAAACACGGAACGAACCATCCGGAGAATCAACCGGCGGCTGCGGCGGCCGGCGAGGGGAGAGGGGGGATGCACGGATAGCATACCTGGAAGAAGATGTCGGTGGGGAAGCGGAGCGACTTGACGGTGTAGTAGGCGATCTTGTCGAGCATCGTGTTGGGCACGTGGTGCTTGGTGAGATCGATCGACGTGTCCGCGGTGTACGTCTCCCATGGCTGCGGCAGCAAAACCGATCAATCACACACCGCGGCGGCCGCGCAACAAGTTAATAAAATAACAACGCCCATCAACCGCATGCTGCACGGTCCGATCTGGCGGCCCGTCGCCGGCGCCGGAACCGAAGCGGGAAAAAGCAGAGCAGAGCGGGGCAGGGCGGAGGAGAGGAAGCAGAGCGCGCGTACCCTGAAGCAAGACCACTTCCACTCGGTGCCGTCCTCGCGCACCAGCTTCTTCGACTGCTCGATCCCCCAGTAGCTGTTGACCGCCACCTCCTTCTTCTCCCCGTCGCCCGTGGCCGCCGCCTTGGCCGCCTCGTCCTTGGCGTGCGAGGCCGCGGACGTGGACATCATCCGCGCCCACGCACCCTCGCCGCCGGCGAGGGCGGTCCTGGCCGCGGGGGACGCCGTGGTGGCGAAGAGGCGGCCGGCCCCGGCGCCGGCGTGGCGGAGGAGGACCGATCCGGCCATCCGGGAGCTCATCTGGGCGCCGAGAAACGCCTCCGCGAATCACAACCCGGGGACGAGTCGCACGCTTGTAGGTTCGTTGCTGTGGTGGGTGGTGGGTGGGGTGGGGGGGTTGCGGTTGAGTTTGCGAATGGAAGGGTCTCTTTTGGTGGGGAGGGATTTTATATACGGGAAGGAGGAACAATGGCGGAGGCGGCGAGGGCGCGGGTAGGGCCGCGGCGTCAGTGGCGGGGGAGCCGGCCCTCGGCCCTGCCTCCCGGGGGATCCCAGAAACTGAGGGGGTTCTTTTCTTCTCCTCCAAGTCGATCGCATTAACTGGTCGTTGCGATTTTCTTTCTTTCTTTCTTTCCTTCCGCGTGGGTGGAAAACAGCCCGTGAGTCTGTGACTAGCATCGAACGAAAGGCTCACGTGTTCGCGGCTTTGCGACCGGCCGGCGCGTGTGTGATGCTTGGGCGGTACACGAATTACGCCTCGTTGTTAGCCATGTAAGCACTCGTTCTAGGTTCATTTAGATTGATTTTGAGTTTTGTATTTTTTTATGGGATTTTTTTTACGGAAATACGTACGGTGTTTTTTTAGGCGGCGGCGGCTGCTAAGAGATTACTTTAGGTTTGCAAAAGTGAACGCATGCAATTTGAGACAGTGTGCCGCCCAATTATGGAGTTTGGTGGAGTCGAATACAGTACAATATTTGAGACAGTGCCATGTACAATGAACAATGATTTTTCTCAAATAAAAAACAATGATTTTTTTTTTCGAAACTGAGAAGAGGATAATCGAAGCTGAGCTGTACCATCAGGCTCTGAAGTAGTTCTCGTAGAAGGGGAATATTCTGTTGAGCACCCTTTCACACTTGGCGGGTACGTGCAGCTTACGGTTGGCAAATAATACCTGCTGGAAAGGAAACAAAGCGAAATGGGAGATGTGCTCCGGTAGATGCCCATCCATGCATGTTAGTTTTTGGCTTGTGGACCAAGAAAGAACCCGTCAAAATGGGGCAACTGCTATTAATAGATCCTTAATCCAACAGCCAAACAGCACCGGCCGGAACGTGACCAAATACGGTTCTCCTGTCCTGCGTGAACTAACCAGCAGCTAGAAGCATCTGGGATCTTGCTTGGGAATGGTACTACTCTCTGGGTGGCCTTGTGCTTGCCACGCTTGTGTTTCTTCTAAGATTATTATCACACTTGTGCCATCAATTGCGTGTGCTGCTTTTTTTTTTATCCCCGTGATTATTTTCACCCTAGTTTGACCCCTTATACCATGATACCCAACTTGTGATTTGCAAAACAGAAATTGCATTATAGTAATCTGGATTGATTTTTTTTCGGCTGTGAAAACCTTCTTCAGTTCTGGGGTCATGCCCCAAGGCGTCAATGAGACGATCATAGTTCTCATTCCTAAGATCACAAACCCTACCCGGCTGTCGGAATTCCGCCCTATAAGCCTGTGCAATGTGATCTATAAAATAGTGGCAAAGTGCCTTGTTAATCGGCTGCGGCCTATTCTTGATAAGATTATTTCGCCAGCTCAAAGTGCCTTTGTCCCTGGAAGGTTGATCATTGATAATGCTCTGCTGGCCTTTGAATGTCTGCATTTTATGCATCAGGAGAAAAACCCCGACAACAGCTTTTGTGCATACAAACTTGACCTGTCCAAGGCATATGATCGTGTGGACTGGAGCTTCTTGCGGCAAGCAATGGAAAAGTTGGGATTCTCTCACCAGTGGGTACATTTGGATAATGACATGCGTTACCTCTATGAGCTACTCTGTGAAGTTCAATGGAGCCATCCTGGAGTCGTTTGTGCCCTCGCGGGGGCTGCGACAAGGTGATCCCCTCTCCCCTTTCCTATTCTTGTTTGTCGCTGACGGCCTGTCTGCTCTGCTTAGGCACGGGGTGGTATCCAACCATATTGAGCCTGTCAAGGTGTGCCGAAGAGCCCCACGAGTTTCCCACCTGTTGTTCGCAGATGATACTCTTTTATTCTTCAAGGCGAACCAAGAACAAGCTACGTTTGTAAAAGGAGTAATCCACAGCTATGCTCAAGCTACAGGTCAGCTTATCAATGCACAAAAATGCTCTATTCAGTTTGGGGAGGCTTGTCGAGAAGAAATCCAGCTCCAAGTGCGGCAGATTCTTGACGTTCAACAGCAAGAGTTTGAAGGGAAATACCTCGGACTGCCAACACCTGATGGTAGGATGCACCGGAGTAAGTTTCAGAAATTGCAAGAGACCCTAACAAGACGCATTCTGGAATGGGGGGACACCCTTTCACAAGCAGGAAAAGAGATGATGATCAAGTTAGTAGGCCAAGGGATCCCCACATACATTATGGGGGTGTTTAAGTTACCAACCTAAGTCTGTGAGGACCTCTCTCGGCTGGTCAGGAATTTTTGGTGGGGCGCTAAAAATGGCAAGAGGAGAACACACTAGAAATCTTGGGAGAAAGTCTGTGAACCAAAAAGTAGAGGGGGACTTGGATTCCGAGATTTCCGTTTGTTCAACCAAGCACTTTTGGCGCGACAGGCATGGAGGCTTCTAACCCGTCCTGATTCCTTGTGTGCACAGGTAATAAAAGCCAAATTCTACCCAAATGGCTCCCTTGAAGATACAGTCTTCACAGGCAACGCATCTTCCACATGGCAAGCTATCACATTTGGCCTGGAACTGCTCAAGAAGGGTCTCATTTGGCGTGTTGGAAATGGCGAACATATATGAATTTTGAGAGACCCGTGGATCCCCAGGCCTCATTCCTACCGCCCTATTTCATGTCGAGGGAACTGCCGTCTCCGGAGGGTCTCGGAGTTGTTGGACGACCGGGGGCGCTGGCAAGTGGAGCTCCTACGCCGTTATTTTGCACCAATTGATGTACATGTGATCACCGAGATTAAGGCTTCCCCAAACCGACTGGGTGAGGACGTTCTTGCCTGGGCGCCAGATCCCAAAGGTGTTTTCTCTGTCCGAACAGCTTACCGTCTTGCTCATGACGAAAAACATCGGTCGACCAGGGGCGCTTCAAGCAGAGTTCTGGACGGCACACGTGATCTATGGAAGGCGTTATGGGGGTGCCCTGCACCTCCCAAGGTGCGGGTTTTTGCCTGGCGTGTCGCCACCAACTCACTTGCTACTGCAACCAATTTGAAGCACCGCAACATTGGAGTGACTGACACTTGTGTGATCTGTGGAATGGAGCGGGAGGACACCTTCCATGCACTTTGTCGTTGCCCGCTTGCTACACGCCTATGGCGGGACATGGAGAAGGCTTGGAGCATGCCGAAGCTGGAGAATGTCCGTCATACTGGTCCAGAATGGCTACTCCACCTACTTCATCAGTGTCAACCGGACGAGCGTCTACCTGTGCTGATGACTCTTTGGCGCAGCTGGCACGTGCACAACGAGATAACTCACGGCAAGAAGGCTCCACTGGTGGACGCTTCAACACACTTTCTATGCAGCTACATTGATACCCTCCGGTGTATCAAACAGCACCCTTCCGCGGACATCGTCAAAGGGAAGATGCATGTTTCCTGCCAAAGGACACCGGTGCAAGAGCGGGTGGGGAGGAAGCAGAGTGCAGGTACGGATGTGTGCTGGGTTAGACCACCTCCAGGATGGACTAAGCTGAATATTGATGGGGCCTTCAGGGCAGAACAACATACTGGGGTGCTGGCATGATTCTTCGTAGCGATAATGGCCAGGTCATCTTCTCGTCGTGCCGCTATCTCCGATCGTGTTCGTCTTCGTTCGAGGCAGAACTTGCTACATGCATGGAGGGGATCTTCATTGCGCAAGCATGGAGTTCACTGCCTATGATTCTCGAGACTGATTGCTTGTCTACGGCTCAGATGATTATCCAAGATGAACCAAATAGATCACCCTGCGCGCCTATGGTCATGGAAATCAAGCGTTCCCTCGGGGAGATGGGGGAACATGCGATATCACATGTGAAAGTGCATGCTATGCCCCTAATCGTCTTTTGGTGTTAATGACAACACATACCTAGGAAACTAATCCTATTTGTTGAGTGTATCTCAGGACGGCAAGTACTTTAAGTAGATTGAGATTTATGTGCCAAAGGTTGTCTGAAAAGATTGGTGATTTATATTTCGAGAAAGCTCGGGATTAAGAAGAGATGATGAAGAGTAGTCTTTTGAGTTTACTGATATTGAGTATAGGGATCCCGCACTATTAAGAGGGGATCACAGGTTCTGCGATAAACTTGCTCATGCTACATCTCTACTATCATACCAAACACCACATACTATCCACTCTGTCTTCAACTCAATGCATGTCCAATTGCCTCGGACATCCGGCTCCCTCCGGACGTCCGAGGGCCGGACGTCCGGCTGGCTTCGGAAATCCGCAGCCAGCCACCAGAAGTTTGTGAGGGATATAACTCGGAAATCCGGCTCCCTCCGGACATCCGAGGGCCGGACGTCCGGCCGAGCTCCGGAAATCCGGAAGTCCACACCAGTAGAATTTGTGTTCTATATCTCGGTAAACCGGCTCCCTCCGGACGTCCGAACCCCATCGGAAATCCGGAAGCCACCACCAGTAGAAATTGTGCTGTATAACACGGATTTCCGGGCCACTCCGGACGTCCGTACGCTGATGATTTCAAATATGTTCAAGCGCATCTACAGGCCTCGGACGACCGACCCCTGTCGGACGTCCGGTCGCTGATGAATTCAGAAGAGTTCCAGTCGTGCCTACAGGTCTCGGACGATCGACCCCTGTCGGACGTCCGGCCCCTCACGGACGCCCGGACGTCCGGCATGTGTCGGACGTCCGGACCCTGTGTAACTTATTGCACCTCCAATGGCTGGATTTCACTCCACACTATAAATACTCTTCTCCCACCTCGTGAAAGGGTGTTCAACACAGCTAGAATACACCCAAGAACACATTTCCTCTCACTCACTCTTGTCTACACCAAATCCTAGATCCCAAGAGCATTTGTGAGTCCCTTTGAGTGTTGTTCCAATCAAAAGATAGATCGTCTCCCTCTCCTCCTTCCCACCAAAGTGATTTGTGATTTGAGCAAGTTTTGAGCAATCCCCGTGATCTTGTTACTCTTGGAGGTTGGAGACTCCTAGGCGGTAGGAGTCTTCGGAGAGGAATCAAACCATTGTGATATCCCCCGGAAAGTTTGTGAAGGTTTGGAAGCCACCTCAAGGCTTACCACTAGTGGTTGAGAAACGTCTTCGTGGAGTTATCTCAAAGGGAGAATAGGGTGAGCCTTCGTGGCGTTGGTGTGCCTTCGTGGTAACATCCACCCCTCTAACGGTGACGTAGCTTCCCTCCAAGGAAGTGAACATCGGGATACATCCTTGTCTCTCTCGGAGTTTGGGTTATTCCTAACCCTAACTCTCTACTTGTGTTAATCCTTATTACATACTTGTATTTGATTATTGTTTACCGCTTGCCTTGCTTCACTCCTAATAGCTTACTCTTTGTCTTAGCAATTATTAGACTTACACTCATATTCCGCACTTTAGCCTAAAATTGCTAAGTAATTATTAAAATTTGGATTTGTACCTATTCACCCCCCCTCTAGGTCCATCTCGATCCTTTTCAACATGTGGCCAGAGCTCGGAATACGATTGCAGATGCTCTTGCTCGTATTGGTCATATTGATCAGCGTACGGCGGTATGGCTTCACTGTACGCCGGTAGAGATTGATATCTTATGTAAGGAGGACTCTGTTGATCCTAGTTAATCAATAAAATTTCTCTTTCACAAAAAAAAACTTGATTTTTTTTGGTTTGATCATGAAATTTGATATGCAAGATATGATTCCCGTCATTACAAAAATTTGACTATCTCATCATCGGCGCCGATTCCAGGTCTCCATCTTGAACTCGACCAATGGTAATCATCACATCATGGCTCTGGTCTCCTCTCGGCCGAGCGGCCAACCTTGATGGATCAGAGTGTATAAGAGCATCTTCAGCCACGACTTGTAAATCCGGACCCTCAAACGCCCGCGGACGCGTCCGGTCAGTGACCGAACGTGTCCCTTATTTGTCCGTCCATGCAACCACACTCCTCATTTTCTTTCTCATATGTCTGGTCACTTGCACGTGATTGATGGAGAGAAAAAAAAAAGATAAAGAAAAGAAAAAGGTGGTTCGGGTGGGGTTGCGTCCTAAGCGACAGACTGACCGTGCGCGTCTGCGAGCCCTCATATCCTCCCTATATTTGAGATGGATATGAGGGTTCGCGGACAGCCCAAACATATAAGAACGATATGAGGGATCCGATTGGGTTACTTTTTTCTCTCTCTCCTGTCCGGTCACTGACCGGGTGCGTCCGTGGGCGTACGAGGGATTATTTGAGGGGTCCAGCTGTAGATGCTCTAAGAAAATTGCCCTCCTAGGCGACATTTCGGGATGTGCGTGCTTCGTGTGCTGGGCCTTGGCTATTGGGTTGTGACTTTCAACATCATTACATCCACCGTTGGTAAGAATAACCACCCCCAAAATGGTTGTGTGAGGCATAGCTTATGACGATTCATTATGGATGAGGAACTTCGTGACCTCTTTCTTCATGGGTGTCACTATACTTGGTTGAACCAGCATGATCATCCCACGCACATTCAGAACGAACGCGTCCTCTTGGCATACCACTCACTTGCATTTGTCTCGCCTCTGTTGCATCGGATCACTGCGCCCCCTTGTGGATTGCACGACACGCTCCCCGGGGTGCGCCGCTTCCACTTTGAGCAATTCTGGTTGCAACTCGAGGGCTTCCTGGACGTCATCTCAAAGCATGGCAATCGGTGACCCCGGATCCTGACCCCTTCCGCCACCTCAATGTGCATCTTCTAGCCACTACTCGCCGACTCCAAAGCTGGAGCGCCCACGTCATTGGCAACATCACCCTTTAGCTAAAGTCACTCGTGAGGTCCTCGCTTGCTTCGACACTACGCAAGATCTTCGGCTGCTCTTTGCCTCTAAAACCTGGTTCTGCCACAATCTCAAGGTTATGTAGCTTGGTTTGGCACGCCTCGACCGATCCATCGTCTTCCTTCGTTTCTTTGGACTCAAGAATGGAGAGACTACCTCCGACTGCCATCGTTTTTGCATGCCTCACACATGAAGCAAAATAACCATGTATTCTCTCTCAAGGTGGGGAAGATCTGGCTAGGGCTGAGTACGACCAGTCTCCAACATCCTTGGCACCATCGACATGCGTGATTGCACCATTAATCTGGCCAAGATCCATCTTGGTTTGTTCAATCTCTCCACACTAGGCTCCCCCTTTCCCGATGAAGAGATTGGGGCGACGGTGAAGTCTCTCCCTACCGGTAAGGCGCACCGGTTGGATGACTTCTCAGTGGAATTCATTCACAACTACTGGACCATGATTAAGGCCAATGTATGTGTGTCCTTTGGTAAGCCATACACTATTAAAGGCAGGGGTTTCGAGAAGCTCAACGAGGCTTTCATTACTTTGCTGCCCTAGAAGCTGGATGCTGACTCTCTTCGTGATTTGCGACCAATCAACTTGATTCACCTCTTTGTCAAGCTTTCCGCGGAAGTGCTCTCGCTTCGTCTCACGCCTCAACTTGGGGCGATGGCCCCGGTTAATCAAAGGGCGATTATTGTTGAACCTTACATCCATGATAACTTCTTGTTGGTGCAACATACCATGCGCCTCCTACACAACCTCAAATTTGGTCATCCTTTGATAACAATCTTTTGATCTAGACAAAAAAAAATGTTTGCTCTACAGGTTTTGATCTGTTGTTAGAGCCGAATTTTTGCCCCAAAACCCCCAAAAAAACTGCTTTATGTTTACATAGTGTTTTTTGTTCTGCTGCTGGAGATTCTCTAATAACACTCAGCAGCACTCCGGCGTGAACTATAGCAGCCGGAAGCATCTGAAATTTTGCTTAGAGTGGTACTCTCTCTGTACACTAAATGTAGAACGTTTTTACATTTCAAGAAGTCGTACTTGCCACGCTTTGTGCGTGCGTGCGTGTGTGATTTAAGATTATCACTTGCATTTGTACCATCAGTTGGATCTTTGACGGTTAATTTTGGCCATGTTCTTTCAGTTTGACTATTTTAACCATGAATTCCATTTTGGAGAGTAGAAAATGGAATTACGTGGAGTAGAATCCCATTGATTACAAAGTTTGACTGTTTGATCACGGATTTTATTTGCAGAGTAGAAACCCCTCGATTAAAAGTTTGATTGTCTGGCCTTGATATTCAATTTGCATATCCATCCCTCGAGTAACTAATAGTGTTTGGTGATTTCTGAGTCTCCACTTTTTGTTAAAAATAGAGTACTAAGTAAAGTGTGAGCAAACAGTGATCCCAGCGGCAGAGGGAGTATATGCACAGTTCGGTCCGGTGAAAAACACGAGAGCAGCGAGGCTTGATAGCAATTCCCTAATTTTGTTTTACTCAGCTATAAGTGGCACATAAACAGAAAAGCCAGACAAGTGGCTCATAAACATCACATGAGGCAGGAGGTTGTAGGAACACACTCAAACATCACATGACTAAAATAGTGATCTAAACGCTCTTATATTTCTAGTGGTATAAACACTCTTATATTTCTTTACAGAGGGAGTACTATACTACTGTACTCCTACTTGGGTAAGATCTACGAGTCTGATCTCTGGTTCATCGTTCGTTGCAGCAGCAAAAGTACAGTAAATTAACCCAAGAGAGGACATCTTGCAGAAGTGGCAGCTCCAAGCCTCCAACTACGAAAAGCCAGGCCAAATACGTCTTTTCAGTCCTGCAAAAGTAAATCATATAGCCTGTGTTAGGGAGAACATATAATTTGGTTACCATAAACGGAGAACATATCATGTTCTGCACAATTACAAACGAAATTTAGGATGGCATACCACAGTGATCAGCCCTATAGGTTTGGCAATCTCTATCTTCTTTCTGATATACCCATCATAGAACATGGGTTTTATGCTCTGGATAAATAAAATGATTTTCGCTTAGCATAATGGTATCTTTGAAATAGGCATGTTCGTATATGGCAATGTGCAATTTTATTTCATTCAAGCATATATAGTACCAGCTTTTTAACTGCCTCTGCAATCAACTCCCGAGCTTTATCCACTGGTACCTAAGGCAGTAAGACATGATATCGAACCAAATACATAAGAACATATAATCCACCGGATCGATCACACATGTATATCACAGTACTTACTTCCTTGGTGATGCCCGCCCCTGCCATGCAACGAAGAAACTGAAAAGGTGAAGGAGAGAAGCATGTATCTTACGAATTTTAGACTTGAAAATTATCTGTCAAGAAGAGCCTACCGCACTTTTCATCACGGAACAGTCATCCTCTATGGCATATTTCATGCTCTCTTGAAGTGATGGACACTTGTTCAGCTCATAGACTTCTTTCAAAGCATCTCTGAAACTCTTCTGTGCATTGTTGAGGGAAAAAAGCACATTACCAAGCATATTCAGAGTTCAGCAACACCAGGAATTATTCAGAATTGCATAGATAATCAACAGTGCAGAAGATTGGGTACAGTGCTGAATGTTAACCTCTTGTTGATTAACCTGCTTCCAAATCCCGAAATAGAGATCATCGGACCCGTTGCACCAAGTAGCCTCAAAGCTCATGTAAGTAAAACAATCCTGCATCAAAAGAATGGAACCGTTAGATGCAAACCACAAAAAAACAAACTAGTGATTATGATAGGGATCATACATCGAAGCCAATACGAGCTAAATGAGGCGTGATATTGGAAAAGCGAGTGGCGATCTTAGTTGCTTGATAAATTCCTCTGGTCCGTATCTTGTTTACCTAAAGAAGAGCGGAATTACCATGGTGGTGCAGCACATACAGAAACATTGTCATTCATTATTTTTGTGTGGACATGTACTTCCAGTATGAGATGAAAATTTCCTCGGTAGACAATCTTTCAACCACTGTGTCAATCAAAATTAAAAAAAAAGAAGGTTGTGAGTCCCCTAACAAAAATCCAATCACTTTATGATGAAAAGCTAATCTTGCTTGAATTTATGATGTATACCACAAGTTCTCTTAATAATGTTTCGAAGTACTTGATGTATTCAAGTTGCATCTCGTAGCTATGAAAGTAACTTCTGTACGCACCCCAGAAAGCATACTCACCATGACCCTACATCAAAATGAAGGTAAAAAGGAAACACATGGTTCAGAATATCTATTAGAATGACAAATATGACAATGACAGAATGTAAATGGCGAGGAGTGAAGAAAAAAACAAGGGTTTGATAAAAGGGCTAATAAAAACATGCTAGTATTCATAAAATCAAACAAATATATTGGTTCCTTTTAAGCAAACTACCATTTCCAACAGGAAAAAATGCCTATAACTACTTTACTAAAAGAATGATGGAGCTCTATGAAGGCAAAAGTGGAAAGAAAAATATGCTGGATTGGCACTATGTTAAAGTAGTCAGTTGGCCAGTTTTCAGAGACCGATAATTTGATGATCCACATTTTTCAGAATATAGCATTATTGCCCATCCAAGCTGACAATTAAGAGTCTGTTCGGATACTCTCCGCTCCACAACTGCAGCTCGTGGAGCGGAGGGAGCGGCAGCATGATTTCAGGGAGTCGCTCAGACCGAGCTCCTCTCGCGGAGCGTAGTTCTGAGACCGGAGAGGTTCCAAACAGACTCTAACACTCCGTAGATATATCATGAACTCGTCAATAAAATGCTCTGTAATCTAGATCCTTGAATAAGTGAACAAATAACTTTTCAACCCATTTTTGGATAGACTACATAGCCTGTTTTGTGTATTTAGCATGGTTTTGAAATTCTGACAAACAGTCCTAACTAGCCATACCAACACAAATACACCTTTTTTAATAGATGGAACACCAAAGGCAATTAAATGATCACAGGAACACTGTGATGAAATTATATACGTACATGATCATGAGGGACTAGACGCTGGTAGTCATTCAGGCCAGCAGGCAGATCACGGTCGAAGAACCAGTCCAATACACCTTTTCTCTGGAAGAAGCGAAAATATTGCATGTCCATGAGGAAATCTGTAGGAAATTCGTCCTTGTCAAGAAGATCCATTGGGCAATCTCTCAGTTCACGACGGAGTTCATGACGGCACAACTCATTCTTGAACTCCTTTTTTAACAACTGTAGGAAATGATATCACCATTGGATCAAATCAGATAAGGATGTGAGTTTAAAGAAACCAGCATAATCAGGATAGACTAAAAGTAGCATGGAACGCAGATGTACAGATTGATTGAACAACATTTAATAGATGAGTGAAAAACAGAGGCATGGATGGGTGGAACCTTGTAGGATCTGATGCGATAGACCGCATGACGGAGGTCCATGCGAAAGCGATCCATAAGGTCGGGTTTATTGGAAGTGTCGACACGGGGGTCGAGAGGCAGCTGCTCCAGGCATCCGTAGTACTCCTCAAAGCCGATATCCTCTCCCAACCCCAGTTTGTTCAGCTTCTGGATTATTTTGGCCACGTCTTCATCTACCTTGACTGCAGCGAGAGAAGATTCTTCTCTCTGTTCCTGGATAGCAACGGCGTTGCCATGGTCATGGGCATCGATGGGGCGACTGGCGCAGGGGCTGGAACCGCGGGAAGTCGTTCTTGTTCTCGGTTGTGGTGTGGTTCTTTTTGATGGAAAAGATGTATTGATTTTCGTGTGCTTCTTGTCTCCGGCAATTCGTGCTTCAGTCTTGACCGTCTTTCTCCATTGCATTCTGCTTCTGTGGAATCGAGGCTGTATCCGCCTTCTTTTTTTTAAAGAAAGGGGTTTCCCCCCGCCCCACTTTTATTAAAATGAAGCAGACAAGAGTACCACTGACCACCACAAGCAACACCGAAAAAGGAAAAACGAAACCTGGATCCAGGTTACACCACCAGAAGACATCTCAGACCAGCAAGGGTAGCTGGTGTTAAATCACTTTTATTACAGACTGAAGGAAGACAAATCTAGTCAAGATCCTGGCTCCAAGCGATCCTCAGAAGCTCTCCCCGACGCTTGTCCAACAGCAAGATGAACCTCCTCGGCACTTTCACTTGAGCAGCATCGTAAAGAACCCGTCATTGTTGCAAAATTCCTCTTAGTTTGACAAGAACGCAACCCAGACCTCTCCAAGTGCGTCCCTGGAAGCAAAATTCATTCCGTAATGTCCAAATGCTCCATAAGGAGGCAGCAGTAATCAAATTAATCATAGGTTTTTGCTTGTTCATCTTCCACAAGGAAGACACATCAGACAAGCATTGAATTTTATCACCACCAAAAAACTCAGCTATGATAGACCAAATGTTACCAGCATTGATGCAATCAAAAAAGAGATGCTGCCCAGATTCCTCTTCATTACAAAATAAGCAAGTTAGATCATTTAATTGCTTTCGTTTAGCTACATTATCCCTAGTTAAAATCCTGTTATATAGACATAACCACAAAAACACATGAATATTTTGTGGACATAAGGTTTCCCAAGACTATCTCCAACAGGAGAAACCACTCCACCAAAGTTGATAATTTTATAAAAAGATCTCACAGAATAAACACCATTAGCCTCCAATTGCCAGATGGGACAATCAGGAGAGCTAGAAAGGGGGAAACACTTAATGTGCTCAATGAGCTTATTCCAGCTAGACATAACTCTATTATCCACACATCTTCTAAAAGACAATCTAAGTGTTGTCCCATCCCAAACCTGGGACACCACACAATCTTGCTGATTACATATATCAAACAGTTCCCAAAATCTCACTTTCAGGGAACACTCCCCAGCCCAAATATCATGCCGGAAACTAATGCTGTCCCCAGCACCAATGTTCGAGTGATAGAAAGTTTTTGCAGCACTGAAAGCCCAAGTAACACTTTTCCAAAAGGGGGAGCCCCCTTGTTGCTTAGACCAGAGTATATTTGGATCAGAAACATTATACTTGTATGTTAAAATTCTTTTCCAATCACTATCAGCACTATTAAAAATCTTTTACTCCAAGAAGCAAGTAGGGCCATATTGAATTCTCTAATATTGGGAATCCCCAAACCACCAAATTCTTTTTTCCTAAAAACAAGGCCCCAATGTGCCAAATGATATTTATGTTGTTCACCCATATTACCCCACAAGAAATGAGCCATCTGAGAATTAATAGCTTTGATAGCCCATTTTGGGAATTTCACCGCTGCCATCAAATAAGCAGGGATACTCACCACACAAGCACAAAGCAAAATAAATTTGCCTCTGTAAGTTAAATATCTCCCTAACCAGCCAGAAATCCCTTTAATAATTCGGTCTATTAAAGGTTGAAGATCTTCCCTTCTCATATTGTCATAATGCAGGGGAACCCCCAAATACTTAATAGGGAAAGAGCTTACATTGCAACTAAAAATTTGGGCAAACACCCTCGCTCTATCCTCTTCCACATTAATGGTGATGAGGTCACTTTTATGGAAGTTAATTTTCATACCCGAGAGGTTTTCAAAACAGGATAAAATCCATTTAAAATTCCTTGCTTTCTAAAAAGAATCCTCTAGAAAGAGGAGAGTATCATCTGCATACTCGAGGCTAATCACCCCCTCAGGAATAATATTTGTTAATAACCCAGAGATCAATCCATGATTAGCAGCTTTAGTAAGCATTTTAGAAAAAACATTCGCAACCAAATTAAAAAGCAACGGGGAAATAGGGTCTCCTTGTTTGAGATCTTTACCACCTACAAAGTAGGGGCCAGTAGTATCATTGATACATACACTAAAGGTACTTTGGAATAACAAGCTCTTGATCAAGGAAATCCATTTCGAACCAAAGCCCCGGGTCTCTAACATCTTAAATAAAAAATCCCAACTAACTCTATCATAAGCTTTTTCATAATCCAACTTAAGCACAAGCCCCTGGTCTATTTGATTTCTTTACTTCGTGAATAACTTCATGAGCTAGAACAACGCTCTCAAGAATATATCCGCCATCTCCCTTGGCTTCTGAGACGTATCTCCGACAGGAGGTGATTCGGTCTTGACAGGCAGATTGATACCCTGTGTGCGTCCTTGGAGCTGATAAGGAGGGCGACACGTCTTCTCCTTGGCATTATGCTTCCGTGGAAGCAAGGCTGCATCCACCTTCTTCTCCCTTGGCTTCTGCGAGATCTCTCCACGCAAGCCAATAACCGGCGACGGCGATGGCGATCTCTCCTTTCCAAGCGAATATGTCTATGCCTAACTGGTTAGGCACGCAACTCATATCGACACCATCGCTACTTTACGGGGATCCGAGCAACCTGGCCCACCTTGTCTACGGGCAGAAATCCCTTTTCACATTACGAGTGCACTATACTATGGAATACAAGTCACATCACCCCTGCTCTGGCCCTACCTATCTCTCTCCCACGTCCTTATCTATCCTTGTCGGTGCCTCCAGCCCTCCCTTCGTCAATCTCTCTCTCTCATCTGGATCGACACCGTCGTCACCGTCGGCTCCATTGTTGTCCCGACCATATCCATGTCAGGAGTTGCCAGTCGCTCCTCCTCCCATGGCTGCGACCCTGCCCCATGTTGGAAATATACCCTAGAGGCAATAATAAATTAGTTATTATTATATTTCTTTGTTCATGATAATCGTTTATTATCCATGCTATAATTGTATTGAATGAAGGCCTATATACATGTGTGGATACATAGACAAAACACTGTCCCTAGCAAGCCTCTAGTTGACTAGCCAGTTGATCAAAGATAGTCAGGGTCTTCTGATTATATACAAGGTGTTGTTGCTTGATAACTGGATCACGTCATTAGAAGAATCACGTGATGGACTAGACCCAAACTAATAAACGTAGCATGTTGATCGTGTCATTTTGTTGCTACTGTTTTCTGCGTGTCAAGTATTTGTTCCTATGACCATGAGATCATATAACTCACTGACACCGGAGGAATGCTTTGTGTGTATCAAACGTCGCAACGTAACTGGGTGACTATAAAGATGCTCTACAGGTATCTCCGAAGGTGTTCGTTGAGTTAGTATGGATCGAGACTGGGATTTGTCACTCCGTGTGACGGAGAGGTATCTCAGGGTCCACTCGGTAATACAACATCACACACAAGCCTTGCAAGCAATGTGACTTAGTGTAAGTTGCGGGATCTTGTATTACGGAACGAGTAAAGAGACTTGCCGGTAAACGAGATTGAAATAGGTATGCGGATACTGACGATCGAATCTCGGGCAAGTAACATACTGAAGGACAAAGGGAATGACATACGGGATTATATGAATCCTTGGCACTGAGGTTCAAACGATAAGATCTTCGTAGAATATGTGGGATCCAATATGGGCATCCATGTCCCGCTATTGGATATTGACCGAGGAGTCACTCGGGTCATGTCTACATAGTTCTCGAACCCGCAGGGTCTGCACACTTAAGGTTTGACGTTGTTTTATGCGTATTTGAGTTATATGGTTGGTTACCGAATGTTGTTCGGAGTCCCGGATGAGATCACGGACGTCACGGGGGTTTCCGGAATGGTCCGGAAACGAAGATTGATATATAGGATGACTTCATTTGGTTACCGGAAGGTTTTCGGGCATTACCGGTAATGTACCGGGAATGACGAATGGGTTCCGGATCTTCACCGGGAGGGGGGACCACCCACCCGGGAGGGCCCAAGGACCTTGGGGGTGGCGCACCAAGTAGGTGGGGGTCAGCCCAAGGCTGTCTTGCGCAAGAGAAAGAAAAAAAACCAAAAGAAGAGAAAAAAAAAGGAAAGGTGGGAAAAGAGAGAAGGACTCCACCTTCCAATCCTAGTTGGACTAGGATTGGAGGAGGACTCCTCCTCCCCTTGGTGGCGCAGCCCTTGGGGCTCCTTGAGCCTCAAGGCAAGCCTCCCTTCCTCCTCCTATATATATGAAGCAATTAGGGCTGATTTGAGACAACTTTTTCAAGGCAGCCCGACCACATACCTCCACGGTTTTACCTCTAGATCGCGTCTCTGCGGAGCTCGGGCGGAGCCCTGCCGAGATTAGATCATCACCAACCTCCGGAGCGCCGTCACGCTGCCGGAGAACTCATCTACCTCTCCGTCTCTCTTGCTGGATCAAGAAGGCCGAGATCATCGTCGAGCTGGACGTGTGCTGAACGCGGAGGTGCCGTCCGTTCGGCACTAGATCGTGGGACGGATCGCGGGACGGTTCGTGGGACGGTTCGCGGGACGGATCGAGGGACGTGAGGACGTTCCACTACATCAACCGCGTTCACTAACGCTTCTGCTGTGCGATCTACAAGGGTACGTAGATCGGAAATCCCCTCTCGTAGATGGACATCACCATGATAGGTCTTCGTGCGCGTAGGAAATTTTTTGTTTCCCATGCGACGTTCCCCAACGGTGGCATCATGAGCTAGGTTCGTGCGTAGATGTCTTCTCGAGTAGAACACAAAAGTTTTTATGGACGGTGATGTGCGTTTTGCTACCCTCCTTAGTCTTTTCTTGATTCCGCGGTATTGTTGGATTGAAGCGGCTTGGACCGACATTACTCGTACGCTTACGAGAGACTGGTTTCATCGCTACGAGTAACCCCCTTTGCTCAAAGATGACTGGCAAGTGTCGGTTTCTCCAACTTTAGTTGAATCGGATTTGACCGAGGAGGTCCTTGTATAAGGTTAAATAGAAATTCATATATCTCCGTTGTGGTGTTTGCGTAAGTAAGATGCGATCCTACTAGATACCCATGGTCACCACGTAAAACATGCAACAACAAAATTAGAGGACGTCTAACTTGTTTTTGCAGGGTATGCTTGTGATGTGATATGGCCAACGATGTGATGTGATATATTGGATGTATGAGATGATCATGTTGTAATAGATAATATCGACTTGCACGTCGATGGTACGGCAACCGGCAGGAGCCATAGGGTTGTCTTTAAACTAACATTTGTGCTTGCAGATGCGTTTACTATATTGCTAGGACGTAGCTTTAGTAGTAATAGCATGAGTAGCACGACAATCCCGATGGCGACACGTTGATGGAGATCATGATGATGGAGATCATGGTGTGACGCCGGTGACAAGAAGATCGTGACGGTGCTTTGGTGATGGAGATCAAGAAGCACATGATGATGGCCATATCATGTCACTTATGAATTGCATGTGATGTTAATCCTTTATGCACCTTATCTTGCTTAGAACGACGGTAGCATTATGAGGTGATCTCTCACTAAAATTTCAAGACGAAATTGTGTTCTCCCTGACTGTGCACCGTTGCGACAGTTCTTCGTTTCGAGACACCACATGATGATCGGGTGTGATAGACTCAACGTTCACATACAACGGGTGCAAAACAGTTGCACACGCGGAACACTCGGGTTAAGCTTGACGAGCCTAGCATGTGCAAACATGGCCTCGGAACACATGAGACCGAAAGGTCGAGCATGAATCATATAGTTGATATGATTAGCATAGAGATGCTTACCACTGAAATTATTATCGACTCACGTGATGATCGGACTTGAGATAGTGGATTTGGATCATGTACCACTCAAATGACTAGAGAGATGTACTTTTTGAGTGGGAGTTCTTAAGTAATATGATTAATTGAACTAATTGTCATGAACATAGTCTAATGGTCTTTGCGAATTACGGTGTAGCTTGCGCTATAGCTCTACTGTTTTTATATGTTCCTAGAGAAAATTTAGTTGAAAGTTGATAGTAGCAAACTTTGCAGAGGATTGTCCTCGTTGATGCGCAGAAGGCTTATGTCCTTAATGCACCACTCGGTGTGCTGCACCTCGAGCATCGTCTGTGGATGCTGTGAACATCCGACATACACGTTTCTGATGACTACACGATAGTTCAGTGCAAAATACTTAATGGCTTAGAAGCAAGGCGCCGAAGACGTTTTGAAACGTCATGGAACATAAGTGATGTTCTAAAGAGATGAAATTGTGATTTCATGCTTGTGCCCTTGTTAAGAGGTACGAGACCTCCGACAAGATTCTTTGTCCACAAAGTAAAGGAGAAAAGCTCAATCGTTGAGCATGTGCTCAGATTGTCTGAGTACGACAATCGCTTGAATCAAGTGGGAGTTAATCTTCCAGATGAGATAGTGATGGTTCTCCAAAGTTACTGCCACCAAGCTGTGAGAGCTTCGTGATGAACTATAACATATCAAGGATAGATACAATGATCCTTGAGCGATTCGCGATGTTTGACACTGTGAAAGTAGAAATCAAGAAGGAGCATCAATAGTTGATGGTTTGTAAAACCACTAAATTTCAAGAAAGGCAAGGGCTAGAAGGGATACTTCGTGAAATGGCAAAACATTTGCTGCGCTAATGAAGAGACCCAAGATTAAACCCAAACCCGAGACTAAGTGCTTCGGTAATGAGGGGAACAGTCACTGAGGCGGAGCAACTCTAGATACTTGGTAGATAAGAAGGCTGGCAAAAGTCGAAAGAAGTATATTTGATATACATGATGTTGATGTGTACTTTACTAGTACTCCTAGTAGCACGAGGGTATTAGATACCGGTTCGGTTGCTAAGTGATTAGTGACACGAAATGAAAGCTACGGCATAAACGGAGACTAGCTAAAGGCGAGGTGACGATACGTGTTGGAAGTGTTTCCAAGGTTGATATGATCAAACGTCGCACACTCCATCTACCATCGGGATTGGTGTTAAACCTAAATAATTGTTATTTGGTACTTGCTTTAAGCATGAACATAATTGGATCGTGTTTATTGCAATACGATTATTCATTTAAAGAGAATAATGGTTACTCTATTTGCTTGAATAAATCACCCTCAATGGTTTATTGAATCTCGATCGTAGTGTTACACATGTTCATAATATTGGTGCCAAAAGATACGAGGTAATGATGATAGTACCACTTACTTGTGGCACTACCGCTTGATGTATGCAGTCCAATGGGTGCTGAGGCACGTGGTGGATATCATTATGTTCTTACTTCAATGACGATTTGAGTGGATACAAGAGTATTTACTTAACGAATCACAAGTCTGAAATATTGAAAAGTTCAATTCTGTTTCGGAGTGAAGTTCGTCGTAACAAGAGGATAAACTGTCTACGATATGATCATAGAAATGAATATCTGAGTTACGAGTTTTGGTGCGCAGTTAAGACAATATGGAAATTGTTTCGCAGTTCATGCCACCTGCAACATCATAGTGTGATGATGTGTCTGAACGTCATAGCCACGCACTATTTGGTATGGTGCATGCTATGATGTTTCTTATCGAATTACCACTATCGTTTATGGGTTATGCATTATAGACAACCGCATTCACTTTAAATAGGGCACCACGTATTTCCGTTGAGATGACACAGTATAGACTGAGGTTTAGAGAAACCTAAACTGTCGTTTCTTGAAAGTTTGGGGCTTCGACACTTATGTGAAAAAGTTTTAGTCTGATAAGCTCGAACCCAAAGCGGATAAATGCATCTTCATAGGATATCCAAAACAGTTGGGTACATCTCCTATCTCAGATCCGAAAGCAAAGTGTTTGTTTCTAGAAACGGATCCTTTCTCGAGGAAAGGTTTCTCTCGAAAGAATTGAGTGGGAGGGTGGTAGAACTTGATAAGGTTATTGAACCATCACTTCAACCAGTGTGTAGCAGGGAGCAGGAAGTTGTTCCTGTGGCGCCTACACCAATTGAAGTGAAAGCTGATGATGGTGATCATCGAGCATCGAATCAAGTTACTACAAATCTCGTAGGTTGACAAGGTCGCGTACTACTGCAGAGTGATACGGAAACCCTGTCTTGGAGGTCATGTTGTTGAGCAACAATGAACCTACGAGTTATGGAGAAAGCAATGGTGGGCTTGGATTCCGACAAATGGCTGGAGGCCATGAAATCCGAGAGAGGATCCATGTATGAAAACAAAGTGTAGACTTTGGAAGAACTACTTGATGGTCATAGGACTATTGAGTAAAGATGGATCTTTAAAAGGAAGACAGACGATGATGGTGATAAGTCACTATTAAGAAAGGCTCGACTTGTCGCAAAGATGTTTCCGACCAGATCAAACAGTTGACTATGATGAGACTTTCTCACTCGTAGCGATGCTAAAATTTTGTTAGAACTATGTTAGTAGTTGCTGCATTATTTATGAAATATTGCACATAGGATGTCAAAACATTGTTTCCTCGACGGTTTCCTTGAGCAAACATTGTATGTGATACAACCAGGAGGTTTTGTCGATCCTAAAGATACTAGCAAGTATGCAAGCTCCAGCGATCCTTCAATGGACTGGTGCAAGCAACTCGGAGTTGGAATAGACACTTTGATGAGATGATCAAAGATTTTTGGTTTGTGCAAGGTTTATGAGAAACTTGTATTTCCAAAGAAGTGAGTGGGAGCACTATAGAATTTCTGATAAGTATATGTGGTTGACATATTGTGGATCAGAAGTAATGTAGAATTTCTGTAAAGCATACAAGGTTGTTTGAAAGGAGTTTTCAAAGGAGTACCTGGATTGCGCTACTTGAACGTTGAGCATCAAAGATCTATGGAGATAGATCGAAAGCGCTTAATAGAAGTTTCAACAAGATGCATGCCTTGACAAGTTTTTGAAGGAGTTCAAAATAGATCAGCAAAGAAGGAGTTCTTGGTTGCGTTGTGAGGTGTGAATTTGAGTAAGACTCAAAACCCGACCCCGGCAGAATAAAGAGAATAGACGAAGGTCGTCTTCTATGCCTTGGCCGTAGAATCTGAAGTATGCCATGCTGGGTACCGCACCTGATGTGTGCCTTGACTGAAAGTCTGTTGAGAGGTACAGAGAGTGATCCATGATTGAATCACTAGCAGCGGTCAAAATTTATCCTTAGTAACTGATGGACTAAGGATTTTTTTCTCGATTATGGAGGTGGTTAAAGAGTTCGTCGTAAAGGGTTACGTCGATGCAAGCTTTGACACTAATCCGAATAACTATGAGTAGTGAAACGGATTCGTATAGTAGAGTAGATATTTGGAGTATTTCCGAATAGCACATAGTAGCAGCATCTATAAGATGACATAAAGATTTGTAAAGAACACACGGATCTAAAAGTTTCAGAACCGTTGACTCAAACCTCTCTCACGAGCAAGACGTGATCAGACCCCATAATTATATGGGTGTTGGATTCATTGGAATCACATGGTGATGTGAACTAGATTACTGACTCTAGTGCAAGTGGGAGACTGTTGGAAATATGCCCTAGAGGCAATAATAAATTAGTTATTATTATATTTCTTTGTTCATGATAATCATTTATTATCCATGCTATAATTGTATTGAATGAAGGCTTATATACATGTGTGGATACATAGACAAAACACTGTCCCTAGCAAGCCTCTAGTTGGCTAGCCAGTTGATCAAAGATAGTCAGGGTCTTCTGATTATATACAAGGTGTTGTTGCTTGATAACTGGATCACGTCATTAGAAGAATCACGTGATGGACTAGACCCAAACTAATAGACGTAGCATGTTAATCGTGTCATTTTGTTGCTACTGTTTTCTGCGTGTCAAGTATTTGTTCCTATGACCATGAGATCATATAACTCACTGACACCGGAGGAATGCTTTATGTGTATCAAACGTCGCAACGTAACTGGGTGACTATAAAGATGCTCTACAGGTATCTCCGAAGGTGTTCGTTGAGTTAGTATGGATCGAGACTGGGATTTGTCACTCCGTGTGACGGAGAGGTATCTCGGGGCCCACTCGGTAATACAACATCACACACAAGCCTTGCAAGCAATGTGACTTAGTGTAAGTTGCGGGATCTTGTATTACGGAACGAGTAAAGAGACTTGCCGGTAAACGAGATTGAAATAGGTATGCGGATACTGACGATCGAATCTCGGGCAAGTAACATACCGAGGGACAAAGGGAATGACATACGGGATTATATGAATCCTTGGCACTGAGGTTCAAACGGTAAGATCTTCGTAGAATATGTGGGATCCAATATGGGCATCTAGGTCCCGCTATTGGATATTGACCGAGGAGTCACTCGGGTCATGTCTACATAGTTCTCGAACCCACAGGGTCTGCACACTTAAGGTTCGACGTTGTTTTATGCGTATTTGAGTTATATGGTTGGTTACCGAATGTTGTTCGGAGTCCCGGATGAGATCACGGACGTCACGAGGGTTTCCGGAATGGTCCGGAAACGAAGATTGATATATAGGATGACTTCATTTGATTACCGGAAGGTTTTCGGGCATTACCGGTAATGTACCGGGAATGACGAATGGGTTCCGGATCTTCACCGGAAGGGGGGACCACCCACCCGGGAGGGCCCGAGGACCTTGGGGGTGGCGCACCAAGTAGGTGGGGTCAGCCCAAGGCTGTCTTGCGCAAGAGAAAGAAAAAAAACCAAAATAAGAGAAAGAAAAAAAGGAAAGGTGGGAAAAGAGAGAAGGACTCCACCTTCCAATCCTAGTTGGACTAGGATTGGAGGAGGACTCCTCCTTCCCTTGGTGGCGCAGCCCTTGGGGCTTCTTGAGCCTCAAGGCAAGCCTCCCCTCCCTCCTTCTATATATATGGAGCAATTAGGGCTGATTTGAGACAACTTTTTCAAGGCAGCCCGACCACATACCTTCACGGTTTTACCTCTAGATCGCGTCTCTGCGGAGCTGAGGCGGAGCCCTGCCGAGATTAGATCATCACCAACCTCCGGAGCGCCGTCACGCTGCTGGAGAACTCATCTACCTCTCCGTCTCTCTTGCTGGATCAAGAAGGCCGAGATCATCGTCGAGTTGTACGTGTGTTGAACGCGGAGGTGCCGTCCGTTCGGCACTAGATCGTGGGACGGATCGCGGGACGGTTCGCGGGGCGGATCGAGGGACGTGAGGACGTTCCACTACATCAACCGCGTTCACTAACGCTTCTGCTGTGCGATCTACAAGGGTACGTAGATCGGAAATCCCCTCTCATAGATGGACATCACCATGATAGGTCTTCGTGCGCGTAGGAAAATATTTATTTCCCATGCGACGTTCCCAACACCCCCACCGAGTCGGGCTTCTCCATCGCGAGGTGAGCGCTCTGCGTCCTCACCCTGCCTCACCCATTGAGCACCAGCATCGCCACGATTGTGAGAAGCTCGGTGGCAGTGAGATCTATGCATTAAGACTGAGGCGTCCACGAGCTCAAAGGCAAGGCTCAGTCACACATCTCCCGCGAGCACGATGCTGGTCGAGAGCTCCTCCTCGTCCCCAGATCTGACCGTAACTATACCAGGATTATTTGTTTGAATCTTACGAGATGCATCTCGTTTCTCATGTGCTGGTTGCTTCTATGCCATGGATTTTTCATCCAACGCACTTAGAAAGATGAATTTATCCTATTTTCTTATTTTGTTTCCTCTCCTGCAGTTTTCGGCCATTGATTGTGGATTGATATTACTAGTGTGTAATATTAAGACCTTTGTGCTGGATTTTTTCTTGTAATATAAAGCTGGATTTTGATGGAAGAAATTAGGACCTTTGTGCTGGCTATCTCCACTTGGTTACTTTAACCATGATTGTATCAGTTTTGTACTAGCACATATTAATTTAGTGAAGAACAGTTTGGAGATCCACCCGCACTTTGCTATAGAAAACGAAGAACTTTTACTTAGCAGGAAAGATTTCAGCACTTTATAGGAAAATGCAAAGGACTTTCGGTAAAATTATAAAGTCTTCCTGTTGTTTCAGTTGAGTTCTCGGATGGTCAACATAAAGTTCTTCGTAGGACCTAACATATCGTATATATCATGAGAAGAAATTTATTAACATGGTGTCTAAACTTTGTCATAAAAATCAAAAGAACTTT
The DNA here is from genome assembly GCF_904849725.1 of Hordeum vulgare subsp. vulgare. Taxonomy (NCBI): domain Eukaryota; kingdom Viridiplantae; phylum Streptophyta; class Magnoliopsida; order Poales; family Poaceae; genus Hordeum; species Hordeum vulgare. The sequence goes on along the minus strand of NC_058519.1, from coordinate 607,743,357 downwards.
CAAGAATTTTATCATGGCGAGAGGGGGAAAAGAATCGCCCCAAAATGGTTTACAAGTAGGTTCATTACAAATGAAGAATATGAAAATTACGAATGCATTGCTGAATTAATAATGCGAGTTCACACAATTAGCAGATAAACAAAGAAATAGTGTGGTAGATCTGACGCATAAAAGGCAACAGGGAGGAATAAGGACCTCGGGACAACCGAATCTAGACTTGGTCCCACCACCTGCCGAATGTGATGAAATACAGCTCCATGCAGCACCGCAGAAAACCATGGGACGCTGAAATACCATAAAGAACTGACCATGGTGGGCCTGGTTGATTTGATGGCATGGCTGATCTGCGGCTCAGATACAAGTTGCGCGCGCAACTAGTTAGGAAAAATCCAGGTCCCTTTCCAAGGTGCTTCTGTGACATCTCCTTTGAGGAAGCTAGCTGCGGCATAAAAAACCGTATCTCTATTTGACCCCCTTCCCTTTGTTAATGCTCTCGTCTCGTCTACAAAGACATCCGAACAATCTCGTTCTAGCCGTGGTACTCCCTCTCGTCTCGCCAAACCCTAGCCAACAATTAATGGAGGTAAACAAACAAAATCCAAACCGGCAATGTTATAATGCGATCTGGTGTACTGTTAAAACAAAACAAAATCCAAATCTGGAGTAGAAGACACCCAAACAAAGACCGATCGGGGTACAATGTCACGAAGGGGTACCGGCGGGGTTATTGCCGGCGACCCGACGAGCGGGAGTGGCAAGGAGAGCTTTCCCTCGCCGGATGGAGGGACGCGAGCGAGGGAGACGAGACGGGCTAGAAGCGTCGCAGGAGGCGGCGGCCAGTTAGGACCTTGTGGCAGGACGATTCGAATAGGAAGGGGATCGAGAGGGACTACAGTGCACATCCCTATGATTTCAGGCAGTCCTGACCAAACGGACCGGCACGCCGGACACGGCACGACCCGTCGTAAACGGGCGGCGCCGCGTCCAGACACGAATATTAGCTGGGCCGTGTTCTGTCGGCCTACGTACGTAAGCAACCTCTAGGCACACGCATGACAAGGGACCTATACAGGCCGACCTTCGGTCCGTTAGGCCCGTTGGCCTGCTAGGCATTTGACCTTTTAGGCTGTTTTTGGATCCATTTGGGCCCGTTGGTTATTTTATATCTTATATATAAATAAATAAATAAATAAAATAAAAATAAAAACTGTAAACAGATCGTGTCGTGTCGGTCCGCGTGTCCAGCTTTTAGTCCCACGCATGGTTCGAGGCAGGCTGCATGTTGACACGACCCGATTAACCTGTGGCGTGCTGGGCCGCCGGGCTTTTGGGTCGGTCCAGAAAGCACGACCCGTTTGGCCAAGACTGATTTTGGATCAATCTCACACTACAGGAATCACGAAATTTGTCGTGTGAAGATCTTTGCGTGAGCTTTTCATCGTGTTTGACGGCAAAAGACCAATTTTACCGTCACCTACTAACGGCAAAGAATACCAGACGGAAAGGACAATATTTGTCATCACCAAAAAAATAGTTGACGGCAAAGACATACTTTGTCGTCTGTTATTTTTCGCAGACGACAAACTGTGTGTTTACGGTTTGTTATTTTATTTGCAGACGACAAAGAAGAAGCACCCCACACGGATATATCACACGGATCGATGACATGGCAGGATCTCGTCCGCACATCTAGATCCAACGCGACTCACTCCACCGGGTTGTCTGACCCGCCCCGTGTCGTGTGACCCGTTCGAGCCCCACCACTGTCTCTCCTTATCCTCCCCCATGGTGCACAGACCCACCCACCCCACATTCTCCCCCTTATCCTCTATCCACCTCACTCTCCTCCCGATCCAGAAACCCGGCTGAGCCGCCTCGCCACCAACTCGGCTGCCGGCCGGTGCCCCTCCCGCTAGCCCCCGCCTCATCCTCACCACCTCTCCCGTGGGCCGCCGCCTCGCCCCCACCTCTCCCACCGGCCCCTGCCTCGCCCCCAACACCTTTCCCGCATGACGACAAAGTATGTGTTTGTCGTCTGTTATTTTATTTGCAGAGGCAAAGAAGAAGCACCCCACACGGATACATCACATGGATCGATGACATGGCAGGATCTCGTCCGCACATCTAGATCCAACGCAACTCACTCCACCTGGACGTCTGACCCGCCCCACGCGTCGTTTGACCCGTTCCAGCCCCACCACTGTCTCTCCTTATCTTCCCCCATGGTGCACAGACCCACCCACCCCACGTTCTCCCCCTTATCCTCTCTCCCACCTCACTCTCCTCCCGATCTAAAAACTCGTCCGAGCTGACTCGCCACCAACTCGGCTGTTGGCCGGTGCCTCTCCCGCCGGCCCCCACCTCACCCCACCACCTCTCCCGCGGGTCATTGCCTCGCCCCCACCTATCCCACCGGCCCCTGCCTCACCCCCAACACCTTTCCCCCCGGCCCCTGCCTCACGCCCACCACCTTGCCCGTCAGCTGAGCCGCCTCCCCTGCCGGCCAGCACCTCTCCCGCCTGCCCCCACCTCGCCTGCCTCCGAGGTCTCGTCTCCCGTTGCCCCGGCCGGCAGAGGCCCTGGCCTCGGCTTCCCTCACCCCCGCCAACCGTCGGCCCCGGCCGCATCTGCCGCCGCCGCCGCCGCTCGTGCCACCGGCCGCCACCTCGCTTGCCCTAGAGGCCTTTTCACGAGTTGTGCCAGATACGGGCAGCCGCTGCCACTCGCCCCCATTGGGTGTAGCACGCCGAGCGGCTCCATGGCCCGTGAGGCTGCTTACAGCCGCTGCTCCGCGACAGGAGGACAACGCCCGGTGCGGTCTCTTACCAAGGCGGCTTAATTCGTCTTCGATGCCCACGACCACGAGCCAACCCCCTTTTCTCTGTGTAAATTTTTTGTAGCAGAAGTTTGTAAATCGATGTTTAGATCTAATTTGTTTTGTAAATCGATCCATAAAGATCAGATATGATTTGTTGTGTATGAGCCCTTTTTTCTCTGTAATTTTTTTTAGCAAAAGTTTGTAAATCAATGTTCAGATAGTTTGTTCTGTATACCGATTTATAAAGATCAGACATGAATTGTTGTGGACGCAGGCTAGCACGGCTAACAAACGCCGGTGGCTGGACTTGTCTGCTGCACTGCATGCGGTCGTGTCAGTTTTTTAATATAAAAAATATTTGTCATCTTTTCTTATCATCATGACAACAAAGAAACGTTTTGCCGTCTGGGGCTACCGTGGGCTGACGGCAAAAATGACTAACACCGTTCGTTACACATAGCGTTCCATCTATTATTATTTTGTTTGCTGTCTACCCGACCTGTTGACGACAAAATAATTTCACCAACGACAAAAAATTCAATGTCTGCACTCTCGTGCGCTGACGGCAAAATTACCCTTTGCGGGCATGGTGGATGCCGACATTATTTGCTGTCATGGGCTGACGGGAAAAATTTATCGTGTGTAATTCTCTCTTTACCGTGTGTAGCGTCCTGAAGGTAAAATGCCTGATTCATGTAGTGTCAGGGGAAAGCGTTTGCAATTTGCTCTAACCCCAATCCAAAGCTAGAGTTTTTTTGAGAAATCCAAAGCTAGAGTTGTTCACGGTTGATCGAGGAATTTGGTCATGCACTCAACGTGAGGATTTTGCTACCTAGGACAACTCTAACCGATCTTCTCCTATCCTCCTCTAAAGTGGTATTTACTCCCTCCTTACCGGTGTATAAGTCACCTTACCTTGTGCACCGCGTTTAAGGCAAAGAGAAAAGGAGAAAAAATAATCTTCATTTGTTAATTAATATCATTGCATGCGATGAATTGATCACTACATGTTGTGCTAGGTAGTCTTAAGTCATTAAAAAATACAGGTAGCCCATCTCTTATTGGTTGATTCCTTCATTTGAGTAAAAAAAAACAAGAAACAAGGTGATAGTTAATGCATCGCGCCTAAGTGTTTTATGATTATTTGATTTTCGTAAGATGACTTATGCACCGGGACGGAGGGATGAAACCCTATCGTTGTTAGAGGAGGAAAATTTATCCTCCTAAGTCGCCCCAACTCCTAAATATACTCGGCCACCCAGATTTAAAATTTCAGCCTCTTCCTCACACCCACGCCGTCTCCACCCTGCGATGCATCATCGCCGGTGTTGCTTCCGATGATTATCCACTGCCTCCTCTAACACCATACTGCCTCCTTTCACCCTTGTCGCCCTCCTGCCCCGCTCAAAGCCGGTCATCGGCCGTTGTCGTTGTCAGACTCAAGCTCAGACGTTGTCGCCAGTGTAAAATCGACCCCGTTGCTGAAAAGAGGCTCGGATCTTTCTTCCCATGAGTCTCTCAGTCCACTACTGGCCATCTCAAAGTCCCGCCGACCCCTAATATCTTCTCAACATTGCGAGTCAGTCATGACACCTCCGCCGCTTTTCAAGTGTTTGACAATTTGCCTAGGTGAGGTTTTTTGTGCTTTTCATCTCATATTTTCCATTTGTGAGTTGAATTGAACCGAGTCATTCAGTCAAGATGAAAAAGTTGAGAGAAATGATCTTCAAGGACTCTTCATCGTTGGAGGCGGAGGAAAAAGACGACGACGACTCCGAAATGGCTATTAGCATGATCTTCAATGATCATTTTCGGCGGTCGATGAGAGAATCACATTCGGCCATATACACCCCAACTGTGATAGAGCAGAGGGCCATACCAAGATCACGAGAGATTATTTCGGCCCCAATCAAACATGTCTAGAGAAGTATTTTCGTCGGCAATTTCGTATGCACACAAGTCTCTTTCTCACCATTGCAAAAGATGTGGAGAAGCATGATGATTGGTTCAATCTCAGAAGGAATCCACCTGAAGCGATAAGTACGAGCCCTTTGATGAAGTGTATCACATGTGTTCGAGTGCTCTCCTATGGGTGTCCGGCCGACACCATTAGCGACTATGTTTGCGTTGGAGAAGATACAATCTTGGAGACCATTCGAAGGTACACAACAACCATTACTGATATCTTTTGGGTCAAAGAACTTGAGGGAAACCAATGATGAAGATACCGAATGGCTGTTGGGATTGAGTGAACGATCAGTTGACTGCATGCACTGGACATGGAAGAATTGTCTTGCATGATGGAAATGTTAGTACAAAGGCCTTTGCAACGATCCAATAATCATCTTTGAGGTTGTTGCATCGGACGATTTGTGAATTTGGCATTCATTGTTTGGATTGTCTGGCTCTCACAGTGGCCTGATTGTGCTGTCGAGCTCACCACTCTTTGTTATGCTTGTTATGGGAGATGCTCCTCCTTGAATGTATGTTGTGAATGGTCCTGGGTACATGATAGGATACAATTTACAACGTCTGTGCCACCAATACAATTTACAGCGTCTATGCCACCAACGTCGCCACACGCAGCCCCGCCACCGCGGCCTAGACACAGTCACACAGTGTGTGCCCCTGGCCTGCTGCACCGCATGTTGTCGGGGATAAACGAAGGGGGAGGCCCCGCCGCCGCCCAAGCCAGTCAGTCTTAGCCATGCGGCCCACGCGGGTGGTGGCGAGGATGTAGCAGGAGGACAGAGGCGAGAGGGCCTAGGGAGGAGGCAGCCGCTCGACCGCAGAGGGGTGGCAGCGGGGACAAGTGATCTCGGTTCGGAAATATGTGTATATCACCTATTTCCTCTCTTATACCGCCCCACTGTGTTCGTAAATGGGAAACGATATATTGTTCCTATGGGGTCACATTCATGAGTATCGTTATTTCAATAAAACGGTGGATGGAAAAAAGTAATGTATTGAAATAGGAGCATTGTTCAAAAGAGATTATTTCTGTCCTTGGTAATTGTGTTCTTCTAGTCGCTTGTTGAACCAGCAATGATATTTTAGAAGAAAAAATGATAGAACTGTGGACCGGCAACGATCTACTTCCGCACATTCTTAAATATAAATCTTTCTAGAGATTTCACTATATATGACATACAGAGTAAAATAAATGAATTTATACTGTAACAGACATATATATAGATCGAAATGTAGTCTTTATAGTAAAATTTCTAAAAACTTGAGTCATTTATTTTGAGACGGAGGAAGTATTTAGGAAAAGATAGAGTAGAAGAAAAAGGACATAACCATTGTTGCTCTCAGCGACTAAAAGACATCAGCAATACCAACAAGAGGAGCAGAGGTATGTCCAGAGCCTTTGCTCAAAATGTTATTTGTTCTTGTATATTTGATCCACATTGAATTTCATGTTGCTAGACCTGTTGAATCTACTACGTGTTGAATCGCATTGCTGGTAGCTATCTTTTCTTCTAATTGTTCTCTTCCAAAAAGTTTCATCTTGGACTTGTCCAATCTATGCAGTATGAAATATTCTTATGTGGAATCTTACAATGCAAATAAATATGAAGGCACGAGTTTTTACATACATATACAAAGTGTTGTGTTAAATTACAGATACCGAAACTTACTATAGTTATGAGAACTATTAGTGAGTTCCTGCCACTGAAACTTGCTTAATACGTACATCTTGATACATCATTTTGATTTATTTATTGGTTTAGTTGATAAATAATAACCTTACAAAGACCCCAATGTACAGTCTTGCTATTCAAATGATGTCACTAATTATACGCATGTAAAACTTGTGTTAAGTTACTGGGAATGAAACTGATGTGACTTATGGGTATGGCTAGTACACTAGTAACCAAGACTAGTAACCAAGTGGCACGTAAACAGAAAATCATACGACTGGATCATAACAGCACATGGCGCTGGAGGTTGTAGGAACACACTCAAATCATCCATCTAGTAGACGTACTATATTACTGTACTTTGTAAGAGCTACGAGTCTGATCTACTCCCTCTGTACCACAATACTTGTTGTTGGAGAGAATTAGTCTAGTTCTCTCCAACAACAAGTATTTAGGAACAAAGGGAGTAGTGATTGTTCATTGCAGCAGCAAAAGTGATGGAATCCATGAAAAGGCATCCTGAAGAAATGGAAGCTCCAGCGACGAAAAGCCAGGCCCAATATGTATCGTCTTAAACCTGCTAGAGTAAAATCATACAATCACTGTTAGGGCGTGCATATAATTAGAAAAGATATCAAGTTATATGCAATTATAAACAAAGATTAGGATAGTATACCTCGGTAATCAATCCTATAGCTTTGGCAATGCTTATCTTCTTTCTGACATACTCATTAAAGAATTTGGGTTTTATCCTCTGTAAATAAATGATTTTTCTTAGCATAATGGTATCTTTGAAATAACATGTATATATCATATGAAGATGCAATTTCTTTCGAGCACAGTACCAGCTTTCTAACTGCCTCTGTAATCAACTCCTGAGCTTTATCCTCTGATACCTAAGGCAATCAGATGTGAAATCAAATCAAATATAAGAACATTTAATCCACTAGATCAGTCCCACACGCATATCACAGTACTTACTTCCTTGGGAACACCTGCCGTGCAGCGAAGAAACTGAAAAGGTGAAGAAAAGAAGCAAAAGAGATAAGCATGCATGTTACAAATTCTGGGCTTAAAATTTTCTGTGAAGAAGAGCCTACCTCCTGTTTCATAACGGAATGGTCATACTCTATGGCATACTCCATGCAATCTTGCCGCGACGGCCACTTGTTGAGTAAATAGACTTCCTTCAAAGCATCTTCGAAACTCTCCTGTGCATTGTTAAGAAATGGGAATTACATATACAGGTATTACATATACAGGTATCATAAACAACACGAATTAATCAGAATTACATGGATACTCAATAAGTGTGCAGAAGACTGGGTTACAATACTGAATGCTAACCTTTTGTTGAGTGACTCGCTTCCATATCTCGAAATGGAGAGCATCGGATCCGTTACACCAACTAGCCTCAATGCCCATGTAAGTAACACAATCCTGCATCGAAATAATGAAACAGTTAAATACAAAACCACGCCAAAATTAGGTTAGTGAGTATGCTAGAGATCATACATCGAAGCCAACACGAACTAAATGAGTAGTCATCTTGGGAAAGCGAGTGACGGCAATCTTAGTTGCTTGATAAATTCCTCTGGTAAATATTGTCTGTGCCTAAAGAACAGAGGAAATACCATTGGTGTCGTAACATATACAGAAAATTGCCATTTCATGATTTTTTGTGTGGTCATGTACTTACAACAGGAGAAACATGGTTAACCGGTAGACAATCTTTCAACCACTGTATCAAGATAAAAAGAGAGGTTGTTAGTCCCATAATAAAAATCTAATGATTGCAGGAATGCTAGTCTTGCTTGATTTTACGATGCACACCTTAAGTTCCGTTAATAATGTTTCAAAGTACTCGATGTATTCATGTTGCAACTCATAGCTTTGAAAGTTACTGCGGTACAAGTCCCAATCAGCATACTCCCAATCAATACCAACACCCTACATGAAAATGAAAGGAAAGAGGAAACGTGATTTAGAATGACAAATAACATATGCCTTAAATAATATAAATATAAATAGAGATAAGCAATAACAAAAACAAGGCTTGATACAGGACTAACAAAAAAGTACTACAGACTATTCGTAAAAGAGTGTGTTGGTTCATTTTAAACAAATTTATTAAGTCACAATACCATTTCCAACAGAAAAATATGCATAGAACTGCTTTATCAAAAGAAATATGATGAGCTCAAGAAAGGAAATAAAGCGGACAGAAAAATATCCTGGTTGGCACTATGTTAAGTAGTCAGCTGGCCAGTTTTTAACTGAGGCCGATAATTCAATGATGCACATTTTCCACCATAAAACATTTTGCGTTTCATTGTATTGAACATGAGGAAGACATCGGGGGTACAACCTTCAGAAAGGAGGGACACACACACACACACACACGACCGTCCTCACCAAGCGACTACAATTAGGTAAGGAGGTGCCCACAGCTACAGACACACAAAGACATTACCTCCAGGGACAATTGCAGCTCCAGGACTGCCCAGGCCAACGTACCTCTCACCCATGTGCCTAGGGAGTCGGCGGGTGAAAGGCAGGGCCTGATAGGAACTGGTGTAGCAACCGTTGACCGTCTAAGGAGAAGATAATTAACACCCAGTAAATGTATCATGAATTCATCAATAACTCCATGTAAATCCTTACATAACAGACAACTATGTAACCCTTATCTGAAAACAGGCCACACAGATCATTTGTGTATATCATGGTGTTGAAATTATGATGAATGGTTCTAAATAACCATACTAACTCAATGGAACACCAAAGGCAATTAAATGATTACGGGAACACTCAATGATCAATTTATATACGTACATGATCCCGAGGCACTAGACGCTGGTAGTCATCCAGGCATTCAAGATTGCAGAGTTCAGGGTGGAAGGATCAGTCTAATACACCTCCTCGCTCCAAGAACCTAAAATATTTCATCTTCACGAGGAAATCTGCAGGAAATTTGTCCCTGTCAAGAAGCTCCATAGGGCAATCTTTCAGTTTATCACAGCACAACTCATTCTTGGACTCCTTTTGTGACAACTGCAGGCAATGGTATCACCATTGGAATTAGATATGGATTATGAGTTAAAAGAAACAGCATAAGCAGGATAGAAGAAACAAACATAAATTCACAAAACACAAATGTATGGATTGAACAGCATTTGATGGCTAAAAATATGGATGGATGAAACCTTGTAGGATTTGATGCGATACACCGCATGGCGGATGTCCATGTCATAGCGACTTGTAGTGTACCACGCCTTGGAAGTATCAATGGAGGGGTCCGGAGGCAGCTTCATCAAGCATTCATAGTACTCCTGGAAGCCAATATCATCTCGCACTCCCAACTTGTTCATCTTTTCGGTTATGTACTCCACGTCTTTACCTGTCTCGATTGCGGCAGATTCTTGCCTCCGTTCCTGGATAACAACAGGGTTGCCATGGTCATCGATGGGACGACTGGTACATTCATCGGAATAGGGGGAAGTCGTTCTTCCATTGTGTAGTGTAGTGGTTCTTTTCGTTGGCAAAGGTGCATTCCCTTTGGTGTGCTTTTTCTGTCCGGCAAGATGTGTTTCAGTTTTGTGCTTCTTCTCTCCAGCAAGTCGTGCTTCAGTCTTGACAGGCCGCTGCGTTTGTCGGCGGAGTTGATCAGGGGGGCATGTCTTGTCCTTTGCATTATGCGCCTGTGGAATCAGGCCTGTACCCACCTTCTCCCTTTGCTCCAGCGACATATCTCTGGCAAGGCTCTTGAGAGGCCGCTGGATACCCTGCGTCTGTCGGCGGAGCAGATCAGGGGTGTCCTTTGCATTATGCTTGTGAGGAATCGAGGTTGTATCCACCTTGTCCCCTCGCTTTTGCGACATCTCTCTACGCAAGCCCATAACCGGCGACGGCGATGGGGACGGCGATGGCGAGCTTGTGCGCGTGTCTGCAATCTCCTTTGCACTATTCAAACCCCTCTGTCGAATTCGATCGGGAGGTGCTAACTGCTCCTGCACGGTGTTGTCGACATGCTTCGCGCCGCAAGTAGCCGCCTTATCCTTTGCGTGGTGCGGCATCGCGCTCGCAGTCGCCTTGCCCTTTGCGTGGTGCGGCATCGCGCTCGCAGCCGCCTTGTCCTTTCCGTGGCATCGCTGCATCTCTCTCCAAACCCTAACCAACAACGGAGATGAACACCCACAGCATCATCGATCGATATAATGTTATAAACAAAATCCAAACCAACAAAAATGAAATTGGGGTACAAGGTCAGACCGTCAGAGGGGTACCGGCGGTGTTGTTGGTGGCGACCGCCGCGGAGGTGGCGACCCTACGAGACAGAGCGAATCGATCTGAGACGAGCGAGTGTAGTCTGAAATAAACCTTGTGGTTGTAGAGGGCGACGTATATAAACCTTCATCTTTAAATCCCTGAAGTTGATACCCCGTATTTACAGATCCCGGTTAATCCTGACCCTGTATAAGTAAAGTCATGTTTGGTCCAGCCAGGATTGTTTGTACTGTCACTTACTTCATGGGCCCATATGTCATACACATCTTCTTCCCCAGTCTCTTCCTCAAAGGTCACAAGGGCTGGTCGGTGGACCGATTCTGGCCGTCCGCTAATTAATGTGTGCAAGTACACAAAAGAAACAAACAACGCGATGCAGAAGGTGAAGCGCGTCCTCGGCCATTGACGCCTCATTTGTCTGGAGCTGCGCCGCCCCCTCTGACTTGAGGAGTTGTGGTGCGCCATCAGTCCGTCGGTAGCTGCCGGAAGACCCAGCCTCTGAGAGTCGAGCAAATGCTTGGCGATGCCATCCAGGCGTCTCTCGAGCTCCTTGTCCGCCCCGTCCAGCCCGCGAACGACGGCGGTGAAAGGGGTAACGCCGACGACGGCCGGGGAGGGCTTGTTCATCTCTGAAACTTCGAAGGCGCACCGCGAGTATGGCCTGGTTGAAGCAGGCGAGGTACGTGCCCTCGTCCACGAAGTCGGCCCATCTCACCAAGGCTGTGGTACTGCTGGTGCCGCTCGCCGGTGCGGCGTACTAGTGTGGCTGGTGCTGCTCCCGACCTTAAGCTACCGGTGGCCAGTACCATGTACCTTTGCTACTGCTCGCCGCAGCCGCTCGCATGGAAAGAGCAGCTTTCCTATGCACACATGCTGCAGGCTAAGCTCACACAAGGTGACTCTCGTCATTGCTCTGCTCTGTATTTTTTTAGCCAAACAAGTTGTGCTCTATACTATTGCCATTGATGGATCTGAGAAAACGAAATAGCAGGAGGTAGATGGAAACGACGAAGAATGGCTATGATGCGTTGACCCGCGCCACCGTAATTGAAGTGGATTCCCGGCTAGTTAGGATTGTCCCTTTCCCGGTGTGCCAAATGTATTAAGGGTTCAAGTAGACCGGGATCAATGAGGTCAGGGTACAGACTTCAAGGATTTAGAGGTGAGGATTCATTTGGGTCGGTCTCTACAACCTTAGGGTTTATTTCGGACTTCACTCGAGACGAGCCAAGGAGACAAGATGGGCTAGAAGAAAAAACTCGGAGGCCCGAAGCGTCACGGGAGGCGGCGGCCAGTCCAGAGGCGGAGGACGAAAAAAAATTAAGATGTAGCGAAGTCTTAAGGAAAGAATTCTTTTAATGCAAATCGAAAGAGTCAATACACATTACAAATAAAAACCAAATACAATAAAAATGTAAACATGTTTAAATAAAAAACAACTTAAAACATACCGATAATGAAGCTTTCAATGACGTCTAGAAGACCCAGGTAATGTCAATGCCCTACCCTCATTCTGAAAATCTTACTTAATTTTATCAAGTTCAATACTTTTGAAGATCTCTCGCTCAATACTCTCTCTGTCACGGTTTAGAGGGCACGCTTGGAAAATTACTGGGATCAAGGTAGTCACCGATTGGTTGTGAGATGTAGCAGGTGTAGATGCTAATGCACCTAATCAACTGAGAAAATACTAGTACTAATGCTTGAGCAACAAATTGGGATGAAACATGTATGAGTAGTACCAGTACTAATTAATAAGAATAATTGCTTTCGCACCTTAAACCTTGTTTATTTTAAAAACGCGCGCAAGTTTAACCGTGTCTTCTGAACCGTGACAGAGGAAATATAACAAACCATCAAGTCATTAAGTCATCCATCGATGTGGTGGGCGCGGGGCAGGTACGCACCAGGTATCCAGGCTGGCCTCTTTTGGTTGTGTTAATTGAGACATTGAGTCATTAGTTATTAGCACTACTAGTATTAATTTTTTTTTTGCTTCAAATCAAGGTATGGCAAGTGCCATACCTTGCCCACTGGGGAGCTCCGCCAGTGGGCCAGTCGGAGGCACGACGAATCGGAAGGGGAAGGGGAAGAAGATTTGTGTATCCGTACAAACCTGTAGCAGCCGTCGCCGGATGGGTGGATACTCGGAAGTGGCAAAATGGACACGATTGATCTCTCGATCAAACAAATTCATAAACTGGACTCTGTTAAAAAAAAAAAAAAGTTTATTTTGAACCTGAATTTGTAGAGGTTTGATGAATTGCACCCTGAATTATGTAATCCCGGTCCAAAAAGAACCCTAGATTCGTTTGACAAACCGGGATTGTTCACTTAATCGGGATTGGGCTGCGCTGCGAGGGGCACGCACGAAAAAGACTGGGCCAACCCAGTCAGGTCCATCTCGCTCTCGGACTTCATAATATTTACGGAAATAAAAAAGTGAGAAAAAATGTTCACAAATTTTGAAGAAATAATCACGGATTTAGAAAAAGTCCAACGATTTTGAAAACAAGTAAACGGACTTTAAAAATTAAAATTCAGAGATTTTCAAAAGCATTGTGAAGTCCACAGGTTATTTTATACGTAGGAAGCACCTCAACATGGTATTTAACATATGATTAACATTCTGTTTTAGAATACATGTATTTAAAAACATACATCATATACATTTTTTTAAATGTTCCCAACATTTTTTCGAAATGTGTGAACATTTTCCAAATGCAACTATTTTTAAAATTACACAAATGTAATTTTTAATTTTCATTTTATTTTCTATATAATTTTTCATTTTTTGAAAAAGGACAGCCTTTTTATTAACTTTGGTCGCTTTTATAAATATTTTGTGTTCACTTTGTATTATTATTATTTTTAGACCACCGGCGGGCCATGACGAGGATGATGGCGCGGGTGGGAGGCCGTTCTCTTTGCCGGTGTGGAAGCTCAAGACCACTCCTTGTACACGTCCTTGCACACGTCGGAGGAGGCCGAGATCCCTACTGGCGGACAAGGTCGGCGTTGAACCGCGGCGGTAGGTCGTTCGTTGATGGAAGTACACACATGCATGCATGCGTGGTCTAACTTTTCTCATTGCAGCAGCTTTGGACACCACGCGCATGTACTAATTTACGTACGTGAAATGTTGGGCAAAGGCAAGGCGCGGGCTCGCGGGGGCGGGCGCGTGCGTGGCACGGTCTGATTTTTTTTTACTTCTAGACGAAAAAAAACTAAAGGATGCCGGTCTGAGAAAAAGGAAAAATACTAAAGCAGGACGGCCCATCGTCTGAATCCCGGTTGAAATTTGCTAGGGTTCGATTTAGACCGGGATTCTATAGTTCATGGTACAATTGACCGGGATTTTGATTTGGGGGTTCATTCCGCCGGACCTCTATCAATTCAGGGTTTAAAATGGACTTTTTCCAAAACAAAAAAGGCACGCCGGCGCGAACGCTCGATCTATCCATGCAACATTTTTTTCTCGATGCAACAAAATTCGTCCACGATGCAGCGTGGCCATCAGATCTGCGGGGCGCACCGTTAGATCTATCCATGCAGTAATTTTTTTCGATGCAACAAAATTCGTCCACGATGCAGCAATTTTCGTCAACGGTTTCAACAAAAATATAGTTGTAGCAAAAAAATATCTACGTGGTCACAGCAAAAAAATGAAGTTGATGATACGTGGTAGCAAAACAAAATAAGTGTTGTAGCAAAACAGTCCAGTGAACTCGGGTTGCAACTCTGACGAACGTGTATGTAACTTTTTTAGTGAACGGTTGCAGCAAAAAATGATGCCGGGTATAGCAAAAATTAACACGGTTGTAGCAAAAAATTCAACGAACTCGAGTTGCAACCAAACATGAATGTAGCTTTTAATGAACAAATTGTAGCAAAAATAGGAAATGCGTGTAGCAAATTTTACCGCAATTGCAGCAAATCTGAATAAAAAAATGTTGCATGCCTAGCCAGCGAGGCGCACGGCCCACGCGCGACCGGCCGAACGATTCGGCCGGCGCGCCGGATGGAAGCGTTTCCCTAAAAAAATCACTCAACTGATCCTTTTATGTGACGCCCGACAGGCAGGTGTCACACTATAGTGTGTGACCCTTTATGCAAAGGCGCCACACCTCCGGCCATGCTAGCGCCCCGTGATGGTCCGACCTCACCCACGATAGTGCGACGCCTAAGGGAAAGGCGACACACATGTATGTGTGGCGCCGGGCGCTTAGGCACCATGATAGAGACAAAGTTGTCCCTGTCTTTCAATAAGATGGTGGTTATCGTTTTTGGTGGAGTAGACTTTGACGATCCGACTACGAACATGTGAGAACGTCGCGCCTTAGCAACCGCTAAGCCAACTCCGAGAGGTTATTGACCACACCGGAGCACGATCAACCTAACCACGAAGGTCTGTTTTCTACACGCAAACGAAGAACAAGCAAAAAAACTAAGATTACTATCTGGATATTGTAAATATAAAAGGAAATCTTTATTGATGAAGGTGGGGTTGTGTGACGCCTTTTTCTGGTTGTGGAACACAAACAAAGAAGGCGAAGTTGCAGCTATGGCGAACTTGTAATCTAAACAAAACCCAAATCTAAACGGTGCCTTAAGGGCTGTATTTATGAGGGAACGGAGAGGGATTTTCGTGACGCTTGGAGGAGAGGTCCAAAATCGACCCTAAACTCAGTTTCGCCACACATACGGACTCTAAAAACAGCCTATAATATGGTATTCCAAAATTACATGGGCCTGACCCAAAAATAAGGTGGCGCAACACCTATAATAGCGTATGGACGAAATTTATAAAGTGGCATCTTGAATATTTCGTCCAAGCCTTCATGCTCTCCTTACGGTGGCTTCAAAGTGCGAAAATCACCATTGAAATCTCCATTGTTCTTTCCCGCGCGTGCACCTTCTTCTCCATGCTTGATCCCGCTCCAACGAATATCCTTCTTGTCCTCGCTACGTCCTTCATTTAAAAGTCCAACAAAAATATTTAACTTAGGCAGCATCACATGTTCATGAACATTAGAAGGACTTTCAAGAAACGAAAGTACCTGGTAATTCAATTGGCGTGCGCGAGCTCTAGTAACTGGTCCAGTATGTATAGCAGTTGGGGTTGGGGGTGTAACAATGGTATTGATGTCCTCATCATCCTCCCCTTCTTGAACTTAAGTCGACCTCGATGGAAACTCATCTTCCTCACCCAAATATGGTTTCAAATCTGTAATGTTAAAAGTGGGACTAACCCCAAAATCTGTAGGCAGCTCAAGTGTGTATGCATTATCATTTATTTTCTCTAACACCTTGAAAGGACCATTAGCACACGACATTAGCTTTGACTTGAGCAAATCAGGAAACCTATTCTTACGCAAATGCAACCAAACAAGATCTCCAGGTGCAAAAACAACATGTTTTCTATCCTTATCTCCAACAAGTTTATATTTAGCATTCATACGCTCAATGTTTTCCTTAGTTAACCCATGCATCTTTAATATCAAATTAGCACGTTCTTTAGCATCAAAATTAACCTTCTCCGAAGATGAAAAAGGTAACAAATCAATAGGTGCACAAGGTAAGAAACCATACACAACTTAAAAAGGGCACATCTTAGTAGTAGAATGCAGCGAACGATTATAAGAAAATTTAATATGAGGCAAGCATTCTTTTCACATTTTTAGGTTTTTCTTCAAAACAGCCGTAAGCATGGTAGACAATGATTTAGTTTGTCCATGAGTTTGAGAAGACATGTAGTACTAAAAAGCAATTTTGTCCCCAACTTAGCCCATAAACATCTCCAAAAGGGGCTAAGAAATTTAGCATCACGATCTGAAACAATCATATTTGGCACACCATGCAAGCGAATAATTTCACGAAAGAACAAATCAACCACATTAGCAGCAGCATCACTTTTATGTCATGGTATAAAGTGTGTCATTTTTGAAAATCTGTCCACGACAACAAATATGTTATCCCTCCCCTTCTTTGTTCGAGGTAAAACTAAAACAAAGTCCATAGATATATCCTCCCAATGAACACTAGGTATACGCAAAGGCATATATAAACCATAAGGATTGAGTCGTGACTTAGTTTTTTGACATGACGTGCAGCGAGAAACAAAACGCTCAACACCCCGTTACATCTTTCGCCAAAAGAAATGTGTAGCAAGTACATCCTCCATCTTCTTTACGCCAAAGTGTCCCATCAATCCTCCTCCATGTGCCTCCTATAACAACAAAAGACGAACGAAGCTACCTGGAATGCATATCTTGTTAGCACGGAACACAAATCCATCATTAACGATGAACTTGTTCCATGTTTTCCCTTCTTTACAATTCTCCAACACATCTTTATAATCAACATCGTGCACATATTGATCTTTGATGGTCTCCAAACTAAATATTTTAAAGTCAAGTTGTGAAGCATAGTATAACGACGAGACAATGCATCAGCAATAATATTTTCTTTACCCTTCTTGTGTTTAATGACATACGGGGAAGTCTCAATGAATTCGACCCATTTAGCATGTCTACCGTCTAGTTTTTTTTTTTACTTCTAATATGTTTTAGTGATTCATGATCAAAATGTATGACAAATTATTTGGACCATAAATAATGTTTTCATGTTTCCAAAGTCCGAACAAGAGCATATAATTCCTTATCATAAGTAGAATAATTCAGACTAGGCCCGCTCAATTTTTCAGAAAAGTATGCACAGGTTTACCATCTTGTAATAACACACCTCCTAATCCAATTCCACTAGCATTACATTCAAGCTCGAAGGTCTTATTAAAATCAAGAAGTTGGAGTAAAGGAGTAACAATTTTCGGTCAAGTAGATGACCTAATGTTTATCAATCTGTGGGAGGTGTAGGATGAAGATGGTCTCTCTTAAACAACCCTGCAATAAAATACAAAAATCACTTGTGTCCCCAACACACCCAATACAATGGCAAATTGTATAGTTGCACTAGTTCGGCGAAGAGATGGTGATACTGGTGTAGTATGGACGATAGGTATAGGTTTTGTAATCTGAAAATGTAAAAACAGCAAGGTAGCAAGTGTAAAATAGCGAGAAAAATGTTGTATAAATGCCTGCTAATAAGGCCTAGGGTTCATGCGTTTACTAGTGCGATCTCTCAACGATGGTAACATAATGAAATCATATGATCATCTTTCAGTATGCAACAAAGAATCACTCCAAAGTTCCTATCTAGCGAAGAACAATAAGATGAAATTGGTGTATGTAGTAGAACCACCTCAAAGTTATTCTTTCTGATCAATCTTTTGAGTTTTTCGTATAAGTGTCACAAATAGCCCGTTCGTACTAGAATAACACCCATGATACATATCAATCAACCCTAATGTCACCTAGATACTCCAATGTCACCCCAATTATCTGTGGGTAAATTATGCGACATGCATCAAACAATTTCAGATCTATCATATTCAATCCAACACAAAGAACTTCAAGGAGCACCTCAAGATTTCTATCGAAGAACACAGTATGAGAACATGCAATCAACCCCTATGCATAGATCCCCTAAGGCCATCGGAATCTACAAGTTGATGTCATAATATATATTAAGTGAATCGCTTGAATAACCTAATGTCACTACGGGTATCTGCATGCAAGACATACATCAAGTGTTCTCAAGTAAAAATATTCAATCCAACATAACGAAATCTTAAAGGAAAAGATTCAATTCATCACAACAAGGTAGCAAGGGAATACCATCATATGATCCAACTAGATTAACAAGGCCCGTGATTGATCAAGATCGTGTCATCTCAAGAACACATAGCTACTGGTACATACCCTCAGCCTCGAGGGTGAACTACTCCCTCCTCGTCATGGCCTCCATCGGGATGATGAAGATGGCCACCGAAGATGATTCCCCCTCTCCTGGAGGATACTAGAAAGGCTTCAACTGGGTTTTTCATCGATACAGAGAGTTGCGGCGACGGAGCGGAAATTCTCTCTTTATTTCTTGGGTTTCTCGTATATATAGTATTTTTCAGCATTGGAATCACTTCAAAAGGAGCCACATGGGCCTCACAAGCCATCAAGGCGCAACCTACTGGTGGGCGCCATGTTGGCTTGTGGCCCACAGGTGGCTCCCTTCCGGTGGTTCTTCGCGCCAATATTGCTTATTTTCTTCAGAAAAAAATGTAAAAACGTTTCGGGTTATTCTGAGAGATTTCATTTTCTACACAAAAACAACATCATGTTAATTCTCCTGAAAACAACGTGAGTCCAGGTTAGTTCTAAATAAATCATATGAAATGCATCAAAATCACATAAAAGTATTGTAAAATAGGCAAACATGGCATGAATACTTTATAGATTATCGATGTGTTGGAGACATATCACTTGACCCTGTCAGACCGTCGTCGAAGACATCTACGGACATTGGTCTCCCTCTTGGAGGTACTGTTTATTTGGCCCTTCCCCCGTCAAATTGGTCAAGTCTATACCTATATATATATATATATATATATATAATATTAAGAGGTGCGTTTCTTTGATATTTTATTATTCGCTCGCCGTTGAAAACAGAAAAGATATATCCAAAGTGGTACTAAATTTTTATGTGTCCCTCTCCTACAAAAGGAAAAACGATTTGTACAAAATTTCGCACATGGACTTCGCGCCATGACCCAGCGAATCTAGCCTACATATTTTCCTGGCTACACAAATGGGATAACCCTATTTGACGCAAGGTGCCACACACAATAGCACCTTCGCACGGTTCCCCGATTGGGTCGGTCCAATTTTGTTTTCTCTTTGTTTTTATTTCTCATTTCTATCCCTTTTTCTTTTTTATTTCCTGTTTCTTTTCTTCCTCCCTTTTTATTTTATTTTTTATTTCCATACAAGTTTAGTTCGCTTTTTGTTTTTTTGTAAACAAAATATTTTAAAAATGTTTCAGGATTTCTAATTTTCAAAAATATTCAAATTTACAACATGTTTTCCCGTTTCAAAAAAATATTTGGATCTTATATTTCCGTCTCATTCAGAAAAAAAAATCAACAAAGTTTACATTTCTTTCAAAAGTATTTTTATTTTCCCTAAAACTAAGAAAATAGAAAATTTCACATAATTTTCTCCAATTGTTCTTACAAAATCATGTTTGTTGAAATGTGAAAAAATTAAAATAATGTTCATGTTTCAATAAATATTTTCTTAAAATTCTCTGAATGTTGAAAACATGTTGCCTTTTTTGTAATTATTCACAAAATGTAAAAATATATTCGTGTTTTTATTAAAATTTCAGGTTTAACAAAATATTTGCTAATTTCAAAAAATGTTCTCATTTAGAATTTTGTTCATGTTTTTCCAAAAAAATACAGAAATTAAAAAAAGTTTGTGTTGCAATAGAAAAATGGCATTTCAAAAATTGTTCACCATTCCCAAAATATCTGGCAGTTTGTAACTATTATCTTTATTTTGAAAAGTTCAAAAAGAATCAATAGAAAACAATGTTTTGAATCTTATAGTATGGTATGTTCTTTAATATTCGCCCTGGCCATGGATTAGTAGGACTCATTCGTTAGAGTGGCTAGGAGCACATGATTAGGTCCTTGAAGTCGTGAGTTTGATTCATCATCGTGTGTTTTTTTTGAATTTTTACTCGTGCATTACAAACACATGGCATTTTATTGCTAGCCTACTCGCAGCCCTTGATAAACATAGAGAAAGAAGAGATATTCATGCTTGGTTATGCGCTGATTATGGTAATGAAATGAAATTTATGCGCTACAATTACTAATCTATCCGGTTACGCCTTAGTATGAGAGAGTGGTCGAAGCAACCGTGCCTCGAAAGTTGCGTGCAGCCACCAAATGAGGTGGCAGCTACAACCCTAAGACGGAGGGACACGAATTGCTGCCACACAGATCAACCCCTCCATTATCTTGATTTTAGAGACAAACAAGACCTAAGAGAAGACCGCGGCTCATCATTGTGGAGACCATTTTTGGTTAACAAATCAATTATATTTGTGGTTATTTCTGATAAAAAAGAATTATCTCCCGTTGCAACGCACATGTATACGTGCTAGTAAAGTAATAATATTAAATATATTTTTTAAGAGAGTAATCAAATCATATTTACAAGCATTACCTGCTTACACAAACATATATCTTTGGGTACAAATGTGACACAAAAGAACTCATAGACATAGTTCGACATACTTGGATCCCAAATTAACAGGACAAACATCGGCGACAGTGGTAGTACGTAACAGCGGTGGACATAGCAGGCATCGATCTATGGTCCGTTGAACCACCGAGAAAGCATATCGATCGAACCATTGATTAGTGGTACCCGAGCGGCGCAGGCGTCTGATTCAGCGTCATTCCCTGGTAATGGATGTCGGATGCGTAGTGGTTGGCGTCGCGGTGATGCGCCTCGTCGGCGCGCACGGCGGTGACCACGTCCTTGAGCCTGGCGTCGGCTGGAAGGCGCCAGTAGTCGATGGCGATGGCCGGGGCCGGCGTGTTCTCGATCAAGCCGGCCTCGAGGTCCTTGAGATACTCGGTGTATGACTCCACGGCCTCCTCCTCGAGGTAGCCGACGAAGCGGTGCGCGAACTTGGGGGAGATGAGGTACCCGACGAAGTATGCGTTGAAGAAGACGCCCTGCGCGGCGAGCACGAGAGCGCGCTCCCACCACCGCGGCTGCGTCACCTCCATGAAGGTCATGAGGTGCATGCGCTCGTTCTCGGCCTCCTCCATGAGCGCGCGGATCCAGCCGCCGCTGTGCTCGAAGCGGCGGAGCGAGCGCAGGTGCAGCAGCACGCCGCCCACCATGGGGGGCACGGCCGCCACCGTCTCCAGCAGCAGCGCGTGGCTCGCGTGCCGGCGCTGGAAGAAGAGGTCCCGGGGCACGCGGAGCGACCGCACGACGAAGTAGGCCACCTTGTCCGGCAGCGCCCTGGGCTCGTGGTGCTTGGCCACGTCGATGGACGTGTCCGGCCGGTACGTGTCCCACGGCCTGAAGCAGAACCACGGCCACTCCGTGCCGTCGTCCTTGACGAGCTTCCGCGGCTCGATGCCCCAGTAGCTCACCACGGCCTTCTTGTTCTGCTGCGCTGGAGTCGCGGCCGCCTGGGGGCTTTTGGCATCATCTTCTTGTTTGGCATGCGGGGCGGCGGCCTCGGTGCTGGCCATCCGCGCGGGGAAGATCCTTGCGGCGGCGGGCATGATGCCCCTCGCGCCCGCGGCGAGCCCGGACGCCGGCTCGGCGGCGACGAAGAGGCGGGGGCCCAGGTGGCGCAGAAGCGTGGCTCCGGCCATCCGAGAGCTCATGGTGTTGGCTGTTGAACAACTAAAGCGATGGAATGGGATGTGTTTTTGTTGGAAGTGATTTGTGTTGGTGTTGATCTGGTAAACTGACCGATGGCTTGACAGCGTCTCGCCGGAGAAGATTTTATAGGGGGCTCGCGTGTCTCGGCCGGCACGGTGCTTCCAGGAATGTCACTAGACTAGAGAGTACAACATGTGCGCACTCTTCCCGGAGAAAAAAAAGACATGTGCGCACTCGTCCACCAGCAGCTCCGCCACAGCCGTGCAAGTGTTTGCCTGGTGGACTAGATGAGTTTTTTTCTAAACGAGCGCTCGGTCATGACCGGGAACCTCGTCGCCGGCTTCTTGGGAGTTCGCGAGACATGGGTAGGTTGGTTGGCCGAGTGTGTAAGTTGGCGGCAGGTTGCGCTGTGCGATTCGGAAACGAACGCCTTGCGAGCTTGACTTGACTTGCGGTGCTGCTCCTGCTCGTGCCGTGGATGCCACAGCCACGGGACAGTCGTGCAAGGATACTAGTCTTCACCTTTGTAGCTCAACCCTCAACCGGTTGACCGTTCTCCGTCTTCTTTAATGACGATATTCCATGGAACACCCCATCGGCTCGACTATCTCTAGACGCTGAGCACGGTCGGGCTGAACTTTTTTTTAAAAATAAAAAAAAAACTTTCTAGCTGACACATGATATTAAATGGACATAACAAATACCAATTTTTTTCACATTTTGAATTTAAATGTCCGTCTATAGCTAAATCTTCTATTTATAAGATGCTAAGAGGATCTAGAACAAAGCGCCTCGTACCCGTCTCGAACGTCCGGACAGATAACCTTAGTAACTCACTGGTAAATAAAAAATGACATAACTGGACTGATTTTTTTTAAAAGACTTTCCCGTTGATCCATGATAAAAAAATAGATGTCAATGATTATCAATTTGTTTTGATATTTTGAATTTAAATGCCCATCTAAAACTAAACCTTTGGTTTTGCATTTGCAACTGAGCGCCTCTTACCCGTCTCAAACGTCCGAACTAATAGTCCAGTCATTGACCGGTCAAAAAAAAACCAGATAACCAGGCTACTCATACCGGCCCTAAACGCACAGGCTCACTCGAACCCCTCACAAACAAGTCAAAACTAGGACTGATATGAGGAGTCCGGGCGCGGGTGCCACGTCGGATCCGACCCGCGTTGGCCCACCCTGACCCCATATATATTCGCCCCCATCCGGTTGTCGAACCAAACCCTGGTCACTCCACTCCCCCCCCCTCTGCCCCAAGCTCACCTTCGGCGATCTTCAACCTTCTCTAACATGGCGGGCAGCGGATCTGAGTCCTTCGTTAGCCGTTCAAGAAAATAGAGCTCATCCTAGTTGAGCACGAGGAGGAGATGGCTGTCCGCATTGAGCTCCGCCGCGCGCATTGGTAACATAATAAATCTAAGGGTTCCAATAGAATTTTTCCTACAAAGCTTTTATCCTTTAAAATTTCTACAAAGTTTTTATCCTTTAAAATACTCCCTCCGTCCGGAAATACTTGTCCTAAAAATGAATATAATGAATGTATTTATAACTAAAATAAGTCTAGATTCATTCATTTCTAGGACAAGTATTCATTTCTAGGACAAGTATTTTCGGACGGAGGGAGTATTATACATCACCAACGCTTGTCACGGAACAAAACGGCTCGCAGCCACGCACAGCGCACCATGTCGTACCCCGCCACCATTTGATCCACCCGTCGCACCCAGTTCCCTTGTCTTCAGACCAATGAATCATGCCACCACCACCTCCTTCTGCCGAAATCCGACGCGCAACTGCATCTGAAATCCGTTGCGTTCCGCTGCACTCACGTCGCAGCTCCTCCTCGTCGCCGCCTTCCCCGGGGCCACCTCCTCCTTTCCGAGCATCGGCGCCTTGTCGCCATGTCATCGAAGGGCAAGGGCATTCACGGGGGTGTGGCCACGACCGACCGTGCCTACGACCTAGCGGTGTGGAGGCTCAGGCTTCCACGATTGAGGCTCGATTTTCCCAAGATCGAGTCTCGGGTGGCGGTGGAATTCGTTGGGCCTCTAGTGACCATTGAGTCCAGCCCAATGAAGCTGACAACATGCATTGTGATCGACGAGCGGGACACTATTTGCGAGAGCGATGAGGACGCGATAGCGAATCTGCAAGGGAGCATCCAGTCTATGTGCATAACGAGATGGAGTTCTACTGGAGGAGTGATCTCGAAAACAACAAGAATGACGTGAAGGTAGGGCCTTCGTCCGGAAGCAAGAAGGAGGGGAATTTCGATGATGATAACTTTGAGTGGGATAATGTGCAGTTTGTTTCTAGTTTGCATGTCCTAGTTGTTTTAATTTGTATGTTGTAGTTTAAGTTTGCAAGTACTAGTTTCTATGTCCCATGTATGAACTTTGAATGTGGTTGAAGTAGTTCCGAAGTATGAAATACGGTCGGAGTGTTCGAATATTTGTTTTAAAAAAAGTTGGTTTTGCTGATCTCGATGTCCTATTTTTGGGCAGCTCTTGGAGACGGAGCTATATCATGTCAAAAAATATGCTTTCGTGCCAAATTTTCTTATAATACACTCTTTTCTTGTACTAGAATAGGGCAGCTAGGGCATCTCCATTGTGGACCCATTATCACGCCCAAGATGCGACCCTATCCTCAATTTGGCACGAAGGCCTCGTCAGGGATAGAAGCGCATCTCGTCGTGTCGCAATAATGGATATCGTTACAAGTACATGTACTGAAAAGAAGAGGTATATAATAGAATTGGCTTACACTCGCCACAAGCTAAATCAGAGTCACATCAGTACATTACATAAACATCAAGAGTAAGAGCAGGGTCCGACTACGGACGAAAACAAACGAGAAAATAAGAACGACGTCCATCCTTGCTATCCCAGGCTGCCGGCCTGGAACCCATCCTAGATCGATGAAGAAGAAGAAGAAGAAGCAACTCCAAATGAACAATCAACGCGCTCGCGTCAAGTAACCTTTACCTGTACCTGCAAATGGTGTTGTAGTAATCTATGAGCCATAGGGGACTCAGTAATCTCATTCCCAAAGGTATCAAGACTAGCAAAGCTTAATGGGTGAGGCATGGTTAAGTGGTGAGGTTGCAGCAGCGACTAAGCATATATTTGGTTGCTAATCTTACGAGTACAAGAAATAAGAGGGGGAAGATCTACGCATAACGGACGTGGTCTACTGATGATCAAAAGAATGATCCTGAACACCTACCTACGTCAGACATAACCCCACCGTGTCCTCGATCGGAGAAGGAACTCACGAAAGAGACAGTCACGGTTACGCACACAGTTGGCAAGTTTTAATTAAGTTAACTTCAAGTTATCTAGAACCAGTGTTAAACAAAGCTTCCACGTTGCCACATAACCGCGGGCACGACTTTCCAAAAGATTTAACCCTGCAGGGATGCTCCAACTAGTCCATCACAAATTACCACAAGCCGCATAGAAATCCTCAATCACGAAACTCGCGATCTCGTCGGATTCCCTAGTGGAAAACCTCAACTCTGAGATTACCCAAAGCATCACCGGAATCCCGATGCACAAGATATCTCGTCAAAGGTAAAACTAATCCAGCAAGGCCGCCCGACGTGTCGACGATCCCGATAGGAGTCGCGTACCTCATTCTCAGGACACGGCGGATGAGCTAGACGTCGGGATCGCTAAACCTCCGGGTGACCAGAGGGGCGCCGGACATCGCTCAGGTGGGGCCAACACTCATGAGGAGCACTGGCCCGGGGGTTGATTAAACTATCCTCGGGGCCTGGGAAGTCCCTATGCAATTTTATTAGGTGATTAGGCAAATGTAGTACCAAAGTTGGGCCTTGCCAGACCAGCTTTAATCTAAAACGAATTATCAAGGGGGTCCCCATAACAACCCCGATCGTGTAAGGAGCGCTCATTTATGGAACATAACACCGGTAGTCGGAAACTAATGGGGCAAAGGTGGAACAAAACACCAGGTATGCGGATACTGACGATCGAATCTCGGGCAAGTAACATACCGAAGGACAAAGGGAATGACATACGGGATTATATGAATCCTTGGCACTGAGGTTCAAACGATAAGATCTTCGTAGAATATGTAGGATCCAATATGGGCATCCTGGTCCCGCTATTGGATATTGACCGAGGAGTCTCTCGGGTCATGTCTACATAGTTCTCGAACCCGCAGGGTCTGCACACTTAAGGTTCGACGTTGTTTTATGCGTATTTGAGTTATATGGTTGGTTACCGAATGTTGTTCGGAGTCCCGGATGAGATCACGGACATCACGAGGGTTTCCGGAATGGTCCGGAAACGAAGATTGATATATAGGATGACCTCATTTGATTACCGGAAGGTTTTCGGAGTTACCGGGAATGTACCGGGAATGACGAATGGGTTCGGGGAGTTCACCAGGGGGGCAACCCACCCCAGGGAAGCCCATAGGCCTTGGGGGTGGCACACCAGCCCTTAGTGGGCTGGTGGGACAGCCCAAGAAGACCCTATGCGCCATAGGAAGAAAATCAAAGTGAAAAGAAAAAAAAGGAGGAGGTGGGAAAGGAAAGAAGGACTCCACCCACCAAACCAAGTAGGACTAGGTTTGGGGGGGAGACCTTCCCCCCTTTGGCTCGGCCGACCCCCTTGGGGCTCCTTGAGCCCCAAGGCAAGGCCCCCCCTCTCCCACCTATATATACGGAGGTTTTAGGGCTGATTTGAGATGACTTTTCCATGGCAGCCCGACCACATACCTCCACGGTTTTTCCTCTGGATCGCGTTTCTGCGGAGCTCGGGCGGAGCCCTGCTGAGAAAAGATCATCACCAACCTCCGGAGTGCCGTCACGCTGCCGGAGAACTCTTCTACCTCTCCGTCTCTCTTGCTGGATCAAGAAGGCCGAGATCATCGTCGACCTGTACGTGTGCTGAACGCGGAGGTGCCGTCCGTTCGGCACTAGATCATGGGACTGATCGCGGGACGGTTCGCGGGGCGGATCCAGGGACGTGAGGACGTTCCACTACATCAACCGCGTTCACTAACGCTTCTGCTGTATGGTCTACAAGGGTACGTAGATCACACATCCCCTCTCGTAGATGGACATCACCATGATAGGTCTTCGTGCGCGTAGGAAATTTTTTGTTTTCCATGCGACGTTCCCCAACACTAGCAACGCTAACAAGAGGGTTAAGCAAGCAGTAACATAGCCAATCAGTGGTTTGCTAGGTTGAACAGGTTGCTGGTTTCCATGGCATTGTTGAGAGGCTGATATTCAACATGTGCTGGGCAACGAGACATAAACGACAACATCGAAATAACTAGCATGGCAATGATAGTAATGGTATCTGGGGAAATGATCATCTTGCCTGAGATCCCGCTTGGAAGAAGAATGCCTCCGTGAAGCAGACGAACCGACGTAGTCGAACGGGTCCTCACATCCGACACGCTTGCGGAACTCTATCGAGACGAAGCAAACCGGAAACACAAATTAACACACGATATTCACCACACGATGCACAACACATATGATGCATGAGCAGTTGAATACATGCAAGACACGGCATGACACTTCACACAATCAAACACTACACATTAAGTGAAGTTCAATATGCAACGGGTTGCATATTGACGAAACTCCATATATGAATTATTTAGTTCACTCCCGGTTATTTACACGGAAATATTAAAAGGTTGTTAACATGGCAAGGGGGTGAAGAACAAATATAACTACCTATCTATGCAATTTAAATGAGGCCGGAAACAACTTATAGCATCTCCGAAATGTCCCCACGCGTTAAATTCTAATTCTGTCCAGATTTGTCCTAATCACATTTTAAGTTTGTTAAACAGCAAAACAAAGTGGTTCACGTGATTCTACTCGTCGCTCTGGTCCATTTACATATATGCATCTCCAACGGAGCTACGAACAAATAGTTACGACCTAAACCGTTTTCAACCCGTCGACACGCAAACCGATGCAAATAGCACATTAAACAGTTCTAATTATGCATGAGAGTTGGAAAATCTTAATCTATGCGAAATTCTACACCATATACATATATCACATGTCGTGATCCGACGCACGGTTTAAAAACTACGGTGTTTTAAAAATATGCATTTAAATTGAAATTAGACAAATTCACAGGGACACAGGGAAAAAATAAGTGGGCCGAATCTGGAGGCATAGTGCCACCCAGCAGCATATCAGGCCCATGAGCATGTGACAACGTTGGAGAAAACAAAGGCACAAAAAAATATGGGTCGCCCAGGACTCTCGATCCCAAGACCTCCTGGATGGTAGAGCTGTGGGTTGACCAGCTCAACTACAACATGCTCGTGTACAAAAACTAGTGCTAATATGATCTATCTTATCTATGCGTAATAGAACGAATCTAAGAAAGAACGAAAGTTCCAGCCATGACGGGATTACCTACAGCGGGGAAAACAGAAGCCGGCGACCGCTGGGCTGGCTCGGGATGTGGTGGAGGCTGGGGATCGTTCCAGCCCACCCAGCGGTGACGAAGGCGAGCTCTCGTCGTTCTACTAGCACAGGAAGCAGATCGGCGACGGGGCAATGTCTGCATGGCTGCAACTTGCTTGAGCGGGGCAAGGTGAGATGCAGGTGAGGTCTTAGCGGCAGAATGGACGGGCCCGGTCGGCACAAATCCATTCCCACCCGCGGGAGCTCGATCCGGTGATGGGGCCTCGGCTGGATGCACCATGACTGTGCTGGAGGAACAGAGAGAGACATAGATAAAGATGTGTGAGAGAGAAGAGGGCATGGGCAGAAGAAAGGAGAGAGGAACGAGGTCCTACCTGCGGGAGGTAGCCGGCGGCGGCCGGAGCTCCCCGCGGTGGTGGGGTGTTCCTGCAGATGCCCATAGGCGCGAGCACCAGAGGGAGCCAGCGGGAGCAGAGGAGGGTGGTCTGGTCGAGGCTGGCCAAGGGGTTGCGCTCGAGGGCGACCTCCTGCTCGAGCCAGGAGCGCAGAGGGAGGCGCGGGGCAGCTCGGGCTGCGGGCGGGGCGCAGAATGGTGCAGCTTGACCATCGGGCCCTGGTTGGAGCTCCTGCAGCACGAGAGGAAGCACAGGGCACGATCAACAGCAAGTTGACCCAGCCGGCAGCGCGTGACGGCTTGGGAAACGAACGGGAAAGGCTCGGGATGGGCAGATCCGGGCTCGGGCCACCCATTCCCGACGACGAGGGATCTTGGGGAGGCGCGGACGGCGACCTCCATGAAGGCGGTGACGGGTTCCTCTGCCCTGGTCAACGAGAGAAGAGAGGAACCTTAAAACGGAGAGAGAGAGACGAAAGAATGGGAGGAGGAGAAGGTGTGCACGGGCCTGCTACTCCTGGTCCTGGTTGTCGGCGGCGGCCGGATGTGGCGGCGGGGTCGGGTCCTCGGGCAGAGGCGGCTGCCTCGGTCCAGATTGGATCGAGCGCCGCGGGAGGTTGCGGGTTGGCTCGGTGCTGAAACAGAGGGAGTTAGGTGGCGGCGGCTGCGAGGGACAAGGCTCCTAATTTTTAGGTTTTGGATTGATTTAGAATAGGGCCCAAATATATAGCTAGTGGGCTAGGTTTAGGTTCATCTCGACCCTCCGTTTTAGAGCGGATGGTCGAGATAACTAGGTTAGGGAGTCCAGTTGACAAACCGGTGACGGTTTGCGGTAAAACAGGGTTGATCCGGACCCAACGGTCACGAGCGCCCGGTTCGGGTTCCGAGAGGTTTTCGAACTAGGCTGCGTGCACGTCGATGCGGTGTGCAGAGGGGCTAGGCGGGGATGCGAGGGAAAACGGCAACCCGGCGACAGAGTTTAACGATGTCGCGGGCGCGTGCGTGTGTGGTGGGTACAAAACAGACAACGACGTGAACCGGCAACTAACAACGGATGCAAGTTTTGAAAAATGGCGGCAACGGGGTGCCCATGCAATGCAGATGATGCGCATGATGCGACAATGATGCGACAAATAAAATAAGCCACACGGCGAAAACGGAAATAAAGGGGAATCTTCTCGAGCGTCGGCATCGGGCTGTCACAACTCTCCTACACTACAAGAGGATCTCGCCCCGAGATCCAAGAATGAAAGGGGAAGAGGATGAGAAAGAACAAGAGGTAGAACTTAGTCGCTTCTTTGACAAACGAGTGAAATCAACGATCCTTGAAGGTTGAAAAGAGATGAGGAATGATATGAGAAAGAATCAAGAATTCACGGAAAATTTCGGCAGCACTTCGGTAGGAAAATGGGACAAAAATATTCGATAAGAAGAGAGAATTAGACAATATACATGACAAACAACTAAATAGAACAAGGGAACACCATGATCTTGATAGAACAACAAGATTGACCCAAAAGAGCAACATCACAATGCCTCCGGAACAATAGAATAGGAACTAGCTCATATGGAAGAAGAGAATGACCACTACTAACTCCAATGAACTAGGCAAGCATCCTTACAAGAAGAATTGAACGAAATTGTTGGAAAACAACAACGAAAGGAACAAGATAGTAGTGGGCTTAAGAAGATCATCTCAACATATATGAGGTGACAACCAACCACTAAAAGAAACAAGGAATGATTGGGAGAAACAAGATATGAACAATTCTTACACCAAGAGGATACATTGAGAATTTTGATTAATGACAAGCACCATGATAGCACAATCCATAGGAAAAGCTATAGGTGAAATCCAAATCAAGATAGCTCAATGAAGAAATCCTGGGTTGAAAATATCTCATGATCATATAATTGGTGGGTTTAATTATCTCATTCTTGAAAGGAAAACTCTTCGAGGCTCCTACACTAACAAGAATGCTATAATACCACCTCAAAGGATAAAGGAAGAACAATTGCACATATAAATGCAAGAGAAAGGATACTTGAGGTTCTCCAAGAAGAATCTTGAAGAACACTTGAGAATGGATTGAAACCTTGATGAACCACCAAGAAGGACCTCCGTATACGAATGAATGATGCAAACATATCAAGGTAGAAAGGATAAGATTATGACCTTGCCAGGGTTTAGACGAAGCTTCACAAAGAGATACTGATAGACTTGGAACTTCGGAAAAGAAAGATAAGCACTTGAGAAAAGAATTGAAATCATGAGCCACTCCGGAAGAAGAATTGAAATCACTTGGATGAAGGAAGAACAAAATACGAATTATGTTATGCTTATCCTTCATCAAGTTTAATTGATGACAAGCAACGGATTTAGCATACCCCTTATTCTTCTTGAAAGAAACTTGAAGAGAGAGAGAGATATGCACCACTAGAAGAAGTCTTGAAGGAGACACCGGTGAGAATTCACAATTGAATGGGAATACCAAGAAAGCATGGAGACACGTGAGAATGAAGAGATCATGATCCACCTGAGAGAAAAAAAAAACTAGAACAAGACACCGGAATAAACGAGAGACGAACGAAGAGACAACAATTGAAAAGAATTAGAGAACGAAAGCTGAAAGCTGAGAACGAAGAAGTCTTCTGAAATGATGGCCTTCGAAGGAACGAGAATGAAAACAACTCAGAAAAGCACCGGATCGCAAGAAAGGGATTACTCATGATTGGAACAATTAAGATGATGGCACCAAGCTGAAATGATTAATCTCCAAGAGAATGAACCAAGATTGAGAGAAACACTCCTTCGAATTTGCAAGCTGAAAATGATGACAAAAACAACACCAAGAATTAATGAGACACTCCGGGATAAGAAAGAATGAAAGGTTGAGCCATATGAGAGTTAATTCAAATAGATCTTGGAAAAGGAATATGGCTGATGAAAATCATGCTTACGTCATAGTTGAAAGATTTAATGATCTCCGGAAAAAGATTAAAAGAGCCAAGAAAGATCCTGGGAAAGAACCTGTGGGTTATGGGCCCACTCAAAGAAACCACCGTTAAAAAGATTGCTAGCAAGAGGGATATTGCACCGGTAGAAATGAAAACTATATGAGGTTGAGAACCTCGAAATAATTGAAAAGACTGGAAAGAAGAACTACACATATAACTTCAGCGCTCCGGATCAAAAAGAGAGAAATAAATACCAAGATAGGCTCATAAAAATTTCCGACATAGGAAAGAATTACAAGGATGAATGGATAAGATGACACGAACAACTAGATTGAATTCACCGGAAAAAAATAACAAGACTGAATAAGGATGAACATGAAGCTCCTGAGAATCTTCACAATCAATCATCGGGTAAGAGAGAAAAGAGCAGACAATGGAAGCACAATGAAAAGAAAACTCCTGGATAAAAATTGAATCACTGAAGAAAAAGGGCGGGAGGGTGGGGAAAAACAAAGACGACTTGGAACAGATGAGATGAACTCCGGAATAAAATAAGAGAATGATCTTGCAAAATTGGAGAGGATAGAATTCACTGCAGAGAAGCACACCGGTCGAATGGAATTGATAAGACGATCTGAATGAGCAAAGAATTTGCATTCACATAAAAATATGAGAACACAGATTAGGAAAGATCTGAAATCACCACTTGACATCGAAGCAACACAAATTACCATATTCAACAAAACAAAGGTGCGGCTTGCAATTAGCCAGAACAAACTCATGAGAAAGATTTCGTCCGATATTTTCGTGGACAGGATCGCACAGGCTCGAACCTTACAGTAGCCATCAAGTGCAAGGCAGTGCACCCGACATACGAAGCGTCCCCGAGTCATAGCAAGCTACAAGGACTCTTTAAGACACAACGTGTACTGCTGTAACTCGACCGTGAACAAACGAATCCAGTAGATGTCGAACCCCAACATAACATCATGCATTTGTTGGAAGATTATCCTATAAGTAACTACTTGAATTCCCGCCTATGAATTCCCCAAATTTCTGGTCATGCAATGTGGTACACGGATACAAGGAGTAATATCACACAACTCCTATACTAACCCGTCACTTGTATCACATCCGTCAACACACAACCAGAATCTCGGACCTTCATCTACAACAGACCCTCGTGATCACAACGATACAAAGTATGGTAGTACTCCCGAACAATCTGCACCAGTACTGGGGACATCGGGGTTATCTCGCCACTACTAGTATTGAAGCAATTACGAACATCCTTCATTCTGAGATACTAAGAAATCTGAATGATAACGATGTGCTCGAGAATCCCCTGGAGCTCAACTCCCTTGAGACTTAGAGCAGATAGGAGGCACCAAGACAGAACTCCGTCACATCGGCATCATATAGATTCCAAAAATATCCGCGTGATCCTAAATTTTTTTTTGAGTGAGAAGAGAAGTAGAATTAAATTATTACGTCAAGATTCCTCACCAGAGCATAGCAGAGGAGAAAAAAGAATCCTACTCTCCGATATATAACTAGACTCAAAGCAGTTTTTCACTAGACTCGACTCGCCCAAGTTCGATCAATCAAGGGGGCTCCTAGGTCGGTACTGCTCTGATACCAACTTGTCACGCCCAAGATGCGACCCTATCGTCAATTTGGCACGAAGGCCTCGTCAGGGATAGAAGCGCATCTCGTCGTGTCGCTAGAATGGATATCGCTACAAGTACATGTACTGAAAAGAAGAGGTATATAATAGAATTGGCTTACACTCGCCACAAGCTAAATCAGAGTCACATCAGTACATTACATAAACATCAAGAGTAAGAGCAGGGTCCGACTACGGATGAAAACAAACGAGAAAAGAAGAACGACGTCCATCCTTGCTATCCCAGGCTGCCGGCTTGGAACCCATCCTAGATCGATGAAGAAGAAGAAGAAGAAGCAACTCCAAATGAACAATCAACGCGCTCGCGTCAAGTAACCTTTACCTGTACCTGCAACTGGTGTTGTAGTAATCTGTGAGCCATAGGGGACTCAGCACACGGCGGATGAGCTAGACGTCGGGATCGCTAAACCTCCGGGTGACCAGAGGGGCGCCGAACATCGCTCGGGTGGGGCCAACACTCATGAGGAGCACTGGCCCGGGGTTGATTAAACTATCCTCAGGGCCCGGGAAGTCCCTATGCAATTTTATTAGGTGATTAGGCAAATGTAGTACCAAAGTTGGGCCTTGCCAGACCAGCTTTAATCTAAAACGAATTATCAAGGGGGTCCCCATAACAACCCCGATCGTGTTAGGAGCGCTCATTTATGGAACATAACACCGGTAGCCGGAAACTAAGGGGGCAAAGGTGGAACAAAACACCAGGCTAGAAAGGCCGAGCCTTCCACCTTTTACCAAGTATATAGGTGCATTAAATTAAATAGCATTTAATATGGTATTATAACAAGGAACCCATGCGTTCACATGGAAGCAATGCACCTGCAACTAGCAACGCTAACAAGAGGGTTAAGCAAGCAGTAACATAGCCAATCAGTGTTTTGCTAGGTTGAACAGGTTGATGGTTTCCATGGCATTGTTGAGAGGCTGATATTCAACATGTGGTAGGCAACGAGACATAAACGACAACATCAAAATAACTAGCATGGCAATGATAGTAATGGTATCTGGGGAAATGATCATCTTGCCTGAGATCCCGCTTGGAAGAAGAATGCCTCCGTGAAGCAGACGAACCGACGTAGTCGAACGGGTCCTCACATCCGACACGCTTGCGGAACTCTATCGAGACGAAGCAAACCAGAAACACAAATCAACACACGATATTCACCACACGATGATGCATGAGCAGCTGAATACATGCAAGACACGGCATGACACTTCACACAATCAAACACTACACATTAAGTGAAGTTCAATATGCAACGGGTTGCATATTGACGAAACTCCACATATGAATTATTTAGTTCACTCCCGGTTATTTACACAGCAATATTAAAAGGTTGTTAACATGGCAAGGGGGTGAAGCACAAATATAACTACCTATCTATGCAATTTAAATGAGACCGGAAACAACTTATAGCATCTCCGAAATGTCCCCACGCGTTAAATTCTAATTCTGTCCAGATTTGTCCTAATCACATTTTAAGTTTGTTAAACAGCAAAACAAAGTGGTTCACGTGATTCTACTCGTCTGGATGAAGCAGTTCATGACGGATCTTGGAGTGGTGCCAAGTGCACTGGGTCCAATAACCTTGTTCTGTGACAACACTGGTGCCATTGCCTTAGCGAAGGAACCAAGGTTTCACAAGAAGACCAGACACATCAAACGACGCTTCAACCTCATCCGCGACTACGTCGAGAAGGAGGACGTAAATATATGCAAAGTGCACACGGATCTGAATGTAGCAGACCCGCTGACTAAACCTCTTCCACGGCCAAAACATGATCGACACCAGAACTGTATGGGTGTTAGATTTATTACAGTGTAATTCACATGGTGATGTGAGGGCTAGATTATTGACTCTAGTGCAAGTGGGCGACTATTGGAATTATGCCCTAGAGGCAATAATAAATGTATAGTTATTATTATAATTCCTGTATCAAGATAATAGTTTATTATCCATGCTATAATTGTATTGAATGAAGACTCATTTACATGTGTGGATACATAGACGAAACACCGTCCCTAGCATGCCTCTAGTTGGCTAGCCAGTTGATCGATGATAGTAAGTGTCTTCTGATTATGAACAAGGTGTTGTTGCTTGATAACTGGATCACGTCATTGGGAGAATCACGTGATGGACTAGACCCAAACTAATAGACGTAGCATGTTGATCGTGTCATTTTGTTGCTACTGTTTTCTGCGTGTCAAGTATTTATTCCTATGACCATGAGATCATATAACTCACTGACACCGGAGGAATGCCTTGTGTGTATCAAACGTCGCAACGTAACTGGGTGACTATAAAGATGCTCTACAGGTATCTCCGAAGGTGTTAGTTGAGTTAGTATGGATCAAGACTGGGATTTGTCACTCCGTATGACGGAGAGGTATCTCGGGGCCCACTCGGTAATACAACATCACACACAAGCCTTGCAAGCAATGTAACTTAGTGTAAGTTGCGGGATCTTGTATTACGGAACGAGTAAAGAGACTTGCCGGTAAACGAGATTGAAATAGGTATGCGGATATCGACGATTGAATCTTTGGCAAGTAACATACCGAAGGACAAAGGGAATGACATACGGGATTATACGAATCCTTGGCACTTAGGTTCAAACGATAAGATCTTCATAGAATATGTAGGATCCAATATGGGCATCCAGGTCCCTCTATTGGATATTGACCGAGGAGTCTCTCGGGTCATGTCTACATAGTTCTCGAACCCGCAGGGTCTGCACACTTAAGGTTCGACGTTGTTTTATGCGTATTTGAGTTATATGGTTGGTTACCGAATGTTGTTCGGAGTCCCGGATGAGATCACGGACGTCATGAGGGTTTCCGGAATGGTCCGGAAACGAAGATTGATATATAGGATGACCTCATTTGATTACCGGAAGGTTTTCGGAGTTACCGGGAATGTACCGGGAATGACGAATGGGTTCCGGGAGTTCACCGGGGGGGGGGGGGGCAAACCCACCCCGGGGAAGCCCATAGGCTTTGGGGAGATACACCAGCCCTTAGTGGGCTGGTGGGACAGCCCCAAAGGGGCCTATGCGCCAAGAGAAGAAAACCAAAGGAAAGGAAAAAAAGAGAGGGAAGAAGTGGGAAGGGAGGGGGACTCCTCCCACCAAACCAAGTCCAACTCGGTTTGGGGGGGGAGTCCTCCCCCCCTTGGCTCGGCCGACCCCTTGGGAGTCCCTTGGACCCCAAGGCAAGGTCCCCCTCCCTCCTCCTATATATATGGGGCTTTTAGGGCAGATTTGAGACGACTTTCTCACGGCTGCCCGAACACATACCTCCATAGTTTTTCCTCTAGATCGCGTTTCTGCGGAGCTCGGGCGGAGCCCTGCTGAGACGAGATCATCACCAACCTCCGGAGCGCCGTCACGCTGCCGGAGAACTCTTCTATCTCTCCGTCTCTCTTGCTGGATCAAGAAGGCCGAGATCATCGTCGAGCTGTACGTGTGCTGAACGCGGAGGTGCCGTCCGTTCGGTACTAGATCGTGGGACTGATCGCGGGATTGTTCGCGGGGCGGATCAAGGGACGTGAGGACGTTCCACTACATCAACCGCGTTCTCTAACGCTTCTGCTGTATGATCTACAAGGGTACGTAGATCACTCATCCCCTCTCGTAGATGGACATCACCAAGATAGGTCTTCGTGCGCGTAGGAAATTTTTTGTTTCCCATGCGACGTTCCCCAACAGTGGCATCATGAGCTAGGTTCATGCGTAGATGTCTTCTCGAGTAGAACACAAAAGGTTTTGTGGGCGGTGATGTCCGTTTTGCTGCCCTCCTTAGTCTTTTCTTGATTCCGCGGTATTGTTGGATTGAAGCGGCTTGGACCGACATTACTCGTACGCTTACGAGAGACTGGTTTCATCGTTACGAGTAACCCCCTTTGCTCGAAGATGACTGGCAAGTGTCGGTTTCTCCAACTTTAGTTGAATCGGATTTGACCGAGGAGGTCCTTGGATGAGGTTAAATAGCAACTCATATATCTCCGTTGTGGTGTTTGCGTAAGTAAGATGCGATCCTACTAGATACCCTTGGTCACCACGTAAAACATGCAACAACAAAATTAGAGGACGTCTAACTTGTTTTTGCAGGGTATGATTGTGATGTGATATGGCCAACGATGTGATGTGATATATTCGATGTATGAGATGATCATGTTGTAATAGAAATATCGACTTGCACGTCGATGGTACGGCAACCGGCAGGAGCCATAGGGTTGTCTTTATACTAACATATGTGCTTGCAGATGCGTTTACTATTTTGCTAGGAAGTAGCTTTAGTAGTGATAGCATAAGTAGCACGACAACCACGATGGCAACACGTTGATGGATGATCATGGTGTGGCGCCGGTGACAAGAAGATCGTGCTGGTGCTTTGGTGATGGAGATCAAGAAGCACGTGATGATGGCCATATCATGTCACTTATGAATTGCATGTGATGTTAATCCTTTTTGCACCTTATTTTGCTTAGAACGACGGTAGCATTATGAGTTGATCTCTCACTAAAATTTCAAGACGAAATTGTGTTCTCCCCGACTGTGCACCGTTGCTACAGTTCGTCGTTTCGAGACACCACGTGATGATCGGGTGTGATAGACTCAACGTTCACATACAACGGGTGCAAAACAGTTGCGCACGCGGAACACTCGGGTTAAGCTTGACGAGCCTAGCATGTGCAGACATGGCCTCAGAACACATGAGACCGAAAGGTCGATCATGAATCATATAGTTGATATGATTAGCATAGGGATGCTTACCACTGAAACTATTCTCAACTCACGTGATGATCGGACTTGGGATAGTGTAAGTGGATCATGAACAACTCAAATGACTAGAGAGATGTACTTTTTGAGTGGGAGTTTAGCATATAATTTGATTAAGTTGAACTCTAATTATCTTGAACATAGTCTAAGTCCACTTTGAATATATTTGTGTTGTAGACCATGGCTCACGCAAGTGTCATCCTGAATTTTAATACGTTCCTAGAGAAAGCTAAGTTGAAAGATGATGGAAGCAACTTTGTAGACTGGGCTCGTAATCTTAAGCTAATCTTACAAGCTGGCAAGAAGGATTAAGTCCTTAATGCTGCGCTAGGAGATGAACCACCCGCTACGGCTGATCAGGATGTTAAGAACGTTTGGTTAGCGCGTAAGGAGGACTACTCAATAGTTCAATGTGCAGTCTTGTATGGCTTAGAACCGGGACTTCAACGTCGCTTTGAGCGTCATGGAGCATTTGAGATGTTCCAGGAGTTGAAGTTTATCTTTCAGAAGAACGCCCGGATCGAGAGGTATGAGACCTCCGATAAATTCTATGCTTGCAAGATGGAGGAAAACTCGTCTGTCAGTGAACATGTGCTCAAAATGTGTGGGTACTCAAACCGTCTAGCTGAACTGGGGATTGAACTCCCGCAAGAAGCTATCACTGACAGAATCCTTCAATCACTGCCGCCAAGCTACAAAGGCTTTGTGTTGAACTACAACATGCAAGGGATGAACAAGTCTCCCGGCGAGTTGTTTGCGATGCTGAAAGTCGCAGAGTCTGAACTCCGTAAAGAGCATCAAGTGTTGATGGTGAGCAAGACCACTAGTTTCAAGAGAAACGGCAAAGGCAAGAAGGGCAATTCGAAGAAGAGCGGCAAGCGTGTTGCCAATCCGCCGAAGAAACCCAAGGCTGGACCTAAGCCTGAAACAGAGTGCTTCTATTGCAAGGGTATGGGTCACTGGAAGCGCAATTGCCCCAAGTATCTGGCAGATAAGAAGGCGGGCAAAGAAAAATCAGGTATATTTGATATACATGTTATTGATGTGTACTTAACCGGCTCTCGTAGTAGTGCCTGGGTATTTGATACCGGTTCTGTTGCTCACATTTGCAACTCGAAGCAGGAACTGCGGAATAGACGAAGGCTGGCGAAAGACGAAGTGACGATGCACGTAGGAAATGGTTCCAAGGTTGATGCAATCGCCGTCGGCACAGTGTCACTTCAACTACCATCGGGATTAGTGATGAACTTAAATCATTGTTATTTAGTGCCTGCGTTGAGCATGAACATTATATCTGGATCTTGGTTATTGCGAGACGGTTACTCTTTTAAGTCTGAGAATAATGGTTGTTCTATTTCTATGAGTAACATCTTTTATGGTCACGCACCGAATGTGAGAGGATTGTTCATATTGAATCTCGATAGCGATACGCATATACATAACATTGAGACCAAAAGAGTTAGAGTAAACAATGATAGCGCCATATTCCTGTGGCACTGCCGCTTAGGTCATATTGGTGTAAAGCGCATGAAGAAACTCCATGCTGATGGACTTTTGGAGTCACTTGACTTTGATTCACTTGACACGTGCGAACCATGCCTCATGGGCAAGATGAATAAGACTCCGTTCTCCGGAACAATGGAGCGTGCAAGTGACTTGTTGGAAATCATACATACCGATGTGTGTGGTCCAATGAGCGTGGAGGCACGCGGCGGATATCGTTATTTTCTCACCTTCACTGACGATTTAAGTAGATATGGTTATGTCTACTTAATGAAGCACAAGTCTGAAACATTTGAAAAGTTCAAGCAATTTCAGAGTGAAGTGGAAAATCATCGGAACAAGAAGATCAAGTTCCTACGGTCTGATCGTGGGGGTGAATATCTGAGTTTCGAGTTTGGTACTCACTTAAGACAATGTGGAATTGTTTCACAGTTAACACCGCCTGGAACACCACAGCGTAATGGTGTGTCCGAACGTCGTAATCGTACTTTGTTAGAGATGGTGCGATCTATGATGTCTCTTACTGATTTGCCATTATCTTTTTGGGGTTATGCATTAGAAACAACTGCATTCACTTTAAATAGGGCACCATCGAAATCCGTTGAGACGACACCATACGAACTGTGGTATGGCAAAAGGCCAAAGTTGTCGTTTCTTAAAGTTTGGGGATGTGATGCTTATGTCAAAAAGCTTCAGCCTGAAAAGATGGAACCCAAAGCGGAAAAGTGCGTCTTCATAGGTTACCCAAAAGAGACGGTTGGTTACACCTTCTATCTCAAATCCGAGGGCAAAGTGTTTGTTGCTAAGAACGGAACTTTTCTCGAGAAGGAGTTTCTCTCGAGAGAATTGAGTGGGAGGCAGATAGAACTTGACGAGGTTGTCGAACCTATCATCCCTCTGGATGGTGGCGCAGGGCAAGGGGAGACCTCTGTCGTTGCGACGCCGGTTGAGGAGGAAGTTAATGATGATGATCATGAAACTCCAGTTCAAGTTTCTGTTGAACCACGCAGGTCGACGAGATCACGTGCTGCTCCAGAGTGGTACGGTAATCCCGTCTTATCGATCATGTTGTTAGACAACAATGAACCTGCGAATTATGAAGAGGCAATGGTGGGCCCAGATTCCAACAAATGGCTAGAAGCCATGAAATCCGACATAGGATCCATGTATGAGAACAAAGTGTGGACTTTGGAGATACTACCTGAGGGCCGCAAGGCTATTCAGAACAAATGGATCTTTAAGAAGAAGACGGACGCTGACGGTAATGTGACCGTTTATAAAGCTCGACTTGTGGCAAAGGGTTTTTCACAAGTTCCAGGAGTTGACTACGA
Source organism: Hordeum vulgare subsp. vulgare (assembly GCF_904849725.1). Lineage (NCBI taxonomy): Eukaryota > Viridiplantae > Streptophyta > Magnoliopsida > Poales > Poaceae > Hordeum > Hordeum vulgare. The sequence goes on along the minus strand of NC_058519.1, from coordinate 607,702,194 downwards.
TAGACCTTCTCACCCGTAGCGATGCTTAAGTCCGTCAAAATCATGTTAGCAATAGCTGCATTTTTCGATTATGAAATCTGGCAGATGGATGTCAAAACGGCGTTCCTTAACGGTTTCCTTAAGGAAGAGTTGTATATGATGCAACCCGAAGTTTTTGTCGATCCTAAGAATGCTGACAAGGTGTGCAAGCTCCAGCGATCCATTTATGGACTGGTGCAAGCATCTCGGAGTTGGAACAAACACTTTGATGAGGTGATCAAAGCATTTGGGTTTATACAAGTGGTTGGAGAATCTTGTATTTACAAGAAAGTGAGTGGGAGCTCTGTGGCGTTTCTAATATTATATGTGGATGACATATTACTGATTGGAAACAACGTAGAGCTTTTGGAGAGCATAAAAGGTTACTTGAATAAAAGTTTCTCTATGAAGGACCTAGGAGAAGCTGCTTACATACTAGGCATTAAGATCTATAGGGATAGATCAAAACGCCTGATAGGACTTTCACAAAGCACATACCTTGATAAAGTTTTGAAGAGGTTCAAAATGGAACAGTCCAAGAAAGGGTTCTTGCCAGTGTTACAAGGTACGAGATTGAGTAAGACTCAGTGCCCAGCAACTGATGAAGATAGAGAGCATATGCGCTCCGTCCCCTATGCTTCAGCCATAGGCTCTATCATGTATGCAATGCTGTGCACTAGACCGGATGTTAGCCTGGCCATAAGTATGGCAGGTAGGTTCCAGAGTAATCCAGGAGTGGATCACTGGACGGCGGTCAAGAATATCCTGAAGTACCTGAAAAGGACTAAGGAGATGTTTCTCGTGTATGGAGGTGACGAAGAGCTCGCCGTAAAAGGTTACGTCGATGCAAGCTTTGACACAGATCCGGATGACTCTAAGTCGCAAACCGGATACGTATTTATTCTTAATGGGGGTGCAGTAAGCTGGTGCAGTTCCAAGCAAAGCGTCGTAGCAGATTCTACATGTGAAGCTGAGTACATGGCTGCCTCGGAGGCGGCTAAGGAGGGTGTCTGGATGAAGCAGTTCATGACGGATCTTGGAGTGGTGCCAAGTGCACTCGGTCCAATAACCTTGTTCTGTGACAACACTGGTGCCATTGCCTTAGCGAAGGAACCAAGGTTTCACAAGAAGACCAGACACATCAAACGACGCTTCAACCTCATCCGCGACTACGTCGAGGAGGAGGACGTAAATATATGCAAAGTGCACACGGATCTGAATGTAGCAGACCCGCTGACTAAACCTCTTCCACGGCCAAAACATGATCGACACCAGAACTGTATGGGTGTTAGATTTATTACAATGTAATTCACATGGTGATGTGAGGGCTAGATTATTGACTCTAGTGCAAGTGGGCGACTGTTGGAATTATGCCCTAGAGGCAATAATAAATGTATAGTTATTATTATAATTCCTGTATCAAGATAATAGTTTATTATCCATGCTATAATTGTATTGAATGAAGACTCATTTACATGTGTGGATACATAGACGAAACACCGTCCCTAGCATGCCTCTAGTTGGCTAGCCAGTTGATCGATGATAGTCAGTGTCTTCTGATTATGAACAAGGTGTTGTTGCTTGATAACTGGATCACGTCATTGGGAGAATCACGTGATGGACTAGACCCAAACTAATAGACGTAGCATGTTGATCGTGTCATTTTGTTGCTACTGTTTTCTGCGTGTCAAGTATTTATTCCTATGACCATGAGATCATATAACTCACTGACACCGGAGGAATGCCTTGTGTGTATCAAACGTCGCAACGTAACTGGGTGACTATAAAGATGCTCTACAGGTATCTCCGAAGGTGTTAGTTGAGTTAGTATGGATCAAGACTGGGATTTGTCACTCCGTATGACGGAGAGGTATCTCGGGGCCCACTCGGTAATACAACATCACACACAAGCCTTGCAAGCAATGTAACTTAGTGTAAGTTGCGGGATCTTGTATTACGGAACGAGTAAAGAGACTTGCCGGTAAACGAGATTGAAATAGGTATGCGGATACCGACGATCGAATCTCGGGCAAGTAACATACCGAAGGACAAAGGGAATGACATACGGGATTATACGAATCCTTGGCACTGAGGTTCAAACGATAAGATCTTCGTAGAATATGTAGGATCCAATATGGGCATCCAGGTCCCGCTATTGGATATTGACCGAGGAGTCTCTCGGGTCATGTCTACATCGTTCTCGAACCCGCAGGGTCTGCACACTTAAGGTTCGACGTTGTTTTATGCGTATTTGAGTTATATGGTTGGTTACCGAATGTTGTTCGGAGTCCCGGATGAGATCACGGACGTCACGAGGGTTTCCGGAATGGTCCGGAAACGAAGAGTGATATATAGGATGACCTCATTTGATTACCGGAAGGTTTTCGGAGTTACCGGGAATGTACCGGGAATGACGAATGGGTTCCGGGAGTTCACTGGGGGGGGGGGGGGGGGCAACCCACCCCGGGGAAGCCCATAGGCTTTGGGGAGACACACCAGCCCTTAGTGGGCTGGTGGGACAGCCCCAAAGGGGCCTATGCGCCAAGAGAAGAAAATCAAAGGAAAGGAAAAAAAAAGAGGGAAGAAGTGGGAAGGGAGGGGGACTCCTCCCACCAAACCAAGTCCAACTCGGTTTGGGGGGGGGGGAGTCCTCCCCCCCTTGGCTCGGCCGACCCCTTGGGAGTCCCTTGGACCCCAAGGCAAGGTCCCCCTCCCTCCTCCTATATATATGGGGCTTTTAGGGCAGATTTGAGACGACTTTCTCACGGCTGCCCGAACACATACCTCCATAGTTTTTCCTCTAGATCGCGTTTCTGCGGAGCTCGGGCGGAGCCCTGCTGAGACGAGATCATCACCAACCTCCGGAGCGCCTCACGCTGCCGGAGAACTCTTCTATCTCTCCGTCTCTCTTGCTGGATCAAGAAGGCCGAGATCATCGTCTTGCTGTACGTGTGCTGAACGCGGAGGTGCCGTCCGTTCGGTACTAGATCGTGGGACTGATCGCCGGATTGTTCGTGGGGAGGATCGAGGGACGTGAGGACGTTCCACTACATCAACCGCGTTCTCTAACGCTTCTGCAGTACGATCTACAAGGGTACGTAGATCACTCATCCCCTCTCGTAGATGGACATCACCATGATAGGTCTTCGTGCGCGTAGGAAAATTTTTGTTTCCCATGCGACGTTCCCCAACACATAGGCCCCCTTGGGGCTGTCCCACCAGCCCACTAAGGGCTGGTGTGTCTCCCCAAAGCCTATGGGCTTCCCCGGGGTGGGTTTCCCCCCCCCCCCCCCAGTGAACTCCCGGAACCCATTCGTCATTCCCGGTACATTCCCGGTAACTCCGAAAACCTTCCGGTAATCAAATGAGGTCATCCTATATATCAATCTTCGTTTCCGGAGCATTCTGGAAACCCTCGTGACGTCCGTGATCTCATCCGGGACTCCGAACAACATTCGGTAACCAACCATATAACTCAAATACGCATAAAACAACGTCGAACCTTAAGTGTGCAGACCCTGCGGGTTCGAGAACTATGTAGACATGACCCGAGAGACTCCTCGGTCAATATCCAATAGCGGGACCTGGATGCCCATATTGGATCCTACATATTCTACGAAGATCTTATCGTTTGAACCTCAGTGCCAAGGATTCGTATAATCCCGTATGTCATTCCCTTTGTCCTTCGGTATGTTACTTGCCCGAGATTCGATCGTCAGTATCCGCATACCTCTTTCAATCTCGTTTACCGGCAAGTCTCTTTACTCGTTCCGTAATACAAGATCCAGCAACTTACACTAAGTTACATTTCTTGCAAGGCTTGTGTGTTATGTTGTATTACCGAGTGGGCCCCGAGATACCTCTCCGTCATACGGAGTGACAAATCCCAGTCTTGATCCATACTAACTCAACTAACACCTTCGGAGATACGTGTAGAGCATCTTTATAGTCACCCAGTTATGTTGCGATGTTTGATACACACAAAGCATTCTTCCGGTGTCAGTGAGTTATATGATCTCATGGTCATAGGAATAAATACTTGACACGCAGAAAACAGTAGCAACAAAATGACACGATCAACATGCTACGTCTATTAGTTTGGGTCTAGTCCATCACGTGATTCTCCCAATGACGTGATCCAGTTATCAAGCAACAACACCTTGTTCATAATCAGAAGACACTGACTATCATCGATCAACTGGCTAGCCAACTAGAGGCATGTTAGGGACGGTATTTCGTCCATGTATCCACACATGTAAATGAGTCTTCATTCAATACAATTATAGCATGGATAATAAACTATTATCTTGATACAGGAATTATAATAATAACTATACATTTATTATTGCCTCTAGGACATAATTCCAACAGTCTCCCACTTGCACTAGAGTCAATAATCTAGCCCTCACATCACCATGTGAATTACATTGTAATAAATCTAACACCCATACAGTTCTGGTGTCAATCATGTTTTGGTCGTGGAAGAGGTTTAGTCAGCGGGTCTGCTACATTCAGATCCGTGTGCACTTTGCATATATTTACGTCCTCCTCCTCGACGTAGTCGCGGATGAGGTTGAAGCGTCGTTTGATGTGTCTGGTCTTCTTGTGAAACCTTGGTTCCTTTGCTAAGGCAATGGCACCAGTGTTGTCACAGAACAAGGTTATTGGATCCAGTGCACTTGGCACCACTCCAAGATCCGTCATGAACTGCTTCATCCAGACACCCTCCTTAGCCGCCTCCGAGGCAGCCATGTACTCTGCTTCACATGTAGAATCTGCTACGACGCTTTGCTTGGAACTGCACCAGCTTACTGCACCCCCATTAAGAATAAATATGTATCCGGTTTGCGACTTAGAGTCGTCCGGATCTGTGTCAAAGCTTGCATCGACGTAACCTTTTACGGCGAGCTCTTCGTTACCTCCATACACGAGAAACATCTCCTTAGTCCTTTTCAGGTACTTCAGGATATTCTTGACCGCTGTCCAGTGATCCACTCCTGGATTACTCTGGAACCTACCTGCCATACTTATGGCCAGGCTAACATCCGGTCTAGTGCACAACATCGCATACATGATAGAACCTATGGCTGAAGCATAGGGGACGGAGCGCATATGCTCTCTATCTTCATCAGTTGCTGGGCACTGAGTCTTACTCAATCTCGTACCTTGTAAAACTGGCAAGAACCCTTTCTTGGACTGTTCCATTTTGAACCTTTTCAAAACTTTATCAAGGTATGTGCTTTGTGAAAGTCCTATCAGGCGTTTTGATCTGTCCCTATAGATCTTAATGCCTAGAATGTAAGCAGCTTCTCCTAGGTCCTTCATAGAGAAACTTTTATTCAAGTAACCTTTTATGCTCTCCAAAAGCTCTATGTTGTTTCCAATCAGTAATATGTCATCCACATATAATATTAGAAACGCCACAGATCTCCCACTCACTTTCTTGTAAATACAAGATTCTCCAACCACTTGTATAAACCCAAATGCTTTGATCACCTCATCAAAGCGTTTGTTCCAACTCCGAGATGCTTGCACCAGTCCATAAATGGATCTCTGGAGCTTGCACACTTTGTCAGCATTTTTAGGATCGACAAAACCTTCGGGTTGCATCATATACAACTCTTCCTTAAGGAAACCGTTAAGGAACGCCGTTTTGACATCCATCTGCCAGATTTCATAATCGAAAAATGCAGCTATTGCTAACATGATTCCGACGGACTTAAGCATTGCCACGGGAGAGAAAGTCTCATCGTAGTCAATTCCTGGAACTTGCGAAAAACCCTTTGCCACAAGTCGAGCTTTATAAACGGTCACATTACCGTCAGCGTCCGTCTTCTTCTTAAAGATCCATTTGTTCTGAATAGCCTTGCGGCCCTCAGGTAGTATCTCCAAAGTCCACACTTTGTTCTCATACATGGATCCTATCTCAGATTTCATGGCTTCTAGCCATTTGTTGGAATCTGGGCCCACCATTGCTTCTTCATAATTCGCAGGTTCATTGTTGTCTAACAACATGATTGATAAGACGGGATTACTGTACCACTCTGGAGCAGCACGTGATCTCGTCGACCTGCGTGGTTCAACATAAACTTGAACTGGAGTTTCATGATCATCATCATTAACTTCCTCCTCAACCGGCGTCGCAATGACAGAGGTTTCCCCTTGCCCTGCGCCACCATCCAGAGGGATGAGAGGTTCGACAACCTCATCAAGTTCTATCTTCCTCCCACTCAATTCTCTCAAGAGAAACTCCTTCTCGAGAAAAGTTCCGTTCTTAGCAACAAACACTTTGCCCTCGGATTTGAGATAGAAGGTGTACCCAACTGTCTCTTTTGGGTAGCCTATGAAGACGCATTTTTCCGCTTTGGGTTCCAGCTTTTCAGGCTGAAGCTTTTTGACATAAGCATCACATCCCCAAACTTTAAGAAACGACAACTTTGGCCTTTTGCCATACCACAATTCGTATGGTGTCGTCTCAACGGATTTTGATGGTGCCCTATTTAAAGTGAATGCAGCTGTTTCTAATGCATAACCCCAAAAAGATAACGGCAAATCAGTAAGAGACATCATAGATCGCACCATCTCTAACAAAGTACGATTACGACGTTCGGACACACCATTACGCTGTGGTGTTCCAGGCGGTGTTAACTGCGAAACAATTCCACATTCTCTTAAGTGAGCACCAAACTCGAAACTCAGATATTAACCCCCACGATCAGACCGTAGGAACTTGATCTTCTTGTTACGATGATTTTCCACTTCACTCTGAAATTGCTTGAACTTTTCAAATGTTTCAGACTTGTGCTTCATCATGTAGACATAACCATATCTACTTAAATCGTCAGTGAAGGTGAGGAAATAACGATATCCGCCGCGTGCCTCTACGCTCATTGGACCACACACATCGGTATGTATGATTTCCAACAAGTCACTTGCACGCTCCATTGTTCCGGAGAACGGAGTCTTAGTCATCTTGCCCATGAGGCATGGTTCGCACGTGTCAAGTGAATCAAAGTCAAGTGACTCCAAAAGTCCATCGGCATGGAGTTTCTTCATGCACTTTACACCAATATGACCCAAGCGGCAGTGCCACAAAAATATGGTGCTATCATTGTTTACTCTAACTCTTTTGGTCTCAATGTTATGTATATGCGTATCGCTATCAAGATTCAATATGAACAATCCTCTCACATTCGGTGCATGACCATAAAAGATGTTACTCATAGAAATAGAACAACCATTATTCTCAGACTTAAAAGAGTAACCGTCTCGCAATAAACAAGATCCAGATATAATGTTCATGCTCAACGCAGGCACTAAATAACAATGATTTAAGCTCATCACTAATCCCGATGGTAGCTGAAGTGACACTGTGCCGACAGCGATTGCATCAACCTTGGAACCATTTCCTACGCGCATCGTCACTTCGTCTTTCGCCAGCCTTCGTCTATTCCGCAGTTCCTGTTTCGAGTTGCAAATGTGAGCAACAGAACCGGTATCGAATACCCAGGCACTACTACGAGAGCCGGTTAAGTACACATCAATAACATGTATATCAAATATACCTGATTTTTCTTTGCCCGCCTTCTTATCTGCCAGATACTTGGGGCAATTGCGCTTCCAGTGACCCATACCCTTGCAATAGAAGCACTCTGTTTCAGGCTTAGGTCCAGCCTTGGGTTTCTTCGGCGGATTGGCAACAGGCTTGCCGCTCTTCTTCGAATTGCCCTTCTTGCCTTTGCCGTTTCTCTTGAAACTAGTGGTCTTGCTCACCATCAACACTTGATGCTCTTTACGGAGTTCAGACTCTGCGACTTTCAGCATCGCAAACAACTCGCCGGGAGACTTGTTCATCCCTTGCATGTTGTAGTTCAACACAAAGCCTTTATAGCTTGGCGGCAGTGATTGAAGGATTCTGTAAGTGATAGCTTCTTGCGGGAGTTCAATCCCCAGTTCAGCTAGACGGTTTGAGTACCCAAACATTTTGAGCACATGTTCACTGACAGATGAGTTTTCCTCCATCTTGCAAGCATAGAATTTATCGGAGGTCTCATACCTCTCGATCCGGGCGTTCTTCTGAAAGATAAACTTCAACTCCTGGAACATCTCAAATGCTCCATGACGCTCAAAGCGACGTTGAAGTCCCGGTTCTAAGCCATACAAGACTGCACATTGAACTATTGAGTAGTCCTCCTTACGCGCTAACCAAACGTTCTTAACATCCTGATCAGCCATAGCGGGTGGTTCATCTCCTAGCGCAGCATTAAGGACATAATCCTTCTTCCCAGCTTGTAAGATTAGCTTAAGATTACGAGCCCAGTCTACAAAGTTGCTTCCATCATCTTTCAACTTAGCTTTCTCTAGGAACGTATTAAAATTCAGGATGACACTTGCGTGAGCCATGATCTACAACACAAATATATTCAAAGTGGACTTAGACTATGTTCAAGATAATTAGAGTTCAACTTAATCAAATTATATGCTAAACTCCCACTCAAAAAGTACATCTCTTTAGTCATTTGAGTGGTTCATGATCCACTTACACTATCCCAAGTCCGATCATCACGTGAGTTGAGTATAGTTTCAGTGGTAAGCATCCCTATGCTAATCATATCAACTATATGATTCATGATCGACCTTTCGGTCTCATGTGTTCCGAGGCCATGTCTGCACATGCTAGGCTCGTCAAGCTTAACCCGAGTGTTCCGCGTGCGCAACTGTTTTGCACCCGTTGTATGTGAACATTGAGTCTATCACACCCGATCATCACGTGGTGTCTCGAAACGACGAACTGTAGCAACGGTGCACAGTCGGGGAGAACACAATTTCGTCTTGAAATTTTAGTGAGAGATCACCTCATAATGCTACCGTCGTTCTAAGAAAAATAAGGTGCATAAAAGGATTAACATCACATGCAATTCATAAGTGACATGATATGGCCATCATCACGTGCTTCTTGATCTCCATCACCAAAGCACCGGCACGATCTTCTTGTCACCGGCGCCACACCATGATCATCCATCAACGTGTTGCCATCGGGGTTGTCGTGCTACTTATGCTATTACTACTAAAGCTACATCCTAGCAAAATAGTAAACGCATCTGCAAGCACAAACGTTAGTATAAAGACAACCCTGTGGCTCCTGCCGGTTGCCGTACCATCGACGTGCAAGTCGATATTTCTATTACAACATGATCATCTCATACATCCAATATATCACATCACATCATTGGCCATATCACATCACAATCATACCCTGCAAAAACAAGTTAGACGTCCTCTAATTTTGTTGTTGCATGTTTTACGTGGTGACCAAGGGTATCTAGTAGGATCGCATCTTACTTACGCAAACACCACAACGGAGATATATGAGTTGCTATTTAACCTCATCCAAGGACCTCCTCGGTCAAATCCGATTCAACTAAAGTTGGAGAAACCGTCACTTGCCAGTCATCTTTGAGCAAAGGGGGTTACTCGTAACGATGAAACCAGTCTCTCGTAAGCGTACGAGTAATGTCGGTCCAAGCCGCTTCAATCCAACAATACCGCGGAATCAAGAAAAGACTAAGGAGGGCAGAAAAATGCACATCACCGCCCACAAAAACTTTTGTGTTCTACTCGAGAAGACATCTACGCATGAACCTAGCTCTGATACCACTGTTGGGGAACGTCGCATGGGAAACAAAAATTTTCCTACGCGCACGAAGACCTATCATGGTGATGTCCATCTACGAGAGGGGATGAGTGATCTACGTACCCTTGTAGATCGTACAGCAGAAGCGTTAGAGAACGCGGTTGATGTAGTGGAACGTCCTCACGTCCCTCGATCCGCCCCGCGAACAATCCCGCGATCAGTCCCACGATCTAGTACCGAACGGACGGCACCTCCGCGTTCAGCACACGTACAGCTCGACGATGATCTCGGCCTTCTTGATCCAGCAAGAGAGACGGAGAGGTAGAAGAGTTCTCCGGCAGCGTGACGGCGCTCCGGAGGTTGGTGATGATCTTGTCTCAGCAGGGCTCCGCCCGAGCTCCGCAGAAACGCGATCTAGAGGAAAAACTATGGAGGTATGTGGTCGGGCAGCCGTGAGAAAGTCGTCTCAAATCAGCCCTAATTGCTCCATATATATAGGAGGGGGAGGGGGACCTTGCCTTGGGGTCCAAGGGACCCTCAAGGGGTCGGCCGAGCCAAGGGGGGGAGGACTCCCCCCCCAAATCGAGTTGGACTTGGTTTGGTGGGAGGAGTCCCCCTCCCTTCCCACTTCCTCCCTCTTTTTTTTTCTTTTCCTTTGATTCTTTATTCTTGGCGCATAGGCCCCCTTGGGGCTGTCCCACCAGCACACTAAGGGCTGGTGTGTCTCCCCAAAGCCTATGGGCTTTCCCGGGGTGGGTTACCCCCCCCCCCCCGGTGAACTCCCGGAACCCATTCGTCATTCCCGGTACATTCCCGGTAACTCCGAAAACCTTCCGGTAATCAAATGAGGTCATCCTATATATCAATCTTCGTTTCCGGACCATTTCGGAAACCCTCGTGACGTCCGTGATCTCATCCGGGACTCCGAACAACATTCGGTAACCAACCATATAACTCAAACACGCATAAAACAACGTCGAACCTTAAGTGTGCAGACCCTGCGGGTTCGAGAACTATGTAGACATGACCCGAGAGACTCCTCGGTCAATATCCAATAGCGGGACCTGGATGCCCATATTGGATCCTACATATTCTACGAAGATCTTATCGTTTGAACCTCAGTGCCAAGGATTCGTATAATCCCGTATGTCATTCCCTTTGTCCTTCGGTATGTTACTTGCCCGAGATTCGATCGTCAGTATCCGCATACCTATTTCAACTCGTTTATCGGCAAGTCTCTTTACTCGTTCCGTAATACAAGATCCAGCAACTTACACTAAGTTACATTGCTTGCAAGGCTTGTGTGTGATGTTGTATTACCGAGTGGGCCCCGAGATACCTCTCCGTCATACGGAGTGACAAATCCCAGTCTTGATCCATACTAACTCAACTAAGACCTTTGGAGATACCTGTAGAGCATCTTTATAGTCATCCAGTTACGTTGCGACGTTTGATACACACAAAGCATTCTTCCGGTGTCAGTGAGTTATATGATCTCATGGTCATAGGAATAAATACTTGACACGCAGAAAACAGTAGCAACAAAATGACACGATCAACATGCTACGTCTATTAGTTTGGGTCTAGTCCATCACGTGATTCTCCCAATGACGTGATCCAATTATCAAGCAACAACACCTTGTTCATAATCAGAAGACACTGACTATCATCGATCAACTGGCTAGCCAACTAGATGCATGCTAGGGACGGTATTTCGTCTATGTATCCACACATGTAAATGAGTCTTCATTCAATACAATTATAGCATGGATAATAAACTATTATCTTGATACAGGAATTATAATAATAAATATACATTTATTATTGCCTCTAGGGCATAATTCCAACAGAAACCACACCCCATAATTAATTTGGTTATAAAAAGACTTGCCTGTGTAAATCCCCTTTGGTTCTAACCTCCAGACTGGTATATTAGGGCCACTAGATATCTTCTCATGTTTAACCACCTCAACAAGATGGTCCTAGAGAGCAAGACCTACCTGATCCACACATCTTCTGAATGTAAACCTCAGGGTATTACCATCCCACACCTCGACTACTGTGCAGTAAATCTGATTACAGATTTCATACAATCCCTGATGGGGATATAGCCCTAGGGTTGGGTCATAGGTCTGACCAATACGTCCTACCCAAGGGCACCTCATTATTAGTTTAAGGACTACAAGGGAAATTCCTACTGGATTGTGACAACATCTAATCCACTCGGTACGGACCCACTCAGACAAATACATTCCATCCACTCGGATGACAGTCAACCACTGGGCCGTATGACTCACTCGGTCATGCAAATACCAACAGTCGGCAAGACATCTGTAGTGGGCTGACATTATGGCATCAATGCCCCATCTTGTAACATAAGAGGTGAGGAGGTGACACACTCTATATAAGCCACCCCCCTCCACATAGCTGGGGACATCTTCTTCTTCTTCTCCCAAGTGGGCTCATTCCTTCCCTGGAGCTCTGGCTCTCTCTATACCATGTAACTCATCTCCATGATAGATAAAAAAAAGCCTCTCCGGAGCACGAGACGTAGGATTGTTATCTCCACTGTGAGAGGCCTGAACTCGCTAAAACCACTGTGTCACCCATGTGCATCTTGATAGATCATGCTCCGTTATCCTACCCTCTTTCTATTGTCGGAATTGTTACCACGACAATCCCCAAAATTGAGTTCCCAGGGAACAATCCCCAGCCCAAATATCCTCCCATAATTTAACAGATTCACCATTTCCTAACTTCCATTTGTATAAAACTTTTGGTCCACCTAGAGCCCAGGTGATGCTCTTCCAGAATGCTGAACCATTATTACCCCCACTCCACAGGTTGTTAGTTGAGTTAAGCATGTATTTGTACTTAATAATTTTCTTCCAGTCCCTCTTAGTCTCATCTAGAAAACGTCTCCCCCACGAGGCCAATAAGGCCATATTGAACTCTTTCAAATTGGGGATCCCCAAACCCCCATATTCCCTCTTCCTGGTAATCTGCCCCCACCTAGCTAGGTGGTACTTATGTTGATCCTCTAAATCTCCCCAAAAGAAATGAGCCATTTGGGTGTTTATGGCATTAATTGCCCACTTTGGAAATTTGATCACACACATAAGGTAGGCAGGAATACTAATAATACATGCACAAAGCAGAACAATCTTCCCTCTGTAAGTTAGAAACCTTCCCATCCAACCAGATAGGTTTTTAATAATCCTATCTATAATTGGTTGGATATCTTCCCATTTGAGATTATCATAATGCAGAGGGACTCCCAGGTATTTAATGGGAAATTTCCCAAGTTTACAATAGAAGATCTGTGCAAACTCCTTAGCCAACTCTTCTTTCACATTAATGGTCATAAGATCACTCTTGTGGAAGTTGATCTTTAGCCCCGAGAGATTTTCAAAACAAGACAAAAGCCATTTGAAATGTCTAGCTTTATTAACAGAGTTATCTAAAAAGAGAATAGTATCATCCGCATATTGCAAACTAATTACACCCCGAGGAATAATGTGAGGCAGAAGCCCCGCTATCAAACCCTGATCAGCAGCTTTTTGAAGCATCTTGGTAAACACATCCGCAACCAGGTTAAAGAGCATTGGGGAGGAAGGGTCCCCTTGCTTGAGCCCTTTACCCCCAAGGAAATGAGGCCCCACAGTATCATTGATCTTAACACTAAAGGTGTTGTTGACCATAATGCTTTTAATCCAGGAGATCCACTTATCTCCAAACCCCCTGGACTAAAGCATATCAAAGAGAAACTCCCAACTCACTCTATCATAAGCCTTCTCATAATCAAGTTTTAGAACCAGACCCTGAGTCCCAGATTTCTTAACTTCATGAATCACTTCATGAGCCATAACCATACTTTCCAAAATATACCTACCCTTAATAAAAGCAGTTTGATTGGAGGAGATCAGTCTATTTCCAATAGGGGCCAGCCTATTGGTCATAGCTTTAGAGAAGATCTTAACAAAACAGTTACTTAAACTAATGGGTCTAAACTTTTTCATGTCCTTGGCATCCTGTTCCTTAGGAATGAGGACAATCAGAGCAAAGTTTAGTCTATGAATATCAAGTTTACCCCGCTCAAAGTCTCTAACTAATTCCGTAAAGCCTTTTTTAATCATATCCCAGAAGGATTGATAAAACAGGAATGAGAGACCATCATGACCAGGGGCACCATTGGCATAACTGCCAAACATGGCACTTTTAATTTCCTCCTCACAAAAGTCTCCCTGAAGGGAACTATTCTCCTCATCAGTCACTAAATCCTCCTCCTCCCAAAAGGAAGTCCCCAGATTAATATATATTAAGCTTTGGTTCAAAGCTAAACATTTTTTTATAAAAGGAAGTCGCCACTTCTAACATCCCCTCAGTGGATTGAACCGGACCATTATCCCCAATCAACACTGAGAGATGATTTTTTCGATGTCTATGATTAGCCAAAGCATGGAATATGCATTATTCCGGTCCCCATCTATAATGTTACGATCCCTAGCTCTCTGCCACAAGGCAGTTTCCTCTTGCTTCCAAATAAGATCAAGATCCGACTTAATAGCATTAAGCCTATCTCTGTCTCCTGAATTTAGTTGGTTCCTTTTCGAAAACACATCCAAAATATCATATTCAAGCATAAGCTCCCTCTTCTTCTTTTTAAAACCAGCCTCGATATTAACACTCGAGCCTTTGATCTTTTTGCGAAGGAGTCTAATTTTATTCACCCATCTATCTATCGGGTCCCTCCCTTGAACATGAGTATTCTAAATACCTGTCACTAATTCTTTGAACCCAGGTTGGTCAAGCCACCACTTCTCAAATCTAAAAGGTTTCGGGGAGGTAACCCTCCTACCCCCAGTGTCTAGGATCAAAGGGGTATGATCACTCCCCACTCTCGGTAGGGCAGACAGAACTGACATGGGAAAATGCCCATCCCAAGAGGTAGAAACCAGGACCCTACCAATAGCTGCAAAAATAGGGGTTTCCTGATTGTTGCTCCAGGTATAACACCTATTAGCCACATTAATCTCCATCAACACCCACTTATTAATCCAGTCATTGAACCAATATACTAACTGATGGTTAACTACCCCATTATTTTTATCTGTAATAGAGCGAACTAAATTAAAGTCCCCCCTCCAAAAAAATGACTGGGTAAGACAGCCCAGCCATTACATCATGGAGCTCAGCTATAAAATCTAGCTTCAGCTCATTGTATGTTGTGTCATAAACTGCCATAAAATGCCACACAAATCCATCTTTCTTATCTTTAACCGTAGTAATGCAACAGTATCTCCTATCCACAAAACCAATGATCTCAAACAAATATTTGTTAAGACCCACAAGGATCCCCCCCCCCCGGCGTATTAACCGCACGTAGTGAATGCCAAATATATTCTTTGTTCCCCGCAATCTTATTTAAAGTATTCTCTTCAATAATCTCTTTTTTGGTTTCAAAGAAACCAACAAAATCTACCTTGTTGTTTTTCAGAAAATCACACAGGCACTGAATTTTTCCAGGTTTACCCAGACCACGAACATTCCAAAAGGCCCCAATCATTTAATCCTAAAAGGATGTGACAAGCCACAAGGCTTACTTTTGGTTTTAACTTTAGGACTATTCAATTTCACATCAGCAGTGCCATCTGATGTAAGAACTGAATCTTGTCCCTTGTCACTAACTCCTAAATTCTCATCCACTTCTAGATTATCACGGAGAACAATCTCAATATTGTTCTCTGCAAACTGAATACCTTTTACTTTCTCCTCATATATCATCTCAGAAATAATATATATTTGTTCCTCTTCATTCCTACCTATGCAAATATCCACCTTATCTATGTCAGAAATTAAAGTTTTAGGAGACAAAGTAGCAAAAGATTTACCTTTGAAAGTGGTAGGAACCTCCAAATTCTTCTTCTGCACATAAGCAACAACTTTGTCCATGATTTTGATACCCCCATGCCCCATGGTCTTTGGTTTGTTGTTGAGGACAAGGCCCCGTTTCCCCTCCTTGTTGGAATTCTTCTTCTTCTTCAGTCCTGCCTCCTTCTCCACGGTGTCCAGCAGAGATATTTTGGTTGATCCCAGAGCAGTAGCAAACTCTTTAGTTAAACAATGCATCTCAGGTAGAACCCCCTCTCCCTCTTCATCAGATTCCAGCATCTCTATTTTCTGGAGCTGTTCAGAGCAATAGTCCAGATGGGCTAACATATCCATCAGTCTCGTGCACTTGGGAGATTCCATCTCCACCTTCATCTCTCTCTCCTCATCTTTTTCCATGTCCCAGACTTTCTCCTCGGGTATCTTGTCCTTAACCTCTTCCACAAACTCCTCATGAATTTCATCTATCAGAATGTGGGGGTGAAATTCAGCTGCAGAAACAACCATCTTCTGAACACATTTGCTACTGCTCCCAGTTTCCATATTATTGGGTAGGAAGTTGGCCTTATCAATCTCATCAATAGCTTCATCATCTCCATCCTCCTCCAAGTCATCTCCTCCCTCTTCTCCCTTCTGTTCATCCTCCTCCACCTCTTGGTTATCATCATCAGGATTAATATCATCACCATCAGTTTCCTCCCCAATCTGATCAAATCCTTCTAGAGTGAAAAACAGGATATACATTTTCTTTTTCATCTCCACCATCCTTTCAAAAGGGATTTTTTGGGGTCTCTGCAGGCCACTTTGAATTTATATCAACAAATTCGGCATCAACCAACTCACGAGAAGTTGAAGGAACATTTGGTTGAGCATCTGCGGGTGATGAAAGGGGACAACAATATTGGGATGTATTATTTGAACTTTTAAAATTTTGAACAAGTGGTGCATGCTCCTATTTAATTGTATGTGTGTAATGCCCCAAGTGTGTTATTGCCATATTTGGAACCTATTGCAAGTCGGTCCACCTTGTCATGGTTATGATGATGTCATTTTGAGCCATGATTTCATGTGTGTCCCTTATTACTTCCTTCCCTTGCATGGATGCATAACATATCATTTCATGCACATGCCTTGTGATGTTGCATTGTGGTCTTATGCTTCCTTGTCATGTTGTGATCTTGTGAATTCATGTGTGATGCTCATGAGATGTTGGGGTGAGTAGAAGTGATTTGGTGGTTGTTTACTTCAAAGCCCTTCTCTAATTCAAAGACCCCTTTTCTCTCTTTTGATCTCAAGTTCAAAATTTCACTTGCTCCTAAGCTGATTTAAAATTGTCTTTTGTTTAGGAAATAATGTGGGTATATTGGGGTGCTAAATTTGGTGATTTGTAGAGTGTTCTAAAGGTGCAAAATAAACACAAAACAGAAACTATATTGCTGTTTTGTAATTATTTTAGTTGCTCCAGAAATACCATTTGTATTTTATTTAATCAGGTTATTTATTTTCATGACCAGGGCCATTTTTAGTTTGATTTTTCCCACCACATACATCCTTGTGTCTATTTTCTTTCTCTGGTTAATTCTTTTATAAAGAAACAGTCCATGTTCCTTTTTCTTATCTGCCGCCCTAGTGGGCCTCCTCCCACCTAGCTGGCCCGCTCTCTCCTTCTCTCGCGCAGCCCAACGCGTCCTGTAGACGGCGCCTGTCGCCCCCTTTCTCCGTCAGTGTTCCTCCCCCGCAGGATCAGAGTAACGGCGCTTGACGGCGTCACGGACGTCGAGGAGTCCCCTCGCCCCTCTCCTCCATAAAAGGGAACCCCCCTTGGCGTCCGTGCAGATAGGGTTTCCCCCTCTCGCGCCGCCACCTCCTTTTCCCCTCCATCTCTCTCTCTGTCAAGGCACGTCAGGTAAGGGAAAGGGCCCTCCGCCATGGCCGTGGCTTGAGCTGCGGCTCGCCGTCGCGTCCGAGCGCCTTCCTCCCCTCCAACGACTCGGTGAGCACGCGGGGACATCCACGGTTCCACCCCCGCGGCTAGATCGACGAAGGAGCCCCTGCTTCCTCTTCTCCACGCCGGCGGCTTCTTCCTTGACGAGGAGGCCAGATCAGCGGCTTCCTCTTCTTCCCCCACGTCCACTCCGTTCTCAGCCGCGTTCTCCTTCCGTTGGGTGAGCAGCTCCCTCTCTTACCCCTTCCCTGCCGTAGTACTTCGAGTAGGAGCCGTAGATCGTCGGTGTGTTGCTTCTCTGTCGCCAGCGCCGCCACGCTACGTAGCTAGGACGTTGTGGTTCCTCTCGGGCACAACTATCTTAGGGGATGGGTTCGTGGGGGTGTAGGCTTCCTCCCATCCACGAGCCGAAGCTCGATTTAACGTGTATCGCCGGCGAGACCCCTCCCCTGTTCCGGCAAGCTCGTCGGAGCAGAGTAGCAGAGAGGGGTTCTTTTTTCTGTTTCGATGCCCCTTCTTAGACAGATGTCGTGTCGTAATGTAGTGGTGCTGCTCACTGTGTGCCTGCTGAGAGGCGCGGGTTCGATCCCCCTCGGCACCCTTTTTAATTTTGCTTTGCTCCTGCATAGTTAGCCACCAGAGGCAAGTTTACCTGTCTGGGCATCCTTCTCTGTCGAGCAGCTGATAGTAGCACACTGGATTGTGTTGTTGCTGTGCACCAGGGGCACTGGGGTTCGATCCCAGGGTTGTCCCTTTTTTTTCTTTTTTTCCTTCTTTCTTATTTTTTCCCTTTGCCATTGTTTGCTATACTTTGTGCCTAATTCAATAGGTAACAAAGTGGCATTTTATTTTCCTTTTGCCTGCTAGAGAAGTGGTAGATTGTGTGTGTATGTGTGTTCATGTGTGTGGGGCATGGTAGTGTGTTGAGATGATGAGTGGTGAAGCTAGCACAAGTGAGTGTGGTGCTTCCCCTTGTAGATGATGTATGTGTAGGTGGCATGTTTTGTTCTTGCTTATGTTGCTAGATAGGTGGCAGATTGTTTGTGTGTGTGTTGCACACACATGTAGGGTGCTAGTGTATGTATGTATGTGTGTGTATGTGTCCTATGCATGTGTTAGTATTCTTTGCTTTGATAGTATGTGTAGGTGGTTTGGTTGCTACTAGATGTTAAGCATATGAGTAGGTGTGTGTGTGTTGAGATGATGTGTGTGTAGGTAGTGCACACACATGAGTGGTTCCTAGTAAGTGCATGTAAGTGATGCTTCCATATTACTTGCATAGTAGCTTTTCCCTCATGTTGTTCTTGGGTTCATGTGCTTGTGATGAGGATTGTGGTGATGATATGTGTGTGGTGGAAACAGCCCCATTTGCAACTTGTGCACCTCCTCATGTTAAATATGAGAGAGGGCATGATGTGTGTGTGTGGGGGGGGGATATAGTGAGAGAAGTGTTGGTGGAGTTGATGTGCATGACACAAACATGGGGTTCAAACCCCCATGTCACTTTGTCATTGTGCACATGAGCTCAACCTTTGTAGTTGTTGTTTTAGTAGGAACTACATGAAATGATGCCCATTCACTAGGCATGATTTGGAGTAGTTCCCTCTCCCTTAATTTGTGGTCACTTGTTCCAAGTAGGTGCCCACATTTTATATATTATTTTGGGGTAGGATCTCCCAAGGAATCCAGTGGTGAAGATAGTTTTTCCATTGGGATACTTTATGGAGTTGACATATTTAGATTTGTTGCAAGTTTGCTCTTTGTTTCCATGGAATAGGTGGAGCCTAAGGGCATGAGGTTTTGTGTGATAGTAGTAGGAGTTTTGCTCTACACCATAGTGGTGTCATTTATCACTTGGTGTTATTTGTGTGCAAGCTATGCCTAGACAAAGTGGGCATGTGGCTGAGAAAAAGTCCAGCTTAGGGAAATCTGGAATTTCACTAAGTCTGAGATTCTGGAAACATTTTCTTCTCCTATAGAGGAGGATGTGCTGGTCATTGTGTTGTGAACTAGCCTTAGTTCAGTGCTAGGATTTTGGGCCTGATATGTTTGTGAAGCTCCCTTTAAAATTTCATCCCATTTGAAGCCTTATAGATTATGTTTTGGTAGCTGTCAAAAAAGCTTCAGAACAAAGACAGAAAGTCAGGTGCAGGAATTTTCACTAAGTCCCTGAGATCTGATGGTTTTGGGAAAGTTTGTGGCCTTGTATCTTCTTGTGTTTAATTCCTTTTGCTGTGATTCTTGTTGGTGCTTGTATTGTTCTTGGTTGGCTACAGCCACATATATTATTTGTCATATTTGGAGGGCTGTAGCTATGTTGCATGTAGCTCACAAAGAGCTAAGATGCAGATTATGGAAGATTGTGTAGTATAGTCATTTTGTTGATTGTGGGTGATTAGTTGATGTTGTGGTGTTCTTCCTTGCTCCAATACATTCATGTTGGGTTGTTTTATGTCTTGGCAACCTGGGAATACCAGATTTGTGCCAATTGTGAGTGTGGTGTTGATTCTCCCACGTAGAGCTTCATATCTTGTTTCGTTGATTCCCGTTGATCCGTAGCTCCGTTTGCAATGTTCTTTATATGGTTTTGCATCGTTTTCACGAGCCACATCTGTTCATGCCATCCTCATGCATGTCAAAATAGCTTAGTGTACAGTTCTGTCCAGAAACTTGTAGTAGTTTCTTTCGCTTGTGCTAGTGATAGAAATAGTGATGCATGCTCATTTTTCATCTCATGCATCATGTGTTTGTTGCATCTTGTGGTGCTGCTGTTCATTGGTTGTTATTCTTATGTTGGGTAGCACCGGGATCGGAGAACGAATACGTGGAGTCAGGAGAGTACGTGCAGGACTAACCAGAACCATTACAAGCTGAGGATATCACAGGCAAGATGGTATGACCTTGATTCCATCTCTAGACTTGTTATGCTAGTTTCGTTTCCATGTCATATTGCTCGCTGCCTACCACTGAAATTAAATTGCCTCTTCATATGCCATGAGCCCAAACACCGTACCCCTTCAGAGCAAAACTTGTATGGCTAAGTAGGCTTTGCTCAGCTACTAATGTTAGCATTGCTAGTTGCAGGTGCTTTGACTCATGTGATAACATGAGCTTGATATCATTATCTTAAATTCTGTCATTTAATTAATGCACCTATATACTTGGTAAATGACGGGAGGCCTAGCCTTTTGCCGTGTGCTTTGTTCCGTTATTGCCGCCTTAGTTACCAGTTACCTGTGTTTGATTCCATAATGATCGCTCCTAACACGTTCGGGGTTGTTATGGGGACCCCCTCGATAAATCGCGTAGTGCTAAGGCTTGTTCGGCAAGACCCAACATTGGTTTTATTTGCTAATCACCTAATAACCTGCATAGGGAATAGCTACCCCGAGGAATTTAATCAACAACCCGGGCCAGTGCTCCTTATGAGTGTTGGTCCAATTACCTAGCAGTCGGCAAGACCACCCCAGGGAAACTTGAGGTTTGGTCCTTGTCCACTTTGCATAGACGGTGTTGTCCTGAGACTGAGATACGCGGCTCTTATCGGGTCGTCGACACACCGGGAGGTCGTGCTAGCCTTGCCTTACCTTAGCGGTATATCTTGCGTATAGGAATCCCAGTGAAGCTTTGGTTTCCCCCAGAGTTGAGGTTTTCCTCTAAGGAATCCGACGAGATCACGAGATTCGTGATAGAGGATGCCTTTGCGGCCTGTGTTCGTTTGTGATGGACTAGTTGGAGCACCCCTGCAGGGTTTAATCTTTCGGAAAGCCGTGCCCGCGGTTATGTGGCAACTTGGAATATTTTGTTAACAACCGGTATTAGAGAACTTAAACATAAGCTGATAAAATTGCCAACGGTGTGCGTAACCGTGGCTGTCCCCTCGAAGATCTCTCTTCGATCGGGAACACGGTGGGGTTATGAATGCCGTAGGTAGGTGTTCAGGATCACTTAGTGATCAAGTAATCCCGACCGCTAGTGTAGACCACCTTCACAATTTCTTTACGTAAGTTAGCCACTAAATCAAGCTTAGGATGGTGCAGCCTTATACACTTCACCCTAACCCCACCTAATAAGTTGACTAGTTCTGGCACCATGGTCTTAGATTGCTGAGTCCCCGTGGCTCACGGATTCCTCCAAAACTCCCAACAGGTACAGGTACCCCAGAGATAGATGATCCCGACGGCACCCAGCTGGTGTGGCAGTACGACGAGGAGACAGACCGCCTCTACGTGAACTATCCAGAGGACTGAGGCGTGGTCGTGATCGTGGGCCTGCAGGCAGGGTAGCATAGCATTTTCATGTTTTGTAGTCCGTAGCGGAACTACCTTGTTTGTATCTGTGATGTACTCTGAGTTATTAATGAGAAGACAGTTGAATCCCGAATTGTCTACTTTTATTATTATTTGTGCTATGTTACTTGCTTGCGAAACGCTTAGATGCGCTTCTTTCCTATTCGGGGGCCTCGACCCACAGATCGGAAAGGACCGCATCTTGGTCGTTACAATGTGCCCTTTGCATGTGGCTATTTTATAGTGTGGACCTGAAAAGAATTAAGAAAACTAGATGTATGCGGTTAAGGTTGGACGTTGTCCTTCTATATCCATGTCCGCAGACTGATCCTTCTATCCGCACATGAATGCGGAAGAAAATTTGCGGGTTTCCATTGAAGATGCTTTTATTGAAGAAGCTCTTAGAAATGTAAACATATTTAACTCGAGACAATGTATGTATTGCCCAATTATGTATGTGTCTCTCTCATCAGTAATCATGGGCATTCCTCACGCCGGGCTCAGTTTCGGGCCGGGTTTGTAAAAGTCCGACGAGTAAAGTCTTGACCCGGCCCAACCAAAAAGCAAAAAAGTTAGACCCAAGCCCGGCCCTAACGGATTAAAAAAAGCAGTTTCGGGCCAAGTCGGATCAGGCCTTCGTGTAAACTATCTAACTTACCAAGTCCAAACCCGGCCCAAAGTACACGTCGGACCCAAAAATAAAGTCTTATCCTGGCCTGGCCTAGCCCGGCCCGGCCCGGTTTGGGTTTCTGGGTCGGGGCCGGGCTGCCCATGTCGATGTTTACTCGTCAGGCTTGGCCGGGGCGGTGCTTCCTGGACAGTGCAGCACAGCCGTTGTGCGGCGGCCGGCGCTTGTGCTTAATCTAACTAAAATTCCTCGCCGTGCAAGTGTCTCTCTGGTTGACTAGCTAGATAAGTTTTTCTAAACCAACGCCCATGGCAGGGAACGTCGTCGCCGGCTTCCTGTATGTTGGCGTCAGGTTGCGCTGTGCCAGTGCGATCCGGACACGATTGCGTGGGGAGCTACTTCCCGTGCCATTCGTTCTGTGGATGCCACGGACGGTCGTGTTGGTGCTGCTACTACTAGTCTTCGGCTTCGGGGTCAACCGGAGAGGCGACTTTGACCATTCTCCGTGGCCGGGAAGACGGGGATGACAGATTCCAGCGTCATGTGCACGCGCATGAAAACATGCAAAGTTCATGTTGGGCCGGATGACATGGTGGGCGGATTGAATGTGTTGACTGGAATCAATTGTCATTTTGCTAAATTCAGATGATTCGATCCAGTGCATTCTCCAAAGCAAAAAAATCGTGTGCTTGAAATTGATATGGATTCCATTGAAACTGACTCTGCCGGGTCTTCCCCGCATCGCTGCCACCGCAAAGTGTTGGGTTTTTGTGAGTATGCATTTGGTCGAAAGCGCAACTAGAATATGAAATTCTTATGGTCTATGTGTCTTGGCTGTGCGTGTCGTGTGAGTGGGACTAAAGTTTTATACCATACCGCTTGTTTGGAGAGAGTTACATCTTCTTATAAGGTGAGCTCTTCTAACATTTATAAGAGAGTGAAAAAAGAATAGGCCCTCGCGCAAAGTTATTTACCTAAAACCATCACACTTGGGCCTAGGGTAACAGATCCCCGCCACAGCCACCTACCATGCGCGCTGAGCTGCCCCGCTGGACCTCGATCTACTTCCATGAAGGCGGATGCAACATAGAGGTGAGCTCTTCTAACATTTATAAGAGAGTGAAAAAAGAATAGGCCCTCGCGCAAAGTTATTTACCTAAAACCACCACACTTGGGCCTAGGGTAACAGATCCCCGCCACAGCCACCTACCATGCGCGCTGAGCTGCCCCGCTGGACCTCGATCTACTTCCATGAAGGCGGATGCAACATAGAGCACCAGCGGTCACCCGGATCCGGCGAGCCCCCCCCCCCCCCCCAGATTGCTACCTCGCGCCGACGCCCAAACTGGTTGCTTGAGCATGCGTGCGACCAGGGCCTCCTAGCGGGCGCGACGAGCACGGGCGTGGTCATGGCGCTCCATGACTCCACAACGATGTGCGCGGACAGGGCCTCCCGATGGGCGCGGTCATGGCACTCTACTACGGTACGCGCGAGTTTTCGACCAAAACTTGCCGGATCGAGGCGCTACAAACGGGGCAATGCGACGAGATCAAGTTCTTCCATGGCGGCGGGTATGGCAGCTGGCTTCTGTTTAAGGGAGGGAGGGGCGCCCGCACAACCGGAGTTCGTGGAGGTGGCGTCGGGGGAGAGAGAGAGATGGGAGGAGGTCGCCTGCGCCCAGAGCTCGGCTGCCATGGCCATTGACCTCTCAATTCGTGCGGGTTTGGTCACTCACAAGCTGCTCGACGCAATGCTCCATAGAATTAGAGAAGGGATGAAGATGATGATGGAGCCAATGACAGGCAGGACCCGCATTTCATCTCCCACCTCAGTTGGTCAGCCCGTGCCACGTCGACCCGACACGTTGGTCCCATCTGACGGTTTGGCTGTTTTTGCGGCCAAATCGGCCAGTCAGTGCTTCACGTTACGCATTAGGAGCATAACTGGTTGTTTTTTGTGACCTGGCTCAAATATGGTACTTATCTATTACCCTAGCCTCAAGTGTGGTGGTTTTGGATAAATAACTCCCTCGCACACTCATCCTCGCTCAACGTGTTTATTTTTTTGTCGGTCAGGAATGAAGAGTCTGTAACAGAGACGCCACGATCTGAGACATCAGATCATGTGCTGTAACTGACTCGGACGTGGGTCCAGTCCACGTCTCTTCACCCTACCATGCATATATATACGCGAGGTCTCTGTCAACCCTAGCTGCCGTCACAACATACGGCTTCGCACCGTTTCAGATCATTGCGCCGCCATCCGAGTCTTCTTCATCACAGCAGGCCTCCGGAACCCCGCCTCTCGTGATCTTGTACGATAGAGCGGCGATCAGATTTTTGGAAAGCGCACTCGCACGACTACTAGCAGTGATGATTTCCTTAACGATGACTTTTTCCCCGATCTCATCAACCTCTTCCTCAACGACATGGGCGACAACATCAACACCGGCGGTTTGACTCCCGCTGCACCGTATGCAATTCTATCCCCCGTGGGATTTTTGTATTTGCTGAGCACCATTTGTTTTAGGAACTAGTGTTATAATCCAAAAATTAAGTCTATTAATATCAAGCTTCCCTTTAGCAAAGTCATCAATCAACCACTTAAGGAACCACTTAACCAAGTCCAAAAAATTCTTGGTAAAAGTCAACAGAAACGCCTTAGTTTCATATTTTTCCATAGAAAACACCACATCATGTATCTCTTGCATGAAAAAGGGCATCATAATGATTTCAGCATCCTTCACAAAAAAAGTGAGATCTTATTACATAAGGGAGATACTAGAACAGTCAGGGTGTCAAAACAGGTTTTATAAAAATTTATGATATAATTCATCAAATCATATTCCCTGCAAATTGCAATCATCCCTTTTATCCTGGTCTAAAGAAACAATCCTATTTTTTCTTCTTCCCCCACTCACTTTAGCATAGTAATATCTAGCATTGTAGTCTCCATCAGTAATTTCTTTCTATATCGTTGTCTTCATGTTTAAGGATTCTAGCCAATTGATCTCTAAGTTCCTTTTGTTCTGTTCTATCACAAGCAGAAAGCCCCATGACCTCAGCATTTTTATCTATCACATCCACTTTATTAAAGATATACTCCCTCCGTTCCAAAAAATTTGTCTTAGGTTTGTCTAGAAATGGATGTATCTACATGCTAAAATGTGACTAGATACATTCATATATAGACAAATCTAAGACAAAATTTTTGGGACGGAGGAAGTATATTTTAATATTTTTGTAGCAAGCATCCACATTCTCTTCATCCTTTTGTTTTTTCATGAGATCACCTAACCTTTTTTGCCATCTGTCCAAATTGAAACCATAGTAGGGTTCATTCCAAACTTTGGACATAAATTCTATAAACCCATCCCTAAGCACCTATGCAGTTCTAAATCTGAAAATGGGAGTGGTATTGGGTTGTTCCCTAGAATCCAGAAAGAGAGGGTGTGATCGCATACATCCCAATCAAAAGCTTGCAACATTGATAACGGTATGTACAACGGTGGCATATGAATACATATGCCTCATGATAAAAAGTAGGTTGAGGCATCTATATTGACTTTTTCTCTCTAATGCAAGCTATCATCAGAGTGCCTCATCAAAGAATAAAAAATAAAGATTCTAATACATATGCATATCTACTTTTCACTCTAACTTTTTCGGCTTTTTACACCGGATCATACCTTTTTTTCTTCAAGCACCCGCCCCTGCATAGGATCCCGCTTCCTTATCCGAACCTACTTTTTCTGATATCCGATCCTACATGGCATACGGGGCATCACCTTGAGGCTATGCATTGTACATGTCTTAATGGGTACTTTCTTCTCATTCAGAACATATTATCAATTAATAATATCACATTTTTTAAAAGAAAAGTAAGCAAAACATATTTACAAGAAGGGAAAATCTAAGTAACGACGCCACACCTCTTCCTCCCCGTGCGGCGGGCGCGCAGCGATCCGAGCAGGCATCGTACGGCCCTCCAGTGCGACGGAGTATATTAATGTTAAATTTTGAAAAAGTTTTATCTCTTGAACTATAAATCCAATTGACGATCCGTTTTCACCGTTAGCTTTCTCGCAACGAGATCTTCAAAACTAGATCCCATGTCGACATGTTTTGACAACTTTTTTTCATCGATAGTTGCAAGATTACTATTACTTAGTTGTTAGATTATGAGACACTTAGTAGCCACATTTAATTAACCTAGTTGTCAACTTGGCAACTGTGTGTATAGATTTTTGTCAGCTACGCTTGTTTAAACCCGACGATCGTGTTTGACAAATTTTTGTTGTCTTGTAGCAATTTTCATTATACATAATATAAACGCATGCCATAGGTTTGTTTTGCCAATTTAAATATGTCAACCTGTCATATTTACATACAACTTTACCGGAAAAATATTTTGTGTGTTTGCTAGTTTAACTATGCCGATTTGTCATATTTACTAACAATTACAAAAAAAAAAGATTTCTTCTAGTCGTCTATTTTAAATATACCGAGTTGTCATATTTTACATGTTATCGTCCTAAAAATGCCGTTTGTGCTTGCTCGTTCGATTATGTCGAGATGTCATATTTATACGCAATTTCTAAAAAATATGGCGATTAAGTTAACTTTTATCAGACAAGTAAGTATTTACTAATATGACAAGTACGTACAACAAATGTGGTAAGTACGAGAAACAAAAAAGTTGTCGAAACATATCGACATGGGATCTAGTTTTAAAAATTTCATCGAAACAAAGTCCATGACAAAAACGGATCATCGATCGAATTAATGGTTTGAAAGATAAAACTTTTTGAATTTCAATCACTTTGAAAAAATCTGATGACATCATTGCATACATGCATAACTGACTGACGTAGGGAGAGGGTTTGACCGCAGCATCACATTGCTTTTTTTAAAGTAACATGATTAGTAAAGCATTAAAACAACGTTACTTTTTATTAGAATGATGATTAGTTCGGCCGCCGCACCGCACACCGCAGGACGCAAGTGCGGCGCCGCTGGGTAGCGTTGTCCTTACAAGAATTACGGGCTTACAAAAACATATCTTTGGGTACAAAGTGACAAACAGAACTCATCAGACATAAACCGTTTACATAAACATACTGCGCACGCAACAATCCATCCAAATTAACGGGACGAACATCGGCGGCAGCGGTAGCACGTAACAGCGTGGACTGAGAAGCCATATCGATCTATGGTTCATTGAACTGATTATTAGTGGTACCCGAGCGGCGCAGGCGTCTGATTCAGCGTCATTCCCTGGTAATGGATGTCGGATGCGTAGTGGTTGGCGTCGCGGTGATGCGCCTCGTCGGCGCGCACGGCGGTGACCACGTCCTTGAGCCTGGCGTCGGCGGGGAGGCGCCAGTAGTCGATGGCGATGGCCGGGGCCGGCGTGTTCTCGATCAAGCCGGCCTCGAGGTCCTTGAGGTACTCTGTGTAGGAGTGGACGGCCTCCTCCTCGAGGTAGCCGACGAAGCGGTGCGCGAACTTGGGGGAGACGAGGTAGCCGACGAAGTAGGCGTTGAAGAAGACGCCCTGGGTGGCGAGCACGAGGGCGCGCTCCCACCACAGGGGCTGCGTCACCTCCATGAAGGTCATGAGGTGCATGCGCTCGTTCTCGGCCTCCTCCATGAGCGCGCGGATCCAGCCGCCGCTGTGCTCGAAGCGGCGGAGCGAGCGCAGGTGCAGCAGCACGCCGCCGACCATGGGCGGCACGGCCGCCACCGTCTCCAGCAGCAGCGCGTGGCTGGCGTGCCGGCGCTGGAAGAAGAGGTCACTGCCCGCGCGCAGCGTCCGCACGATGAGGTACGCCACCTTGTCCGGCAGCGCCCTGGGCTCGTGGTGCTTGGCCACGTCGATGGACGTGTCCGGCCGGTACGTGTCCCACGGCCTGAAGCAGAACCACGGCCACTCCGTGCCGTCGTCCTTGACGAGCTTCCGCGGCTCGATGCCCCAGTAGCTCACCGCCTGCTCCGGCGTCGTCGCGCCCTGGGGCTTCTCAGTGGCTTCTTCTTGTTTGGCATGCGGGGCGGCGGCCGTGCTGGCCATCCGCGCCGGGAAGATCCTCGTGGCGGCGGGCATGACGCCCCTTGCGCTCGCGGCGAGCCCGGAGGCCGGCTCGGCGGCGGCGAAGAGGCGGGGGCCCAGGTGGCGCAGAAGCGTGGCTCCGGCCATCCGAGAGCTCATGGTTCTTGGCTGTTGAAGAAGTAATAAACTGGTCGAAAAGCTAATGGGAGGTCTTGGTGGGTGGGAAGCGATCTCTGTTGGTGTTGATCTGGTAAACTGAGCGATGGCAAGAACCGTCTTGCTGGAGATGGTTTTATAGGGTGGTCGCGTGTGGGGAACTTCTCGGCCGGCACGGCACGGTGGTTCCTTCCCGGAACGTCACTGGACAGCATGTGCGCACTCTCCCTGCGATCGATGATGATCCAATGGAGACCCTTTTTTCATTTTATCCTTACCTTCTTTTTGCGGGGTCCTTACTTTGTGGTTGTTTGGATAATGAAGATTAATTAAGTTGTTATACATACTGTTTATGTGCATGAGGGGCTGCTAACAGAGTACTTAATTCAGAAAGGTGGACATATACATATTTAACCTGAGACAGTTGTACCTACCTACGTACAGTACTACACAATTATGCAGCAGTGAGGCGGAGCCGCGCTGCTTCCTGGGCAGAGCCGTTGCCTAATCCAATCGGCATCAACTGCTTGCCGTGCAAGTGTCTGTCTGGTTGTCTGGCTTCCAAAAAGAAAGAAAAAGAGTTGTTAACGGACTGGCCGAGGAGCTCGTGACGGGGAACGTCGTCGCCGGCTTCCGGGTTCGACGAACCGTTCTTCGCCGTGGCCGTTCTTCGCCGTTCTTCGCCGTGGCCGTTCTTACCGAGGAGGCGACTTGACCGTTCTTCGCCGTGGCCGGGATGATGGGGACGAACGACAGATTCCATGGACCCCCGCCCGTGCACGCGCAGGAATGGAGTGGTTGGAGACATGGAAATCAAATACTACAATCTGTTTTCTCTCTACACTTGGTCAGCTGGAGATGGCCGTCCCTGTCCATGTCTAAAGGGTTCTAGAAACGCACACGCCTCCATTTTTCCTTTTCCTTCGAGGAAACAACCATGCGATGGCAACAGACAGTTTTTATGCACCGCCATTTTTTCTTCCTAGTATAAAACGTATCATCATAAGAGCTACATTCTGTTAAAAAAAAGTTTCAGGGACTTCTGTAAGTACTGCGTTCCAGAGGAAATTTCTCAACTCCAAGCAGCTTAGAGAAGGCTCAGTGGACAATGGGGGGCTTGGAAATAAAAAAATCTATTTGAAGAATGTTCATAACTATCCTCGCTGGGGCCTCTTTGATTCATTTTGCATTCAGGGCCAGCGAGTTAGACCACATTTCCAAGCCCCCCAACTATCATTACCATGATTGCGATACATGTTGCACTGCAGGTTACAACAGATCCATGCCCACTGTACCTACCCATGATTCATCCACCTATCAGCGCACAGCAGGATAAATTACTACATCACACAAGGGAATCGGCTTATTATTTGATATACATTGCCGAAACCATTCACACATTTTACAAGAACCTCTCCATGAGTTTGAGGTCCAGCACAAGCTCTTTCAGCCCGACCATTTTGCTGTACTGCAAGGTGATCCAGCCTACGAAAGACACATACGCAACAAGAAGGCACGCCCGCTTGAAGCGGTAAGCAAACACCCTCATGCTATGGTTGCTCACGGCCCACCTGGCGGCGGCGAGGAACGCTCCTCGGAGGATTCTTACCGCTATGGTGATGAGTATGGAGCTCAGCACGCCAGCCACAACCCCTGTTGCCGCGTATCCAAGCATCCGGCCCGAACTGAAATCTTTTGACTTGCAGAACTTTGAGAACCTGTCGTGTTTCAATCTCGAGTTAAACGGGAGGAAATGGAAATGTTAAAGATAAATGACCATTTGAGAACTGAAGGGGAAAAAGAGACCATGTTAACCAATCAAAGATTCTGAAGTTCCTACTGTTTACAGCTTGAAATAAAGTGGTGATGCAACAATACAACCCAAGTATAAGAAACAAAGCCAATTGATAAGGATAAAAGCACTAGAGTTAGTCAGATCACCAGAGCAAAATAAGAGCAGTGAGTATTTTTGGCTATTGACTTCTGGTGAAGGATATGTGGACTAACATGATGTTATCACATTATGAAAAAAGTAAGGTGATGCCCATGCAGTAGGTAGAAAATTAGAGGGCATATATACTCACAGTACAAAAATCCTTTTCAGCATTTCAATTATTGAAGGCTCCTCAGCAGTGCAATTGAATAGCTTGTCTGAATAGATGTCAGCTTTGGTACTCCCCAGTGTGTATCTGCACTTGTATGATTCATTGACCTACAAGAAAAGACGATAATAAAATGATGACCTCTTGATAACTAAACATCATATACGCCAAGGGCATGCAAACAACTGAAGATTGAAAAAACCACTGGAGAGAACATTATGTATTTCTCATGTGAACTAGATGTTCCATAGTAGTGTACCTTGAACCTTGCTGTTGTTGACCATACAGCACCAAAATCAGGCCGGCAATTGTGAGGAAGAGCCTCTTTTGGAGCTTCTGCCATTGCATAAGATGTTTGACCAGAAAAATATTCTGTGTATTCAACCTACAGTATTCATCCGCAACACAAGTGAGAAAAACTAACTAACTAAACACATATAGCAATCCTTGTGATACTAATAGTAAACTGAAAGACTGCGGGCAGGCTGTGCAGTGTGCAGTGCACGGCCGCAAGCTGATGTTCGAAATTTAAATCGGTTGTGTCTTTATTTACAGGATTTTATGAACAAACTAGAAACTACAGGTAGAAATGTCCATCATTTATTGCCTTACTTGGGAGTTGAGAGCATGTAGAAAGCTTCGAGGATTTGTATATATCATTATCAGTAAAAGCATTAGACAGCCCAAATCTAGAGGAGATGAATGTGAGGATACTAATCTGTACTATTAAAGGTGAGTTTGCCGTCGTAATGGTTACTCCTCCTTCCCTCCCCTTCCACTGCACGAAAAACAAAA
This sequence comes from Hordeum vulgare subsp. vulgare, assembly GCF_904849725.1. Taxonomy (NCBI): domain Eukaryota; kingdom Viridiplantae; phylum Streptophyta; class Magnoliopsida; order Poales; family Poaceae; genus Hordeum; species Hordeum vulgare. The sequence continues at coordinate 607,670,690 of NC_058519.1, read as the reverse complement.
AGAACAAAAAACCAGGGAAAAGGGTAACGACCGCCCGTCCGTCATCCACGCATCCCACGCAGGCACGCCTCATCTCCTCCACCGCCCCTCACCCCCACTTCCATCTCTCCACTGAGAAAAATAGCCGCCCCGCCCCGCCACCACGGCTCACATTCTCTGCCACGACGAGCCGTCCGCTGCTCGTCTCCGTCGCAGCATTGTGCCTCCCCTTGCTGTCGCGGTTGGGGACTTGGGGTCACCGGTGTAGGAGGAGCCGCCCCCAACGGAGAACGCAACGGCGAACCCGCCAACGGAGAAGCTGTTCCTGGCGGAGAACAGTGGTGTCGAGCACAACGACACTGACCCAAACGCAGGCATCGCGTGCAACCTGTCCTATCCACGACATGGTATCCCAACATCAGTGTGACCGGCACTAACAGCACGCCCTCTACATGGGTCCCACACGGGAGCGATAGGAGAGATGGCAGTACCGTTGAGCTCACAACTGTCATGCACGTTGAGGCGAAGGCAAGACCGGCATAGGCTGCGGCACACATGGTGATGCCGTCGCAGATCCACAAGATCCAATGAATACACTTGTAAGGCTCTTCTGTAATCCCGTTTTCTCTTCAAGAACCCCAACTTGCTCAATAAGATGCTGATTGCTCGTCTGAGTAACTTTAGGTGTTTGCTCATTTGCTTCCGTTAGGTTCTGCCCGTCAATTTTGCTAGCATGCTGAGAAGTATATTTTGTGATACCCGCATTTGTTGCTAGGTGTTTGCTCATTTGCTTCTGTTAGGCTTAAAACAAAGAGTATCAGCCTCCCGAGTCTCTTAGGCATTCAAGTAAGCCTCCGATACCCGCATTTGTTGCTATGTTGAGTTAGCTTTGAGCAGTATTTTGCAGTCAATACTCAATAGAAGTACTTGTCCGACCTATCAGGTGATCCTTTGATTTGTTGAGTTAATACCTGCTGTTTTCTTTATAAATTAGCTACCTAAAACGATGGTTTGCTGCTGACAAGTCATTTTCTTATGAGGTATGTGGGGATCGAATATGTGCATGATCTTCTTTATTTGATATGGTAAATTTGGAAGGTGTTAACCTACTTCAGCAAGTGAAACTAACTTGGAAAAGAAATGAGAGACTGTGCATTTCAGTATCATGATCTTCTTATGTAATTTTGTTTTGCACACCACATGGCCTTCCCCCTCCTAAATTCTGGATACCTATATCCCCACCCATTAATTAACTAAACAAATATAGTAATCCTCATGAATACTAATAGTAAGCGGAAAGACGTGCACGACCGCAAGCTGATGTTCCAGATATAAGTATGTCGTATCTTTTTTAACAGGTCCTTTATAAACAAACTAAAAACTACAGCTAGAATTGTTCATCATTTATTGCCTTATTTGGGAGTTGAGAGCACATAGAAAGCATCAAAGGTCCGTGTATAATATTATCAGTTAAAAGCACTAGACAGGCCAAATCTAGAGGAGCTAAATGTGAGAATAGCTAAAAAGTAGTTAATACAAGATTTATAAAATGTCGCTGTGCTGGTACAAGAAGATAAAGCAAGTGAAACAACCAACCGGCAGCTTTAACAACATTTATAGCTGCTCCACTAGAGAAACAAACACCAATGTAGAATCACAATATAAATTCTCACCTCAAAAACTGAAGCCCAGTAATAGTCATCATGGCAGCGGAATCTTCGATTGCTCGAGGGGTAAAACACATGCTTAGCTTTATAGTTCAACAGTCCAAGCTCGCAAACTTTAGATGACCGAATGTCCAAGCCTACAATACGCCAAGAACCGCATCAGGATAAAGATCAACGCAGCTCGGTCTAAACCGAAAGAGAAAACTAATCACATCCTAAGCTTGCTAACTGAGCCACAGTATAATCAGCATCCAACACACACCACAAGTGATGGCGCGTCGCAATCCACACAGCGACACACCAAGTGGTGAATACTTAAGCAGTTCTTAGACTTTGTGGAGCAGATGGTAAAGTGCATAAATGGAATATACTGTATTACATCACAAAATTTGCACTAAGCTCTCCACGCTAAACACCAAGACAGCTAATTTGCATGCTAACTTCAGCACCCGGTTGGATTCCTAAGCTCTGGAAACAGCATGGGAGTAAATCGGGAGGGAAGGTACAGCGGCGGACCGGTGGAGAGGATGCGGCAGGTGGAGGGCATGGAGACGGACGCGTTGGAGGAGAGCCCGCCGAGGAGGAGGCCAGCGATGCCGAAGAGAAAGGAGAAGAGGAATGACGCTGCGATGGGGAGGGCCATCACGAGGGCCCCGCGGGCTGTGATCCCGCACCGCCGCCTGCACCGCTCCGCTGGGTCCGCCCCTTTGCCCGGGGCGGCCCGTGGCGGCGCGGGCTCTGCCGCCGACGGATCCATCAAGTGGACGCGCGATCCATCACCGGTAGGCCGGCAAGCGGCGGTCGCCGGACGCCGGCGGTGGAGAGAGGTGAAGGAGGATGGAATTGGGGGTGAGCGATGGTTGGAGATGGGCATAGCGACCGTACTTTTCTTGGGCTTGGGTGGTGTGCCTGCTGGGACGATCGAAGGCTGTTTGGGCCGCGTATCTGCAGCCTGTCAAGCTTAGTCAACGAATGCTGCTCTATGGACCGGTTTTCATTTTCGTCTTTACCAAGAAAAAAAAAATACCCCAGCATCTCTACCCTTTGTGCCTCTCACGCCAATGGCGAGCAGAGAGAGAAAAGGGGTTAGACATTTGAAAATGATGCTATCTTAGAAGTGTCGCATAGTAGTAACAGATCTCTTAACAACAATGTCTCGTTAATTTTCAGTAATGTCTAGTTATTAGAGACTAGTACAAATGCCCGTGCGTTGCAATGGGTTATAAATTTAATTAAGGTTGGCCCTTGTATTTTTTATAATTAATTAAATTCTATGACTAACAGTTTCATTTGTAATTTTGTTTTGTTAATTAATGATAGCATATGGATTAGAACATTTTTTTTATCTTCCTGATATATGTGTTTGCATTTGTAATCTAAGTGAGTCTTAATTTGATTGCAAACATATCAGACAGCTACATCGAAAACAATCAATTTGTAAGTACGTGCATACCAAATGTTCCAGGTTGTGTATTAATATCGATATTCTTAAAAATATAAATAGCAAAACAGTTTTTATTAATGAAAAATCAAATCTCAGCCATTTGCACAAATGTTGGTTAGAGATCAGATACTTGACCTTACCTCACTCTTTCTAGATCAAATAGGTATTCGATTTCTCTCAACATGTAAGTAAGGCACTACATGAATCTCATGTGATTGTCCCTTTTGCAGCACATCTCTCAGTGGGAATCGCATCCATGACTTCTGGCACTGGTACGGGTAAGCAGAAAAGGTAATATCCTCGGGTAAGGCAAAGCACATTCGAAGACTGCCTTTTGATTCGTATCCTCGGAAAATAACGAGCTATTAAAAAAGAGAAATGTGGAGACGCGGAAAGGAAAAGGATTGAGTAGGCTTATATAAACAACATTGTATATTTTTTATACATTAGAAACATTTTTTTGCGTATGACATCACAAACATTATTGAGTTTTGATGTCTAATTTTTTAATACGCATTTTACATATTTTGTATGCATCATGAATATTTTTTATATACATGTTTTACATTATTCAAATACACGATTAACATTTTTGAAAAGTTCTATTTTTTATGTCTACTTTGGTCCATACACATTATATATTTTGTATATGTTTTCTTATACACCGGAAATATTTTCCTATACACATTTAAAGTCTTTTAGAAACATGATCAATATTTTTCAAAATAAAAGAAAAAAATATTATTTATTGTCCATACGCATTTACACTTTTTTGTCTACAAATTTGACATTTCTTTAATTCATGATTAACATGTATGCAAAGTTTATAGAAATAAAGGCAAAAGAGAAAAACAAAAATAGAAAAAGTGCGAAATAGAAGAACAAAAAGGGTTATACAATTTTTTTTATTGTCCATACGCATTGTATATTTTTTTGTATATGTGGAAACTTTTTTATCTACAAATTTGACAGTTTTTTAATCTATGATTAATATGTGTGCAAAGTTTATCGAAATCTCTCCCTAATAATAAAGCAATTTGGGTTTCTGGTCGTCCGTCATGGCATTTTTGTAAAAAAGCCCCTGTTATTTTCAATGTTCAACCCGCGGTCCTTCAGATACCCAGGCTCTCCTCTTTCCCTCGCCTCCCGATCTAGGCCGACGGTGTCTCCCTGGCCTCCCGATCCCAGCCGCCAGGAGCCGGCGGTGCGTGCGCGGCTTGATCCGGTGCGGCGCCGGCCACCGGCAGACGCCGGTGGTCGCAGCACCCTGCACCACCGTTCCCCGCCTCATATCCCCCTCTTGCAGCGGCTTCGGCGGTGGCCGCCGATTCGGAGCAGCCCGCCGCCGGATCTCCTCCTCCTCCTCCGGCGGGGCAGGCCGTGGACCCCGCGGAGCAGGCCCCGGAGCGGGCGCAGTCCCCGAAGAAGGCCAAGCCCAAGGGCGGCGTCAACCTCCGCAAGAGCCTCGCCTGGGACAAGGCCTTCTTCACCACTCTTTTGTTCCCTGACTGCTGCGTGTCATAATACGCGTTGTAGGCTCATGGATACTGATCTGGATTGCTGCCACCAGTCCTGCCAGATCCTAACGTTTCCCTTTCCAGCTCCATAGTTGTCTTTTGTTATAGCAGACCTGTTATTATCCTGATGCGTTGATTGATAGCAGCTAACGATTTCTTACCATTTCCCTTTCCAGGTCTGTAGTTGTCTTTTGTTATAGCAGACCTGTTATTATCCTGATGCGTCGATTGATAGCAGCTAGCGTTTTCTTACCATTTCCCTTTCCAGCTCCGTAGTTGTCTTTTGTTATAGCAGACCTGTTATTATCCTGATGCGTTGATTGATAGTAGCTAACGCTTTCTCCTGGTCTGAGCAGGCGTTCTGGATACCGAGGAATTGGGCATTGTGAACAACACTTTCCGTAAGTCGCATGGTTCAAGGCTACTGCCAGGAATAGCAGAGGAACTGAGTAGGTCAACCGAGTCCACTACCTCAACGCTGGACAGCGAAAGCTTTGTGCTGGAAAGCCTTGAGACAGAGCTGTTTGACAATGTCCGTGCTTCGATTCAGAGAACACTTGGAAAACCCGATAAAGCTCCAGGCATGGCTTTTGCTAGCTCAAAGACCCCTAGGGCAACAGCAAAGGCACCTCCTGTCACAGGTGGCATGTTACAAACTCACAAGTTGATGCGAAATGCTAATTTCTTGGCACCTCCTGTCACAGGTGGCATGTTACAAACTCACAAGTTGATGCGAAATGCTAATTTCTTATGCTGTAACTTCAGGGAACATCGTCTGCTCTATTTTTTAATTAATGTGATTGCCGTGTTGCTACTTTCCAGCGAGAAATGGGGTTGATCGGATACCTCCTGTTTCCTGCAATACTTGTTAATGCTGCCTCAGATAAGGCCTCCTGCTTCAACAAGCAATGGGTCCGTTGGTGGTAGCAAGCAAAGGCCCCAAGTCACCCTGAAAGAGCGTGCAGCTAGAAGAGTGGTATGTTACATGCTTGTAATTCCAAAATATCCATGAACTTTCTGTAGTTTAGCTGTCTACCCCTAACTAGAGGTTTAGGATTTGTGGGATGCTTGCTACATTCACCAGGATGCTATAATTGTAGTGAACCATTTCTTGCATTTACCGATAATTAGCTTACTTGTGAAACCTTATTGCGGAACTGCACAGAACTAATTAAAAAAGCTCCAGTTAGATAATTTTGTTATCTTTTAGGGGAACAAAGCTGGCCACTTGCTTGTATAAGGGCACTGGAACGGCAGGTGGGACTTGACTGTTTAGTCGGTGCTACTGGCATTGCTTGGTGGAAGGGCATATGTAAAAAAATGTTTTCGCTTCTCCAACGTATGGCGGAGGGCATTTTGTAGATAAGATATACCAGTAGCAAGTAATTTGTGCTGTAGTCTTAACAAGGGTGACGTGGCATACGGTATGGGTGCCAACAGAAAGCGACCACATCCGCAACGCAAGACCGCAACCGAGTTGCTTTTGCTGGCTGCCCCAAGCTTGGTCTCGATTCTGGGAAATACTTACTACGTAGCCGACTGGCCGTGCCTTAGAGACAAAGGCAGAGAAAGAGATGAGCGTCACCTTAGCCGCGTGAGCAAATCACACGGACGGAACCACAAAATCACGGTAGCTACCGGCAGGCTTACGCCGCTGATCCGGACCGGAGGCAACCACAACCTCACCTTGGGGCTGCCCCAACCCTGTGCACTCGATTTATAAGGTATGAACACGATACAAAATTAAAATGTAGTTTGGATTTGCCATATACCAAAATTACACAAAATCATGATTTAAAAACATAAATAAAATAAATACAAACAACATATCTCCCTTTAATAATAAAGCGCGGAACGCTTATGTCGTCCGTCGTGGCAGTTTTGCAAAACTGTGATATTTTTGTCCCGTTGGAATATGAGAGCATCACTTTATTTTTTGTTCAATCACAGAAAATGGATCACGACTTTGAATCAATCATTGTTGCTTGTAATATTAGTTGGAAACTAGATATATGGATTAAAGAAATCCAGGTTAAGCATTGATCTAGAGATTGGATGCCACAGCCGGAATCGAACCTGGGTCTCCTGGGTAGCACAGCGCACACCGAACCAGTTGGCCTAGGCTGCTCTTGTGCTAAAATATGGAACGGCGTCCTTTAGAAAAAGATAGCCGAATCGAAGTTTAAAACCGAATCGTTTTTGTCACTTACAGGTGGCATTGGTGGGTAATTTTGACGAACTTTAAGGACAAATTTAATGACGCACCACAGAAGCAATAGGTGCTTTATTAGTAGGTATAGATATAGATATAGATAAGATTATGAAATAATCAGTGTACATCATATTTTTATTGCCTTCTCTAGATTATGTGTCATCAGACAATATTATTAACCACTGTAGACGCCCTAAAAAACAAGGTATGTCAGTTATTGGTTATGTCTTCGAGATGAAACGAGCTTGTATTACTTCAGCAATAGTGCTACACTTGTTTTCGCATATTTTGCATAAATCATTTGGCCTAGCACCTGACCAGACTATCATGAATTGGGAGCAGTGTCCCATCTCAGCCATGAAGTGTGCAACACCATCCGTTGATCTTTGGACACGGACAAAGCAATCTCGTTGGATCCCATGCAGAAGACTCTTCGTCTCCTCCATCATGCCAGCCAACGAAGATCACTTGGTACTCCTGTTTGAGAGAGCATCCACTACTTTGCAATCTAGTTCAATGATCAATGACATGTCCGTCCGCTGCACCGTCAGGGCATACCCTCCAGACACGCTGCAATTTCTACCTCCATCTGGGATCTATATGAGTGAAGGAAACTGACACTTGAGAAAATGATGGCTCATGTGTCGTTCCTTAAAACCATGTCAGCTCTAGTGCTTTGGTCGACATCGTCTGAACTGTCCACATTTAACATAGACCATCCCGAGTCAGGTTTGTTTCAGGGTAATCCTGCTACCCCAGTTGTGGAAGAGCTGGGCATTTCGTTTGCCAACCTGCAACATACTCTATAGTGGAAATGATTGGTTAAATGCCAAAATGTGGCACACTCATATTTAGTGAAGCCAAAAAGTTAACTATTGATTGGTTGATGACCAAAAGTGTATAGTACATCGTCTATCCCTTGAAGGGACAAGAATAATGAGTTTTTCGATGAATGCTCTACATTTGGTTGAAAGAACGAAATGAACAAAAGCCATCAGATTCTCAACTTATTCCCTCCCAACCTTGTTGAACTCATCCTAGGATTGCTTCTCGCCTCACCCTATAAATGTTTGGCTCACTCCCACGGCCCCTCCTCTGAGCGAAACTGGCCCTTCACCATCGCTATCCCCTTGTCCTTGTCACCTTTGCTCGAATGGACGTATCGGCGATGATGGTTGAACTATAGGGGATGATGGCTAAACTCATCTTTCACCCGCATCCATCCATGTCCTAAATCACCTCTCTCTCCTTCCCTCATCTCCTATAGTGTTCTAGTTATTTTTCAAGATACCATGCATGTGATTGATCCAAACAGGGATCCCCCGACCCTAGTATGTGTGCAAGGAGACACTGAATGTGGCGGCGACAGCCAGCGAGGACTCGTTGGTGTCGAGGCCCAATGTGTGCTCTTCTTCGAACAGTCACACCACTAATGGATTCAATGTCGACCTCCGCTAGTCCATTCGACCTAGCACAATTTGTTTGATTGAGGGCACGCCATTGGAGTACAAGCGGTGGAGGTTGATACCACAAAAGGTTTTCCCATTTTATCTCTCAGGGTGATTCACACTACCAAGCTTACTACTTCACTTTACAAGGGTAGGAGGTTTTCGTTTCCTTTCCAGTTTTATCAATGTATTACTTCTTGCCTTCTTGATCATGTTCTAGCTTCCTTATTTTTTTATTGATGCACAAGAAGGAGAGCGTTGTTGTTGAGTTGGCGTGATCCTGAACTGGACACTTTGAGAATCAATTTTTATGAAAAATAATACTCCCTCCATTCCCTTATACAAGGCCACTATGAAAAATACATTTTGCATCTATATAAGTGTGACAGCCCGATGCCGGCGTTTCAGAAGATTTCCCGTCTATTTCGTTTTCATCGTGTGTCTATTTTCTTTTGTGGCATCATCATCGCATCATGCGCATCATCTGCATTGCATCGGCTTCTCCGTTGCCGCCCATTTTCAAAACTTGCATCCGTTGTTAGTTGCCGGTTCTCGTCGTTGTCCGTTCTGAGCCCGACCGCACACGCACGCGCCCGCGGCATCGTCAAACCCTGTTTGAAAAGTGCGTTTAAAACTTTCTCTGATCGGGATGAAATTTGGCATGCGGTCGTAATTAGTTATAGCCAGGCTGCCTGTCGAATTTCGTCGCGATCGGAGTTCGTGTGGTACCCGAACGGTCGACCGTAGCGGCACCGTCTGCGGTTATTCGTCGGACGGTTGTCGGTGTTTTCAAAATCGTAGCCGCGCCGCCCGTTCTCCCTCTCGTCTCCGGATATCCCCTTTACACGGCCTCGTAACCGTTCCCGCGTTCGGAATTAGTCGAATCCGACCCCGCGGTTGGATCCGAAACGGAATTCCGGTAAACCTAACCCCCCCTTCCCTATAAATAGGACCTCCCATGCCATTTTTAGCAACCCTACCCATTTGCCTCGAAAACCGTGCAAACCCTAATCCTCCCGCAGCCACTCTCTCTCCTCCCTCCCTCCTCTGCGCCGCCGCCGGGCCTGCGAGCCCACGGCAGGCCCGCCCGAGCCCGGTTCGTCCCGTCGCGCCAGCCGCCTTTGCCCGAGCTCCAGATCGGGGAGGAGCCCCGATCCAGAGCCCGTGCGCCCCGTCGCTGCCGGTTCCTCGCCGGGGGACTGCCACCCCGCGACGGCCACCGGACCCGCCGTCGGCTAGCCTCGCCGGCCAACACCTCCTGTCGCGTGCCGCTCGCTGCCTGGAACCGCGCCCCAGTTCGCCGGACATGGCCTCGGTCCCGGCTGGAACCGCAGCCGCTGCTGGCGTCCTTCGCCCAGGCCGCGTCAGATCCGCGCCGGGATTCCGCCGCCACCTCAACCCCGCGCCAGCCCCGCCGCCAGCTCCGCCGCCCCGCGCCTTCCCCGACGCTGCAATAGCCTGCTTCCGCCGCCAGCGCGAGCTCCTGCCTCCCCTCGTCCCGATCGGATCTGGGGAGAGGCCAGCTCGCTCGCCCTCGCTCGGCTGAGCCCTGAGCCCAGGCCGGCCCAGCTCGTGTGCGCCGCCGCCTCCCGAGGTCCAGGCCTCCCAGGCCAGGCGCTCGGCCTCCCACCGCCTCGCAGCCTCCGCCGGCCCATCTCCAGGCAAGGCCCGAGGTGAGCAGCTCCTTTCCCACCACTATCCAGCGCCCCAGTACGGTATAGCTATGTTGCGCCACTGTTTAGGCCCGTTAGTAATTTAGGGGTTTTCGGAATTAATATAAATCCAAAAAATAGACGTATTTTAAAACGCGGGTATCTTTTAAACCGTTAGTCAGATCGCGATGAATTAGATATGTTTTTCGTGTAGTTTTGCGCGTAGAATCCGTTTTCGCAACTTGCATAATTGTTTGACGTTGTTTGACGTGTCGAATGCATAGATTAGCGTGCTGTTCCAATAGGATACGTCCCGTATTTAATTTCCGCGCAAGTCCGGGTTGCTCGAATGCCTTAGATAAAATGTCATGCTCTAGGGACCCTTTTACCATGTATTTTAGAGCGGTCATTTGTATTTTTGCGTGTAGGGACTGCCGCTAGTTTATTTTTCCGTGCTTAGGTTGTTATCTCGCATTTAAGTGTGGCATTATTTTTTGTTGCAACCCCATATATTTTATATGTTTTCGGGGTAGAAAAATCCATTGGATTTTTCTGTGCAATTAGTTTTAGCTTTTGAGCAAATTAGTTCGCGCGATATTTTGCTATGTTGCCCTCTTGTCTTTTTCGTTGGATTTATTCCGTGCTTCGTTTGGACGAGTTGTCAACTAGGGAGTTGTTCTTTGATGTTTAGTCTAGCCCCTGGTAATTTTTGGTTGCAATAGAAATGCATGTTTAGGTGTGGTTTGATTGCTCTCAAGTTGCTAGAAATAGTGCTGATTTGGAGGTGCTGAAATATTTCTAAGTCTGGAATCTGTTATATTTTGTTGCTGTCTTGTCTGGCTTGTATCTTGTGATCTGTAGCTCTTTTGAGGTTGGTTCAATGGAGTTAATTGTAGCCCTTGTGTTTCTCTAGCCACTAGTAGAAAACGGGCCTTTGGCCTGGACCATTTAGTCCCGGCCTGCCTCTAGGCCGGGACTAAAGACCCGGCCACGTCGCCCCAATTCTCAATGCCTCCCTCGAGGCTTTAGTCCCGGCCCGTAAGGAGCCTTTAGTCCCGGTTCGTGTCCCAAACTGGGACTAAAGGGCTACGCGGCGGGCAGTGGTGGTGGCAACCGTTCGTATCCCCCTTTAGTCCCGGTTGGTGGCTCAACCCGGGACTAAAGGACTAACATGTGGCCTGCCGTAGTGGGGCGACCGTTGGCATACCTCTTTAGTCCCGGTTGGTGGTTGAACCCGGGACTAAAAGCCTAACACGTGGCCTGCCGTAGTGGTGGCAACCGTTTGGTATACCTCTTTAGTCCCGGTTGGTGGCTCAAACCGGGATTAAAGGCCCAAACGGTTTGCATCCCGCGTCGTTTCGGGCGATGAAAAGCACGAACCGAAGCGTACAGTCGCCATTTCTCTGTTCTTCTTCTCTCTCGCGTCGCCCTCTCTGTTCTTCTTCTCTCTCGCGTCGCCCTCTCTGTTCTTCTCCTCTCTTCTTCCCTTCTCTTCTTCCACCATGCCAACTACCTTTCATGAGGTGGTCGCGCATGGCACGACGAAGCTCCGTGTCGTGTACACGAACCTGAGCACGGAGGTGCCGTTTTTCCTTCAACAGTTGAAGGAACGATGGTTTAACCACACACCGGTTCATGAGAAGTTCTTCGGGCTAGATCTGGAGTACACGGCCGATCAACGCGGTGTTGCCGTCATCCAAATATGCTTCGCCAGCCATGTCTTGATCTTCCAATGGGCGAAGTAAGTTTTGAGGCTTTCTTTGATCCAAGATAATGACATTGTATAAGTTTATTTGTTTCTATCATAGTTGGTTCCCTTCAAATAGTTGTAGTGAAACAATTTTGATTAGTTGAAGGGGAGCACAATCTAATTGGAATAGTGTTCCATAATCTGAAAAATCGTATTAGAATCAACTAGTGTTTAATATGTTCCATTGGAATCATAGTTGGTTCCCATCAAATAGTTGTAGTGAAACAATTTTGATTAGTTGAAGGGGAACACAATCTAATTGGAATAGTGTTCCATAATCTGAAAAATCGTTTAGAATCAACTAGTGTTTAATATGTTCCATTGGAATCATAGTTGGTTCGCTTCAAATAGTTGTAGTGAAACAATTTTGATTAGTTGAAGGAAACACAATCTGATTGGAATAGTGTTCCATAATCTGAAAAATCTGATTGGTTCAATATGTTCCATTGAAATCATAGTTGTAGTGATACAATTTTATGCGGTGTTCTTTGATCCAAGGTTATGAAAATTGAATATAGCTAGTGATCTCTCTAGGTTCCATTAGATAGCAATATGATATGTCATAGTCATGAAAATTGCATATAGCTAGTGATCTCTCTAGGTTCCATTGGATAGCTATAGTGATCTCTCTAGGTTCCATTGCATATGTTCTATTTGAATCCTAAAGATAAGTTTCTCTTTAGTTGTAGTGAAACATGTTTCCTTATTGCAGCAGTATGTAACATTTGTTCCATTCTAATTTGTTTCTGTTGCAGGAGTGACAAGCATTGTCCTGGACTCATAGAGTTCCTTCGCAGCGGCGTCACTTTTGCTTCCGTTGACATAAGGAACGACAGGCTGAAGATGAGGCACAGCTTCGGTATTGAGATACCAGCTGGTTGCCTCGTTGATCTCCAAACGATATTCAGGCTTCGACATAACAAGACTTCGATGGCTCATATGGCAGTTGCCTTGATCGATGAGTCATATGGTGATATGAAGACCAGTTTCCCAAAGTATCAGCACAGACTTTGGGAGAAGGGCCCACTTGATGATATCAACATTCAGTATGCAGCAAAAGATGCATACATTTCATACGAGTTGTACCGCAAGATTCGAGTCGTCAACTATGGCCAGCGTCACCTCGAGGAACTTGGACATTCTGATTTAGATGATTCAGACGAGTAGTGTTCTGAACGTCTAACACTTGTATATATATCTATGGTAGCTATTATTATGTACTGTTTGGGCTAGTATCATGTACTTCTTGGACCAATTTATATATGTCTAGTTTCTGTTTGTGCCATTATAGTTTCCAAATTTGAATGGTTTAGCCCTTTCTAACTTCATTTGCTACTTTTGAATGGTTTAGCCCTTTCTAACTTCATGGTATCATGCATTTCGACCACATATATATACAAAAAGTCTTCAGTTCAAATAAGTTCAGTGCTTTTCAATTTCAGGGTCAACTAGCTCAAAAAAATAAGTAAATGCACGAAATATACCAAATGAAGTCAGAAATTGTTGAAATTTTGTGATGTGCCTTTGAATGGTGCATTTTGAACACACAAAAAGTATGGAGTTCAAATAAGTTTTAAAAAAATGAAATCCCTTTGTAAGAGATGAGTTCTCGTTCGAAACCCTGCTACTTCGAGAGAGATTGTCAGTTTTGTACACGAAGTGCATCCAGTTTTTGTCGTAGCCCTCTCAACTTTTTAACACATGCTATGTGGGTGAAATTATGATAGCATGCCAACTTTCAACATTTTCAGAGTTCATTTGTAGTGCTTTTCAATTTCAGGGTCAACTAGCTCAAAAAAATAAGTAAATGCACGAAATATACCAAATGAAGTCAGAAATTGTTGAAATTTTGTGATGTGCCTTTGAATGGTGCATTTTTAACACACAAAAAGTATGGAGTTCAAATAAGTTTTAAAAAAATGAAATCCCTTTGTAAGAGATGAGTTCTCGTTCGGAACCCTGCTACTTCAAGAGAGATTGTCAGTTTTTTACACGAACTGCATCCAGTTTTTGTCGTAGCCCTCTCAACTTTTTTACACATTCTATGTGGGTGAAATGATGATAGCATGCCAACTTTCAACATTTTCAGAGTTCATTTGTAGTGCTTTTCAATTTCAGGGTCAACTAGCTCAAAAAAAAAAAGTAAATGCACGAAATATACCAAATGAAGTCAGAAATTGTTGAAATTTTGTGATGTGCCTTTGAATGGTGCATTTTTAACACACAAAAAGTATGGAGTTCAAATAAGTTTAAAAAAATGAAATCCCTTTTGTAAGAGATGAGTTCTCGTTCGAAACCCTGCTACTTCAAGAGAGATTGTCAGTTTTGTACACGAAGTGCATCCAGTTTTTGTCGTAGCCCTCTCAACTTTTTAACACATGCTATGTGGGTGAAATTATGATAGCATGCCAACTTTCAACATTTTCAGAGTTCATTTGTAGTGCTTTTCAATTTCAGGGTCAACTAGCTCAAAAAAATAAGTAAATGCACGAAATATACCAAATGAAGTCAGAAATTGTTGAAATTTTGTGATGTGCCTTTGAATGGTGCATTTTGAACACACAAAAATTATGGAGTTCAAATAATTTAAAAAAAATGAATTCCCTTTGTAAGAGATGAGTTCTCGTTCGAAACCCTCCTACTTCGAGAGAGATTGTCAGTTTTGTACACGAAGTGCATCCAGTTTTTGTCGTAGCCCTCTCAACTTTTTAACACATGCTATGTGGGTGAAATGATGATAGCATGCCAAATTTCAACATTTACAGAGTTCATTTGTAGTGCTTTTCAATTTCAGGGTCAACTAGCTCAAAAAAATAAGTAAATGCACGAAATATACCAAATGAAGTCAAAATAACAAAATAGATAATAGTTTGGATAGTCAAAATTATTAATTATAAAAATAAAAAATAGTTTTGCATTATTTATTCAATTTGAAACACTTTTCATTATCATAGTTTTGTCAAATTCTCAAATATGCAAAAAGAATTTTTAATAAACATAGTTTTTAATTGAAAATAACAAAATAGATAATAGTTTGGATAGTCAAAATTATTAATTATGAAAATAAAAAATAGTTTTGCATTATTTATTCAATTTGAAACACTTCTCATTATCATAGTTTTGTCAAATTCTCAAATATGCAAAAAGAATTTTTAATAAACATAGTTTTTAATTGAAAATAACAAAATAGATAATAGTTTGGATAGTCAAAATTACTAATTATGAAAATAAAAAAAATTGAAACTATATTCGAAATCTAGAGAATATTCAACCTAAATTCTCATTTGAATTTAGATTGAATTTTCCCTATAATTTCTAATATAGTTACAATTTGCAGTGAGTTTAGGCCCGTAAGCTTGCTTTAGAGAGGAGCTCGATGGAGAAGCTGCGACGGGGCTTATAAACAAGTGTTAGTCCCCCTCGCTGGGCGAGGTGGGACTAAACTTATCGTACAGCCGAGCCACGCCCCGGGACTAAAGGGTGTCTTTAGTCCCGGTTGGAGCCACGCCCCGGGACTAAAGACCCCCTGCTTCCCGCCTCTTGGTCTGCCCGAAAAGAGGCCTTTAGTCCCGGCTCGTGGCTCCACCCGGGACTAAAGGGGGTCTTTAGTCCCGGCCCGAGCCACGCAACGGGACTATAGATCCACCTATATAAGCGGGACTTCGAAAATTTCCAACCCAATTCGTCCATTTCTCTTCTTCTTCCTCTCGTTCTCCTGCCCGGCACGGCACAGCGACGAACGTAACCGACGCCGTCAGGCTGCCCGCCGTCCTGCTCGCCGTC
The DNA here is from genome assembly GCF_904849725.1 of Hordeum vulgare subsp. vulgare. Lineage (NCBI taxonomy): Eukaryota > Viridiplantae > Streptophyta > Magnoliopsida > Poales > Poaceae > Hordeum > Hordeum vulgare. Next base: position 607,655,238 of record NC_058519.1, on the reverse strand, counting down.
AGCCGTCCTCCTCGCCGCCATGCCGTCCTCCTCGCCGTCGCGCCGTCCTCCTCGCCAACACTCCGGCCAGTAAGCCCCCCGCCCCCTCCTTCCCAACACTCCGGCCAGTATAGAAGAAAAGAAGAAAAAAGAGAAGAGAAGAAGAAAAAGGAGAAGAAAGGAAGAAAAAGGAGAAGAAAAGAAGAAAAAGAAAAGATTTTTTTGTCATTTAATTCCTATTGTTATTAGGTTTGTGCTAGATTATTAGGGTTAGTAATATTTAGAATTAGGTTAGGGTTACAAGAAGAAGAAATATGAACAAAAATAAGAAAATAAGATTAGGAAAAATGAAAATAAGAAGAGGAGGAGAAGAAAAGAAGAAAAAGTGTATATTGTATAGTGTATATGCTTAAGTGTATAGTGTATATAGTGTATAGTGTATAAGGAGAGGAGGAATTTTGCTATAGTGTATATAGTGTATAGTGTATAAGAAAAGAAGAAAAGAAGAGGAGGAGAAGAGAAGAAAAGAAGAGGAGGAGAAGAGAAGAAAGAAGAGGAGGAGAAGAAAAATGAAAATAAGTGTTAATAGTTTAATTTTGCTATTGTATATGCTTAAGTGTTAATAGTTTATTTTTAGCAAGAAAATTAATAGAACTAGTTTATTTTTTAGTTCATTTTACGATGCCTATCCCGCATCCTCGTCTTCGACTCGGCGGAGGACACCTGCTTGATCAGAGGGGCCCCGTCCGGGACTGGGCTCCGCCCGGCTGGTATTGGGAGGTGCTACCTTTCGGGGGGCGTAGGTTGGTGAGGAGCCAGCCCGTCGTTGACCCGATTCTTGTTTGGTGGCGGTCGCGTGGGCCGGTGAGGGTGCCGAGGCTTTCGGACACCGCGGAGGTGGTACTTCACCGTGTCAGCGAGGAGGATGAGCACGTCCGTCGCTACATGGTTGCGTTGGAGGGCAGGTTCGAGCATACCTGGCAAGTTCTTCGGGGATCTCACTGGAGCTATGATCCTGTGATGGTTCCTTCTCTTTGGGTGTCCACCGCCCGCGCCGATACCCGTCGGGCGCTACGGTTCTAGATGTATTAGTGATGCTATATGTATGATAGTATTCGAGGAGTATTAATGATAATATTCGACGATGTACGGACAAAAGTGATGATGTATTAGCTTATAACTGAATGCATGCTAATTTGAACACTACTTTATTTTACGATTTGGTTTTGCTTATTGAATGCTCAAATTGGAAAATTACTCCTACTTTGAATACTATGCAGAAATCTAGGAGTCTCAAATTGGAAAAGTACTCCTACTTTGGTTTTTGGTACAAGGGTTAAGAGAATCCGTTTTTGCTGAACTATGGATCCACATATCAGGAACCTCGAAGAGGAAGAACTTCTGGAAGATATAATCAAAGACGGCCCCGACGTTGAACCAGCTGAATCTCCGTCGTTATATCTAAACCAGGACGTTGGAATGGAGGTCGAGCGACACGAAGATGAAGCCGGTGGGGCAGGAGATAGGTCCAATGACGGAGAAGGTGATAGCTCCACTAATGGAGAAGCCGGTGAAGAGGAGAAGTCCGGCGAGGTATACATATGAAGTTCGACAATCACTTGTAATATGTGAAAAATATTGGAGATAGCTCTATATTGTATACATGTACATTCATTTGACGAATGTTTCTCCCTCTTAGGCCTCCACATCGAGCAAAACTACGAAACGAGGCCCGACTAGAAAGTTGGATGCACGAACGCATTACACATTTGAGGTGATATTTCCTACGGGCGAACCCAAGCTTCCTAAGAATGCTGCTGACACATTCAAGAAGCAATGCGGAGTTCTCGTTAGGGATCACGTCCCGATCAGCGTTCGGGAGTGGAACAAGCGCAAAGGGGCAGCCGATAGTGACTATGTCGCCGAAAGGTACAAAGATAATCTTTGGAATGATCTCATGTCACATTTCAACCTGCCAGAATGTGAGAATGAAGACGCCGCAAACAAACTGAGGGCCAAAGTCAAGAAGTGGACTCTGAAGAAGATGGCCGAACTGTTCCATAGCTGGTAGAAGAAGCTATGGAAAAACTATTTGAAGACACAGAAAGTGCCAGTATTCGAGGGGTATCTAGCCAAGCAGGCGAATCACTGGAAGGCATTTCAAGAGTACAAGGAGTCAGAAGATGCCCAGGCATTATCAGAAAAGAACAAGATAAATGCCGACAAGAAGATATATCACCACAAGATGGGGCCAGGGGGCTATGAGACTGCCATCCCAAAGTGGGATAAGAAAGAGCAAGATCTGATAGATAAAGGCGTCGTACCTGAACCACTCCGTGATGAGTGGGAATTGAGCGCAAGAAATTGGTTCCTTGCGCATGATGGGTCGTACAACAAAACAACAGGGGACCTCATCTGCAATGACAATCTTAGGATACCCAGGGAGAATTGGAAAAGGATAGTGAAAGAAATTAAGGAGGGAAGAAGAAAGTTCACTGCAGATAGAGAGAAAGATTTGCTCACACTGGTCCTCGGCAATGACGAATATGGAGGACGAACGCGAGGCTTCGGTCCTGCTTACCCGTGGTGGCTTGGGTTTGCCAGAGGCCAAGACACTTACAGAAGCCGAGAGAGAGCAAAGAAGCGGCAGCAGGATGAGGAGAATGACAAGTTCAACCAGTTGCTTGCCAGGATTAACGAGCAACACAAGCAGATTGATGAGCTTAGAGGAGTACCGCGCCACGAAGATCCTGCAGTTGATATTACCGGCGCCCCATCTAAGCGGAAAAGCAACGTGGCTGAATCTGAGGCCCCGCCCGACGATGAACGAAGAATGATAGAGGGCGGTCCAGGCTACCCCGTGGATGGAATCAAGGAGTCAACATCATGTGAACTCCATCAGAAATTCAAGAACATATCCATGAAGGTGGCCGTCGGACAAGCTTTACCTTCTGGCCCTGATGCACGCTGGCATGGCCGTGAGATTCCAGCTGGCTGTGCTAAAGTCGGGGTGGATGAAATCATGACGGGGTTTAATGATATGGAGCTCTACATAGCTGGACCCGAAGATGAGAGGACACTCGGAGAAGTACTGGGTGGAGTCATCCTATGGGACAAGAACTACATCAAGCTTCCAGGCTCGGCCCCAAGAACAACACCGCCTCGGAGTCGTCGCAGGTCACCTACACCTCCATTACCTCCAAGCCCTCCACATGACATCGGCCAGCACAACACGAGTCCATCTCGATCACCGCCGCCGGACTTGGGTCGTCCGTCTCCGCCGCCGCCCGCACATGATACTAAGCGGAAGTGTGCCAGCAAGAACGCTTCGTCGATGATTTCTAAGGGACGGAGCTCCCCAAAGCGCAAACTGTCGCCCCTCCCAAAGGTACCTAATGTTAATCTTCCTATCAGACCTTATGATCGTACCCCCGAGGAAAACGCCAGGATAGCAAAGGAACAACATGAGGCGCAGATGAAAAGGAAGGAACCCGAGCCCCGCCCGAAATACACCGAGAAGAACATAGCATGGGCAAAAGACTTCATAACCACTCCATCACAGTATGACTTACACTATAAGCCTGATGACTATACACGCACATTGTAGAAGGAAGTGAAAAAGAGCAGGTCACATGCAAGTGCAAGTGGGAGCAAATCAAGTTCAACTACAAGCAAGAAAAATCAGACGTTCCTCAGCTTGGACAACAGGCCAAACAGTCGATCCCACCCCTCAAGGTGTTAACCGAGAATGTTCCCCCTCCGGTGCAGGGGCAAACTTTTGAAAAAGCAAAGGAGTTGGCGGATGAATGTGGTATCTTGGTTGAAAATTTGCTGGCTTCCCAAGACGACAGGATACGCAAGGCTGTGGTAGCCCCTAAGCCACAGTTTGTCATGGGAGAGCCTTTGGTCAGCAAAGATGATCTCCCAACAAATATGCTTTACTTGCATAAATGGTACTTAAGTGAATCAAAGAATGGGAGAACGATGATCGTGCTGAGTGTCCCACAGGAGTACTACGGCCGCTCCGAAGAAATCCATATCGACTTTGATGAACTCTTCCAGATGTACAATGGCGACGCCCTCGACAAATTGCTTATGAGTTGCTATTGTCTGTAAGTTTTTCAATTCGTTGTCTACATATAACTTGTTTAGTTATTTCAATTCATTATCTATATATAACTTGTACTCTATTATGCAGAATGAAGATTCTGGAGTGTAAAAGTAAGAGCATCATAAATATTGGGTTTATTGATCCAGATAAAATACATATAGCGACGCTAACTAATTATCCCAAGGAGACGGAGGAAAACCTTCTAAGGTTTCTAAGAGATCAAAATTTCTGTGACCACATACTGTTTCCATACAACTTCAGGTGAGGGTCTTTACTCTGTTGTGTCCATTCACTTATAAGTGTAATTGATAAGTTACTCACACACACACACACACACACACACACACACACACACACACACACACACACACACACACACACACACATATATATATATATATACATGTGCAGCTTCCATTGGATTCTGTTGGACATTCAAATTGATAAGGGAAGAGTTGATGCCTTCGACCCATTATCGAGACCCTTGGAACAGTTCCAAAGCCTACAGGACATGCTCCAAGGGTAATTTTAATCATTCTTGCGCTCTATCGGTCTCTTTCGATGATTTTCTGATATATCAATTAATGAAAAACTTAGCAAATCATTATCCTTGTCGGGCAGGGTTTGGAATCGGTTCAAGTGCGTGACTCCCGGTAACTTTCCTGAGAAGCTGACCTTTAGAGCGGCTCAGGTAAGTAGTAGTATGATATACTTCTATTAATTTTCAATACATTTATGATGCTAGATTATTATTTTGATTATATATATTCCATTCTCATAAAGTGCGACGAGCAGCCACGGGGAACGCATCTATGCGGATACTATGTTTGCGAGACCATTCGCACGTTTACCTCTGAGTTCAAGGAGCACAGATTCGACGTAAGCAATGAACATTCACACCTCTATTTTTACCCGTCATTCTTTGTTATCATGATTGATATTCATATTCATCTCCTCTTCTTATATAGCACACGGCCATGAGGACGAAGGTCGTACTAGAGCAACGCGCGATTGCTGTTGCAGAGGAGCTTGCGGGATTTCTGAGGACAGAAGCTATAGAAGACAAAGGACGATTTACTGTAGCTAAGGGCCATTACTGATGTTCGTCCATGTAATCGAATAGACGGGCTCTAGTCCCGATAATTCAGATCTCCATATAATTGTATATATATGATCGCTTGTAAGATAAGTTAATCTTATAAATATATATGCATAATTATTTATATTTTAAATTATATGAAAACTAATTCCCGAACACAAAACGAGGCATCACGTTAATCTCCTGAACACCTAAACCCTAAAACCCTAAAACCCAGAAATAATTTCATTCAAAAAAAAACCCAAAAGCCAGCAAAATCTGAAAATCTTTAGTCCCGGACCGTGTAACGAACCGGGACTAAAGGGCCTGCCCCTAGGGCGCTACGAGGCGCCCACGTGGAGCACCTTTAGTCCCGGCGTGTAAGAGGGCTGGGACGAAAAGGTTAGGCCTTTAGTCCCGCCCCTTTAGTCTCGGTTGGTGAACCGGGACTAAAGCCCCTTACGGGCCGGGGCTATAGGCCCTGTCCCCACTAGTGAGCATGCTGTGAACTTTCATGCAATTTGGAGCCCTGTAGCTATAGGTTTTTCTGCTGTCAATATGGCTTCAGATCGAAAACTGCACTTTCGTGAAGTGCTATTTTCACTAAGTCTGAAATAGTGTGTGGGATGCCATTTTGTGACTTCTTTTCCTAGTGTTCCATGATGTCATGCTAGTTATTGTTAGTTGTTTGTAGTAGTGATTCTTGCCCTCTTTCGTGTCATGCCTTGCTTGAGTTTATCGGAGTTGTGTAGCCCGTAGTTGCGGGGTGTAGAAAATGCTATGTGGCTGATTTTGGCAGATTGTAGCGATTTCTTGTTTAGCTCGTAGTTTTTGATCCGTAGCTCCGATTTGATCGTGTCCTACATGAAACTTGCTTAGAATCTCATATAGTTTCATTTTCTCTTGCTGGTTGTATGTTTTGAAGTGATCGTGACCGTCGTTGCACACATATTGCATTCATGCCATCATATCTTGCGGTCCTTGTAACTTTTGATCCGTAGCTCCGTTGGAGATGTTCTCTATGTGTAGATTGCTTGAAATGACGCGTAGAATCACGTGAAACTATTTGTTTTGGTGTTTAAAAACCAATTAAATGTGTTAGTTCAGATCTGGACAGAATTGTAAATTAACATGTGAGGTCGTCTCGGAGATGCTATATGTCATTTCGGACCTCATTTAAATTGTCTAGATAGGTAGTTTAATTTATGCTTCACCTCTTGCCATGTTTAACAACATTTAATATTGCCGTGTATCCAAACGGGATAGAACTAAATAAATAAACGTGGAGTTTCGTCAATATGCAACTCGTTGCATATTGAACTTCACTTAATGTGTAGTGTTTGATTGTGTGAATTGTCATGCCGTGACTTGCATGTATTCAACTTCTCATGCATCATATGTGTTCTGCATCGTGTGGTGAATTCCGTGTGTTGATTTGTGTTTCCGGTTTGCTTCGTCTCGATAGAGTTCCGCAGCGTGCCGAATGTGAGGATCCCTTCGGCTACATCGGTTCGTCTGCTTCATGGAGGCATTCTTCTTCCAAGCGGGATCTCAGGCAGGATGACCATTTCCCCAGATACCATTACTATCATTGCCATGCTAGTTTTATCGTTTCTATCGATTATGTCTCGTTGCCTACCACATGTTAAATATCAGCCTCTCAATCATGCCATGACAACCTTCAACCTGTTCGACCTAGCAAACCACTGATTGGCTATGTTACCGCTTGCTTAACCATGTTGTTAGCGTTGCTAGTTGCAGGTGCAGATGCTTCCATGTGATAACATGGGTTCCTTGTCATATCACCATATTAATGCTATTTAATTTAATGCACCTATATACTTGCTAAAAGGTGGAAGGCTCGGCCTTTCTAGCTTGGTGTTTTGTTCCACCTTTGCCCCCCTTAGTTTCGGCTATCGGTGTTATGTTCCATAAACGAGCGCTCCTAACACGATCGGGTTTGTTATGGGGACCCCCTTGATAATTCGTTTTAGATTAAAGCTCGTCTGGCAAGGCCCAACATTGGTACTACATTTGCCCAACATAATAACTTGTTAATACTGAAAGCATAGGGCGTCATGAACCCGAGGAGTAATTTCACATAATACAGGGGGGCCAGTGCTGTTGGTGCTGGTCCAAAACTAGAGCCGTTTGCAGGGCCAACCCGGGGCAACTCGGGAGATTTCTAACAGGCCACCATACGCTGTGCTTATACGTCGTGTCCTGAGAACGAGATACGCGGCTCCTATCGGGATCCTCGACACGTCGGGCGGCCTTGCTGGATTAGTTTTACCTTTGAAAGATATCTTGTGCATCGGGATTCCGGTGATGCTTTGGGTAATCTCAGAGTTGAGGTTTTCCACTAGGAAATCCGACGAGATCGCGAGCTTCGTGATTGAGGATTTCTATGCGGCTTGTGGTAATTTGTGATGGACTAGTTGGAGCACCCGTGCAGGGTTAAATGTTTTTGGAAAGCCGTGCCGTCGGTTATGTGGCAACGTGGAAACTTTGTTTAACACTGGTTCTAGACAACTTGAAGTTAACTTAATTAAAATATGCCAACTGTGTGCGTAACCGTGACTGTCTCTTTCGTGAGTTCTTGCTCCGATCGAGGACACGGTGGGGTTATGTGTGACGTAGGCAGGTGTTCAGGATCATTCATTTGATCAACAGTAGTCCATGTCCGTTATGCGTAGATCTTCCCCCTCTTATTTCTTGTACTCGTAAGTTTAGCCACCCAAAAATATGCTTAGCCGCTGCTGCAACCTCACCACTTAACCATACCTCACCCATTAAGCTTTGCTAGTCTTGATACCTTTGGAAATGAGATTGCAGAGTCCCGTGTGGCTCATAGATTACTACAACACCAGTTGCAGGTACAGGTAAAGATCACTTGACGCGAGCACGTTGATTGTTCATTTGAAGTTGCTTCTTCTTCTTCTTCTTCATCGATCTAGGATGGGTTCCAGGCCGATAGCCTGGGATAGCAAGGATGGACGTCGTTCTTATTTTTCTCGTTTGTTTTCGTCCGTAGTCGGACCCTGCTCTTACTCTTGATGATTATGTAATGTACTGATGTGACTATGATGTAGCTTGTGGCGAGTGTAAGCCAACTCTGTATTTCTATCTCTTCTTTTCAGTACATGTACTTGTAACGATATCCATTCTTGCGACACGACGAGATGCGCTTCTATCCCTGATGAGGCGTTCGTGCCAAATTGAGGATAGGGTCGCATCTTGGGCGTGACAAGTTGGTATCAGAGCAGTACCGACCTAGGAGCCCCCTTGATTGATCGAACTTGGCCGAGTCGAGTCTAGTGAAAAACTGCTTTGAGTCTAGTCATATATCGGAGAGTAGGATTCTTTTTTCTCCTCTTCTATGCTCTTGTGAGGAATCTTGACGTAATAATTTAATTCTACTCCTCTTCTCACTCAAAAAAAAATTTAGGATCACGCGGATATTTTTGGAATCTATATGATGCCGATGTGACGGAGTTCTGTCTTGGTGCCTCCTATCTGCTTTAAGTTTCAGGGGAGTTGAGCTCCAGGGGATTCTTGAGCACATCGTTATCATTCAGATTTCTTAGTATCTCAGAATGAAGGATGTTCGTAATTGCTTCAATACTAGTAGTGGCGAGATAACCCCGATGTCCCCAGTACTGGTGCAGATTGTTTGGGAGTACTGTCATACTCTGTATTGTTGTGATCATGAGGGTCTGTTGTAGATGAAGGTCCGAGATTCTGGTTGTGTGTTGACGGATGTGATAAAGGTGACGGGTTAGTATAGGAGTTGTGTGATATTACTCCTTGTATCCGTGTACCAGATTGCATGACCAGATATTTTGGGAATTCATAGGTGGGAATTCAAGTAGTTGCTTATAGGACAATCTTCCAACAAATGTATGATGTTAGGTTGGGGATTCGACATCTAGTGGATTCCTGTCCACGAAAATATCGGACGAAATCTTTGTCATGAGTTTGTTCTGGCTTGTTTCATAAGCCTCACTCTTTGTTTTGTTGGAATATGGTAATTCAAGTTGCTTCGATGTCAAGTGGTGATTTCAGATCTTTCCAAGAGGTGTTCTCATAATTTTTTATGTGAATGCTAATTCTTTTGTTCATTCAAATTGTCATATCAATTCTTGTCTACCGGAGTTGTCATATCAATTCTTTTCCAACCGCTGTGCTTCTCTTCAGTGAATTCAATCCTCTCTAATTTTTGCAGATCATTCTCTCAATCCTTTCCGGAGTTCATCTCATCTGTCTCAAGTTGTCTTTGTTTTTCCCCGCCCTTCCACCCTTTTCTTCAGTAATTGGATTACATCCAAGTGCATTTCATTTCTTTATAGCTTCCGCTATCTGTTTTTTCTCTCTTACCCGGTGATTCATTGTGAAGATTCTCAGGAGCTTCGTGTTCATCCTTATTCAGTCGTGTTATCTTTTCCGGTGAATTCAATGCATTTATCCGTGTTCATTGTATCCTATTCATCCTTGTAATTTTTCCCATGTTGGAAATTCTCATGAGTCTTCTTATTGTCATTTCTCTCTATTCCATCCGGAGTGCTGAAGTTATCTCAGGGGTTCTTATTTCCAATTCTTTTGAGGTGCTATCCTCATCTAGTTTTCTTATACCGGTGCAATCTCTCTTTCTAATCTATTGTTTCAACGGTGGTTTCTTTGAGTGGGCCCATAACCCACATGTTCTTTCCCAGGATCTTTCCTGGCTCTTTTAATCCTTGCCCGGAGATCATTAATTCTTTTCAACTATGACGTAAGTATGATTTCCATCAGTCATATCCCTTCGTCAAGATCTATTTGAATTAATTCTCATAGTTGGCTCAACCTTTCATTCTTCATTATTCCGGAGTGTCTCGGTAATTCTTGGTGATGTTCTTCTCGTCATTCTCTCCATTGAAGATTCGAAGGAGTATTTCTCTCAAATCTTTGTTCTTTCTCTTGGAGAGTCGTCATTTCAGCTTGGTGCCATCATCTTAATTGTTCCCAATCATGAGTATCCCTTTCTTGCTATCCGGTGCTTCTGTGAGTTGTTTTTATTTCTCGTTCCTCCGAAGGCCATCATTTTAGAAGATTCTTCGTTCTCAACTTTCAGCTTCATCCTCAATTCTTCTCAATTGTTGTCTCTTCGTTCGTCTCTTGTTTATCCGGTGCCTTGTTCTAGTTTTATTTCAGGTGGGTCATGATCTCTTCATTCTCATGTATCTCCATTAATTCTTGGTATCCCCATTCAATTGTGAATTCTTACCGGTGCTTCATTCAATTATGCTTCAAGTGGTGCTTATCTTTCTGCCTCTTCAAGATTCATTTCTAGTAGAATAAGCGATATGCTAAATCCGTTGCTTGTCATCAATTAAACTTTATGAAGGATAAGCATAACATAATTCTTATTCTTGTTCATAGTAATCTGAATCTTTCTTCCGGAGTGGCTCATGATATCAATTCCTTTTTCTCAAGTGTTCTTATCTTTTCTTTCTGGAATGCCAAGTTTTCTCAAGTTTCTCTTCATGAAGCTTCATCGAAGACTTTGCAAGGTCATAATCTTATTCTTTTCTACCTTCATGTCTTTGCATCATTTATTTGTATACGGAGGTCCTTCATGGTGGTTCATCAAGGTTTCAATTCATTCTCAAAGTGTTCTTCAAGATTCTTATTGGAGAACCTCAAGTTTTCTTCTCTTGCATCTCCAAGTGCATTTGTTCTTCCTTATCCTTTGAGGTGGTATTATAGCTTTCTTGTTAGTGTAGGAGCCTCGAAGAGATATCCTTTCAAGAATGAGATAATTAAACCCACCAATCCTTTGATCATGAGATTATTCTTAACTCATGGTTTCTTCATTGAGCTATATTGGTTTGGATTTCACCTAAAGCTTTTCCTATGGATTGTTGCTATCATGGTTCTTGTCATTAATCCAAGTTTTCAATGTATCCTCTTGGTTTAAGAATTGTTCATATCTTGTTTCTCCCAATCTATCCTTGTTTCTTTTAGTGGTTAGTTGTCACCTCATATTTGTTGAGATGATTTTCATAAGCCCACTAGTATCTTGTTTTTGTTGTTGGGTTTCAAACCACTACGTCAATTCTCTGTCTGGAGGCTCTTCAATCCTATTGTGATGATAGTTGTCATTCTTTTCTTCATTCTCTTCTTCCGTATGAGCTAGTTCCTATTCTATTGTTCCGGAGGCATTGTGTTGTTGCTCATTTGGGTCTATTATGTTGTTCTATCAAGATCATGGTGTTCCCTTGTTCTATTTACTTGTTTGTTGTGAATATTGTCTATTTCTTCCATCTTATCGAATTTTTTGTCCCATTTTCCTACCGAAGTGCTGCCGAAATTTTCCGTGAATTCTTGCTTCTTTCTCATATCATTCCTCATCGCCTCAACCTTCAAGGATCGTTGGTTTCACTCGTTTGTCAAAGAAGCGACTAAGTTTTTACCTCTTGTTCTTTCTCATCCTCTCCCCCCTTTCATTCTTGGATCTCGGGGCGAGATCTTCTTGTAGTGTAGGAGAGTTGTGACAGCCCGATGCCGGCGTTCCAGAAGATTCCCCGTCTATTCCGTTTTCGTCGTGTGTCTATTTTCTTTTGTGGCATCACCATCGCATCATGCGCATCATTTGCATTGCATCGGCTTCTCCGTTGCCGCCCATTTTCAAAACTTGCATCCGTTGTTAGTTGCCGGTTCTCGTCGTTGTCCGTTCTGAGCCCGACCGCACACGCACGCGCCCGCGGCATCGTCAAACCCTGTTTTAAAAGTGCTTTAAAACTTTATCTTATCGGGGTGAAACTTGGCATGCGGTCGTAATTAGTTATAGCCAGGCCGCCTGTCGAATTTCGTCGCGATCGGAGTTCGTCTTGTACCCGAACGGTCGACCGTAGCGGCACCATGTGCGGTTATTCGTCGGACGGTTGTCAGTGTTTTAAATATCGTTGCCGCGCCGCCCATTCTCCCTCTCGTCTCCAGATATCCCCTCTACACGGCCTCGTGACCGTTCCCGCGTTCGGAATTAGTCGAATCCGACCCCGCGGTTGGATCCGGAACGGAATTCCGGTAAACCTAGCCCCCCTTGCCTATAAATAGGACCTCCCATGCCATTTTTAGCAACCCTACCCATTTGCCTCAAAAACCGTGCAAACCCTAATCCTCCCGCAGCCACTCTCTCTCCTCCCTCCCTCCTCTGCACCGCCGCCGGGCCCGCGAGCCCACGGCAGGCCCGCCCGAGCCCGGTTCGTCCCCGTCGCGCCAGCCGCTTCTCCTCGAGCTCCAGATTGGGTAGGAGCCCCGATCCAGAGCCCGTGCGCCCCGTCGTCGCCGGTTCCTCGCCGGGGGACTGCCACCCCGCGACGGCCACTGGACCCGCCGTCGGCTAGCCTCGCCGGCCAACACCTCCCCTGGCGTGCCGCTCGCTGCGAGGAACCGCGCCCCAGTTCGCCGGACATGGCCTCGGTCCCGGTTGGAACTGCAGCCGCCGCTGGCGTCCTTCGCCCACGCATCGTCAGATCCGCGCCGGGATCCCGCCGCCACCTCAACTCCGCGCCAGCCCCGCCGCCAGTTCCGCCGCCCCGCGCCTTCCCCGGCGCCGCAGCAGCCTGCTTCCGCCGCCAGCGCGAGCTCCTGCCTCCCCTCGTCCCAATCGGATCTGGGGAGAGGCCAGCTCGCTCGCCCCCGCTCGGCTGGGCCCAGGCCGGCCCAGCTCGAGTGCACCGCCACCTCCCGAGGCCCAGGCCTCCCAGGCCAGGCGCTCGGCCTCCCACCGCCTCGCAGCCTCCGCCGGCCCATCTCTAGGCAAGGCCCGAGGTGAGCAGCTCCTTTCCCACCACTATCCAGCGCCCCAGTACGGTATAGCTATGTTCCGCCACTGTTTAGGCCCGTTAGTAATTTAGGGTTTTTTCGGAATTAATATAAATCCAGAAAATAGACGTATTTTAAAACGCGTGTATCTTTTAAACCGTTAGTCGGATCGCGATGAATTAGATATGTTTTTCGTGTAGTTTTGCGCATAGAATCTGTTTTCGCAACTTGCATAATTGTTTGGCGTTGTTTGACGTGTCGAATGCATAGATTAGCATGCTGTTCCCATAGGATATGTCCCGTATTTAATTTTCGCGCAAGTCCGGGTTGCTCGAATGCCTTAGATAAAATGTTCATGCTCTAGGGACCCTTTTGCCATGTATTTTAGAGCGGTCATTTGTATTTTTGCGTGTAGGGATTGCCGCTAGTTTATTTTTCCGTGCTTAGGTTGTTATCTCGCATTTAAGTGTGGCATTATTTTGTGTTGCAATCCCATATATTTTATATGTTTTTGGGGTAGAAAAATCCATTGGATTTTTCTGTGCAATTAGTTTTAGATTTTGAGCAAATTAGTTCGCGCGATATTTTGCTATGTTGCCCTCTTGTCTTTTTCGTAGGATTTATTCCGTGCTTCGTTTGGACGAGTTGTCAACTAGGGAGTTGTTCTTTGATGTTTATTCTAGCCCCTGGTAATTTTTGGTTGCAATAGAAATGCATGTTTAGGTGTGGTTTGATTGCTCTCAAGTTGCTAGAAATAGTGCTGATTTGGAGGTGCTGAAATATTTCTAAGTCTGGAATCTGTTATATTTTGTTGCTGTCTTGTCTGGCTTGTATCTTGTGATTTGTAGCTCTTTTGAGGTTGGTCCAATGGAGTTAATTGTAGCCCTTGTATTTCTCTAGGATGATGTGATATTTCATTCTATTTGGAGCCCTGTAGCTATAGGTTTTGCTGCTGTCAATATGGCTTCAGATCGAAAACTGCACTTTCGTGAAGTGCTATTTTCACTAAGTCTGAAATAGTGTGTGGGATGCCATTTTGTGACTTCTTTTCCTAGTGTTCCATGATGCCATGCTAGTTGTTGTTAGTTGTTTGTAGTAGTGCTTCTTGCCCTCTTTCGTGTCATGCCTTGCTTGAGTTTATCGGTGTTGTGTAGCCCGTAGTTGCGGGGTGTAGAAAATGCTATGTGGCTGGTTTTGGCAGATTGTAGTGATTTCTTGTTTAGCTCGTAGTTTTTGATCCGTAGCTCCGATTTGAACGTGTCCTACATGAAACTTGCTTAGAATCTCATGTAGTTTCATTTTTCTCTTGCTGGTTGTATGTTTTGAAATGCTCGTGACCGTCGTTGCACACATATTGCATTCATGCCATCATATCTTGCGGTGCTTGTAACTTTTGATCCGTAGCTCCGTTGGAGATGTTCTCTATGTGTAGATTGCTTGAAATGACGCGTAGAATCACGTGAACCTATTTTTTTTTGCTGTTTAACAACCAATTAAATGTGTTAGTTCAGATCTGGACAGAATTGTAAATTAACATGTGAGGTTGTCTCGGAGATGCTATATGTCATTTCCGGCCTCATTTAAATTTTCTAGATAGGTAGTTTAATTTACGCTTCACCTCTTGCCATGTTTAACAACATTTAATATTGCCGTGTATCTAAATGGGATAGAACTAAAAAAATAAACGTGGAGTTTCATCAATATGCAACTCGTTGCATATTGAACTTCACTTAATGTGTAGTGTTTGATTGTGTGAATTGTCATGCCGTGACTTGCATGTATTCAACTGCTCATGCATCATATGTGTTGTGCATCGTGTGGTGAATTCCGTGTGTTGATTTGTGTTTCCGGTTTGCTTCGTCTCGATAGAGTTTCGCAGCGTGCCGGATGTGAGGATCCCTTCGGCTACATCGATTCGTCTGCTTCACGGAGGCATTCTTCTTCCAAGCGGGATCTCAGGAAAGATGACCATTTCCCCAGATACCATTACTATCATTGCCATGCTAGTTTTATCGCTTCTATCGATTATGTCTCGTTGCCTACCACATGTTAAATATCAGCCTCTCAATCATGCCATGACAACCTTCAACCTGTTCGACCTAGCAAACCACTGATTGGCTATGTTACCGCTTGCTTAACCATGTTGTTAGCGTTGCTAGTTGCAGGTGCAGATGCTTCCATGTGATAACATGGGTTCCTTGTGATATCACCATATTAATGCTATTTAATTTAATGCACCTATATACTTGCTAAAAGGTGGAAGGCTCGGCCTTTCTAGCCTGGTGTTTTGTTCCACCTTTGCCCCCCTTAGTTTCGGCTATCGGTGTTATGTTCCATAAACGAGCGCTCCTAACACGATCGGGTTTGTTATGGGGACCCCCTTGATAATTCGTTTTAGATTAAAGATGGTCTGGAAAGGCCCAACATTGGTACTACATTTGCCCAACATAATAACTTGTTAATACTGAAAGCATAGGGCGTCATGAACCCGAGGAGTAATTTCACATAATACAGGGGGGCCAGTACTGTTGGTGCTGGTCCAAAACTAGAGCCGTTTGCAGGGCCAACCCGGGGCAACTCGGGAGATTTCTAACAGGCCACCATACGCTGTGCTTATACGTCGTGTCCTGAGAACGAGATACGCGGCTCCTATCGGGATCGTCGACACGTCGGGCGGCCTTGCTGGATTAGTTTTACCTTTGAAAGATATCTTGTGCATCGGGATTCCGGTGATGCTTTGGGTAATCTCAGAGTTGAGGTTTTCCACTATGGAATCCGACGAGATCGCGAGCTTCGTGATTGAGGATTTCTACGCGGCTTGTGGTAATTTGTGATGGACTAGTTGGAGCACCCCTGTAGGGTTAAAGCTTTTCGGAAAGTCGTGCTCGCAGTTATGTGGCAACGTGGAAACTTTGTTTAACACTGGTTCTAGACAACTTGAAGTTAACTTAATTAAAATATGCCAACTGTGTGCGTAACCGTGACTGTCTCTTTCGTGAGTTCTTACTCCAATCGAGGACACGGTGGGGTTATATCTGACGTAGGCAGGTGTTCAGGATCATTCATTTGATCAACAGTAGTCCACGTCCGTTATGCGTAGATCTTCCCCCTCTTATTTCTTGTACTGTAAGTTTAGCCACCCAAAAATATGCTTAGCCGTTGCTGCAACCTCACCACTTAACCATACCTCACCCATTAAGCTTTGCTAGACTTGATACCTTTGGAAATGAGATTGCCGAGTCCCCTGTGGCTCATAGATTACTACAACACCAGTTGCAGGTACAGGTAAAGATCACTTGACGCGAGCGCGTTGATTGTTCATTTGAAGTTGCTTTTTCTTCTTCTTCTTCATCATCGATCTAGGATGGGTTCCAGGCCGGCAGCCTGGGATAGCAAGGATGGACGTCGTTCTTATTTTTCTCGTTTGTTTTCGTCCGTAGTCGGACCCTGCTCTTACTCCTGATGATTATGTAATGTACTGATGTGACTCTGATGTAGCTTGTGACGAGTGTAAGCCAACTCTGTATTTATATCTCTTCTTTTTAGTACATGTACTTGTAACGATATCCATTCTTGCGACACGACGAGATGCGCTTCTATCCGTGACGAGGCCTTCGTGCCAAATTGAGGATAGGGTCGCATCTTGGGCGTGACAATAAGGCCACCAACAGTAATCGAGGTAACATTAATGATGTTTCCTCATACTAGCAACTTGTTTAGTAGTTGCACGCATGTATTCATAATGACAGCTAGCTACTTTCTTCTCACTCATTCGTTGCATGCATGCAGCGTATTAATGATTCCGGTTAACGAAAAGAAAACTTGACTTTCCAATCGGTCATTAAATTTTGCCTTGGTACATGTAATTTTAGTACATATTTTCTTAGTCAAATTGAAAAACTAAACATTTTTTGCCGAATTATAAATCCAATCGGAGAGAGATAAAAAGTCTCTACTACTTATGTCTTTCCCTTTAAATTGCCTACCTCAACCCTCCTAGTAAATCTACCAACACTCTGTAACACGACTAAAAAACTAATCACATCTTCAGTATCAAAGTTGCCTTATGGATTCATTTTCATTATTGTCTTTACCCAAAAGAAAAAGCAAAATATTGGGTGCATGTATTAAAATCGGCAACTCCTCAATATCTCCACCTTTGTGCCTTAGGCACCACATGGCGGAGAGAGGATACTCCTCCAAACCTTGGGGAAGTGCCACATTTATCTTTTGTGTTTATGAAAAGGGGGGTAATGCCAAAAAATGATAAGTTAAACTTTAGCGAGTGCGAAATGTTAAGTATTGATTGGTTGATTGCTAAGGTGTGTTTGATTAACCGGTTATCCCTTGGAGGGATAGGATTAGTTAGTTTTTGGATGGTTGCTCCACATTTGATTCAAAGTAAGAGAGGGATGAGAGCAACCACATTCCCAGTGGTTCCCTCCAAAACCTATTTGTACTCATTCCATAGAATCTACCATACAAGGGCAACCACCCTAGTGTTGCTTCACTCGTCCCATCCTATAAATGTTCCGCTCAGTACCACCACTCCCATCCCCAAGGTCCCGAGTAGCAGCGAGAGTGGTCGATCGGCCTCCCTCCCTCCCGCACACCCCAACCACACGTCTGTCTGCCCCCGTTTCCCTCCTCCTCTAGCGTCGTACGTGGAAGGCATTTTTTTGCGTAAGTTCGTCCCCCCTCTTCCCGTCATCTCTGACTTGGAGTTCAACTAGGCGCTAGATCGAGGTCGAAATGGAGGTTAGATTCGGCCCGGAACCCCGCATTACTGGTTGATCATCCTTGGCCACATGGCCAACGTTGTTAGCGATTGGGGCATGTAGATGAATGTCAGCAATCGATTTCTCAACTTATTCCCTCTACCCCTTGTTTGAACGCATTCAATAAATTTTACCTAACTCCCCAAACGAAGGTATCGATGATGATGGTTGATACAAGGGGCGATAATGGCTAAAATCATCTTCGACTTGCATCCCTCTGTGTCCTAAGTCACCCCTATATTTCCCTTCTATCCTCCGGAGCCACGGTTCAAGCAACCATGCATGTGACTCATTCGGACAGGGAGACCCTACCATGTCATATATGTGTGAGGAGAGATTGCATGTGGCATCGGCAGCCGACGAGGGCACGTTGGTATCACAGTCAAATGTATGCTCTTGAACGAGACACGCCACTAGTGGACCCAATGGCATCCATCTCAGCCCATTTGACCTCATGCAATGGGTTTGATGGAGGGCATGTCATCGGGCTATCGACCAATGGAGGTTGCTACTACAAAACAAAACTTTGCACGCACACCGAGGAAGCCAACTACCTCTATTTGCAAGGAAATGGGTAAGAGGTCTTCCATTCCTGGTCATGTTCTAGGTTTGGTAAAAATAGATGTACAAGAAGAATGATGTACTTATTGAGTTGGCATGATTCTGAACTGAACACCTTCAGAAGCAAAGTGATGTTTAAACTTTCGGACAACCTATGTGAGCTTTTGAAGGGAGCATGTTAGAGAAAAAAATTGGCTTCTTAACCATAAGCTAGAGATGACGATGAGAATGCACATCGAATAAGATGATGATATGAGAAGATTGTATGACTGATCACTGAACTTAGTGTTAGAGCATATTTCTCCGTGTGTGGTTTCGGTAATTGATGACAATCCCTATGGACTAATGGTTTCCTTGAGTTATATTCGAAGGATTCGTTCGTAGGCACTTTTTGAAGTCGATATGTTGGTTTCAAGGAGTTTATATAGTGACCAAGGTGCTATTCAAGGTGTTATTCAAAGATTGGTCATGTGAGAGTTGAGCTTATTGCAAGCATGTCTTGAAGAAGAAGATTGTGTGAACACTCATGTTTACCTCCAAGACATAATCTTTATGAAGAGATAAGATAAGATACAAGGTTGATCAAGACTAAGTTACAGAGTGAATCAAGTTGATCAACACATAAAGCGTACAAGATGTACCGAGAGGGATCAAGTGATCCCATGATACGGTAAGCATTGTCCATTACACTTTGTGTACTAACCCATGGTCTACGTGAGCGTTTTATGTGTGGTTAGGTATGTTTCCATGGGCTGGCTTCAAGATGAAGATCTCATATCACCCATGGAGGATGACATCAAGTGGTGATCATCATCGAGATTGCGGTGTGCAAGTTCAAGTGGAGGGTCATGAAGAGATCATGCTTGAAGCTTGACATCCATTTTGGTGGCAATGGACTCGTGAAGATGTGCGGAAGAGTGGCTCACCCATACTGGAGTATCGAGGAGCAATCTACTAGTCTTCATCGAGCCAGCGCAATCAAGAATGGTGGTCCATCTTGAGGAGGACAACATCGTCATGATCTAACTCAAGCGGATTATGCGCAAGGCAAAGGTTTTCCCTTGATAGGTTTTCTATTTTATCGATCTCATGGTGTTAGTTGGGAGACCGGGTTATAGGATCGACTGATGTACTATCAAGGGGGCTCTCAAGTAGGTAACTTGATTGTATCGTTCGTAGAGAGATCAAACCATTGCATTCTTGGCATCATCATATTTCTTGGTTCCTGGTTGGCTTTTCTCTATGTGGATTCTTGAGCTTATGGTCATCTTCATGACAAGCTTGATTTCATCGAAAACACAGTCCATATGCATCTTCTATGATATTTCTGATGTTGGAGTTTCTACCGGTTCTTCATTCATAGAGGTTTCACATCTCTATATCATTGACATTTTCATAACTGCCTCTTCATAACTGCGTGTTTGGATAATACTCGTCGTGTGCTATCCAACAAGCTTGAGTTTGCTCAGTTCGGAGCTCGTATGCGAAGGTTATGGCAGTTTTAGTGCGAGGGAAGTTTTTCTGTGTTAAGTGGACGTATCGCTGTGGTGGAAGCAGTAGTACAGCTCGGGCAGTACTGCTTCTCTCCACTTCCGCCTTACTATTGCTTATACTTTGCTCTCTAGATAGCGCTTTCCTTTGAGCGACAGTAGAGCGCCAGTAATGGGCGATAGTACCACTCGATGCGGTAGTGCTGCCCTGTTTTTCTCTTCTACTACAGTTTCACCCACACTTGAAACACCTAGTGATAGTAACACTGGTGGGAGCTGTAGTACCGCTCTCGCGGCACTACCAGCTCCTCGAGTCTCTCTATTGCACAATGTGGACTGAAATATGACAGCCCGAGACCGACGTTCGAGAAGATTCCCCTCTTATTCCGTTTTCGTCGTGTGATTATTTTTATTTGTCGCATCATCATCACTTCATGCGCATCATCCGCATTGCATCGACACTCTGTTGCCAACAGTTTTCAAACTTGCATCCGTTATTAGTTGTCGGTTCTCGTCGTTGCCCGTTCAGAGCCCGACCACACTCGCACGCGCCCGCGACATCGTCAAAATCTTGTTTTTAAAAGTGTGTATAAAACTTTCTCCGATTGGGTTGGAACGTGGCGTGCGGTCTTAATATATTATAGGGAGGCCGCCTGTCAAATTTCGTCGCAATCGGAGTCTGTCTGGTACCCGAATGGTCGACCGTAGCGGCACCGTATTCGGTCTATCGTCGGACGTTTTCCGGTGTTTTAAAATCGCGTTGCCGCGCCGCACCGTTTCCCTCTCTTCCCCGGCTAGCCTACTCTACACGGTCACTTAGCCGACCCCGCATTCGAGTTCGTTCAATTCCGATCGCGTGGGCGAAAACGGAGCCGGATTCGGATAACCCTAGCCCCGTGTCTATAAATAGACAGCCTCCCCTTTCTAATCTAGCCCTAACCCTAGTCCACCTCGGGATCCATGCTCTAAACCCTAGCCGCCACTGCCCCTCTCTCTACCACCTCCAGCCGCTGGCCCGCACGACCCAGATCGGGCCCGCCCAGGCCCGAATAAGCCACCAACCCCGCCGGCTCCCCTGAGTTCCTCTCGCTCTCTGTGGAGCCGCGCCGCCATGCCCGTCCCCATGCCCGTGCCCCGCCGCCAGCTCCTCGCCGCCGGATGCACCGCAGCAGCTCGCCCGTCTCCCCCGGTTCGCAACTGCCTCCCTGCCCTGCAGCCCCAAGCCGCAGATCCCAACCGCCATGGCCGCCGCCCACTTCTTCGACCTCCGGCTCGCCAGCACCCCGATTTGTTCGAGGATCAGACCCCAGTGCCCTCCCGTGGCCGGAACCGCTGCTTCCCCGCGTCCTCGCCCCGCCGGAGACCTTGTAGGGAAGCGTCGCCGCCTCCCTCCCTTGCTGGAGCTCTCGTGCTCGAGGAGCCCGACGAGGAGCCGCCTCTGCGCGTTGGGCCGCCAACGCTCGCCCCCACGCGGCCCAGGCCGAGCGTCTCGCCCCAGCCCAGTCGCCCGCGCCGGCCCACCATCCTCCACCACCCTTCGAGCCAGCTCCCGGCCTCCTCCAGATCCCACCGGCCCAACTTCCTCCTCCAGGCCGGCCCGATGGCCCAATGTGAGCACCCGAGCCTATCCCCCGTCCGTGGCGTGTTTTACTAAGTTGTGCATGCCCAGATTAGGCCCATTAGCATATTTTAGGTTTTCCCCGGATTTATTTAATTCCAGAAAAATGCTATATATTAAAACGCCCGTAACTTTTAATCCGTATGTCAGATCGGAACGTATTGTATATGGATCTTGTGTAGTTTTGCGCGTAGATTCGTAATTTGTAACTTGCATGCATGTTTGAAGTAGTTTGACCCGCCGAATGCTTAGTTTTGCATGCTGTCTCAATAGGTTAATTGCCCCGTATTTATTTCCGTGCGTGTCCGGATTGCTCAAACCCCGTAGATAAAACGCTCATGTTTTTAGGGATCTTTTTCCATGTATTTTAGAGTAGTTGTTTGTATTTTAGCATGTAGGATTCTGTAGCTAGTTTGCTATACCGTGTTTAGGACATATTCTCACATATTTGTGTGGTGATATTTTTGTGTTGCAACCCCACATGTTATATATGTTTCCGGGGTAGAAAAATCCATAGGATTTAACTGTGCATTTAGTTTTAGCTTTTGAGCAAGTTAGTGCGCATAATATTTTGTCATATTTCCATTTTGTTTATTTTTGGGGAATTAATCCGTGCATGATATGAAGGAGTTGTCAACTAGAGATATGCCCTTGGATGTGTATGCTAGCCTCTGGTAATTTTGGTTGCAATAGAAATACATGTTTAGGTGTGGTTTGCTTGCTCTCAACTTGCTAAAAAATAGTGCTGATTTGGAGGCGCTGAAATATTTCTAAGTCTAAAATCTGTTATATTTTGTAGCTGTCTTGTCATGAGTTTATCTCGTGATCTGTAGCTCTTTTGAGGTTGGTGCAATGGAGTTAGTTCTAGACTTTATGATTCTCTAGCATGCTCTCAATTTTCATGACATTTGGATTCCTGTACCTTATGGTTTTGCTGCTATCAATATGCCTTCAGATTGAAAACTGCACTGTCATAAACTGTGGTTTTCACTAAGTCTGAAAGAGTGTGTGAGATGCCATTTTGAGAGTTCTTTTCCTAGTGATCCATGCTTCCATGCTAGATGTTGTTAATTGTATGTTGTAGTGCTTCTTGCTCTCTATCGTCTCCTGCCTTGGTTGAGTATATTGGTTTTGTGTAGCTCGTAGTTGTGGGGTGTAGAAAATGCCATGTGGCTGATTTTGGCAGATTATAGTGATTTCTTGTTTAGCTCGTAGTTGTTGAACCGTTGCTCCGTTTTGATCGTGTCCTATATGAAACTTGCTTAGAATTTCGTGTAGTTTCATATTATCTTGCTAGTTGTCTGTTTTGAAATGCTTGTGACTGTCGTTGCACGCATTTTGCATTCATGCCATCATATCTTACGGTGTTCGTATCTTTTGAACCGTAGCTCCGTTGAAGATGTTCTCTATGTGTAAATTGATTGTAACCACGCGTAGAATCACGTGAACCTATTTATTTTTCTGTTTACCAAGTATTTAAACGTGTTAGTTCAGATCTAGACAGAATTGTAAATTAACATGTGAGGTCATCCCGGAGATGCTATATGTCATTTCCGACCTCATTTAAAATGTCTAGATAGGTAGTTTAATTACGCTTCACCTATTGCCATGTTTAACGATGTTTAATATTGTTGTGTACCTAATCGGGATAGAACTAAATAATCCGTATGTGGAGTTTCATCAATATGCAACTCGTTGCATATTGAACTTCACTTAATGTGTAGTGTTTGATTGTCGTGAATTGCCATGCCATGTCTTGCATATGTCCAACCATTCATGCATCATTTGTGTTGTGCGTCATGTGGTTAATATCGGGTGTTGATTCTTGTTTCCGGTTTCCTTCGTCTTGATATAGTTCCGCAAGTGTGTCGGAAAGTGAGGACCCGTTCGACTACGTCGGTTCGTCTGCTTCACGGAGTCGTTCTTCTTCCAAGCGGGATCTCAGGCAAGATGACCATTTCCCCAGATACCATTACTATCATTGCCATGCTAGTTTTACCGTTTCTATCGTTATGTCTCGTTGCCTACGACATGTTAAATATCATCCTCCCAACATTGCCATGAAAACCTTCAACCTGTTCACAACCTAGCAAACCACTGATTGGCTATGTTACCGCTTGCTTAACCATGTGTTAGCGTTGCTAGTTGCAGGTGCAGTTGCTTCCATGTGTTAACATGGGTTCCTTGTTATATCACCCTATTAGATGTTATTTAATTTAATGCACCTATATACTTGGTAAAAGGTGGAAGGCTCGGCCTTTCTAGCCTGGTGTTTTGTTCCACCTTTGCCCCCTTAGTTTCGGGTACCGGTGTTATGTTCCATAATTGAGCGCTCCTAACGCGATCGGGGTTGTTATGGGGACCCCTTGATAATTCGTTTTAGATTAAAGCTGGTCTGGCAAGGCCCAACATTGGTACTACATTTGCCCAACATAATAATTTTGTTAATACTGAAAGCATAGGGCGTCATGAACCCGAGGAGTAATTTTACATAATACAGGGGGGCCAGTGCTGATGGTGTTGGTCCCAAAACGGCAGACTGCGGGACCACCACGGGGCAACTCGAGGTTTGGTACATGTAGCCTTTCCCATCCGGTCGTGTCCGGAGAACGAGATACGCGGCTCCTATCGGGATCGTCGACACGCCGGGCGGCCTTGCTGGATTAGTTTTACCTTTGACAAATGTCTTGTGCATCGGGATTCCGGTGATGCTTTGGGTAATCTCAGAGTTGATGTTTTCCACTAAGGAGTCCGACGAGATCGCAAGTTTCGTGATCAAGGATTTCTATGCGGCTTGTGGTAATTTGTGATGGATTAGTTGGAGCACCCCTGTAGGGTTAAATCTTTCGGAAAGACGTGCCCGCGGTTATGTGGCAACGTGGAAACTTTGTCTAACACTGGTTCTAGATAACTTGAAGTTAACTTAATTAAAATATGCCAACGGAGTGCGTAACCGTGACTGTCTCTTTCATGAGTTCTGATACGTCTCCAATGTATCTATAATTTTTTATGGTTCCATGCTATTATCTTGTCAAACTTTGGATGTTTTGTATTCCTTTTATACCTTTTTTGGACTAACTTATTAAATCAGTGCCAAGTGCGAGTTCCTGTTTTTTTCGTGTTTTTGACCCTTTTCAGAGGAGGATTTTAAACGGTGTCCAAACGGAATAAAACTTCCGAAAAGATTTTTTTCGGAAGAGAAGATACGGACGAGACGTGAGAACCAAGGCAGGGGCCACCAGGGGACTCCACAAGCCCCCTAGGCGTGGCCAGGGGGCCCCGCGCCTAGCAGGCTTGTGGGCCCCCTGTGGCTCGTCTGCCCAACCTCTTCCACCTATAAATTCCTAAAAATTCCAAAACTGCCAGAGAGATCCACGAAAATACTTTTCCGTCGCCGCAAGCTTATGTCTCCGCAAGATCCCATCTGGGGCATGTTCTGGTGCCCTGTCGGAGGGAGGATTCAGATACGGAGGGCTTCTTCATCAACACCATGGCCTCTCCGATGATGCGTGAGTAGTTCACCATAGACCTTCGGGTCCATAGCTAGTAGCTAGATGGCTTCTTCTCTCTCTTGGATCTTCAATACAAAGTTCTCCATGATCTTCATGGAGATCTATCCGATGTAATCTTCTTTTGCAGTGTGTTTGTCGAGATCCAATGAATTGTGTGGATTTATGATCAGATTAGCTATGAATCTTATTTGAGTTTCTTTTGATCTCTTATATGCATGATTTCATATCCTTGTAATTCTCTTCGAGTTGTGGGTTTTGTTTGGCCAGCTTGATCTATGATTATTGCAATGGGAGAAGTGCTTGGTTTTGGGTTCATACCATGTGGTAACCTCACCCAGTGACAGAAGGGGTAGCGAGGCACACATCGTGTTGTTGACATCAAGGGTAAAAAGATGGGGTTTACATCATTGGTTTGAGTTTATCCCTCTACATCATGTCATCTTGCTTAAGGCGTTACTCTGTTCGTCATGAACTCAATACACTAGATGCATGCTGGATAGCGGTCGATGTGTGGAGTAATAGTAGTAGATGCAGAAAGTATCGGTCTACTTGTGCCGTACGTGATGCCTATATGTATGACCATTGCTTTAGATATCGTCATGACTTTGCGCGGTTCTATCAATTGCTCGACAGTAATTTGTTCACCCATCGTATATTTGCTATTTTGAGAGAAGCCTCTAGTGAACACTATGGCCCCCGGGTCTACTTCACACCATATTTTCAGCCTTACACTTTTACTTCGTCGCACTTTCCGCCTTCAGATCTCACTTTGCAATCAATCTTGAAGGGATTGACAACCCCTTTATAGCGTTGGGTGCAAGCTCTTTTGTGTTTGCGCAGGTACTTTGGACTTGACCTCGATTCTCCTACTATATTGATATCTTGGTTCTCAAATTGAGGAAAATACTTACTGCTCCTATGCTGCATCACCCTTTCCTCTTCAAGGGAAAAACCAACGCAAGCTCAAGAGGCAGCAAGTTCCTTCTCCGATCGAGGACACGGTGGGGTTATGTCTGACGTAAGTAGGTGTTCAGGATTATTCATTTGATCATCAGCAGTTCATGCCCGTTATGCGTAGATCATCCCCCTCTTTATTATTGTACTCGCAAGTTAGCCACCTTATATTTTGTTTAGTCGTTTGCTGCAGCCTCACCACTTAACCATACCTCACCTAATAAGCTTTGCTAGTCTTGATACCTTTGGAAGTGAGATTGCTGAGTCCCCTGTGGCTCACAGATTACTACAACACCAGTTGCAGGTACATGTAAAGTTACTTGACGCGAGCGCGTTGATTGTTCATTTGGAGTTGCTTCTTCTTCTTCTTCTTCATCGATCTAGGATGGGTTCCAGGCCGGCAGACTGGGATAGCAAGGATGGACGTCGTTCTCTTTTTTCTTTTGTTTTTAGTTCGTAGTCGGACCCTGCTCTTCTTCATGGTGTTTCTGTAATGTACTGATGTAAGTGCATCTAGTACCCCTTAGTGATTTTGGTGGTTTGAAGACTTATAGGTTAAGTATCTAATGTGTTTATGAGTGTACACAGGATCTATAAGTCATTGAGGAGTTTGAGATATTTGATGAATATCGACCCCTAAAAATATATATCTTCGGTTGAAGAAATTGGTCTGAAGCTGAAGAAATGAATCGCAAGGAATCTGCGATGAAATTGATATTCCTCATGAAGATACTGAAATTGAGGAATTCGGTGTGTCTTGAAGAAAATCATTTTGAAGACTTCGAAGCATGAAGATTTACTCTTTCTGTTTTCTTCGCATCTGAGTAATAGGAACACCGTACTGTTAAAGGGGTCAAAGTTACACTCTGGAATGAATTTCCTCATGATGCTCAACCCAAGCCTAATCCTACCAAAAGCCTCAAGTGAGGAATACGAGTGACATGAGGACTCTCACAGTTGAGGGTTCCGACCGTTTTGATAGCCACACCAAGTCATTGGTCTTATCCACACCAACGGTCATATTATTTAAGGGCATTAGTGTCAAATCATGTCGGGATGCTCCCAGGCTATAAATAGCCGCCCCCACAACCATTAGTTGGTTGGCTGCTCCGTTAGAAACTGACACTTGTCATAAGAGCAACCCAATTCCTCAGAGTCTTCGAGAGTAATTCATCAGTGAGGAAATATGCCAAACACAGAAACCACAAACCAAACCTAGTGATTGAGCATCACTAAAGAAGTTGTTCCTATGTGGGACTGAAGACTTTTACCTTTGAGGACTGTGCATCCTCCAGACGGTTAGGCGTCATGGTCTAGAGCTTTCCAGCAGTCAATTGTGGATCGCCGAGTGACCAAGTTTGTGAGGGTTTGGAAGTCTGCCCTGAAGACTTACCACGAGTGTTGGGCGAGGACTGTGTGTCCTTAGCTCAAGGAGAATACGGTAGGGACTGTGTGTCGGGACTGTGTGTCCTTTGGTTTCAATACCAAGCCGCTCCAAACCAGATGTACGACTGTCACAACAGTCGGAACTGGGTCATCAACTACTGTCTTCGCTGTGAAACGGGTTCTAATTCCTCAACTCCTTACTTTCCTCAGATTATGTGTTGATGACTTTCACTCCTACTGTTTGAAGAATTTGCTGAAGACTTTCTCTGAAATCCCTCAACCCCAAATTCTTCACGCTAGTTAATCCTCATTTGTTTTCTGCGTGCCTGCTCATTGTGCAATCTGTTTTCACATTCCTCACTCCGAAAAACTGCTATTGTGGAACTTTGCACTTCTGATCCTTTACTGTTTCCGATGTAAGTTAGTCATCAGTGAGGAATTTCCTCAAAAGGAATTTCCTCAGTGATGAAATTATAAAAATCTCCTATTCACCCCCCTCTAGTCGATATAACGCACTTTCAATTGGTATCAGAGCAAGGTACCCCCTTGTTCTGTGTGATTTTGGTTTAACCACCTGGATTTTTAGTTATGTCGACTGCAGGCATGTTTAAGGTGACTACAACATGTCCTACCTTCGAAGGAAAGAACTTTCCGTTCTGGAAGAACAAGATGCAAATGCATCTACAAGCTATTGATAATGATCTCTGGTATATTGTGGAACATGGCGTCCGCATCATCTCTGCTAGTGTCTCTGCTGCTGATGTGAAGAAACTCAAGAAACTCGATTCTCAAGCGAAGAATATCATCTGTGGCCATCTGAGCCCAGGCCAGTTTGGAAGAGTAAGTGCTTTGGGCTCTGCAACACTGATCTGGGAGAGACTGTGCAAAGTAAATGAAGGAGTATCAACCCAGCGTGACTCTCGTGTTGATATTCTTCGCAATCTCTTCAATCGCTTCAAGAGTCATGACAATGAAAGCTGCCAAGACACCTTTGATCGCCTCACTGACATATCAAATGAACTGCAAGCACTGGGAGCTCGAGACATTACTGATCACGAAGTTGTGAAGAAACTGCTGAGATCTTTGGATTCTTCATTTGATACTTTAGTTCTGATGATTCAAGAAAGACCAGACTACAAGATGCTTGATCCAGCTGATATACTCGAAAGGTTAAATACTCATGAATTCCAGCTAGAAGAGAAGAAAGATCTATATGGACCAAGCTATTCTAGACCACGTGCACTGAAGGCTAGAGGAATTTCCTCATCTGAAGAAGAAGATTCAGATGACAACATTGGTGACCCTGAAGAATTTGGACAGGAGCTTGCAATGCTCATGAGGAAATTCCATAGGTTTACACGACGTGGCCAGTTCGGTAAATCTTCAAGAAGAGACATGAGGAAATCAAAATCTTCATCTGAGGACTACAAGAAAAAAACCTGCCACAAGTGCAAGAAATCAGGTCATTACATTGTTGATTGTCCCCGTTGGGGAAAGGAATCAAAGAATAAGAAATACAAGGATGACAGTTCTGATGACTCGAAGAAGAAGAAGAAATCTTCAAAATCCTCATCTTCAAAGCCCTCATCGCACAAGAAGTTTCAGAAAGGCTCGGGCACTTATTGGCAAGGAAATGGACTCCGAGGCAGAATTAGAGGAATGTGATGAAGAAGAGGGTTCTGATGAAGACTCAGAATCCGGACAGGCCAGTCTTGCACTGGCAACCACTTTCGTGAGCAAGTAAATCTTCAATCTTGAAGAAAATGATTGCACCATCCACTGATGACTATGCTGATGACTTCGCTCCAACCTATTGCTTCATGGCAAAAGGTTCAAAGGTACCAAATAATGCCTCCTCCTCTGATTCAAGTGACTGTGAACCTGATGATTATAAAAAAACCCAGTTACAGTAAACTTGCTATCATTGCCACTAAACAACAAACTGCCCTGGAAAAGCTTCAGAAACTGCTAGATAAAAGTGATGATATGTTGAATGATGAAATGAACCTTACCCATATCCTCACTGAAGATGTGAAAAGTCTTCAGTCTAGATTTGATAATCTTCAAGATCGTTATGATACACTCCTCGCTGATCATGAGAAGCTTTCCTATGAATTTCTTCAAAGGAAGCTTGATCTTTGAGAAGCTGAGGATGTCTCATGATGATCTTCGTATGAAAAATGATTCATTACTAGCTCAACAGATCAACGCTGCTCAAGTTGAATTCATTCCTCGATGTCTTAAATGCATTGAACGCGAAGCTGCTAATTCCTCACCAGAATCATCAAATGCTACTATTGCTACAAATTCTTCAACTGCACCTGCTGTGTCTATTTCCTCACTTGAGGAAAACACAAATGTTACTGTTGAAAATGCAGGGTTGAAGGAATTGTACGTGACAGGCATGTACAAAAGCCTCAAAGGACATCAAAACCTTTGTGATGTGCTCAAAAAGCAGATCTTGAACAGGAACCCGAGGAAAGAAGGAATTGCCTTTGAGAGGAAATTAAATGCTGATGGATCTTATTGGAAACCTGAGCAGTATCCCAAAACCTCATGGGTTGCTGCTACTGGGCATCCTTTTGATCCATCTAATCTAACTGGTTTTTCATGTGAATTATCCTATTCCTCAGATGAGTCATTTGACTCCAACTATAAACTGTTCAAAAATCAATCTGGTGAAGTATTTGCTCGATATGTTGGAACTAACTGCAGGAATGGCCCTCCTCTGAGGAAAATCTGGGTTCCCAAAAGTTGTCTTGAAAATCTTGAGGTGAATGTCCTCATGACACCACCACTGAAGAATCTGAACCCCAGATCAAATTCCTCAGGAGGACCAAAGTCTTCAAGAGGATCAAAATACTCAACTGGTCAAAACTATGCTCGTACCCGTGCTAATGCATCTAACATGCAGGGAAACTACAAGGAATATGAATATGAGCGTTACTCCTCAAATCATTATGTTCATAAATCCTCAAACCAGTTCTCTGCATATTCATATGAGTACTTTTATCCCCCTACTGTTAAGAGAAGTGCATTGGCCTCAATGCCACCTTTCTCATATGGTGGTCGCAGGATGATGAATGCTTTGCCACCCCTTCAGATATGGGTGGTGAATAAATCGAACTAATCACTTCTGCAGGTCAGGTCTCCAGATGAAAATCATCATCTGAAGAATTTGGTGGAGACCTGAGGAAATGCTTGATAGGACGCAAGCTAATGATTGATGAAATAGAAATATTTCACACGTCCTTACAGTTCTGTTATGATGAAATTACTGATCTGATGAAATTAGTATCATATTCTTCAAATCTGAAGCATATGAGATGGTAAGCTATACTAATTCATCTGCAGGATGACAAACCCAAGAATACTGAGTGGGTTCTTGATAGTGGCTGCACACATCACATGACTGGTGATAAAATCTAACTGATGAATATGCCACTAACTCCATCACCTCTGAAGCAAATCACATATGCTGACAAAGGTAAAAGCAAGGTATTGGGACTTGGCAAAGTGGCTATTTCCAAGGATAGGCATATGGACAAAGTGATGCTTGTTGAATCCCTTGGTTTTAACCTTATGTCTGTCTCGATGCTTTGTGATCTTGATATGATTATTATCTTTGGTAGATATAGATGGGTAGTCATCATGGAATCTGACAGATCCAAAGTCTTCGAAGGTGTAAGAAGAGGGGATTTGTACATTGTTGATTTCTCTACAGGTCCTCAACCAGCCACTTGCTTACTAGCAAAAACCTCAGAAGGATGGTTGTGGCACCGAAGACTAGGGCATGCAGGCATGAGGAATTTGCACACGCTCGCGAAGAAGAAGCATGTCATCGGCATCGAATCAGTCAAATTCCTCAAGGATCATCTCTGCGGTGCTTGTGAATCTGGGAAAATGACCAGATCCAAGCATCCCTTGAAGACTATCATGACCACTACACGTCCATTCGAATTGCTTCATATGGATCTATTTGGACCTACTCACTATGCCACACTAACCAATGCAGCATCTTTATATGGCTTCGTCATAGTTGATGATTATTCCACATATACTTGGGTGCATATCATAGTGTATAAAACTGAAGTGCAGGAAATCTTCAAACGATTTTCTTCAAGGGCCTCGACGAACTTTGGCATCAAGATCAAACATATCAGGAGTGATAATGGAACCGAGTTCAAAAACACTGGTCTTGATGATTATCTTGATGAACTTGGTATTACTCACGAATTATCTGCTCCTTATACTCCTGAGCAGAATGGTGTCGTCGAAAGGAAGCACAGGAATCTGGTTGAAATGACAAGAACTATGCTTGAAGAATATCAGACTCCTCGTCGCTTTTGGCCTGAAGCAATCAACACTGCATGCCATATCATCAACATGGTATATCTTCACAAATTCCTCAAGAAAACCTCATAAGAACTCCTCACTGACAAGAAACCCAATGTAAGTTATTTCAAAGTCTTCGGTGCAAAATGCTGGATTAGAGATCCTCACCATAGCTCAAAATTTGCACCTAAGGCATATGAAGGTTTTATGCTCGGTTATGGAAAGGACTCGCACACTTACAGAGTCTTCAACAACTATCACAACAAAGTTGTAGAGACTGTAGATGTGCGGTTCGATGAAACTAATGGCTCGCAAAGAGAGCAATTGCCTTCTGATCGAGATAAGCTGTCTCCTGAGGAAGCAATAAAGCTCAAACCTACTGAAGACATTGTCCCCACTGAGGAAATTGGTGAAGAAACGATCCCCATCACTGATGAAAATCAAGAAGATGCTCCTGAGGAAATTGCACCAGAACCACTTCCTCGGCCCAGACGAAATCCTCAACCAGCTCATCCGAGGATTGCAAATGAAGTAGAACTTGACAAAATCCTCAACGACATCAACGCGCCAGGTCCTCTCACTCGCTCAAAAGCTTCACACTTAGTTAACTTTTGTGGGCATTTTTCTTTTGTATCCATCACAGAACCCTCAAAAGTTGTTGAGGCTTTTCTGGAACCGGAGTGGATCCAAGCTATGCAAGACGAACTTCTTCAATTCAAGCTGAATGACGTATGGGAGGTCGTCAAACGACCAGATCCTCGCAAGCACAATATCATCGGCACCAAGTGGATTTTCCGAAACAAGCAAGATGAGGACGGTCAAGTGGTGAGGAACAAGGCACAACTTGTAGCCCAAGGCTACACCCAGGTTGAAGGAATAGATTTCGATGAAACTTTTGCACCTGTTGCTAGATTTGAAGCTATTCGAATACTACTTGCTTATGCTAATCATCATAACATCATCTTATATCAAATGGATGTGAAAAGTGCATTCCTCAATGGTAAGCTTGAGGAAGGAGTATATGTTGCTCAGCCCCAGGTTTTGAGGATCCAAAGAATCCAAACAAAGTCTTCAGACTCAAAAAAGCTCTTTATGGTCTCAAGCAAGCCCCTCGGGCATGGTAAGATACATTGAAGGAATTCCTCATGAAGAAAGGCTTCAAACCTGGTTCACTCGATCCAACTCTTTTCACTAAATCCTATGATAATGAGCTATTTGTATGTCAAATATATGTCGATGATATCATATTTGGCTGTACTGACAAACGATACAGTGATGAATTTGCTTACATGATGAGTGAAGAATATCAGATGTCTATGATGGGGGAGATGAAATTCTTCTTAGGTCTTCAAATTCTTCAACAACGCAATGGAATCTTCATATCACAGGAGAAATACCTCAAGGATGTTCTGAGGAAATTCGACATGCATGAATGCAAGGGTGCCAAGACTCCAATGCCTACAAACGGACACCTCGGCAGTGATGAAAATGGTAAAGATTTCGATCAGCACGTATATCGTTATATGATCAGCTCTTTATTGTATCTATGTGCATCTAGGCTAGATATAATGCTTAGTGTTTGCATGTGTGCACGTTTTCAAGCAAACCCGAAGGAATCACACCATAAGTCTGTGAAGCATCTTCTTCAATACTTAGCTCACACACCAACACTAGGATTATGGTATCCCAAGGGCTCAAATCTTCATCTGGTAGGGTATTCTGATTCTGACTATGCTGGTGACCGTGTGGATCACAAGTCAACTTCTGGCACATGCCATTTCCTCGGAAGACCACTAGTTTGCTGGTCCTCAAAGAAGCAGAACTGCATATCACTCTCCACTGCCGAAGCTGAGTACATTGCTGATGGTTCCTGTTGTGCTCAATTACTATGGATGAAGCAAACCCTCAAGGACTACGGCATCAACATGAAGAATGTGCCTCTCTACTGCGACAATGAGAGTGCAATCAAGATTGCATACAACCCAGTATAGCACTCGAAGACCAAGCACATCCAGATTCGTCATCATTTTCTTCAGGACCATGTCCTCAAGGGCAATATCCTCATCGACCATGTGAAGACTGATGATCAACTGGCAGATATCTTCACTAAGCCCTTGGATGAGAAAAGGTTTTGCAAGTTGCGTGTGAGCTAAATATCTTAGAATCTTCAAATGTTTTGTAAAAACATGCACACATCCTAACACTAATGCAAAATTGATGACTTAGATGTGCAACACATGATGAATCGATTTTCTTCAACTGATGAAGAATATCACTCGGAATGTGAAGAAATCAACGAAGAAATTGATTCTCAGGGCCCTACGACAATTGTACGCGGCATCTGTAATCAACATTCTTATATGGTGGGTCACGCCACCTCCCAATGTGAAATTCCTCAAGTTAATTTTCTTCAAATATTCCATTTCCTCAAAAATGTGTTTTTCATCAAAACAGTTGTTCTTCATTGTGATGATTTATCACAAAATCTTCAAAAACACTTGATGACTTTCATTTCATTAGATAGACTGTGATTTCAAGTCCTCAACAGCATTCACTTATAGCTATTTCTTCAAGTTGATATTTCTTCTAAGTGAATGTGATCGGACCCTACTTTCCATCTATGCTATTCTCATCGAGTCTATTCGATTCTTCATATGCTTCTACTTGAAACTTTGTTCAAAATCCTCACTGCGTCCTTGTCAGCTGATGATTTTGTAACGAAAATCCTCAAATCTTCAAAAATTGTTTCTTTAATGCACAATAACTGAACCCCACTTCCCACGTTCGGATAACCACGATCTCCACTATCTCCACCGCCTTGCTCGGGAACTACACGTGTCCTGCAGATACGTAGAGGCAGGGGCTGTTTGGTCTGAAATCTTCGCGCCAACAGTAACTGTCTGGCTATAAATATGTCCTTATCCCCCTCGGCAAACTCTTCTTCGCCCCATCGCTATCCTGCTACAGCAAAAAGCACCGAACCCTAGTGCCACCGCTGGAAGTCTCGTCGCCTGTGAGGAAGAGCTTCACTGCCTCGACTTCTTCGTCGCCGAAACCACGCCGGAGTCGGACCATCTTCGTCCGCTGCCGCCGTAGACGTCCTCTGTCGCCGGGTTAGGGCGCATTGGACACGCGACCGAAGAGCCTCTCTACACAACTTCTCTGTGTTCTTCGTGTGCTCCTTCAAGGGTAAATAAAATCCCATTTTTACCGCAAGTTAGATCTACTATTTTACATCTCCTATGTGAAATATGTTTTTCCTCAAGAATCGATAAGCACTTGATTCCTCAAACACTGCCTATCACCACATCATTGATGAACTTCACTAAGCATCTAAGATTTTCATGAGATTCCTCAATTGTGTGAATTTTCGGATCTGTACAACTCTGGAACCCAAGAACAGTATGCTTAGGCAAATTCCTCAACCACTGGTTAAATTCCTCAACTGTCAAACTTTTTCATTTTCTTCAAATCTGAGAACGCATATGACCTCTCCAAATTCCTCGCAACTATACTCTGTTCACAGGTACACACATGTCAGCTGATGAATCTCTCGGTTCTCATCACATTAACTCATTTGCAGCGTTTCTTGAAGAAAATATTCAAGTCTCATCAGAATCCTCAAGAGTTCAATCTCATCAGCAAAATCCTCAGCTGAAGAAAATGGAGGATGACAGAAAATAGAAGGGAGGAAAGAAACTTGAGCAAAACACAGCTGTGGATATCTCTGAGGATATTTACTTGGACTATTGCACACCTGATGAAAATGAAACAATGGCCAAGAGAAAGATTCGACTGCAAAAGATAGAACGCCGATGGGCTAAGGAATGGAAGGAATACAGATTTGTAACTGCCAAGTATGCGAATAAATTCGCTCTGAAGCCTCCTGGCAAACGGGCCCCACTTGAGGCTCATCAAGTAGCGCATCCCTCAAGCCTCAAGACCCTTGATGACTATCCAGATGAGAAGGAAAAGCATCTAGTTAAGCTCAAGAAGCAAGCAGAAGCTGCAGTGAGGAAATTCAATGAATCCTGAGCTGCTACCTCAGTTGCAGCTACTTCCTCTACCGCTGAGACCTCTAGTTCAGCAATTCCTCAACCACAGTCTGTGCCATCAAAGCCAAGGACTCCAAAGCCTCAAGAGAAGTATGCTCAGGCATCAGTTACAAAACCCTCAGCGCCAAAACCCTCAGCTCCAAAATCCTCAGCACCACCACCAAAGCCTCAAGAGTCACTAGTACAGAAGCAAGTCATGAAGCCAATGACCGCCACCTCCAGCTCCTCACTCCCGGCTGCAAGCAGCTCGGAGACAAAGTCTTCACCACCTCCGGTGAAGACTTAGGTGTCTGCTGAAAGAGCAACTCTGTCGAGCCCCAACAAAATCATCACCGTCTCGTCTGCATTAGAGGGCAGTGATGAATATGATGATCAAACCCTGCAAGCCATAATCAGAAACAAGCAGGAAAGAGTAGTTCAAGCATCAGGCAGCGCCATTCCTCTAACCATGGACCCCAAGGTCCTCCTAGACCACATCAACATCTGGTATGAGGACCCAAACACTCCGCTTGATGATTTGAAACTTCCCCCTGGCATCAGCCACATGGTGGCCACTTTCATCAATGAAGCCAAGTAGAAAGAACAGCAGGCCAAGCAGGCCAAGGTTGCAAAGCTTAAAAAGGAGAAATTCCTCAAGCAAAATCTCCTCAGCTTGACGCCTGATCCACTGGTGTCAACACAGGATGAGCTGAAGAATTTGACTAACAAGTACTCCAAGCTGTCAGATCGTAAGAGTCTAAAGAGCAATTTCATCAAGTTGGCCACTAAAGCTCTTGATGACTACAACAAGAAGGCTGCACCTCCAGCACCAACTCCCCAACCCTTGATTGAAGAGCCAGCAGATGAATCTCCTCAAAATGAGGAAACTCCTCAAGCTGAGGAAATACACCAAGAAAGCCGTGTAGATGTACCGGCTATTGAAGAAATCATCATGGAAGCTCCAGCTGATGAACCTGTTGTAGCTGATGAGACTGCCCCTGACCCAGCTGCTTCATCAAAGCAAGCTAATGACTCTGCTCCAGCTGGTTCCTCAAAGCCAGCTGAAGAATCTGTTGAGACAACCCCTTCACCAAAAGCTTCAAAGGTGAAGAAGATGACTCCGTTTGCATCAGACGTGAAGAAAACCAGGATTGCTGAGAAGGAAGCCAAAAAGAGAAAGGTCTCCTCAGCAGAAGAAGGAACAGAGGCCAAGCGCCTCAAAGCGCTTGAAGAGACTGCTTCTCTGGACCCTGTGCCCCTAAATGTCGCTCCGTCTTATGAAATGGCCATCCTTGATGATCAAGCGAAAGGGGAAGATGAGGAAATGAAGGATGCCGCCTCTGAGGAACACACTGAAGAAGAAATTCGTATTGACGACAGTCCTCAGCCCTTCATTCCTTAGAAAGACACTGCTCAAGGATCAGCTGCACCAGCTGATGAAACTACCTCTGCCACCAAGCCAACTGAAGAAGAACAAACTGAAAATCCTCAAGCTGATGAAATTCAAAGCTCTGAGGAAAATCTTCAAGATGAGGAACAGGCTGACCCAACTCCTCCACCAGAGCAAGATGAACCTATTCCTCAGCCTGATGCACAGCCAGAGCAAGCCCCTCAACCTGACGCCCAGCTAGAGCCATCTCCTCAGCCTGAAGCCCCAGCTGATGAAATTCCTCACCTTGAGGAAAATGGTGAGGAAAATGCACCTGATCAAGACAATGCCTTCGTCGTGCTCAACCCCAAGACTGCAATTGTTGTCTCCCCTCCTGTTCCTCAGCAAAATCTTCAGCCAGTTCAACATCAGCCGTTCTCCAAGCGACCACAGTTTCAAAAGGAGAATTTCTTTGAAGAACGCATGTACTTCATTGGAGAGAACCCCTATGACACGCCTCAAATGAGGCATCTGAAGTTTTGGACTAGGACACAGCTGAATTACTATGCCTCTGTGATGTGTGGAAGAAACAAGATATTCCAGCACAGGCATATTCCTCACGTTGAACTTGAAGCTATACCGTGTCTAGAGCCAGTCCTCAATGTACTTCATGACGCTGGTTTGCTGCCAATGTGCTCCGACATCTCTGACTGGAACAGTGAGCTCATTCTTCAGTTCTATGCCACTCTTCACATCTCTAGCAACCCTGATGACATTAACACTTGGGTGTTTGACTAGATGACACAAAACACTCATTATAAGGCTCCTGCTACTGAGCTCCTCCGTGAACTGCCTGTACCAATTCCCTCAGAGGAGGCTGTGAAGCTTTATGGTGAGCGTGAGCTGCCCAATGGGATGACGGAAGTCCTCATGAAGCCTTTGGCTGAAGGAAAATCACCGAGAAAAACATTCCTCGTCCACGAGCTCAAATATACACCAAGGTCTGTCTACAAAATCCTCTGCAGTGTGATCGCGCCGATCAAAGGCCATGATGATGAAGAAGATGTCGTAGGCCTCATGAAGAATATCCTCTTCAACATCATCCATGGTATTCCTATCAACATCCATGATTTCTTCATGAGGACTTTTGCCGACAATGCTATGTGTCCATTTGATCACAAGATATATGCCCCATGGATCATGAGATTCATCAGGACAAGGACAGGCATCAACTTTCACGCTGAGTGCCAAAACCATGTTGGTTATATGCCTCCTATCCGGATCAACAAGAAGACTTTCGAGCCCATTGAAGGAAAAGGAAAATCAGTGATTGAAGAAGGCAGTAGGCCCCTTTATGGCCAGTTCAGAGAGACAAAAGCTTATTCTTCATGGGAAGATACTGGGACTCGTCCGGCAAGCCCCGTTGCTCCTCGAGTGATGAATACAAGAGAGCTCCTCCTCAGTCTTCACCAGAAGGTGGATCGCAATCATATTTTTGATCCCTGTTGAAGACTTAACCTAATTGTCATCAACCACCAAAAAGGGGGGGATTGTAAGTGCATCTAGTGCCCCTTAGTGATTTTGGTGGTTTGAAGACTTATAGGTTAAGTATCTAATGTGTTTATGAGTGTACACAGGATCTATAAGTCATTGAGGAGTTTGAGATATTTGATGAATATCGACCCCTAAAAATATATATCTTCGGTTGAAGAAATTGGTCTGAAGGTGAAGAAATGAATCGCGAGGAATCTGCGATGAAATTGATATTCCTCATGAAGATACTGAAATTGAGGAATTCGGTGTGTCCTGAAGAAAATCATTTTGAAGACTTTGAATCATGAAGATTTACTCTTTCTGTTTTCTTCGCATTTGAGTAATAGGAACATCGTACTGTTAAAGGGGGTCAAAGTTACACTCTGGAATGAATTTCCTCATGATGCTCAACCCAAGCCTAATCCTACCAAAAGCCTCAAGTGTGGAATACGAGTGACATGAGGACTCTCACAGTTGAGGGTACCAACCGTTTCGATAGACACGCCAAGTCATTGGTCTTATCCACACCAACGGTCATATTATTTAAGGGCATTAGTGTCAAATCATGTCGGGATGCTCCCAGGCTATAAATAGCCGCCCCCCACAACCATTAGCTGGTTGGCTGCTCCGTTAGAAACTGACACTTTTCATAAGAGCAACCCAATTCCTCACAGTCTTCGATAGTAATTCATCAGTGAGGAAATACCCCAAACACCGAAACCACAAACCAAACCTAGTGATTGAGCATCACTGAAGAAGTTGTTCCTGTGTGGGACTGAAGCCTTTTACCTTTGAGGACTGTGCATCCTCCACACGGTTAGGCGTCATGGTCTAGAGCTTTCCAGCAGTCAATAGTGGATCGCCGGGTGACCAAGTTTGTGAGGGTTTGGAAGTCTGCCCTGAAGACTTACCACGAGTGTTGGGCGAGGACTGTGTGTTCTTAGCCCAAGGAAAACACGATAGGGACTGTGTGTCCCGGGACTGTGTGTCCTTTGGTTTCAATACCAAGCCGCTCCAAACCAGATGTACGACTGTCACAGCAGTCGGAACTGGGTCATCAACTATTGTCTTCGCTGTGAAACGGGTTCTAATTCCTCAACTCCTTACTTTCCTCAGATTATGTGTTGATGACTTTCACTGCTACTGTTTGAAGAATTTGCTAAAGACTTTCTCTGAAATCCCTCAACCCCAAATTCTTCACGCTAGTTAATCCTCATCTGTTTTCTGCGTGCCTGCTCACTTTGCAATCTGTTTTCACATTCCTCGCTCTGAAAAACTACTGTTGTGAAACTTTGCACTTCTGATCCTTTACTGTTTCCGATGTAAGTTAGTCATCAGTGAGGAATTTCCTCAAAAGGAATTTCCTCAGTGATGAAATTCTAAAAATCTCCTATTCACCCCCCTCTAGTCGATATAACGCACTTTCAACTGATGATACTCTGATGTAGCTTGTGGCGAGTGTAAGCCAATTCCATATATCTCATCTTTTCAGTACATGTACTTGTAACGATATCCATTCTTGCGAAACGACGAGATGCGCTTCTATCCCCGACGAGGCCCTCGTGCCAAATTGAGGATAGGATTGCATCTTGGGTGTTACGAGTTGGTATGAGAGCAGTACCGACCTAGGAGCCTCCTTGATTGATCAAACTTGGCCGAGTCGAGCCTAGTGAAAAACTGCTTTGAGTCTAGTTATATATCTGAGAGTAGGATTCTTTTCTCTCCTCTTCTATGCTCTGGTGAGGAAACTTGACGTAATAATTTTAATTCCACTCCTCTTCTCACTCAATTTTTTTTAGGATCACGCAGATATTTTTGGAATCTATATGATGTCAATGTGACAGAGTTCTGTCTTGGTGCCTCCTGTCTGACTTGATTTCTTCTGGGGAGTTGAGCTCCAGGGGATTTTCTAGCACGTCGTTATCATTCAGATTTCTTAGTATCTCACGATGAAGGATGTTTGAAATTGCTTCAATACTAGTAGTGGAGAGAGGAGTCCGGCTTCCCCAGTACTGGTGCAGAGAGTTCCGGATGTATCGCCATACTTTCTATCGTTGTGATTACGAGTGTCTGTGATAGATGAGTATCCGAGATTCTGGTTATGTGTTGACGGATGTGATACACTGGACGGGTTAGTATAGGAGTTGAGTGATATATTACTCCTTGTATCCGTGGACCAGATTGCATGACCAGAAATTTTGGGATTTCTTAGGTGGGAATTCAAGTAGTTACTTATAGGACAATCTTCCAACAAATGCACGATGTTAGGTTGGGGTTCGACATCTAGTGGATTCCTTTGTTCACGGTCGACTTACAGCGGTTCTCGTTGTGTCTTAAAGAGTCATTGTAGCTTGCTATGACTCGGGGATGCTTCGTATGTTGTGTGCACTGCCTTGCACAGGATGGCTACTGTAAGGATCGAGCCCATGCGATCCCGTCCACAAAAATATCGAACGGAATCTCTCTCATGAATTTGTTCTGGCTTGTTTCGTAAGCCTTACCCTTTTGTTTTGTTGGAATATGGTAATTCGAGTTGCTTCGGTGTCAAGTGGTGATTTCAGATCTTTCCTAAGTAGTGTTCTCATATTCATGTGAGAGTGCTAATTCTTTTGCTCTATCAAGTGTCTTATCAGTTGTTGTCAACCGGAGTTGTCGTGTCAATTCTTTCCAACCGGTGTGTTTCTCTTCAAGTAATTCTATCCTCTCCAATTTTGCAAGATCAATCTCTCATTTTAGTCCGGAGTTCATATCATCTGTCCCAAGTTGTCTTTATTTTCCCCCGCCCTCCCGCCCCTTTTCTTCAGTGATTGGATTTCATCCAAGTGCATTTCATTTCTTTGATGCTTCCGCTATCTGTTATTTTCTCTCTTAGCCGGTGATTCCTTGTGAAGATTCTCAGGAGCTTCGTGTTCATCTTTATTCATTCTTGTCATCTTTTCAGGTGAATTCAATTTAGTTATCCGTGTTCATCATATACTTTTCATCCTTGTAATTCTTTCCCGTGTTGGAAATTCTTATCAGCCTATCTTGTTTGTTCGTTCCTCTCTTTTCTATCCGGAGTGTTGAAGTTATCTCAGAAGTTTCTTGTTTTCAATTCTTTCAATTATTTCGAGGGCCTCACCTCATCTAGTTTTCATTTGTACCGGTGCAATATCTCTCTTCTAAGCAATCTTTTCAGCGGTGGTTTCTTTTGAGTGGCCCCATAACCCACAGGCTTTTCCCAGGATCTTTTTTGTCTCTTGTAATCTTTCTGGAGTTCTTTAGTTCTTTTCAGCTGTGACGTAAGTATGATTTCCATTAGTCATATCCCTTCTCCAAGATCTATTCGAATCAATTCTCATCGTTGGCTCAACCTTCATTCTTCATCATTCTAGAGTGTCTCAGTTATTCTTGGTGGTGTTCTCCTCATCTTTTCAGCTTGAAGACCGAAGGATTGTTTCTCTCAAGTGTTGTTCCATTCTTGTGAAGATTGTCATCTCAGCTTCGTGTTATCCTCTCATTTGTTCCAATCATGAGTAATCCCTTTCCTGCTATCCGGTGCTTTTTTGAGTTGTTTTCATTCTTATTCCTCCGAAGGCCATCATTTCAGAAGATTCTTTGTTCTCAGCTTTCAGCTTTCATCCTCAATTCTTCTCAATTGTTGTCCCTTCGTTCGTCTCTCAATTATTCGGGTGCCTTGTCCAGTTTTCTATTAGGTGGCTCATGATCTCTTCATTCTCATGTGTCTCCATACATTCTTGGTATCCTTTTCGCTTGCATTCTCACCGGTGCTTCGTTGAAGATTTCTTCAGTTTGTGCTCTCTCTTTCTCTCCTCAATCTTTTCAAGAAGAATAAGTGGTATGCTAAATCCGTTGCTTGTCATCAATTAAACTTGATGAAGGATAAGCTTAACATAATTCTTATTCTTGTTGAATTCTTCTTCGGGAGTGGCTCATGATATCAATTCTTTGTCTCAAGGTGTTCTTCAAGATTCTTGTGGCAGTAGTTCTCGTTTTCTTCGTTGTTCTTTGCTTGCCAAGAGCTAGTTTCTATTCTTTGTAACAGAGGCTTTGTGATGTTGCTCATTTGGGTCAATCATGTTGTTCTGTCAAGATCATGGTGTTCCCTTGTTCTATTTAGTTGTTTGTTATGAATCTTGTCTAATTCTCCCATCTTATCGAATTTTAGTCCCCTTTTCCTACCGAAGTGCTGCCGAAATTTTCCGTGAATTCTTGCTTGTTTCTCATATCATTCCTCCTCTCTTTGCAACCTTCAAGGATCGTTGGTTTCAATCGTTTGTCAAATAAGCAACTAAATTTTACCTCTTGCTTTCTCTTCCTCTTCCCTTTCATTCTTTGATCTCGGGTCGAGATCCTCTTCTAGTGTAGGAGAGTTGTGACAGCCCGACACCGACGTTCCAGAAGATTCCCCTTTTATTCCGTTTTCGTTGTGTGATTATTTTTATTTGTCGCATCATCATCGCTTCATGCGCATTGCATCGGCACTCCGTTGCCGACAGTTTTCAAACTTGCATTCGTTATTAGTTGCCGGTTCTCGTCGTTGCCCGTTCTGAGCCCGACCATACTCGCACGCGCCCGCAACATCCTCAAAATCTTGATCTTTTAAAGTGCGTATAAAACTTTCTCCGATTGGGTTGGAACGTGGCGTGCGGTCTTAATATATTATAGGGAGGCTGCCTGTCAAATTTCGTTGCAATCGGAGTCCGTCTGGTACTCGAACGGTCGACCGTAGCGGCACCGTATTCGGTCTATCGTCGGACGTTTTCTGGTGCTTTAAAATCGCGTTGCCACACCGCACCGTTTCCCTCTCTTCCCCGTCTAGCCTACTCTACACGGTCACTTAGCCGACCCCGCGTTCGAGTTCGTTCGATTCCGATCGCGTGGGCGAAAATGGAGCCGGATTCGGATAACCCTAGCCCCGTGTCTATAAATAGACAGCCACCCCTTCCTAATCTAGCCCTAACCCTAGTCCACCTCGGGATCCGTGCTCCAAACCTAGCCGCCACTGCCCCTCTCTCTCCCACCTCCAGCCGCCGGCCCGCACGACCCAGATCGGGCCCGCCCGGGCCCGAATAAGCCACCAACCCCGCCGGCTCCCCTGAGTTCCTCTCGCTCCCTGTGGAGCCGTGCCGCCATGCCCGTCCCCATGCCCATGCCTTGCCACCAGCTCCTCGCCGCCGGATGCGCCGCAGCAGCTCACCCTGGCGCCCCCGGTTCGCAGCGACCTCCCTGCCCTGCAGCCCCGAGCCGCACGTCCCAACCGCCATGGCCGCCGCCCACTGCTTCGACCTCCGGCTCTCTAGCGCCCCGATCTGTTCGAGGATCAGACCCCAGCACCCTCCCGTGGCCGGATCTGGCCGAAACCGCCGCTTCCCTGCGTCCTCGCCCCGCCGGAGACCTTGTAGGGAAGCGCCGTCGCCTCCCTCCCTTGCTGGAGCCCTCGTGCTCGAGGAGCCCGACGAGGAGCCGCCTCCGCGCGTCGGGCCGCTAGCGCTCGCTCCCCACGCGGCCCAGGCCGAGCGCCTCGCCCCGGCCCAGTCGCCCGC
Source organism: Hordeum vulgare subsp. vulgare (assembly GCF_904849725.1). Lineage (NCBI taxonomy): Eukaryota > Viridiplantae > Streptophyta > Magnoliopsida > Poales > Poaceae > Hordeum > Hordeum vulgare. Next base: position 607,611,148 of record NC_058519.1, on the reverse strand, counting down.
GCCGGCCCACCAGCCTCCACCACCCTTCAAGCCAGCTCCCGGCCTCCTCTAGATCCCGCCGGCCCAACTTCCTCCTCCAGACCGGCCCGATGGCCCAATGTGAGCACCCGAGCCTATCCCCCGCACGTGACGTGTTTTACTAAGTTGCGCATGCCCAGATTAAGCCCATTAGCATAGTTTAGGTTTTCCCCAGATTTATTTAATTCCAGAAAATGCTATATATTAAAACGCCTGTAAATTTTAATCCGTATGTCGGATCGGAACGTATTGTATATGGATCTTGTGTAGTTTTGCGTGTAGATTCGTAATTTGTAACTTGCATGCATGTTTGAAGTAGTTCGACCCGCCGAATGCCTAGTTTTGCGTGCTGTCTCAATAGGTTAATTGCCCCGTATTTATTTCCGTGCGTGTCTGGATTGCTCAAACCCCGTAGAAAAATGCTCATGTTTTTAGCGACCTTTTGCCATGTATTTTGGAGTAGTTTTTTGTATTTTAGTATGTAGGATTCTGTAGCTAGTTTGCTATAACGTGTTTAGGACATATTCTCGCATATTCGTGCGGCGATATTTTTGTGTTGCAACCCCACATGTTATATATGTTTCCGGGGTAGAAAAATCCATAGGATTTAACTGTGCATTTAGTTTTAGCTTTTGAGCAAGTTAGTGCGCGTGATATTTTGCCATGTCGCCCTTTTGTTTATTTTGTGGGAATTAAGTCGTGCATGATATGAAGGAGTTGTCAACTAGAGATATGCCCTTGGATGTGTATGCTAGCCTCTGGTAATTTTGGTTGCAATAGAAATCCATGTTTAGGTGTGGTTTGCTTGCTGTCAACTTGCTAGAAAATACTGCTGATTTGGAGGTGCTGAAATATTTCTAAGTCTAAAATCTGTTATATTTTGTTGCTGTCTTGTCATGAGTTTATCTCGTGATCTGTAGCTATTTTGAAGTTGGTGCAATGGAGTTAGTTCTAGACTTTAGGATTCTCTAGCATGCTGTCAATTTTCATGCCATTTGGAGTCCTATACCTTATGGTTTTGCTGCTGTCAATATGCCTTCAGATCGAAAACTGCACTGTCATAAACTGTGGTTTTCACTAAGTCTGAAACAGTGTGTGAGATGCCATTTTGAGAGTTCTTTTCCTAGTTATCCATGCTTCCATGCTAGGTGTTGTTAGTTGTATCTTGTAGTGCTTCTTGCCCTCTATCGTCTCCTGCCTTGGTTGAGTATATTGGTTTTGTGTAGCTCGTAGTTGTGGGGTGTAGAAAATGCTATGTGGCTGGTTTTGACAGATTGTAGTGATTTCTTGTTTAGCTCGTAGTTGTTGAAACGTTGCTCCATTTTGATCGTGTCCTATATGAAACTTGCTTAGAATCTCATGTAGTTTCATATTATCTTTCTGGTTGTGTGTTTTGAAATGCTTGTGACTGTCGTTGCACGATGTTGCATTCATGCCATCACATCTTGCGGTGTTCGTATCTTTTGAACCGTAGCTCCGTTGGAGATGTTCTCTATGTATATATTGATTGTAACGACGCGTAGAATCACGTGAACCTATTTATTTTGTTGTTTAACAAGTATTTAAACGTGTTAGTTCAAATCCGAACATAATTGTAAATTAACATGTGAGGTCATCCCAGAGATGCTATATGTCATTTCCGACCTCATTTAAAATGCTAGATAGGTAGTTTAATTACACTTCACCTATTGCCATGTTTAACGACATTTAATATTGCCGTGTACCTAATCGGGATAGGACTAAATAATCCGTATGTGGAGTTTCGTCAATATGCAACTCGTTGCGCATTGAACTTCACTTAATGTGTAGTTTGATTGTCGTGAATTTCCATGCCATGTCTTGCATATGTCCAACCGTTCATGCATCATTTGTGTTGTGCACCGTGTGGTGAATATCAGGTGTTGATTCTTGTTTCTGGTTTCCTTCGTCTCGATATAGTTCCGCAAGCGTGTCAGAAAGTGAGGACCCGTTCGACTACGTCGGTTCGTCTGCTTCACGGAGTCGTTCTTCTTCCAAGCGGGATCTCAGGCAAGATCACCATTTCCCCAGATACCATTACTATCATTGCCATGCTAGTTTTACCGTTTCTATCGTTATGTCTCGTTGCCTACCACATGTTAAATATCAGTGTAAGTGCATCTAGTGCCCCTTAGTGATTTTGGTGGTTTGAAGACTTATAGGTTTAGTATCTAATGTGTTTGTGAGTGTACACATGATCTATAAGTCATTGAGGAGTTTGAGATATTTGAAGAATATCGACCCCTAAAAATATATGTCTTGAGTTGAAAATATTGGTGTAAAGCTGAAGAAATGAATCGCGAGGAATCTGCGATGAAATAGATATTCCTCATGAACATACTGATATTGAGAAGTCCGGTGGTTCCTGAAGAAAATCACTCTGAAGAATTTGAAGCATGAAGATTTACACTTTCTGTTTTACTTTCTTCGCATTTGAGTAATAGGAACACCGTATTGTTTAAGGGGGTCGAAGTTACACTATGGAATGAATTTCCTCATGATGCTCAACCCAAGCCTAATCCTACCAAAAGCGTCAAGTGAGGAATATGAGTGACATGAGGACTCTCACAGTTGAGGGTTCCGACCGTTTCGATAGCCACGCCAAGTCACTGGTCTTATCCACTCCAACGGTCATATTATTTAAGGGCATTAGTGTCAAATCATGTCGGGATGCTCCCAGGCTATAAATAGCCACCCCCCACAACCACTAGCTGGTTGGCTGCTCCGTTAGAAACTGACACTTGTCATAAGAGCAACCCAAATTCCTCAGAGCCTTCGAGAGTAATTCATTAGTGAGGAAATACACCACCCACCGAAACCACAAACCAAACCTAGTGATTGAGCATCACTGAAGAAGTTGTTCCTGTGTGGGACTTAAGCCTTTTACCTTTGAGGACTGTGCATCCTCCAGACGGTTAGGCGTCATGGTCTAGAGCTTTCCAGCAGTCAATTGTGGATCGCCGAGTGACCAAGTTTGTGAGGGTTTGGAAGTCTGCCCTGAAGACTTACCACGAGTGTTGGGCGAGGACTGTGTGTCCTTAGCTCAAGGAGAATACGGTAGGGACTGTGTGTCCCGGGACTGGGTGTCATTTGGTTTCAATACCAAGCCGCTCCAAACCAGATGTACGACTGTCACACCAGTTGGAACTGGGTCATCAACGACTGTCTTCACTCAAAAGTGGGTTCTAATTCCTCAACTCTTTACTTTCCCCGTATTATGTGTTGATGACTTTCACTGTGAGTGTTTGAAGAATTTGCTGAAGACTTTCTCTGAATTTCCTCAACCCCAAATTCTTCACGTTAGTTATTCCTCATCTGTATTCTGCGTGCCTGCTCACTGTGCAATCTGTTTTCACATTCTCCACTCTGAAAAACTGCTGTTGTGGAACTTTGCACTTCTGATCCTTTACTGTTTCCGTTGTAAGTTAGTCATCAGTGAGGAATTTCCTCAAAAGGAATTTCCTCAGTGATGAAATTCTAAAAATCTCCTCTTCACCCCCTCTAGTCGATATAACGCACTTTCAATTGGTATCAGAGCGAGGTACTCCCTTGTTCTGTGTGATTTTGGTTTAACCACCTGGAGTTTTAGTTATGTCGACTGGAGGCATGTTTAAGGTGACTGCAACATGTCCTATCAACGAAGGAAAGAACTTTCCCTTCTGGAAGAACAAAATGCAAATGCATCTACAAGCTATTGATAATGATCTCTGGTATATTGTGGGACATGGCGTCCCCATTATCTCTGCCAGTGTCTCTGCTGCTGATGTGAAGAAATTCAAGCAACTCGATTCTCAAGCGAAGAACATCATCTGTGGACATCTAAGCCCAGGCCAGTTTGGAAGACTAAGTGCTTTGGGCTCTGCAACACTGATCTGGGAGAGGCTGTGCAAGGTAAATGAAGGAGTATCACCCCAGCGTGACTCTCGTGTTGATATTCTTCGCAATCTCTTCAATCGCTTCAAGAGACATGACAATGAAAGCTGCCAAGACACCTTTGATCGCCTCACTGACATATCAAATGAACTGCAAGCACTGGGAGCTCGAGACATCACTGATCACGAAGTTGTGAAGAAATTGTTGAGATCTTTGGACTCTTCATTTGATACTTTAGTTCTGATGATTCAAGAAAGACCAGATTACAAGATGCTTGATCCAGCTGATATACTAGAAAGGCTAAATACCCATGAATTCCAGCTAGAAGAAAAGAGAGATCTATATGGACCAAGCTATTCCAGACCACGTGCACTGAAGGCTAGAGCAATTTCCTCATCTGAAGACGAAGACACAGATGACAGTATTTGTGACCCTGAAGAATTTGGACAGGAGCTTGTAATGCTCGTGAGGAAATTCCAGAGATTTACACGACGTGGTCAGTTCGGTAAATCTTCAAGAAGAGACATGAGGAAATCAGAATCTTCATCTAAGGACTACAAGAAACGAACCTGTCACAAGTGCAAGAAATCAGGTCATTACATTGTTGATTGTCCCCGTTGGGGAAAGGAATCAAAGAAGAAGAAATACAAGGATGACAGTTCTGATGACTCGAAGAAGAAGAAGAAGTCTTCAAAATACTCATCTTCAAAGCCCTCATCGCACAAGAAGACTAGTTTCCGAAAGGCTCGGGCACTTATTGGCAAGGAAATGGACTCCGAGGCAGAATCAGAGGAATGTGATAAAGAAGAGGGTTCTGATGAAGACTCAGAATCCGGACAGGCTAGTCTTGCACTGGCAACCACTTTCGTCAGCAAGTCAATCTTCAACCTTGAAGAAAATGATAGCACCAACCTCACTTATGACTATGTTGATGACTTTGCTCCAACCTTTTGCTTCATGGCAAAAGGTTCAAAGGTACCAAATAATGCCTCCTCCTCTGATTCAAGTGACTGTGAACCTGATAATTATAAGAAACCCATTTACAGTAAACTAGCTATCATTGCCACTAAACAACAAACTGCTCTGGAAAAGCTTCAAAAACTCCTAGATAAAAGTGATGATCTGTTGACTGATGAAATGGAAGTTACCCAAATCCTCACTGAAGACGTGAAAAGTCTTCAGTCTAGATTTGATAATCTTCATGATCGTTATGATACACTCCTCACTAATCAAGAGAAGCTTTCCTATGAATTTCTTCAAAGGAAGCTTGATCTTGAGAAGCTGAGGATGTCTCATGATGATCTTCGTATGGAAAATGATTCATTACTAGCTCAATAGATCAGCGCTGGTCAAGTTGAATTCATTCCTCCATGTCTTAAATGCATTGAACGTGAAACTGCTAATTCCTCACCAGAATCATCAAATGCTACTATTGCTACAAATTCTTCAACTGCACCTGCTGTGTCTATTTCCTCACTTGAGGAAAACACAAATGTTACTGTTGAAAATGCAGGGTTGAAGGAATTGTACGTGACAGGCATGTACAAAAGCCTCAAAGGACATCAAAACCTTTGTGATGTGCTCAAAAAGCAGATCTTGAACAGGAACCCGAGGAAAGAAGGAATTGCCTTTGAGAGGAAATTAAATGCTGATGGATCTTATTGGAAACCTGAGCAGTATCCCAAAACCTCATGGGTTGCTGCTACTGGGCATCCTTTTGATCCATCTAATCTAACTGGTTTTTCATGTGAATTATCCTATTCCTCAGATGAGTCATTTGACTCCAACTATAAACTGTTCAAAAATCAATCTGGTGAAGTATTTGCTCGATATGTTGGAACTAACTGCAGGAATGGACCTCCTCTGAGGAAAATCTGGGTTCCCAAAAGTTGTCTTGAAAATCTTGAGGTGAATGTCCTCATGACACCACCACTGAAGAATCTGAACCCCAGATCAAATTCCTCAGGAGGACCAAAGTCTTCAAGAGGATCAAAATCCTCAACTGGTCAAAACTATGCTCGTACCCGTGCTAATGCATCTAACATGCAGGGAAACTACAAGGAATATGAATATGAGCGTTACTCCTCAAATCGTTATGTTCATAAATCCTCAAACCAGTTCTCTGCATATTCATATGAGTACTTTTATCCCCCTACTGTTAAGAGAAGTGCATTGGCCTCAATGCCACCTTTCTCATATGGTGGTCGCAGGATGATGAATGCTTTGCCACCCCTTCAGATATGGGTGGTGAATAAATCGAACTAATCACTTCTGCAGGTCAGGTCTCCAGATGAAAATCATCATCTGAAGAATTTGGTGGAGACCTGAGGAAATGCTTGATAGGACGCAAGCTAATGATTGATGAAATAGAAATATTTCACACGTCCTTACAGTTCTGTTATGATGAAATTACTGATCTGATGAAATTAGTATCATATTCTTCAAATCTGAAGCATATGAGATGGTAAGCTGTACTAATTCATCTGCAGGATGACAAACCCAAGAATACTGAGTGGGTTCTTGATAGTGGCTGCACACATCACATGACTGGTGATAAAATCTAACTGATGAATATGCCACTAACTCCATCACCTCTGAAGCAAATCACATATGCTGACAAAGGTAAAAGCAAGGTATTGGGACTTGGCAAAGTGGCTATTTCCAAGGATAGGCATATGGACAAAGTGATGCTTGTTGAATCCCTTGGTTTTAACCTTATGTCTGTCTCGATGCTTTGTGATCTTGATATGATTATTATCTTTGGTAGATATAGATGGGTAGTCATCATGGAATCTGACAGATCCAAAGTCTTCGAAGGTGTAAGAAGAGGGGATTTGTACATTGTTGATTTCTCTACAGGTCCTCAACCAGCCACTTGCTTACTAGCAAAAACCTCAGAAGGATGGTTGTGGCACCGAAGACTAGGGCATGCAGGCATGAGGAATTTGCACACGCTCGCGAAGAAGAAGCATGTCATCGGCATCGAATCAGTCAAATTCCTCAAGGATCATCTCTGCGGTGCTTGTGAATCTGGGAAAATGACCAGATCCAAGCATCCCTTGAAGACTATCATGACCACTACACGTCCATTCGAATTGCTTCATATGGATCTATTTGGACCTACTCACTATGCCACACTAACCAATGCAGCATCTTTATATGGCTTCGTCATAGTTGATGATTATTCCACATATACTTGGGTGCATATCATAGTGTATAAAACTGAAGTGCAGGAAATCTTCAAACGATTTTCTTCAAGGGCCTCGACGAACTTTGGCATCAAGATCAAACATATCAGGAGTGATAATGGAACCGAGTTCAAAAACACTGGTCTTGATGATTATCTTGATGAACTTGGTATTACTCACGAATTATCTGCTCCTTATACTCCTGAGCAGAATGGTGTCGTCGAAAGGAAGCACAGGAATCTGGTTGAAATGGCAAGAACTATGCTTGAAGAATATCAGACTCCTCGTCGCTTTTGGCCTGAAGCAATCAACACTGCATGCCATATCATCAACATGGTATATCTTCACAAATTCCTCAAGAAAACCTCATATGAACTCCTCATTGACAAGAAACCCAATGTAAGTTATTTCAAAGTCTTCGGTGCAAAATGCTGGATTAGAGATCCTCACCATAGCTCAAAATTTGCACCTAAGGCACATGAAGGTTTTATGCTCGGTTATGGAAAGGACTCGCACACTTACAGAGTCTTCAACAACTATCACAACAAAGTTGTAGAGACTATAGATGTGCGGTTCGATGAAACTAATGGCTCGCAAAGAGAGCAATTGCCTTCTGATCCAGATAAGCTATCTCCCGAGGAAGCAATAAGGCTCAAGCCTACTGAAGACATTGTCCCCACTGTGGAAATTGATGAAGAAACGATCCCCATCACTGATAAAAATCAAGAAGATGCTCCTGAGGAAATTGCACCAGCACCACTTCCTCAGCCCAGACAAAATCCTCAACCAGCTCATCCAAGGATTGCAAACGAAGTAGAACTTGACAAAATCCTCAACGACATCAACGCGCTAGGTCCTCTCACTCGCTCAAAAGCTTCACACTTAGTTAACTTTTGTGGGCATTTTCCCTCTGTATCCATCACAGAACCCTCAAAAGTTGCTGAGGCTTTTCTGGAATCGGAGTGGATCCAAGCTATGCAAGACGAACTTCTTCAATTCAAGCTGAATGACGTATGGGAGGTCGTCAAACGACCAGATCCTCGCAAGCACAATATCATCGGCACCAAGTGGATTTTCCGAAACAAGCAAGATGAGGACGGTCAAGTGGTGAGGAACAAGGCACAACTTGTAGCCCAAGGCTACACCCAGGTTGAAGGAATAGATTTCGATGAAACTTTTGCACCTGTTGCTAGATTTGAAGCTATTCGAATACTACTTGCTTATGCTAATCATCATAACATCATCTTATATCAAATGGATGTGAAAAGTGCATTCCTCAATGGTAAGCTTGAGGAAGAAGTATATGTTGCTCAGCCCCAGGTTTTGAGGATCCAAAGAATCCAGACAAAGTCTTCAGACTCAAAAAAGCTCTTTATGGTCTCAAGCAAGCCCCTCGGGCATGGTATGATACATTGAAGGAATTCATCATGAAGAAAGGCTTCAAACCTGGTTCACTCGATCCAACTCTTTTCACTAAATCCTATGATAATGAGCTATTTGTGTGTCAAATATATGTCGATGATATCATATTTGGCTGTACTGACAAACGATACAGTGATGAATTTGCTTACATGATGAGTGAAGAATATCATATGTCCATGATGGGGGAGCTTAAATTCTTCTTAGGTCTTTAAATTTGTCAACAAAGCAATGGAATCTTCATATCACCGGAGAAATACCTCAAGGATGTTCTGAGGAAATTCGACATGCACGAATGCAAAGGTGCCAAGATTCCAATGCCTACAAACGGTCACCTCGGCACTGATGAAAATGGTAAAGATTTCGATCAGTAGGTATATCGTTCTATGATTGGCTCTTTTTTGTATCCATGTGCATCTAGGCCAGATATAATGCTTAGTGTTTGCATGTGTGCACGTTTTCAAGCAAAACCGAAGGCATCACACCATAAGGCTGTCGAACATATTCTTCGATACTTAGCTCACAAGCCAACACTAGGATTATGGTATCCCAAGGGCTCCAATCTTCATCTGGTAGGGTATTCTGACTCAGACTATGCTGGTGACCGTGTGGATCGCAAGTCAACTTCTGGCACATGCCATTTCCTCGGAAGATCACTAGTTTGCTGGTCCTCAAAGAAGCAGAACTGCGTATCACTCTCCATTGCCGAAGCTTAGTACATTGCTGCTGGTTCTTGCTGTGCTCAATTGCTATGGATGAAGCAAACCCTCAAGGACTACGACATCAACATGAAGAATGTGCCTCTCTACTGTGACAATGAGAGTTCTATCAAGATTGCATACAACCCAGTACAACACTCGAAGACCAAGCACATCCAGATTCGTCATCATTTTCTTCAGGACCATGTCCTCAAGGGCAATATCCTCATCGACCATGTGAAGACTGATGATCAACTGGCAGATATCTTCACTAGGCCCTTGGATGAGAAAAGGTTTTGCAAGTTGCGGTGTGAGCTAAATATCTTAGAATCTTCAAATGTTTTGTAAAAACATGCACACATCCTAACACTTATGCAAAGTTGATGACTTAGATGTGCAACACATGATGAATCGATTTTCTTCAACTGATGAAGAATGTCACTCTGAATGTGAAGAAATTAACGAAGAAATTGATTCTCAGGGCCCTACGACAATTGTACGCGGTGTCTGTGATCAACATTCTTATATGGTGGGTCACGCCACCGCCCAATGCGAAATTCCTCAAGTTGATTTTCTTCAAATGATCAATTTCCTCAAAATGTGTTTTTCTTCAAAACAGTTGTTCTTCAGTCTGATGATTTATCACAAAATCTTCAGAAACACTTGATGACTTTCATTTGACTAGATAGACTATGCTTTCAAGTCCTCAAAAGCATTCACTTATTGCTATTTCTTCAATTTGATATTTTTGCTAAGTGAATGTGATCGGACCCTACATTCCCTCTATGCTATACTCATCCAGTCTATTCAATTCTTCATATGCATTCTACTTGAAACTTTGTTCAAAATCCTCACTGCGTCCGTGTCAGCTGATGATTTTGTGACAAAAATCCTCTAATCTTCAAAAATTGTTTCTTTAATACACAGTAACTGAACCCCACTTCCCACAATCGGATAACCACGATCTCCACTATCTCCACCACACTATTCGGGAGCTACACGTGTCCTGCGGAGACGTAGAGGCAGGGGCGGTTTGGTCCGAAATTTTCGCGCCAACAGTAACTTTTGGCTATAAATATGTCCTTATCCCCGTCGGCATACTCTTCTTCGCTCCATCGCTCTCCTGCCACAGCATACACCACCGAACCCTAGCGCCATCGCTGGTAGTCTCGTCGCCGGTGAGGAAGAGCTTCACTGCCTCAACTTCTCCGTCGCCAGAACCACGCCGGAGTCGGACCAGCTTCGTCCGCCGCCGCCATAGACGTCCTCTGTCGCCAGGTTAGGGTGCATTGGACACGCGACCGAAGAGCTTCTCCACACACAACTTTCTGTGTTCTTCGTGCGCACCTTCCAGGGTAAATAAATCCCATTTTTACAGCAAGTTAGATCTAAAATTTTACATCTTCTATGTGAAATCTGTTTTTCCTCAAGAAACGATAAGCACTTGATTCCTCAAACACTGCCTATCACCACATCATTGATGAACTATGCTAAGCATCTAAGATTTTCACGAGATTCCTTAATTGTGCGAATTTTCGGATCTGTACAACTCTGGAACCCAAGAACAGTATGCTTAGGCAAATCCTCAACCACTGGTTATATTCTCAAACTATCAAACTTTTTCATTTTCCTCAAATCCGAGAACGCATATGACCTCTCCAAATTCCTCGCAACTATACTCTGTTCACAGGTACACACATGTCAGCTGATGAATCTCTCAGTTCTCATCACATTAACTCATTTGAAGCGTTTCTGGAAGAAACTCTTCAAGGCTCATCAGAATCCTCAAGAGTTCAAACTCATCAGCAAAATCCTCAACTGAAGAAAATGGAGGATGACAGAAAATAGAAGGGAGGAAAGAAACTTGAGCAAAACACAGCTAGGATATCCCTGAGGATATTTACTTAGACTATTGCACGCCTGATGAAAATGAAACAATGGCCAAGAGAAAGATTCGACTGCAAAAGATAGAACGCCGATGGGCTAAGGAATGGAAGGAATACAGGTTTGTAACTGCCAAGTATGCGAATAAATTCGCTCTGAAGCCTCCTGGAAAACGGGTCCTACTTGAGGCTCATCAAGTAGCGCATCCCTCAAGCCTCAAGACCCTTGATGACTATCCAGATGAGAAGGAAAAGCATCTGGCTAAGCTCAATAAGCAGGCAGAAGCTGCAGTGAGGAAATTCAATGAATCCTCAGCTGCTGCTACTTCCTCTGCCGCTGAGACCTCTGGTTCAGCAATTCCTCAACCACACTCTATGCCGTCAAAGCCAAGGGCTCCAAAGCCTCAAGAGAAGTCTGCTCAGGCTTCAGTCACAAAACCCTCAGCACCAAAACCTTCAACACCAAAACCATGAGCGTCAAAGCCCTCAGTACCAATCTCCTCAGTACCAAAATCCTCAGCTCCACCTCCAAAGCCTCAAGAGAAACCAGTACAGAAGCAGGTCATGAAGCCTACGACCGCCAGCTCCAGCTCCTCACTCCCAGCTGCAACCAGCTCGGAGACAAAGTCTTCACCACCTCCTGCGAAGACTTTGGTAACTGCTGAACATGCAACTCTGCCAAGCCCCAGCAAAATCATCACCGTCCCATCTCATCAGATGACAGTGATGAATATGATGATCAAACCCTGCAAGCCATCATCAGAAACAAGCAGGAAAGAGTAGCTCAAGCATCAGGCAGTGCCATTCCTCTGTTCATGGACCCCAAGGTCCTCCTTGACTACATCAACATCTGGTATGAGGACCCAAACACTCCGCTTGATGATTTGAAACTTCCCCTGGCATCAGCCACATGGTGGCCACTTTCATAAATGAAGCCAAGTGGAAAGAACAGCAGGCCAGGCAGGCCAAAGTTGCAAAGATTAAAAATGAGAAATTCCTCAGGCAGAATCTCCTCAAATTGACTCCTGATGCACTGGTGACAACACATGCAGAGCTGAACAAACTGACTAACAAGTACGCCAAGCTGTCAGATCAAAAAAGCCTCAAGAGCAAATTCATCAAGCTGGCCACTAGTGCTGTTGATGACTACAACAAGAAAGCTGCACCCCCAGCACCAACTCCTCAGCCCTTGATTGAGGAGCCAGCAGATGAATCTCCTCATGATGAGGAAACTCCTCAAGCTGAGGAAGTACACCAAGAGCGCCGTGTTGATGAACCGACTATTGAAGAAATCATCATGGAAACTCCAGCTGATAAATTTGCTGCAGCTGATGAGACTGCCCCTGACCCAGTTGCTTCGCCAAAGCAAGCTGATGACTCTGTTCCAGCTGGTTCCTCAATACCAGCTGAAGAATCTGTCAAGAAAACCCCTTCACCAAAAGCTTCAACGGTGAAAAAGATGACTCCGTCTGCATCAGACGTGAAGAAAACCAGGGCTGCTGAGAAGGAAGCCAAGAAGATAAAGGCCTACTCAGCAAAAGAAGAAACAGAGGCCAAGCGCCTCAAAGCACTTGAAGAAACTACTCCTCTGGACCCTGTGCCACTGAATATCGCTCCTTCCTATGAAATGATCATCATTGATGATCCAGCGAAAAAGGCAGATGAGGAAATGAAAGATGTCGCCTCTGAGGAACACACTGATGAGTAAATTCAGATAGACGACAGTCCTCAACCTTTCAATCCTCAAACAAACAATGTTCAAGCATCAGCTGCACCAGCTGATGAAACTGCCTCTGGCACCAAGCCAGCTGAGGAAGAACAAACTGAAAATCCTCAAGCTGATGAAATTCAACACTCTGAGCAGAATCCTCAAGATGAGGAACAGGCTGATCCAACTCCTCCAACTGAGCAAGAAACATAAATTCCTCAGCCTGAAGCACAGCCAGAGCCATCTCCTCAGCCTGACGCCCAGCAAGCACCATCTCCTCAGCCTGAAGTACCAGCTGCTGAAATTCCTCACCATGAGGAACATGCTAAAGAGAATGCACCTGCCCAAGACAATGCATTCGTCGTGCTCAACCCAGAGACTGCTATTGTTGTCTCCCCTCCTACTCCTCAGCAAAATCTTCAGCCAGTTCAGTGTCAGCCGTTCTCCAAGCGTCCAAAGTTTCAAAAGGAAAATTTTCTTTGAAGAACGCATGTACTTCATCGGAGAGAACCCCTATGACAAGCCTCAAATGAGGCATCTGAAGTTTTGGACTAGGACTCAGATCAACTACTATGCCTCTGTGCTTTTGTGGACGAAACAAGATATTCCAGCACAGGCATATTCCTCATGTTCAGCTTGAAGCAATACCGTGCCTGGAGCCAGTCCTCAGTGTCCTTCATGATGCAGGTTTACTCCCAATGTGCTCCGACATATCCGACTGGAACATCGAGTTAATTCTTCAGTTCTATGCCACTCTTCACATATCTGGCAACCCTGAAGACATTAACACATGGGTGTTTGATTGTATGACCCAAAACACTCACTACAAGGCTCCTGCTACTGAACTCCTCAGAGAACTGCCCGTACCAATTCCCTCAGATGAGGCTGTGAAGCTTTATGGTGAGCGTGAGCTGCCAAATGGAATGACGGAAGTCCTCATGAAGCCTTTGGCTGAAGGAAAATCTCCGAGAACAACCTTCCTCATCCACGAGCTCAAGTACACACCCAGGTCTGTCTACAGAATCCTCTGCAGTGTGCTCGCACCGATCAAAGGCCATGACGATGAAGAAGATGTTGTAGGCCTCATGAAGAATATCCTCTTCAACATCATTCATGGTATTCCTATCAACATCCATGATTTCTTCTTGAGGACTTTGGCCGACAATGCTATGTGTCCTTTTGATCACAAGATATATGCCCCATGGATCATGAGATTCATCAGGACAAGGACAGGCATCAACTTTCTCGCTGAGTGCCAAAACCATGTTGGTTATATGCCTCCTATCCGGGTCAACAAGAAGACTTTCGAGTCCATTGAAGGCAAAGGAAAATCTGTGATTGAAGAAGGCAGTAGGCCCCTTGATGGCCAGTTCAGAGAGCCAGAAGCTTATTCCTCATGGGATGATACTGAGACTCGTCCGGCAAGCCCCGTTCCTCCTCGCGTGATGAATACCAGAGAGCTCCTCCTCAGTCTTCACCAGAAGGTGGATCGCAACCACAAATGGGTCAAATGCCAGTTTGGTGCCATTGTGAAAACCCTCACTGAAACACAGAACTCTGTGAAGCTCAACCATCACTATCTGCATGAGGTTTTTGATCGCACCTGGGCTACACTTGCACATCTGAAGACTCAGACTGAGCTTGAAGAAATGGACTTTGAGCAAGACTTTGAATGGTCGTGGCCTCCCAAGAAGAAGTTCAGGCCTATTCCAGTGCCAGACCTTGAAGACAGCTCCTTTTCTTCATTACGCACTGCTGAATCTGATGAAGAACAGCTCGACACTGCTACCGGTCCAAGGAAGAAGACTACCCCCAAGAAGCATCACGGCTCTTCCTCGACCGCCAAGGAGTGAAGTCTTGATAGGCGTTAGTCCTCAGTTTGTCCCTTTTTTGTCACTTGATGACAAAGGGGGAGAAACTTGAGAGTTAGTCTTCAAGCGGGATATTTTTGGGGCTTATGAACTATATTTAAGTTACAAACTCTTGGCTCTTGTGAAGTTTTTTTTTGTAATAGTTGTAACTTAAGCTCGATGGTACTCTGACGCTTTTGAACGTTTTTCTTCGCATGCTTATTCCTCAAGTTTTAATGCACGCATGCTGGAATTCGTCAGATACCATCTCTCATCATGCATTTTCATTTTCTTCATATGATATGCTATATGTATGCATGATTTACAAGACTCAGGGGGAGATCTCCATGATATAAATCATCAATGTGCATCTGCTGTAAAAAGCAAAATCCTCAAGATATGCACATCTTCAGGGGGAGTCTCTCTGAATCTTGATTTCAAATTCCTCAAAATGAGTATTTACACTTCATATTTTTTATCCCTGTTGAAGACTTAACCTAATTGTCATCAACTACCAAAAAGGCGGAGATTGTAAGTGCATCTAGTGCCCCTTAGTGATTTTGGTGGTTTGAAGACTTATAGGTTAAGTACCTAATGTGTTTGTGAGTGTACACAGGATCTATAAGTCATTGAGGAGTTTGAGATATTTGAAGAATATCGACCCCTAAAAATATATGTCTTCAGTTGAAGAAATTGGTGTAAAGCTGAAGAAATGAATCGCGAGGAATCTGCGATGAAATTGATATTCCTCATGAAGATACTGATATTGAGAAGTCTGGTGGTTCCTGAAGAAAATCACTCTGAAGAATTTGAAGCATGAAGATTTACACTTTCTGTTTTACTTTCTTCGCATTTGAGTAATAGGAACACCGTACTGTTAAAGGGGGTCGAAGTTACACTATGGAATGAATTTCCTCATGATGCTCAACCCAAGCCTAATCCTACCAAAAGCGTCAAGTGAGGAATATGAGTGACATGAGGACTCTCACAGTTGAGCGTTCCGACCGTTTCGATAGCCACGCCAAGTCACTGGTCTTATCCACTCCAACGGTCATATTATTTAAGGGCATTAGTGTCAAATCATGTCGGGATGCTCCCAGGCTATAAATAGCCACCCCCCACAACCACTAGCTGGTTGGCTGCTCCGTTAGAAACTGACACTTGTCATAAGAGCAACCCAAATTCCTCAGAGCCTTCGAGAGTAATTCATTAGTGAGGAAATACACCACCCACCGAAACCACAAACCAAACCTAGTGATTGAGCATCACTGAAGAAGTTGTTCCTGTGTGGGGCTGAAGCCTTTTACCTTTGAGGACTATGCATCCTCCAGACGGTTAGGCGTCATGGTCTAGAGCTTTCCAGCAGTCAATTGTGGATCGCCGAGTGACCAAGTTTGTGAGGGTTTGGAAGTCTGCCCTGAAGACTTACCACGAGTGTTGGGCGAGGACTGTGTGTCCTTAGCTCAAGGAGAATACGGTAGGGACTGTGTGTCCCGGGACTGGGTGTCATTTGGTTTCAATACCAAGCCGCTCCAAACCAGATGTACAATTGTCACACCAGTTGGAACTGGGTCATCAACGACTGTCTTCACTCAGAAACGGGTTCTAATTCCTCAACTCTTTACTTTCCCCGTATTATGTGTTGATGACTTTCACTGTAACTGTTTGAAGAATTTGCTGAAGACTTTCTCTGAATTTCCTCAACCCCAAATTCTTCACGTTAGTTATTCCTCATCTGTATTCTGCGTGCCTGCTCACTGTGCAATCTGTTTTCACATTCTTCACTCTGAAAAATTGCGGTTGTGAAACTTTGCACTTCTGATCCTTTACTGTTTCCGCTGTAAGTTAGTCATAAGTGAGGAATTTCCTCAAAAGGAATTTCCTCAGTGATGAAATTCTAAAAATCTCCTATTCACCACCCCTCTAGTCGATATAACGCACTTTCAATCAGCCTCCCAACATTGCCATGAAAACCTTCAACCTGTTCACAACCTAGCAAACCACTGATTGGCTATGTTACCGCTTGCTTAACCACGTGTTAGTGTTGCTACTTGCAGGTGCAGTTGCTTCCATGTGTTAACATGGGTTCCTTGTTATATCGCCCTATTAGATGCTATTTAATTTAATGCACATATATACTTGGTAAAAGGTGGAAGGCTCGGCCTTTCTAGCCTGGTGTTTTGTTCCACCTTTTCCCCCTTAGTTTCGGCTACCGGTGTTATGTTCCATAATTGAGCGCTCCTAACACGATCGGGGTTGTTATGGGGACCCCCTTGATAATTCGTTTTAGATTAAAGCTGGTCTGGCAAGGCCCAACATTAGTACTACATTTGCCCAACATAATAATTTTGTTAATACTGAAAGCATAGGGCATCATGAACCCGAGGAGTAATTTTACATAATACAGGGGGGCAGTGCTGAAGGTGTTGGTCCCAAAAGGGCAGACTGCGGGACCACCACAGGGCAACTCGAGGTTTGGTACCTGTAGCCTTTCCCATCCGGTCGTGTCATGAAAACGAGATACACGGCTCCTATCGGGATAGTCGACGCGTCGGGCGGCCTTGCTGGATCAGTTTTACCTTTGACGAATATCTTGTGCATCGGGATTCCGGTGATGCTTTCGGTAATCTCAGAGTTGAGGTTTTCCACTAAGGAGTCCGACGAGATCGCGAGTTTCGTGATCGAGAATTTCTATGCGGCTTGTGGTAATTTGTGATGGATTAGTTGGAGCACCCCTGCAGGGTTAAATCTTTCAGAAAGCCGTGCCCGCAGTTATGTGGCCACGTGGAAACTTTGTTTAACACTGGTTCTAGATAACTTGAAGTTAACTTAATTAAAATATGCCAATGGAGTGCTTAACCATGACTGTCTCTTTCGTGAGTTCCTTCTCCGATCGAGGACACGGTGGGGTTATGTCTGACGTAAGTAGGTGTTCAGGATCATTTATTTGATCATTAGTAGTTCCCGTCCGTTATGCGTAGATCATCCCCCTCTTTATTCTTGTACTCGCAAGTTAGCCACCTTATATTTTGCTTAGTCGTTTGCTGCAACCTCACCACTTAACCATACCTCACCTAACAAGCTTTGCTAGTCTTGATACCTTTGGAAGTGAGATTGCTGAGTCCCCTGTGGCTCACAGATTACTACAACACCAGTTGCAGGTACATGTAAAGTTTACTTTACGCGAGCGCGTTGATTGTTCATTTGGAGTTGCTTCTTCTTCTTCTTCTTCTTCTTCTTCTTCTTCTTCTTCTTCTTCATCGATCTAGGGTGGGTTCGAGGCCGCCAGCCTGGGATAGAAAGGATGGACGTCGTTCTCTTTTCTCGTTTGTTTTTCGTCCGTAGCCGGACCCTGCTCTTCTTCAGGATGTTTATTTAATGTATTGATGATACTCTGATGTAGCTTGTGGCGACTGTAAGCCAATTCCATATATCCCATCTTTTCAGTACATATACTTGTAACGATATCCATTCTTGCGAAATGACGAGATGCGCTTCTATCCCTGAAGAGGCCCTCGTGCCAAATTGAGGATAGGATTTGCACAGACTTCTCTTGGGCGTTACATGAAACTTTCGTGCCAAATCATATTATTCTCTGTGCAAATCCGGTATTGTCATCAATCCACCAAAAAGGGGGAGATTGTTGGGGCATAGTTTATGCCTAAGTAATTTTGATGATTGATGACAGTACCGTAAAGGACTAACTGTGTGTGTTAAGGTTTCAGATAACACACGTCAACGGCACAAGACGACTCGCCTCCTCATTCATGGAAAGGAAGCACGGCGTTCTCTACGATTCTCTTTATTTGAGTCATAGGAAAGTCGTACTATTAAGAGGGGATCCGTAGTGGAAAGGTTTGGGTGGAATCTATCTTTGCACGCGCACACTTCACATATTCTCCCTTACCTTCATCTTTGGAGTGGCCCCCACCACTGTGTTTCTTTCCTCCTTGCAAAATGGTCCCCAGCGGTAGTACCGCTGGCTGGCGGTAGTACCGCCCCTGGTCAGCGGTAGTACCGCTCCAGGAGCTTAGTACCGCCTGCCTAGTGGTTGTTCGTGGACGGACCTTTTTGCGAAGACTTTCTTGGCGGTGGTAGTGCTTTTGCACTACCAGGGGCCCAGCGGTAGTATCGCTGGGGCTAGCGGTAGTACCGCTGGAATGCCAGCGGTAGTACCGCTGCAATCAGCGGTAGTACCGCTAGTAAGCGGTAGTACTGCCCCTAGTCAGCGGTAGTACCGCTGGAGTGCCAGCGGTAGTACCGCTGGAGCTAGCGGTAGTACCGCTGGAGCTCGGGCAGAGAGTGAGAAAACGGTTGGATTTCCCCCCCACTATATAAAGGGTTCTTCTAGCTGTGGAACCTTATATCTTACCTCCCCAAGCTCCATTGTTGCTCCCTAAGCTCAAAAGTGCCCGATCTCTCTCCCTAGCCAATCAAACTTGTTGATTCTTTAGGGATTGGTTGAAAGGCCTAGATTCACACTTCCACCAAGAGAAAAGTTGATTCCCCCACCAATATGATTTGCACAGAGAAGTCTGGGCGGTATTACCGCTTATACACGGGCTGAGTGCATAACGATTGGATTTGGAGGAACCGATTTAAGGGGGTCTTCTTCCCTAA
The DNA here is from genome assembly GCF_904849725.1 of Hordeum vulgare subsp. vulgare. NCBI lineage: Eukaryota > Viridiplantae > Streptophyta > Magnoliopsida > Poales > Poaceae > Hordeum > Hordeum vulgare. Next base: position 607,591,873 of record NC_058519.1, on the reverse strand, counting down.
TGGTTCCTAACCTTTTGAGCTCCTGCTCTTTCCCCACTATTGACCTTCTTCGAGCTTGCTAACTCTCAATCCCTTCAATGATTTTTGCTAGTTCTTGAGGGAAAAGAGAGAGGAGATCTAGATCCACATTTCCACCAACCACTTTGTTGGGGCATAGTTTATGCCTAAGTAATTTTGGTGATTGATGACAGTACCCTAAAGGACTAACTGTGTGTGTTAAGGTTTCAGATAACACACGTCAACGGCACAAGACGACTCGCCTCCTCATTCATGGAACGGAAGCACGACGTTCTCTACAATTCTCTTTATTTGAGTCATAGGAAAGTCGTACTATTAAGAGGGGATCCGTAGTGGAAAGGTTTGGGTGGAATCTATCTTTGCACGCGCACACTTCACATATTCTCCCTTACCTTCATCTTTGGAGCGGCCCCCGCCACTGTGTTTCTTTCCTCCTTGCAAAATGGTCCCCAGCGGTAGTACCGCTGGAGTGCTAGCGGTAGTACTGCCCCTCGTCAGTGGTAGTACCGCTCCAGGAGCTTAGTACCGCCTGCCTAGCGGTTGTTCGTGGACGGACCTTTTTGCGAAGACTTTCTTGGCGGTGGTAGTGCTTTTGCACTACCAGGGGCCCAGCGGTAGTATCGCTGGGGCCAGCGGTAGTACCGCTGGAATGTCAGCGGTAGTACCGCTGCAATCAGCGGTAGTACTGCCCCTGGTCAGCGGTAGTACCGCTGGAGTGCCAGCGGTAGTACCGCTGGAGCTCGGGCAGAGAGTGGGAAAACGGTTGGATTTTTCCCCCCACTATATAAAGGGTTCTTCTAGCTGTGGAACCTTATATCTTACCTCCCCAAGCTTCATTGTTTCTCCCTAAGCTCAAAAGTGCCCGATCTCTCTCCCTAGCCAATCAAACTTGTTGATTCTTTAGGGATTGGTTGAGAAGGCCTAGATTCACACTTTCACCAAGAGAAAAGTTGATTCCCCCACCAATCCCTTGCGGATCTTGTTACTCTTGGGTGTTTGAGCATCCTAGACGGTTGAGGTCACCTCGAAGCCATATTCCATTGTGGTGAAGCTTCGTGGTCTAGTTGGGAGCCTCCAAGCTTTGTGTGGAGTTTGCCCCAACCTTGTTTGTAAAGGTTCGGTCGCCGCCTTCAAGGGCACCTATAGTGGAATCACGGTACCTTGCATCGTGCGAGGGCGTGAGGAGAATACGGTGGCCTTAGTGGCTTATTGGGGCATAGTTTATGCCTAAGTAATTTTGGTGATTGATGACAGTACCGTAAAGGACTAACTATGTGTGTTAAGGTTTCAGATAACACACATCAACGGCACAAGACGACTCGCCTCCTCATTCATGGAAAGGAAGCACGGCGTTCTCTACGATTCTCTTTATTTGAGTCATAGGAAAGTCGTACTATTAAGAGGGGATCCGTAGTGGAAAGGTTTGGGTGGAATCTATCTTTGCACGCGCACACTTCACATATTCTCCCTTACCTTCATCTTTGGAGCGGCCCCCACCACTGTGTTTCTTTCCTCCTTGCAAAATGGTCCCCGGCGGTAGTACCGCTGGCTGACGGTAGTACCGCCCCTGGTCAGCGGTAGTACCGCTCCAGGAGCTTAGTACCGCCTGCCTAGCGGTTGTTCGTGGACGGACCTTTTTGCGAAGACTTTCTTGGCGGTGGTAGTGCTTTTGCACTACCAGGGGCCCAGCGGTAGTATCGCTGGGGCCAGCGGTAGTACCGCTGGAATGCCAGCGGTAGTACCGCTGCAATCAGCGGTAGTACCGCTAGTAAGCGGTAGTACTGCCCCTGGTCAGAGGTAGTACCGCTGGAGTGCCAGCGGTAGTACCGCTGGAGCTCGGGCAGAGAGTGGGAAAACGGTTGGATTTCCCCCCCACTATATAAAGGGTTCTTCTAGCTGTGGAACCTTATATCTTACTGCAGGGGAACGTCGCAAGGGAAACAAAAAATTTCCTACGCGCACGAAGACCTATCATGGTGATGTCCATCTACGAGAGGGGATGAGTGATCTACGTACCCTTGTAGATCGTACAGCAGAAGCGTTAGTGAACGCGGTTGATGTAGTGGAACGTCCTCACGTCCCTCGATCCGCCCCGCGAACAATCCCGCGATCAGTCCCACGATCTAGTACCGAACGGACGGCACCTCCGCGTTCAGCACACGTACAACTCGACGATGATCTCGGCCTTCTTGATCCAGCAAGAGAGACGGAGAGGTAGAAGAGTTCTCCGGCAGCGTGACGGCGCTCCGGAGGTTGGTGATGATCTTGTCTCAGCAGGGCTCCGCCCGAGCTCCGCAGAAACGCGATCTAGAGGAAAAACTATGGAGGTATGTGGTCGGGCAGCCGTGAGAAAGTCGTCTCAAATCAGCCCTAAAACCTCCGTATATATAGGTGGGAGGGAGGGGAGGAGGCAGCCTCAAAACCTAAAGGTTTGGCCGAAATTGGAGGTGGAGGAGTCCTACTCCAATCCTACTTGGAGTAGGATTCCACCTTCCCACTTGGAAACTCTTTCCACCTTGTGTTTTTTCCTTCTCAAACCTTATGGGCCTTAGTGGGAACTTATTCCAGCCCACTAGGGGCTGGTTTATCTCTTCCCATAGCCCATGAGACCCCTTGGGGCGTGACACCCCTCCCGATGGTCCCCGGCACCCCTCCCGGCACTCCCGGTACACTACCGATGAGCCCGAAACCTTTCCGGTAATGCACGAAAACCTTCCGGTAACCAAATGAGGTCATCCTATATATCAATCTTCGTTTCCGGACCATTCCGGAAACCCTCGTGACGTCCGTGATCTCATCCGGGACTCCGAACAACATTCGGTAACCAACCATATAACTCAAATACGCATAAAACAACGTCGAACCTTAAGTGTGCAGACCCTGCGGGTTCGAGAACTATGTAGACATGACCCGAGAGACTCCTCGGTCAATATCCAATAGCGGGACCTGGATGCCCATATTGGATCCTACATATTCTACGAAGATCTTATCGTTTGAACCTCAGTGCCAAGGATTCATATAATCCCGTATGTCATTCCCTTTGTCCTTCGGTATGTTACTTGCCCGAGATTCGATCGTCAGTATCCGTATACCTATTTCAATCTCGTTTACTGGCAAGTCTCTTTACTCGTTCCGTAATACAAGATCCCGCAACTTACACTAAGTTACATTGCTTGCAAGGCTTGTGTGTGATGTTGTATTACCGAGTGGGCCCCGAGATACCTCTCCGTTCACACGGAGTGACAAATCCCAGTCTTGATCCATACTAACTCAACTAACACCTTCGGAGATACCTGTAGAGCATCTTTATAGTCACCCAGTTACGTTGCGACGTTTGATACACACAAAGCATTCCTCCGGTGTCAGTGAGTTATATGATCTCATGGTCATAGGAATAAATACTTGACACGCAGAAAACAGTAGCAACAAAATGACACGATCAACATGCTACGTCTATTAGTTTGGGTCTAGTCCATCACATGATTCTCCTAATGATGTGATCCCGTTATCAAGTGACAACACTTGCCTATGGCCAGGAAACCTTGACCATCTTTGATCAACGAGCTAGTCAACTAGAGGCTTACTAGGGACAGTGTTTTGTCTATGTATCCACACAAGTATTGTGTTTCCAATCAATACAATTATAGCATGGATAATAAACGATTATCATGAACTAAGAAATAATAATAACTAATTTATTATTGCCTCTAGGGCATATTTCCAACAGTCTCCCACTTGCACTAGAGTCAATAATCTAGTTCACATCACCATGTGATTCCAACGAATCCAACACCCATATAGTTATGGGGTCTGATCATGTCTTGCTTGTGAGAGAGGTTTTAGTCAACGGTTCTGAATCTTTCAGATCCGTGCGTTCTTTACAAATCTTTATGTCATCTTATAGATGCTGCTACTACGTGCTATTCAGAAATGCTCCAAATATCCACTCTACTATATGAATCCGTTTCACTACTCATAGTTATTCAGATTAGTGTCAAAGCTTGCATCGACGTTACCCTTTACGACGAACTCTTTAACCACCTCCATAATCGAGAAAAAATCCTTAGTCCATTTGTTACTAAGGATAAATTTTGACCGCTGCTAGTGATTCAAACATGGATCACTCTCTGTACCTCTCAACATACTTTGAGTCAAGGCACACTTCAGGTGCGGTACACAGCATGGCATACTTTAGATTCTACGGCTAAGGCATAGAAGACGACCTTCATCCATTCTCTTTATTCTGCCGTGGTCGGGTTTTGAGTCTTACTCAAATTCACACCTCACAACGCAACCAAGAACTCCTTCTTTGCTGGTCTATTTTGAACTCTTTCAAAAACTTGTCAAGGCATGCATCTTGTTGAAACTTCTATTAAGCGCTTTCGATCTATCTCCATAGATCTTTGATGCTCAACCTTCAAGTAGCGTAATCCAGGTACTCCTTTGAAAACTTCTTTCAAAAAACCTTGTATGCTTTACAGAAATTCTACATTACTTCTGATCCACAATATGTCAACCACATATACCTATCAGAAATTCTATAGTGCTCCCACTCACTTCTTTGGAAATACAAGTTTCTCATAAACCTTGTACACACCCAAAATCTTTGATCATCTCATCAAAGTGCTTATTCCAACTCCGAGATGCTTGCACCAGTCCATTGAAGGATCACTGGAGCTTGCATACTTGCTAGTATCTTTAGGATCGACAAAACCTTCTGGTTGTATCACATACAATGTTTGCTCAAGGAAACCGTCGAGGAAACAATGTTTTGACATCCTACGTGCAATATTTCATAAATAATGCAGCAACTACTAACATAATTCTAACAGACCTTTAGCATCGCTACGAGTGAGAAAGACTCATCATAGTCAACTGTTTGATCTTGTCGAAAACATCTTTGCGACAAGTCGAGCTTTTCTTAATAGTGACTTATCACCATCATCGTCTGTCTTCTTTTAAAGATCCATTTTACCCAATAGTCCCATGACCATCAAGTAGTTCTACCAAAGTCTACACTTTGTTTTCACACATGGATCCTCTCTCGGATTTTATGGCTTCCAGCCATTTGTCGGAATCTGGGCCCACCATCGCTTTCTCCATAACTCGTAGGTTCACTGTTGCTCAACAACATGACCTCCAAGACAGGGTTACCGTACTACTCTGCAGCAGTACGCGACCTTGTCGACCTACGAGGTTTGTAGTAACTTGATTTGAAGCTTAATGATCACCATCATCAGCTTCCACTTCAATTGGTGTAGGCGCCACAGGAACAACTTCCTACGCCCTGCTACACACTGGTTGAAGTGATGGTTCAATAACCTCATCAAGTTCTACTACCCTCCCTCTCAATTCTTTCGAGAGAAACCTTTTCTCGAGAAAGGATCCGTTTGTAGAAACAAACACTTTGCTTTCGGATCTGAGATAGGAGATGTACCCAACTGTTTTGGATATCCTGTGAAGATGCATTTATCCGCTTTGGGTTCGAGCTTATCAGACTGAAACTTTTTCACATAAGTTTCGAAGCCCCAAACTTTCAAGAAACGACAGTTTAGATTTCTCTAAACCTCAGTCTATACTGTGTCATCTCAACGGAAATACGCGGTGCCCCATTTAAAGTGAATGTGGTTGTCTCTAATGCATAACCCATAAACGATAGTGGTAATTCGATAAGAGACATCCCAGCATGCACCATACTACATAGTGCGTGGCTATGATGTTCAGACACATCATCACACCATGATGTTCCAGGTGGCATGAACTGTGAAACAATTTCCACATTGTCTTAACTGTGTACCAAAAACTCGTAACTCAGATATTCATTTCTATGATCATATCGTAGACAGTTCATCCTCTTGTTACGACAAACTTCACTCTGAAACATAATTGAACTTTTCAATATTTCAGACTTGTGATTCATTAAGTAAATACTCCTGTATCTACTCAAGTCGTCAGTGAAGTAAGAAGATAATGATATCCACTGCGTGCCTCAACACTCACTGGACTGCATACATCAAAATGTATCACTTCCAACAAGTTACTATCTTGTTTCATCTCAATGAAAACAAGGCCTTGCTCATGTGGTATGATTTGCATGTCACTAGTGATTCGAAATCAGGTGAGTAAAGATCCATCAGCATGGAGCCTCTTCATGCAATTTATACTAACATGACTCAAGCGGCAGTGCCACAAGTAAGTGGTACTATCATCATTTAACTCGTATCTTTTGGCACCAATGTGTAACACTACAATCGAGATTCAATAAACCATTGAAGGTGATTATTCAAGCAAATAGAGTAACCATTATTCCTTTTGAATGAATAATCGTATTGCAATAAACACGATCCAATCATGTTCATGCTTAACGCAAGCACCAAATAACAATTATTTAGGTTCAACACCAATCCCGATGGTAAAGGGGGCGTGTGACGTTTGATCATATCAACCTTGGAAACACTTCCAACACGTATCGTCACCTCGCCTTTAGCTAGTCTCCGTTTATGCCGTAGCTTTCATTTCGCGTTACTAATCACTTAGCAACCGAACCAGTATCCAATACCCTCGTGCTACTAGGAGTACTAGTAAAGTACACATCAACATTATGTATATCAAATATACTTCTCTCGACTTTTGCCAGCCTTCTTATCTACCAAGTATCTAGAGTTGCTCCGCCTCAGTGAATGTTCCCCTTATTACAGAAGCACTTAGTCTCGGGTTTGGGTTTAATCTTGGGTCTCTTCATTAGTGCAGCAACTGTTTTGCCGTTTCACGAAGTATCCCTTCTAGCCCTCGCCTTTCTTGAAACTTAGTGGTTTTTCAAACCATCAACTATTGATGCTCCTTCTTGATTTCTACTTTCGCAGTGTCAAACGTCGCGAATCTCTCAAAGATCATTGTATCTATCCTTGATATGTTATAGTTCATCACGAAGCTCTCAAAGCTTGGTGGCAGTGACTTTTGGAGAACCATCACTATCTCATCTGGAAGATTAGCTCCCACTTGATTCAAGTGATTGTCGTACTCAGACAATCTGAGCACACGCTCAACGATTGAGCTTTTCTCCTTTACTTTGTGGTCAAAGAATTTTGTTGGAGGTCTCGTACCTCTTAACAAGGGCACAAGCATGAAATCACAATTTCATCTCTTTAGAACATCACTTATGTTCCGTGACGTTTAAAACATTTTCGGTGCCTTGCTTCTAAGCCATTAAGTACTTTGCACTGAACTATCGTGTAGTCATCAGAAACGTGTATGTCGGATGTTCACAGCATCCACAGACGACGCTCGAGGTGCAGCACACCGAGTGGTGCATTAAGGACATAAGCCTTCTGCGCAGCAACGAGGACAATCCTCGGTTTTACAGACTCAGTCTGCAAAGTTTGCTACTATCAATTTTCAACTAAATTTTCTCTAGGAACATAAAAAAACAGTAGAGCTATAGCGCAAGCTACATCGTAATTCGCAAAGACCATTAGACTATGTTCATGACAATTAGTTCAATTAATCATATTACTTAAGAACTCCCACTCAAAAAGTACATCTCTCTAGTCATTTGAGTGGTACATGATCCAAATCCACTATCTCAAGTCCGATCATCACGTGAGTCGAGAATAGTTTCAGTGGTAAGCATCCCTATGCTAATCATATCAACTATACGATTCATGCTCGACCTTTCGGTCTCATGTGTTCCGAGGCCATGTCTGCACATGCTAGGCTCGTCAAGCTTAACCCGAGTGTTCTGCGTGTGCAACTGTTTTGCACCCGTTGTATGTGAACGTTGAGTCTATCACACCCGATCATCACGTGGTGTCTCGAAACGAAGAACTGTCGCAACGGTGCATAGTCGGGGAGAACACAATTTCGTCTTGAAATTTTAGTGAGAGATCACCTCATAATGCTACCGTCGTTCTAAGCAAAATAAGGTGCATAAAAGGATTAACATCACATGCAATTCATAAGTGACATGATATGGCCATCATCACGTGCTTCTTGATCTCCATCACCAAAGCACCGATACGATCTTCTTGTCACCGGTGCCACACCATGATCATCCATCAACGTGTTGCCATCGGGGTTGTCGTGCTACTTATGCTATTACTACTAAAGCTACATCCTAGCAAAATAGTAAACGCATCTGCAAGCACAAACGTTAGTATAAAGACAACCCTATGGCTCCTGCCGGTTGCCGTACCATCGACGTGCAAGTCGATATTTCTATTACAACATGATCATCTCATACATCCAATATATCACATCACATCGTTGGCCATATCACATCACAATCATACCCTGCAAAAACAAGTTAGACGTCCTCTAATTTTGTTGTTGCATGTTTTACGTGGTGACCGAGGGTATCTAGTAGGATCGCATCTTACTTACGCAAACACCACAACGGAGATATATGAGTTGCTATTTAACCTCATCCAAGGACCTCCTCGGTCAAATCCGATTCAACTAAAGTTGGAGAAACAGTCACTTGCCAGTCATCTTTGAGCAAAGGGGGTTACTCGTAACGATGAAACCAGTCTCTCGTAAGCGTACGAGTAATGTCGGTCCAAGCCGCTTCAATCCAACAATACCGCGGAATCAAGAAAAGACTAAGGAGGGCAGCAAAACGCACATCACCGCCCACAAAAACTTTTGTGTTCTACTCGAGAAGACATCTACGCATGAACCTAGCTCATGATGCCACTGCAGGGGAACGTCGCAAGGGAAACAAAAATTTTCCTACGCGCACGAAGACCTATCATGGTGATGTCCATCTACGAGAGGGGATGAGTGATCTACGTACCCTTGTAGATCGTACAGCAGAAGCGTTAGTGAACGCGGTTGATGTAGTGGAACGTCCTCACGTCCCTCGATCCGCCCCGCGAACAATCCCGCGATCAGTCCCACGATCTAGTACCGAACGGACGGCACCTCCGCGTTCAGCACACGTACAACTCGACGATGATCTCGGCCTTCTTGATCCAGCAAGAGAGACGGAGAGGTAGAAGAGTTCTCCGGCAGCGTGACGGCGCTCCGGAGGTTGGTGATGATCTTGTCTCAGCAGGGCTCCGCCCGAGCTCCGCAGAAACGCGATCTAGAGGAAAAACTATGGAGGTATGTGGTCGGGCAGCCGTGAGAAAGTCGTCTCAAATCAGCCCTAAAACCTCCGTATATATAGGTGGGAGGGAGGGGAGGAGGCAGCCTCAAAACCTAAAGGTTTGGCCGAAATTGGAGGTGGAGGAGTCCTACTCCAATCCTACTTGGAGTAGGATTCCACCTTCCCACTTGGAAACTCTTTCCACCTTGTGTTTTTTCCTTCTCAAACCTTATGGGCCTTAGTGGGAACTTATTCCAGCCCACTAGGGGCTGGTTTATCTCTTCCCATAGCCCATGAGACCCCTTGGGGCGTGACACCCCTCCCGATGGTCCCCGGCACCCCTCCCGGCACTCCCGGTACACTACCGATGAGCCCGAAACCTTTCCGGTAATGCACGAAAACCTTCCGGTAACCAAATGAGGTCATCCTATATATCAATCTTCGTTTCCGGACCATTCCGGAAACCCTCGTGACGTCCGTGATCTCATCCGGGACTCCGAACAACATTCGGTAACCAACCATATAACTCAAATACGCATAAAACAACGTCGAACCTTAAGTGTGCAGACCCTGCGGGTTCGAGAACTATGTAGACATGACCCGAGAGACTCCTCGGTCAATATCCAATAGCGGGACCTGGATGCCCATATTGGATCCTACATATTCTACGAAGATCTTATCGTTTGAACCTCAGTGCCAAGGATTCATATAATCCCGTATGTCATTCCCTTTGTCCTTCGGTATGTTACTTGCCCGAGATTCGATCGTCAGTATCCGTATACCTATTTCAATCTCGTTTACTGGCAAGTCTCTTTACTCGTTCCGTAATACAAGATCCCGCAACTTACACTAAGTTACATTGCTTGCAAGGCTTGTGTGTGATGTTGTATTACCGAGTGGGCCCCGAGATACCTCTCCGTTCACACGGAGTGACAAATCCCAGTCTTGATCCATACTAACTCAACTAACACCTTCGGAGATACCTGTAGAGCATCTTTATAGTCACCCAGTTACGTTGCGACGTTTGATACACACAAAGCATTCCTCCGGTGTCAGTGAGTTATATGATCTCATGGTCATAGGAATAAATACTTGACACGCAGAAAACAGTAGCAACAAAATGACACGATCAACATGCTACGTCTATTAGTTTGGGTCTAGTCCATCACATGATTCTCCTAATGATGTGATCCCGTTATCAAGTGACAACACTTGCCTATGGCCAGGAAACCTTGACCATCTTTGATCAACGAGCTAGTCAACTAGAGGCTTACTAGGGACAGTGTTTTGTCTATGTATCCACACAAGTATTGTGTTTCCAATCAATACAATTATAGCATGGATAATAAACGATTATCATGAACTAAGAAATAATAATAACTAATTTATTATTGCCTCTAGGGCATATTTCCAACACTTACCTCCCCAAGCTCCATTGTTGCTCCCTAAGCTCAAAAGTGCCCGATCTCTCTCCCTAGCCAATCAAACTTGTTGATTCTTTAGGGATTGGTTGAGAAGGCCTAGATTCACACTTCCACCAAGAGAAAAGTTGATTCCCCCACCAATCCCTTGCGGATCTTGTTACTCTTGGGTGTTTGAGCATCCTAGACGGTTGAGGTCACCTCGAAGCCATATTCCATTGTGGTGAAGCTTCGTGGTCTAGTTGGGAGCCTCCAAGCTTTGTGTGGAGTTTGCCCCAACCTTGTTTGTAAAGGTTCGGTCGCCGCCTTCAAGGGCACCTATAGTGGAGTCACGGTACCTTGCATCGTGCGAGGGCGTGAGGAGAATACGGTGGCCTTAGTGGCTTATTGGGGAGCATTGTGCCTTCACACCGCTCCAACGGAGACGTACTTCCTGTCAAAGGGAAGGAACTTCGGTAACACATCCTCGTCTCCATCGGTTCCACTTGTGGTTATCTCTAACCTTTACTTTGTGATTGCTTATATTGTTGACTATATCTTACTTGTCTTAATAGCTCTCGTTGTTAGCTCCATTAGGGTTCACCTCATTGTCGTAATATTTGTGAACCTATATGGTGTTTACCTTAACCTGCTAAGATTAATTAAAAAGTGGCCGTTGTCTATTCACCCCCCCCCCCTCTAGTCAATCATATCGATCCTTTCAATTGGTATCAGAGCCACGTCTCTTTATTAAGGGTTTAACCACCCGAAGAGTATGGAAGGCGAAGAGGGAATTAACCATGGTCAACCCGAGGCCATGGATTTGACTTCGGTCACAAGGGACGACTTGAATACGGCTATGGTGCTCTCAAGACGTCCTTGACGAACGAGGTCAAGACCATGCTTAAAGAGTTAATTGAGGGATTTAAAAGTTCACCCGAACCGGATATAGTGGTTAAACCCACCGTTTCCGATTCGGAGGCCAACTCCTCTAAGGAAGCGGCTAAAGGTATGCAACCTCCCTCATCTCACGAAAAGGATGGGACTGGAATATATGCCTCAGTTCCACCCCCCATGGTCTATGGAGGATCCGTTCCCGCACCACGTCTTAAGCCTGTTGGTCCTCCTCCTAAGCTTGTGAAAGGTGACTTTGCTAACTGGGTATTTTCTATTAAGTCTCACTTGAATCACAGCTCAACAAACTTGTGGAGAATCATCGAGCAAGGATATTATCCCCATGATCCAAGCAACCTCACTCCAAGAGAAGATGCAGACAATCAATACAATCACTCTGCTTTGTTTATTCTCCAGTCTGTCGTGCCACCTGAAGATCTTCCTCACTTGTGTCCCTTCACTTTGGCCAAGGATTGTTGGGAGCATATTATGGTATTGTACAAGGGAAGCTCAAGCATTCAACAATCCAACTATGAAATGATACTTGATAAGGCCGATGAGTTTGTGATGAAGGAAGACGAGGACCCTCGTGATCTCTATCGGAGGGTGACTGCTATTGCTGTGGCACTCAAGGATCATGGGAGCAAGGATGTGGATGATACATGGGTCAAGCGCAAGTTCCTTAAAGACATCATGCCTTTCAACAAAGCCATGTCATCTGTCATTCGTCAGCGGCCAGACTTCCACTCCCTGTCTTCAAGTGAGGTGTTGGATGAATTCATTGCAATGTCAATCATGAACGAAACAGCCGACAATGCACTTGCTCATGTTCGATCAAAGACAACTTCACCCAACCTTGCATTGAAAGCAAAAGCAATGCTTGAAGAACAAGATGATGAGGAAGAGGAGGGCTGCCCTGAAGAAACAAAGTATGCCTATCATGAGCACATGGCTCTTGCATCGAGGCAATTTTGGGGCAACAAGAGGAACTCAAGACCCTCCTTCACAAAGAACAACTCGAGTGGATTCAAACCCAAGCAACGAGTAAGGACATGTTATAACTGTGGTAACGTGAGTCACTTCATGGCCGAATGTCCCTATGATAAAAGGGAAGACAACGGAGGCAAGCTCATTCGCAAAGACAAAACCAAATCATTTCCAATCAAGAACAACTTTGTGAAGAAACCTCACCCAAAAGGGATGGTGGCCCTTGAAGAGTACCCTTCCGATGATGATGATGATGATACAGTGGCAACGACAACTGTTGCTATTGCCACTACACCTCCTAGAAGGTGTCTCTCTTCAACGCCCCCAACGAGAACCACATCACCAAGTGCCTCATGGCAAAAGGTATCAATCAGGTAACTCCCATCATTAAGACCAACATTACTTCCGCCCCTTCATTGTTAAATTGTGTTGAAGATAGTGATGTTGGGGAACTTAATGAGCATGATCTTGACAAGTTTCTGTGCACTATTAAGGGAGAACCCAAGAAGCACTTTGTTGCTCTCTTGGAACAACTGGGTGAGGCCACTGACCTCATTGAGTCTCATGAGGAGACCATCTCCGAGCTTCAGGGACACAGTCGTGACTATGCCGATGAAATTGCCGTGCTCTAGAAAAGGAGCGCACTCTTCGTTTGGCTCTTGAGGAGTCATATAACAATGACTGCGCTAAAATGCAAAAGAAACTAGATCATGATGTTGTTTTTACTCGTATGCTTAAGTCTGAAAAGTATGCTCTTGAGGTTGGCCATGACAGACTCAAAGAGGAGTTTGACACACTTGACAAGGCCCACAAAGTCTTGAAAGGTGTTCATTTCTCTCTAAAAGAGTCTCATGATCAACTCCAAGCAAAGCTTACCAAGGAGATCTCTACTTGCCCTCCCTTTGTGTTAATTGATAATGCTTGTGCAACTAACCCCTGTTGTGAGCATGTACATCTTGTGGAGGAAAATGCCAAGTTAAAGGAGAAACTTGAGAAGGGCCTTGTGGCATGCATACAAGGTGAGAAGAGTCTGAACGACCTCCTGAGCACTCAAAAGGGTGTTGTAGGAAAGGAGGGACTTGGACTTACCTCCAAGACAAAAGATAAAAGGAGGAACAGGAACAAACGATCTCCCACCCTCATGGACATCTTTGTCAAAGAGGGTGAGGGGATTCAGAAGGTGAACAGGAACAAGGTGGACTATGGAAACCTCAAGAAGGGCAAAACCATCCCTACTAACACAGCCGGCAAATTCAATCCTTCTTATGTCTTATGTTGTGCTAGTGATGGGCATGTTTATGCCAGATTTGTTGGTTCCTACGGTGAGGATATTGAATGGGCTATCTGGGTTCCTAAGACCCTTGTCTCTAACATGAAAGGACCCATTAAAAAATGGGTACCTAAAACCAAGCCTTGATCTATTGCAGGAGTTTGCTTCCGGTGGGGTGTCATGGTTGCTCGATAGTGGAGCAACAAATCATATGACCGGAAGCAAGGACTTACTGGTGGACGTGCATCCTTCTCCATCTATGCCCACCCATGTCCAATTCGCCAATGCATCCTCTTCAAAGGTATTGGGATTTGGTAAGGTGGTCATCTCTCAAGATTTATCTATTGACAAGGTCATGCTTGTTGAGTCACTTGCCTACAATTTACTTTCGGTTCGTCAACTCGCAATTATGGGTTTTTCGACATTCTTTAATCTTGATACTGTGGTCCTCCTAAGGAGCAAGACTCTTAAAGTAGCCTATGTTGGATATGTTGAAAACGGTCTTTATGTGGTGAACTTCTCAAAGCGACCCACTAAGACTGCGACATGTTTAATGGCTAAAGTTGACGTGGGCTGGCTTTGGCATCGCCGTTTAGCTCATGTCAATATGAGATCTTTGCAAAGTCTTCTGACAGGGGACCATATTCGTGGGCTAACAAATGTGAGTTTTGCTAAAGATCGTGTTTGCAGTGCCTGCATTGAAGGAAAGATTCATGAAACTGCTCATCGTCCAACGACTCTTATCTACACTAAGAGGCCATTGGAACTTCTCCATACGGATCTGTTTGGTCCTCCATCATTTGATAGTCTTGGAGGCAGAAAGTATTGCTTAGTTATTGTTGACGACTACTCAAGATATACCTGGGTATATTTCTTTAAAAAGAAGAGTGAAACTCAACAAACGGTCATCAACTTTGCTAATGAAGCGCAACGTCAACATGAAGCAAAGATCTTGATGATTAGAAGTGACAACGGCACCGAGTTCAAGAACTACACCTTAGATGAGTTTCTAGGTGATGAGGGAATAAAACACCAATATTCTGCACCATATACCCCTCAACAAAATGGCGTGGCAGAAAGGAAGAACCGAACCTTGATAGACGCTGCAAGGATAATGATGGCAGAATTCAAATCTCCATATAACTTTTGGGCAGAGGCCATCAACACAGCATGTCATGCATCCAATCGGCTCTACACCCGCAAAGGCTTGAACAAGACTCCGTATGAGATTCTAACTGGAAACAAACCCAATCTCAAGTACTTCCGGGTATTCGGTTGTAAGTGTTTCATTCTCAAGAAAGGTGCACGGTTAGCTAAATTTGATTCTAGAGCACATGAGGGTATCTTTGTTGGTTATACTACAAACTCTCATGCTTACCGTGTCCTCAACAAGTCCACCGGACTAATTGAGGAGACGTGTAACGTAGAGTTTGATGAAAATAATGGCTCCAAGTGGAGCAAAGTGGTCTTTGTGATGTAGGTGATGAAATTCCTCCCCAAGCCATAAGAAGAATGGGGATTGGTCAAATACTCCCCATTGAGGAACCCCTTGTGGCCGAAGGAGAAGGACAATGCTCTACTGTCACGCCCAAGATGCGACCCTATCCTCAATTTGGCATGAGGGCCTCATCAGGGATAGAAGCGCATCTCGTCGTGTCGCAAGAATGGATATCGTTACAAGTACATGTACTGAAAAGAAGAGATATATAGAATTGGCTTACACTCGCCACAAGCTACATCAGAGTCACATCAGTACATTACATAATCATCAAGAGTAAGAGCAGGGTCCGACTACGGACGAAAATAAACGACAAAAGAAGAACGACGTCCATCCTTGCTATCCCAGGCTGCCGGCCTGGAACCCATCCTAGATCGATGAAGAAGAAGAAGAAGAAGCAACTCCGAATGAACAATCAACGCGCTCGCGTCAAGTAATCTTAGCCTGTACCTGCAACTGGTGTTGCAGTAATCCGTGAGCCACAAGGGACTCAGCAATCTCATTTCCAAAGGTATCAAGACTAGCAAAGCTTAATGGGTGAGGCATGGTTAAATGGTGAGGTTGCAGCAGCGACTAAGCATATATTTGGTGGCTAACTTACGAGTACAAGAAATAAGAGGGGGGAAATCTACGCATAACGGACGTCACTACAGATGATCAAAAGAATGATCCTGAACACCTAACTACGTCAGACATAACCCCACCGTGTCCTCGATCGGAGAAGGAACTCACGAAAGAGACAGTCACGGTTACGCACACAGTTGGCATGTTTTAATTAAGTTAACTTCAAGTTATCTAGAACCAGTGTTAAACAAAGCTTCCACGTTGCCACATAACCGCGGGCACGGCTTTCCGAAAGATTTAACCCTGCAGGGGTGCTCCAACTAGTCCATCACAAATTACCACAAGCCGCATAGAAATCCTCAATCACGAAGCTCGCGATCTCGTCGGATTCCCTAATGGAAAACCTCAACTCTGAGATTACCCAAAGCATCACCGGAATCCCGATGCACAAGATATCTCGTCAAAGGTAAAATTAATCCAGCAAGGCCGCCCGACGTGTCGACGATCCCGATAGGAGTCGCGTACCTCATTCTCAGGACACGGCGAATGAGCTAGACGTCGGGATCGCTAAACCTCCGGGTGACCAGAGGGGCGCCGGACATCGCTCAGGTGGGGCCAACACTCATGAGGAGCACTGGCGCGGGGGTTGATTAAATTATCCTCGGGGTCCGGAAAATCCCTATGCAATTTTATTAGGTGTTTAGGCAAATGTAGTACCAAGGTTGGGCCTTGCCAGACCAGCTTTAATCTAAAACGAATTATCAAGGGGGTCCCCATAACAACCCTGATCGTGTTAGGAGCGCTCATTTATGGAACATAACACCGGTAGCCGAAACTAAGGGGGCAAAGGTGGAACAAAACACCAGGCTAGAAAGGCCGAGCCTTCCACCTTTTACCAAGTATATAGGTGCATTAAATTAAATAGCATTAAATATGGTGATATAACAAGGAAACCATGCTTTGCATGGAAGCAACTGCACCTGCAACTAGCAACGCTATCAACAGGGTTAAGCAAGCAGTAACATAGCCAATCAGTGGTTTGCTAGGGTGAACAGGTTGATGGTTTCATGGCATTGTAGAGAGGCTGATATTTAACAGGTGGTAGGCAACGAGACGTAAACGATAGCAACGGTAAAACTAGCATGGCAATGATAGTAATGGTATCTGGGGAAATGATCATCTTGCCTGAGATCCCGCTTGGAAGAAGAATGACTCCATGAAGCAGACGAACCGATATAGTCGACGGGTCCTCACAATCCGGCACGCTGCGGAACTCTATCGAGGCGAAGCAAACCGGAAACACAAATCAACACACAGAATTCACCACACGATGCACAACACATGTGATGCAAGAGCTACTGAATACATGCAAGCCACGGCATGACAAATCACACAATCAAACACTACACATTAAGTGAAGTCCAATATGCAACGAGTTGCATATTGACGAAACTCCACGTTAGTTATTTAGTTCTATCCCGATTAGACACACGACAATATTAAATGTTGTTAACATGGCAAGGGGTGAAGCGGTGAATCTACATGTCATCCTAGTCGGTCAACACGTGGAACATAGAACGGAGCTACAGATCAACGGGAATCAAAGAAACACGATATGAAGCTCTACGTGAAAGATTCAACACCTCACACACATTTGGCACAAATCTGGTGTTCCCAGGTTGCCAAGACATATATTAACCCAACACGAATAGCTAGTGCTTCTATCACCCCTTAAGAACAACACACACAAGAAGAACACATCATCATGCACAACTCCTACCAAGTGTACTCCACACCATGGATGGATGCTCAATCCCTAACTATGCTCTTACTCCAACCTACAAAGGTAATCAAGTGCCACCTCATCACAAAGTGACACTTCTGCGGAACTGTTCAGAACTGGAAACTAGTGTCTCCATTGGAATCCTTGGGTTCTCCTACCCCAAAACCATATATAACGCTGCTATATATGCGTGCGGAAAAACACCAGAAACAACAAAGGAAAAACTACCAAGATCAAACTCCGCTAATAACAAGAACAGGGGTTGTTCTTGATATGCCAGACTTGGCATGTTCCTCTTCTGTAATATTCCAGATTTGGAAATACTTCACAAAACTAAACAAAACAAGAAAAACATATAAACATCAGGGGGTCCACCTGGTCATACTCACCAGGGCCCCTAATGGGTGTATGCAAGTGGGCCATACCCCACAATACACACACACCCCAACTACTGCACCACACCCCTAAAAGAAAATAAAATAAAATGGAGTGCAGGGGGATTTGAACCCTGAACCTAGGGTACCCTATGCAAAACTCCAAACCACTAAGCTACTGCAATGCAGCTAACCCCAGATGAGGACTTAACATAGATAAACTAACTCTACTGCTACTGCAACAGGGGAAAAAAACGGGATAAACAAAAGGGGGCACCGGCAAGATTTGATCCCTGGACCTCACAGATGCTACCGAGTGCGCTAACCAGCTGGGCTAGGTGAATGTCTTGTGGAAAAAGAGACTCCTATGTTACATGAACAAGCACCACGCCGAACCTGAACCAAAATCAAACAAACAGCAAAATAAGCAGGGTTGTCTGGGATTCGAACCCCAGACCTATGGGATGAAACAGAGTGGTGCTAGCCAGCTCGGCTGCTGGCATGATCGTGATATTAGTGACATGGAAAACCTAGTAAGGCCGACAATTAGAATGCATCTGGGCAAAACGAAGCACAGTTCAGAACAGGGCGTTCTTACAGCAGACACACGAACCCGGCGGGGATACAGGCTACCATCAGTGCTTGGGCTTCGGCGCTGAAGGTACCAGCAAGGCGGAGGCTTGGGGATGGGCGTTGGGTCACGGCTCCGTCTGCAGGGACCCGATTCCACGCGATGGCGAGCTAGACTCGGGCCCAGGGGTTCCCATGGCTGCTGCTCCTGGTTCAGATAAGTTCAGAGAAAAAAAATATAAGAGAGAGAGAGCGGGAATCAACATGAGGAGGAAGGAGAGCAGGAAGAAGAGGGGAACGGGAGAGGTTCTGGCCTGGAGCGGCTTCTGGCGGCGCGGGGTCACCGATTCCGACCTCCGGCGAGGGCACGAGGCGGCGGGGCTGCGGGGCTCATGCATGAATGTTCAGAACGATGCACATGAGGGAGCTCGAGGTGGGCTCGCTTGCTGCAGAAGGAGACGTCCCTGCGCGCTACACCGGTGCAGAGCAGCGGGCTCACGGGGCGGACGCGACCAGACGCGTAGGGGAAGGGGGAGCTCTAAGCGCAGCTGGTTCCCTGGAGAGAGAGGGATTAGGGAGAGAAGAAAGGACTAAAAGAGAGGAAGGAGAAGACCGGGCATGGCATGGACCTGCGGCGCGGCTTCCATGGGCGTCGGATGCTGTTGCTCCTGCTCCATGCTTGAGACGGCACTGCAGCTGGAGGAGCTCCTCGTACGCGGGGTTGGGGTTCGATTTCGAACCGACCGTGGCGAGCACGAAGGAGGCCGGGGGCGCTCAGACAGAGCTCGCCGGATGTGGCGAAAGCGGGGGCTCCAGCATTGTGGATCGAGCGAGGCTCGGGCGCATGGGTGCTGCCGGGCATGGGGCATGGCTCCGATGGCTGGCTGCATCTGGGGATCCCGAGGTAGAAGACAACAGGTGGCGGCGCTGATGCGAGATGGAGGGGATTGGCTCGGTGGGGAAATTGAGAGGGGAGGAGACCAAGTGGTGTGCGGTGGCGGCGGATGGGACACGGGAATTTGTCCCTAAATTTTAGGGTTGGATGCTATTTATATAGCTGGGTTAGGGCTAGGTTTATCTGGACCCTCCGATTTAGATCGGATGGTCGAGATAATGAGGTTAGGGAGTCCAATGGACAAACCGATGACGTTTTGCGGTAAAACGGTGTTGATCCGGACCCAACGGTTACGACTGTGTGTTTCGGGCACCGGGAGGTTTCGGATTGGGCTGCGCGTAGGGGCGGTGCACTGTGCAGAGGCGCTAGGCGGAGATGACAGAGAAAAACGGGCAACCCGGTGACAGAGTTTAAAATACCAAAACGTCCGACAATCGACCGGCTATAGTGCCGCTATATAATAAACGACACGGGTGACAAACGGGCTCCGATCGCGATGAAATTTGACGGACGGCCTACCTACACTAAATTAATACCGCACGACAAATTCCAACCCGATCAGAGAAAGTTTAACGCACACTTTAAAAACAGGGTTTCGACGGTGCCGCGGGCGCGTGCGGGTGCGGTCGGACTCAGAACGGACAACGTCGAGAACCGGCAACTACTAACGGATGCAAGTTTTGAAAACTGGCGGCAACGGAGATGCCGATGCAATGCAGATGATGCGCATGATGCAATGATGGTGTGACAAATAAAAATACCCACACGACGAAAACGGAAAGAAAAGGGAAATCTTCTGGAACGTCGGCATCGGGCTGTCACATCTACTCAAGTGGAGCCATCACCTCCACAAGCCCCACACGCTTCCGATGAACAAAGAGAAGACTCTCAACAAAATAAACAAGCTCAAGGTCAAGATAAATTGCCCAACAATGATGATGTGTCTCAGGATATTCAAGCACTACCCCAAGACTCCGAACCGGCTCATGATCAAGATCAAGTGCAACCCCGAGATCCAGACCAAGTAGAAGCACAAGATCAAGATCAAGAGCAACCACAAATACAAGAACAAACTAGTGAACCTGCTCAAGTCGAAGGACAAGATGATCAGGAGACTGTCTCACAATTCCCTTCTGGAGCACCAACAGCCGGCTCAAGACGCAAGGGCAAGCAAAGGAAACAAGTCGATGCTCCCCCATTATCTAATGAAGAACTCTTGGAGCGTCGAGCAGCCAAAATTACGAACAAGCTGAGAGTCAAGTCACATCTTATGAAGAATGTACTGGGCAGTTTAAAAAGGGGAGTATCCACCCGTCAACAGATTTGGAATTATTGTGAGCATCACGTGTTTGTTTCGTATTGTGAACCTCAACAGGTACAGGAAGCGCTCGATGATGAGGATTGGCTTATGGCCATGCACGAAGAACTTAACAACTTCGAGCGCAACCAAGTCTGGGATTTAGTGCCTAGGCCAACGGAGGAACATAATGTCATCGGGACCAAGTGGATATTCAAGAACAAGCAAGATGCCAATGGGATTGTGATTCGAAACAAGGCAATATTGGTGGCTCAAGGCTACTCCCAAGTCGAGGGTATCGACTACGGTGAAACCTTTGCCCCTGTTGCTCGTCTAGAATCTATTCTCATGTTGCTTGCATTTGCTTCTCAACATAACTTCAAATTACAACAAATGGATGTGAAAAGTGCCTTTCTTAATGGTCCCTTAAATGAGTTGGTCTATGTCAAACAACCCCCGGGATTCGAACATCCCAAGCTCCCCAATCATGTGTACAAACTTAATAAGGCACTCTATGGCCTTAAACAAGCCCCACGCGCGTGGTATGAGTATCTTACTGAGTTGTTACAAGATCGTGGGTTTGAAATTGGGAAGATAGATCCCACTCTTTTTACTAAGAGGGTTAAAGGGGATTTGTTCATATACCAACTATATGTTGATGATATTATCTTTGGCTCTCCTAACATTTCCTTCAATGAAGAATTTGTTGCACTAATGACTGAGAAGTTTGAGATGTCCATGATGGGAGAGTTGAAGTTCTTCCTCGGGTTCGAGATTAAACAAGGTCTAGAAGGGACATTCATCAAACAAGCCAAGTACACTCAAGACATGCTCAAACGGTTCGAGCTCGAAGATGTCAAACCGATCAAGTTCCCCATGCCAACAAGATGCAAGCTTGACAGTGATCCCAATGGTAAAGCAGTGGATCAAAAGGTATATCGCTCCATGATTGGATCCCTCCTTTACCTTTGTGTATCTAGACCGGATATTATGTTGAGTGTAGGGATATGTGCATGGTTTCAATCCGCACCAAAAGAAAGCCATTACATGGCTGTTAAGCGAATCTTTCGATATTTGGCTCATACCCCAAACTTTGGTCTTTGGTATCCCAAAGGAGCAAACTTCAATCTAGTTGGCTATTCTCACTCAGATTGGGCAGGAGATTGTGTGGAGAGGAAGTCAACGTCTGGAGGATGCCAATTCCTTGGTCGCTCATTGGTAAGTTGGTCGTCAAAGAAGCAGAATTGCGTCTCTTTATCATCCACCGAAGCTGAGTATGTGGCAGCTGCAAGTTGTTGTGCACAATTGCTATGGATGAGGCAAACTTTAAAGGATTATGGTGTCACTTGTGACAAAAGTGCCTCTTCTATGTGACAATCAAAGTGCTATCAAGATTTCCCTCAACCCAGTGCAACATAGCAAAACCAAACATATTGATATTCGCCATCACTTCATTCGTGAACATATCAAGCTAGGTCATATTGAGGTTCACTTCATCCACACTGAAGAGCAACTTGCAGATATTTTCACTAAGCCTCTAGATGAAGCAAGGTTCCGGGAGTTAAGGCATAAGCTAAATATCATTGATTCAAGTAATGTGGATTGAAACTAGGCATGTTGCACCTCACTTTGCATTCCATCTTGGTCTAGATGTAGGCATGGACATAGGGGGAGTGTTGTTCTCTCAATGAACTTTCCCTCCCCCCATTATGCATAAATCAATCTAGTCTTTCACTTTAGCCATCGTCAAATGGCACTTGTGCTTCAAAGACGAGCATTGGTCATGAACCCAAGGATAATTCTTCGTGGTGTCATACCATTGTCTCAAACATAGGTTGCCTCGGCCACCGCCTCTCCCACCTTTCTTTTGTATAGAAGAAAGAATATACAATGACAAGTCAGTACTTTTTTTTTCTAGGTGCTATCTCTTTTTACTTACTTGTCATTTGCTCAAGTTCTTCTCTTATCCTAGGCCACGTTGTGACATTTGTAGCGGTACTACCGCCAGGGGTAGCGGTACTACCGCTAGGTATGGCGGTACTACCGCTAGGTATGGCGGTACTACCGCTAGGTATGGCGGTACTACCGCCAGGATTCCCATCTAACACGACCTGCTAGGAAATTTTTAGGGCTGTCTCAAGGGGGAGCGGTACTACCGCCAGGGGGAGCGGTACTACCGCCAGGATCCCAGCGGTACTACCGCTGCATCCAGCGGTACTACCGCCAGGCAGCGGTACTACCGCTAGGTCCTCAGCGGTACTACCGCTGGCCCGTACCCCTTGGGCTATATAAAGGAGGGGGAGCCTGTTTTTCTCAGGCTCTTTCTTCTTCCTCGCGGCTCCTCCCTCCCCTAGCCCGAAATCCCCCTCGTTTGATCTCGTTTCGTGGAGCTTCTTCTCTCCGTTGGATTGGAGGGGTTGCTCCACTTCTCCTTCCTCCTCCAAGGGCCATGAATCCCGGTAAAGCTCCTCCCCTTCTTCTATTGGTTGATGTTCTTGTTCTAGGGCTAGGAGCATTGGGGGATTGGATCCATGTCTTTAATCTTGTGCCCTGTTCTTGGATGGCATGAAGGAGATATTTGAGGGGAGTATAGGTCCTATGGATCCTTGCTGATTATTTTGCCATGCCCTAGGACTTACTTGTTTTAGATCTAACACTTGAACTATGTTTGGATTAGATCTACAACTTGCTCTCTCTTGCCTAGGCATATTCTTATTTCGGTGATTCCTGTGTTCCTCATGTGAGTAGGGCTGTGGTGGAGTTCTTAGTGTTCATATATAGCCTATGCCCCTCGTAAAAATCATGTAGCCCTATGCATGAGGTCTATTTTTATCTGTCAGATCTGAAAGTCAAACCCCAGCGGTACTACCGCCATGGGTAGCGGTACTACCGCTAGGACCCCCAGCGGTACTACCGCCAGGGGTAGCGATACTACCGCTGGGAGGATTCACTCTGCATTTTTTTTATGTGCTTGGCAATGAGTGTTTATTTTTCTGATTTTTCTAGTTCCTTGCCTTGACTCTTTTTGTCGCTTCTTTTCGCTGTGTGTTTTGTGTCACAGGTGGTTCTCGCCGTTCGAACCCCCCACGGGACACGCAGTCAAAGCACTATCGCAACCCAGAAGCTCCAGAGGGGTCTGCCACTTCAGGTCTGCAACCCAAAAAGCAGTCCTTCAAGAAGACCGCGCACAAGGATAAGGGGATCAATGTCCGAACAATGCCCTCCAAGGACTTTCTGCAGTTTCGCACTCAGAACCATTATCTCAAAGAGAAGGCTGTGATCAAGAATGTTGACCATGTTTGGGCAAAGGATCAGTGTAGGATCTACCGTGATATTGTCATGCAATTCAAGAAGAACTATGTCCCCGTTCAGTGGATTGACCTAGCTCATCTTCAGCGGAACCTGGACTATTTTGGTGATGCCCTCTCTCTGATTGACAAACTGGGCATCAAGGACATCATCACTTTCAAGACAGATTTTGACCCCACTGCTGTTGCTCAGTTCTATGTCACGGTCCACTTCTCTTCTGATGAAGAGCGCTCTATGATATGGATGACTGGGACTCAGAAGATGACCGGTTCCTGGCGTGAATTCATGACATTCCTCAAGGTTGACTTCCAGGGAGCTGACACTCCACTTGGGTCGCGTCCTCATGCTGCAGCCCCCACCGATAGGCCCCCCGCAAAGGACAGATTACAGCAACTCTATGTGAGGAAGGGTGTGCTCCCCAAGCATCTCAACATCACGCATCGGATCCTTCGCAACACCCTCTTCCCTCGCATTGGTAACTTCGACGAGGTTCATGGCTCTTTGGCTGAGATGTTGCTGCTTTGTGAGGAGGCTATGACTAAGGAGTCTGCCCCTCTTGATATCTTTGATGTGATGTTCACGGAGCTCTGGAACTGCATCATCATGCGTAAGGTTCCCATCTACAGGCCCTATCTGTTCGCTTATATTTGTCAGAAGTGGCAAGATACTTTTCCGGAGGAGGTGCTCTACGCTCAGTCTGACTACATTGTGCACGGCCCGATCAAGCTTCACGTCAAGGATAAATGGGCCAACCTGTCAACTTCCTCTCAGCACATGGATACTGACACAGAGACTGCTGCTGACAAAGGAACCGCCTCTCAGTCCCGCTCTTCTGCCATGCCATCTTGGGCCATCAAACTGCAGGATAAGATGAAGACTCTATTCTGTATGCAGGCTAAGGGTCAGTACCAGACGCACGTGGCTCAGAAGGAGAGCCACCAGAGGCACAAGCGTGTTCTCAGGACTCTTGATGTGGACATCTCCAGCGGATCAGAGGACGACATCACTCCAGAGGCTGCTTGGATGCAGGCTCAAGGTTACGAGTGGTCTGGCGATGAAGAGGCAGAGGAGGAGCAGGACGATCAGGAGGGTACCGACGAGTCTGGCAATGCTGAGGATGAGGAGTGACCACCTATGGCGTTAGGTGTGCCCCTTTTTGGTGTCTTGTGCCAAAGGGGGAGAGAGTCTAGGAGCTGGATTTGCTTTCATAGTCGAACTTTGTTTTGCTTTGCTTTCTTTCGTGGTTTGCTTTGAACTTGGTTTGCTTCTAGTTTGCTATCGTTTGTGAGACATGAACTTATGTGAGATTTATTTCCATCATATGATGTGAGTCATATGCCCCGTATTGTCATATATCTCTATCTTTTTGTTCTCATATTATTCTCTGTGCAAATCCGGTATTGTCATCAATCCATCAAAAAGGGGGAGATTGTTGGGGCATAGTTTATGCCTAAGTAATTTTGGTGATTGATGACAGTACCGTAAAGGACTAACTGTGTGTGTTAAGGTTTCAGATAACACACGTCAACGGCACAAGACGACTCGCCTCCTCATTCATGGAAAGGAAGCACGGCGTTCTCTACGATTCTCTTTATTTGAGTCATAGGAAAGTCGTACTATTAAGAGGGGATCCGTAGTGTAAAGGTTTGGGTGGAATCTATCTTTGCACGCGCACACTTCACATATTCTCCCTTACCTTCATCTTTGGAGCGGCCACCACCACTGTGTTTCTTTCCTCCTTGCAAAATGGTCCCCAGCGGTAGTACCGCTGGCTGGCGGTAGTACCGCCCCTGGTCAGCGGTAGTACCGCTCCAGGAGCTTAGTACCGCCTGCCTAGCGGTTGTTCGTGGACGGACCTTTTTGCGAAGACTTTCTTGGCGGTGGTAGTGCTTTTGCACTACCAGGGGCCCAACGGTAGTATCGCTGGGGCCAGCGGTAGTACCGCTGGAATGCCAGCGGTAGTACTGCTGCAGTCAGCGGTAGTACCGCCCCTGGTCAGCGGTAGTACCGCTGGAGTGCCAGCGGTAGTACCGCTGGAGCTAGCGGTAGTACCGCTGGAGCTCGGGCAGAGAGTGGGAAAACGGTTGGATTTTTTCCCCCACTATATAAAGGGTTCTTCTAGCTGTGGAACCTTATCTCTTACCTCCCCAAGCTCCATTGTTGCTCCCTAAGCTCAAAAGTGCCCGATCTCTCTCCCTAGCCAATCAAACTTGTTGATTCTTTAGGGATTGGTTGAGAAGGCCTAGATTCACACTTCCACCAAGAGAAAAGTTGATTCCCCCACCAATCCCTTGCGGATCTTGTTACTCTTGGGTGTTTGAGCATCCTAGACGGTTGAGGTCACCTCGAAGCCATATTCCATTGTGGTGAAGCTTCGTGGTCTAGTTGGGAGCCTCCAAGCTTTGTGTGGAGTTTGCCCCAACCTTGTTTGTAAAGGTTCGGTCGCCGCCTTCAAGGGCACCTATAGTGGAATCACGGTACCTTGCATCGTGCGAGGGCGTGAGGAGAATACAGTGGCCTTAGTGGCTTATTGGGGAGCATTGTGCCTCCACACCGCTCCAACGGAGACGTACTTGGGAAGGAACTTCGGTAACACATCCTCGTCTCCATCGGTTCCACTTGTGGTTATCTCTAACCTTTACTTTGTGATTGCTTATATTGTTGACTATATCTTACTTGTCTTAATAGCTCTCGTTGTTAGCTCCATTAGGGTTCACCTCATTGTCGTAATATTTGTGAACCTATATGGTGTTTACCTTAACCTGTTAAGATTAATTAAAAAATGGTCGTTGTCTATTCACCCCCCCTCTAGTCAACCATATTGATCCTTTCACACTTTCTACTCTGTGTGAGGGGAACCCCTTGGATCTAGATCTTGGAGTTCTTCGTGTTCTTCTCCGTTCTTCTTCCATAGCATTAGTTGTTGTGGTGGGATTTGGGATAGAAGGACTTGGGCACTCCGTGTGCCCTTGCCATTGCATTTGGTTCATAGTTTTGAGTTCTCCACGGTGATACGTGGAAGTGAAGTTTAAGAAGCTTATTACTCTTGGGTGCTTGGTACCCTAGAGCTTGTTCATCTTGGGCGCTTTGGCGTCCTAGAAGCTTGGTGATGTCTCGGAGCTCAATCATTATGGTGTAACGCTCCAGGCAAGCATCAGGGTCTCCAATTAGGTTGTGGAGATTGCCCCGAGTAATTTGTACATGTACCGGTGACCGTCCCCAAGGGTTGCCAAAGTGTACCGGTTCGGTGACAGCCCCCAAGGGTTGCCATTTGTACGGGTTCGGTGCCCGCCCTTAAGGGTCCCTTAGTGGAATCACTGCATCTTACATTGTGCGAGGGCGTGAGGAGATTGCGGTGGCCCTAGTGGCTTCTTGGGAAGCATTATGCCTCCACACCGCTCCAAATGGAGATTAGCATCCGCAAGGGTGTGAATTTTGGGATACATCATCGTCTCCACGTGCCTCGGTTTTCTGGGAGAAGAATGGGAGGTGAGGCAGATCTCCAAGGCCGAGCTCGAGGGCGCCACGATGAGCGACAACAAGGCGTGGTGTCACCGACTAAATTGAGCCCGAAGCGAACTGGATTCGAAGAATATGCAACAACGACAACAACGTGATAGATGGGAGTCCAAAACTTGATGGTTCGGAGGTGTGGGATGGGTTGGCGGTGCTGAAGAAAAGGATAAAAGCGGTGGTCGTGGATGAAAGAAGGGCAGTACTACGCGTCGGCGCGTCGGCGCGAACGCTCGCAGCGCGATCGTCAGATCTGCGAGGGGACCGTTATATCTATTCATGCAACATTTTTCCTCGATGTAGGAAATTTCGGCGCGATGCAGCAATTTTCGTCAACAGTTACAAAAAAAAAATAATTATAGCAAAAAATATATGTACGTAATCGTAGCAAAAAACGAAGCTGATGATGCGTGGTAGCAAAAGTCGAACGCCGGTTGTAGCAAATATGAACGTGTATGCAACTTTTTTAGTAAACGGTTGCATCAAAAAATGATGCCAGTTGTAGCAAAAATTAACACGGTTGTAACAAAAGTCAAACGTCGATTATAGCAAAAATTCAACGAACTCGAGTTGTAACCAACCGTGGATGCAACTTTTTAAATAAACAAAATATAGCAAAAATGACAAACGTTTGAAGCAAAATTAAACGTGGTTGCAGCAAATCGGATAAAAAAAAATTACATGGCTGCCAGCGAGACGCGCGCGGACCGCGCTCGCCGGATGAAAGCATTTACCATGAAAGAAGGGCCTAGAGAAAAGATCAAGTAGGAGCAATATACCGTGGCACGAGGCACGGGCGAGCGCCGCAATCAGCCGCTAGATGGGTGGAAGAAGGGCTAGCGGAGTAAGCTACAGGGGCCGTTGAATTTATATCGAACGACTAAAAATTCAGCTTACATTTTTCTCTAGCAACATAAGGAGCTCTTTAGGACTGCTTCAATATATCAAAATCAACTTTACTTCATTAAATTCACTTTAAACCAGTCTTATACAGAAGCTATAGCATTATTAAAAAAATGTTTGGCTTTTATCTAGCTCCAGCTTCAAAAATAAAAAATCTGGTAAAAAGAATCTATTTGATTGGTTGAGGGAAAAGAAATGAAGGGGTATCCACTTACTGGTGGCAGTGGTGGGTAATTTCCCCCCAACTCCAGCTTTTAGAGTTTTTTGAAGGGAATCGTTTCCCACCCGCGCGTCGGCCGAACCGACGCGCCGGTCGCCCCCTGTCGCGCGCGGGCCTTTGCAACATTTTTCCCATCCACGCGCTTCTCCGGTCAATGGATGCAACATTTTTCGTCTAAATATGTTGCAACCTGCGTCATTTTTGCTGCAAGCGTTTTTTACTATATTTTGTCTGAGTAAAAAAGTTGCATATACGTTTGGTTGCAACTCTAGTTCGTCGAATTTTTTGTTACAATCGATGTTTTTTTTACCTTTTGCTACAACCGTGTTAATTTTTGCTACAACCGGCATCATGTTTTGCTGCAACCGTTCACTAAAAAGTTACATACACGTCACGTAAATTTTTGTTACAACCGACGTTTGACTTTTGCTACCATGTACCATCAGCTTCATTTTTTGCTACGACCAGGTAGACATTTTTTTTGCTACAAAATTTGTTTTTTGTTGCAACCGTTGAAAAAATTGCTGCATGACATTGAAATTTTGCTGCATAAGAAGAAAAATGTTGCATGCAGATCCAACGATGCGGACGGCGCGGGGTCGGTGGATCCTGCGGCCCGCGCGCGGCCGGCCGAAAATCTGGGCCGGCGCGCCGGCGCAGATCACCCTCTTTTTTAAAGTTCTACTCCAGATTCTAGTTTTTTTTGAACGGCATAGCTTGGAGCTATCCCGTTTGGTTTGTCTTTTCTAAAGCAGAGCTGAATTTTAAAAAGTAGAGCAGTCTCAAACATGTCCTAGCTATAGTCGTTTTTTTTCCAGAGTTGATGCAATTTTAGCCAACCAAACGGACAAATTCGGACGAACCAAACTCACATTTGATTTCCTCTTC
The DNA here is from genome assembly GCF_904849725.1 of Hordeum vulgare subsp. vulgare. Taxonomy (NCBI): domain Eukaryota; kingdom Viridiplantae; phylum Streptophyta; class Magnoliopsida; order Poales; family Poaceae; genus Hordeum; species Hordeum vulgare. The sequence goes on along the minus strand of NC_058519.1, from coordinate 607,562,405 downwards.
GGTCGGTGTTTCCTCCTCGTCGTATCTCACGGCATCCAGTCAGTGAAGTCACCACAGGCCGCACAATGCTTCCGACCACGGCGACCGCCTCAACGCCCCCGCCGCCACCGGCCCCGCCGCCCGGCGAGCCGCACGCGGCACTGTTCTTCGCCCTGGGCTACATGCGGCTGCCCGAGCTGCTAGCCTGCTTGCGCGTATGCCGCCTCCTCGGCGAGGCCGTCGCGGGGGACCCCCTCCTGTGGCGCCGCGTCGCGGTAGAGCCGCCGCTCAGCGGCCGGGTGACCGACGACGTCCTCCTCAAGCTGACCGCGAGGGCGGAGGGGACGCTGCGGTCTCTCCGCCTTTCCGGGTGCGTCCACGTTTCCGACGCCGGCCTGCTCCGCGTCGTCGAGCGCAATCCCAGCGTCACCGAGGTATCGGGTGGTTTCCGGCGCGTGGTTGTTTCCTCTTGAACTGTGTGAGATTCTGAGTTGGTGAATGAGTTGCATTCTTGGGTGGGGAGTCGGTGGCGCGCGCGCAGTGTTTGTTGTTATGCCTGGCTTGGTGGTTCAACAGCTCAGCTCATGTTTCCATGGCTAGAATGCGAAAGCTAGGATGCAATCCTTCTTTATTTATTGTAGAACTGGAATTGACCCTAGTGCAGACTCCTCATTGAACCACATCACCTGCTGAATTACAGCTATTGGATCATGTAGTGGAACAATTTAAGCCGTGAGATGTGAATGCTATGACAAATAAACCATTGCCAGTAGATGTGTGCTTTTCTCCAGAGGTTGTACGGTTTGTTCACCGGAGGCTGGGGCCCGCAATGTTGAGTACGCGCCGTGGTCAGTGTGGGTAGGCAGCAGGAGATTGAGAAACTAGAGAACTAGATTGGGTTGAGAAAGCATATGAGAAGAGAGACTTCTCTTACTGCTTGTCCTCAATGATACAATGGGTATGCTTTTATAGCATATATGCCTAGGACTCATTTGACCAGTAGTACAAGTACTCTATCTATACTGGGCAAGGACACAGATTGTATTTTCTATTTAACCTCTGTTTCCTTCGCCCGGACACCTCAGCTGCTGCTTGCTGAATCGGAGTTGATCTCTGCTTGTGTAGAGTTGTGATCAGACTCATCAAGCTGCTCCTGATCTTGTCTTGCCTGCAGGTCGGCCATAACTTACCTGCTGTTCCTATAGACTACTTACGTGACTCCTCATACTCTGTGAACTAGTTCGACTCAACAACACAGATAGATAAGCTCATATGATCCTAGTGAACTTGAGAGACAGAGCCCATGATATGTATGGAGTATCAACTAGGAATAAACACATACCACTTTTTGCAAGGAACCCGAGAGACAGAGTACATTTTACTGGTACGAACTTGGACATGATGTTGACTAAGAAACTAAGCTTGTTCTTTGCTGTATATGATTAATTTTAGGCTGGTTGGGATGCCTGTGTAAACCTTATCACATGCACCATAGAAAAGATGATAGTTCAGTTGATTAGTTGTTGTTACTTGAGCTAGGCAAAATGTTGTACCTATCGACAATAAAAGAACACATAGCTAGGCATCCCCTGATACATATGCTATAAATGCTTTGACAGTGTAGAACATGGCAATAGTTAGTACTCAGTCACTTCAACTTCAGAACTATCATGGCATAATGACGTGAAGAAATTTTTACCGGCAATGTCTAGCTAATGTGAGTTTTTTTTTCTTAATGACGGCATTGACAAGAAGACTTCACGTGAACAAAAAAGATCGTCAGTAGGATTAGTGGATTGAGAGAGAACAGATTGGGGTAGCACTGCATTGTAGAGTTAGGATGTGGCGCTGGTACTTAGTCATGTCCTTTTGCCATTTCTTAAATCACACAACTTCATTGGTATGAAACAGCTGCAGATGCAGAATCACTGAAGGGTTCGGTATAGGGTTTTTATATTATATAGTATGAGGTTACAAATCCGGTTGGATCTCTCTCCCTCACTTTCCCTGGGAGTGGAATTTCTTACTGCTTTTTTTTGGCTTGCCTTGGCTCATGGTGATAGTGACTGGGGTTAGGGCCTTAGGGGTAGAATCAATATTGACATTAATACATATAATTGTATGCAGTGATTGGATCCTTGATAGATATTCTGGGATATGTATTTTCTTATACAGTACATTGCACTGGAAATGTTTTTTTATTCTTGGCTACAAATTGCGGTAACGCTTAGACCACTGCATTGTTTGCAAATAATATCTGATGCTACCTTCATTCTGGCTGCTTTGCTGGGAATATTAAATTGTTAACCTGCTTGGCTGTATTGCTTTTTTTAACAACAGATCCTCAGTTCAGAAACTTGTGGATTACTTAAGTGTAGTATTATCGATCCAGGGGTAAAATTAGCATGGTCAGTTTGCCAATTGACACATCTAACTTCCAAAACGGAGAGGGTTAGCCAGTCAGGCATACATGAAATTTATTTAGATATATTTTTGTTTTTCAACTGAAACTATCTATTACTGGTATACATTGCTTTCCTTTTCAAACCAAACCGTAAGCACTCCCCAAATACCAAAAGTTCCATCAGAAAAAGATTCTCCCTAGTAACATGCCGGGAATCAGTTTTGAGTTACTAGTTGGTAGAAACTAGGGTTCTACCGGCCCTCTGCCTTAGGTTATAAGGGTAGGAGGGAGGTTGGAGGAGACGAGGGTGCCGCGGCCGACGCGACGGCGCCGTCTCGGCGCAGGGAGGAGGCGGCGGCGAGAGTAGAGGAGGCGGTGGCTAGGGTTAGGGTTCCGACTCCTCTGGGAGCCGGACAATAAAATTGTCTTATTGCTTAATTCCAAAAGGTGTCTTACAACTTGTTTATATAAGCTCTATGGTAATAGAAATAAGGAAACTTGGGCTAAGCCCCTAACTTAACTAAGATAACTTGGGCTAAGCCCTTAACTAAACGGACCCATTGGACCTCCTCCGGCTATAAATCACGCCGGTCATAACATCTCTCCCCGCCTGCGCAAACAGCTCGTCCTCGAGCTGGAAGTCTGGAAAATGTTGGCGGAACTCGTCAAGCTGCTCCCAAGTGGCATCCTCCTCCGGAAGACCTTGCCACTGGATCAACAAGTGCCACACTCCGCGACGTAGCTGGACCTGCAACACCTTTGCCGGTCCTGGAAGGAGTCGTCCGTCGGAGGTAGCACCGGTGTTGCTGCCGGCGGTTCTCCATGGAAGGGCTTCAGCAACCCCACATGGAACACGTCATGGATGCGGGCCCCGGCCGGAAGCTGCAGGCGGTAGGCCACCTTGCCTATGCGCTCCACCACAGAAAATGGCCCTGCGTAGCGAGGGCCCAGCTTGCGCTTAGCGCGCGGGTCCAGGGACTGCGTGGAGCGGTGAAGGAGGCGTAGCCACACCCAGTTGCCCACCGCAAACTCTGCGTCGCGGTGATGATCGTCGTAGTAGCGCTTGGACAGCTGCTGAGCCTGGAGAAGGCGTTGGCGCACCTCTGCAAGCATCTCGTTCCGGCTGCGAAGCAGGTCGCCCGCCGCCTCAGTCCGAGCCGTCTCAGGGTCAACCGGCAGGATAGGCGGGGGTGGTCGGCCATAGACCACCTCGAACGGCGTGGTGCGCAGGGCGGAGTGATAAGAGTTGTTGTAGCAGTACTCCGCATATGCCTGCCAATCCACCCATGCACGGGGACGGTCACCTGTAACACAACGCAAATACATGGCGATCACCTTGTTCACCACCTCGGACTGGCCATCCGTCTGAGGGTGGAAGGCCGTACTCAGCCGGAGCTTCACGCCCGCCAGGCGGAAGAGATCACGCCAGACATGCCCCATGAACACCGGGTCCCGGTCGCTGACGATCGAAGCCGGAAACCCGTGGAGACGGACAATTCCGTCGAAGAAGGCACGAGCCACGGAGGCGGCCGTGTAGGGATGGCCGAGCGCGATGAAGTGGGCGTACTTGGAGAAGCGGTCGACCACCGTGAGGATAACGGACTTGCCGCCCACCTTTGGGAGGCCCTCGATGAAGTCCATGGAGATATCGGCCCAGACTTGGGAGGGCACCTCCAAGGGCTGCAGCAGCCCAGCCGGACGCATTGTCTCCGTCTTGTTGCGCTGGCACGTAACACAAGACCGTACCCAGTCCCGGACCAAGGCCCGATCACCGGGGATGCAGAAATCAGCGCGGAGACGGTGGAGGGTCTTCTGCACACCCTCATGGCCGTCCGAGTGGGCCAGCAGCAGGACCTGGTGACGCAGATCGCCGTGATCCGGCACAAAGAGGCGACGCCCATGTAGGAGCAACCCATCCGCCCAGCGCCACGGCTTGGCCAGGTTGTCGGCTGCGAGGCGCTGCCGAAGAAGCTGAGCGTTCGGTGCGTCGGAGGTGGCCCTGCGGATGTCGTCAAGGAGGGCGAATGAGGGCCCCGAGCGGATGCAGAGAGCCGCCCCGTCGGAGTCGCCGGTGTCCGAGTCGTGGTTGGCGTCGCGGCGGGATAGGGCGTCGGCCACGGTGTTAAGGCGACCCGGACGATACTCCACGGTGAAGTTGAAGCCAAAAATCTTGCTGATCCACTGGTGCTGGGGAATGGAGGACAACCTTTGATCCAATAAGAATTCGAGGTTGTAGTGATCCATGCGAATCCGGAAGGACCTCCCCAAAGATACGGGCGCCAGCGGCGGACGGCCTGCACCAAGCCAATGAGCTCCCTCTCATAGGGCGCGAGCTTATGATGGCGTGCGGCAAAAGGCCTGCTGAAGAACGCAAGCGGCCCGTCGCCCTGATGTAGGACGACGCCGAACCCCACACCGGAGGCGTCGCAGTCCACCATGAATGGCTGGTCGAAATTGGGCATCTGAAGGACGGGACCATCGTGAGGGCCTCCTTGAGGGCCTCGAACGCCTCCGTGGCCTCTGCATCCCAGGCGAAGGCGCCGCGTCGCAACAGGCGCGTGAGCGGGGACGCGATGAGGCTGAACTCCCGGATAAATATCCGGTAGTACACCGCGAGGCCGAGGAAGCCGCGGAGAGCCCGTGGCGAGTGCGGTGTCGGCCAGACCAGCAACCGCCGCCACCTTGTCGGCGTCCATAGCCACACCCTCGGCTGAGATGACATGGCCGAGGTAGGCGACTGAAGGCATGCCGAACGAGCACTTCGAGCGCTTAAGATGAAGATGATGCGCTCGAAGCTCGTTGAAGACGATGGCGATGTGCTGAAGGTGCTCTGCCCAAGAAGCGTTGTAGATAAGAATGTCATCAAAGAAAACGAGCACAAACCGACGCAAGTAGGGGCGGAGGACGTCGTTCATCAAGGCCTGAAAGGTTGCCGGAGCGTTGGAGAGGCCAAATGGCATCACCAAGAACTCAAAGTGGCCGTGATGAATCCGAAACGCCGTCTTCGCGGTATCGTCCGGATGCATCCGCACCTAGTGGTAGCCCGAACGGAGGTCGAGCTTGGTGAAGAAGCGCGCCCCATGTAGCTCGTCCAAAAGCTCATCGACGATTGGGATAGGAAATTTGTCCTTGAGCGTCAGGGTGTTCAAGGCACGGTAGTCGATGCAGAAACGCCACGTGCCATCCGACTTGCGGTCGAGGAGGACCGGCGCCGAAAACGGCGACGTGGAGATCCAGATAATGCCCAAAGCGAGCATGAGTGTGCACTGCCGCTCCAGCTCGTCCTTCTGCAACTAGGGGTAGCGGTAGGGGCGCACCGCAACCGGCGCCGTTCCCGGTAGGAGATGAATGCGGTGGTCATACGCCCGGGCTGGCGGAAGGCCCTGAGGCTCGTCGAAGAGGTCGCGGAGTTGCTGCAAGAGATGATCCAACAGGGGGTGCTCAGGCCCTGTGTCAGTCGCGGCCAACTGAAGCTGTGGCGTCGCTGGGGAGGCGCCACCCACGCCCACCCACTAGATGCGGCGACCCAGGCGCCAGAAAGTCAGCGTCATGGCGTTGAAGTCCCAGAGAATGGGGCCGAGGGTCCGCACGAAGTCGACGCCGAGGATGAAGTCGAAGCAACCCAGATCAATGCCGGCGCACGTGATGGTGAAGTGCTCGTCGCCGATGGTGACATGCACGTCCCGGGCGATCCCATGGCACCAAAGGTGGCCATCGTTACCCACGGTGACCCGAAGTTGCTCCCCGCCCGTTGGCTGGAGCGCTAAGCGGCGCATCGTCGACTCGGGTAGGAAGTTATGTGTGGAGCATGTGTGGAGCCCGTATCCAGGAGGGCCACCAGGCGCTCGCCGTTGATCATCACCGGCAAGAGCATAGTCCGCTCGTCTCGGATGCCCGCGAGCGCGTGCAAGGATACAACAAGAGCCGTCGCCGAAGCAGGCGCCGGGGCGGCGTCAACCGCAACTGGGCCGGGCATGTCGCCGGGCCCGTCGGTGGCGGTGTCCTCCTCGACGTAGTTGGCCGCCTCCAAGTAGAAGAGGCGCGGGCATACATGGCCTGGGACGTATGGTTCGTCGCAGTTATAGCAAAGCCCCTGGCGACGACGCTCGAGCTGCTCGGCCGGGGTGAGTCGGCGGAAGGCTCGTGGCGCGGCCGGAGCGGGGACCGCCATCGGGCCCAGGGGCGGCTGCCCTGGAGATGGTGCTGCCTGGGCCGGCCGACCTGGCTGTCGGGCGCCGCGAGCCGGAGCCGCCCGCTGAAGGGCCTGCATGCGGCGCTCGAAGGCTCGGGCGTAATACATGGCCGTCTGGAGGTCCTGCGGTCCGCGGAGCTCGACGTCCACGCGGATGTGATCCGCCAGTCCGCCCACAAAGAGCTCGGCCCGCTGACGAGCCGACACGCCGGGCGCGCGACACGCCAGGGCCTGGAAGCGGTCGGCGAAGTCCTGCACCGTGGAGGTGCAGGGAAGGCGGCAGAGCTCTGCCAGTCGGCTCCCTTGGATCGGGGGCCCGAAGCGCAGGAGGCAGAGCTCGCGGAAACGCTCCCAAGGGGGCATGCCGCCCTCGTCCCGTTCCAGAGCGTAGTACCACGTCTGTGCGGCGCCTCGGAGGTGATACGAAGCGAGCCAGGTGCGTTCCGACGCCAGTGTCCGTTGGCCCCGGAAAAACTGGTCACACTGGTTGAGCCAGTTCAGGGGGTCCTCGGTGCCGTCGTAGGTGGCGAAGTCTAGTTTGGCGAAACGCGACGGCGCGGAGCAGTGGAGGGGTCTGCGCCGGGTACCCGTCGGGAACGGTGAAGCTGGAGGGCCCTCCGTACTGGGTGTGCGGCGGCGCCGAGGCCGTCGTGTAGACCGGCTGTGATGACTTGGTCACCCAGGCCGGTAGCGGCGACGGGAAGGGGGGGAACCGAAGCTGGTGGAGCGGCACCCCCGGCGCGGCGGTCGGGCCCGGTCCTGTGGTGGTGGGAGTCGGCGGCGGCAGCTGTAGGGTCGGCTGCCGTGGCCCCACCGAGGGTGGCGGAGGCAGCTGCAGTGGTGGCTGCATCGGCCAGGCCAGCGCGGAGGTTGCCGCTAGCGGCGGCTGCCGCCATCGGCGGCTGCTGCCAGGGCGGCCAAGACGGGCCGGCGCTGGCTGGTGGTGGCACGGCCGGGTGCGGTCCGTAGGGCGCGGCCAGGAATAGCCGGATGCCCTGGACGGCGGTAGCCAGGTCGTGGATCGCGCTGGTCAGCTCTTCCGGGGTGAGGACGGCAGGAGGCGGCGTGGGCAGGTGCGGGCCGCCGGACGTGGTGATCATCGGAGTGGTGGTGGGGAACGACGGCGCAACGGTGGAGGCGGGCGGCGGTGATGACATGATCGAACCAGAGTCTCGTGATACCAAACTGGTAGAAACTAGGGTTCTACCGGCCCTCTGCCTTAGGTTATAAGGGTAGGAGGGAGGTTGGAGTAGACGAGGGCGCCGCGGCCGACGCGACGGCGCCGTCTCGGCGCAGGGAGGAGGCGGCGGCGAGAGTAGAGGTGGCGGTGGCTAGGGTTAGGGTTTCGGCTCCTCTGGGAGCCGGGCAATAGAATTGTCTTATTGCTTAATTTCAAAAGGTGTCTTACAACTTGTTTATATAAGCTGTAAGGTAATAGAAATAAGGAAACTTGGGCTAAGCCCCTAACTTAAACTAAGATAACTTGGGCTAAGCCCCTAACTTAAACTAAGATAACTTGGGCTAAGCCCTTAACTAAACGGGCCCATTGAACCTCCTCTTGCTATAAGTCACGCCGGTCATAACACTAGTGTGGAGCATTTTAATTTCAGAATCATGGTAATTGATCCCAACTTCATATGGAACACTAATGGGCTTGTTTAGTTGCCCCTTTTGATTTTTTGCAATGATTTTTTTGACAAGTAAAAATGAGAAATACTTTTCTGAATTGATCACTAATATGGAACCTTCACGCCATCTTAACCTCTGGTTATTGATCATGATGAACTCCAGCATTTACAGCTTCTATATTTGCTTGATTGCTAATTTGTTATCTCTGGATGATAGAATCATGGTTATATGCACGTGACAGAAACTCTATGATGATTATATTATCACTATACTATTACCAAGGGCTTTTGCTCACTTCCTCCTGTGCAGTAGCTGCACGTACCTCTAAATGCATTTAATCTAACTTACTCTTAACTTGCAGATTTATGTGCCTGCATGCACAGGCTTGACTGGTGATGGGGTGGTGAAAATTGTTCAGCTTCTGCACGAACAGAAGGGAAATATAAGTCGTCTCCGACTCGATGGTATTAGCAGGATGAGTAAGCATCATCTTGATATTATCATGTCTCTCATATGCAAAGGTAACCCACAAGGGCAACAAGATGGAATCCCACTTTTCTACAACCATAGAGCCCGTGAAGCTCTGAACAGCAATGATGAACGCCCTATTGATGTTGATGTTTGCCCAGTGTGTGCTAACGTCAGGCTTGTGTTTGATTGTACGAGGGATGACTGTAGGTATGCAACCTCTGATCCTCTAGATCCCCACGAGATCTTCTCTTTGGGAATGGCCTTAGCAGTTTAACTAATTGTCATTGCTTGATTCCTTATCCATTCTGCTTGTTCAAGATTCATCTTTGATTTGTGATGGTCACAAGAATCAGTGCTCATAGATATTGCTCGCCATTTTGCTCTCCTGTGGTTGTGGAACAGCTGACTTGGTCATGTCTTTTTTTATGAATAGCCTTTTAAGTTATGGCCCCGAAACTCATTTATTTGCACTATGGGCTACATGAAATCAACTTAGTTCTGTTACCTGTTTTGTTGCTCTTGTCTCGAGAACAACTGATGCAAACATTTAGGCATCCTTGTATTTCTTCAGGTCTAATGAATTTGACCTGAAGCGATTAAGGTTTGTTCACCTCCGTATTGACAATTTGGTTATATTTCAGGAAAGTGAGGGACAGCTTGTGGCGGTGTCGAGGCTGCTACTTCTGCTTTCCTAGATGCGAAAAATGTGGTGGATGTATCAGTTCGGAGGATCTAGACGAGGCTGATCTTGCTTGTTCAGATCTTATGTGCTTGGATTGTTGGCTTACGGTCCCTAAATGCAGCACATGCAATCGGCCTTACTGTGAGAGGCATGAAAATTTGATGGTCACTTTGTCGGTGCCTGGCCAGTTCTCATGCCAGCGTTGCAAAGAGCTCGGTGCATCGCACGAGAGTCAGGAAGAGGACTATTAGAAGTGAGCTTTCCACCCCTCTTTTTAACTGCAAAAATACTTGAGGTACTTGCTAATAATTCTGTACTAACATTCGCCGTTGGATTTTACCCAACGCTTCGAGCAATAGAACACTAGCTGAACGTATCATGACGCTGAATTATAATTGACAGTCCAATGAAGGTGCTGCATATTTTCATGGACTCGTGCAACTGGTTGTGTGAGTTGACAGTCCAATGGCCACAACTGACATACGTATGGCAATGGATGCCTTAATTTTGCAGGCATTTTGAACATTATTATAATTGAATGATGACATCATTATTCACCTTCACTGAAGATTTAGCCGATTAGAATATGCATGCAAAAGGCATTTATGGTACTTAGACATGTCTCACGAGTGACTAAATATCATAGAATCACTACAATTGAGGTTAGGGTTCCAAAAGACCACCACTTTACAAATTTTCGTTGATAACTACCACTACGGAAGTAGAGTACATATCTTGAAGTAGTGTACCACAGCTCTGGAGTGAGAGGAAGGTGTTACAAACGAAGTAGTGTACATATCTACAAGTGGAAAGATTGCTAGCACTCATGCGCATCTACTTGAAGAAATCAGAGTGAATGAATGAATTATATCTTTTACTGTAAGCGCTTACATAGCACAAAGTAGCCACAGCGATCGATGTTACTGCTGTAAGCGCTTCCACAGCTGCTTCAACAGTGAACATCTTGCTGAAACGTACAACGAGGTAATACAAAAAAAGTGTACGCTACCTCGTGACATGACCGAATCTATAACTACAAACAAAGGATTAGTTTGCACCAGCCGGCCAGTAGACACCACCGCGCCGATGAAGCCAGCACCTCCTCCCCAACCACGCTCTTGCACCAGCCGGCCTGTAGACACCCATCTTCGAGGCTAGCTACCACAGCTTCTTCTTCTTGCAGATCCGCTCGTGCGCCACGCCATGCATGTCATCCAGCACCTTCTCCCAGACGGCGTGCGGCACGATCCCGCTCTTCCACACTCCCGGCCGCTGATACGCTTCTTTGCAGAGAACGTGGGCGACCTGGTTGCCCTCGCGGTATATGTGCTGCACCTGGCACGTCGAGAAGTGCTCGAGCAGCTCGATGATCTCCTGCTGCATCGCCAGCGGTATCCGCGTCTGCGTCTCCTTGCCGGTCAGGAGCTCCACCAGCACCTGGTCGTCGCCTTCCACCACCAGGCCGCCGCGGAAGAAACCCATCGCGAGCCGCAGCCCGTGGATGAGCGCTCGCGCCTCCACTATCCCCACCGTCGAGTGCTCGGTCGGCTCGGCGAAGGCGACGAGGACGTGGCCGTTGCAGTCGCGGATGGCGCCGCCGATGCTTGCCCGGCCGGACCCGTCGTGGTAGACGGATCCGTCGAAGTTGATCTTCAACCACCCCGCCGGAGGAGCTTCCCACCTCACCATGATGCGGCTCGGATGGAACGGAGGAGATGACGCCGACAAGCTGGGCCGAGGCGCGAGTGGGATCCTGCGACTGATGGGAGCGAAGGAGGGAGCAAAGGAGGATGGGGCAGCGACGCACGCCATGCCGCAAGCAAGATCGCTTCTACAGATGGGAGCGAAGGAGGGAGGAGGGATCCTGCGGCAGATGCAGCAAGCGCTTACTTTTTTGTGTCTCGCAAATGCCAGGGGAGTCCTTTTATCGATGGTAGTAGGCCGAATGGCTGCCGAGTTCGGATTCGAAGGAAGTCCGATTTACGGACGGACCCAGACGCAAACTCGAAGGAAGACGACATGCCGCAAGCAAAGATTGCAAACGAGGAAGCCTAATGCTGGTACTCCCAATTTTATTTTTTAAATAAGACAATTTTTTTGCCATTTTCATTGATTAAAAAGAAGACAATTGCCCGGTTAATTGGCAACAAATAAGGCTAAAATCGATACAATAAATAACCCATATGACACGGACATCACCGGTCAACCTGGTCACCGACATGCGACCCAAAGCTGCAAAGAAGACATCCGTCGCGGAGTCGCAAGCGTCGTCGTCATCACCGGTTGCCTCGAATGAACGATTCCATTTTCACCATCGAGCTCCAACATCAAAGCCATCCCACAAATAGCTGCAAAGAAACCACGTCGGCACATGCCACCGGATGACCGCACGGGCTAGCAGCCGACAGTTCCGACCTTGACGACGAATATCACAAGGGAAATATAGCGCCGGCCGTGCCCTTCGCAAACGACCACCAAGCGCTGGTCATCGTCACCGTTTGGACTCCGCTCCACCGCAGCTTCGACTTCAAGCAACCAAGCAACCTACGAAAGACCACCTCGGACAGGCAGGAAAGAACCGACTATGAATGTCCATGTTGCGACCCGAGCTCCTCTCAACGCCATCATCGTTGCCAAACAGTAACCAACGCCCCACCTCAGCAAACCACGCGGCAAAAATGTCGCCATCCACGGCGAAGATGCCGCAATACACTAGTCTCCCAGTCGTAGCCGGCTCCGAGGCAATGCCCCAAAGGAGGAAAAGGACGCAATGACGCCTCCATAGCCCGATCCGCGGGATCCGAGGTTTCCCTCCGGAGCTCAGGTCATGGGGGGAGTAGCACACCTCCATGAGGACGCTTCCAAGAAGGATAACAACACCCGCGGGAGACGCCGTTGCCGGCTCCACGACGACGCTTCCAAGAAATTAAAATACGACACCCGCGGGCGTTGCCGTTGCCGGCACCACCATAATGCTTCCAAGAAAGATCGGAGCAAAGATTTCTCGCGGAGCTACGCCGAACATCCGCCGCCGCCCACCAACCACCAATTGCTGAGGCTTACCTCATTCTGACCACGGGATCCCACAATCCACCATGACCAGACGCACATCCACCTGGCCGAAGCCGGCACCACCAAATCCGGGGCCGCCGCCCCGGCAACCGTATACCTCTAGAGCATGGCCGGCGCACACCACGACGCCCCCAGCCTGGGCAGCCCCCAACGGGGCTAGAACCGGCCGAAGATGGCCTGGTCTGGGAACCCGCCACATCCAACGACGAGCACACACACGAGTTCGCATAGGAGGAAAAGGGGGCCGCCAACCCGCCGAGACCTGCCGGAGGAGAGCCATCCAGCGATGCGAAAGAGGCCCATCGGCGCCGCCGATGCCACGCCGCGAGAGGCCACGGAAGGGCCGAACTCCCCTGCCCCGAGAGCGCACTGCAGGGCGAGGAAACGCCTCGCCGCTGTCGTGTATCGGCCAGGCTTAGCCCGCCGTCTTCCTCCCACGACGGTGAGGGAGAAGGAAGCAGGGAAGGGGCAGCGACGGCTGCGGCTAGGGTTTCGCCCAAGCCACCGCCAGGAGCGATGCGCGTGTGGGGGGAAGTTTTTTCCTTCCATTTATTATTGTTAAGTAGGCAGGATAGTTGCCTGATTTCAAGGATTTACGGACGTACCCAGACGCAGTCGAGTCCGATTCGTGGCGCTAAGAGAATGAGCTTCAGGCACCGTGTGCATCCTATGTACAATGCGTGTCGAACTGGACGGAACATTTGGTTCCTCGATGTATATACACTCTATACTCTATATGAAAAAGATAGCAATTTAATAAAAATTCAGAAAAATCTAAAAATATTAGTGAAATAAACTTGACCTTAGATTATACTTATGAGAAAATTTTCACAAAAAGTTTAAAAAGGACAAATTTTTGGTTGTGAATAGTGATCTATAATAGCAAATAAATTTTGTCTTTTTTGTCATGAAGTCATTGCTTTTTTGAAAACTTATATACTAGTGTAATACAAAGCCAACTTTAATCTAAAACTAGTTTTGAACTACTTTGACTTAATGTTTAATTATTAAAAAATAAGGACCCTGGTATTCACCACACGTGTGGTACAATAAAGTTGATCACATGACTCGTCCGGTCGTACCTTGGAACCAGCCGGCACGATCCTATGTTGATGAACATTAAAACTGTCCACATGTTCGGACGCAACTATGATGGTGTCACGTACCTAGCCTTAGCATGCTTTGTCATTGCATTTCAGTCATGCATTTTAATTCAATTGAAAATTGAATTGAGGAATTTTCATAAGCCTCACAAATAATTTAGAAATGATCAACTAAAAAATTTCTTCTTTTGTGCCAAGAAAGTGTTCCTCCTAAGCTTTGAAAAATGTGTCAAGATATTAAACTCAATCCAACATTTTTGGAATGTTAACATATTTAATTTTGGCCTCTGAGTTAAATCAACATTTATTTAAAATGGGTTTATATTTTTATTAAATAGAATATGGACCCAATAATTCTGAAACCTCATGTGCTAGCTACTTGGGTTCTGTCTATTATATCCACATGCCAATTTTTAGAATTTTACAAAATGGCTTGGTATTTTAAACAAATCAGAACAAAGCAAAGAAAATAGAAAAAAAACAGAAATATGTAAGCCGACCTGGGCTTACATGCTGCAGGAACACGCCGAGCCCAGGAGCAGGGCTGTCTTCCACCTCTGCCATTAGGTAGAGGCGAAGGCAGGCCCGTCGAGCGACCGCGCCACCTGCTGCTTCGCGCTGGAAGCGCCCCCGACGAGGCCCATATTCTGTGCCCAGGAGACATGACGAGGCCCTGTGCTCATCCTCCCCTTCATGCACTCTCTTCTCCACTCCGTCTCTCTCTCCCACTTCTCCCAGAACACACCGGAGAGCACTGTTGTCGCCTATCGCAGCCACCGTCATCCCCTTGTCGCTCCAGCATGTCCCTGTGGTCCACCTAGACGTATGTTATGTTGTAGTTTACGGCCGACCCTCTGTTCCTCATCCTTATCCGTGGTGCCGCTCACAATGGTATTGAGGCCAGAGGGTAGAGACCAATATATAGAATTATTCTGGTTTAGTTTAAACCGTGTACAGATAAGTTTCCAGATAAACAATCTGCTTAAACAAAGACTCTAGATTAGCACAACCAACCACGATCATTAGTAATCAAATAGGAGTCTTACATTTATGTGTAATAAGGCTCATCATGCATGTGTGAGTCATGCGCCGGATTTGAATAAGTTCCAATTCAAACCCGCAGGCTTTCAAACAATCCATATTGCCAAATTATGGACAACATGGTCATTCCTATCATGCTGTACCCGGAATATATAAACATAGTTTAATTTTCAGTACACATGTACTGTGCTTCCAGCATGTAGTACCGGCTTCCTCGGACAAATTTCTGTCCAAGTTTCCATGTAAACTGTACATGTGTACGATGCTTTTAATTCCACATCAAACAGGTTTCAGGAGATAAAAATAGCAGTAAATAAATGTTGTAAGCCACACACATATACTGAATATTCCAACATCTCCCACTTGGCTAAAACATTTAGTTCCAAAAATGAAGACCCATGTTCTTGACATGTTTACAAAAATTTTCCTGGCTAAGAGCTTTAGTCAGTGGATTAGCAACCATATCAACGCTGGGTAAATAATCTAACCGGACTGTCTTCAAACGATTTATCACATCACGTATATAGTGATATCTACCTTGTATATGCTTAGTCTTACTATGAAATTTAGGATCCTTTGCTACCTTGATCGCTGCCTGGTTATCACAATAAATAGTGACTTGATCAAATGCCCTTTCGATGAACTTGAGTGACGCAAGAAACTCCCTCAGCCATACCACTTCTTTCACTGCCTCTGAAGCTGCTATATACTCAGCCTCCATAGATGAGAGGGCCACAGGTTCCTGCTTCTTGCTCCTCCATGAAACAGCACCTCCAGCCAATGTAAACAGATAGCCAGACGTTGATTTACGGTCATCAGGATCACCTTGCCAATCGGCATCAGTAAAGCCCTGCAGCTGGAGGTTATGACCATTAAAACGTAAGAAATAATCCATCGTTCCTTTGACATAACGCAAAGTATTTCTTATTTGCTTCCAATGTTCCTCCCCTGGATTCCTTTGGTATCTACTCAAAATTCCCACAACATGGCATAAATCAGGCCTAGTAAAGAGCATGGCATACATTAAAGAACCCAGAGCAGATGCATATGGAATTTCAGTCATTTTCTGCTTTTCCTCAGGAGTTTTAGGGCACATTTCCTCGCTGAGTTTAATTCCCTTAAGTATAGGTACTTTCATGGGTTTGCAATGTTCCATAGAGAATCTTTTAAGTACAGTTTTCAGATATGACCTCTGAGTTAAACCAAGTATTTTCCTTTTCCGATCTCTATGTATTTCCACCCCTAACACATAAGAAGCTTCCCCCATATCTTTCATATCAAACTTAGAAGACAACCATGCCTTAACTTCCATCAGGGTAATTTTATTGTTAGATGCTATCAGAATGTCATCTACATAAAGAGACAAAAGCACAAATTTATCTCCTGTGAGTTTCCAACAAATGCAATGATCTCCTTCCGTCATAGAGAACCCATATGACGTTATTGCATTATCAAATAGAAGATACCACTGACGTGAAGCCTGTCTAAGACCATAAATGGACCTTTTTAGCTTACAAACTTTCCCTTCATTTCCCTTTTCTACAAAACCATCCGGTTGACACATATAGATTTCTTCTTCCAGATTTCCATTCAGGAATGCTGTTTTAACATCCATTTGATGCAATTCCAGATCATACTAAGCTGTTAAGGCACCAATGATCCGTATGGACGTGAATTTAGCTACAGGTGAAAATGTTTCCACAAAATAAATTCCTTCCTTTTGTGTGTAGCCCTTAGCAACCAGCCTGGCTTTGTATTTTTCTACTAGTCCAGATGCATTTAGTTTCCTTTTAAAAAATCCATTTAGACCCTATAGCTTTCCGGTTATTTGGTGGATCAACCAATTCCCAAACACCATTTTTCCTCATAGAATCTAATTCTTCCTTCATGGCATGTATCCAAAAGTTGGATTCAGAACATATTATCGCATCCTTATATGTTCTAGGTTCTTCCTCTAGGACAGAGACCATAGAGTGCACTTCCCCAGAAACACATAATAATCATTTAAATGTGAAGGCAATCTAGTATTCCTCCCACTGTTCCTAGTTACACTAGTCGAGGGAGTGTCTATTTGGTCCATGCTGGTGTCAATATTTTCCTGAACCGGATGCTCATGCTCAGGATCAGGTTCAGTTGAATTAGTGTCTAGGGGTTCCACTAATAATTCCACTCTAGCACGTTTAGCCCGACGAGGTGTGTCCTGGTCTAAGAAAATAACATCACCACTTTCAATCAATTTCTTCTTCTCAGGGTCATAAAACCGGTAGCCATTTGATCCTGAAGAATACCCAATAAATATTCCTGCATTGCTTTTAGGCTGCAGTTTGGTGCGGAGTTGACTGGGCACCCTTATTTGTGCATTACATCCCCAAACTGCCAAATGGCGCAGCGAGGGTTTCCTCCCTTTCCACAGTTCATAAGGTGTTACCTTAACTGCCTTAGATGGAGAGTGATTAAGTAAATAGACCGATGTATGTAAAGCTTCTCCCCAAAAAGATAATGGCAAATCAGAATAAGCCATCATTGATCTAACCATGTCCATTAACGTCCTATTCCTTCTTTCCGCCACCCCATTTTGTTGTGGAGTATAAGGCAAGGTATAGTGGTGGACAATTCCATGCTCTTTGCAAAATTCATCAAGAATTCCTGAAGTGTACTCGCCACCACGATCAGTTCTAAGTATCTTGATTTTCCTATTTAACTGATTTTCTGCTTCGGCTTTATAAGTTTTAAACATATCAAATCCCTCTGACTTGTGTTTAAGAAGATAAACATATCCAAAACGAGAGTAGTCATCTATGAAAGTGATGAAATAAATATTTTGTCCTCCTAATGTAGGAGTAGAGAATTCTCCACATATATCAGAGTGTACTATCGCAAGTGGCTCAATAGATCGGTTAGCCTTAGGAAAAGGGGACCTAGTCTTCTTCCCCATAATGCAAGCTTCACAGACACCATAATCCTCCCACTTAAAATTCAATATTCCAGAACTAATCAATCTTTTAATTCTGTTCTTGGAGATATGACCAAGCCTAAGGTGCCATAAGTAAGATTCCGAGCAATTATTTGTACCACTAATATTCCTCAGGGTGGAGTTTGGTTCCTCTCCCACTAAACAATTAGGAGAGTTATCTTCAATGACATTATCAAGAAAATATAATCCTTCATGACCAATTCCTGAATGTGATAATTTTCCATTCAGTAGCAATTTTACTTTCCCATCACCAAACAATGTTTTATATCCAATGGTTTCTAGTTTAGATACAGAAACTAGGTTCCTTCTCATATTGGGTGAATACAGGGTATCATATAGTATTAGCTTTCCTCCACCAGGGAGTTTGAGAATGTAATTTCCTATCCCAAGTATGTCTGCCTTAGCTGTTGTTCCTAAGTAGACATGTCTAGTTCCTTTGGGAATAGTTTTTAAATCCAAGAATGATTTACAATCTCTAGCTATGTGTGATGTTGCCCCTGAATCAACCACCCAATTGCGCTGAAAAGTAGTACTAGTAAATAAAGCTTCTGTACAAACATAAGCATTAGGTATACCTTCAGGGGATAGGTTCCCCTTGCGGCTGTCTTGGTCATTAGAATTACCCTTCCTGTCATTTGGCTTCTTCCTCTTGCTGCATTCAGATCTGAAGTGTCCAAATTCTCCGCAACTATGGCATTTATAGTTCTTCTTGTCAAATTTCTGTTTTGATTGATCATTCCAGCGATCACCCTTGTCACGCCTGCCATCACTTTCCTTTCTGTATTCCCTATCTCTTTTCCTATTAATCTTCTCTCTCAAATCAGTGCCATCCTTTTTCCTCTGAAAATTCCTTTTATTCCCTTGGTTCTTGTACTCACCAAGGTGAATTTCAGCTGTATATGAGTTCTTTTCTTTCCCTTGAGATTTCTTCCGATCTTCTTCCATAAGAAGATGGTGCCTCAAGGTGCGCATGTTCAGAGTACGCTCAGTATGGCAAAAAGAGATTTTAAATTGTTCCCATGTGTTTGGTAGTGAGTTTAAGGCCACCATCACCAAAACTTCCTCCTGAAAAGGATATCCAGCAATCTTCAATTCCTCACTTAGAACAGAAAGTTTGTTCATATGTTCATTCACGGAGCTACCATGAGACATCTTTTCAGTCAAAAATCTATTGACTAAGCTAAGCACTTTAATAAGCGAGACCTCACCAAAATCCTCTTCCAGCCTTCTCATTATTTTGTAAGCTGTTTTCTCTGACTCATATTCTCCAGCCAAAGAATCTGACATTGATCCAAGAATAAAAACTCTAGCTTTCTTATTATCTTTTGTCCAGTCCTTCATCTCTTCTACAAAATTTTCCTTTTCCTCATCTGAAGCGTCATCAGCAGGTTCATCAGGTTCAGCAGTTGCAATCACATAATCAATATTTTCAGCAGTGAGTAAAAAATTGATCTTCCTTTTCCAAACAGTGAAATTGGATCCATCCAACTTGCAATTCCTCAACAACTCAGCAAAAACGCTATTGGAGGCCATTGCCGGGCAAGAGAGAGTTACCGATTTCCTGTTTAGATAAGTTTTCCTTGGCTTGGTCCGACGGCAGCCGACGAATAGCAACAGGGAAGCGACCGAGCGATTTCCAAGCAGCCAAATGGAGCGGAGGGTGAGGCTTGTTCCGTGACTAAATCACGTGGCGGTGGATCACAGTAGGAGCGGCACCGCGACGACGTTCCTCGCGACCAACGGCACGCAAGACGGGGAGGAGCGTGCTTGTCGGGCGGTGGCGGACGGCGGCTTGGGGAGGACGTGCCCCTGAGCGAGAGGAGCAACGCTGCAGCGAGTCGTCGGCAGGGCGCTGCAGCAGGTTGCCGATGGGCGTCGGGCGCGGCGGCTTGGGCGAGTGCGTTGGAGTGGATCGATTGGATCTGGTGGTTGGCTTCCTTCAGGAGCAAAGGATCACGTATACTAGTACTAGTTGACTAGTACGAGACTCATCTGATTTGGCTAGAGAGAAGTACGCAGCGGATTTGTCTCCAGATCGTATCGTATTTGGAATTAACGACAATACATCGTTAACCCTTAATCAGCTCTGATACCAATGTTATAGTTTACGGCCTACCCTCTGTTCCTCACCCTTATCCGTGGTGCCGCTCACAATGGTATTGAGGCCAGAGGGTAGAGACCAATATATAGAATTATTCCGGTTTAGTTTAAACCGTGTACAGATAAGTTTTCAGATAAACAATCTGTTTAAACAAAGACTCTAGATTAGCACAACCAACCACGATCATTAGTAATCAAACAGGAGTCTTACATCTATCTGTAATAAGGTCTCATCACACATGTGTGAGTCATGCGTCGGATTTGAATAAATTCCAATTCAAACCCGCAGGCTTTCAAACAATCCATATTGCCAAATTATGGACAACCTGATCATTTCTATCATGTTGTACCCGGGATATATAAACATAGTTTAATTTTCAGTACACATGTACTGTGCTTCCAGCATGTAGTACCGGCTTCCTCGGACAAATTTCCGTCCAAGTTTCCATGTAAACTGTACATGTATACGATGGTTTTAATTCCACATCAAACAGGTTGCAGGAGATAAAAATAGCAGTAAAATAAATGTTGTAAGCCACACACATATACTGAATATTCCAACATGTTATGTCTACGCTGAAGGAGCCGAGCTGGGATGCCCTGCATCGACGGGATCAAGCCGGACTTTGTTGTGGCTGCCCCACGGCCGCCACCGCAGATTTGCCGCCGTCAGCTCCTCCCCGACCTTCTCGAGCTGCCCTTCAGAATCGATGTGAGCCCTCGGTCATTCTACCCCTAACCCCATCATCAAGTTTCACATGTCTCACGAATGACTAAATATCATAGAATCACTAGAATTGAGGTTGGGGTTCCAAAAGACCACCACTCTACAAATTTTCTTTGATAACTACCACTACAGAAGTAGTGTACATATCCTGAAGTAGTGTACCACAGCTCTGGAGCGGGAGGATATCTTGAAGTAGTGTACCACTACCACAGCTCTGGAGCGGGGGGATGGTCTTTCAGACGAAGTAGTGTACATATCTTGAAGTGGAAAGATTACTAGCACTCATGCGCATCTACTTGAAGAAATCAGAGTGAATGGATTATATATTTTACTGCAAGCGCTTACATATATAGCACAACATAGCCACAGCGATCGATGTTACTGCTGTAAGCGCTTCCAGAGCTTCTTCGACAGTAAACATCTTGCTGAAACGTACAACGAGGTAATACAAAAAAGTGTAAAGACCTCGTGACATGACCGATCTATAACTACAATCTTTCTGGACCGGTCGTGTCGTGGGTATAAGTCTGACAATACAAGTGTATGGTACGAAAGGATGGGCAGAGTCTTTAGCTACGGCGAGGATGTATGAGTTCAGGCCCCTCTATGGTGGAGGTAAAAGCCCTACGTCTCAGTGCTTTTGGGAGCTTAGTGTCGAGTGGAATATAGGATTACAATAATTGCCCCCCTCTGCATCAGTGGGGAAGGGCGGCTTATATAGAGTGCGCTGCCCTTCATAATGGCCCGGTGGACAGGGTGGAATAGTGGCGAGTAAATGCCCACGTTACAGGTAACGTAAGCCTTAAATGCTAATAATGGTGTATGAAAACGTATGACCGTTGCCCTCCTGGGAGGTTACGATGTACAGAGTGGAATCCAGTCGGTACGTTAAATATGCTCCGAGTGCTCGTCACCGACTGGATGATGGGGAAGTCCTTAGTTCAGTGGGAACTGTCCAAGGGCCTCGTCCTCTATGAAGGGTAGTCCTTGGGTAGGACCTATAGGGCAGGCCTATGACCCTATCCTGGGACTATAACCCCATCATTAGTCCCCGAATGGATCGGGGTTGGAACGATGAAGTGATGTCTGGAGTATGGATCCGACTGGTATGGAGCTGACTTTGGCGTTGTTTGCCTCAATCCATTTTGTCCTTTCAACCAGTGATCCAAGTGAAGGTATCGGTGAAACGAACCGTCAGAGACCGAGTGCTTCCGGGAATCTTTCGACGTGACTAGTCAAACTGACAGCGCCGGATTTTCCGGGATCCTCAAATTTCGGTTGCCGCGCGCTCAGCGGGGATGACGACATTGCCATCGAGTAGGTTTCGCCGCCTCGATTACCGCGCCTTTATCTTCTCCACTAACATCGCAGCAGCCGGTTGGGGAGATAAGATTTCGGGTCCACCTGTTAGTGACCCAGTCCGAAGCTTATTTAAGCCTCTCCGGCGGGATTCTCTGTTGCGCTGCTCATCTTCCTCACATTAATCCCGCTCCTCCCGCAGCTATCTGCACGCCCCAAGCTTCCTCCTTCTCCTCCTCCTCCGCGGATCCGTCGCCTTCGCCATGACGAAGGGGCAGACCAGCAAACTTGAGTCGAAGAAGAAGAAGAAGAAGGGGGCGGCTCCTACCAAGCGGCGGCAGCGGGCGCTGCCGGCGGGTTGGATCCAGGGGGATTTCCTCCCCTCCTCGGTGACGGAGGACGACTTGCTGGAGTTGGTGGAGCATGGCATAATCGTCAACAAGTCCTGGCGGCTGCCGGAAGGCGAGACGGAGCAGGCGCCGAAGGAGGGGGAGCGCGTTCTGCTGCTCAGCCATTTGTTCAGGGGCTTCTCCTTGCCTCCCCACCCCTTCTTCCGAGGTATCATGACTTACTTCGGGGCACATCTCCATCATTTTCCTCCAAACGCAATAGTCCACCTTGCTGGATTCGTCACCCTTTGTGAGTGCTTTATTGGATGCCCCCCTCACTGGGGGGCTCTTTAAGTACGTCTTCTCCGCTAGATCCCAAACCGTCAAAAAGCTTAGCCAGTCGGACGATAAGAACCATCTCCTCCAGCTCTGCGGGGGTTTAGGCTTCCAGAAGAAAACAAAGAGTAGCTACCCCCCCTCCAGCTGTCCGAATCAGTTAGGAACTGGCAGTCGACCTGGTTCTATTGCCAGGACATTGCTTGTCCGAATGCCTCGAGTGGGTTGCCACCTTTTAGCCTAGACCGCCCGGGCCCTCCCAGGAAGCTTGCGCTCTCTAAGGGGAAAAAGATCCAGATCCAACCTTTGGTCGACGCGCTGATAGCTGTCGTCCGCAAGGGAGTCATCGGCACGGACCTGTTGGAGACTTTTCTGGGTCGGCGCATCGAGCCGCTGCAGGCCCGACACCACGCCATGTGGCACTACGCGGGGCCTTCGGATTCCACTTGGTCTCATCCAGAGTGCGTGACCGGGAAGACTGTGAGAGCGTGGGTCCGCGGCATCACAGGCGCATGTGACAACCCCGAAGGAGCCCGGCGGGTGAAGCCCTTCCGCGCTGACAACCCTCCTCCGAATGAGGTGAGTGCATCTTGTCGAGTGCTTTCAATCTTCTTAGATTTATTACTTTTCTTGTCCTGTTGACTGACGTTGCCGACTGTGTTTTGTGCAGGAGTGGACTAACTGGTATTCTGCTGTCTCAAACGGGAATCCAGCCGAGGAAGAGGAGGGCAGCCAGGAGGGCAGGGCGGATAGCGCCGAGTACGTCTCCGACAGTGGGGAGACGGAAGAGGAGTCGAAAGAGGAGGGGGAGGAGGATGGGGAGCAGAGCTCGCCACCTCCACCACCAGAGCACCGAACTAAGCGCCGTCACGATCCCGCTGCTCCGCCGGCTCCTCCAGCGGCCCCGAGTGCTCCGTCAGCCCGTCCCGTGGCTCCGAGTGCTCGGAGTGTGAAGAGGACTAGGGACGCGGCTGCCGAGCCCACGGACCAGCCGTCCAAGGTGGCCAAACCCAGTTGGCCTAAGCCTCGGAAAGCTTTGCCTCGGATGAGGATCGCTGTTCCAGTCGCCTCAGCGTAAGTGTCTTGTTCTTCTATCTTCCTTCAGTATCTGATTGAACTCATGCTTACCCGTCGAGTGGATTTCACTCAACAGGGCTGCTACCTCCGCCACCTATCTGCCGCGTCAGGACGATGACCCCATGGACACGGATAACGCCGCCTCGTCCCAGCAAGGTACGTTGTCACGACTCCGAGAGTTTGTATTATTGATTCGCGAGTGCTGTCTTTGATATTGACCTTTTTCTGCAATTTCATTTTGTTCAGTCGAGCTTCCTTCGGAGGTGATCCATCTGGAGGACGACGACCAAAGGGGGTCGGAGCCAGCTTTGGCGCCTGTCCTTGAGGTTGTCCCATCTACTGCTGCTCCCACCATCACTACAAGGAATATGCTAATACACGACGCTATATTTTCATCGCTACATCGTCACGGTTTTTTGTTTACGACGATCTCACGACGAAAAACCAAGCGTCGAAAACGGAGCGTCAGAAATGAACAACAGCGACGTTTTGATCGAAATCGTTGTAACTTTTACGATGATTCCTCGATCGTCGTAACCTTTACGACGATCATAAATCGTCGTTGACAATCTAACCCAGTCCTATGTGGCAGTCCTACGTGGCAAAATTACGACGAAATCAAAACATCATAGTTGAAATCAGCCCAACCCATTTCAATGGATCACATGGGCTGGTTTATTTTTTGGGGCTTTTTCTTATTGGGCCTTAGCCTATTTACAGCCACATTAGTATTTTTTGAATTTTTTTGTATCATTATAATTTGGGCCCTGGCCTTTTAGTTCCCAAATACATTTGGTCCAGTTTCAGTTTTGGCCTTTTGAATTTTAGTTTTGTGTGTAGGTCCCACTTGTCACGTTCTTCTCATAATTTGTCCGATATGTCAAGAAGTTCTGGTCAGGTTTTCATTTCACACATTTTCAAATCGCATACGATATGAATATTTCAAATAGAGCAGAAAGAACATGTGAAATTCATCAAATTAACACGAAGGTAGTATATTACAATTTTTCCAATCTGTTACAAAGCAGATATGTCTATTATTACAATATATAATATGCATTCTTGGATAAGTAGAGCTTCACACAATTGGCTTCAAGGCTTCGCACTTCAACTTTCTTAGGTCTGGAGGTCCTGTAGAAGAAAACAACCATATTTTTAAGAGCTACAAGATACATATCAATAATAGAAACAAGGCACAAAAACAAGCAATCCATGGCGGAAACCTTGAAGCGACAAATGTTTCTGAACTCAGATGAGAGAAGTTTGAGTCTAGCCAATTAAACCAACTACCACTGATGTAACCTATAAAGATGGACTGAACAATAACAATACAAAAAAATGACAGCTAAATTATGAAGAGTCCTAAAATTGACCCCTTTTAGCCTTAATTAATTGTGTGAAGCTGAAATGATTAATCTAAAGTAAGATATACCGGTCTGTAGGCAAAAAAATGTAGTTGAATGACCCATACTTGAATAACTCAAAAAAGAAGGCAGCATCAAATACTATAGTAATTATTATTGGACATGATATAGTAAGGTACTCTCACTGGTTATTGACTGTTGTCAGTTTTCACTAAGCATAAGTGCATAATATGGAAATAATATAAGAGAAATATAAGTACACCATAATATGGAAACAATATAAGAGAAATATGAGATTCTTTATCGCCACCCTACATGGAAATGAAAAACACAGGATTTTATACTTCAACGAATATATATGCCAAGGAAGCTGAGAATCTTTTTTTTTCATCTTCAGGTAGAATTTGTACCTCGAAAGAACCACTTTTGGTCTTGTTTCGAGCTTCAAAAATGCGACCGTAGTATCCAATTGTGTACCCATCCCAATCTGGATAACTCATTTTTGTCTTCCCATAATCCTTCCCACGAAGCGCTGGCACTATAATTGCAATATCAAAGAGTAAGGCATGATTTGCAGAATACCATTGATGTGAACCAGGATTACAAAAAATATACCATCGACGTGGGCCGATACCGAGTGTGGGCAACCCTGCTATTGGCTTGCAGGAATTGCACATGTGCACATGCCGTCTCACACTCTGTCCCCAACCACTCCCACAAGGGGAAATCTCACGCATTGCGTACAAGGGGAGAGCTAGTTAAGTCTTAACAGTTTACCTTGTTTTGATGAGTAGGTGGAGTTCATTCATATGCACGGCGTGAGCAAACACACCAACCTGAAGTATATGGAACAAAATTAGTCTCGAGTGTGAGGTAGCAACTACATTCATATTGGCGGCATGAGCAAATATATCTTTACCATGGAAATTAATGTAAGCAACACGACATTCTTGTTTACGGTGTAGTTGCGATGATGCATAGGAGATGCAAAAATGATACTCCCTTCGTTCCAAAATTCTTGTCTTTGGTTTGTTTAGAAATGAATGTATCTAAATACTAAAACATGACTAGATACATTGATGACTAGACAAATCTAAGACAATAATTTTGGGACGGAGGGAGTACATAAGAGCACATAGGGTTGCTCGCATACCTCTCGGCATACAAGGCACTTGGCCTTTGGAGGCGCGCTCCTGACACCCTGGAAGATGTACACGGATGCAGCGCCACACGAACAGCCTTTGCAGGAGAGGTGACCGCAGCTTAGCGCGTATGGATTGAATATTGTGTCCTACGCAAGTGACAAAAAACCATAGGTTAGAAAAATCCTAACAAGAACATGTCCTATGGCCTAGCGAAGTACTACCTCCGTAAACTAATATAAGAGTGTTTAGATAACTAAAATAGTGATCTAAACACTCTTATGCTAGTTTATGGAGGGAGTAGAATATTATCATCCTGCAAACACAATGTACAGGAGTTTCCAAATTTGGGATGAGTATCAGTATACGTTGTACAAAGGCTGTGCATGTGGTGCTACCACTTTTTTTTACTTCAAGTCGTTAATAAAGACATGATGTTCGAGTTGCCATTTTCGTACTTAGGACCAAGATCAATAAAGTATAAGGAGATGAAGAAATATAGGAAAAAACAAAATCTCACCAAGCAAATTGGACAAGTTAGGCTGTAGTCATATTTCATAGTTTCAGAAATGGACATTGTCATTACTGGCTGTGTTGCTGTCAAGTCACAGGAAAAGTTCTTGAAGAATTCGTTCTTGAAGAAGCCTGCGGGTTCATCAATTTCTGAACTATCACAGTTCAGATGGAAAGCACCGAGCTCAATCAGCCAAGGTGACTGCAGCAGTTCAGTATGCTCAGTTTGCATCTTGCTCCTAAAATCTCTACCGCTAACAGAACCATGCACCTGCCAAATCAATAGCATATTAGCAGGAAGATCCTGAAGATATTTGTATAATAACAGTTGAGAGACGAACAAATTACTTTGTCATATTTTTTGAGAATTTTGCGAATGGCAATAGCATTCATAGTCACATAATTGATGAGCAGTCTGCCTTCTTGAACCATGATTTGTTGATCATCTATGAAGCATTGACGTACGCGCCATATATACCGTTGCAATCCTGAAGAAACATGAAGATTTAGAAGATGCTGTACTCTAGTGCTGAAATAGCCAGCTATATACGAAGCCTCCTTGGTGAGTTCTGTAAAGAACATCTGATCACACACTGGACAAGAAGATAACACAAGTCAGGATACCAGTGGCACAAAGAGTAGACTCGGTAGAAAAAAATACGAAAATTGTGAGCGTAGTATCAACCAAATCAAAGAAAACAAAGATAATTGTTCTAGCTGTAAAAGTAAATCACTGGTACTAAAACCTATAACACTTCACAACTATCAAGTGGGCCTGATAAACATGGAACCAAATATCCTACAAAGTGAAATTAGATTCCCCCTTTCACAGAAAGAAAGAATGGAAGAAAACCAGAGCAACAGATTACACAGATGAAAATTAGACCATCTTAATCTTTGATGAAGGGGAAGATTGACAGTTGGTATCCTTTTGGGTGCTTCTAACTTGCAGAGTATACGAGATAGTGAGCTTAAACATCTTTTGGTGTAGACAAAATACTTCTATTATAATCAGAAAGTATGACTGCCCTAAAATTTTCTGAGTTCTACATCAAATTTACATCCCGGTCAAGACCTCATACAAAAGGGAAAGATGGGAGGGGATTTATTATAATCAGAAAGTATGTCGTTCCCTGTTAAGACTTATACAAACTAAGTCACCGAATTTGATTTTATTGACCTCTACAAACCAGCATAAATACGCATCCTTAGCACTTTTCTCAGATGATGCAAACATCAACGAACTTGGACAAAACAACATACAGGATCTGGTCAGTGAGCCTCCAAACCCAGAGCCCTCGGTGGTGCTCCCCATGCCGAACTCATCGAGGTTAGTTTTCCCCACCACGATGGCGCCCGCCTCACGCAGCCGCCGCACGGCCGTGGCATCGTACGCGGGCTGGAACCCGTCCAGTATCCGCGACCCGCCGGTGGAGGGCATGCTGGCGGTGCAGAGGTTGTCCTTGACGCCCACGAGCACCCCGGCGAGCGGCCCCACCGCATCCTGCCCGCCGGAGGCGATCCTCAGGTGCAGTGGTGGCGGCGGCGAGGAGATGGGGAGGAGGGAGGACTGGATCGGGAGGGGGCTGGGACGGGGAGGAGGTGGCGGCGGCGAGGAGATGGGGAGGAGGGAGGACTGGATCGGGAGGGGGCTAGGACGGGGAGGAGGTGGCGGCGGCGAGGAGATGGGGAGGAGGGGGGACTGGATCGGGAGGGGGCTGGGACGGGGAGGAGGTGGCGGCGGCGAGGAGATGGGGAGGAGGGAGGCGTCTATGCTAGGGTTTGGGCTGTGGGTGTTTTTTTTTCTGTAAATACATGGATGGATGGATGTGAGATGGTGAGATTGATGGATGGATGGATGGGTGCCATGTCATTGATCCGTGGGAAGAGTTCTGATTGGTTAGAATATGTTACGACATTTTTGGAATCGTCGTAAAAGTTATGACGATCTCATCCTATGCGGTTACGATGATTTTGACTCACATGGTCGTAATTTATATGTAGATTTGATCCCCACAAACGGTTTATGATGATTTTGGATGAAATCGTCATAAATTTATAACGAATTCATCAACAACATCTGAAAAAACGTCATGTATGAGCATATTTCTTGTAGTGCATGAACGTGCCGCCGACCGAGACGGTGCCGCCGACTGAGATGGTGCCCCTCACGGCGGGACCGACTGGAGCTGAGCTCAAGATGCCCAGGGAGTCTTCTGTCGTGCCGGGTCCGTCAACCGTTCAATATGACGCCCGACATCTCCCGGAAGACCAGGTGGGGGCCGCCAAGGACGCCATGGTGCAGGTGGAGCTGATGGTGGGTGATGCCAAGGGAGCGTATGACTCCATCGCGTCTGTGTACAAGAAAAGCTTGGAGCTCCGGGACGATAACCGAGTAAGTGCACTAGTAAGTGTTTACTTTCCTCTTGTCACCCACTCGGGGTTTCAGTGATATACTCGGATATAGTAGGATGATTTTGCAGTGGGTTCACTCCGAGTGAACCCAGGGGTGTAGTCCCTGAGACTTCTGTCGAATGCTTGCACCGGCAGATGTCTTTATATGTATTTTCCGTGACCTGAACAGATCAGAGCTGATCTGCCCGAATGGTACCAGTGGGGGCACTCCGAGTGCACCCACTGGTTGTAGTCCCCGAGAGTAGTGTTACTCAGGTCGGGTAATAGTAGTCTCATAGATTTGTCTGTTTGTCATGTAGCTCAATAGGGCCGACCTGTTCGAGCTTAATGCCAGTGGGGTCACTCTTAGTGAACCCACTGGGTGTAGTCCCCGAGACCGCTGTCGATTGCTTGCATCGGCAGGGGTCTGAAGAACTTTGAGCTTTGACTGTTTTCCTTGTTGAATGTGTCTGATCTTCCCTTTGTGCTTATTTGGCAGAAGACTTGCGAAATGGGATGTGCGTACAATGCTCTGAAGGCTGAGAAGATTCAGCTTGCTGCGGACCTGGAGGCGGCTGTGAATGACCTGGCTGGTGTGAAGGGAGATCTTGCTGACCGAGAGAAGTCTTTGGAGGAGTCTCGGGAGACCAACAAGGCATTGCTAGCCGAAGTTGAAAAATTGAAGAGTCAAAGATCCGAATGGATGGGCCAGCTAAAGTTGATGAACACTCGGTGCATGGCGCAGGAGAAGTACGTCAGCGACTGGGCAAGGAAGATGGTTGCACTTCTTGGTGGTAAGTTTTTGCCGAGTGCTTCTTGACTTTGGAGTCCACTCTGCGCTTACTTTCTGCTTGTCTTTTCTTTGCAGACTTCTGTCGGGACGTTGAGGCTGAAGCATCCGACATTGAACGGTCGGTTTTTCCGAACGTTCACTCGGCGACGAAGCCAACCGGGACTTGCTCCGAGCGCATATTCGCCTTAGCAGGGTGGGACCTTTCATTGGCCACCTGAGAGAAGTCATCGGCCGGATCGACAAGGAGCTGTGGCCTGAAGACGATTCTCGGCAAGAAATAGATGGGTTGATGACTCGGCTCGAGGACGTCCCGAGCAGAGTGCAGGCATGGAAGAAGTCTGCCGCTCGTTGTGGTGCGGACGTGGCGCTATCTCTGGTCCGAGTGCACTGCAAGGAAGCTCGCGAAGAAAAGCTGAAGACGTTGCAGGTTGCCAACACCAAGAAGCTTCGATTCGAAGATTTCATGGAGACCTTCCTGGACACAGCTACTCGCATTGCAGACGGAATTGACCTTGACACCTTTGTGGAGCCTGCCAGTCCCGTTGACACTTGAAAAAAACTTGATGGTGAACGCACATTTACCTCGGTATGCCGAGTGGTATCTGTATCAAACTTTGGCCATTGCTGTTGGCCGTCACATTCGTGGTTCGGTGTGGATAAGCTTGATTCACACCGAGCCGACTGATCGTAGATCCAACTTTGAATTCGAATCGAATATTTTGCTCTTCTTTCGCCAAGTTTTTTTTGACACGATTTTGGCTCGTGGTTTTTGTTTGGCGTTTCTTGGTGAAGCCAATGGCAAACATGAGGAATCTTTTTTTACTTAGGCGACTCTGAGTCGCAGCTAAGTCCCCGAGTGTGACTTTTCATGCACACTCGAAGTGAGTTGTTACTCATGTAGTTGTCAGTTGTCTTCACATCCACATGAGCCTCAATGAGGGTCTGCTAAGCCTTCGAGTGTATCTCGAGTACACACTCGGAGGAAGCTTTTTTACTTAGGCGACTCTGAGTCGCAGCTAAGTCCCCGAGTGTGACTTTTCGTGCGCACTCAGAGTGAGTTGTTACTCAAGTAGTTGTCAGTTGTCTTCACATCCACATGAGCCTCAATGAGGGTCTGCTAAGCCTTCGAGTGTATCTCGAGTACACACTTGGAGGAAGCTTTTTTACTTAGGCGACTCTGAGTCGTAGCTTAGTCCCCGAGTGTGACTTTTCGTGCGCACTCGGAGTGAGTTGTTACTCATGTAGTTGTCAGTTGTCTTCACATCCACATGAGTCTCAATGAGGGTCTGCTAAGCCTCCAAGTGGATCTCGAGTATACACTTGGAGGAAGCTTTTTTACTTAGGCGACTCTGGATCACAGCTAAGTCCCCGAGTGCGACTTTTAGTGCGCACTTTGAGCGAGTTTGTACTTAGGCGATTCTGGGTCACAGCTAAGTCCCCGAGTGCGACTTTTAGTGCGCACTTCGGAGCGAGTTTGTACTTAGGCGACTCTGGGTCGCAGCTAAGTCCCCGTGTGCGACTTTTAGTGCGCGCTCGGCGCGAGTTTTTTTACTTAGGCGATTCTGGGTCGCAGCTAAGTCCTCGAGTGCGACTTTTAGTGCGCACTCGGAGAGTGTTTGTACTTAGGCGACTCTTGGTCGCAGCTAAGTCCCCGAGTGCGACTTTTAGTGCGCAGTCGGAGCGAGTTTTTTACTTAGGCCATTCTGGGTCGCAGCTAAGTCCCCGAGTGCGACTTTTAGTGCGCACTCGGAGCGAGTTTGTACTTAGGCGACTCTGGGTCGCAGCTAAGTCCCCGAGTGCGACTTTTAATGCGCACTCGGAGAGTGTTTGTACTTAGGCGACTCTGGGTCGCAGCTAAGTCTCCGAGTGCGACTTTTAGTTCGCACTCAGAGTGAATTTTTTAGACCGGAGTCTGCAAACACGGAAGAATTTTGAGTTGGCAAGAAATCAATCTGCTTTGTATTACTTCAATGATACTTGCTCTTTACATTGCTCCCATTGGCGGTTATGTGTAGAAGCACTTCAGGAGATCTCCATTCCATGCTCGCAGCTCGTCCGTTTCCCTGTCGAGGTTGTAGAGTCGATATGCTCCGTTGTTCAGCACCTTAGAGACGATGAAGGGTCCTTCCCAGGCGGGAGCCAACTTGTGTGCTCTCTGCTGATCCACTCGGAGCACCAGGTCGCATGCTTGGAATGTGCGACTCCTGACGTGCCGTGCGTGAAATCGCCGCAGATCTTGTTGATAAATTGTTGAGCGAGTCAGTGCCATCTTGCGCTCTTCTTCTAGAAGATCCACTCCGTCTTGCCTGGCTTGCTCTGCTTCGGCTTCGGAGAAGAGTTCGACTCGTGGAGAGTTGTGAAGCAAATCACTCGGAAGGACTGCCTCTGCTCCATAAACGAGGAAGAACGGGGATCGCCCTGTAGATCTATTCGGAGTTGTGCGGAGGCCCCACAACACCGAAGGCAGCTCGGTGACCCATGCGCCGGCGGCATGTCCAACTTCTCGCGGGAGTCGAGGCTTCAACCCTTGAAGAACAAGTCCATTCGCCCGCTCTGCTTGCCCGTTTGTTTGGGGGTGTGCCACGGATGCAAAATCCACTCGGATACCTTGGCTTTTGCAAAAACCTTCGAATCTGTCGGAGTCAAAGTTCGTGCCATTGTCGGTGATTATGCTGTGCGGAACCCCGAATCTGGCGATGATGTCTCTGATAAACTTGATGGCCGTAAGGGCGTCGAGCTTCTTGATGGGCTTGTCTTCGATCCACTTGGTAAACTTGTCGACTGCTACCAGCAGATGAGTGAATCCTCCTTGGCCTGTTCTGAATGGTCCGACTGTGTCTAATCCCCACACGACGAATGGCCAAACAAGAGGAATTGTCTTCAGCGCAGACGTTGGCTTGTGGGACTTGTTCGAATAGAACTGACAGCCTTCGCATCGGTCGACCATATCTTTTGCCATTTCATTCGCCTGTAACTAGAAGAAACCAACTCTGGATGCTTTGGCGACGATTGCTCTTGAGGAGGCATGATGACCGTAGGTTCCTGAGTGAATTTCTTCCAAGATTAACTGTCCCTCCTCACGCGAGATAAACCGCTGAAGGACGCCCGAAACACTTTCCCTGTACAACTGGCCATCAATGACGGTGAAGGACTTTGACCTGCGGACGATCTGCCTAGCTTGGACTTCGTCTTCTGGTAACTCTTGCCTCATGATGTACGCAATGAACGGCACAGTCCACTCGGGGATGACAGCAAGAATCTCCATGATCAAACCAACCACAGCGGGGACCTCGTGTTCAGTCGGATCTGTGGAGCTCTTTGGTTGTACTGGCTCCTCTGTAAAGGGATCTTCCTTCACCGAGGGGAGGTGTAGGTGCTCGAGGCAGACATCACTCGGGACTGGTCTCCGAGTGGATCCAAGTTTTGCCAGTTCATCTGCTGCTTGGTTTTTCAGTCGGGGAAGATGGTGAAGTTCCAGACCTTCAAACTTCTTCTCGAGCTTCCTTACTGCGTTGCAGTATGCAGTCATGGTGGGGTTCCTTACATCCCACTCCTTCATTACTTGATTAACCACCAGATCTGAGTCGCCATAGATGATCAGGCGACAGACGCCGAGTGTGATGGCCATGCGCAACCCGTAAAGGAGAGCTTCGTACTCTGCTTCGTTGTTGGAGGAATCGAAATGTATCTGCAACACATACTTGAGTTTATCACCCTTTGGGGATATGATCACTACGCCAGCGCCGGAGCCATTCAACATCTTGGACCCATCGAAGAACATAGTCCAATTAGCCGAGTAGATGTGAGTTGGTTGCTGTTGTTCTACCCATTCTGCTATGAAGTCAGCCAGAGCTTGAGACTTTATAGCTTTCTTGGCTTCGAACTTGTTGTCGCAGTATAGCATCTCCATTGCCCACTTTGCCACTCGGCCCGATGCATCCCGATTGTGGAGAATTTCCGACAACGGAGCATCAGATATGACAGACACCGAGTGGTCTTGAAAGTAATGAGCCACCTTCTTTGCAGTCATGTAGACCCCATAAATAAGCTTCTGATAATGGGGATACCTCTGCTTGGAAGGAGTCAGGACTTCGGAGACATAATATACTGGCCGCTGAACCTTGTACGCTTTGCCTTCTTCTTCGCGTTCGACTGTCAGAACGGTGCTGACGACTTGATTTGTAGCCGCGATGTACACAAGAAGGGGTTCTTTACTGAGCGGGGCAGTAAGAACCGGCTGGGTGGAAAGCAGGGCTTTGAGGTCGTCGAATGCAATTTGGGCTTCGTCTGTCCACTCGAAGGTATCTGATTTCTTCATGAGTCGGTACAGAGGTAACGCCTTCTCGCCGAGTCGAGCGATAAACCTGCTCAAAGCCGCTAGGCAACCTGTGAGCCTTTGAACATCATGTATTCTTACCGGCCGTTCCATTCGGGCGATGGTCCCGATCTTTTCGGGGTTGACATCGATCCCTCGTTCGGAAACGAAGAAACCGAGTAACTTCCCGCTGGGAACATCGAATGAACACTTGGCTGGGTTGAGCTTGATATCGTACCTACGTAGGTTGGCGAATGTTTCTGCCAAGTCAGTCAGCAGGTCGGAACCTTTGCGTGACTTGACTACGATATCGTCCATATATGCCTCCACATTTCGACCGATCTGGTCAAGGAGGCATTTTTGGATCATGCGCATAAAAGTTGCTCCTGCATTCTTCAAACCGAATGGCATAGTGATGTAGCAGAAACACCCGAATGGGGTGATGAAGGCTGTTTTTAATTCATACGGACCATACAGACGGATCTGATGATAGCCCGAGTAGGCATCAAGGAAGGATAAACGCTCGCAACCCGCAGTCGAGTCGACAATTTGATCGATGCGGGGGAGCGGGAAGTGATCTTTCGGACAGACCTTATTGAGATGCTTGAAATCGATGCACATACGGAGAGACTTGTCCTTCTTGGGCACCATGACCACATTAGCGAGCCACTCGGAGTGGTGCACCTCGCGAATGAAGTTGGCTGCCAAAAGTTTAGCCACCTCCTCTCCGATTACCTTCCTCTTGTGCGCGGCGGACCGACGCAAGCGTTCTCGGACGGGCCGAGCAGCAGGATCCACATGCAGTCGGTGCTCAGCCAATTCCCTGGGTACACCTGGCATGTCAGCGGGCTTCCATGCGAAAATGTCCCAGTTCTCACGGAGGAATTGGATGAGCTCGGTTTCCTATTTTGGATCAAGGGTGGTGGAGATGTTCGTCGGGGCGGCGGTGTCGTCTGTCGGGTGGATGCTGACTTTCTTCGTGTCGCCCGCCGACTAGAACGCGGACTCGGAAGCTGGCTTCTTTGAACGCATCTGGTCAGCGGGGTCGGCGGTCTTCTTGTACTCATCCAGCTCGAGAATAGCCATCTGCTGATCGGCAATCCTCGACCCCTGCTGCAAACTCTCCTCGGCTCGCTGCCGATTGCCTACAACCGTGATCACACCTTTGGGGCCTGGCATCTTCAGCTTCAAATACACGTAACATGGACGGGGCATGAAACGCGCATACGCTGGATGACCCAGAATCGCGTGGTATGCACTCTGGAAGTCCACCACCTCGAATGTCAGCTTCTCCTTGCAGAAGTTCTCGTGAGAGCCGAAGACGACATCCAACGCGATCTGGCCGAGTGACTTGGCCTTTCGTCCTGGGACGACTCCGTGGAACTACATAGTGCTCTCGCTAAGTTTGGACATCGGAATGCCCATTCCCTTGAGAGTGTCGGCGTACATGATGTTCAAACCGCTGCCGCCGTCCATGAGGACTTTGCGCAGTCGGACTCCTTCCACCGCCGGGTCGACGACCAAAGTTTGCCTCCCTCGGATGGGTACGTGTGCTGGATGGTCCGACTGATCAAAGGTGATCGCAGTCTGTGACCACTTGAGGAACGTGGGGGTGGTTGGGGTTGCCATGTGCACCTCCCTGTTCACCAGATTCAGTCGACTTTTGCTTTCCACATCAGTAAAAATCATCAGCGTTGCATGGACTTGGGGGAACGGATCCCCCTTGTCCTCATCATCCTGCTCGGTGTCCTTTTCACTCGGCTGACCTTCACCGAATCCTCGGATCAGGAGGCGACACTGCCGAGTGGTATGCTTCGGGAATATGGCGTTGCCTTCTTCGTCCATATTCGTGTGGATTGGACATGGCTGATCCAGGATGAATTCCCGAACTGTTTCTTCTTGGGGGTGTACTGAGCTTTCCCCTTGCCTTTGAACTTGGCGTTTGTAACAGCAGTTGCCTCTGCCTGCGGAGTGGATTGAGCCTTCTGCTTCTGCTTCCGACTGTTGTTTCCATCTCCATCGGCGACTGCCTTATGCTTGCCACTACGTATGCGGTCCTCCTCTTCGCCATTTGCATAGCGTGCGGCTATCTCCATCATCTTGCTCATGGAGATGTCGCCTGTCCGACCGAACTTCAGTTACAGATCTCTGTACCGCACGCCTGCCTTGAAGGCGCAGACTGCTTGATGCTCCGTGACGTTCTCTACCGTGTGGTAGAGGGTCGTCCAGCGCTGGATGAAATCGCGCAAGGGCTCGTTCTGGTTTTGGATGCAGTGCTGGAGCTCCACGAGACCAGCAGGGCGTTTGCACGTGCCCTCGAAGGTCCTGATGAAGACTCGGGACAGATCTGCCCAGCTGTAGATGCTTGACGGAGCCAACTGGTTCAGCCAAGCTCGCGCCGAGCCGTCGAGCATCAGGGGGAGATGTTTCATGGCGACCTGGTCATCTCCGCCACCGATCTGGACCGCCACTCTATAGTCGTCCAACCACGTTTCTAGCTTGGACTCTCCTGTGAACTTGCTGATTCCCGTCGCCAATCGGAAGTTGGGAGGGATGTCAGCTGAACGGATGGCCCGGCTGAAACACTCGGGGCCCGAGACGACGGTTTTGCTTCTACTCGGACGGTCTCTATCGTGACCATCACGGTGGGCTCGACTCCTGTCGACCTTCTTCTGGGCGATGTACCCTCTTGCGTCGGGCCTTGGATCATGCGCGTCGCCGACTGAACGACGATCATCGTGATGCCGAGGTCCGTAAGGCCCACCCCGCGGAGGGTTGCGTGAACGGCGACGATCTTCGGGATTCCTGGAACGGCTGCCCCCTCTGCGTCGCTGATGAGAGTCGGGGCTGAAAACCGACCTATGCGTGTTCGCATGAACATAACTGTTGTGGATCCTATTGTGCGACTGGGAGACCGCCGAATTTTGTTGTTGCGCCGTATGCAACAGGGCACGGATCTGCTCGATCCCTGTGCCAGCCTCCGAATGAGTCGGCTGGAGGGAATCGGCTATCCTGGCAGCCGCAGCCAGGTTGAGGATGGGTGTGCGGAACACCTCGACGTCGCTCTGGCGAGTGCGTTGACTGACAGAACGACGGTGTTGACGACGAGCGCCGGATGATTCTCCGACGTCATGCTCGTTCCGGCCAGTCCAGAGGGGACTTTCATGGGAATCGACCATGAGAATTTCGGCTGTAGGCCCGCGACCCAGGTACTCGGAAGGTAGCTCAGCCGGAACTGAGTCCAAGCACCGGGATGGTGGTGCGACCACAACTGATTCGAGCACCGTCACTTGAGTGGACGCGCTCTGTCGCGCCTGGGCACGTCGCACCCAACGCTGGAGCCGGGGGCGACGGGATCGCTTATTGCGACGCATGACGGGGGTGAGGATCGACACCGGGGCCGATGGCTGGAGAAGAAGGATGCCGCGGGAACCGGCACGGAAGTGCGTAGCCCCGCGACTGGGGAGCGCCTCGACGTCGAGGGGCGCATCCCGAAGCCATGCCGAATCGTCGACGATGAAGGAGAGTGCGCCAAAAAGGATCTCGTGACCCATGCACAGATCTCCGCCGGACGACATGATGAAAAGATGAAATCGCAAACTCGCCGGAAGTCGCTTAGACGCCTGCCCCACGGTGGGCGCAAACTGTCGTGGGTATAAGTCTGACAGTAGATGTGTAGGGTATGAAAGGATGGGCAGAGCCTTAGCTACGGCGAGGATGTATGAGTTTAGGCCCCTCTACGGTGAAGGTAAAAGCCCTACGTCTCAGTACTCTTGAGAGCTTAGTGTCGAGTGGAATATAGGATTACAGTAATTGCCCCCTCTGCACCAGTGGGGAAGAGCGGCTTATATAGAGTGCGCTGCCCTTCATCATGGCCCGGTGGACAGGGGTGGAATAGTGGCGAGTAAATGCCCACGTTACAGGTAACGTAAGCCTTAAATGCTAATAATGGTGTATGAAAACATATGACCGTTGCCCTCCTGGGAGGTTACGATGTACAGAGTGGAATCCAGTCGGTACGTTAAATATGCTCCGAGTGCTCGTCACCGACTGGATGATGGGGGAGTCCTTAGTTTAGTCGGAACTGTCCAAGGGCCTCGTCCTTTATGAAGGGTAGTCCTTAGGTAGGACCGGGCAGGCCTATGACCCTATCCCGGGAGTATAACCCCATCAGGTCGAGTCCACCGCGCCGATGAAGCCAGCACCTCCTACCCAACCATCCATCTGCGAGGCTAGCTACCACAGCTTCAGAGCTTCTTCTTCTTGCAGATCCGCTCGTACGCCACGCCATGCATGTCCTCCAGCGCCTCCTCCCCGGACACGTTCTTGGACCAGCCGGCAACTGGTAGACACCCATCTTCGAGGCTGGCTACGACAGTTTCTTCTTCTTGCAGATACGCTCGTGCGCCACGCCATGCATGTCATCCAGCGCCTTCTCCCAGACGGCGTGCGGCACGATCCCGCTCTTCCACACCCCCGGTCGCCGATACGCTTCTTTGCACAGGACGTGGGCGACCTGGTTGCCCTCGCGGTATATGTGCTGCAGTCGGCACGTCGAGAAGTGCTCGAGCAACTCGACGATCTCCTCTTGCATCGCCAGCGGTATGCGGGTATGCGTCTCCTTGCCGGTCAGGAGCTCCACCAGCACCTGGTCGTCGCCTTCCACCACCAGGCCGCCGCGGAAGAAACCCATTGCGAGCCGCAGCCCCTGGATGAGCGCTCGCGCCTCCACTATCCCCACCGTCGAATGCTCGGTCGGCTCGGCGAAGGCGGCGAGGACGTGGCCGTTGCAGTCGCGGATGGCGCCACCGATGCTTGCCCGGCCGGACCCGTCGTGGTAGACGGATCCGTCGAAGTTGAGCTTCAACCACCCCGCCGGAGGAGCTTCCCACCTCACCATGATGCGGCTCGGATGGAACGGAGGGGATGACGCCGACAAGCTGGGCGGACGCGCGGATGGGATCCTGCGGCAGATGGGAGCGCAGGAGGGAGCGAAGGAAGCACGGGCAGCGACGCACGCCATGCCGCAAGCAAGATCGCTTCTACAGATGGGAGCGAAGGAGGGAGGAGGGATCCTGCGGCAGATGCAGCAAGCGCTTACTTTTTTGTGTCTCGCAAATGCCAGGGGAGTCCTTTTATCGATGGTAGTAGGCCGAATGGCTGCCGAGTTCGGATTCGAAGGAAGTCCGATTTACGGACGGACCCAGACGCAAACTCGAAGGAAGACGACATGCCGCAAGCAAAGACTGCAAACGAGGAAGCCAAATGCTGGTCCTTCCATTTTTTTTTGAAATGAGATATTTTTTTTGCCATTTTCATTGATTAAAAATAAAACAATTGCCCGGTTAATTGGCAACAAATTGGGCTAATCCGATACAATACACAACCCATATGACACGGACATCACCGGTTAACCTGATTGCCGACATGGGACCCGAAGCTGCAAAGAAGAAAGACATTCGTCGCGGAGTCGCAAGCCTCATCGTCATCACCGGTTGCCTCGAATGAACGATTCCGATTTCACCATCGAACTCCAACATCGAAGCCATCCCATAAATAGCTGCAAAGAAACCATGTTGGCACATGCCACCGGATGACCGCACGGGCTAGCAGCCGACAGTTCCGACCTTGACGACGAATATCACAAGGGAAATATAGCGCCGGTCGTGCCCTTCGCAAACGACCACCAAGCGCTGGTCATCGTCACCATTTGGACTCGCTCCACCGCAGCTTCGACTTCAATCAACCAAGCAACCTACGGAAGACCACCTCGGACACGCAGGAAAGAACCGACTATGAATGTCCATGTTGCGACCCGAGCTCCTCTCAACGCCATCATCGTTGCCAAACAGTAACCAACGCCCCACCTCAGCAAACCACGCGGCAAAGATGTCGCCATCCACGACGAAGATGCCGCAATACACTAGTCTCCCAGTCGTAGACGGCTCCGAGGCAATTGCCCAAAGGAGGAAAAAGACGCAATGACGCCTCAATAGCCCGAGCCGCGGGATCCGAGGTTTCCCTTCGGAGCTTAGGTCATGGGGGGAGTAGCACACCTCCATGAGGACGCTTCCAAGAAGGATAACAACACCCGCGGGAGACGCCGTTGCCGGCTCCACGACGACGCTTCCAAGAAATTAAAACACGACACCCACGGGCGTTGCCATTGCCGGCACCACCATAATGCTTCCAAGAAAGACCGGAGCAAAGATTTCTCACGGAGCTATGCCGAACATCCGCCGCCGCCCACCAACCACCAATTGCCGAGGCTTACCTCATTCTGACCACGGATCCCACAATCCACCATGACCAGACGCACATCCACCTGGCCGAAGCCGGCACCACCAAATCCGGGGCCGCCGCCCCGGCAACTGTATACCTCTAGAGCGTGGCCGGCGCACACCACGACGCCCCCAGCCTAGGCCGCCCCCAACGGGGCTAGAACCGGCCGAAGATGGCCTGGTCTGGGAACCCGCCACATCCAACGACGAGCACACACACGAGTTTGCATAAGAGGAAAAGGGGGCCGCCAACCCGCCGAGACCTGCCGGAGGAGAGCCATCCAGCGATGCGAAAGAGGCCCATCGGCGCCGCCGACGCCACGCTACGAGAGGCCACGGAAGGGCCGAACTCCCCTGCCCCGAGAGCGCACTGCAGGGCGAGGAAACGCCTCGCCGCTGCCGTGTATCGGCCAGGCTTAGCCCGCCAGCTTCCTCCCACGACGGCGAGGGAGAAGGAAGCAGGGAAGGGGCAGCGGTGGCTGCGGCTAGGGTTTCGCCCAAGCCACCGCCAGGAGCGATGCGCGTGTGGGGGGAGTTTTTTCCTTCCATTTATTATTGTTAAGTAGGCCGGATAGTTGCCCGATTTCAAGGATTTACGGAGGTACCCAGACGCAGTCGAGTCCGATTCGTGGCGCTGAGAGAATGAGCTTGAGGCACCTTGTGCATCCTATGTACAATGCGTGTCGAACTGGACGGAACATTTGGTTCCTCGATGTATATACACTCTATACTCTATATGAAAAAGATAGCAATTTAATAAAAATTCAGAAAAATCTAAAAATATTAGTGAAATAAACTTGACCTTAGATTATACTTATGAGAAAAGTTTCACAAAAAGTTTAAAAAGGACAATTTTTTGGTTGTGAATAGTGATCTATAATAGCAAATAAATTTTGTCTTTTTGTCATGAAGTCATTGTTTTTTTGAAAACTTATATACTAGTGTAAAACAAAGCCAACTTTAATCTAAAAATAGTTTTGAACTACTTTGACTTAATGTTTAATTATTAAAAAATAAGGACCCTAGTATTCACCACAAGTGTGGTACAATAAAGTTGATCACATGACTCGTCCGGTCGTACCTTGGAACCAGCCGTCACGATCCTATGTTGGTGAACATTAAAACTGTCCACATGTTCGGACGCAACTATGATGGTGTCACGTACCTAGCCTTAGCATGCTTTGTCATTGCATTTCAGTCATGCATTTTAATTCAATTGAAAATTGAATTGAGGAATTTTCATAAGCCTCACAAATAATTTAGAAATGATCAACTAAAAAATTTCTTCTTTTGTGCCAAGAAAATGTTCCTCCTAAGCTTTGAAAAATGTGTCAAGATATTAAACTCAAACCAACATTTTTGGAATGTTAACATATTTAATTTTGGCCTCTCAGTTAAATCAACATTTATTTAAAATGGGTTTATATTTTTATTAAATAGAATATGGACCCAATAATTCTGAAACCTCATGTGCTAGCTACTTGGGTTCTGTCTATTATATCCACATGCCAATTTTTAGAATTTTACAAAATGGCTTGGTATTTTAAACAAATCAGAACAAAGCAAAGAAAATAGAAAAAAAACAGAAACATGTAAGCCGACCTGGGCTTACATGCTGCAGGAACACGCCGAGCCCAGGAGCAGGGCTGTCTTCCACCTCTGCCATTAGGTAGAGGCGAAGGCAGGCACGTCTAGCGACCGCGCCACCTCCTGCTTCGCGCTGGAAGCGCCCCCGACGAGGCCCATATTCTGTGCCTAGGAGACATGACGAGGCCCTGTGCTCATCCTCCCCTTCATGCACTCTCTTCTCCACTTCGTCTCTCTCTCCCACTTCTCCCAGAACACACCGGAGAGCACTGTTGTCGCCTATCGCAGCCACCGTCATCCCCTCGTCGCTCTAGCATGTCCCTGTGGTCCACCTAGACGTATGTTATGTCTACGCTGAAGGAGCCGAGCTGGGATGCCCTGCAGCGACGGGATCAAGCCGGACTTTGTTGTGGCTGCCCCACGGCCGCCACCGCAGATTTGCCGTCGTCAGCTCCTCCCCGACCTTCTCGAGCTGCCCTTCAGAATCGATGTGAGCCCTCGGTCATTCTACCCCTAACCCCATCATCAAGTTTCACATGTCTTACGAATGACTAAATATCATAGAATCACTAGAATTGAGGTTGGGGTTCCAAAAGACCACCACTCTACAAATTTTCTTTGATAACTACCACTACAGAAGTAGTGTACATATCTTGAAGTAGTGTACCACAGCTCTGGAGCGGGAGGATATCTTGAAGTAGTGTACCACTACCACAGCTCTGGAGCGGGAGGAAGGTGTTACAAACGAAGTAGTGTACATATATTGAAGTGGAAAGATTACTATCACTCATGCGCATCTACTTGAAGAAATCAGAGTGAATGAATTATACTATCTTTTACTGTAAGTGCTTACATATATAGCACAATGTAGCCACAACGATCGATGTCACTGTAAGCTCTTCCTGAGCTACTTCAAAAGTAACCATCTTCCTGAAACGTACAACGATGTAATACGTAGAAGTGTAGAGACCTCGTGACATGACCGATCTATAACTACAAACAAAGGATTAATTTGCCCTCAACCACGCTCTTGCACCAGCCGGCAGCCGGTAGACACCCATCTTCGAGGCTGGCTACCACAGCTTCTTCTTCTTGCAGATCCGCTCGTGCGCCACGCCATGCATGTCATCCAGCACCTTCTCCCAGACGGCGTGTGGCACGATCCCGCTCTTCCACACTCCCGGCCGCTGATACGCTTCTTTGCAGAGAACGTGGGCGACCTGGTTGCCCTCGCGGTATATGTGCTGCACCTGGCACGTCGAGAAGTGCTCGAGCAGCTCGATGATCTCCTCTTGCATCGCCAGTGGTATCCGCGTCTGCGTCTCCTTGCCGGTCAGGAGCTCTACCAGCACCTGGTCGTCGCCTTCCACCACCAGCCCGCCGCGGAAGAAACCCATCGCGAGCCGCAGCCCGTGGATGAGCGCTCGCGCCTCCACTATCCCCACCGTCGAATGCTCGGTCGGCTCGGCGAAGGCGGCGAGGACGTGGCCGTTGCAGTCGCGGATGGCGCCGCCGATGCTTGCCCGGCCGGACCCGTCGTGGTAGACGGATCCGTCGAAGTTGAGCTTCAACCACCCCGCCGGAGGAGCTTCCCACCTCACCATGATGCGGCTCGGATGGAACGGAGGGGATGACGCCGACAAGCTGGGCGGACGCGCGGATGGGATCCTGCGGCAGATGGGAGCGCAGGAGGGAGCGAAGGAAGCACGGGCAGCGACGCACGCCATGCCGCAAGCAAGATCGCTTCTACAGATGGGAGCGAAG
The DNA here is from genome assembly GCF_904849725.1 of Hordeum vulgare subsp. vulgare. NCBI lineage: Eukaryota > Viridiplantae > Streptophyta > Magnoliopsida > Poales > Poaceae > Hordeum > Hordeum vulgare. Next base: position 607,518,837 of record NC_058519.1, on the reverse strand, counting down.
GAGGGAGCAGGGATCCTGCGGCAGATGCAGCAAGCGCTTACTTTTTTGTGTCTCGCAAATGCCAGGGGAGTCCTTTTATCGATGGTAGTAGGCCGAATGGCTGCCGAGTTCGGACTCGAAGGAAGTCCGATTTACGGACGGTCGATGCTGGTGCTGATGCTGTCCCTCTCGAGCGTGCCGGTGGCAGCGCTCTGGGCGTACACGGGCCGGATCCTGCTCCTCCTCGGGCAGGACCCGGAGATCGCGGCGGATGATCCCGGCGCTGCTGGCGTACGGGCCGCTGCAGTGCCACGTCCGCTTCCTGCAGACGCAGAACATCGTGGTGCCCGTGATGCTCAGCTCCGGCGCTACGGCGCTGAACCACCCGCTGGTGTGCTGGGCGCTGGTGCACGGGCTCGCATGGGGAGCAAGGGCGCCGCCCTCGCCAACGCCGTATCCATCCTCACCAACCTCTCCATCCTCGCGCTCTACGTCAGGCTCTCGCCGTCCTGCACGAGCACCTGGACGGGGTTCTCCCGCGCGGCCTCCTGGACGCGCTACCGAAGACGACATGCCGCAAGCAAAGATTGCAAACGAGGAAGCCTAATGCTGGTACTCCCAATTTTATTTTTTAAATAAGACAATTTTTTTGCCATTTTCATTGATTAAAAAGAAGACAATTGCCCGGTTAATTGGCAACAAATAAGGCTAAAACCGATACAATAAATAACCCATATGACACGGACATCACCGGTCAACCTGGTCACCGACATGCGACCCGAAGCTGCAAAGAAGAAAGACATCCGTCGCGGAGTCGCAAGCGTCGTCGTCATCACCGGTTGCCTCGAATGAGCGACTCCGACTTCACCATCGAGCTCCAACATTGAAGCCATCCCGTAAACAGCTGGAAAGAAACCACGACGGCACATGCCATCGGATGACAACATGCGTTAGCAGCCGACCTTGACGACGAGTATCACAAGGGAAATATACTGGACTTGCGCCGACCGTGCCCTTCACAAACGACCACCGAACGCCCGTCATCATCACCGCTTGGACTCGCTCCACCACAGCTTCGACTTCAAGCAACAAAGCAACCCACGGAAGACCACCTCGGACACGTAGGAAAAAACCGACTATGAAAGTCCATGCCGCGACCCGAGCTCCTCTCAACGCAATCATCGTTGCCAAACAGTAACGAGCACCCCACCTCAGCAAACCATGCGGCAAAGATGCCGCCATCCACGGCGAAGATGCCGCAATACACTAGTCTCCCAATCGTAGCCGGCTCCGAGGCGATGCCCCAAAGGAAAAAAAAGACGCAATGACACCTCCATAGCCCGTTCCACGGGATCTAAGGTTTCCATCCGGACACGCAGGAATTTACTTTTAAAGGTAGAAGAAAACATATCATGACAACTTCAGTGTAAACATCATGGTAATTCATGTGCGGGGAACAACATACCTCCACGACGGCGCTTACAAAAAAGATAATGACACCCGCGGGCACCGTCGTTGCCGGCTCCACGACGACACTTCCAAGGAAGACCGAGGAAAGATTTCTCCCGGAGTTGCGCCGAACATCCGCCGCCATCAATCGCCGCCGACCAACCACCAATTGTCGAGGCTTACCTCATTCTCACCATGGGATCCCACGATCCACCATGACCACGCACCTCCCCCTGGCCGAAGCCGGCATCACCAAATCCGAGGCCGCCGCCCCGGCAACCGCAGACCTCTAGAGTGTGGCCGACGCACACTATGAGGAACCCCAGCCAGGGAAGCCCCCCGCTAGGGCCAGGACCTGCCGGAGGAGAGCCACCGAGCGGCGCGAAAGAGGCCCGTCGCCGCCGCCGACGCCACGCCGCGGAAGGGCCGAACTCCCCTGCCACGAGAGCGCATCGCAGGGCGAGGAAACGCCTCGCCGCCGCCATCTATCAGCTGGGCTTAGCCTGTTGGCTTCCTCCGGCGATGGCAAGGAAGGAGGAAGCAGCGAAGAGGGCGGCGGCGGCTATCGCTTGGGTTTCGCCTGAGCCGTCGCCAGGAGTGATGCACGTGTGGGGGGATGTTTTTTTTCCTTCCATTTATTATTGTTAAGTAGACCAGATAGTTGCCAGATTCCAAGTCCGGTTTACGGAAGGACCCACACGCCATCGAGTCCGATTCTTGGCGCTGAGAGAATGAGCTTGGTGCACTGGGTGCATTCTATATACAACGCGTCTCAAACCGGACGAAACATTTGGTTCCTCGATGTATATACACCCTATATGAAAAAAATATAGCAATTTAATAAAAATTTCAAAAAAATCTAAAAATATTCATGAAATAAACTTGACCTTCGATTATACTTATGAGAAAATTTCACAAAAAGTTTAAAAAGGTCAAATTTTTGGTTGTGAATAGTGATCTATAATAGCAAATAAATTTTGTCTTTTTTGTCTTGAAGTCATTGTTTAAAAGAAACTTATATACTAGTGCAAAACAAAGCAAAGTTTAATCTAAAAATAGTTTTGAACTATTTTTGACTTAATGTTTAATTATTAAAAAACAAGGACCCTAATATTCACCACACGTATGGCACAATGAAGTTGATCACATGACTCGTCCGGTCATATCGTGGAACCAGCCGCGCAATCCTATGTTGACAAATATTAAAACTGCCCACACGCCCAGTCGCAGCTATGGCGGTGTCACGTACATAGCCTTAGCATGCTTTGTCATTGCATTTCATTCATGCATTTTAATTCAATTGAAAATTGAATTGGGGAATTTCCATAAGCCTTACAAATAATTCAGAAATGATCAACTACTTTTTTTCTTCTTTTGTGCCAAGAAAATGTTCCTCCTAAGCTTTGAAAAATGTGTCAAGATATTAAACTCCAACGCTTTTGGAATGTTAACATATTTAATTTGGGCCTCTGAGTTAAATCAACATTTATTTGAATTGGGTTTATATTTTTATTCAATAGAATATGGACCCAATAATTCTGAAACCCCATGTGCGACTTGGGTTTTGACCATTATATCGACATGCGAATTTTTAGAATTTTACAAAATGGTTTGGTATTTTAAACAAACCAAAACTAATCAAAGAAAATAGAAAACAGAAAAACAGAAATATGTAAGCCTACCTAGGCTTACCTGCTGCAAGAACCGGCCGAGCCTAGGGGAAGGGTTATCTTCCACCTCTGCCATTACGCAGAGGTGATGGCAGGCACGTCGAGCGACCGTGCCACCTCCGGCTTCGTGCTGGAAGCGCCCCCGTAATTCATATCCTGCACCCAGGAGACATGACGAGGCCCTCTGCTCATCCTCCCCTCCCTGGACTCTCTTCTCCCCTCCGGCTCTCTCTCCCACTTCTCCCCGAACGCACCGGAGAGCACCATTGTCGCCCACCGTGGCCATCGTCATCCCCTCGTTGCTCCAGCATGTCCCTGTTGTCCTCCTCGATGTGTGTTATGTCTACGTCGAAGGAGCCGAGATGGGATGCCCTGCATCGACGGGATCGAGCCGGACTTCGTTGTGGCTGCCCCATGGCCACCACCATAGATTTGCTGCCATCGGCTTCTCCCCGGACATCTCGAGCTGCCCTTCAGAATCGATATGAACCCTCGGTCATTCTACCCCTAACCGCATCATCGATTTCTTCCCCATAGCCGTTGCCTGATGACCCACAAGTGTAGGGGATCTATCGTAGTCCTTTCGATAAGTAAGAGTGTCGAACCCAACGAGGAGCAGAAGGAACCGACAAGTGGTTTTTAGCAAGGTATTCTCTGCAAGCACGGAAATTATCGGTAACAGATAGTTGTGTGAAAAGATGATTCATAGCAAGTAGAAAGTAACAATAGTAACAAAGATGCAGCAAAGTGGCCCAATCCCTTTTGTAGCAAGGGACAAGCCTGGACAAACTCTTATAGGAGGTAAAGCGCTCCCGAGGACACATGGGAATTTCTGTCAAGCTAGTTTTCATCAAGTTCATATGATTTGCATTCGCTACTTTGATAGTTTGATATGTGGGTGTACCGGTGCTTGGGTGCTGGCCTTACTTGGACAAACAACCTACTTATGATTAACCGCTCTCCCAAGCATCCGCAACTACGAAAGAAGAATTAAGACTAAGTCTAACCATAGCATTAACTAGTGGATCCAAATCAGCCCCTTACGAAGCAAGGCATAAACTAGGGTTTAAGCTTCTGTCACTCTAGCAACCCATCATCTACTTATTACTTCCCAATGCCTTCCTCTAGGCCCAAATAATGGTGAAGTGTTATGTAGTCGACGTTCACATAACACCAGAGGAAAAACAACATACAACGCATCAAAATATGGAACGAATGCCAAATTCACATGACTACTTATAGCATGACTTATCCCATGTCCTCAGGAACAAAAGTGACTACTCACAAAGCTTAATAATATTCATGACCAGAGAGGTATTGAATAGTATCAAGGATCTGAACATATAATCTTCCACCAAGTAATCCAACTAGCATCAACTACAAAGAGTAATTAACACTACTAGCAACCTTACAAGTACCAATTGGAGTCGCGAGACGGATATTGGTTACAAGAGATGAACTAGGGTTTGGAGATGAGATGGTGCTGATGAAGATGTTGATGGTGATGAGTCCCCTCCGATGAGAGGAGCGTTGGTGATGACGATGGCGACGATTTCCCCCTCCGGGAGGGAAGTTTCCCCGGCAGGACGAGCCTGCCGAAGCTCTAGATTGGTTCTGCTCAAGTTCCGCCTCGTGGCGGCGGCGATTCCTCCCGAAAGCCTCCTCTTGATTTTTTCTGGAATGTCCTTATAGCAAAAGAGGGGAGCCAGAGGGCCAACAGGGAGCCCACAAGCCCCCTAGGCGCGGCCAGGGGGGTAGGCCGCGCCTAGCAGGCTTGTGGCCTCCTGGTGGCTCCCCTCTGGTACTTCTTCCGCCCAGTATTTTTAATAAATTCCAAAAATAATTCCTCGTTGATTTTCACGGCTTTTGGAGTTGCACAGAATAGGTATGTCAAACTTGCTCCTTTTTCAGGACAGAATTCCAGCTGCCGGCATTCTCCCTCTTCAAGTAAACCTTACGAAATAAGAGAGAAAATGCATAAGTATTGTACCGTGAAGTGTAATAACAACCCATAAAGCGATAAATATCAACACAAAAGCATGATGCAAAATGGACGTATCAACTCCCCCATGCTTAGACTTCGCTTGTCCTCAAGCGAAAACCGAGATCAATAAATATGCCCACATGTTTAGAGAGAGAGGTGTTGATAAAACAAAATACGGACATGCAGGCATCATGATCATGAACAGAACAACAATATCATCATATAATCTCTCATGCTAAAGTGACAATTCCTTCATAAAGTAAAGTATGGATCAAGAACCTTATTGAGAATTAACAACCAATAGCCTTTAGTCATTGAAGCAATTGCAATTTATCATTACATTGGAAAGAGTCAAATAAGAGCTTGTAAAGCAAATCCACATACTCAATCATCCTTTCGTCTTCTACAATTGCTACAACTCACGTGGTACTCATGAGATCAAAGTTTCAGTCGGACACACAGAAATATAGGGGCTTGTAGTTTCGCCTCCCAACTATTTACCTCAAGGGTAATGTCAACAACAATATTTCATGAATACTTACTTCCAAGTTGACATATGAATATAGATCTTTCCCTAGCATATGACGTTAGCCAAGATAAAGGCGAAACAAGGAATTGGTGTCGATCACCATGACTCTTTTAGGGACAAAAAGTAAAGGTACAAGATAGGCCCTTCGCAGAGGGAAGCAGAGGTTGTCATGCGCTTTTGGGTTTGGATGTGTGTCCTCTTAGTGTGAAGGAACGTCACTTTATATTGCCTCCTGTGATAAAGAACTTTATTATGCAGTCGGTCTCTTTTATGTCTTCCTCATCATAGGTTCGTACAAAGCTTATTTTCCACACACTAATAGATCATACATATTTAGGGAGAAATTTTTATTGCTTGCACCGATGACAACTTACTTGAGGGATCTTATTCAATCCATAGGTAGGTATGGTGGACTCTCATGGCCAAAATGGGGTTGAAGGTTTGTGGATGCACAAGCAATATCTCTACTTAGTGCGGAAGTTTTGGCTGATATGAGGTGGAAGCAATCGTCACATGCTAAGAGATCTCTAGTCATATAATCATTGTTCGGAACCAAGCAAACATAATTCATTATGTTGTCTTCCTTGTCCAACACCTACTTCTAAGCATGCAATAGTTTAGTGAGTGTTCACAATCATAGATGGTGTCCAAGATGATATATTTATATGTGAACCTCTCCTTCTTTATTACTTCCTATTAATTGCAACAATGACCAAGGTCTATATTTTTTCACCCATAACAAGTTTCAATCAACATTCTTTTTATATGTGAAGCCATCACTTCCCATAAGATCATTACATGATCTTTCATGCTTTTGTTCTTTTATCATTCTCTTGATCATGGCATGAGCAAGGCCCTTAACTAAAACACTCTTTATTATATGACTCAAGAACTCGAATACATTGGGGGAGACACAAAGCAAACTCAAGCCAAGATCATACTAAGAACTTTATTCTACTAGAGAAAGATAAAACCAAAACGGATCGAACTAAGAAAAGGTAAATCAAAAGATGTGATGGTGACACGATACCGGGGCAACTCCCCCAAGCTTGGCACAAGCCAAGGGGATTGCCCATACCCGTGCTTAGTTGTCTTCCTTTGGAGGTGATGGTGGTGGAGTTGTTGCAGAGTTCTTGAACTTGTTTAATTTCCTCTTGAGCACAAAGTTTTTCTCCTTTAGATCGTTAATTTCCTCTTCAAGCTTCAACACCCTTTGGCATAATTCTTGCTTACTCTCCTGCAAAAGACGAGAAGGGATAAACAAAATCTTAGGTTTCTTCCTTGAGTTAGGGAGGCTTGACTTTTTGAACTCCACATATGTGTCTCCAGGTTGGGGTAGAGGAGCCTCCTCTTCATCGGAACTTATTCCTTCCTTCCCCTTGGGATCATAATCCTCTTCCTCATCAGTGGTCCAACCATAGTGATCCAAGTCCCCATAGACCTTGGGATTAGCAAGGTAATCGGCCACATAGCTCTCCCCCTCTGAATCTTGAGAAGACATCCTGCCCTAAATTTGCGGCAGAAACAGGCTCGAAACGAAAATAGAGGAAATTTCCATGATACGAGGGTCAGACCTTTCGGGAGAATATATAATGATTTTTTTTGACCAGAAGGAGTACTCCGCAAGAAAACGGAGTCCGGGAGGCACACGAGGTGGTCACAAGCCCCCCAGGCGCGACCAAGGGGTGGCCCGTGCCTGGCAGGCTTGTCGCCTCCTCGTGCGCTTTCCGGACTGCTTTATTTTTTTCTATTTTTCTAAAAATTCCAAAACGGAGAAAACTTCCTACTAGAAAAGTTTTGGAGTCTTTTTACTTACCGAATCACATACCTCTTCGTTTTTGGAGTCTAAGATAGGCTGATAAATATACCTTATGTACTCCTCTGGAGTTATGGTATTGATAATATTGCTTTCAACATTTATGGGAGTACCTGAGATATAATGCTTGATTCTTTGCCCATTTACCACTCTCGGAAAATTACCTTCCGTGTTCTTGATCTTGATAGCACCGGAACGATATACTTCCTCAACAATGTAAGCACCTTCCCATTTAGAGAGAAGCTTGCCTGCAAAAAATCTTAAGCGAGAATTATATAGCAAGACATAATCACCTACATTGAACTCACGTTTTTGTATCCTTTTATCATGCCACCTCTTAACCTTTTCTTTGAACAACTTCACATTTTCATATGCCTGAGCTCTCCATTCATCAAGCGAGCTAATATCAAATAACCTCTTCTCACCAGCAAGTTTGAAATCAAAGTTGAGCTCTTTGATTGCCCAATAAGCCTTATGCTCTCGCTCAAGAGGTAAATGACATGCTTTACCGTAAACCATTTTGTACGGAGACATGCCCATGGGATTCTTATAAGCAGTTCTATAAGCCCATAGTGCATCACCGAGCTTCTTAGACCAATTCTTTCTAGACCTATTAACAATCTTTTGCAGAATTAGTTTAATCTCTATATTACTTAGCTCTACTTGACCACTCGACTGAGGGTGATAGGGAGATGCAATTCTATGGTTGACATCGTACTTAGCAAGCGTTTTACGGAAAGCACCATGATTAAATGTGAACCACCATCAGTCATTAGATATCTAGGGACTCCAAATCTAGGGAAAATAACTTCTTTAAGCATCCTGATAGAGGTGTTGTGATGAGCACTACTAGTTGGGATAGCTTCTACCCACTTAGTAACGTAATCAACAACAACTAGGATATGAGTATACCCGTTGGATTTTGGAAAAGGTCCCATATAATCAAAACCCCAAACATCAAATGGTTCAATGACAAGCGAATAATTCATAGGCATTTCCTGACGTTTACTGATATTACCTACTCTTTGACATTCATCACAAGACAAGACAAACTTACGGGCATCCTTGAAGAGAGTGGGCCAATAGAAACCTGATTGCAATACCTTGTGTGTAGTTCTATCTCTCGCATGGTGTCCTCCGTAAGCCTCGGAGTGACACTTTTGTAGGATCTGTCCCTGTTCATGTTCAGGTACACAACGTCTAATAACACCATCTACTCCTTCCTTATAAAGGTGAGGATCATCCCAAAAGTAATGTCTCAAATCAAAGAAGAATTTCTTGTTTTGCTGGTATGTGAAACTAGGTGGTATATATTTGGCAACGATATAGTTTGCATAATCAGCATACCATGATGTACTACGTGAAGTATTGAGACATTCAATTGCTCATCAGGAAAGCTATCATCAATAGGTTGTGGGTCATCAAGAACATTCTCCAACCTAGACAAGTTATCTGCTACGGGGTTCTCAGCACCCTTCCCATCGACAACATGCAAATCAAATTCTTGTACCAAGAGAACCCATCTGATAAGTCTAGGTTTAGCTTCTTTCTTTTCCATGAGGTACTTAATAGTAGCATGATCAGTGTGAATAGTAACCTTGGAATCTACAATGTAAGATCTAAACTTTTCACATGCAAATACGACTGCAAAAAATTCCTTTTCCGTAGTAGCATAGTTTCTTTGGGCACTTTCTAGAGTTTTACTAGCATAGTGAATAACATTCAACTTCTTATCAACTCTTTGTCCTAGAACATCGCCAACAACATAGTCACTAGCATCACACATGATTTCAAAAGGTAAGTTCCAATCAGGTGGTTGAACAATAGGCGCAGTTATCAAGGCCTTTTTAAGTATTTCGAAGGCTTCCTCACAATCATCGTCAAAAACAAAAGGAATATCCTTTTGCAAGAGATTGGTAAGAGGCCTAGAAATCTTAGAAAAATCCTTAATGAACCTTCTATATAAACCAACATGACCAAGGAAACTTCTTATACCTTTGATATCTGTAGGGCATGGCATTTTCTTGATCGCATCAACCTTAGCCTTATCGACATCAATACCTCTTGTAGTACTTTCGATAAGTAAGAGTGTCGAACCCAACGAGTAGCAGAAGGAACTCACAAGTGGTTTTCAGCAAGGTATTCTCTGCAAGCACTGAAATTATCGGTAACAAATAGTTGTGTGAAAAGATGATTCGTAGCAAGTAGCAAGTAACAATAGTAACAAAGGTGCAGCAAAGTGGCCCAATCCCTTTTGTAGCAAGGGACAAACCTGGACAAACTCTTATAGGAGGTAAAGCGCTCCCGAGGACACATGAGAATTTTTGTCAAGCTAGTTGACACGTCTTCGTCCTATCTACTTTTCCAAACTCTTTTGCCCTTGTTTGGGACTCTAATTTGCATGATTTGAATGGAACTAACCCGGACTGATGCTGTTTTCAGCAGAATTGCCATGGTGTTGTTTTTGTGCACAAATGAAAGTTCTCGGAACATCCTGAAAATTTACGGAGATTTTTTCTGGAAAATATGACAAATACCTGCGCAAAGATCCACCGGAGGGGATGGGCCAGTGGGCCACAAGCCCTGTTGCCGCGGCCTCCCCCCTGGCCGCGGCAACCAAGCTTGTGGGGCCCACATGGCTCTGCCGCCCGCAAACTCAGCTCTATAAATTCACTTTCGCCTAGAAAAAAAATCAAGAAGAGAAGATTTCGTCGCGTTTGCGATACGGAGGCGCTGCCACATCCTGTTCTTCATCTGGAGGACAGATCTGGAGTCCGTTTTGGGCTCCGGAGAGGGGAAATCGTCGCCGTCGTCATCATCAACCTTCTTCCCTCTCCAATTCCATGAAGCTCTTCATCGTTCGTGAGTAATCTATTCGTAGGCTCGCTGGGCGGTGATGAGTAGGATGAGATCTATCATGTAATCGAGTTAGTTTTGACGGGGATTGATCCCTAGTATGCACTATGTTTTGAGATTGATGGTTCTACTACTTTGCCATGCTTAATGCTTGTCACTAAGGCCCGAGTGCCATGATTTCAGATCTGAAATTATTATGTTGTCACCAATATATGTTAGTTGTAGATCCGATCTTGCAAGTTGTAGTTACCTACTATGTGTTATCATCCGGCAACCCCGGAGTCACAATAACCGGAACCACTCCCGGTGATGACCATAGTTTGAGGAGTTCATGTGTTCACCAAGTGCTAATGCATTGTTCTGGTTCTTTATTAAAAGGAGAACCTTAATATCCCATAGTATCCTTTTGGACCCCGCTGCCACGGGAGGGATGGATAATAGATGTCATGCAAGTTCTTTTCCCTAAGCACGTATGACTACACACGAAATGCATGCCTACATCACATTGACGAACGGGAGCTAGCCACATATCTCTCCGTGTTATAACTGTTGCATGATGAATATCATCCAAACGAATCACCGACCCATTCCTTACGAGTTCGTCCCACTGCTGCTGTTACTTGTTTTGCTCTGCTGTTGTTACTACTGTCGCTTGCTGCTGCTACTTGCTACTGTTGCTACTTGCTACCGCTGTCCCTACTGCTGTTCCTTGCCACTGCTATTACTCGTTACGCTGCTGCTACCTGCTACAATTCTGGTTCACTCATCGTTGACGGGAAAAGACAATTTCCGTCAACGGGCAACTTCTGGCGCCATTGATACGACAGTTAGGAATAGTCTGCCATCGACAGATCATTTCTGACACTGTTGTTATCATACTACTTTGGTGCTGATACTTTGCTTGCAGATAGAAATCTTTCAGGTGTGGTTGAATCTGATACATTCAGCTGATAATACTCAAGAATATTCTCTCACCCCCTGCCTGGCGAATCAAAAAATTTGGGGCAAATACTGTACCCTCGAAAACTGCCGCGAACCCACGCGCTGGTGGGCCATTGCAAGACAATTGCTAATTGTTGAGCAACTAGGAGTGCTAGCAGCATTCTTCTGGCACCGTTGCCGGAGATGGTCTGTTGGCCCAGTAGCGGCATTTTTCTGGCACCGTTGCCGGGGAGGTATTGCTATATTCTCTGAGTCACTTGGTATTTATATGTGTTGATCACTATGAAGAATCTGAAGGATCCAAAAACCAAAGTCTTGCCCTTAACTACGAGGGGAGGTAAGGAACTGCCATCTAGCTCTGCAGTTGATTCACCTTCAGTTATGAGTAAGTTTGCGACATCACCTCCTGCTAGAAATCTTGATATGTCGCCTGTGCTTGATGATGCTTATGATGCTACTGCTAGAGATGCTATGCTTGATACTATGCCTGATGATGCTATGCTTGATACTGCTAGAGATGCTTTGCCTGATGATGCTAGAGATGCTATGCTTGATACTATGCCTGATGATGCTATGCTTGATACTGCTAGAGATGCTTTGCCTGATGATGCTAGAGATGCTATGCTTGATACTATGCCTGATGATGCTATGCTTGATACTGCTACAGATACTACTTTTCCTGATGTGCCACTAGGGGTGTTCCTTGATGCTCATATTGCTAGAGTTACTGCCAATGCTTGTGATGCTTCTGAAACTGCCGATATTATTGAGATAGAACCTGCTTTTGCTCCTGTTAGATCTAGCTTTCCTAGATATGAATTGCCTGATATACCTGAGGGTTACGTTATGGAGGAAGAGATAGCTGAGGATTTTCTTGCGTGTAAGGATGCCTATAACGCCGAGAAATTACTTCTCAAGTGGAAGGAAAAAACTCTGAAAGCTAGGATGAAATACGACCCGAAGTTTGCCACTTCACCTATCTTTATCACCGATAAGGATTATGAATTCTCTGTCGACCCCGAGATAATCTCTCTAGTCGAATCCGATCCTTTCCACGGTTATGAGTCTGAGACGGTCGTAGCCCATCTTACCAAACTACACGATATAGCCACTCTTTTCACTAGTGAGGAGAAGATCCGCCACTACTATATCCTTAAGCTGTTTCCTTTCTCTCTAAAGGATGACGCTAAAGCCTGGTTCACTTCTCTTGCTCCTCGATGTGTGAGTAGTCCCCGGGATATGGTCTATTACTTCTATGAGAAATATTTCCCTGCCCATAAGAAGCAAGCTGCCTTGCAGGAAATATACAACTTTGCTCAGCTCAAAGAAGAGAGTCTCCCACAAGCTTGGGGGAGGCTCCTCCAGCTACAGAATGCTTTGCCTGATCACCCTCTTGAGAAGAACGAGATACTTGATATCTTCTATAACGGACTTGCCGATGCTTCTAGAGACCACCTAGATAGTTGTGCCGGTTGTGTTTTTAGGGAACGAACTGTAGAACAAGCTGAGATTTTACTGAATAACATCTTGATCAATGATAATGCTTTGACTATTCCCGAACCACCTCCTAAGCCAACTCCGAAGAAAAGAGGTATTCTATTCCCCAGTCCCGAAGATATGCAAGAAGCCAAGAAATCTATGCAAGAGAAAGGCACTAGATCTGAAGATGTCAAAAATCTACCACCTATCGAAGAGATCCATGGTCTCGATAACCCGATACAGGTAGTAGAAGTAACTTCTCTGCGTAGGTTTGATGAGAGTGATATTCCTTTTGATAAACCTGCTAGCCTATGCTTTGATGAATTTGACAACTTTGTTGCCAAACAACAGAGTTTCAATGATTATGTTAGCACACATCTGGAACAAAGTACTCGTATGCTTAGTCATTTAAGTGCTTGTGTAGACAGAAATGTCAATGATCTGAAGCTTCTGAGTAAACATGCTTCTATGATTACTACTCAGGTAGAACAAGTACTTAAAGCTCAGAATGACCTGCTCAATGAATTAAATGACAACTCTGTCAGAGTCATTACTAGAGGAGGCAAAATGACTCAGGAACCTTTGTATCCTGAAGGTCATCCTAAGAGAATCGATCAAGATTCTCAAGGAATTAATGCAGATGCACCCAGTCATCCTAAGGAGAAGAATAAGGATGACAGAAACCTGCATGACAGTTCACCAAATACTGTCACACCTGAAGAACCAAATGATATTTCTGCGTCTGATGCAGAAACACAATCTGGTGATGAACATGAACCTGGTGACAATATGGACAGCGATGTTCATAATGATGCTCAACCTAGCAATGATAAGGATGTGGAGATTGAACCTACGGTTGATCCTGATAACCCACAACCTAAGAGATACGATAAGAATGACTTCACTGCTAGGAAGCATGGTAAAGAAAGGGAGCCATGGGTTCAGAGACCTATGCCCTTTCCTCCTAAGCCATCCAAGAAAAAGGATGATGAGGATTTTGAGCGCTTTATTGAGTTGATAAAACCCGTCTTTCTGCAGATACGGTTAGTTGATATGCTCAAAATGTCTCCATATGCCAAGTACATGAAAGATATCGTGACCAATAAACGGAAAATACCAGATCTTGAGATCTCCACCATGCTCGCCAATTACACTTTCAAAGGTGGAACTCCTAAGAAACTTGGTGATCCCGGTGTGCCCACTATACCTTGCTCCATTAAAGGAAACTACGTAAGAACTGCCTTATGTGACCTGGGAGCCGGAGTTAGTGTTATGCCTCTCTCTCTTTATCGTAGACTTGAACTGGATAAGTTGACACCCACTGAAATCTCTCTGCAAATGGCCGACAAATCAACTGCTTTCCGTGTCGGTATTTGCGAGGATGTGCCTGTTGTGGTTGCTAACACCACTATCTTAACAGACTTTGTTATCTTGGATATTCCCGAGGATGATGCCATGGCTGTCATCCTCGGAAGACCCTTTTTAAACACTGCAGGGGCTGTTATAGATTGCAATAAAGGCAATGTCACTTTCCATGTCAACGGTAATGAGCATACCGTGCACTTTCCCAAGAAACGATATCAAGTACATTGCATCAATGCTATCGAAAAAACTTCATGGGTTCTTATTGGGAGCTTTGAATGCCCTATTCCTCGTGTCAAGATGAAGTATGATTTGCTTGTTGGGGAGATTCATATCCCCATTGAGGTGACTTAGTGGCTATTCGAAAATTCTCCATTCTCTTTTGTGATTCGAGAAAGTTTTGTCATAAGGATTTGATCAACCCCATTGACGAATTTCTTTCAATGACCATGAAATGGATGAATCAAAGAGTCACATACCTCTATTTTAAGCTTTCATTTTCTTTTGCTTAGAAGAAAAATGATAGGTTTAGTTTAGTTTTTCCCGTTTTCTGTTTTAGAGTCCCGGAGAAAAATACCCCGAAAATAAAAGTTCTCCGATGGTCCTGAAAATCTAGTATGATTTTTTCTGGAATATTTGAAAAATACTGGGACAGAGAGCTAGCCTGGGGGCCACCCCAGTGGGCCACATGTCCTGTCCCCACGGCCTACCCCCCTAGCTGCGGCAAGCAAGTTGTGGGGCCCACAGGGGGCCCCTCCACTCATTCCAGCCCCCATCCTCTTCTTTTACCTCCAGAAAAAATTGTTTCGCTGCTCAAACTCGTGTTCTTGCTCATTTGGCTGTGATTTTCGATCTCCTTGCTCAAAGCATCGTTCTCCGAACCGTTTTGGGGAAATTACTCCTTGGAAGTGACTCCTCCCTTGGTCCAATTAGTTTTTGCTCTAGTGCTTTATCCTTCGCGTATTCTTGCTACCTTGGTGACCCTGTTCTTGAGCTTGAAATGTTGATTTTAGCTGGTCCCAAGTAGTTTTAGCGCGTGATACGGTCTCTAGGCACTAGTAGGAATAGTTGCTACGAGTTGGGTTAATCCTTACTCACTTTTCTTTCGAAGTCTCTAAAAATTTCAGAATTTTTCAGAGCTAGAAAAGTAAAAAGATGAGGAGGTTCTTGAGAGGATCTTCAAGCCGTAACCCCAAGGAGGATGAGAAGAACCACCCCAAGTACATGGTTCCTCGAGTCACAGAAGTTCAAGCGTGCGAGTGGCCAAGTGATGAATTTTTGCGCGCCGCCGGGCTTTATGAAGACTTTTATTACTTGGTGGAGAACGCAGGTCTTACCGCGTTCGTTGAAGATAAGTGTTCACAATACCTCCTCCTCACCAATATTTTCGTTCAAAGCTTCAACTTTTACCCGAGGAAGAATCCTCCCA
Source organism: Hordeum vulgare subsp. vulgare (assembly GCF_904849725.1). Taxonomy (NCBI): domain Eukaryota; kingdom Viridiplantae; phylum Streptophyta; class Magnoliopsida; order Poales; family Poaceae; genus Hordeum; species Hordeum vulgare. The sequence continues at coordinate 607,503,342 of NC_058519.1, read as the reverse complement.
TGGTTGACTTCATGTTGTACGATATCCCCCGGTGCAGGACAGTACAGGATTTTTGCAATGCATGCAAATTACCTTATGTTGGGGATATTCATGATCCTCGTCCATGGGACTTGGAAGATTTTATAGGTACTATTGCTGTTGGAGAGGAGAGAGGAGTGTCTCGTGCTAGAATTGCTAGCATACATTTTCCTGTGCTTCGGTACTTCTCATTATTTGTGGGAAAATGTTTGATTGGCCATGGCGAGGCTAGATCACTTAGTTCTCCAGACCTTGCAGTCTTGCGCGAAGGCCTTTATAGCACTAAGACTTATAGCCTAGGTGCTATAGTAGCTCAGCGGTTGAACACAAACCGTTCCAAAGGTGTCGTCTATGGAGGTATCTATGCTACTCGTCTCGCTAGACACTTTGAGATACCCATTAGACTTCGCGAGGAAGAAGAGATGCTTCTTCCTGAGAAATATCTGGATTATGACACAATGGTTCGGCATGATTTTCTGGATAGAGATGCTAGTAGACGGATGATTTATAACGTGGTATTTAGTCAGGGTTCTCGAGAGACTATTACTTTGCCTGCTCCTTCTTTGTTTGATCTTCATGCAGGCAGGTACACTATTATGCCTTCGGACATCTACGCATATTGGGGCTTAGCCCAACCACAGGTTCCCGTGCCCGAGCAGCCAGTCGAGTACCAGACGCCAGTTTATCAGTGGGAGCTAGAGGAGCTCACACAGCAGTGGCATCCACAGTCCACTCCGGAGTATCTCGGAGCTGGTTATTTCCCGCCTTGGGAGTAGACCAAGCTAGGTCAAAAGCCTAAGCTTGGGGGAGTACGTGTTCTCACCGACCTTACATTCATGCTTATGCTTTCACTTTGTTCGTCGGTGTTCACACTTTGCCACTGTATTATCCATGCTAGTTTATTTTCGTTTTCTTGTTTTCTTGTTTTGTGTCCTTTTGAGAAAACCCAAAAAGATTTTCCTTTCTTCTTTTGCTTGTTGGGAGCATTCCCGTGTAAATAGTTTTCTTTTTCTTTGGGTCAAGGTAGAAGATATTGGTTACAATGTTTAGTAGCTCTTGCATGCATACCTGTTTCGCTTTCAAAGAGCCATATTACTTGTCTTCTCCTCTGTGTTTTCCTGCAGATTCAGCCTAGTCCATTGCATGAGCACACTTATTATTGTTCACATCGTTCGATCGTGCAAGTGAAAGGCAATAATGATGATATATGATGAAGTGACTGAGACTAGAAAAGCTGGTATGAACTCTATCTATTTTGTTTTTGTAAATATGACTAGCTTGTCATCCCAGATTCAGCTTTGTTGTGAGAGAACCATGTTTGCAATGACAACTTAGAGATCATAGTTTCTGATGCCATGCTTATTTAGCTAGGAGCTTATAATGGTTTGTCTTGAATGCCAACATAGATTTTGAGATGACTATGATGTAGTATGATAGGATGGTATTCTCCTTTGAATGATTCAAGTGGCTTGACTTGGCGCATGTTCATGCATGTAGTTGAAACAAAATCAACATAGCCTCTATGATGTTTGTGTTCATGGTGATTTATATCCTGTTCATGCTTGCACTCCATGTTAGTCAAACTCATTGCATCTTGATGACCGTTGTCGCTCTCTAGTTGGTCGCTTCCCAGTCTTTTGCTAGCCTTCATTTGTACTAAGCGGAATACTGCTTGTGCATCCACTTCCATAAACCCAAAAGTTTTTCCATGAGAGTCCACCATACCTACCTATGTGCGGTATTTACCTGCCGTTCCAAGTAAATTTGCATGTGCCATTCTTTAAACCTTCAAGAAATATTCTGTTTTGCATGCCCGAACCGCTCATGTGGTGACAGGGGGCTATTGATATCTTCCATGTTAGGCGTGTTATCCTCGACATGTGTTTATTCACTGTCATTCACGAGAAAGGGGCCAGTATTTGGAATGCCCAGTTCCACGCTTAAATCGAAAACATAGCTGTAAAACAAGACTCCCCCCGGATTGATGTTAGTATGGACGGTACCCGAGGATTCGGCTAGCCGTGGAGTGTGATTGATTGGTGGTGGGGGAGTTAAAACTTTACTTTTCTGTTTGGGAACCGCCTATAGCATGAGTAGTGTGGAAGATATTGAGAACTCTTGGTAATTGCATTGACAATGAAAGCATGGCACCCAAAATTATTATCTTTGTTTTCAAAGCTTGAGCTCTGGCACCTCTACAAATCAATGCTTCCCTCTGTGAAGGGCCTGTCTATTTATTTTCCTGTTGAGTCATCCTGTTCTTATAAGCACCAATTAGAGAGCACCTCTGTCATCTTTATGCTTTGCTTTTGGTTGATATTGAGTATGACTATGACTGGATCTTCATTGCTATGAATTACAATGTTTAGTCAGCCCTTGATCTTTGAAAGTGCTCTGCATTTATGTTTTGCGGTCTCAGAAAGAGCTAGCGAGATACCACCTATTCATGTTGCTTCATGCTTGTTTTGATTGAATTGTTGGTATCCGAAACTCATTATTATTTGCTCGCTACCTGATTATGCCATTGATATTAGTTTACCGTGAGACCTTTGTGTCACTTGCTTATGTGGTTAACTTGTGATCTTGCTGAAATTCTGGTTATGAGTTAGACATAGTTGCAACAACAAGATCAAACAGATTTTGTGAAAGTTTTTCTTTCTCTTTCAGTTTGTCAACTGAGTTGCTTGAGGACAAGCAAGGTTTTAAGCTTGGTGGAGTTGACACGTCTCCGTCGTATCTACTTTTCCGAACTCTTTTGCCCTTGTTTTGGACTCTAATTTGCATGATTTGAATGGAACTAACCCGGACTAACGCTGTTTTCAGCAGAATTGCCATAGTGTTGTTTATGTGCAGAAATGAAAGTTCTCGGAACGTCCTGAAAATTTACGGAGAATTTTTCTGGAAAATATGAAAAATACCTGCGCAAAGATCCACCGGAGGGGATGGGCCAGTGGGCCACAAGCCCTGTTGCTGCGGCCTCCCCCCTGGCCGCGGCAACCAAGCTTGTGGGGCCCACGTGGCTCTGCCGCCCCCTAACTCAGCTCTATAAATTCACTTTCGCCCAGAAAAAAAATGAAGAAGAGAAGATTTCCTCGCGTTTGCGATACGGAGGCGCCGCCACATCCTCTTCTTCATCTGGAGGACAGATCTAGAGTCCGTTTTGGGCTCCGGAGAGGGGAAATCGTCGCCATCGTCATTATCAACCTTCTTCCCTCTCCAATTCCATGAAGCTCTTCATCGTTCGTGAGTAAACTATTCATAGGCTCGCTGGGCGGTGATGAGTAGGATGAGATCTATCATGTAATCGAGTTAGTTTTGACGGGGATTGATCCCTAGTATCCACTATGTTCTGAGATTGATGTTGCTACTACTTTGCCATGCTTAATGCTTGTCACTAGGGCCCGAGTGCCATGATTTCAGATCTGAAATTATTATGTTGTCACCAATATATGTTTGTTTTAGATCTGATCTTGCAAGTTGTAGTTACCTACTATGCGTTTTGATCCGGCAACCCCGGAGTGACAATAACCGGAAGCACTCCCGGTGATGACCATAGTTTGAGGAGTTCATGTGTTCACCAAGTGCTAATGCGTTGTTCCAGTTCTTTATTAAAAGGAGAACCTTAATATCCCGTAGTATCCTTTTGGACCCCGCTGCCACGGGAGGGATGGATAATAGATGTCATGCAAGTTCTTTTCCAAACGAATCACCGACCCATTGCCTACGAGTTCGTCCCACTGCTCCTGTTACTTGTTTTGCTCTGCTGCTGTTACTACTGTCGCTTGCAGCTGCTACTTGCTACCGCTGTCACTACTGCTGTTCCTTGCCACGGCTATTACTCGTTACACTGCTGCTACCTCCTACAATTCTGGTTCGCTCGTCGTTAACGGGAAAAGACAATTTCCGTCAACGGGCAACTTCTCGCGCCATTGATACTGTAAGTGCATCTAGTGCCCCTAGTGATTTTAGTGGTTTGAAGACTTATAGGTTAAGTATCTAATGTGTTCTTGAGTGTACACATGATCTATAAGTCGCTGAAGAGTTTGAAATATTCGATGAAAATCGACCCCTAAAAATGTATATCTTCGGTTGAAGAAATTGGTCTGAAGCTGAAGATTTGAATCGCAAAGAATTTGCGATGAAATTGATATTCCTCATGAAGATATTCAAATTGAGGAATTCGGTGTGTCTAGAAGAAAATCAATCTGAAGACTTTGAAGCATGAAGATTTATTCTTTCTGTTTTGTTTTCTTCACACTTGAATAATAGGAACACCGTACTGTTAAAGGGGGTCGAGGTAACACATTGGAAGGAATTTCCTCATGATGCTCAACCCAAGCCTAATCCTACCAAAAACCTCAAGTGAGGAAAATGAGAGACATGAGGACTCTCAGAGTTGAGGGTCCCGACCGTTATCGATAGCCACGCCACATCATTGGTCTTATCCACACCAACGGTCATATTATCTAAGGGCATTAATGTCAAATCATGTCGGGATGCTGCCAGGCTATAAATAGCCGCCCCCACAACCATTAGCTAGTTGGCTGCTCCGTGAGAAACTGACACTTTTCATAAGAGCAACCCAAATTCCTCAGAGTCTTCGTGAGTAATTCATGAGTGAGGAAATACCCCAAACACCAAACCACAAACCGAGAACCAAGTGATTGAGCATCACTGAAGAAGTTGTTCCTGTGTGGGACTGAAGCCTTTTACCTTTGAGGACTGTGCATCCTCTAGACGGTTAGGCGTCATGGTCTAAAGCAATCCAGCAGTCAATTTGTGGATCGCCGGGTGACCAAGTTTGTGAGGGTTTGGAAGTCTGCCCTGAAGACTTACCACGAGTGTTGGGCGAGGACTGTGTGTTCTTAGCCCAAGGAGAATACGGTAGGGATTGTGTGTCCCGGGACTGTGTGTCTTTTGGTTTCAATACCAAGCTGCTCCAAACCAGATGTACAACTGTCACAGCCGTTGGAACTGAGTCATCAGCTACTGTCTTCACTGTGAAACGGGTTCTATTTCCTCAACTCTTTATATTCCTCAGATTATGTGTTCAGGATTTCCACTGTCACTGTTTGAAGAATTTGCTGAAGACTTTCTCTAAAATTCCTCAACCCCAAATTCTTCACGCAAATTATTCCTCATCTGTTTTCTGGGTGCCTGCATACTGTGCAAACTGTTTTCATATTCTTCATCCTGAAAAACTGCTGTAGTGAAACTTTGCACTCCTGATCCTTTACTGTTTCTGCTGTTAGTTGGTCATCAGTGAGGAATTTCCTCAAAAGGAATTTCCTTAGTGATGAAATTCTAAAAATCTCCTATTCACCCCCCTCTAGTCGACATAACGCACTTTCAATTGGTATCAGAGCGAGGTACTCCCTTGTTCTGTGTGATTTTGGTTTAACCACCTCGAGTTTTAGTTATGTCGATTGCAGGCATGATCAAGGTTACTGCAGCATGTCCTACTTTCGAAGGAAAAGAGTTTCCCTTCTGGAAGACCAAGATGCAGATGCATCTGCAAGCTATTGACAATGATCTCTGGTATATTGTGGAACATGGCGTCCCCATCATCTCTGCTAGTATCTCTGCTGCTGATGTGAAGAAATTCAAGCAACTCGATTCTCAAGCGAAGAATATCATCTGTGGCCATCTGAGCAAAGGCCAGTATGGCAGAGTAAGTGCTTTGGGCTCAACGAAACTTATCTGGCAAAGACTGTCCAAAGTCAATGAAGGAGTATCAACCCAGGGCGATTCTCGTGTTGATGTTCTTCGCAATCTCTTCAATCGCTTCAAGAGGTTTGACAATGAAAGCTGCCAAGATACCTTTGATCGCCTCACTGACATATCAAATGAACTGCAAGCACTGGGAGCTCGAGACATTACTGATCATGAAGTTGTGAAGAAACTGCTAAGATCTTTGGATTCTTCATTTGATACTTTAGTTCTGATGATTCAAGAAATACCAGACTACAAGATGCTTGATCCAGCTGATATTCTCGAAAGACTCAATACTCATGAATTCAAACAAGAAGAAAAGAGAGATATATATGGACCAAGCTATTCTAGACCACGTGCACTGAAGGCCACAGCAATTTCCTCATCTGAAGAAGAAGACTCAGATGATAGCATTGGTGATTGTGAAGAATTTGGACAGGAGCTTGCAATGCTCGTGATGAAATTCCAGAGGTTTACACGACGTGGCCAGTTCGGTAAATGATAATCTTCAGTCTAGATTTGATAATCTTCAAGATCGTCATGATACACTCCTCGCTAATCATGAGAAACTTTCCTATGAATTTCTTCAAAGGAAGCTTGATCTAGAGAAGTTGAGGATTTCTCATGATGATCTTCGTATGAAAAATGATTTATTACTAGCTCAACAGATCAGCGTTGTTCAAGCTGAATTCATTCCTCCATGCCTTAAATGCATTGAACGTGAAAAAACTAATTCTTCACCAGAATCATCAAATGCTTCAATTGCTACAAATTCTTCAACTGCTCCTGTAGTGTCAAATTCCTCACTTGAGGAAAACACAAATGTCACTGATGAAAATGCAGGGCTGAAGGAATTGTATGTGACAGGCATATACAAAAGTCTCGAAGGACATCAAACCCTTTGTGATGTGCTCAAAAAGCAGATCTTGAACAGGAACCCAAGGAAAGAAGGAATTGCCTTTGAGAAGAAATTGAATGCTGATGGATCTTATTGGAAACCTGAGCAGTATCCCAAAACCTCATGGGTTGCTGCTACTAGGCCTCCTTTTGATCCATCCAATCTAACAGGCTTTTCATGTGAATTATCCTATTCCTCAGATGAGTCATTTGACTCCAACTATAAACTGTTCAAAAATCAAGCTGGTGAAGTATTTGCTCGATATGTTGGAACTAACTGCAGGAATGGCTCTCCCCTGAGGAAAATCTGGGTTCCCAAAAGTTGTCTTGAAAATCTTGAGGTGAATGTCCTCATGACACCACCAATGAAGAATTTGAACCCGAGATCAAATTCCTCAGGAGGACCAAAGTCTTCAAGAGGATCAAAATCCTCAACTGGTCAAAACTATGCTCGTACCCGTGCTAATGCTTCTAACATGCAGGGAAACTACAATGAATATGAATATGAGCGTTATTCTTCAAATCGTTATGTTCATAAATCCTCAAACCAGTTCTGTGCATATTCATATGAGTACTTTAACCCCCCTACTGTTAAGAGAAGTGCATTAGCTTCAATGCCCCCTTTCTCATATGGTGCTCGCAGGATGATGAATGCTTTCCCATCCATTCAGATGTGGGTGGTGAAGAAATTGAACTAATCACTTCTGGAGGTCAGGTCTCCAGATGAAAATCATCATCTGAAGAATTTGCTGGAGACCTGAGGAAATGATTGATAGGACGCAAGCTAATATTGATGAAATAGAAATATTTCACACGTTCTTATAATTTTTTATGATGAAATTCCTATCTGATGAAATTGATATCATATTCTTTAAGTCCGAAGCATATGAGATGGTAAGCTGTACTAATTCATCTGCAGGATGACAAACCCAAGAGTAATGAGTGGGTTCTTGATAGTGGCTGCACACATCACATGACTGGTGATAAAAGCTTGCTGATGAATATGCCACTAACTCCATGACCCCTGAAGCAAATCACATATGCTCGCAAAGGTAAAAGCAAGGAATTGGGACTTGGCAAAGTGGCTATTTCCAAGGATAGGCATATGGACAAAGTGATGCTTGTTGAATCCCTTGGATTTAACCTGATGTCAAACTCGATGCTTTGTGATCTTGATATGATTGTTATCTTTGGTAGATATAGATGTGTTGTCATCATGGAATCTGACAGATCCAAAGTCTTCAAAGGTGTCAGAAGAGGGGATTTGTACATTGTTGATTTCTCTACAGGACCTCAACCAGCCACTTGCTTACTAGCAAAAACCTCAGAAGGGTGGCTGTGGCATCGAAGACTTGGTCATGCAGGCATGAGGAATTTGCACACGCTCGCGAAGAAGAAGCATGTCATCGGCATCGAATCAGTCAAATTCCTCAAGGATCACCTCTGCGGTGCGTGTGAATCTGGGAAAATGACCAGATCCAAGCATCCCTCGAAGACTATCATGACCACTACTCGTCCATTTGAATTGCTTCACATGGATCTATTTGGACCTACTCATTATGCCACAGTAACAAATGCAACATCTCTATATGGCTTCGTCATAGTTGATGATTATTCCAGATATACATGGGTGCATATCATCTTATATAAAACTGAAGTGCATGAAATCTTCAAAAGATTTTCTTCAAGGGCCTCGACGAACTTCGGCATCAAGATCAAACATATCAGGAGTGATAATGGAACATAGTTCAAAAACACTAGTCTTGATAATTATCTTGATGAACTTGGTATTACTCACGAATTATCTGCTCCTTATACTCCTCAACAGAATGGTGTCGTTGAAAGGAAGAATAGGACTCTGGTAGAGATGGCAAGAACCATGCTTGAAGAATATCAGACTCCTCGTCGCTTTTGGCCTGAAGCAATCAACACTGCATGCCATATCATCAACACGGTATATCTTCACAATTTCCTCAAGAAAACCTCATATGAACTCCTCACTGACAAGAAACCCAATGTAAGTTATTTCAGAGTCTTCGGTGCAAAATGTTGGATTAGAGATCCTCACCATAGCTCAAAGTTTGCACCTAAGGCACATGAGGGTTTTATGCTCGGTTATGGAAAGGACTCGCACAACTACAGAGTCTTCAACAACTATCACAACAAAGTTGTTGAGATTGTAGATGTGCGGTTCGATGAAACTAATGGCTCGCAAAGAGAGCAATTGCCTTCTGATCCAGATAAGCTGTCTCCTGAGGAAGCAATAAAGCTCAAAGCTACTGAAGACATTGTTCCCACTGAGGAAATTGATGAAGAAATCATTCCCATCACTGATGAAAATCAAGAATATGCTCCTGAGGAAATTGCTCCAGAACCAATTCCTCAGCCCAAACGAAATCCTCAACCAGCTCATCTGAGGATTCCAAATGAAGTGGAACTTGACAAAATCCTCAATGACATCAACGCGCCAGGTCCTCTCACTCTCTCAAAAGCTTCACACTTAGTTAACTTTTGTGGGCATTTCTCCTTTGTATCTATCACAGAACCTTCAAAAGTTGCTGAGGCTTTCTTGGAACCGGAGTGGATCCAAGCTATGCAAGACGAACTTCTTCAATTCAAGCTGAATGACATATGGGAGCTCGTCAAACGACCAGATCCTCGCAAGCACAATATCATCGGAACCAAGTGGATTTTCCGAAACAAGCAAGATGAGGATGGTCAAGTGATGAGGAATAAGGCACGACTTGTAGCCCAAGGCTACACACAGGTTGAAGGAATATATTTCGATGAAACTTTTGCACCTATTGCTAGACTTGAAGCTATTCGAATACTACTTGCTTATGCTAATCATCATAACATCATCTTATATCAAATGGATGTGAAAAGTGCATTCCTCAATGGTAAGCTTGAGGAAGAAGTATATGTTGCTCAGCCCCCAGGTTTTGAGGATCTAAAGAATCCAGACAAAGTCTTCAGACTCAAAAAGGCGCTCTATGGTCTCAAGCAAGCCCCTCGGGCATGGTATGATACATTGAAGGAATTCCTCATGAAGAAAGGCTTCAAACCTGGTTCACTCGATCCAACTCTTTTCACTAAATCCTATGATAATGAGCTATTTGTATGCCAGATATATGTCGATGATATTATATTTGGTTGTATTGACAAACGATACAGTAATGAATTTGCTTACATGATGAGTGAAGAATATCCGATGTCTATGATGGGGGAGCTGAAATTCTTCTTAGGTCTTCAAATTCGTCAACAACACAATGGAATCTTCATATCACAGGAGAAATACCTCAAGGATGTTCTGAGGAAATTCGACATGCATGAATGCAAAGGTGCCAAGACTCCAATGCCTACCAACGGCCACCTCTGCAGTGACGAAAATGGTAAAGAATTCGATCAGCGGGTATATCGCTCTATGATTGGCTCTTTATTGTATTTATGTGCATCTAGGCCAGATATAATGCTTAGTGTTTGCATGCGTGCACGTTTTCAAGAAAAACCGAAGGAATCACACCATAAGGCTGTGAAGCATATTCTTCGGTACTTAGCTCACACACCAACACTAGGATTATGGTACCCCAAGGGCTCAAATCTTCATCTTGTGGGATATTCTGATTCTGACTATGCTGGTGACCATGTGGATCGCAAGTCAACATCTCGCACATGTCATTTCCTCGGAAGATCACTAGTCTGCTGGTCCTCAAAGAAGCAGAACTGCATATGACTCTCCACTGCCGAAGCTGAGTACATTGCTGCTGGTTCATGCTGTGCTCAATTACTATGTATGAAGCAAACCCTCAAGGATTACGGCATCAACGTGAAGAATGTGCCTCTCTACCGCGACAATGAGAGTGCAATCAAGATTGCATACAACCCAGTACAACACTCGAAGACCAAGCACATCCAGATTCGTCATCATTTTCTTCGGGACCATGTCCTCAAGGGCAATATCCTCATCGACCACGTGAAGACTGATGATCAACTGACAGATATATTCACTAAGCCCTTGGATGAGGAAAGGTTTTGCAAATTGGGGTGTGGGCTAAATATCTTAGAATCTTCAAATATTTTGTAAAAACATGCACACATCCTAACACTTATGCAAAATTGATGACTTAGATGTGCAACACATCATGAATCAATATTCTTCAACTAATGAAGAATATCACTCAAAGTGTGAGGAAATCAACGAAGAAATTGATTCTCAGGGCCCTACGACAATTGTATGCGGCGTCTGTAATCAACATTCTTATATGGTGGGTCACGCCACCACCCAACTTGAAATTCCTCAAGTTGAATTTCTTCAAAGCTTCTTTTCTTCAAAATTTGATTTTCTTCAAAATTGTTTTCTTCAAAACTGAAATTCATCATAGTGACGATTTATCAGAAAATCCTCAAGTTATTCAAATCTTCAAAAAACACTTGATGATTTTCATTTACCTAGATAGACTGTGATTTCAAGTCCTCAACAACATTCACTTATAGCTATTTCTTCAATTTGATATTTCATCTAAGTGAATGTGATCGGACCCTACTTTCCCTCTATGCTACTCTCAACCAATCTATTCAATTCTTCATATGCGTTCTACTTGAAACTTTGTTCGAAATCCTCACTGCGTCCTTGTCAGCTGATGATTTTGTAAAAAAATCCTCAAATCTTCAAAAATGTTTTTTAATGCACAATAACTGGACCCCACTTTCCTCGTTCGGATAACCACGATCTCCACCGCTTCTCTCATGAGCTACACGTGTCCTGCGGAGACGTAGAGATAGGGGCTATTTGGTCCGATTTCGTCGCGCCAATAGTTACCGCCTGGCTATAAATATGTCCCCATCTCCCTCAGTAAAATCTTCTTTGTTCCATCGCCCTCCTGCTACAGCAAAGCTCCAAGCCCTAGCGCCACTGCTAGAAGTCTCGTCGCCGGCGACGAAGAGCTTGACTGCCTCGACTTCTCCGTCGCCGAAACCACGCCAGAGCCAGACCATCTTCGTCCGCCGCCGCCGTAGCCGTCCTCTGCTGCCGAGTTAGGGCGCATTGGACACGCACTGAAAGAGCATCTACTGCTACTACTTCTTTGTTCTTCATGCGCGCCATCTAGGGTAAATAAAAACCCTATTTTTACAGCAAGTTTGATCTACTATTTTACCTCTGAGATGTGAAACCTGTTTTTCCTCAAGAATCTATCTGTTTATTTTCCTCAAACACTGCCTATCACCAAACTATTGATGAACTTCACTAAGCATCTAAGATTTTCATGAGATTCCCCAGTTGTGCGAATTTTCGGATCTGTACAACTCTGGAACCCAAGAACAGTATGCTTAGACAAATTCCTCAACCACTGGTCAAATTCCTCAACTGTCAATTTTTTTCATTTCTTCAAATCTGAGAACGCATATGACCTCTCCAAATTCCTCGCAACTATACTCTATTCACAAGTACACACATGTCACCTGATGAATCTCTCGGTTCTCATCAAATTAACTCATTTGCAGTGTTTCTTGAAGAAAATATGCAAGTCTCATCAGAATCCTCAAGAGTTCAATCTCATCAGCAAAATCCTAAGCTGAACAAAATGGAGGATGAAAGGAAGCAAAAGGGAGACAAGAAACTTGAGCAGAACACTGCCGCAGATATCCCTGAGGATATATACCTAGATTACTGCACTCCTGATGAAAATGAAACTATGCCCAAGAGAAAAATCAGGCTTCGAAAGATAGAACGCCGATGGGCTAAGGAGTGGAAGGAGTAGAGATTCGTCACTCCCAAATACGCGAAGAAATTCGCTCTGAAGCCTCCTCGCAAACGGGCTCCACTTGAGGATTATCAAGCAGCAGACCCCTCAAGCCTCAAAACAATTGATGACCATCCTGAGGAAAAGGCAAAACACTTGTCAAAGCTCAAGAAGCAGGAAGAGGCTGCTGTGAGGAAGTTCAATGAAGAATCTGCTGCTGCCTCAACTGCCGCTACTTCCTCTGCTGCTGAGACTTCTGGTACGACAATTCCTCAACTAAAGTCTGTGCCACCAAAACCAAAGGCTTCAAAGCCTCAAGAGAAAACATCTCAAGCATCAGCACCAAAACCCTCAGCACCAAAACCTTCAGTACCACCACAGGCTTCAAAGCCTGAACAGAAGCCGGTAGTGAAGCCACTGCCCGCTGTCTCCAGCTCCTCAATCCCATCTGCAACAAGCTCGGAGACCAAGTCTTCGCCAACTCTTCTGAAGACTAAGGTGACTGCTGGGAGAGGAACAGGACCAAGCCCAAGCAAAATCATCAAGGTCCCTTCTGCATCAAAAGGTAGTGATGAATTTGATGATGACACTCTGCAGGCCATCATGAGAAACAAGCAAGAGAGGGTAGCTCAAGCTTTTGGCAGCACCATTCCTCTGGCCATGGACCCAAAAGTCCTCCTTGACTACATCAACATCTGGCATGAGGACCCCAACACTCCACTTGATGATTTGAAACTTCCCCCAGGCATTAGCCACATGGTGGCCACATTCATCAACGAGGCCAAGTGGAAGGAGCAGCAAGCCAAACAGGCCAAGGTTGCTAAGCTCAAAAACAAGAAATTCCTCAAGCAAAATCTCCTCAACCTGACGCCTGATGCCCTTGTGTCAACACAGGATGAGTTGAAGACTTTGACAAGTAAGTACTCCAAGCTTTCTGACCATCAAAGTCTCAAAAGCAGTTTCATCAAACTTGCCACTAAAGCTGTTGACAACTACAACAAGAAGGCTGCCCCTCCAATATCAACTCCTCAGCCTCTGATTGAAGAACCAGCTGATGAAACTGCTAATGCCGAGGAAATCCCTCAAGGAGGCCGTGTGGATGAACCGGCAATTGAGGAAATCACCACGGAGAATCCAGCTGATGACTTTGCTACAGCTGGTGAGACTGACCCTGCTCCAGCTAATGCTTCAAAGCCAGCTGATGACTCTGCTCCAGCTGGTGCCTCAAAGCTATCTGATGAAAATGTCTCTGCTGAGAAAACACCTTCACCAAAAGCCTCAAGGGTGAAGAAAATGACTTCGTCTGCATCAGACGTGAAAAAGACCAGGGCTGCTGAAAAAGAAGCCAAGAAGAGAAAAGCTTCATCAGCAGAAGAACACACTAAGGCCAAGCGCCTCAAAGCACTTGAAGAAAATGCTCCTCTGGATCCTGTGCCTCTTAACAGCCTTCCATCTTATGAGATGATTCCCTTCGCAAGCGAAGACGAGGAGCAAGGGGCAGATGAGGAAATGAAGAATGCCGAAACGGAGGAACACACTGATGAGGAAATTCGCATTGATGACAGTCCTCAGCCCTCCATTCCTCATGAAGAAACTGCACAAGGATCAGCTGCACCAGCTGATGAATCTGGCTCCGTCACCAAGCAAGCTGAGGAAGAACAAAGTGAAAATTCTCAGCCTGATGAAAGTCACAATCTTGAGCAAAATCCTCAACCTCGGGATCAGGCTGACATAACTCCTCCTCCTGAGCAAAACCCTCAAGCTGAGGCTCAGGATGAACCTATTCCTCCTCCAGAGCAAAACCCTCAACAGGATGCTCCGGTTGACGACATTCCTCAGCCTGAAGCTCAACCATACCACATTTCTCAGCCTGCAGCGCAACCAGAACATGTTCCTCAGCCTGAAGCTCAAGCTGATGAAATTCCTCACCCTGAGGACCATGCTGAGGGAAATGCACCAGACCCAGACAATGCCTTCGTCGTCCTCAACCCAGAGTCTGCAATAGTTGTCACCCCTGAGGTCCAACAGCAAAACCTTCAGCCAAGGCAGCGTCAGCCATTCTCCAAGCGGCCAAAGTTTCAAAAGGAGTCCTTCTTTGAAGAACGCATGTTCTTCATCGGAGAAAATCCCTATGACAAGCCTCGCACCAGGCATCTGAAGTTTTGGACAAGGACACAACTCAATTACTATGCCTCTGTGCTGTGTGGAAGAAACAAGATTTTCCAGCACAGGCATATTCCTCATGTTGAGCTTGAAGAAATACCATGCCTTGCTCCAATCCTCAACGTCCTTTTTGAAGCTGGAATCCTCCCAATGTGCTCGGATATCCGTGATTGGAACAGTGAGCTTATTCTTCAATTTTATGCAACTCTTCACATATCAGGAGATCCAACAGACATCAACACATGGGTGCTAGACTGGATGACGCAAACCACACACTACAAGGCTCCTGCCATTGAGCTACTGCGTGAACTACCAGTATCAATTCCTTCAGAGCATGCCGTGAAGCTTTATGATGTACGTGATCTGCCTAACAAGATGATGGAAGTCCTCATGAAGCCTTTGGCTAAGGGGCAACCACCAAGAACAACCTTCCTGATCCATGAGCTCAAATATGAACCCATGACGGTTTACAGAATCCTCTGGAGCATTCTTGCGCCAATCAAGGGCCATGATGATGAAGAAGTTGCCGTAGGCATCACGAAGAATATCCTCTTCAACATCATACATGGTATTCCAATCAACATCGATGACTTCTTTTGAGGACTTTGGACGACAATGCAATGTGTCCTTTTGACCACAAGATATATGCTCCATGGATCATGAGATTCATCAGAACAAGGTCAGGAATCAATTATCACGCTGATTTCAACAACCATGTTGGTTACATGCCTCCTATAAGGGTCAACAAGAAGACTTTCGAGCCTGTTGAAGGAAAAGGCAAGTCTGTCATTGATGAAGGCCGTCGGCCCCTTGATGGCCAGTTCAGAGAGCCCGAAGCTTATTCTTCATGGGATGACACTGAGACTCATCCTCCAAGTCATGTTGCTCCTCGAGTGATGAATACCAGAGAGCTTCTTCTCAGTCTTCATCAGAAGGTGGATCGGAATCACAAGTGGGTCAAACGCCAGTTCGGCGCCATTGTGAAAACCCTCAATGAAACGCAGAATCCTGTGAAGCTTAACCACTATTATCTTCATGAGGCTTTTGATCGCACCTGGGCTACACTGGCTCATCTGAAGACTCCAGCAGAACTTGAAGAATTGGAGTTTGCACGAGACTTTGACTGGTCGTGGCCACCAAAGAAGAAATTCAGGCCAATTCTAGTTCCTAACCTTGAGGACAGTTCGTTCTCTTCATTCTGCACTGCCAAATCTGATGAAGAACAACAAGACACTGCCACCGGTCCAAGGAGGAAGATTGCTCCCAAGAATCCTCACGCGTCTTCATCAACTGCCAAGGAGTGAAAGTATTCACGGGCGTTAGTCCTCAGTTTGTCCCTTTTTGTCACTTGATGACAAAGGGGGAAAACTTGATAGTTAGTCTTCACGCAGGATATTTTGGGGGCTTATAAACTATATTTAAGTTACAAACTCTTGGCTCTTCCGAAGTGTTTTATGTAATGAGTTGGAACTTAAGCCCGATGGTACTCTGACGCTTTTGAACGTTTTTCCTCGCATGCTTATTCCTCAAAATTCTAATGCACGCAAGTTGGAATTCGACAGCTACCATCTGTCATCATGCATCCTCAATTTCTTCATACTATATGACGTATGTATGCATGATTTACAAGACTCAGGGGGAGAAATCCATGATATAAATCATCAATGTGCATTTGCTGTGAAAAGCAAAATCCTCAAGATATGCACATCTTCAAGGGGAGTCTCTCTGAATCTTGATTTTAAATTCCTCAAATGAGTATTTACACTTCATATTTTTATCCCTCTTGAAGACTTAACCTAATTTTCATCAACCACCAAAAAGGGGGGATTGTAAGTGCATCTAGTCCCCCTAGTGATTTTGGTGCTTTGAAGACTTATAGGTTAAGTATCTAATGTGTTCTTAAGTGTACACATGATCTATAAGTCGCTGCGGAGTTTGAAATATTTGATGAATATCGACCCCTAAAAATGTATATCTTCGGTTGAAGAAATTGGTCTGAAGCTGAAGATTTGAATCGCGAAGAATTTGCGATGAAATTGATATTCCTCATGAAGATATTGAAATTGAGGAATTCGGTGTGTAATGAAGAAAATCAATCTGAAGACTTTGAAGCATGAAGATTTATTTTTTTCTGTTTTGTTTTCTTCACACTTGAGTAATAGGAACACCGTACTGTTAAAGGGGGTCGAGGTAACACATTTGAAGGAATTTCCTCATGATGCTCAACCCAAGCCTAATCCTACCAAAAGCCTCAAGTGAGGAATATGAGAGACATGAGGACTCTCACAGTTGAGGGTCCCGACCGTTATCGATAGCCACGACACATCATTGGTCTTATCCACACCAACGGTCATATTATCTAAGGGCATTAATGTCAAATCATGTCGGGATTCTCCCAGGCTATAAATAGCCGCCCCCCACAACCATTAGCTGGTTGGCTGCTCCGTTAGAAACTGACACTTGTCATAAGAGCAACCCAAATTCCTCAGAGTCTTCGAGAGTAATTCATCTATGAGGAAATACCCCAAACACCAAACCACAAACCGAGAGCCAAGTGATTGAGCATCACTGAAGAAGTTGTTCCTGTGTGGGACTGAAGCCTTTTACCTTTGAGGATTGTGCATCCTCCACACGGTTAGGCGTCATGGTCTAGAGCAATCCAGCAGTCAATTGTGGATCGCCGGGTGACCAAGTTTGTGAGGGTTTGGAAGTCTG
The DNA here is from genome assembly GCF_904849725.1 of Hordeum vulgare subsp. vulgare. Classification (NCBI taxonomy): domain Eukaryota; kingdom Viridiplantae; phylum Streptophyta; class Magnoliopsida; order Poales; family Poaceae; genus Hordeum; species Hordeum vulgare. The sequence continues at coordinate 607,486,096 of NC_058519.1, read as the reverse complement.
CTCTGAAGACTTACCACGAGTGTTGGGCGAGGACTGTGTGTTCTTAGCCCAAGGAGAATACGGTAAGGACTGTGTGTCCCGGGGCTGTGTGTCTTTTGGTTTCAATACCAAAAGGAATTTCGTCAGTGATGAAATTCTCAAAATCTCCTATTCACCCCCCTCTAGTCGATATAACGCACTTTCAGATACGACAGTTAGGAATAGTCTGCCATCAACAGATCGTTTCTGACACCGTTGTTATCATACTACTTTGCTACTGATACTTTGCTTGCAGATACTAATCTCTCAGGTGTGGTTGAATCTGATACATTCAGCTGCTAATACTCGAGAATATTCTCTCACCTCCTGCCTGGCGAATCAACAAATTTGGGTCAAATACTCTACCCTCGAAAATTGCCGCGAACCCACGCGTTGGTGGGCCATTGCAAGACAATTGCTAATTGTTGAGCAACTCGGAGTGCTAGCAGCATTCTTCTAGCACCGTTGCCGGAGAAGGTCTGTTGTCCCAGTAGCACTAGTTTTCATCATGTTCATATGATTTGCGTTCGCTACTTTGATAGTTTGATATGTGGGTGGACCGGTGCTTGGGTGCTGCCCTTACTTGGACAAACATGCCACTTATGATTACCCCTCTCGCAAGCATCCGCAACTATGAAAGAAGAATTAAGACTAAGTGGATCCAAATCAGCCCCTTACGAAGCAACGCATAAACTAAGGTTTAAGCTTCTGTCACTCTAGCAACCCATCATCTACTTATTACTTTAAAATGCCTTCCTCTAGGCCCAAATAATGGTGAAGTGTTATGTAGTCGACATTCACATAATACCACTAGATGAAAAACAACGTACAACTTATCCAAATATCGAACGAATGCCAAATTCACATGACTACTTATAGCATGACCTATCCCATGTCCTCAGGAACAAAAGTGACTACTCACAAAGCATAATAATATACATGACCAAAGAGGTATTGAATAGTATCAAGGACCTGAACATATAATCTTCCACCGAGTAATCCACCTAGCATCAACTACAAAGAGTAATTAACACTACTAGCAACCTTACAAGTACTAATCGGAGTCGCGAGACGGAGATTGGTTACAAGAGATGAACTAGGGTTTGGAGATGAGATGGTGCTGATGAAGATGTTGATGGTGATGAGTCCCCTCCGGTGAGAGGAGTGTTGGTGATGACGATGGCGACAATTTCCCCTCCGAGAGGGAAGTTTCCTCGGCAGGACGACCCTGCCGGAGCTCTAGATTGGTTCTGCTCAAGTTCCGCCTCGTGGCGGCGGCGATTCCTCCCGAAAGCCTCCTCTTGATTTTTTCTGGAACGAAACCCTCCTTATAGCAAAAGAGGGGAGCTAGAGGACCAACAGGGAGTCCACAAGCCCCCCAGGCGCGGCCAGGGGGGTAGGCCGCGCCTAGCAGGCTTGTGGCCTCCTGGTGGCTCCCCTCTGGTACTTCTTCCGCCGAGTATTTTTTATAAATTCCAAAATAATTCCTCGTTGATTTTCACGTCTTTTGGAGTTGCGCAGAATAGGTATCTCAAACTTGCTCCTTTTTCAGGCCAGAATTCCAGCTGACGGCATTCTTCCTCTTCAAGTATTGCAAAATAAGAGAGAAAATGCATAAGTATTGTACTGTGAAGTGTAATAACAGCCCATAAAGCGGTAAATATTAACATAAAAGCATGATGCAAAATGGACGTATCATTGCCCCGTGAGCTCCAGCTTTGCCGTCCTCCATTGACGTCATGCTACTAATGTAGTCCTCCCCAGACCAAACTCAGCATGTGGGCGAGCTCCTAGAGGAGCCCTGATGCCCTGGTGCTGCTTTGCTCGCTTGCTAGCAAGGCGCAGCCGCATCCCCGCGGAAGCCCGAGAGCCACTACCACCATAGCTCGTCACCGGTGGCAAACCTGACCAGCCGAGCACCTCCTGAAAGAACCCGTGGATCTGCTAGTCTAGATATGTCTGGTAGTAGTAGTAGGTTTTACCTTGTCCTGTGCTGGAGGAACTCGAGCCTGACGCCATCGGAGAGGGACAACGGTGATGACGACAGTGAGTGGTAGTGGCATCGGTGGTGCTTCCCATGACCACCGCGCTAACCCTAGATTGGATGGGTTTGTCGGTGGGGTGTGTGGTGGCGGTGAATCTCGTAAGTCGTGCCCCGACCCCCACCTCTGTTTATATAGCGCGGGCCACAGGGGCCCACCAACCATAACGGGTTGGGCGCCCCCGATCAGGGCGCATATAGATCAAGAGTTCGATGGGCCGTTGGGCCCACGCACAGAGATCAACCTAACATTCCCCCCTTGATCTCAACTTATACTTTAACTTTATACTTTCTAGTTAATTTGTTCCATCACATATAGGCATGTAGAGTATGTCTCGTCGTCATAGCTTAATTGCTGATAGAATCATACACCCACAACACACGTTTTGTTTTGAAACAAATTCAGTTACTTTTGGGCCTCTTATGATCCAGGAATCATAGGCTTTCCATTAAACCCATGCCGGCTAAGTGTTCCTTGAACACACTGGGTGGTAAGCCTTTCGTTAGCGGATCCGCAAGCATATTCTTTTCTACTTATATGCTCGAGACTTATAGTGTGATCCTGGAATTTATCTTTCACAACATAGTACTTTATATCTATTGTCTTGGAAGCATTACTCGACTTGTTGTTCTGAGCATAAAATACTGCGAGCTGGTTGTCACAGTATATCTTTAGTGGCTTGTGAATACAATCTACCACTTTCAAGTCGGGTATAAATTTCTTTAACCATATCACCTGCCCGATGGCTTCAAAACATGCTATGAACTTAACTTGCATCATGGACATTGCAACTATGGTCTGTTTGGAGCTTTTCCATGAAATAGCACCTCCAACGAGAGTGAACACGTATCCTGACGTGGATTTTCTATCATCTCTGTCTCCCACAAAATTTACGTTTGAATACCCTTTTATCTCTAGGGAATCAGATCTTCTGTATGTTAGCATGATATCTTTGTGCCTTGCGCATAACGCAATGCTTTCTTTGCCATCTTCTAGTGATCTTGGCCTGGATTTTCTTGATATCCACCGAGTACCCTGGTGATAAAAGCTAACTCAGGGTGTGTGCACACTTGTGCATACTGTAAACTTCCAACAGCCAAAGTATATGGCACTATTTTCATCTGATCGAGCTCGTACTGGTTCTTAGGACATTAGTAATTTCCAAAACTATCGCCTTTGACTATAGGGGCAGGTGTGGCTTTACTCTTATGCATATTGTACTTTTTGAGTACCTTCTCTAAATATGCTTTCTGCAATAGTCCTAAGACTCCATTTTTCTTATCTCGGTGAATTTCAATGCCCAAAACATATGAAGCATCACCAAGGTCTTTCATATCAAAGTTTGAGGATAAAAACTTCTTTGTCTCTTGTAGTAAACTGACACCATTGCTAGCAAGAAATATATCATCCACATACAAGATTAGGAAAATGTATTTCCCATTTTTAAACTTTGCATAGACGCATTTATCCTCAACATTTTCTTGAAATCCAAATCTTTTTAATAGTATAGCTAAACATTAGATACCACTGTCTAGAGGCTTGCTAACGGCAGTCCCCGACAACGACACTAGAAGAATGTTGTTGACGTGTTCCTCACTTGACGCTTTCGCGACAACAGAGCCAGAACTGCTCCCAGTTGCTCAACAATTAGCAATTGTCTTGCAATGGCCCACCAGCGCATGGGTTCGCGACAGTTTTCGAGGGTAGAGTATTCAACCCAAATTTGTTGGTTCGCCAGACAGGAAGGGAGAGGAGACTCTCAAGTATTAGCAGCTGAATGTGTCAGATTCAACCACACCTGAAAGATTAGTATCTGCAAGCAAAGTATCAACAGCAAATTAGTATGATAACAACGGTGTTAGAAACGATCTGGTGACAAGGCAGACTATTCCTAACTATCGTATCAATGGCGCCAGAAGTTGCCCGTGGACGGGAAATATTCTTTCCCATCAACGTCAAGCGAAAAAGTATTATAGCAGGTAGCAGCAGTGTAACGAGTAACAGAAGTGGCAAGGAACAGCAGTAGTGATAGCGGTAGCAAGTAGCAACAGTAGCAAGTAGTAGCAGTAGCAAGCGACAGTGGTAACAGCAACAGAGCAAAACAAGTAACACCAGTAGTGGGAGAAACTCGTAGGCAATGGGTCGGTGATTCGTTTGGATGATATTCATCATATAACAGTTATAACACGGAGAGATATGTGGCTAGCTCCCGTTCGTCCATGTGATGTAGGCATGCATTCCGTGTGTAGTCATACATGCTTAGGGAAAATAACTTGCGTGTCATCTATTCCCATCCCTCCCGTGGCAGCGGGGTCCAAAAGGATACTACGGGATATTAAGGTTCTCCTTTTAATAAAGAACCGGAACAATGCATTAGCACTTGGTGAACACATGAACTCCTCAAACTATGGTCATCACCGGGAGTGGTTCCAGTTATTGTCACTCCGGGGTTGCCGGGTCATAACACATAGTAGGTAACTACAACTTGCAAGATCGGATCTAAAACACACATATGTTGGTGACAACATAATAATTTCAGATCTGAAATCATGGCACTCGGGCCCTAGTGACAAGCATTAAGCATGGCAAAGTAGTAGCAACATCAATCTCAGAAACATAGTGGATACTAGGGATCAATCCCCATCAAAACTAACTCGATTACATGATAGATCTCATCCTACTCATCACCGCCCAGCGAACCTATGAATAGATTACTCACGAACGATGAAGAGCTTCATGGAATTGGAGAGGGAAGAAGGTTGATGATGACGATGGCGCCGATTTCCCCTCTCCGGAGCCCGAAACGGCTCCAGATCTGTCCTCCAGATGAAGAACAGGATGTGGCGGCGCCTCCGTATCGCAAACACAATGAAATATTCTCTTCTATTTTTTTACGGACGAAAGTGAATTTATAGAGCTGGAGTTGGGGGCGGCAGACCCACGTGGGCCCCACAAGCTTGGTTGCCACGGCCAGGGGGAGGCCGCGGCAACAGGGCTTGTGGCCCACTGGCCCATCCCCTATGGTGGATATTTGCCAACGTATTTTTATATTTTCCAAAAATATTCTCCGTAAATTTTCAAGACGTTCCGAGAACTTTCATTTTTGCACAAAAACAACACCATGGCAATTCTGCTGAAAACAATGTCAGTCCGGGTTAGTTCCATTCACATCATGCAAAATAGAGTCCAAAACAAGGGCAAAAGAGTTTGGAAAAGTAGATACGATGGAGATGTATCAACTCCCCCAAGCTTAAAACCTTGCTTGTCCTCAAGGAACTCAGTTGACAAACTGAAAGAGAAAGGAAAACTTTGACAAACTCTGTTTGATCTTGTTGTTGCAACTATGTCTAACTCGTAACCATAATTTCAGCAAGATCACAAGTTAACCACATAAGAAAGTGACACAAAGGTCTCACGGTAAACTAATATCAATGGCATAATCAGCTAGCGAGCAAATAATAATGAGTTTCAGATACCAACAATTCAATTAAAACAGGCATGAAGCAATATGAATAGTTGGTATCTCGCTAGCTATTTCTGAGACCGCAAAACATAAATGCAGAGCACTTTCAAAGATCAAGGGTTGGCTAAACATTGTAATTCATAGCAACGTAGATCCAGTCATAGTCATACTCAATACCAATCAAAAGCAAAGCATAAAAATGACAGAGGTGCTCTCTAATTGGTGCTTATATAAGAAGAGGATGACTCAACATGAAAATAAATAGACATGCCCTTCGCAGAGGGAAGCATTGATTTGCAGAGGTGACAGAGCTCAAGCTTTGAAAACAGAGATAATAATTTTGGGTGGCATGCTTTCATTGTCAACGCAATGACCAAGAGTTCTCAATATCTTCCACGCTACTCATGCTATAGGCGGTTCCCAAACAGAAAAGTAAAGTTTTAACTCCCCCACCACCAATCAATCACACTCCATGACTAGCCGAATCCTCGGGTACCGTCCATACTAACATCAATCCGGGGGGAGTCTTGTTTTACAGTTATGTTTTCGATTTAAGCGTGGAACTCGGCATTCTAATTACCGGCCCCTTTCTCGTGAATGACAGTGAATAAACACATGTCGAGGATAACACGCCTAACATGGAAGATACCAATAGCCCCCTGTCACCACATGAGAAAACAGATTATTTCTTGAAGGTTTAGAGAATGGCACATGCAAATTTACTTGGAACGGTAGGTAAATACCGCAAATAGGTAGGTATGGTGGACTCTCATGGAAATACTTTTGGGTTTATGGAAGTGGATGCACAAGCAGTATTCCCCTTAGTACAAGTGAAGGCTAGCAAAAGACTCGGAAGCGACCAACTAGAGAGCGACAACAGTCATTAGGATGCAATGAGTTTGACTAACATGGAGTGCAAGCATGAACAGGATATAAATCACCATGAACACGAACATCATAGAGGCTATGTTGATTTTGTTTCAACTACATGCATGAACATGCGCCAAGTCAAGCCACTTGAATCATTCAAAGGAGAATACCATCCTATCATACTACATCATAGTCATCTCAAAATCTATGTTGGCATTCAAGACAAACCATTATAAGCTCCTAGCTAAATAAGCATGGCATCAGAAACTATGATCTCTAAGTTGTCATTGCAAACATGGTTCTCTCACAACAAAGTTGAGTCTGGGACGACAAGCTAGTCATATTTACAAAAACAAGATAGATAGAGTTCATACCAGCTTTTCCAGTCTCAGTCACTTCATCATATATCGTCATTATTGCCTTTCACTTGCACGATCGAACGATGTGAACAACAATAAGAGTGCTCATGCATTGGACTAAGCTGAATCTGCAGGCAAACACAAAGGAGAAGACAAAGTAATATGGCTCTTTGAAAGCTAAACAGGTATGCATGCAAGAGCCACTAAACATTGTAACCAATATCTTCTACCATGACCCAAAGAAAAAGAAAACTATTTACACGAGAAAGCTCCCAACAACCAAAAAGGAAAAAGGAAAATCTTTTTGGGTTTTCACAAAAGGACAAAAACAAGAAAACAAGAAAACAAAAATAAACTAGCATGGATAATGAAGTGGCAAAATGTAAACATTGACGAACAAAGTGAAAGCATAAGCATGAATGTAAGGTCGGTGAGAACACGTACTCCCCCAAGCTTAGGCTTTTGGCCTAGCTTGGTATACTCCCAAGGCGGGAAATAACCAGCTCCGGGATACTCCGGAGCGGACTGTGGATGCCACTGCTGTGTGAGCTCCTCTGGCTGCCACTGATAAACTGGCGTCTGATACTCGACTGGCGGCTCGGGCACGGACACCTGTGGTTGGGCTAAGCCCCAATATGCGTAGATGTCCGAGGGCATAATAGTGTACCTGCCTGCGTGAAGATCGAACAAAGAAGGAGCAGGCAAAGTAATAGTCTCTCGAGTACCCTGACTAAATACCAGGTTATAAATCATCCGTCTACTAGCATCTCTATCCAGAAAATCATGGCAAACCATGCTGTCATAATCCAAATATTTCTCAGGAAGAAGCATCTCTTCTTCCTCGCGAAGTCTAATTGGTATCTCAAAGTTTCTAGCAAGACGAGTAGCATAGATACCTCCATAGACGACACCTTTGGAACAGTTTGTGTTCAACCGCTGAGCTACTATAGCACCTAGGCTATAAGTCTTAGTGCTATAAAGGCCTTCGTGCAAAACCGCAAGGTCTGGAGAGATCAGTGATCCTGCCTCCCCACGGCCAATCAAACATTTTCCCACAAATAATGAGAAGTACCGAAGCACAGGAAAATGTATGCTAGCAATTCTAGCGCGAGACACTCCTCTCTCCTCTCCAACAGCAATAGTACCTATGAAATCCTCCAAGTCCCGTGGACGAGGATCATGAATATCCCAACATAAGGTAATTTGCATGCATTGCAAAAATCATGTAGTGTCATGCACTGGGGGATATCGTACAACATGAACTCAACCATGGGAGGATTCTTCCTCGGATAAAAGTTGAAGCTTTGAACGAAAATATTAGTGAGGAGGAGGTATTGTGAGCACTTATCTTCAACAAACGCGGTAAGACCTGCGTTCTCCACCAAGTAATAAAAGTCTTCATAAAGCCTGGCGGCGCGCAAAAATTCATCACTTGGCCACTCGCACGCTCGAACTTCTGTGACTCGAGGAACCACGTACTTGGGGAGGTTCTTCTCATCCTCCTTGGGGATACGGCTTGAAGAGCCTCTCAAGAACCTCCTCATATTTTTTCCTTTTCTAGCTCTAAAAAATTCTGAAATTTTTAGAGACTTCGAAAGAAAAGTGAATAGAGATTAACCAAACTCGTAGCAACTACTCGTACTAGTGCTTAGAGACCGTATCACGCGCTAAAACTACTTGGAACAAGCTAAAATCAACATTTCAAGCTCAAGAACAGGGTCACCAAGGTAGCAAGAATACGCGAAGGATAAAGCACTAGAGAAAAAACTAATTAGACCAATGGAGGAGTCACTTACCAAGGAGTAATTTCCCCAAAACAGTTCGGAGAATGATGCTTTGAGCAAGGAGATCGAAAATCACAGCCAAATGAGCAAAAACACGGGTTTGAGCTGCGAAACAATTTTTTCTGGAGGTAGATGAAGAGGATGGGAGCTGGAATGAGTGGAGGGGGCCCTTGTGGGCCCCACAAGCTTGTTTGCCGCGACTAGGGGGGTGGCCGCGGTGACAGGGCTTGTGGCCCACTGGTGTGGCCCCCAGGCCAGCTCTCAGTCCCAATATTTTTCAAATATTCCAGAAAAAATCATACTAGATTTTCAGGACCATCGGAGAACTTTTATTTTCGAGGTATTTTTCTCCGGGACGCTAAAAGAGAAAATAGGGAAAACTAAACTAAACCTATCATTGTTCTTCTAAGCAACAGATAGCGAAAGCTTAAAACAGAGGTATATGACTCTTTGATTCATCCATTTCATGGTCATCGAAGGAAATCCGTCAATGGGGTTGATCAAATCCTCATGACAAAACTTTTTCGAATCGCAAAAGGAAACGGAGAATTTTCGAATAGTCACTAAGTAACCTCAATGGGGATATGAATCTCCCCAACAAGCAAATCATACTTCATCTTAACACGAGGAATAGGGCATTCAAAGCTCCCAATAAGAATCGATGAAGTTTTTCCGATAGCATTGATGCAATGTACTTGATATTGTTTCTTCGGAAAGTGCACTCTATGCTCATTGCCGTTGACATGGAAAGTGACATTGCCTTTGTTGCAATCTATAACAGCCCCTGCAGTGTTTAAAAAGGGTCTTCCGAGGATGACAGCCATGGCATCGTCCTTGGGAATATCCAAGATAACAAAGTCTGTTAAGATAGTGGTGTTAGCAACCACAACAGGCACATCCTCGCAAATGGCGACAAGGAAAGCAGTTGATTTGTCGGCCATTTGCAGAGAAATTTCAGTGGGTGTCAACTTATCTAGTTCAAGTCTACGATAAAGAGAGAGGCATAACACTAACTCCGGCTCCAAGGTCACATAAGGCAATTCTTACGTAGTTTCCTTTAATGGAGCAAGGTATAGTGGGCACTCCGAGATCACCAAGTTTCTTAGGAGTTCCACCTTTGAAAGTGTAATTGGCAAGCACGGTGGAGATCTCAAGATCTGGTATCTTCCGTTTATTGGTCATGATATCTTTCATGTACTTGGCATACAGAGACATTTTGAGCATATGAACTAACCACATCTGCAGAAAGGTGGGTCTTATCATTTCAATAAAGCGCTCAAAATCCTCATCATCCTTTTTCTTGGATGGCTTTGGAGGAAAGGGCATAGGTCTCTGAACCCATGGCTCCCTTTCTTTACCATGCTTCCTAGCAGTGAAGTCATTCTTATCGTATCTCTTAGGTTTTGGGTTATCAGGATTAACCGTAGGTTCAATCTCCACATCCTTATCATTGCGAGGGTGAGCATCGTTATGAACATCGCTGTCCATATTGTCATCACGTGCATGTTCATCACCAGATTGTGTTTCTGCATCAGACGCAGAAATATCATTTGGTTCTTTAGCTGTGACAGTATTTGGTGAACTAACATGCAATTTTCTATCATCCTTCTTCTTCTCCTTAGGATGACTGGGTGCATCTACATTAATTCCTTGAGAATCTTGATCAATTCTCTTAGGATGACCCTCAGGATACGAAGGTTCCTGAGTCATTTTTCCTCCTCTAGTAATGACTGTGACAGAGTTGTGATTTAATTCATTGAGCAGGTCATTCGGAGCCTTAAGTACTTGTTCTACCTAAGTAGTAATCATAGAGGCATGTTTACTCAGAAGCTTCAGATCATTGACATTTCTGTCTACACAAGCACTTAAATGACTAAGCATACGAGTACTTTGTTCCAAATGTCTGCTAACATAATCATTGAAACTCTGTTGTTTGGCAACAAAGTTGTCAAATTCATCAAAGCATAGGCTAGCATGTTTATCAAAAGGAATATCACTCTCATCAAACCTACGCAGAGAATTTACTTCCACTACCTGTATCGGGTTATCGAGACCATGGATCTCTTCGATAGGTGGTAGATTTTTGACATCTTCAGATCTAATGCCTTTCTCTTGCATAGATTTCTTGGCTTCTTGCATATCTTCGGGACTGAGGAATAGAATACCTTTTTTCTTCGGAGTTGGCTTAGGAGGTGGTTCAGGAATAGTCCAAACATTATCATTGATCAAGATGTTATTTAGTAGGATCTCAGCTTGTTCTATAGTTTGTTCCCTAAAAACACAACCGTCACAACTATCTAGGTGGTCTCTAGAAGCATCGGTAAGTCCGTTATAGAATATATCAAATATCTCGTTCTTCTTAAGAGGGTGATCAGGCAAAGCATTCTGTAGATGGACGAGCCTCCCCCAAGCTTGTGGGAGACTCTCTTCTTTGAGTTGAGCAAAGTTGTATATTTCCTGCAAGGCAGCTTGCTTCTTATGGGCAGGGAAATATTTCTCACAGAAGTAATAGACCATATCCAGGGAACTACTCACACATCCAGGAGCAAGAGAAGTGAACCAGGCTTTAGCGTCATCCTTTAGAGAGAAAGGAAACAACTTAAGGATATAGTAGTGGCGGATCTTCTCCTCACTAGTGAAAAGGGTGGCTATATCGTGTAGTTTGGTAAGATGGGCTACGACCGTCTCAGACTCATAACCGTGAAAATGATCAGATTCGACTAGAGAAATTATCTCGGGGTCGACAGAGAATTTATAATCCTTATCGGTGATAAAGATAGGTGACGTGGCAAACTTCAGGTCGTATTTCATCCTAGCTTTCACAGATTTTCCTTCCAATTGAGAAGTAATTTCTCAGCGTCATAGGCATCCTTACATGCAAGAAAATCCTCAGCTATCTCTCCCTCCATAACATAACCCTGAGGTATATCAGGCAATTCATATCTAGGAGAGCTAGATCTAGCAGGAGCAAAAGCAGGTTCTATCCCAATAGTATCGGTAGTTTCAGAAGCATCGCGAGCATTGGCAGTAACTCTAGCAATATGAGCATCAAGGAATACCCCTAGTGGCACATCAGGCAAAATAGTATCTCTAGCAGTATCAAGCATAGCATCATCAGGCAAAATAGCATCTCTAGCATCATCAGGCAAAATAGCATCTCTAGCATCATCAGGCAAAGCAGTATCAAGCATAGCATCATCAGGCAAAGCAGTATCAAGCATATCATCTCTAGCAGTATTAGGCATAGTAGCATCATAAGCATCATCAAGAACATGCGACATATCAAGATTTCTAGCAGGAGGTGAAGTCGCAAACTTACTCATAACTGAAGGTGAATCAAGTGCAGAGCTAGATGGCAGTTCCTTACCTCCCCTCGTAGTTGAGGGCAAGACTTTGGGTTTTGAATCTTTCAGATTCTTCATAGTGATCAGCAGATATAAATCCCAATTGACTCAGAGAATATAGCAATCCTTCCCCGGCAACGGCGCCAGAAAAATGCTGCTAACGGCAGTACCCGGCAACGACACTAGAAGAATGTTGTTGATGTGTTCCTGACTTGATGCCTTCGCAACAACAGAGCCAGAACTGCTCCCAGTTTCTCAACAATTAGCAATTGTCTTGCAATGGCCCACCAGCACCGTGGGTTTGCGGCAGTTTTCGAGGGTAGAGTATTCAACCCAAATTTGTTGGTTCGCCGGACACGAAGGGAGAGGATACTCTCAAGTATTAGCAGCTGAATGTGTCAGATTCAACCACACCTGAAAGATTAGTATCTGCAAGCAAAGTATCAGCAGCGAAGTAGTATGATAACGACGGTGTCAGAAACGATCTGGTGACAAGGCAGACTATTCCTAACTGTCGTATCAATGGCGCTAGAAGTTGCCCGTGGACGGGAAATATTCTTTCCGTCAACGTCAAGCGAAAACGTATTGTAGCAGGTAGCAGCAGTGTAACGAGTAACAGCAGTGGCAAGGAACAGCAGTAGTGACAGCGGTAGCAAGTAGCAACAGTAGCAAGTAGCAGCAGTAGCAAGCGACAGTGGTAACAGCAACAGAGCAAAACAAGTAACAGCAGGAGTGGGACAAACTCGTAGGCAATGGGTCGGTGCTTCGTTTGGATGATATTCATCATGCAACAGTTATAACACGGAGATATATGTGGCTAGCTCCCGTTCGTCAATGTGATGTAGGCATGCATTCCGTGTGTAGTCATACGTGCTTAGGGAAAAGAACTTGCATGACATCTATTGTCCATCCCTCCCGTGGCAGCGGGGTCCAAAAGGATACAATGGGATATTAAGGTTCTCCTTCTAATAAAGAACCGGAACAACGCATTAGCACTTGGTGAACACATGAACTCCTCAAACTATGGTCATCACTAGGAGTGGTTCCAGTTATTGTCACTCCGGGGTTGCCGAGTCATAACACATAGTAGGTAACTACAACTTGCAAGATCGGATCTAAAACGCACATATATTGTTGACAACATAATAATTTCAGATCTGAAATCATGGCACTCGGGCCCTTGTGACAAGCATTAAGCATGGCAAAGTAGAAGCAACATCAATCTCAGAACATAGTGGATACTAGGGATCAACCCCCGTCAAAACTAACTCGATTACATGATAGATCTCATCCTACTCATCACCGCCCAGCGAGCCTACGAATAGATTACTCATGAATGATGAAGAGCTTCATGAAATTGGAGAGGGAAGAAGGTTGATGATGACGATGGCGACGATTTCCCCTCCCCGGAGCCCAAAACGGACTCCAGATGTGTCCTCCAGATGAAGAACAGGATGTGGCGGCGCCTCCGTATCGCAAACGCGATGAAATCTTCACTTCTGAGTTTTTCTGGGCGAAAGTGAATTTATAGAGCTGGAGTTGGGGGCGGCAGACCCACGTGGGCCCCAAAAGCTTGGTTGCCGCGACCAGGGGGGAGGCCGCGGCAACATGGCTTGTGGCCCACTGGCCCATCCCCTCCGGTGGATCTTTACTCAGGTATTTTTCATATTTTCCAAAAATACTCTTCGTAAATTTTCAGGACGTTCCGAGAACTTTCATTTCTGCACAAAAACAACACCATGGCAATTCTATTGAAAACAGCGTCAGTCCGGGTTAGTTCCATTCAAATCAGGCAAATTAGAGTCCAAAACAAGGGCAAAAGAGTTTGGAAAAGTAGATACGATGGAGGCGTATCAAGGCTTGCCTTAGTCCATAAATGGATTTCTTTAGGCGGCATCGCATATCTTCCTTGCCTTCCATGATAAAACATTGGGTTGTTTCATGTAGTCATTTTCTTCTAAATCTCCGTTTAGAAATGTCATCTTTACATCCACTTGATGCAACTCTAAATCAAAATGTGCAACTAATGCCATTATGATTCTGAAGGAATCCTTACATGAGACTAGGGAAAAAGTCTCATTGTAGTCTATCCCTTCTCTTTGTGTAAATCCTTTTGTGACGAGTCGTGCTTTATACTTTTATATATTCCCATTAGAGTCATACTTTGTTTTGTAGACCCACTTACGACCTAGTGCTTTGGCTCCTTTAGGAATAATTTCTAAGTCCCAAACATCGTTGGAACTCATCGATTTCATATCGTCTTCCATTGCCTCCATCCACTTCGATGAGTGAGGGCTTCTCATCGTTTCTTCATATGAAGTGGGATCACCTTCCATATGAACCAATTCTGTGTTATAAACTTTATAATTAGCAGAAATAGTTGATCTTATTGTTCTGTTAGATCTTCTAAGTGCCTCATTCTCTCGCACATCCTCTAAAATTGGTTGTTATACCTCCCTTTCATGATCAACAACAGGTTCAGTCGGATCCTGAAGGACAGGTTCCGGATCTTCTCCCATAGTTGTCATGGTTGGAGTTACAACAGGTAGTGCGAAAAATGGCTCTTGAATCATCGGATTAGGTGCATGCACCCTCTTCTCCTCAAGATCAATTTTCCGAGCTACCATGCTCCCCCTCATCATGCCGTCCTCTAAGAAGACTACATGTCTTGTTTCTAAAAACTTTGTGTATCTTTCTGCACAGTAGAAACGGAAACCTTTTGATCTATCAGGATAGCCAATGAAATGGCAACTCACTGTTTTGGGATCTAATTTCCCAATGTTTGGATTAAACATTTTGGCCTTAGCTGGGCATCCCCACACACTGAAATGTTACAGGGATGGTACTCTCCCTGTCCACAGCTCGTGCGGTGTTTTGGGCACCGACTTTCTTGGTACTCTATTGAGAATGTGAATAGTGGCTTTAAGCGCCTCCATCCATAATCCCAATGGCAGGGTGGAGTAACTCATCATGTTGCGCACCATATCCATAAGGGTACGGTTACGCCTTTCAGCTACTCCATTTTGCTGAGGCTCGCCCAGCATTGAATCATGGGCTACTATGCTAGTCTCGTGCAAAAAAATTGCAAAAGGTCCAGGGACTTGCCATATGGAGTGTGTCGACCGTAGTACTCCCCCCACGGTCAGACCTCACTATCTTTATCGTTTTGTCAAGCTGATTTTCAACTTCGTCTTTGAATATTTTGATTTTATCCAATGCTTCATTTCTTTCTTTGATTGGATAAATATAACCGAAGCGAGAGTAATCATCCGTGAATGCTATGAACGAATCATAGCCATCCACACTTTTCATAGGAAATGGTCCACAAATGTCAGTGTGAATAATTTCTAGTGTTCCTGTGCTTCGGTTTGCACCCTTTTTGATTTTTTTTACATACTTTCCTTTAACGCAATCTATGCATTGTTCTAAGTCAGAGAACTCCAACGAAGGAAGAATTTCACTTTTGACTAATCTTTCTATTCTCCCCTTAGAAATATGGCCCAAGCGGCAGTGCCATAATTTCGATGAGTCGTGAGTTCTCTTTCTTTTCTTTTGTTCTTTGTTCGACGAGGAACTTTGCTCATTCAAATTATACGCATAATGCACTTTTTCACTAAGTGATAATAAATAAAGAGCATTATGGAGGAAAGCATCACCCACATAAGCATTATTATACCAAATGGCACATTTTCCATGTCCAAAATAGCATTCATAATTGTCTTTATCCAAACATGAGACGCTAATTAAATTTCTATTACATGAAGGAACAAATAGAACATCTCTAAGCAAAAGCTTGAATCCTTCGGTTAGCTCCAAGGAGACGTCACCGACAGCTTCAACTTCTACTTGGACACCATTTGCGACTTCAATACTTCTTTCTTTTCTTTGCATAATCCTCGTCAAACTGAATCCTTGTAAAGAGTTTGCAACATGAACAGTTGCACCTGAGTCAATCCACCAAGTAGATTTAAAAAACTGTAAATACGGAGATTCAATAACAAAGGAAACGGTGTCGTTCCCTCTCTTTGCTATGAAGGCCTTTAGCCACTCAGGGCAATCCTTTTTATAGTGCCGTGTTTTCTTGCAGTGGAGACAAGTGTCCTTGTCCACCGGAAGAGGCTTTTGCTCATGCTGAAAATGTGTGGGACCTTTACCATGTGGCTTTGAAGGAGAACCTTTGCTGTTGGGTTGGAAATTCTTTTTCTTCTCCTTCACATAGTTTAGGGAGCCACCATGTAAGGCTTTAATTCTCTCCTCTTCTTGGGCACATATTGCTATTACCTTTTCTATGTCCCATGTATCAGGCTGCATGTTGTAATTCACAACAAAGGTTTCAAACTCCTTTGGCAGTGAAGCCATGACCTGGTGGATGAGGAGAGCTAGTTTGATCTCCAGATCCGCGTCCATGGGCTTTAGCTTTGCTTCCATGTTGCTCATCCGAATGATGTGCTCTCTTATGCCATAGCCACCTCCAGTGTAGTTCTGTGTAACCAGTTGTTTTATCAACTGGGTGGCATATGTCTTTGAAGAGCGAGTGAACCGACTCTTTATCTTGTCAAGCAACTCCCCTGCGGAAGTGCACTCTGCAACTGAGCCCATAATGGCGTTCTCAATTGTACTCTTTATAAATGCCAAACACTTTTTGTTGGCATTTACCCACTTTTGGTTGCTCACGGAGTAGGACATATCCACTCGAGCATAATCCCTCTCCTTTTTCGCCCATGCATCATCATCATCATCAGCCTCTCTGACTGGCCCTGGAGGTTTTACGGGGTGTGGTTCCTCCAGAACCCAGTCCACCTCAGCACAGATAAAAGTCATGTCAACTTTCATCCTCCAACCAGTGTAATTATCAGCTGTGAGTGTCGGAACGTCCTTTAGGAAACTCGTCAGGTGGAAGCCTCCTGAAATCACAATTTAAGCGAGATCAGTACAACAATTATATGCACTAATCTAACATTGGTCAAATTAATCATACAATTGTTTATGCAAATAAATCTATATTATCGTTGGGCAAATTATAGAAATAAATGCATCTTTAATGCCAATAATGCAACATGATCATCTTATTAACAACGTTGGTCAGAAAAATAACATAATCATATTGATTTCAACCATCACTTTAATATGCTCTTAATGTTTATTCTCTCTAAATTTTATTTACTTCGTAAAAGAGCACTATTCAATTATCTTGCAGCGGAAAACGTGAATATAAAATTCATGTACTTTTTCTACTTTACATAAAAAAATATTCTATTGAAAATAAAAATTCATGAACTTTATTAACCCTTTTATAAAATCCACGAACTTTGCTTTTGTGAAAAATCTCTATTTTATTTTTAGAAACTTTTATTTTTCTTTGCAGAAAAATTTATATTATTTTTACAGAAACTTTTCACTTTTTCTTTTCTATTTTCTAAGCAAAATTTTCGTTGGAAAAATTGCATAGAAAAGTTGTTTTAAAGAACCGTCTAAAACTGAAAACATCAGCTTCCCCCCGGGGCGAGTAGGCCTCCCGTGCAGCCCCAGGCCTGCTAGGCGCCAGCCCAGCCGGCCCACTCCTACCGGCGCAGGCCTACTCCCGCTGGCCCAGGCGCGTGTCTGCTACTTTCGGTCCAATTGGCCCGTTGGGGCTAGGGTTTGTAGCGTTCGATCCGACGGTCCAGTGCAGTTTTAGCTGGGACGAAAAAGGGGTCCGAGCCGGCTTAGGGAAACCCTAGCCCCCATTCTGTCCCACTCTCGTGCAGCTCTCTCCTCTCGCTCCCGCATGCGCCGCTCAACTATCTCTCTCTCTCGTGCAGCACAACAGGGCAAGGGGGGCTTCGGCCGCCGACGACGGCGGCGAACGACCGCGCCGTGCGAGCCCGCCTTCCCTTCCCTGTCTCTTTTTTTGTTCTCCCTCTCTATCCTCATCTTCTTTGGTAGAGAAAGAGAAAGGCGCTGCTACGCCGGCAACGCCGGCCGCCGGAGACGGACGCACGAGCCCCTTCTCCCTTTTCCCGACCTTCTCTTTCTTTCCTCCACCGCCACCTCCTCAAGACAGAGAGAGGAACACATGCACCTCTCCTCTGCTTCCTTCTTTCTTTCGATGGCGGTAGAGATTCAGATGGTGGCGACGTGGCCTCCCGTTTCACCGGTTGCGTGTTTCCCTTAGCGGAAGCGCGCCACCGTCGAACGGCGTGGGTGCGGTGCCCTTTGCCTCTATGGGCTTAAACTTTTCTTTGCCCTTTTTTTCGTTTTTGCTTTCGGATCCGATCCGATCTGGTCTTTGCCCCCGGAGGGGTAGTGTCTTTGCCCCGATGGGGGGTGGTGTTCTTCTTCCCCACACCTCGGCTTGCCGATGCGTGTGGGGATCGAGGGGAACACGCGCGGCTGAGGCGGCGGCGCTCTTTGTCGGAGTGGGTTCCGGTGACTTTTACCTTTTGGGTTCTTTGGGGAGGGATTTTCTTTTCTTTGATTTGCTTTGAGATCCTTTTCTACCGGAGACCATCTAGATCGTAGAGGCTCTGATTACCATTGATAGAACCCGTGGATCTACTAGTCTAGATAGGTCCGGTAGTAGTTGTAGGTTTTACCTTGTCATGTGCTCGAGGAACTCGAGCCTGATGCCATCGGAGAGGGACGACGGTGATGACGATAGTGAGTGGTAGTGGCGTCGGTGGTGCTTCCCGTGAGCACCGCGCTAACCCTAGATCGGATGGGTTTGTCGGTGGGGTGTGTGGCGACGGGGAATCTCGTAAGTCGTGCCCCGACCCCCACCTCTGTTTATATAGCGCGGGTCATAGGGGCCCACCAACCTTAACGGGTTGGGCGCCCCCGATCAGGGCGCATATAGATCAAGGGTTTGGTGGGCCGTTGGGCTCACGTGGAGAGATCAACCTAACATTCCGCCCCCTTGATCTCAACTTATACTTTATCTTTATACTTTCTAGTTTATTTGTTCCATCACATATAGGCATGTAGAGCATGTCTCATCGTCACAACTTAATTGATGATAGAATCATATAGCCGCAACACACCTTTTGTTTTGAAACAAATTCGGTTAGTTTTGGGCCTCTTATGATCCAGGAATCATAGGCTTTCCATTAAACCCATGTCGGCTAAGTGTTCCTTGAACACATTGGGTGGTAAGTCTTTCATTAGCGGACCGCACCCAGGCGGCCTCCCGGCGCGGCCAGGGGGCAGCCGCGCCAACAGGTTGCCTGGGGGGCGTGTGGCTCCCCTCTGGCCCATCTTCTAGCCCATGGTTCCTCCTGGTGTGTGGATTTTCTCTATTTTTTTGGGGAATTTTCCGGGACGTCTAAATATCCGTTTTCCTGCGCACAATAAAACATACAAGCAGCTCTGCTGAAACAACATTAGTCCGGGTTAGTTTCATTCAAATCATGCAAGAATGAGGCCAAAACATTAGCAAAACTATTTGGAAAAGTCGATACGTTTGAGACGTATCACCACTCACTAGAATTGAGCAAATGATATACAGATCGAAAGCTATTGTAAAGACTCAATTTTCTGTGTTGATGCTTTTTTTCATACTCGCAACGTTTTCAAAGATTTTCATGTCAAATTCATGCAGTGTAGTAGTTGACCTTCCGGGAGTGAGAGGTTGAACTTCCGCTAGAAATGTCCAAATGGGGCTTACGATATACCGTTTGAAAGCTATGAACACCCTGGTAACAACCTAGGTTGAATTTCTGTCAGAATTTTCATGGTTAAAGAGTAGTTTTGAAAACCGCTTTTGTTCATACAAAAAACATGAACCATATATTCGATCTTATTTCTAAACCATTTCTCGGAATGAGGCAAATGAGATGGCGTTTAATACGTGCTGCAAATCCACTCATTTCATAGTTGAAAGTTTTTCCAAACTCCCTACGGTTAAAGAGGAATTTCAAACATGGCGGAATTTCTGAAACCGAACAGTAGGGTTCGTATTTCGGGGTTAATTTGAAAATGTCTAGTCCGACCGATGCAAATGATATGGCATTGGAAAGCTTATGGAAATGCACACTTTTTTCATATAAAAGGTTTCTGTCGGATTTCGGGCTCCGCAAAACCCTAAAGATTCGAACTCAGGGGCGTGTACGAAGATCTCTTGCGACCTCACCTCACCTAGCTCGCTACTCGCGGTGGATGGCAGAGAACTCACTCGATGGTGAGGAAGAGACAGAACACAACAATTTACCCAGGTTCGGGCCGCTGAGAAGCGTAATACCCTACTCCTGCTTTGGTGGATTGCCTCGCGTGGACCCGTCCGATTCCACCTCATCCTAAAACCAAACACACCCTTAGCCCCCGGCCTCTACATCAATCGATGCATGCAGCCATCTTATTAAAATAGATTCAAAACAATGTCTTAGCTCCACAAGTGTTTGAAGCTCAATAATGAAAACAAAGATAAAACGAAAAGCAAACTGCCATATCCGGCGTGACTAAAAGCAGACTACGGTGCCTATACACCCAGTCTATTATTAGCACGCCATCCAAATCGGCTGAATATAGCCCGTGCGACCATCTCCCATCAGTTGCACCCAATATTCATAAGCTCCCTCGAGTCCGCATGACTTAGTAATGACCACGTACAGATCCAAGACGTCGCTCTGAAAATAATATGTAAAAAGTTGTTGAAGTGCTTGCCATTAAAGACGATATCATTCCTGGTATTCCATATAGCCCAAAATAAAGCACATACCCTGATTTCTCCATTGATTTGCATGTTGAACTGCAGCATCTTCAGAAATTGAACTTATCTTATCTTTTCTTTTAGTAACAACACATCACGTATAGGAAATAATGATTTATTTTGAAATGGTTTTGCACGGGACCATGCATCATCACATCAAAGAATGAACTTATTATTTTTTGTACAAAAAAGTCACACTACAATAGCCATGCGCCCTATCAGGCTCATGAACGAACAAAAAATTCAATAACGCCTACCAATGGACTGCTCGTGCGCGTGATGTGATGGTCGATTTTTTTCAAAACTACTACGTATTTTATAATAAATTCAAAAAGCATATGTGTTTTTTTATATGTCAAAACTAGCACCCCGTGGGCCTCTGGTGGGCCGATGGAGGACCTGTCGGCTTGTTGGAGGCCGAAGTGGGCCTGTCGGCCTGCGGGTGGCCGAAGAGCCACCTGTCGGCCTGCGGTTGGCCAAAGAGGGATCGTCGGCCTCAAGGAGGCCAAAGAGTGTCAGGGGCATAAAACGTGATTAATATGGCTTCAAATAAAAAAGTTATCCAGATAAAAAATCTTCATCTCGTCGAAACGGTTGATTTTGATATAAAAAGCGGCTTAATCCAAGGTCGTATGCGACCTGTAGAGCAAAAACAAGATCAGGGACATAAGCTGTAGAGTTACTTCGGACAGACCGAATGGATGTCAGAAAATTTGTTGCAGGGTGCTACTTCTCGAGCTTGCGTTGGTTTTTCCCTTGAAGAGGAAAGGGTGGTGCAGCAAAGTAGAAGTAAGTATTTTCCTCAGTTGGAGAACCAAGGTATCAATCCAGTAGGAGTATCAAGATGAGGTACCAATGCACCTGCGCAAAAACAAACAAACTTGCACCCAACGCGATAAAGGGGTTGTCAATCCCTTCACAATTACTTGGAGGGCGAGATCTGATAGTGATGAAAGGTAAATAGAAAGAAAAGTGTGGCAAGGTTTTTAGATCCAGCATGCATCTAGTGTATTAAGTTCATAACAAACGGAGTAACGCCTTAAGCAAGATGACATGATGTAGAGGGATAAATTCATGCAAGATGATATAAAACCCATCTTTTTACCCTTGATGGCAACAACTCAATGCGTGCCTCGCTACCCTTTCTGTCACTGGGTGAGGACCCCGCACGGTATGAACCCAAAACCAAGCACTTCTCCCATTGCAAGAATTATAGATCAAGTTGGCCAAACCAAACCAATAACTCGAAGAGAATTAGAAGGATACGAAATCATGCATATAAGAGATCAGAGGAGACTCAAATAATATTCATAGATAATGTGATCATAAATCCACAATTCATCGGATCTCGACAAACACACCGCAAAAGAAAGTTACATCGGATAGATCTCCATGAAGATCATGGAGAACTTTGTATTGAAGATCCAAGAGAGAGAAGAAGCCATCTAGCTACTAGCTTTGGACCCGAAGGTCTGTGGTGGACTACTCATGCATCATTGGAGAGGCAAGGGTGTTGATGAAGAAGCCCTCCGTGTCCGAATCCGCCTTCGGCAGGGCACCAGAACGGTCCCTAGATGGGATCTTGCGGAGACAGAAGGTTGCGGCGGCGAAAAAGTATTTTCGTGGCTCTCCGAGGTTTGCAGCGGCGGAACTCCCGATCTAGGTTTCTTTTGGGGGGTTTCTGTATTTATAGGAATTTATGGCGGTGGAATTACGTCAGTTGGGCCCACGAGGAGGTCACGAGCCTGCTAGGCCCTCCAGGGGGGCGGGGGTAGGGCGCGCCTACCGGGCTCGTAACTCCCTCGTGGCTCTTCTGGCCTTCTTCCAAAGCTTCGGGAGTCTCTTTTGGTCCAAAAAAATCATCGCAAAAGTTTTATTCCATTTGGACTCCATTTGATATTCCTGTCTGAAAAAGGTCAAAAACAAGGAAAAAACAGGAACTGGCACTGGGCTCTAGGTCAGAAGGTTAGTCCCAAAAATAATATAAAATAGCATATTCATGCATACAAAACATCCAAAGTTGATAATATAATAGCATGGAACGATCAAAAATTATAGATATGTTGGAGACGTATCACGGGGCACCCGATGCACTCGGTGAGACCGTGTGGAATACGGAAGAGTACACAAGTTTGGTCACGTTCACTCGATAAGTTTGGTCACGTTCACTCGATGAGACCGAGTGAACGTGACCAAACTTTCCGAGTGACTGCATAAATCTTGTAAACCCCATTTTAAAATATGCTTTCACCATACATAAATATGATGCATTCAATTTTTATGATTCGTTTGTATCATAATTTTGCTTCTTTGCGTGCACAACTTGCTTCATACGCATCATAGTTATGCTTCTTCATTTCATATGGTTTACTTTAAGTGCTTCACACCGGTGCCTCTACATTGTGTTCAGTTTGCTTCATTGCATGCTTCATATTGTTTCTTAGGCATAATCTTTGTATCCAAATCAAACTAATCATGCTTCCTCAACTTCTACAAGGCTAGCAAGAGTGGAAGATCATGCTTTCCTAACGATGGGCTTGTCATGGTCATCGATGGTGGGCATGAAGTGTAACATGAGATCGAGCATCTCGAGTGCCCAATGTTTTGTCATCATTTTGGAAGCAAACTAGCAACACAAACACTAGGTTGTTCAAGTTCAAGGGCGTCGTTCCCTCGTTGGTGACAGTGTCGCTGCTCTCCACGGGACTCTTAGGGCTCACAATGTAGACACCAACAGACATGTAACTATATATTATTCTTTCTCACATATGTTACTATGGCAATGAACTTTTGCTTGAGCCGCCGCTAGAGTATGTTTCAACCAACATTAAAGTATGCTTCAAACAATGTTGTGTTTCTTATCTTGGCAAATTGTACTGACATTTTGATTCTTTTGGATAATTTTATTTTTTGACCTATGTTGGTGTGTGCTTCATTGCATCTCTTCTCATGGGTGCTTTCATTGTATATACATTTTGTTGCACTGTTTCTAGACGTGCTTGTTAGTTTTTCATACAATTAGGATGATGTTACTATGAATATGAGTGGTGGCTAAATTGTTGATGATGTACTCGACAAGACACAAAAGTGAAACATACTATCGTAATATTATTTTTGTTGTTTTTGCCTACAGAGTTGTAAATTATTGTTCACATCGGCTGAAGTTTGTTTCGATGCTTCGTCCTTCTGTTTGTGCTCCGAGTGAACGCGACTAAACTTGTGTACTCTTTTGTATTCCACACGGTCTCACCGAGTGCACGGGGTGCCCCGTGAAAAATTTGCTGACATCCATTCGGTCTGTCTGAAGTAACACTACAGCTTCTGTCATTGATCTTGTTTTGGCTCTGCGGGTCGAATACGACCTCGGGTTAAGATGATTTTTATATCAAAATCAACCGTTTCGACGAGAAGAAGATTTTTCATGTTGATAAATTTTCCATTTGAGGCCATCTTAATCATCTTTTGTGCCCCTCACACTCTTCGATCTCCTGGAGGCCGACGGGCCTTCTTCGACCAACCGCGGGCCGACAGATGGCTCTTCGGCCACCCGTAGGCCGACAGACCCACTTCGACCTCCCACAGGCCGATAGGTCCCCCGTCGGCCCACCAAAGGCTGACGGGTGGTCGTTTTGACATTTAAAAAAAACACATTTGCTTTTCAAATCTCTCCCTAATAATAAAGCAAATAGGGTTTCTGGTCGTCCGTCGTGGCATTTTTATGAAAAGGTCCCTATCGTTTCAGGTAATTAACCCGCGGTCCTTTCGTAAGTCGGATCGAACCGTTTTTCACTTTTTATGAAAACCCCCCTGTATTTAATCCGACCGCTCCCCTACGGCGATGCTGATCGTCGCCGCCGCCTGCTCGGCCCGGTCCTCCCCCGCCTCCTCGTCGCCCTGCTCCTCGCGTCCGCCGCCGCATTGCTCCCCGGTGCGGCCGGCGATGCGGCCAAGGCGGCCGACGAGGGCCGCGTGGGCGAGGCGGTCGCGGCGGTGGAGCGCGCGGATGCCACGGCCGCGGCCCTGGGGGCGGCCCAGGCCAACGGGGAGGCAGCGCAGGGCAATGGCACGAACAAGGAGAACAGCCTCGCCGACATGATCGACCGCGCGCTGGAGAAGGAGTTCCCCGACTCAGAGGGCGACCAGGGCGGCGGAGGTGTGTGGATCTGAGTCCCGCCGTCTCCCCGCGATCCGCCTCGCGGGCTCCGTGGCTCGGGGATCTGGTTTCGGCGCGCCCTGGCATGTGTCGGCGGCCGGCTGCCTAGCCATGATATACATTTTTGGTAGTTGTGATAGTTGTGTATCATTCTCTCTCCCATGTCATTTGGACTATGAATATAACCTGCCCTTGCATGGTCATTCACCAGTCAGGTGTTAGGCTTGTACAAGGAATCGTGAAGGATGTACAACCCGACAAATTAATCCTGGACAACGGAGAGGAGGTTCCTTATGGTTTGCTTGTATGGTCTACTGGAGTTGGTGCTTCATTATTCGTCAAGTCATTGCCATTTCCTAAGTCAGCTGGAGGAAGGTATAATTAATTGGTATGACCTTACAATTAATTACTGTTTGCAGGATCGGTATAGATGAGTGGTTACGTGTTCCTTGAGTGCCAGATGTATTCGCTGTTGGTAATTGCTGTGGATTCCTTGAAAGCACTGGCAAGGAAGTTCTCCCAGCCTTAGCTCAGGTAATTTCACGAACTATCTTGACGCAGTTCAAGAGTATGAAAGCATTTTGTCAAAGTTACTATCTCAGAAAGAAAAAATGGTCTTATGTATTGTTTCCTCTTTCCTGAAGTGCAACAGAACTGGGTGGAATAGAAACGTAGCATAAGACAAAATTGAACAGATGATTATACATCCCATCAAATTGCAGACACTTGGGCTGTTGGGCATGACATAAGACTATCTCTTTGCAATGCTGCATATCAGTCATGCATTCTAGGATTTTGTTCCTTCTCTTTCAGACGAAAGGCCTGTCATTTTTCTATGTACATATAATGTGCCGCTTGTACTCCTGAATAGGTTGCCGAGCGACAAGGCTTGCACCTTGCTCGCCTGCTCAACAGTGTGATGAAAGCTGGAGGAGGGCATGCAAACTCCCAGGTTGAAGTTGATCTAGGTCCAAAGTTTGTGTATAAGCATCTAGGGAGTATGGCAACCGTTGGAAGGTACAAAGCTCTGGTGGATCTGAGGCAAAGCAAGGTTGGTTGCTCCTCCGTTCTTTGTGAATCTTTGCAATTCACTAGACGCCCAGGAGTCGAATTGAGCGATTTTTTCCCTATTCACAGGGCTCGAAGGGCATATCCATCGCAGGATTTGCAAGTTGGTTCATCTGGCGCTCGGCATACCTGACTCGTGTTGTCAGCTGAAGAAATAGGCTCTATGTGGCTATAAACTGGCTGACCACGATGATATTCGGCCGTGACATAGGCCGTATCTAGGGTATCTATCTGTAGATATCTGGGATCTGAACCGTACGGACTACATACGAACGCTAAAAGAAACATAGGTCTTGATCACATTGCATCTTTTTTTCCCTCCTGTTCCTCTCTCTATCCCTTTCAGACTTGTCACCCACGTGAGTTCCAAATGCACAAATTTTCTTTTGTAAATTATGAATAAATGAGAATGAGATGCAATTTGATGGTCTTCAAGTTACTTGGTGTGTACACGGTGAATATGTATGCAACTGTAATTTCTTTGCTCAGGAATGAGTGATCAGTCTCCATGAATCTTACTGTACATGTTATAAACGCTAGTCGTCCGTCGTGGCATTTTTATGAAAAGGTCCATGTCGTTTCAGGTAATTAACCTGCAATCCTTCTGTAAGTTGGGTCGAACCGTTTTTCACTTTTTATGAAAACCCCCTGTATTTAATCCGACCGATCCCCTATGGCAATGCTGATGCGTCGCTGCCGCCTGCTGGGCCCGGTCCTCCCCCGCCTCCTCGTCGCCCTGCTGGGCCGAGGCAGCCGACGAGGACCACGTGGGCGAGGCGATGGAGCGCGCGGACGCCACGGCCCTGGCCCTGGTGGTGGCCCAGGCCGTCGGGGAGGCAGCGCAGGGCAATGGCACGAACAAGGAGAACAACCTCGCCGACATGATCGACCGCGCGCTGGAGAAGGAGTTCCCCGACTCGGAGGGCGACCAGGGCGGCGGAGGTGAGTGGATCTGAGTCCCGACGTCTCCCCGCGATCCGCCTCACGGGCTTCGTGGCTCGGGGATCTGTTTTCGGCGCGCCCTGGCATGTGTCGGCGGCCGGCTGCCTAGATCTCGGCCCCGGCTGCCGCGCTTTGCTGGGAATTGGCGAATCATGCCTGTTTATGGGTCTTTGCATTGAGCTGGCATGTGCTGACCTCTGCTGCTATGATTTTGCATAGACGGACCCCGGCAGCTTCAACAACACGGTCGTCGAGAAGCAGGTGATTCATCTGTACAGTTTTATTTGTGTGTGGTCGGATTGTTCGTTTACAATGATTATGGAACCTGGTTGAATTTTGCATTATTATGATGCTCATGGAATGGTTGTTCATGTCTTGCTGTCTCTCCAGATTTAGGAGGAGCACACGAGGTCGGCGGCGGCGGCCTGTCTAATCCGGCGACAGAAGGAGCACACCAGGCCGACGACGGTCCCGAGACCACCACAGCAGGCCGACAAGACAGCGTCGCCGGCCGACGACGGCATCCGCGAGGAGGTGGCAGCCTCCGCCCAGAACGGGAGGCCCGGATCCGAGCCATCGGCCGCGGCTGAGGTGGAGGTACAGCTCTTCCGCCGCGGCCGGGGGCCGGTGGCCGTGTTCCGGTCGCCCCTGTGCGGGTACACGCAGGACCAGCTGGAGGTGGGGGACATCCTGGAGAAGCACGGCCTTAAGTCCGTCTTCGCCTTCGACGCCGCCTCCTGCGCGCGCTGTGTCGCCATTCATTCAACCCCCCGCAACGGCAGCTCCCTCCTCCCCTACGCCGCCGACTCCACCATCTTCCTCGACGGCGAGCCCGAGGTAAGTCTCCACACCTATTTTGTGTGGGGTGTTTTGAGGGTTGGGGATTGATTGGATCTTCTGTGGCAGTTGTATAGCAATAGGATGGTAGTTGCCTCATTTTTCCATTCCAATTGCGAAATGGGAGGGTGGTATCGGCATGCCCACAAGCAACTCGCAACCTTTGTGCACAACCCAGCAGTTTATGAGAGAAATTTATTGCTTCAACCATTTCCACATACAAGCAAAGTACCAATTAAATCTGAGTTCGGTGCAGGTTTTCTGATGTGTTTATCTTTCCACCTTTTCAGTTAGTTGATTATGGTCATGATGGATGTCTTTTGATGCTCCAAGTCTGTTTGGATGAAGTGTTGTTGAATGACAGGGAGGCCAAAAACTTGCAGATGAAGCATGATCTTTTATCCTCCACTTTCAGATATTGTCTGGATAAAACTTACTTCAGCACTTGTTTCTGTGAGGCACTAATACGGATAAAAACTGTTACCGATGGCCTCCTTGAGACTCTGTCGAGTGTACTGGAACTCTCAGCAGCCAAGAAAGTCGGTATTGGTCTTGCACAGTCAGATTCTGATAATTCAGGAATGAAGCTGAAAGGTAAACACTAGGTGGTGAAGTTAAACTCTGTGTTGAGTGTGTCAGGGTTGCTTCTTCTTTTTTCAGTTGTTCGTTGACATCTACATTATTTTCATCATTCCAGGGAAACAATTTGCAATTGCTCAAATTGAGGAGTTGTGTTTGAATCCTGATCAATCGATATCAAACGACCAAATTCATGAAATTGCCGTCTTCCTTCACCAAACCGATGGCCTGACAAAGCATATGGATACTTTTAGTAACATTGCTTCTCTTCTAGAAATTGGACAGAGTCCTTTTTTTGCTCCCATCCTCAAGGAGCAGTATGATGCTGAGTCAATAAATCCTTCAAGGTGTTTAATCTTTCACTAACATACAAGTGAGTTGACTGTAAGATCATGAGGGAGGGGGGATGCGCGGGCTTTTCAAATACAAAATTCATGATCGAAAAGTCAACAATCTAACCCGGTGCAACGCACTTTTACTAGTTTATTATAAAATACGTAGTAGTTTAGAAAATATCTGTGATGGTCCGGCTGCCTGCATGGGCATGGCCACGGTGCAGAACAGGGAGAAGACACGGGTGGTAGACAATTTTTGTGTGGGCTTCCCAGGCTTGGATCAACAACAATTATGTTTGTACACATTGCTTGCTGAATCAACAACAATTACGTTTCTCACACCAAGCATTGTCCTCTGTAGGCGAAAATTGTTGTACATTTGTACACATATCTCTGTAACTGATCCATATGAAGCACTAGTGGGGACGGGGCCTTTAGCCCCGGCCCATAAGGGGCTTTAGTCCCGGTTCACCAACCGGGACTAAAGGGGCACGACTAAAGACCTAACATTTTCGTCCCGACCCTCTTACACGCCGGGACTAAAGGTGCTCCACGTGGGCGCCTCGTAGCGCCCCAGGGGCAGGCCCTTTAGTCCCGGTTCGTTATACGGACCAGGACTAAAGATTTTCAGATTTTGCTGGTTTTTGGATTTTTTTGAATGAAATTATTTTTGGGTTTTAGAGTTTTAGGGTTTAGGTGTTGGGAAGATTAACGTGATGCCTCGTTTGGTGTTCGGAAATTAGTTTTCATATAATTTAAATAGAAATAATTATGCATATATATATAAGATTAACTTATCTTACAAGCGATCATATATATACAATTATATGGAGATATGAATTATCGGGACTAGAGCCCGTCTATTCGATTACATGGACGAACATCAGTAATGGCCCTTAGCTACACTAAATCGTCATTTGTCTTCTATAGCTTCCGTCCTCAGAAATCCCGCAAGCTCCTCTGCAACAGCAATCGCGCGTTGCTGTGGTAGGACCTTCGTTCTCATGGCCGTGTGCTATATAAGAAGAGGAGATGAATATGAATATCAATCATGATAACAAAGAATGACGGGTAAAAATAGAGGTGTGAATGTTCATTGCTTACGTCGAATCTGTGATCCTTGAACTCAGAGGTAAACGTGCAAATGGTCTCGCAAACATAGTATCCGCATAGATGCGTTCCCCGTGGCTGCTGGTCACACTTTACGAGAATAGAATATATATAATCAAAATAATAATCTAGCATCATAAATGTATTGAAAATTAATAGAAGTATATCATACTACTACTTACCTGAGCCGCTCTAAAGGTCAGCTTCTCAGGAAAGTTACCGGGAGTCACGCACTTGAACCGCTTCCAAACCCTGCCCGACAAGGATAATGATTTGCTAAGTTTTTCATCAATTGATATATCAGAAAATCATCGAAAGAGACCGGTAGAGCGCAAGAATGATTAAAATTACCCTTGAAGCATGTCCTGCAGGCTTTGGAACTGTTCCAAGGGTCTCGATAATGGGTCGAAGGCATCAACTCTTCCCTTATCAATTTGAATGTCCAACAGAATCCAATGGAAGCTGCACATGTATATATATATATATATGTGTGTGTCAGTAACTTATCAATTACACTTATAAGTGAATGGACACAACACAGTACAGACCCTCACCTGAAGTTGTATGGAAACAGTATGTGGTCACAGAAATTTTGATCTGTTAGAAACCTTAGAAGGTTTTCCTCCGTCTCCTTGGGTTTGTCAGTTAGCGTTGCTATATGTATTTTATCTGGGTCAATAAACCCAATATTTAGGATGCTCTTACTTTTACACTCCAGAATCTTCATTCTGCATAATAGAGTACAAGTTATATATAGACAATGAATTGAAATAACTAAACAAGTTATATGTAGACAACGAATTAAAAAACTTACAGACAATAGCAACTCATAAGCGATTTGTCGAGGGCGTCGCCATTGTACATCTAGAAGAGTTCATCAAAGTCGATATGGATTTCTTCGGAGCGGCCGTAGTACTCCCGTGGGACACTCAGCACGATCATCGTTCTCCCATTCTTTGATTCACTTAAGTACCATTTATGCAAGTAACACATATTTGTTGGGAGATCATCTTTGCTGACCAAAGGCTCTCCCATGACAAACTGTGGCTTAGGGGCTACCACAGCCTTGGGTATCCTGTCGTCTTGGGAAGCCAGCAAATCTTCAACCGAGATACCACATTCATCCGCCAACTCCTTTGCTCTTTCAAAAGCTTGCCCCTGCACCGGAGGGGGAACATTCTCGGTTAACACCTTGAGGGGTGGGATCGACTGTTTGGCCTGTTGTCCAAGCTGAGGAACGTCTGATTTTTTCTTGCTTGTAGTTGAACTTGATTTGCTCCCACTTGCACTTGCACGTGAGCTGCTCTTTTTCACTTCCTTCTGCAATGTGCGTGTATAGTCATCAGGCTTATAGTGTAAGTCATACTGTGATGGAGTGGTTATGAAGTCTTTTGCCCATGCTATGTGCTTCTCGGTGTATTCCGGGCGGGGCTCGGGTTCCTTCCTTTTCATCTGCGCATCATGTTGTTCCTTTGCTATCCTGGTGTTTTCCTCGGGGGTACGATCATAAGGTCTGATAGGAAGATTAGCATGAGGTACCTGTGGGAGGGGCGACAATTTGCGCTTTGGGGAGCTCCGTCGCTTAGAAATCATCGACGGAGCGTTCTTGCTGGCACGCTTCCGCTTAGTATCATGTGCGGGCGGCGGCGGAGACGGACGACCCAAGTCCGGCGGCGGTGACCGAGATGGACTCGTGTTTTGCTGGCCGACGTCATGTGGAGGGCTTGGAGGTAATGGAGGTGTAGGTGACCTGCGACGACTCGGAGGCGGTGTTGTCCTTGGGGCCGAGCCTGGGAGCTTGATGTAGTTCTTGTCCCATAGGATGACTCCACCCAGTACTTCTCCGAGTGTCCTCTCATCTTCGGGTCCAGCTATGTCGAGCTCCATATCATTAAACCCCGTCATGATTTCATCCACCCCGACTTTAGCAAAGCGAGCTGGAATCTCACGGCCATGCCAGCGTGCATCAGGGCCAGAAGGTAAAGCTTGTCCGACGGCCACTTTCATGGATATGTTCTTGAATTTCTGATGGAGTTCACATGATGTTGACTCCTTGATTCCATCCACGGGGTAGCCGGGACCGCCATCTATCATTCTTCGTTCATCGTCGGGCGGGGCCTCAGATTCAGCCACGCTGCTTTTCCGCTTAGATGGGGCGCCGGTAATATCAAGTGCAGGATCTTCCTGGCGCGGTGTTCCTCTAAGCTCATCAATCTGCTTCTATTGCTCGTTAATCCTCGCAAGAAACTGGTTAAACTTGTCATTCTCCTCATCCTGCTGCCGCTTCTTTGCTCTCTCTCAGCTTCTGTAAGTGTCTTGGTCTCTGGCAAACCCAAGCCACCACGGGTAAGAAGGACCGAAGCCTCATGTTCGTCCTCCATGTTCGTCATTGCCGAGGACCAGTGTGAGCAAATCTTTATCTCTATCTGAAGTGAACTTTCTTTGTCCCTCCTTAATTTCTTTCACTATCATTTTCCAATTCTCCCTGGGTATCCTAAGCTCGTCATTGCAGATGAGGTCCCCTGTTGTTTCGTCGTACAACCCACCATGCCCAAGGAACCAATTTCTTGCTCTCAATTCCCACTCATCACGGAGTGGTTCAGGTACGATGCCTTTATCTATCAGATCTTGGTCTTTCTTATCCCACTTTGGGATGGCAGTCTCATAGCCCCTTGGCCCCAGCTTGTGGTGATATTTCTTCTTGTCGGCATTTATCTTGTTCTTTTCTGATAATGCCTGGGCATCTTCTGACTCCTTGTACTCTTGAAATGCCTTCCAGTGATTCGCCTGCTTGGCTAGATACCCCTCGAATACTGGCACTTTCTGTGTCTTCAGATAGTTTTTCCATAGCTTCTTCTTCCAGCTACGGAACAGTTCGACCATCTTCTTCAGAGTCCACTGCTTGACTATGGCCCTCAGTTTGTCTGCGGCGTCTTCATTCTCACATTCTGGCAGGTTGAAATGTGACATGAGATCATTCCAAAGATTATCTTTGTACCTTTCGGTGACATAGTCACTATCGGCTGCCCCTTTGCGCTTGTTCCACTCCCGAACGCTGATCGGGACGTGATCCCTAACGAGAACTCCGCATTGCTTCTTGAATCTGTCAGCAACATTCTTAGGAAGCTTGGGTTCGCCCGTAGGAAATATCACCTCAAATGTGTAATGCGTCCGTGCATCCAACTTTCTAGTCGGGCCTCGTTTCATAGTTTTGCTCGATGTGGAGGCCTAAGAGGGAGAAACATTCGTCAGATGAATGTATATGTATACAATATAGAGCTATCTCCAATATTTTTCACATATTACAAATGATTGTCGAACTTCATATGTATACCTCGCCGGACTTCTCCTCTTCACCGGCTTCTCCATCAGTGGACCTATCACCTTCTCCGTCATTGGACCTATCTCCTGCCCCATCGGCTTCATCTTCGTGTCGCTCAACCTCCATTCCAACGTCCTGGTTTAGATATGACGACGGATATTCAGCTGGTTCAACGTCGGGGCGCTCAATAAAGTAGTATTCAAATTAGCACGCATTCAATTATAAGCTAATACATCATCACTTTTGTTCGTACATCGTCGAATATTATCACTAATACTCCTCGAATACTATCATACATATAGCATCACTAATACATCTAGAACCGTAGCGCCCGACGGGTATTGGCGCGGGTGGTGGACACCCAAAGAGAAGGAACCATCACAGGATCATAGCTCCAGTGAGATCCCCGAAGAACCTGCCAGGTATGCTCGAACCTTCCCTCCAACGCAACCATGTAGCGACGGACGTGCTCATCCTCCTCGCTGACACGGTGACGTACCACCTCCGCGGTGTCCGGAAGCTTCGGCACCCTCACTGGCCCACGCGATCGCCACCAAACAAGGATCGGGTCAACGACGGGCTAGATCCTCACCAACCTACGCCCCCCGGAAGGTAGCACCTCCCAATACCAGCCGGGTTGAGCCCAGTCCCGGACAGGGCCCCTCTGATCAAGCAAGTGTCCTCCGCCGAGTCGACGACGAGGATGCGGGATAGGCATCGTAAAATGAACTAAAAAAATAAACTAGTTCTATTAATTTTCTTGCTAAAAATAAACTATTAACACTTAAGCTTTTACAATAGCAAAATTAAACTATTTACACTTAAGCATATACAATAGCAAAATTAAGCAATAATCAAAGAAACACTATTAACGCTTAAGCATATACACTATACAATAGCAAAATTAAATGACAAAAAAAATATTTCTTCTTCTTGTAACCCTAAACTAATTTTTCCTCTTCTTCTATTTCTCCTCTTCTTCTACTTCTTCTTCTACTTCTACTTCTCCTCTTCTTGTAGTACTTCTCCTCTTCTCTTCTTCTACTTCTCCTCTCCTCCTCTTCTAATTTTTTCTCTTCTTCTACTTCTCCTCTTCTTCTATTTTTCCTCTTCTTCTCCTCTCCTCCTCTTCTTATTCTTCTTTTTCTTCTGTTCTTCTCCTCCTCTTCTTATTTTCATTTTTCCTAATCTTATTTTCTTATTTTTGTTCATATTTTTTCTTCTTGTAACCCTAACCTAATTCTAAATATTACTAACCCTAATAATCTAGCACAAACCTAATAACAATAGGAATTAAATGACAAAAAAATCTTTTTCTTTTTCTTCTTTTCTTCTCCTTTTTCTTCTTTTCTTCTCCTTTTTCTTCCTTTAATTCTTCTCCTTTTTCTTCTTCTCTTCTCCTTTTTCTTCTTTTCTTCTACTAGCCGGAGTGTTGGGGAGGAGGGGGAGGGGGGCTTACCGGCCGGAGGTGTCGACGGCGCGCGGCGAGGAGGACGGCGCGGAGGACGGCGCGACGGCGAGGAGGACGGCGCGGCGGCGAGGAGGACGGCGAGGAGGACGGCCGACGGCGAGGAGGACGGCAGGCGGCGGCGAGCAGGACGACGGGCAGCCTGACGGCGTCGTCGAGTTCGTCGTTGTGCCGCGCCGGGCAGGAGAACGAGAGGAAGAAGAAGAGAAATGGACGATTTGGGTTGGAAATTTTCGAAGTCCCGCTTATATAGGTGGATCTTTAGTCCCGGTGCGTGGCTCGAGCCGGGACTAAAGACCCCCTTTAGTCCCGGGTGGAGCCACGCCCCGGGACTAAAGGCCTCTTTTCGGGCAGACCAAGAGGCGAGAAGCAGGGGGTCTTTAGTCCCGGTGCTTGGCTCCAACCGGGACTAAAGGGTGTCTGTAGTCCCGGGTCGTGGCTCCAACCGGGACAAAAGCCCCTCCTCGGCTGCACGATAAGTTTAGTCCCACCTCGCCCAGCGAGGGGGACAAACACTTGTTTATAAGCCTCGTCGCAGCTTGTCCATCGAGCTCCTCTCTAAAGCACGCTTACGGGCCTAAACTTACTGAAAATTGAAACTATATTCGAAATTGTGGATAAAATTCAATCTAAATTCAAAGTGAATTCAGGTTGAATTTTGTCAATGATTTCTCATATAGTTTCAATTTTTTCTATTTTCAAAATTAATAATTTTGACTGTCCAAACTATTAACTTATTTTGTTATTTTCAATTAAAAACTATGTTTATTAAAAATTCTTTTTGCATATTTGAGAATTTGACAAAACTATGATAATGAAAAGTGTTTCAAATTGAATAAATAATGCAAAACTATTTTTTATTTTCATAATTAATAATTTTGACTATCCAAACTATTATCTATTTTGTTATTTTCAATTAAAATCTATGTTTATTACAAATTCTTTTTGCATATTTGAGAAATTGACAAAACTATGATAATGAAAATTGTTTCAAAATAAATAAATAATGCAAAATTATTTTTTATTTTCATAATTAATAATTTTGACTATCCAAACTATTATCTATTTTGTTATTTCCAATTAAAAACTATGTTTATTAAAAATTCATTTTGCATATTTGAGAATTTGACAAAACTATGATAATGAAAAGTGTTTCAAATAGAATAAATAATGCAAAACTATTTTTTATTTTCATAATTAATAATTTTGACTATCCAAACTATTATCTCTCGAAGTAAGAGCGTTTCGAACGAGAACTCATCTCTTACGAAGGGATTTCATTTTTTTTTGAACTTATTTGAACTCCATACTTTTTGTGTGTTCAAAATGCACCATTCAAAGGCACATCACAAAATTTCAACAATTTGTGACTTCATTTGGTATATTTCGTGCATTTACTTATTTTTTTTGAGCTAGTTGACCCTGAAATTGAAAAGCACTACAAATGAACTCTGAAAATGTCGAAAGTTGGCATGCTATCATCATTTCACCCACATAGCATGTGTTAAAAATTTGAGAGGGCTACGACAAAAACTGGATGCAGTTCGTGTACAAAACGGACAATCTCTCTCGAAGTAGCATCGTTTCGAACGAGAACTCATCTCTTACAAAGGGATCTCATTTTTTTAAACTTATTTAAACTCCATACTTTTTGTGTGTTCAAAATGCACCATTCAAAGGCACATCACAAAATTTCAACAATTTCTGACTTCACTTGGTATATTTCGTGCATTTATTTATTTATTTTTGAGCTAGTTGACCCTGAAATTGAAAAGCACTACAAATGAACTCTGAAAATGATGAAAGTTGGCATGCTATCATCATTTCACCCACATAGCATGTGTTAAAAAGTTGAGAGGGCTACGACAAAAACTGGATGCAGTTCGTGTACAAAACGGACAATCTCTCTCGAAGTAGCAGCGTTTCGAACGAGAACTCATCTCTTACAAAGGGATTTCATTTTTTTTAACTTATTTGAACTCCATACTTTTTGTGTGTTCAAAATGCACCATTCTAAGGCACATCACAAAATTTCAACAATTTCTGACTTCATTTGGTATATTTCGTGCATTTACTTATTTTTTTTGAGCTAGTTGACCCTGAAATTGAAAAGCACTAAAATGAACTCTGAAAATGATGAAAGTTGGCATGCTATCATCATTTCACCCACATAGCATGTGTTAAAAAGTTGAGAGGGCTACGACAAAAACTGAATGCAGTTCGTGTACAAAACGGACAATCTCTCTCGAAGTAGCAGGGTTTCGAAGAAGGAGAAGCGACCCCCACGCCACGTGGTTCCGCTGCACGCCACGTGGTTCCGCTGCACACCACGTGGGACTAATGGTCTTTCATTTTTAAATGACTGTTTTAATCAAAAACAGATCTGTTACAAAAGGGATTTCATTTTTTGAACTTTTTTGAACTGAAGACTTTTTGTATATATATGTGGTCGAAATGCATGATACCATGAAGTTAGAAAGGGCTAAACCATTCAAAAGTAGCAAATGAAGTTAGCAAAGGGCTAAACCATTCAAAAGTAGCCAATGAAGTTAGAAAGGGCTAAACCATTCAAATTTGGAAACTATAATGGCACAAACAAAAACTAGACATATATAAATTGGTCCAAGAAGTACATGATACTAGTCCAAACAGTACATAATAATAGCTACCATAGATATATATACAAGTGTTCGACGTTCAGAACACTACTCGTCTGAATCATCTGAATCAGAATGTCCACCTTCCTCGAGGTGACGCTGGCCATAGTGGACGACTCGAATCTTGCGGTACAACTCGTATGAAACGTATGCATCTTTTGCTGCATACTCAATGTTGATATCATCAAGTGGGCCCTTCTCCCAAAGTCTGTGCTGAGACTTTGGGAAACTGGTTTTCATATCACCATATGACTCGTCGATCAAGGCAACTGCCATATGAGCCATCGAAGTCCTGTCATGTCGAAGCCTGAATATCGTTTGGAGATCAACGAGGTATCTCAATACCGAAGCTGTGCCTCATCTTCAGCTTGTCGTTCCTTATGTCAACGGAAGCAAAAGTGATGCCGCTGCGAAGGAACTCCATGAGTTTTGGACAATGTTTGTCACTCCTGCAACAGAAACAAATTAAAATGGAACAAATGTTACATACTGCTGCAATAAGGAAACATGTTTCACTACAACTAAAGAGAAACTTATCTTTAGGATTCAAATAGAACGTATGCAATGGAACCTAGAGAGATCACTATAGCTATCCAATGGAACCTAGAGAGATCAATACCTATATGCAATTTTCATGACTATGACATATCATATTGCTATCCAATGGAACCTAGAGAGATCACTAGCTATATTCAATTTTCATAACCTTGGATCAAAGAACACCGCATAAAATTGTATCACTACAACTATGATTTCAATGGAACATATTGAACCAATCAAAATTTTCAGATTGTGGAACACTATTCCAATCAGATTGTGTTCCCTTCAACTAATCAAAATTGTTTCACTACAACTATTTGAAGCGAACCAACTATGATTCCAATGGAACATATTAAACACTAGTTGATTCTAATACGATTTTTTAGATTGTGGAACACTATTTCAATCAGATTGTGTTCCCCTTCAACTAATCAAAATTGTTTCACTACAACTATTTGAAGGGAACCAACTATGATTCCAATGGAACATATTAAACACTAGTTGATTCTAATACGATTTTTCAGATTATGGAACACTATTCCAATTAGATTGTGCTCCCCTTCAACTAATCAAAATTGTTTCACTACAACTATTTGAAGGGAACCAACTATGATTGAAACAAATAAACTTACAATGTCATTATCTTGGATCAAAGAAAGCCTCAAAACTTACCTCGCCCATTGGAAGATCAAGACATGGCGTGGGAAGCATAGTTGGATGACGGCAACACCGCGTTGATCGGCCGTGTACTCCAGATCAATCCCCAAGAACTTCTCATGATCCGCTGCATGGTCAAACCATCGTTCCTTCAACTGTTGAAGAAAAAACGGCACCTCCCTGCTCAGGTTTGTGTACACGACACGGAGCTTGGTCGTGCCATGTGCGAGCACCTCATGAAAGCTAGTTGGCATGGTGGAAGAAGAGAAGGGAAGAAGAGAGGAGAAGAACAGAGAGGGCGACGCGAGAGAGAAGAAGAACAGAGAAATGGCGACTGTACGCTTCAGTTCGTGCTTTTCATCGCCCGAAACGACGCGGGATGCAAACCGTTTGGGCCTTTAGTCCCGGGTTGAGCCACCAACCGGGACTAAAGAGGTATACCAAACGGTTGCCACCACTACGGCAGGCCACGTGTTAGGCCTTTAGTCCCGGGTTGAGCCACCAACCGGGACTAAAGAGGTATACCAACGGTCGCCACCACTACGGCAGGCCACGTGTTAGTCCTTTAGTCCCGGGTTGAGCCACCAACCGGGACTAAAGGGGGATACGAACGGTTGCCGCCACCACTGCCCGCCGCGTAGCCCTTTAGTCCCGGTTAGGGACACGAACCGGGACTAAAGGATCCTTACGGGCCGGGACTAAAGCCTCGAGGGAGGCATTGAGAATTGGGTCGACGTGGCCGGGCCTTTAGTCCCGGCCCAAACACTGGTGGAAAAACAGGCTTCCGTCCAGCCCCATAAGTCGCGAAGCTGTAGGAACCGCGACTAATGGGACCTTTAGTCGCGGTTCTGGAGGTGAACCGCGACCAAAGGCCTGGGCCCAGGGCGCTCGGTGGCCAGCTGGTGCACGTGAGGGGCTTTAGTCGCGGTTGGCCACGACAACCGCGACTAAAGGCCTTCGGGCACCTTTAGTCACGGTTTGTCAGGCCAACCGCAACTAAAGCCCCTCCCCTATATATACCCATCCAGCAGCCAACACTTAGCCATTTAGAGCCATTCTCTTCACACTTAGGGTTTAGGTTTGCTTTTGGTTCCTCTTATGCACATAAGGTGTTTGATGAAATGCCCCAAGAGCATGAAACAAACATGACATGAAGTGTTGGAGCCACACTCCTCGATCGCGGTTAGCAACTTGATGAACCTTTGATGTGTCATTGATAAAATATGCATGTGTGTAGTTCATTGTTTAATTTATATTGTTTGTAGCTAGTTAGTTTAACAAATGCATGATGGTTAATTATATATTTTATATTATAATAATGCAGATGAATCGGCAATGGATGTACGTTAACCGACTCTCCGGCGAGTTCACTACGGGTTTGAAAGATTTCCTCATAGTGGCTAATGCGAACAAGCGGGGGGGTTTTGTTATCTGTCCATGTGTTAACTGTAAGAATCAGAAGGGTTACTCTTCCTCAAGAGATGTTCACATGCATCTGCTTCGGCACGGTTTCATGCCAAGCTATAATTGTTGGACCAAGCATGGAGAAAGAGGGGTTATAATGGAAGAAGATGAAGAAGGGGATGATTTCATCGATGAAAGCTATCTTGCTCATTTCGGTGATACTTTCATGGAGGATGCTGAAGGTGAAGGGGAAGGTGAAGAAGAGGCACGTGATGATCCCGTTGATGATCTTGGTCGGACCATTGCTGATGCACGGAGACGCTGCGAAACTGAAAAGGAGAGGGAGAATTTGGATCGCATGTTAGAGGATCACAGAAAGGCGCTGTACCCCGGATGCGATGATGGTCTGAAAAAGCTGGGCTGCACACTGGATTTGCTGAAATGGAAGGCAGAGGCAGGTGTAGCTGACTCGGCATTTGAAAACTTGCTGAAAATGTTGAAGAATATGTTTCCAAAGGATAACGAGTTGCCCACCAGTACGTACGAAGCAAAGAAGGTTGTCTGCCCTCTAGGTTTAGAGGTTCTGAAGATACATGCATGCATCAACGACTGCATCCTCTACCGCGGTGAATACGAGAATTTGAATGAATGCCCGGTATGCACTGCATTGCGTTATAAGATCAGAGGCGATGACCCTGGTGACGATGTTGAGGGCCAGAAACCCAGGAAGAGGGTTCCCGCCAAGGTGATGTGGTATGCTCCTATAATACCACGGTTGAAACGTCTGTTCAGGAACAAAGAGCATGCCAAGTTGTTGCGATGGCACAAAGAGGACCGTAAGTCGGACGGGGAGTTGAGACACACCGCAGATGGAACGCAATGGAGAAAGATCGACAGATGGTTCAAAGATTTTGCAGCTGACGCAAGGAACATAAGATTTGCTCTAAGTACGGATGGCATGAATCCTTTTGGCGAGCAGAGCTCCAGCCATAGCACCTGGCCCGTGACTCTATGCATCTACAACCTTCCTCCTTGGTTGTGCATGAAGCGGAAGTTCATTATGATGCCAGTGCTCATCCAAGGTCCGAAGCAACCCGGCAACGACATCGATGTGTACCTAAGGCCATTAGTTGATGAACTTTTACAGCTGTGGGGTGGTGTCCGTGTGTGGGATGAGCACAAACAAGAGGAATTTGACCTACGAGCGTTGCTTTTCGTAACCATCAACGATTGGCCTGCTCTTAGTAACCTTTCGGGACTGTCAAATAAGGGATACAATGCATGCACGCACTGCTTACATGAGACTGAAAGTGTACATTTGCCAAATTGTAAGAAGAACGTGTACCTTGGGCATCGTCGATTTCTTTCGAAAATTCATCCAGTAAGAAAGAAAAGCAAGCATTACAACGGCAAGGCAGATCACCGGCCGAAGCCTGCGGAACGCACTGGTGCTGAGGTATTTGATATGGTCAAGGATTTGAAAGTCATCTTTGGAAAGGGTCCTGGCGGACAATCAGTTCCGAAGGGAGCTGACGGGCACGCAGCCATGTGGAAGAAGAAATCTATATTCTGGGAGCTAGAATATTGGAAAGTCCTAGATGTCCGCTCTGCAATCGACGTGATGCACGTTACGAAGAATATTTGCGTGAACCTCCTAAGCTTCTTGGGCGTGTATGGGAAGACAAATGATACAAAGGAAGCACGGCAGGACCAGCAACGTTTGAAAGACCCTGATGACCGGCATCCGGAATGGTTTCAAGGTCGTGCCAGCTACGCTCTGACCAAAGAAGAGAAGGTCATCTTTTTTGAATGCCTGAGCAGTATGAAGGTCCCGTCTGGATTCTCGTCCAATATAAAGGGAATAATAAACATGGCGGAGAAAAAGTTCCAAAACCTGAAGTCTCACGACTGCCACGTGATTATGACGCAATTGCTTCCGATTGCTTTGAGGGGGCTCCTGCCGGAAAATGTTCGAGTAGCCATTGTGAAGCTATGTGCATTCCCCAATGCAATCTCTCAGAAGGTAATCAATCCAGAAGTTCTACCACGGTTACAGAACGATGTGATCCAATGTCTTGTCAGTTTCGAGTTGGTGTTCCTGCCATCCTTCTTCAATATTATGACGCACCTCCTGGTTCACCTAGTCGAAGAGATTTTCGTTCTCGGTCCTGTATTTCTACACAATATGTTCCCCTTCGAGAGGTTCATGGGAGTATTAAAGAAATATGTTCGTAACCGTGCTAGGCCAGAAGGAAGCATCGCCAAGGGCTATGGAAATGAGGAGGTAATTGAGTTTTGTGTTGACTTTGTTCCTGACCTTAAGCCGATTGGTCTTCCTCGATCGCGGCA
The DNA here is from genome assembly GCF_904849725.1 of Hordeum vulgare subsp. vulgare. Lineage (NCBI taxonomy): Eukaryota > Viridiplantae > Streptophyta > Magnoliopsida > Poales > Poaceae > Hordeum > Hordeum vulgare. The sequence goes on along the minus strand of NC_058519.1, from coordinate 607,444,112 downwards.
CGAGGGGAGACTAAGTGGAAAAGGCACGATCGGAAGGAAATCAACGATATGTATGGACGGCCATTCTCTGACTGAAGCACACCACACTGTACTGACCAATTCTAGCTTGGTGGCTCCGTACTTTGAGAAACACAAGAATATTTTACGCTCTGACAACCCGGGGAAGCCTGAATCCTGGATTAGGAAGGCCCACATGGAGACTTTCGGCAGTTGGTTGAGAAAACATTTAATGAATGACAATGATGTTGTAGATCAGCTGTACATGTTGGCCAAGACACCATCTTCGACTATAACGACTTTCCAAGGGTACGAGATAAATGGGAATACATTTTACACGATCGCCCAAGATAAAAAGAGCACCAACCAAAACAGTGGTGTCCGCTTTGATGCAGCAACCGAGAATGGGCAAGAGGTCACATATTATGGTTACATAGAGGAGATATGGGAACTTGACTATGGACCCTCCTTTAAGGTCCCTTTGTTCCGGTGCAAATGGTTCAAGCTAACAGGAGGTGGGGTAAAGGTGGACCAGCAATACGGAATGACAATGGTGGATTTCAACAATCTTGGTTACCTTGACGAACCATTCGTCCTAGCGAAAGATGTCGCTCAGGTTTTCTATGTGAAGGACATGAGTAGCAAACCGAGGAAACGGAAAGATAAGAAAACGATCAGTACATCATGCGATGATCCAAAGCGCCACATTGTTCTTTCAGGGAAAAGAAACATCGTGGGAGTGGAGGACAAGATAGACATGTCAGAAGATTATAATATGTTTGCTGAAATTCCGCCCTTCAAAGTGAACACCGACCCAAGCATTAAGTTAAATGATGAGGATGCTCCATGGATACGGCACAATCGTAAGCAAGCAGGGACACAAGGGAAGAAATGATGTGTAATAATTTATTGTACCAAACTTTGTTGAATGGATCATGTGAATTATATTACCCGTGATGTGTTTGGTGTCCATTTTCGAATGATTCGAGATACCACTGATGATACATGAAATTTGGAGTGATTTAGTCATACTCCTGCCTAGGCGTATAATATGCATACTCGTAGTCTTCATAGCCGCCGTCGTCGTTGTACTGGTAGTCGTCGCCTTCTAAGTTGCCGCCGTCGTCGTCGCTGCTGTCGTCGCTGTCGTCGTCGCTGCTGTCGTCGCTGTCGTCGGGCGGCGCTCGTGGCTCGAACTGAGGGTAGCGCAGGCGGGGGATATCGCCGGCCGTGATGTAGTCCATGACGCTCTGCAGAGTCCGGCCGTACCACCATAGCCGACGGCCGGCCTCGTGGAAGTTCCCAGGAGGCAGACCGTCCTCGTCATACCTGGCGAGCGCCCTCTCACGCCGATTGATGAAGAAGGCGTCCCAAGTATGCTGGTTATCGGGATGCCAGCGGGGATTCATCCGCTGCTCCGGCGTGAGGTCGAGGTAGTAGTGGTTCGTGATGGCCGCCCGGCGCGCAGTACCCTGAGGGACGGGAGGGACCGGCACGCCGCCGGCGCTTAGGCTCCAGCCGGTGGGGACGCGGTAGCCCGGTGGACAAGGATAGTTCGAGGCGCAAAGCTCCTCCACCTGCTGGTAGGTTAGAGTGGGTGCGGTGGAAGCCATGAGAGAGTGATGAGAGATTGTAGAGATGTGATAATGCTGGCCAAGCCGGGCTACATATATGTAGTGAGAAATGGCGGGAAAAATGGGAGCGGGATGACAGGAGGCGGGAAGACAGGAGGCGGGAAGAAAGTGGCGGGAAGAAAGAGGCGGGAAGACAGGGAAGAAATGGCGGGAAGAAGAGGAATCCAGAGCTGGTCATCTAACCTTTAGTCCCGGCTAGTTGGTGCAACCGGGACTAAAGGCCAGACGAACCGCGACTAAAGGTCGTTGCGCGCGGGGAACGCAAAAACGACCTCTCAGCGGGCGGATAGGAGAAGAAAGGGGCGGCGCGCTCACGGCTCAGGCGAGAGGCCTCTCAGCGGGGCATCACAGCCACCGCACCAGGCAGGCGTGAGCAAGATGGGTCGAGGCCGAAGGCCGGCCCAGGCCGGGGGGGAGAGAGGCTGTGGCCAATGTTCCCTTTAAATGGATTCTCTTTTTTCTGTCCCGTTTTAGGCAGATTCAATGTATTGTCTCTATGCATATTTTTCCTACGAAAATATGCTTAGAAAACAGAAAATAAAATGTTTGAAGTTTCTATAAAAGCAATGATGATTTTTCTGAAAAGAAAAAGATAAAAGGTTCTGAAAATAAAAGAAGATTTGGGGGGGGGGGGCCTTTAGTCGCGGTTGGTCTGGCAAACCGCGACTAAAGGTTACCCTTTAGTCGCGGGTCGCCTCCCCAACCGCGACTAAAGGGGGGGGCGCGGGAACGCAAAAAACCCGCCAAAAACCCTTTAGTCGCGGTTGGGGAGGCGACCCGCGACTAAAGGGTACCTTTAGTCGCGGGTCTCGTCCCCAACCGCGACTAAAGGGGGGGGCTATAAATACAAGTGCGGGTCGCCTCCCCTGCCGCCGTCTTCTTCATCTCTCTCGTCTTCTCCGATTCCAACCGTCGCGCGCGCGCCCAAGGCCTGCCGCCGCCGTCGCCCTCGCCCTCGTCGACGCCGCCCGCCGTCGCCCTCGCCGTCGTCGCCGCCCGCCGTCGCCCTCGCCCGCGACTAAAGGGTTCACCCCTATCCTTTCATCTTTCCCGCGCCGCGCCCGCCTTCCTCGCTTCCTGTCGCCGCCTTCCTCGCTTCCTCCGCTCGAAGCATTGCGCTCGTCGCTGCGCTCATAGCCGCCCTCGTCCCCGCGCCCATCGATGCCGACAGGGCTCGCAGAAAAAGAACGTCTTGGAAGAACGTCTTGGAAGAACGTCTTGGAAGAAAAAGAACGTCTTGGAAGAACGTCTTGGAAGAACGTCTTGGAAGAAAAAGAACGTCTTGGAAGAACGTCTTGGAAGAAAAAGAACGTCTTGGAAGAACGTCTTGGAAGAAAAAGAACGTCTTGGAAGAACGTCTTGGAAGAAAAAGAACAGAGACTATCTATTTAAAAGTTTCATCGAATATAAAAAGTTTCATCGAATATGAAAAAGAACAGAGACTATCAAATATGAAAAAGTTTCATCGAATATAAAAAAGATCATCGAGTTAAAAAATCATCAGTTTAAATAATTAATCAATCTAAATTGAAAAAAATTAGCGAATTTGGAAAAGTTCACCATTTTTGGTTGAGTTTAAGACTATCTATTTTGGTTGAGTTATTGCAGGACATGATTTTGGGAATGTATCAATTATCTTTTAGATTATTTCAAGTTACTTTATTTGTGTAGTTTAAATTATGTGTGGGATCAATTGTGAGTATCAAAAAATCAACAGAAAACCAAGAAGAGAGGGAGTCATGGGACGAAAAAACAAAGGGAGTAGGAGAGGCAACGGAACCAACTCCTCTTTTAATAATGAGATAATTACATAATATTTACTCCCTCCGTTTTTAAATAATTATAGTCAAAAAAAGATAGTCTAGTTTTTTTAACTACAATTATTTAGGAACAAAGAAAGTATTTTCTTTTATGATTAAAAACTAGCAAATGAACCAGCGAATCGGCGGTCGGCCAGTGCAAAGCTGAAGCAGCAGGTTCACGGTCAAAAACTCTAGTCAAAAACTCTAGTGCAAAGCTGAAGCCATCACTGAAGCCTCTCCCCACAAGGCCTTGGGAACGTAGTGCCGAGGAAGTCGACGCGGCCGCGGCTGCTGATTTGGAGAAATGGAAGGCGGACTGCAAGAAGAAAAGAGAGCCCGAGCCCAAGCCAGTATTTTCTGATGAGCAAAAGAAGTGGGCTAAGTCATTTTTGAGCACACCGTCCCAAGCCGCGAAGAATCTGCCTGACGACTATGCACGTGAACTTCGCAGGCAGGCACTCATGTTCAAGGAGAACAAAGAGCGGGAGAAGGCCGAAAGTAAAAAAAGCGGGAAACAAGTTGCCCAGCTCGGGGAACAAAGTAAACAATCGATTGCCCCGCTTATAGTGGAAGCCGCCGGTCCGGATGCCCCCGAGATCATACAAGCTGCGGCAGCACAGGGATTGACTGCAACGAGTGCCAGAGAACAAGCGGCCAACTTAGGTATTACTCTTCGTGAACTGTTAGGCCTTGATGAGGCGCCAGTGAAGGAGGTAGTAATTACATATGTCAAGAATGGGCCTCTCATCGAGCCTGCGCAGGAAAAGGATCTACCTCCACAAATGAAAGGTCTGCTGAAATGGTACAAGGGTTACATAAAAAATAAAAACGCCAAAGATTATATTTATGCGGAAGTTAGACATGAGCATCACTTCAAACATTACTATGTACAAATTGAACTGAGTGAATTGTTCCAGCTTTTCAATCTGCGCGATCTCGACAAATCTATCATCAGTTGCTACGTTCTGTAAGTGATTTATTTCTACCCCATCTCGTTCATATTGCCTGCACTATATATATGTCCTAACTATATTGTTGTGTCCGCTATTATACATGCAGAATGAAGATTAAGGAATGCAGAGTAAGGAACATCCATGATGTTGGGTTCATTGACCCACACATCGTTAATGGACATGTGTTGGAGCATCACCCCGCCGACATGGAGGCAGACCTGTGGCAGTTTCTTACAAAGCAGGAACTCAAAAGTGATATTCTATTTCCTTACCATTTTGGGTGAGTGTTTCTGTCTTGAGCACATTCTCTTTTGTTTACTCCATGCATGGTATGTGGCCGGCTAATCGATGAGTTATGCATGACGTACTGTGCATGTATCGTGTCCGCAGGTTCCACTGGATTCTGCTAGTAATTAAAGTTAACACCTTAGAATGTCTCGTCCACGACTCTCTGAATATGGATCCAAAGCTTTGGGGCGGCATGAGAAGAATGCTGCAGAAGTAATTATTTTCATTCATTTGCGCTCTATATCGATCGGCCTATTTCGTTCATTTCCTAATATCAAGTAACTAATAACTCTCTTGTTCATTTAATTTTCTTTGCCTCGTAGGGTTTGGAGACGGTTCGTAGATACAAAGGTCGGTGAATTCAAAAAAGAGCTAGAATTCAAAAGGTCAAAGCCTAAGAATGCTGGGGATATTCAGCCAGCGGGGACCAATCTATGTGGATACTATGTCTGTGAGATGATCCGGAGATACACCTCTGAGCGGGTTCCGAGTGATACCAATGCGGGGAGGAATAACCTCCGGATGATGCTTAGTCCAGAAGCTCGCTTCCGACCACTTCAAGAGGAACTAGCTGGATGGTTCAGCAGGGAAGTCCTCCATCCTAAAGGAGAACACCATTACGAGGACGTAGAACTTTATATGCATTAAATTATGTATGGAAACTTGTTCAAAATTGTATATGGTCATCCGATGATATTGAATATATATTGTATATTCCTCTTGAATTCTTTTTGATTCTAATTTCAAATTTGTTTGAAATTGTACATTCATATGCATGTATGTAGTACCGTAGAATATATGAAATTCCTTCAAAATTAAAATAAAGCACAAAAGAAATAAAACAATACAAATTAAACAGAAAACAGGTTTAGGGGGGGGGGGGGGCGCGCGCTAAAACCCTAAACCTGTGGCGGCCTTTAGTCGCGGTTGGCCAGAAGAACCGCGACTAAAGGTCCTCCGCCCCGACGGCCGCCTGGCGCCCACGTGGACGGGCCTTTAGTCGCGGTTCTTAAGAAACCGCGACTAAAGGTGGGGGGCTTTAGTCGCGCTTAGTTGGTCGCGGTTGCGCAACCGCGACTAATGGCAGTTGCGAACCGCGACCAAAGGCCTTTTTTCCACCAGTGAAAGGCAGGCCGGGACTAAATGGTCCCGGCCAAAGGCCCGTTTTCCACTAGTGAAGTTACGTAGAAAGAATATTTACAAACAAAGTTGATTAAATCAACGAAACTTATAAATTAACACATTACACACTCACAGAAACAGCGCTAGATCTATTCGTATACACACACAAAGGCACAAGGACACACAAAAATGCTTTGTCTTCCAAGAGAGGAAACAATGCCAACCTTCTACCAGCCTGCAACTACACGCATGATACATCACTGCATGCTCAACGTGAACACGACCGACGGCATCCCCTGATATATATGCTATAAATGCTTTGGCAGTGTAGAACACGGCAATAATTAGTACTCACGGGGTGTTTCTTTTCAGGGATTTTTTGGTGTAGGGAGTAACCCCAGTCGCTTCAACTTCACAACTATCATGGCCTAATGACGTGAAGAAATTTTAAATACCGGCAATGTCTAGTTAATGTGATTTTTTCTTAATGCCCGCATTGACAAGAAGACTTCACGTGAACAAAAAAGATCGTCAGTAGGATTAGCGGATCGAGAGAGAACACATTGGGGTGGCACTGCATGGTAGAGTTAGGATGTGGTGCTGGTACTTACTCATGTCCTTTTGCCATTTCTTAAATCACACAACTTCATTGGTATGAAAGAGCTGCAGATGCAGAATCACTGAAGGGTTCGGTATAGGATTTTTTATATTATATAGTATGAGGTTACAGATCCGGTTGGATCTCTGTCCCTCACGTTCCCTGGGAGTGGAATTTCTTAATGCTTTTTTTTTTGGCTTGCCTTGGCTCATGGTGATAGTGACTGGGGTTAGGGCCTTAGGGGTAGAATCAATATTGACATTAATACGTATAAATGTATGCAGTGATTGGATCCTTGATAGATATTCTGGGATATGTATTTTCTTTTACAGTACATTGCACTGGAATTTTTGTTTATTCTTGGCTACAAATTGCGGTAGCACTTAGACCACTGCAATGTTTGCAAATAATATCTGATTCTACCTTCATTCTGGCTGCTTTGCTGGGAATATTAAATTGTTAACCTTCTTGGCTGTATTGCTTTTTTAGGGACAGATCCTCAGTTCAGAAACTTGTGGATTACTTAAGTGTAGTACTCAGTTCAGAAACTTGTTGACAGATCCTCAGTTCAGAAACCTGGGACTATTATCGATCCAGGGGTAAAATTAGCATGGTCGGTTTGCCAATTGAGTTGACAGTCCAATGGCCACAACTGACATACGTATGGCAATGGACGCCTTAATTTTGCAGGCATTTTGAACATTATTATAATTGAATGATGACACCATTATTCACCTTCCCCGAAGATTTAGCCCATTGGAATATGCATGCACATGTGCATCAAGTTTCACATGGGCAATGCTATCGACTAAAAGGCATTTGTGGTACTTAGACATGTCTCATAGAACCACTACAACTGAGGTTAGGGTACATATCTAAGTACCATTACAGAAGTAGCGTACATATCTTGAAGTAGTGTACCACAGCTCTGGAGCGAGAGGAAGGTGTTACAAACGAAGTAGTCTACATATATTGAAGTGAAAAGATTACTAGCACTCATGCGCATCTACTTGAAGAAATCAGAGTGAATGAATTATACTATCTTTTACTGTAAGCGCTTACATATATAGCACAATGTAGCCACAACGATCGATGTCACTGTAAGCTCTTCCTGAGCTGCTTCAACAGTAAACATCTTCCTGAAACGTACAACGAGGTAATACGTAGAAGTGTATAGACCTCGTGACATGACCGATCTATAACTACCGCAGCTTCTTCTTCTTGCAGATCCGCTCGTGCGCCACGCCATGCATGTCATCCAGCGCCTTCTCCCAGACGGCGTGCGGCACGATCCCGCTCTTCCACACTCCCGGCCGCTGATACGCTTCTTTGCAGAGGACGTGGGCGACCTGGTTGCCCTCGCGGTATATGTGCTGCACCTGGCACGTCGAGAAGTGCTCGAGCAGCTCGATGATCTCCTCTTGCATCGCCAGTGGTATCCGCGTCTGCGTCTCCTTGCCGGTCAGGAGATCCACCAGCACCTGGTCGTCGCCTTCCACCACCAGGCCGCCGCGGAAGAAACCCATCGCGAGCCGCAGCCCGTGGATGAGCGCTCGCGCCTCCACTATCCCCACCGTCGAGTGCTCGGTCGGCTCGGCGAAGGCGACGAGGACGCGGCCGTTGCAGTCGCGGATGGCGCCGCCGATGCTTGCCCGGCCGGACCCGTCGTGGTAGACGGATCCGTCGAAGTTGAGCTTCAACCACCCCGCCGGAGGAGCTTCCCACCTCACCATGATGCGGCTCGGATGGAACGGAGGGGATGACGCCGACAAGCTGGGCAGACGCGCGGATGGGATCCTGCGGCAGATGGGAGCGCAGGAGGGAGCGAAGGAAGCACGGGCAGCGACGCACGCCATGCCGCAAGCAAGATCGCTTCTACAGATGGGAGCGAAGGAGGGAGCAGGGATCCTGCGGCAGATGCAGCAAGCGCTTACTTTTTTGTGTCTCGCAAATGCCAGGGGAGTCCTTTTATCGATGGTAGTAGGCCGAATGGCTGCCGAGTTCGGACTCGAAGGAAGTCCGATTTACGGACGGACCCAGACGCTACGGAAGACGACATGCCGCAAGCAAAGACTGCAAACGAGGAAGCCTAATGGTGGTCCTTCCATTTTCTTTTTTTAATGAGAAAAAAATTTGTCATTTTCATTGATTTAAAATTAAAAAAATTGCCCGGTTAATTGAAACAAATTGGGCTAAAACCGATACAATACACAACCCATATGACACGGACACCACCGGTGAACCTAATCGTCGACATGGGACCCGAACCTGCAAAGAAAAAAGGCATCTGCCGCGGAGCCGCAAGCATCATCGTCATCACCGGTTGCCTCGAATAGGAGACACCAAGTTCACCATCGAGCTCCAACATCGAAGCCATCCCCCAAATAGCTGAAAAGAAACCACGCCGGCACATGCCATCGGATGGCCGCACGGGTGAGCAGCCGACAGTTCCGACCTTGACGACAAGTATCACAAAGAAAATATGCAGGACTTGCGCCGACCGTGCCCTTCACAAACGACCACCGAGCACCGGTCATCGTCACCGCTTGGACTCACCCCACCGCAGCTCTGACTTCAAGCAACCAAGCAACCCAAGGAAGACCACCTCGGGCACGCAGGAAAGAACTGACTATGAAAGTCCATGTTGCGACCGGAGCTCCTCTCAACACCATCATTGTTACCAAACAGTAACCAACGCCCCACCTCAGGAAACCTCGCGGCAAAGATGTCGCCATCCACGACGAAGAAGCCGCAATACACTAGTCTCCCGGTCGTAGCCGGCTCCTAGGCGATCCCCCAAAGGAGGAAAAGGACGCAATGACGCCTCCATAGCCCGATCCACGGGATCTGAGGTTTCCCTCCGGAGCTCAAGCCGTGGGGGAGCAGCACACCTCCACGACGACGCTTCTAAGAAGGATAACGACACCCACGGGACCCGCTGTTGCCGGCTCCACGACGACTCTTCCAAGAAATATAACGACACCCGCGGGCGCCGCCGTTGCCGGCACCACGACGACGCTTCCAAGAAAGACCGGAGCAAAGATTTCTCCCGGAGCTACATCGAACATCCGCCGCCACCGACCGCCGCCCACCAACCACCAATTGCCGAGGCTTACCTCATTCTGACCACGGGATCCCACGATCCACCATGACCACATGCACCTCCGATTCACCATGACCACATGCACCTCCACCTGACCGAAATCGGCACCACCAAATGCGGGGCCGCCGCCCCGGCAACCGCAGACCTCTAGAGCATGGCCGATGCACACCTTGACGCCCCCAGCCTGGGCAGCCCCCGACGGGGCCAGAATCGGCCGAAGATGGCCAGGTCTGGGAAGCCGCCACGTCCAACGACGAGCACAAGCACGAGTTCACATAGGAGGAAAAGGGGGCCGCCAACCCGCCGGGACTTGCCGGAGGAAAGCCATCTAGAGGTGCGAAAGAGGCCCATCGGCGTCGCCGACGCCACACCGCGAGAGGCCACAGAAGGGCTGAACTCCCCTGCCCCAAGAGCACACCGCAGGGCGAGGAAACGCCTCGCCACCGCCGTGTATCAGTCGGGCTTAGCCCGTCGGCTTCCTCCCACGACGGCGAATGAGAAGGAAGCAGGGAAGGGGCGGCGGCGGCTGCGGCTAGGGTTTTGCCCAAGCCGCCGCCAGGACGTGTGGGGGGAAGTTTTTTTTCCTTCCATTAATTATTTTTAATTAGGCCGGATAGTTGCCCGATTTACAGATGGACCCAAACACAGTCGATTCCGATTCGTGGCGCTGAGAGAATGAGCTTGAGGCACCGTGTGCATCCTATGTACAGCGCGTGTCGAACCGGACGGAACATTTGGTTCCTCGATGTATATACACCCTATATGAAAAAGATAGCAATTTAATAAAAAAATCAGTAAACTTTAAAAATATTCGTGAAATAAACTTGACCTTCGATTATACTTATGAGAAAAATTTCACAAAAAGTTTAAAAAGGACAAATTTTTGGTTGTGAATAGTGATCTATAATAGCAAATAAATGTTGTCTTTTTTGTCCCAAAGTGATTTTTTTTGGAAACTTATATACTAGTGCAAAACAAAGCCAAGTTTAATCTAAAAATAGTTTTGAACTATTTTGATTTAATGTTTAATTATTAAAAAATAAGGACCCTAATATTCACCACACGTGTGGCACAATGAAGTTGACCACTTGACTCGTCCGGTCGTACCCTCGAACCAGCCGACACGATCCTATGTTGACGAGCATTAAAACTGTCCATACGTCCGGGCGCACCTATGACGGTGTCACGTACCTAGCCTTAGCATGCTTTGTCATTGCATTTCATTCATGCATTTCAATTCAATCGAAAATTGAATTGAGGAATTTCCATAAGCCTTACAAATAATTCAGAAATGATCAACTAAAAATTTTCTTCTTTTGTGCCAAGAAAATGTTCCTCCTATGCTTTGAAAAATGTGTTAAGATATTAAACTTAATCCAACATTTTTGGAATGTTAACATGTTTAATTTCGCCCTCTGAGTTAAATCAACATTTATTTGAATTGGGTTCATATTTTTATTAAATAGAATATGGACCCAATAATTCTTAAACCCCATGTGCTACTTGGGTTTTGACCATTATATCCACATGCCAATTTTTAGAATTTTACAAAATGGTTTGGTATTTTAAACAAACCAGAACAGAGCAAAGAAAATAGAAAACAAAAAAACACAAATATGTAAGCCTACCTGGGCTTACCTGCTGCAGGAACCGGCCAAGCCCACGGGCAGGATTGTCTTCCATCTCTGCCATTAGGTAGAGGCAAAGGCAGGCACGTCGAGCGACCGCGCCACCTCCTGCTTCGCGCTGGAAGCGCCCCCTTCATCCATATCCCGTGCCCAGGAGACATGACGAGGCCATGTGCTCATCCTCCCCTCCCTGCACTTTTCCTCCCCTCTGGCTCTCTCTCCCACTTCTTCCCTGTAGAGAAAGAGGAGTTGACAATACAATAGTTGATGTATTGATGGGTGCCAAGGGCACGTATATATAAGGTACAAGTGGGCCTCTATGTCAACTATAAAAGATTAGGAGATGGGTCAGACTATACGCAATATACATGCAACATATGTTCAACACCCCCCCCCCACCTGCCACAGTCGAAGCATCGTCGGAGACACAAAGACTGTACCGAAACTCCCCGAAGATGGTAGTTTGCAATCCCTTAGTCATCACGTCAGCAAACTTTTGCAACGTTGGCACGTGGAGAACTCGAACTCGGCCAAGGGCAACCTGCTCGCGGACGAAGTGAATGTCGAGCTCGATATGCTTCGTTCGTCGATGATGCACCGGGTTGGTGTGGAGGTGGACTGCGCTGACATTGTTACACAAAACAAGAGTGGCTTTGGAAGTGTCACAAAGCAACTCCTGTAGTAGCTGATGGAGCCAAGAACACTCCACCACAGCGTTAGCTACTGCCTGATACTCAGCCTCGGCACTGGAGCGAGATACCGTGGGCTGGCGCTTCGTGTTGGAAATATGCCCTAGAGGCAATGATAAAATAGTTATTATTATATTTCCTGTTTCAAGATAATCGTTTATTATCCATGCTATAATTGTATTGAATGAAAGCATAGATACATGTGTGGATATATAGACAAAACAATGTCCCTAGTAAGCCTCTAGTTGGCTACCCAGTTGATCAAGGATGGTTAAGGTTTTCTGACCATATGCAAGTGTTGTCTCTTGATAACTCGATCACATCATTAGGAGAATAATGTGATGGACTAGACCCAAACTGTGAACATAGCATGTGATCGTGTCATTTTATTGCTATTGTTTTCTACGTGTCAAGTGCTCATTCCTATGACCATGAGATCATGTAACTCACTGACCCCGGAGGAATACCTTGTGTGTATCAAACGTCACAACGTTACTGGGTGGCTATAAAGATGCTCTACAGGTATCTCCGAAGGTGTCCGTTGAGTTAGCATGGATCAAGACTGCGATTTGTCACTCCGTGTGACGGAGAGGTATCTCGGGGCCCACTCGGTAATACAACATCACATACAAGCCTTGCAAGCAATGTGACTCAAGTGTAAGTCACGGGATCTTGTATTACGGAACGAGTAAATAGACTTGCCGGTAACGAGATTGAAATAGGTATAGGGATACCACGATCAAATCTCGGGCAAGTAACATACCGAAGGACAAAGGAAATGTTATACAAGATTATATGAACCCTTGACACAGAGGTTCAACCGATAAGATCTTCGTAGAATATGTAAGATCTATAATGGACATCCAGGTCCCACTATTGGATATTGACCGGGGAGTGCCTCAGGTCATCTCTGCATAGTTCTCGAACCCGCAGGGTCTGCACACTTAAGGTTCGATGACGTTTTAGTATAGTTGAGTTATATGTGTTGGTGAACGAAGGTTGTTCGGAGTCCCGGATGAGATCATGGACGTCACGAGGGTTTCCGGAATGGTACAGAAACGAAGATTGATATATAAGATGGTATCATTTGGTCACAGGAAAGATTTCGGGCATTACCGGCAGTGTACCGGGGGCGACGAATGGGTCCTGGGTATTCACCGGAAGGGGCCCACCCACCCGGGAGCGAGCCTAGTAACCCTAGGGTGGTACACCAGCCCTTAGTGGGCTGGTGAGGGCAGCCCAAGATGGTTATGGCGCCACAAGAGAAAAACACCAAAGGAAAAGAAAAAAGAAGGAAAGAGGTGGGAAGGAAGGAGTGGACTCCTTGCCCCAAACCGAATTGTGGTGGGAGTCCACCTCCTCCCAATCGGCCGGCGCCCTTGGGGATCCCTTGAGCCCCAAGGCTAGCCCCTCCCCTCCTCCTATATATATTGGTGGTTTTAGGGCTTTTGAGACACAACTTTGTCATAGATCGGACCTATACCACGTAGTTCTTCCTCTAGATCGGATTTCTGCGGAGCTCGGGCGGAGCTCGGGCGGAGCCCTGCAGGAGTAGATCATCACCACCACCGGCACTCCGTCACGCTACCAGAGAACTCATATACTTCTCCGTCTCTCTTGCTGGATCAAGAAGGCCGAGATCATGATCGAGTTGTACGTGTGCTGAACGTGGAGGTGCCGTCCGTTCGGCGCTAGATCGAAATGGATCGTGGGATAGATCATGGCACGATGGTGATTTGAATCACGAAGTTGTACCACTACATCAACCGCATTTCTTAACGCTTGCCGCCTAGCTATCTACTAGGGCATGTGGATCCAATCTCCCTCTCGTAGATGAACATCACCATGATAGGTCTTCGTGTGCGTAGGAAAATTTTTGTTTCCCATGCAACGTTCCCAAACACTTCGAAGACCAAGAGATCAACGAGGTCCCAAGGTAGACGCAGTAGCCTGATGTGGAACGGCGAGTGTCGGGGCAGCCATCCCAGTCGGCGTCAGAGTATGCGACGAGGTCGGTGGAGTCGGCGCCTGTCAGGGTGAGACCCAGAGACGTGGTGTCGCGTATGTTCCGAAGAATACGCCGTACCGGAGTCCAGTGAGTATCTCGCGGTGACTACATGTGGAGGCACACCTACTGAACAACATACTACAGGTCCGTACGTGTGAGCGTTAGGTACTGAAGAGCACCAACAATGGAGTGATAAACGTTGCATCGGTGGCGAGAGACCTGTCTGTAGCGGACACCTTCGCCTTGGTGTTGATCGGGGTGGGCGCCGTCTTGCGAGTAGCGGGGTTGGTTATTCTTGGGGAGGAGGACGAGGAGGTCCGGTGATGGTCAGTCTTCTTGGGGACGGCGCGAACGTGAAGGCGTTCTTCGGCAGCCTCGCGGCATCGTGGTGTGGGGGTTCTGGCACGACGTTGGGGAGGGAGTGGAGAGGAAGATTGGGGGCAGGGGAGAAGGCGCGGTTAAATAGCCCACTCTTTAGTCTAAGTTGGTGGCTCGGACTGGGACTAAAGGCCACCTTTAGTCCTGGTCCGAACCACCAACCGTGACTAAAGCTAATTTTCAGCAACTCAAAGGGCGCGAAACCATGCCTATAGTCCCGGTGTTGGGGAACGTAGTAATTTCAAAATTTTCCTACGTCACACAAGGATCTATCTATGGAGAAACCAGAAACGAGCAAAGGAGTAGAGCATCTTCATACCTTTGAAGATTGCTAAGCGAAATCGTTGCTAGAACGCGGTTGATGGAGTCGTACTCGCAGCGAATCAGATCGCGGTGGATTCCGGTCTATGCACCGGACAACGGCGCCTCCGCGTTCAACACACGTGCATCCCGGTGACGTCTCCAATGCCTTGATCCAACAAGGATGGAGGACAGGTTGAGGGAGAGCTCTGGCAGCACGACGGCATGGTGACAGTGGAGCTACGTGGCACTCCGACAGGGCTTCGCCAAGCACTGTGGAGGACGAGGAGGACGAGGAGTAGGGCTGCACCGAGAGAGAGAGAGATTGTTGTCTCAAATAGACCCAAAGCACTCACTATATATAGGAGGAGCGGGAGGAGGGTGCCCACCCTTTAGGGTTTCCACCCCAAAGGGTGCGGCAGCCCAAGATGGGTGTGGGGTGACGACCAAGGTGGAGGTGCCCTAGGGTGGGCCTTGAGGCCCAAGGTGGCCTCCCCACGCCTAGGGTTTGGCCTCTCCACCCCTTGTTGCGCCTTGGGCCCTTAGTGGTGGCGCACCATCCCACCAAGGGCTGGTTCCCATCCACTTTTGACCCATGTAGCAGTTTGGGGCTGGTGGCCCTTCCCGGTAGACCCCCGGAACCCTTTCGGTGGTCCCGGTACATTACCGGTGTCGCCGGAAACACTTCCGGCGACCAAATCATCACTTCCTATATATAAATATTTACCTCCGGACCATTCCGGAACTCCTCGTGATGTGCGGGATCTCATCCGGGACTCCGAACAACCTTCGGTAACCACGTACACTATTTCCCTATAACCCTAGCGTCATTGAACCTTAAGTGTGTAGACCCTACGGGTTCGGGAAGCATGCATACATGACCGAGACACCTCTCCGGTCAATAACCAACAGCGGGGTCTGGATATCCATGTTGGTTCCCACATGTTCCACGATGATCTCATCGGATGAACCACGATGTCGGGGATTCGATCAATCTCGTATGCAATTCCCTTTGTCTACTGGTATGATACTTGCCCGAGATTCGGTCGTCGGTATCCCTATACCTTGTTCAATCTAGTCACCGGCAAGACTGTTTACTCGTTCCGTAACACATCATCATGTGGCTAACTCCTTAGTCACACTGAGCTCAGTATGATGATGGATTACCGAGTGGGCCTAGAGATACCTCTCCGTCACACGGAGTGACAAATCCCAGTCTCGATTCGTACAACCCAACAGACACTTTTGGAGATACCTGTAGTCCACATTTATGACCACCCAGTTCCGTTGTGATGTTTGATACACCCAAAGCACTCCTACTGTATCCGGGAATTGCACAATCTCATGGTATAAGGAAATGATACTTGACATTAGAAAAGCTTTAGCAGACGAACAATACGATCTAGTGCTATGCTTAGGATTGGGTCTTGTCCATCACATCATTCCCCAATGATGTTATCCCGTTATCAATGACATCCAATGTCCATGATCAGGAAACCATGATCATCTATTGATCAACGAGCTAGTCAACTAGAGGCTCCCTAGGGACACATTGTGATCTATATATACAGACATGTATTACGGTTTCTGGTTAATACAATTATAGCATGAATAATAGACAATTATCATGAACAAGGCAATATAATAATAACCAACTTATTAGTGCCTCTAGGGCATATTTTCAACACCCGATTGGTGGTTCGGACCGGGACTAAAGCTAAACCGTTAGTCCCGATTGGTAGCTCCGACCGGGACAAAAGCCCTTTTTTCTATTTTTGGTTTTAGACCTTTTTAGGATATTTTAGTTTTATTTTAAACAGATGCATACATGCCTAGTTTTCATTTAATTCTTTTTGCTATTAAAGTTTTTATGAAAATTTTAGTTGGATAAGTTTTATATAATTTAAGTTAATATTATTTTAATCATAACTAGAGTTTTATAAAAGCTTTCTAGTTGATTATTTTTGCTATTGAATAATATTATAAAATACTATTTGTTAACCTAACAACCTTATTGTTTTTTTATTACTTTATTCATTGATTGTATTTTGATTGCTAGAATGCTTGCTAGAGTGAATGCATATATGAATGCAATGTTCTAAAGCCTTTTGGGTACGTATAACCACTACTGGAATTCAGTTTTTTGCCGTCTGCTGACTGATGGCAAAGAGTGTCTTTGCCGTCAGCTCCCACAAAGCAGACATCAAAGAACTGGCTGATGGGAAAGAAGGTCTTTACCAGCAGTCAATTCTTTGCCGTCAGCCGCAGACGGCAAAGATGAGGACAGCAGACGACAAAGCTTCGGGCTGGGCCCATCTGGCCAGGGAAGGGTTAGGTCAAACTACGCCCCTTCTTTGTCGTGTGCTGGCGGATGGCAAAGAATCCGGAGGCACACGGCAAAGAGTCTAGACCCTTTGTCGCCCGCCAGCAGACGGCAAAGTTCAGGAATTATGTAACGTCCGTCCCGCTCCCACCCCGGCCCTCTCTCTCTCTCAAACGGCCACTCTCTCTCTCCTCCCCCGACGAACACTGCCGCCACCAACGTCGCGCCGCCGCCCCCGGTGCCCCACAGCCCCGCCGCCGCCGCCCCTGCGCCCCCGGAGCCCCACAACCCCCCGGCGTCGCCGCCCCACCGCCCCCGGCGCCGCCCCGCCACCCCAACACCCCCAGCCCCGCCGCCCACAACGCTACAGCCGCCCCTGGCGGTGGTCCCCCACACCCCCTGCATTTTGGATTGAAATCATTAAAAAAATTGTAAGCATATGTTAATATGTGTGAGAATGGTTAGTTCAGAGAAGAACATAAGTAAATGTTGTGCAAATTCTGAACAAATATCCAACTTTGAATGGACACTACTCATATATTCATGTTTCATGATGAAAATGTAAGGGAAATGCATTCTCAAGAATGTTTGCGAAGTAGCACAAATATAGTGGAAAATAATTTCATTGTTTTGGATTTTATGATATATTTGTCACTCTTGAATGTATTTTAGATATCCTTGTTTTACTTGGCCCCATCATTTGAAAATGTTGGTTAATACGAAAAGAGTAGACTTCGGTAGTATGTGTGCAGAACATTCTAACAGGTTTAGCAGAACACTCTAGCCTTAGCATTAGAAAGAATAGATTCAGTAGGGATTTTGTTTCTCTGTCAAGCACATAGTTCTATAAATATCTCAATATAGCATGAAAAAAGTAAATCAATGAAGCTAGTATGTGTGCCATAGTTATTTGGCAGCACTGTCTGCAATACACATAAATAAAAAATTAAGAAAGTACACCTCTTGTACGTATTGATTTATTTATGTAGCTGAAGTTAGAACTAAACCACTGAAATGATCCTTCATAAACAGAAAATTTATGCCAGTCAGCAACTGTTTTTGTTGTTTGTATATTATCAGAGTTAGTAAATACATTAACATGAGCAAACTATATGACGACACTTCGATCTAGAATACGATATATCTCGTATCAGCTTAACCTCCGCACCTTGGGCATATAAACATCTGTTATTTCTCCAAAAGATTGAAAATTCCTATTCAAACAATGTCAACTCTTAGACAAGTTCCTACATTAGCGATGCTCGCTTTGTCCATTGTATATCATCTTTGTTATGTAACTATGATATGCATATTTGTTATGGAACTATGCTATGGATATGTGTTATGGAACTATGATATGGATTGTAGTTGTTGTAGTAGTTGTTGTAGTAGTTGTTGTAGTAGTGGTTGATGTTACTGTAGTTGTTATTTAGTTCTTAGCTTTTCAATTTTTTTATGTTGTACTAATTTCTCTTAATCTTTATCATGGCAGGTCAGCAGGTGTTGAAAGATGGTGGGCGCGGGTCCAGATCGCTCGATGGGTTCTTCTTCGACGGCCCGCACGAGGGGTGGTACTTCCATTCCACCCCTATCTCTCCGTAGAGCCTTGGAAGACAGTCTGACGACACCACCCGTGGGTGCTTCTTCGTCGGTGGCATTGCCCACTTGGAGAGGTGCTGGTCGGGTAGGGAAGAAGGGGAAGGTTACAGGGAGAGGTGGTGGCCGCGGAAGAAGTAGGCGGACTGTTGCGCCGTCCTCGCCACCACCACCAGCTCATTCACCCGAGCACAAGACTACTATGGTGGACCCGTTGGAGGAGGAGGCTACGGGGACTTCGGTCCAGGAGCCTCGGGTGGACGGGAATTCGGCCCATGAGACTCCGGTCCAGGATCAGCCTCGGGTCGAGGTGCCTTCAGCCCACGAGACTCCGGTTCCTGAGGCTACGTCCCAGGAGACTCCTGCCACACACGCTTCGGCCGACGTGGAGAGGTCCGGATGGGGTTCCTGGCCGGATGAGTCCGAGGTGCCGGATTGGACCGAGGTGCCGGATTGGACCGAGGGTCCGGGTGGCTGTTTTGTTGATGGCGGGGATGAGTTTACGGATAGTGAGGGCAATGTGCAGGTGGACGGGGCCACAGTGTACAAGCGTGGTAGTACACGTCTCCCGGTCGTGTCGGCTACCCGCGAGCATAGGCCGGTGATTAAGCCTGAAGGGGATAGGTAAGTACATTTACTCTTTTTTTAGCTTTTGCCTTCAAGTTTCTTCAAATATCTAATGCGTTGACCTTATCATACTACAGGGGATGGGCACACCCTCGTGGAGTCCGCAAGCCGAACATCGTCCTTGGTGTGCTTTGCCGGACAAATTTTCCGGGGTTTGTCACGTTGCCTGGTGAGGGTCAGGTTCCTACACTAGGATTTTCCTGGGAGCACTACCAGGCTACGGAGGCCCCGTCGGAGGAAAGTATAGATGGTGTCTTGTGCCACACGAGGGGCGAGATGGTGATCAAGAGCTTTTGGGTAAATTATCCTTTTACACAATCTAAAATTAACAATATAGCTAATTAGTAACTAATCGTGTTGTCTCGTTTGATTGCAAACCTTCTATAGCTGTGAGGAGGGATATGAGGAGGAGGCGGCCAAGGTTCTCGAGGCCGAGTGTAGGCGGTTATTATAAAACTTACGCCACGAGGCTCGGTCGTAGGCTATTCGAGACTACTACGCCACGTGTGGTATTAAGAAGGAGAAGAAGGAGTGCCGCGGAAAGTATCTGAAGAAGGAGAAGTACATGAAGGTAATTACCTATTCTTAAGGCCTTCTACGTAGCTCTCTTGATTTGATTCATAGGCGTAGCACTCAAAATTCTTTCTAATAACTTATAGGTGCCCCTGAGATGGTGTGCGGATAAGATGGATTGTTGGGAGGCGTTGGTGGATGAGTGGTGCACAGGGAATTGGCGAGCCATCCATGACAATGCGAAGGATCGGCGAAGCCAAATGGTTGGTGTGCCACACCATCAAGGCAGCGCCAACTTACTTCAGTTCGGACGAAACTGGGTATGTGGTTTTCTTCATGATTCATGCAATTCATTCTCCATGCTAGCTTGAGCCCCTTACTAATACTTTGTTCCTCGCTTTTAGGCGCATCACAATAAGACGGAGATGTCACACTTGTACAACCTTTATGGCATGGCCCATAGTGCCTCCTACAAGAAGGCGAAGGCATTCTCTGAGTCTGACCTGGATGATCCAAATAACTTCACCAACATATCATCCCACCACAAGCTTGTGACATACAGGGACACAGGGAAAGTTAGGAAAGGGGAGGACTTTAACCCGAGCGAGTAACCTTTGGATCCAGAGCTGGTGATGATATCTGGTTGTGGGAGGCCGCCCCCATGGCATGATAGCCATTGGAGATGGGATAATACATTGTCCACTCACTCTCCCGGAGATCAAGGCGCGCTAGTCGAGCTCCTGTCCTGAGATAACGCCTCGTCCACGGCTAGTCGATCTTGCCATTGAGGTTAGTTGTACAGACTAAGAAACTTTCATCCATTTCATTATGTGCGTCACCATCGATCATTACTGTGGTAACGAGGAATGGTGTTGCAGGCTGCTCTTCAGAAAGAGAAAGCGGCAAACAAGGCTGCTCTTGAGCAAGAGAGATTGGCAAGCCAGGCTGCTCTCTAGGTTGCTCTTGAGGAGAGGGACCGGACCACGGCACGAGTGATTGAGGAGGAGAGGGCCCGGAATGACGCGGGTCAACGGGCCCTGTACGAGCTTTTTGTGGTATGTTTTTTTTCACATTAGCCAAATCATGTATGTAATGTTTGTTTCATTACTAACTAATATGATCGACTCTTCATAGTCTGTGCGAGAAGAACGGTCAAGTCCCTCTGCCGACGCCCGTCTTCTCTGCGATTGGCAAGGTGAGTTTCATTTGAATGGTCATTATAAACTAGTATTAACAATTGAGTGTCATCATGCTAACTGAGACATTGCAAAATATCTTTTCTGCAGAATAACTCCCGAGCGGCATCGTACGACACTTCTCCAGGGCAACCGTCTCCAAACGAAGCCGTCGCGAGCAACCCTCGTGTTTCTCCTCCTTGATGACCACGACGGTAAGTTTTCTCTAGTTCATTTTTGACATAATTAGATAATTTAGCTCCTCCGCCTCTAAAATGACATATTTAACCCAAGTTAGCTCCAAAACCACATATAGTTAGCTTGGCTTCCACCTAAATGACATAATTAGCTTAGTTACCTCTAAAATGGACTATTTAATATAAATTACCTATACTTAGCTAAGTTCTCTCCTAAATGACATAATAAGGCCTAAGAGAAGAAGAGAATAAGAAAAAATTAAGAAGGAGAAGAAGAGAAAAAAAGAAGAAAAGAAGAATAAATAGAAGAGGATAAATAAAAATAGAAATAGAAATAAGAGGAAGAAGAAGAATAAGAAGAATAAGAAGAGGAGGAGAAGAGGAGGAGGAGGAGGAGGAGGAGAAGAAGAAGAAGAGGAGGAGAAGAGGAGAAGAAAGAGGCAAAATGAAAAGAAGGAAGAAGAAGAAGAAGAGAAGAAGAAGAGAAGAAGAAGGAGAAGGAGGAGGAGGAGAAGGAGCCCTCCTTTTTCTCCTTCTTCTCTCCTTCTTCTCCATCCTTCTTCTCCTCCTTCTTCTCCTTCTTCTCTCCTCCTTCTTCTCCTTCTTCTTCTCCTCCTCCTTTCTCCTTCTTATTTTTCTTCTCCTTCTTCTCTTCTTGCTTCTCTTTCTTCTTCAATTTAGCTTATTTTCCCCCAACAAAGACATACTTAGCTAATTATCCTCCAAATTGACATAATTAGCTTAGGTAGGGTAAAAACATCATAAGAACCTTGGTTAGCTCACAACTTAGCTAATTATCCTCCAAAATGACATAATTAGCTTAGTTAGCTCCAAAATGGCCCATTTAGTAAAAAAATGACCTATACTTAGCTAAGTTCTCTCCTAAATGACATAATAAGGCCTAAGAGAAGAAGAAGAAACAAATAAGAAGGAAAAGAAGAGAAAAAAAGAAGAAAAGAACAATAAGTAGAAGAAGATGATAAAGAAAAATAGAAATAGAAATAAGAGGAATAAGAAGAAGAAGAGGAGGAAGAAGAGGAGAAGAGTAGGAGGAGGATGAGGAGGAGGAGAAGAAGAAGAAGAATAAGAGGAGAAGAGGAGAAGAAAGATGAAAAATGAAAAGAAGGAAGAAGAAGAAGAGAAGAAGAAGGAGAAGGAGGAGGAGGAGAAGGAGCCCTCCTTCTTCTCCTTCTTCTCTCCTCCTTATTCTTCTCCCTCCTTATTCTCCTTCTTATTCTCCTTCTTCTCTCCTCCTTCTTCTCCTTCTTCTTCTCCTTCTTCTTCTCCTCCTCCTTCTCCTTCTTCTTTTTCTTCTCCTTCTTCTCTTCTTGCTTCTTCTCTTTCTTCTTCAATTTAGCTTATTTTCCCCAACAAAGACATACTTAGCTAATTATCCTCCAAAATGAAATAATTAGCTTAGTTAGGGTAAACACATCATAAGAACCTTGGTTAGCTCACAACTTAGCTAATTATCCTCCAAACTGACATAATTAGCTCAGTTAGCTCCAAAATGGCATATTTAATAAAAAAATGACATATACTTAGCTAAGTTCTCTCCTAAATGACATGATAAGACCTAACATAAGAAGAGAAGAAGAAAAAAATAAGAAGGAGAAGAAGAGAAAAAAGAAGAAAAGAAGAATAAGTAGAAGAAGAGGATAAAGAAAAATAGAAATAGAAATAAGAGGAAGAAGAAGAAGAAGAAGAGGAAGAAGAGGAGAGGAGGAGGAGGAGGAGGAGGAGAAGAAGAAGAAGAAGAAGAAGAAGAAGAGGAGAAGAGGAGAAGAAAGAGGAAAAATGAAAACAAGGAAGAAGAAGAAGAGAAGAAGAAGGAGGAGGGGGAGGAGAAGGAGCCCTCCTTCTCCTTCTTCTCCTTCTTCTCCTTCTTCTCTCCTCCTTCTTCTTCTCCCTCCTTCCTCTCCTTCTTCTCCTTATTCTCTCCTCCTTCTCCTCCTTGTCTAAGTTCTCTCCTAAATGACATAATTAGCTAAGTTCTCTCCTAAATGACATAATTAACTAAGTTCTCTCCTAAATGACATAATTAGTCCATTTAGCTCCAAAAAGACATAGTTAGCTAATTTAGCTCCAGGAAGAGGACAAGAAGATAAATGAAAAGGAAGAACAAAAATAAGAAGAGAAAAAGAAGAGAAGGAGAAGGATGAGGAGGAGGAGAAGAAGAAGAGAATAAGGAGAAGGAGGAGAAGAAGGAGCCCTCCTTATTCTCCTTCTTCTTCTCTCCTCCTTCTTATCCTCCTTCTTCTCCTTATTCTCCTCCTCCTTCTCCTTCTCCTTCTCCTCCTCCTCCTCCTCCTCCTTCTTCTCCTTCTTCTCTTATTGCTTCTTCTCTTTCTTCTTCAATTTAGCTTATTTGTCATATATATGTTGTTGTTGTTGTTCTTCTTCTGACTTTCATATTCCCATTTTGCAGACTGTATGTGCTACATGCATGGAAGCTGGCATTGGAGTGATTTAGTTCTAGTTTTTATTTGAATTGATGAACAATGTGGAACTATATGTATATGTATATATGGATGAACAATATATGTGGAACTATATGTATGTATATATGGATGAAACTTTGTATGTGTTGGTTCTTTCGATATATGGGATGTACGTTGATGAACAAATGGCATTGATGAACTTTATATGTATATCATATATGTGTTCTGACCTATATATCATATATGTGCTATGAATTATATATATATATATATATATATATGTGCTATGAAATAGAAAAAATAAACAAAAATGTGACAATATGGCCTCTTTGCTGTGTGCCAGCTCATGGCAAAGGCCTTTGCCATCACGCAGCTGACGGCAAAGGTGCCACGTGGCACCCTGATGTCCCACAAGCGTATGGGATCGCAGCAGTTTTCGAGGGTAGAGTATTCAACCCAAATTTATTGATTCGCTCACAAGGGGAAGCTAAAGGATATTCTCAAGTATTAGCAGCTGAGTTGTCAATTCAACCACACCTGAAATATTAGTGTCTACAAGCAAAGTATCAGTAGCAAGGTAGTGCGATAGCAACGGCACCAGAAAAAGCTTTGGCAATTCCCAGCAACGGCGCTAGAAAAAGCCTTGTTGATGGGATGTTAGCACCAACAAAGTCTTGCAACAAGTAACAGCGGAGTAGCAAGGAACAGTAGTAGCAGCAGCAACAAAGTAACAAGTAACAGCAATAGCGACAGCAGCAGCAAAGTAACAGCAGTAGTGACAGCAGCAAAGTGGCCCAATCCCTCTTGTAGCAAGGGACAAGCCTAGGCAAAGTAATGTAGCGAGAACCAGTAGTAAAAGACTCGTAGGCAGTGGATTGGTGATGGATGAGTATGACGGATGTGATTCATCATGTAACAGCTATAACACAGAGAGAGATGTGGCTAGCTCTCGTTCATCAATCTAATGTAGGCATGTATTCCGTATGTAGTCATACGTGCTTAGGGAAAAGAACTTGCATGACATCTATTGTCCATCCCTCCCGTGGCAGCGGGGTCCTAATGGAAACTATGGGATATTAAGGTTCTCCTTTTAATAAAGAACCGGACCAACGCATTAACACGCGGTGAATACATGAACTCCTCATACCATGGTCATCTCCGGGAGTGGTTCCGGCTATTGTAACTCCGGGGTTGCCGGGTCATAACACATAGTAGGTGAATACAACTTGCAAGATAGGATCTAAAACACACATATATTGGCGACAACATAATTGGTTGAGATCTGAAATCATGGCACTCGGGCCCTAGTGACAAGCATTAAGCATCGTGTGGGCTTGTGGCCCACTGGCACACCCCCTCACGTGGATCTTTGCGCAGGTATTTTTCTTTTATTCTAGAAAAAAGCTCCATAATTTTTCAGGATGTTCCGAGAACTTTTATTTTTGCACAAAAACAATACCATGGCAGTTTTGATGAAAACAGTGTCAGTCCGGGTTAGTTCCATTCAAATCATGCAAATTAGAGTCCAAAACAAGGGCAAAAGAATTCAGAAAAGTAGATACAACGGAGACGTATCAACTCCCCCAAGCTTAAAGCCTTGCTTGTCCTCAAGAAACTCAGTTGACAAACTGAGAGAGACAAAAGAAAAACTTTGACGAACTTTGTTTATCTTGTTGTTGCAACTATGTCTAACTCACAACCAGAATTTCAGCGACATCACAATCAAACCACAAAAGCAAATGACATCTAGGTCTCACGGTAAACTCATATCAATGGCATAATCAACTAGCGAGCAAATAATAATAAGCCTCAAGTGTCAACACTTCAATCAAAACAACATGAAGCAGTACAAATAGATGGTATCTCGCTAGCTCTTTCTGAGACCGCAAAACATAAATGCAGAGCACCTTCAAAGACCAAGGGCTCACTAAACATTGTAATTCAAGGAAATGAAGATCCAGTCATAGTCATACTCAACATAGTTAAAATCAAAGCATAAAAATGAGAGAGGTGCTCTCTAATTGGTGCTTTTGTAAGAGGAGGATGACTCATCAAGAACATAAATAGGCAGGCCCTTCGCAGAGGGAAGCATTGATTTGGAGAGGTGCTAGAGCTCAAGCTTTGAAAACAGAGATAATAATTTTGGGTGGCATGCTTTCATTGTCAATGCAATGACTAAGAGTTCTCAACATCTTCCATGCTACACATGCTATAGGCGGTTCCCAAACAGAAAAGTAAAGTTTTGACTCCCCCACCACCAATCAATCACATTCCACGGCTAGCCGAATCCTCGGGTACCGTCCATACCAACATCAATCCTGGGGGAGTTTTGTTTGCAATTATCTTTTCGATTTGAGTATGGAACTGGGAATTCCAATTACCGGCCCCTTTCGCATGAATGATAGTGAATAAACACATATCGAGGACAACACGCCTAGCATGGAAGATACTAATAGCCCCTGTCACCACATGAGCGGTTCGGGCATGCAAAACAGATTATTTCTTGAAGATTTAGAGAGTGGCACATGCAAATTTACTTGGAACGGCAAGTAGATACCGCACATAGGTAGGTATGGTGGACTCATATGGAACAACTTTGGGTTTATGGAAATGGATGCACAAGCAGTATTCCCGCTTAGTACAAGTGAAGGCTAGCAAAAGACTGGGAAGCGACCAACTAGAGAGCGACAACAGTCATCAAAATGCATTGAGATTAACTAACATTGAGTGCAAGCATGAGTAGGACATAAATCACCATGAACATGAACATTATAGAGGCTATGTTGATTTTGTTTCAACTACATGCGTAAACATGCGCCAAGTCAAGCTACTTGAATCATTCAAAGGAGGATACCATCCTATCATACTACATTATAGTCATCTCAACATTCATGTGAGCATCCAAGACAAACCATTATAAGCTCCTAGCTAAGTAAGCATGGCATAAGCAACTATGATCTCTAAGTTGTCATTGCAAACATGTTTCTCTCACAACAAAGCTGAATCAGGCATGATGAGCTAGTCATATTTACAAAAACAAAATAGATCGAGTTATACCAGCTTTTCCAGGCTCGGTCACTTCATCATATATCGTCATTATTGCCTTTCACTTGCACGACCGAACGATGTGAAAAATAATAAGCATGCTCGTGCATTGGACTACGCTGGAATCTGCATGCAAACACAAAGGAGAAGACAAAGTAATATGGCTCTTTGAAAGCTAAACAGGTATGCATGCAAGAGCCACTAAACATTGTAACCAATAACCTCTACCTTGACCCAAAGAAAAAGAAAACTATCTACACGGGAAAGCTCCCAACAAGCAAAAGAAGAAAAGAAAATCTTTTTGGTTTTTTTCTCAAACTAGACAGACACACGAAAAGAAAACGAGAAAAATAAAATAAACTAGCATGGATGATACAGTGGCAAAGTGTGAACACCGGCTAACAAAGTGAAAGCATAGGCAAGAATGTAAAGTCGGTGAGAACACGTACTCCCCCAAGCTTAGGCTTTTGGCCTAACTTGGTCTACTCCCAAGGAGGGAAATAACCAGCTCCTGGGTACTCCGGAGTGGACTGTGGATGCCACTGCTGTGTGAGCTCCTCTAGCTCCCACTAATAAACTGGCGTCTGGTACTCGACTGGCGGCTCGGGCACGGGCACCTCTGGTTGGGCTAGGCCCCAATATGCGTAGATGTCTGAGGGCATAATAGTGTAGCTGCCTGCATGAAGATTGAACGAAGAAGGAGCAGGCAAAGTAATAGTCTCACGAGTACCCTGACTAAATACCAGGTTATAAATCATCCTTCCACCTTTATCTCTATCAAGAAAGTCATGGTGAACCATGCTATCGTAATCTAGATATCTCTCGGGAAGAAGCATCTCTTCTTCCTCCTCGAGTCTAATCGGTATCTCAAAGTGTTTGGCAAGACGGGTAGCCTAGATACCTCCATAGACAACACCTTTAGAATGGTTAAGGTTCAACGTTGAGCTACTACAGCGCCCAAGCTATAAGTTTTATCGTTATAAAGGGCTCCGCGCAAGACCGCAAGTTCTGGGGAACTAAGTGACCCAGTTTTCCCACGACCAATCAAACATTTTCCCACAAATAGTGAGAAGTACCGAAGCACGGGAAAATGAATGCTAGCAGCTCTAGCGCAAGACACTCCTCTCTCCTCTCCTACCATAATTGTACCGATAAAAGATTCCAAGTCCCGTGGACGAGGTTCATGAATATCCCCAACATAAGGTAATTTGCAAACATTGCAAAAATCCTAGAGTGACATGCGTTGGGGCACATCATAAAGTTTAAACTCAACCATAGGAGGATTCTTCCTCGGATAGAATTTAAAGCTTTGTACGAAGATATTAGTGAGGAGGAGGTATTGCGAACACTTATCTTCAACGAAGGCGGTAAGGCTTGCATTCTCTACCAAGTGATAAAAGTCCTCATAAATTCCAGCGGCGCGTAAGAACACGTCGCTTGGCCACTCGCACGTTCGAACTTCTGCGACTCGAGGGACCGGATACTTGGCCTTCTTCTCACTCCCATCATCCTTGGGGTCACGGCTTGACGAGCCTCTCAAGAACCTCCTCATATTTTCCCTTTTCTATCTCTGAAAATTTCTGAATTTTTTAGTGATTCTAAGGAAAAGTGAATAAGGCTCCACGAAACTCGTAGCAACTACTCCCACAAGTGCCTAGAGACCATATTACGCATCAAAACTACTTGGGACCAGCTACAATCAGCATGCCAAGCTCAAGAACATGGTCACCAAGGCAACAAAAATACGCGGAGTGTAAGGCACTAGAGCAAAAACTAATTGGACCAATGGAGGAGTCACTTACCAAGGAGTAATTTCCCCAAAACAGTTCGGAGAACGGTGATTTGAGCGAAGAGATCAAAAATCCCAGCAAGGGGAGCAAGAACACGGGTTTGAGCTGTGAAACGATTTTCTCTGGAGGTAGGAGAACTGGATGAAAGCAAGAATGCGTGGAGGGGGTGCCTGTGGCCCCCACAAGCCTGGGTGGCGCGGCCAGGGGGTGCCCGCGCCCCTAGGGCTTGTGGCCCACTGGTGTGGCCCCCAGATAGACTCTTTGTCCCAATATTTTTCAAATATTCCAGAAAAAATCATACTAGATTTTCACAACGTTCGGAGAACTTTTATTTTCGGGGTATTTTTCCACTGGACGCTAAGACATAAAACAGGGAAAACTAAACTAAATCTGTCATTTTTCTTCTAAGCAACCTAAAGTGAAAGCTTGGAACAGAGGTTTGTGACTCCTTGATTCATCCATCTCATGGTCATCGAAAGAAATCCGTCAATGGGGTTGATCAAATCCCCTCGACAAAACTTTCTCGAATCGCAAAAGAGAATGGAGAATTTTCGAATAGTCACTAGGTCACCTCAATGGGGATGTGTATCTCCCCAACAAGCAAATCATACTTCATCTTGACACGAGGAATAGGGCATTCAAAGCTCCCGATAAGAATCGATGAAGTTTTTTCGATAGCATTGATGCAATGTACTCGATATTGTTTCTTCAGAAAGTGCACCGTATGCTCATTACCGTTGACACGGAAAGTGACATTGCCTTTGTTGCAATCTATAACAGCCCCTGTAGTGTTTAAAAAGGGTCTTCCGAGGATGACAGCCATGGCATCGTCCTCAGGAATATCCAAGATAACAAAGTCTGTTAAGATAGTGATGTTAGCAACCACAACAGGCACATCCTCGCAAATGTCGATAGGGAAAGCAGTTGATTTGTCGGCAATTTGCAGACAGATTTCAGTGGGTGTCAACTTATCCAGTTCAAGTCTACGATAAAGAGAGAGAGGCATAACACTAACACCGGCTCCAAGCTCGCATAACGCAGTTCTAACATAGTTGCCTTTAATGGAGCAAGGTATAGTGGGCACACTGGGATCACCTAGTTTCTTCGAAGTTCCACCCTTGAAAGTGTAATTGGCAAGCATGGCGGAGATGTCAAGATCAGGTATCCTCCTCTTATTAGTCACAATATCTTTCGTGTACTTAGCATACGGAGACATTTTGAGTATATCTGTCAAACGCATCTGCAGAAAGACATGTCTGATCATCTCAACGAAGCGCTCAAAATCCTCATCATCCTTTTTCTTGGGTAGTTTGGGAGGAAAGGGCATAGGTTTCTAAACCCATGGTTCCCTTTCTTTACCATGCTTCCTAGCAGCAAGGTCATCCTTATCGTATCTTTTAGTCTTAGGCTGTGGGTTATCAAGATCAACACTAGGTTCAATCTTCACATCCTTTTCATTGCTAGGTTGAGCATCTTCATGAACATCACTATTGATATTATCAGTAGGCTCATGTTCTTCACCAGATTGTGTTTCAGCATCAGAGATAGAGGCATCGGTTGGACTCTCAGGTGTAGCAGCAACAGGGTTGCTAGCGTGCAGGTTCCTATCATCTTTTTCTTCTTTCTAGGATGACTAAGTGCATCAGTGCTAACTCCTTGAGAATCTTGTTCAACTCTCTTCGAATGACCCTCAGGATACAAAGGTTCTTGGGTCATTCTACCGCCTCTAGTGACGACTCTGACGGAATTGTCATTCAACTCATTGAGCAAGTCATTCTGAGCTTTAAGTACTTGTTCTACCTGAGTAGTAACCATAGAGGCATGTTTACTCAGATGCTTAAGATCATTGACGTTTCTGTCTACACAAGCACTTAGATGACTAAGCATGCGAGCATTCTTTTCCAATTGTCTGCTAACATAATCATTGAAACTCTGTTGTTTGGCAACGAAGGTATCAAATTCATCCATGCATAAGCTAGCAGGTTTATCAAAAGGAATATCACTCTCATCAAACCTACGCAGAGAGTTTACTTCTACTACCTGTATCGGGTTATCGAGACCATGGATCTCTTCGATAGGTGGTAGATTTTTGACATATTCAGATTGAATGCCTTTCTCTCGCATAGATTTCTTGGCTTCTTGCATATCTTCAGGACTGAGGAATAGAATACCTCTTTTCTTCGGAGTTGGCTTAGGAGGTGGTTCAGGAATAGTCCAAGCATTCTCATTGCACAAGATGTTATTCAACAGAATCTCAGCTTGTTCTACGGTTCGTTCCCTAAAGACACTATCGGCAGAACTATCTAGGTGGTCTTTGGAAGCATCGGTAAGTCCATTATAGAATATATCAAGTATCTGATTCTTCTCAAGAGGGTGATCAGGCAAAGCATTCAGTAGCTGGATAAGCCTCCCCCAAGCTTGTGGGAGACTCTCTTCCTCAGCTTGAGAAAAGTTGTATATTTCCTGCAAGGCAGCTTGCTTCTTATGGGCAGGGAAATATTTTTTAGAGAAGTAGTAGACCATATCCTAGGGGCTACGCACACAACCAGGAGCAAGAGAAGTGAACCAGGTCTTAGCATCATCCTTCAGCGAGAAAGGAAACAGCTTGAGCATATATTAGTGACGGATCTTTTCCTCACTAGTGAATAGGGTGGATATATCGTGCAGTGTGGTAAGATCGGCTACAACCGTTTCAGACTCGTAACCGTGAAAAGGATCAGATTCGACCAGAGTGATTAACTCAGGGTCGACAGAGAATTCATAATCCTTATCGGTCACAAAGATAGGCGACGTGGCAAACTTCGGGTCGTATTTCATCCTAGCATTCAGATATTTTTCTTTCCACTTGCGCAGAAGTTTCTCAACACCATAGCTATCCTTACACGCAAGAAAATCCTCAGCTATCTCTCCCTCCATAACATAGCGCGTATCAGGCATAGCAGGCTATTCAGGCATAGTAGCAGGCTATACTTCAATAGTATCAGCAGTTTCAGAAGTATCATCAAGTCTAGCAGCAAATCTAGCAATATGTGCATCAAGGAATGCACCAAGTGGAATAGCAGTAGCAGGCATAGTATCAAGCATAGCATCATCAGGCATAGTATCAAGCATAGCATC
Organism: Hordeum vulgare subsp. vulgare; assembly: GCF_904849725.1. Taxonomy (NCBI): domain Eukaryota; kingdom Viridiplantae; phylum Streptophyta; class Magnoliopsida; order Poales; family Poaceae; genus Hordeum; species Hordeum vulgare. The sequence goes on along the minus strand of NC_058519.1, from coordinate 607,412,788 downwards.
ATCGGGCATAGTATCTAGCATAGCATCATCGGGCATAGTATCAAGCATAGCATCATCAGGCACATGCCACATATCAAGATTTCTAGCAGGAGGTGAAGTCGCAAACTTACTCAAAACTGAAGGTGAATCAAGTGCAGAGCTAGATGGCAATTCCTTACCTCTCCTTGTAGTAGAAGGCAAGATTTTAGTTCTTGGATCTTTCGGATTCCTCATAGTGATCAGCAGACGTCAATCCCAAGTGACTCAGATAATATAGTTGTGCTTCCCCGGCAACGGCGCCAGAAAAAGCCTTGATGTCCCACAAGCGTATGGGATCGCATCAGTTTTCGAGGGTAGAGTTTTCAACCCAAATTTATTTATTCGCTCACAAGGGGAAGCTAAAGGATATTCTCAAGTATTAGCGGCTGAGTTGTCAATTCAACCACACCAGAAAGATTAGTGTGTGCAAGCGAAGTATCAGTAGCAAGGTAGTACGATAGCAATGGCACCATAAAAAGCTTTGGCAATTCCCAGCAACAGCGCTAGAAAAGGCCTTGTTGACGGGATGTTAGCGCCAACAAAGTCTTGCAACAAGTAACAGCGGAGTAGCAAGGAACAGTAGTAGCAGCAGCAGCAAAGTAACCAGTAACAGCAGTAGCGACAGCAGCAGCAAAGTAACAACAGTAGTGACAGCAGCAAAGGGGCCCAATCCCTCTTGTAGCAAGGGACAAGCCTAGGCAAAGTAACGTAGCGACAACCAGTAGTAAAAGACTCGTAGGCAGTGGATCGGTGATGGATGAGTATGACGGATGTGATTCAGCATGTAACAACTATAACACGGAGAGATATGTGGCTAGCTCTCGTTCATCAATCTAATGTAGGCATGTATTCGGTATGTAGTCATACGTGCTTAGGGAAAAGAACTTGCATGGCATCTATTGTCCATCCCTCCCGTCGCAGCGGGGTCCTAATGGAAACTACGGGATATTAAGGTTCTCTTTTTAATAAAGAACCGGACCAACGCATTAACACGCGGTGAATACATGAACTCCTCATACTATGGTCATCTCCGGGAGTGGTTCCGGCTATTGTCACTCCGGGGTTGCCGGGTCATAGCACATAGTAGGTGACTACAACTTGCAATATATGATCTAAAACACACATATATTGGTGACAACATAATAGGTTCAGATCTGAAATCATGGCACTCGGGCCCTAGTGACAAGCATTAAGCATAGCCAAGTAGTAGCAACATCAATCTAGAACATAGTGGATACTAGGGATCAATCCTCGTCAAGAACTAACTCGATTACATGATAGATCTCATCCAACTCATCACCGTCCAGCAAGCCTACGATGAGATTACTCACGAACGATGAAGAGCATCATGGAATTATCGATGGAGAAAGGTTGATGATGACGACGGCGACGATTTCCCCTCTCCGGAGCCCGAAACGGACTCCAGATCTGCCCTCCAGATGAAGAACAGGATGTGGCGGCGCCTCCGTATCGCAAAACGCGATGAAACCTTCTCTCTGATTTTTTTCCAGGCGAAATAGAAGATATAGGACTGAGATTGGGGGCGGTGGTGCCACGTGGGCCCCACAAGCATGCATGGCGCGGCCTAGGGGGTGGCCGCGCCGTGTGGGCTTGTGGACCACTGGCACACCCCCTCACGTGGATCTTTGTTCATGTATTTTTCTTTTATTCTAGAAAAAATCTCCGTAAATTTTCAGGACGTTCCGAGAACTTTTATTTCTGCACAAAAACAACACCATGGCAATTCTGCTGAAAACAACGTCAGTCCAGGTTAGTTTCATTCAAATCATGCAAATTAGAGTCCAAAACAAGGGCAAAAGAGTTAGGAAAAGTAGATACGACGGAGACGTATCACACCCACCGAACCTAACCCGATGACCAGAGCCGTCCGATCGTGATCGAACGGCTCGGAGCAGGCTAAAAATAGCTAAACCTACCCTATTCCCTATAAATACCCCACTCCTAGCCTATTTTGGGCAAACCCTAAAATCTAGGGATCTGTACCGTTGAGGCCGCCGCCACTTCAAGGAATCCGTCGGGATCCATCTTAGGCAAACCTCCACCTCTCCCTCGATCTGATCCAGCCAACCCCCAAAGCCAGCCCGTTGACCATCTATGCCCGTCGGATCTAGATATCCAATGGATACCAGCAGCTGCGGGACGGAATGCCTCGTCCCCGCATCCTGTGCCTCGATCCAGAGAGGATCCGGAGCAACGCCAGGACGCCTCCGCGCGTAGTGCACCAACGTCGACCAGTGTCGGAGCCGGTCGCCGGACGCAGGCCAGAGATCGCCTCCCTTGCCCTCTCTCCCTGTTCCCCCATCTCTTTTTCTCATCTCTCCTTGTGCTCGTTTCTTCTACCAGGAGCAGAACGGGAGACCGCCGACCGCGCCCCTGTGTGTCTTGTTGCAGGAGAAGCACCGAGCCAGCGCCGGCCCCTGCATCTCTCTCTTCTCTGCATCTTCAGGTGCAGCCAACGCAGGCCATGGAGCTCGAGCCGCCCTTGCTCGGATCCGCGTCATCCCCAAGCCCCGCAACTCCTCCACCTGCACGAGATCATGTCGATGATGTCTTCGTTCCATTCCCGGCCTCCCAGCTCGCCGTCTTCGCCAGAGCATCGCGCCGCCGGCCCCTAGTTCCCCGTGGAGAGCAGCCAAAGTCGCCCCTGTACGTGCTAGTTTCAGCAAGGTAGAGACACATACCCTGTTTCAGCTGCAGTTTTGTTCAGGTTTACATTCAGCATGGTTGTGTGCTCATCTACAGAAGGAACCCACTTTTATCACGAACCCATTGTAGCTCAGCTCGTCACAGCGTTATACCTACACCCAGTAGACTAGGGATCGAATCCCAGTTGCTCCAATATAGTTTTTCAGCGTTTTGCGTTGTCATTCACCAGCTATGCGTATTAGGTATAACCAGGCGAATGCATTATGTAGCACAAGGACATATCTAGCCCACTGGTGACACATGCTAGGACACCGAAGGAGGTCTTGGGTTCGAAACCTGGACTGCCCCTATTATTTTTGCTTCTGTGCCATGTTTGATTTTCGTTTTGCACACCCAAGCGCGTGGGCACAAAGCTCCCAGTGGCTGCAGCCCAGTGCACAGATTCGGCCCATACGTTTTTTTATTTTATTTTAACCTGCGATCTTATTTATTTTCAGAAAATTGCATTGATTTTCAAAGGAGTGTAGTTTCTAAACCGTGCATCGGATCGGAGTGAGTTATATATGGTTTTTGACTAGAATTATGCATAGAGTAATATTTTCCAACTCTCGTGCATGTTTAAGGCTGTTAACGTGCTGTTTGTGTTGGTTTGCGTGTCGACGTGTTAAAAACGGTTTAGGTCGTTACTATTTGTCCGTAGCTCCGTTGGAGATGTGCCATATATGTAAATGGATCAGAACGACGAGTAGAATCACGTGAACCACTTTGTTTTGCCATTTAACAAACCTAAAATGTGATTAGGACAAATCTGGACAGAATTAAGATGTAACACGTGGGGTCATTTCGGAGATGTTATATGTCGTTTCAGGTCTCATTTAAAATGCCTAGATAGGTAGTTTAATTTGTGCTTCACCCCTTGCCATGTTAACAACATTTTAAATATTGCCGTGTAAATTAACGGGAGTGAACTAAACAATTAAATATGGAGTTTCGTCGATATGCAACCCGGTGCATATCGAGCTTCACTTAATGTGCAGCGTTTGATTGTTGTGATTGCCATGCCTTGCATTAGACCGTTCATGCATCATGTGTATCTTACATCGTGTGGTGTATATCGTGTGTTGATGCTTGTTTCCGGTTTCCTCCGTCTCGATAGAGTTCCGCAAGCATGTCAGATGTGAGGACCGTTCGACAACGTCGGTTCGTCTGCTTCACGGAGTCACTCTTCTTCCAAGCGGGATCTCAGACAAGATGACCATTTCCCCAGATACCATTACTATCATTGCCATGCTAGTTATTTCGATGCTATCGATTATGTCTCGTTGCCTACCACATGTTAAATATCAGCCTCTCAACAATGCCATGAAAACCATCAACTTGTTCAACCTAGCAAACCACTGATTGGCTATGTTACTGCTTGCTTAACCCTGTGTTAGCGTTGCTAGTTGCAGGTGCAGTTGCTTCCATGTGATAACCTGGGTTCCTTGTTAGATCACCATATTAAATGCTATTTAATTTAATGCACCTATATACTTGGTAAAAGGTGGAAGGCTCGGCCTTTCTAGCCTGGTGTTTTATTCCACCTTTGCCCCCTTAGTTTCGGCTACCGGTGTTATGTTCCATAAATGAGCGCTCCTAACACGATCGAGGTTGTTATGGGGACCCCCTTGATAATTCGTTTTAGATTAAAGCTGGTCTGGCAAGGCCCAACATTGGTACTATTTGCCCAACATAATAATTTTATAATACTGAAATGCATAGGGAGTTAGCGCTACCCGAGGAGTAATTCTACATAATACAGGTAGGGCCAGTGCTGATGGTGCTGGTCCAAAACAGAGCACTATGCGGGGCCACCGCGAGGAAACTCGAGGTTTGGCACTCGTATGCGTCGCTTATCCGTCGTGTCCTGAGAACGAGATACGCGGCTCCTATCGGGATCGTCGACACGCCGGGCGGCCTTGCTGGATTAGTTTTACCATTGACGAGATATCTTGTACATCGGGATTCCGGTGATGCTTTGGGTAATCTCAGAGTTGAGGTTTTCCATTATGGAATCCTACGAGATCGCGAGTGTCGTGATCGAGGATTTCTATGCGGCTTGTGTTAATTTGTGATGGACTAGTTGGAGCACCCCTGCAGGGTTAAATCTTTTCGGAAAGCCGTGCCCGCGGTTATGTGGCTACGTGGAAACTTTGTTTAACACTGGTTCTAGATAACTTGAAGTTAACTTGATTAAAAAATGCCAAATGTGTGCGTAACCGTGACTGTCTCTTTCTTGAGTTCCTTCTCCGATCGAGGACACAGTGGGGTTATGTCTGACATAGGTAGGTGTTCGGGATCATTCATTTGATGATCAGTAGACACGTCTGTTATGCGTAGATCTTCCCCCTCTTATTTCTTGTACTCGTAAGTTTAGCCACCAAATATATGCTTAGCCGCTGCTGCAACCTCACCACTTAACCATGCCTTACCCATTAAGCTTTGATAGTCTTGATACCTTTGGAAATGAGATTGATGAGTCCCCTGTGGCTCACAGATTACTACAACACCAGTTGCAGGTACAGGTAAAGGTTACTTGACGCGAGCGCGTTGATTGTTCATTTGGAGTTGCTTCTTCTTCTTCTTCTTCTTCATCGATCTAGGATGGGTTCCAGGCCGGCAGCCTGGGATAGCAAGGATGGACGTCGTTCTTCTTTTCTCGTTTGTTTTCGTCCGTAGTCGGACCCTGCTCTTCTTCATGATGATTATGTATTGTATTGATGTGACTCTGATGTAGCTTGTGGCGAGTGTAAGCCAATTCTATATATATATCTCATCTTTTCAGTACATGTACTTGTAACGATATCCATTCTTGCGACACGACGAGATGCGCTTCTATCCCTGACAAGGCCTTCGTGCCAAATTGAGGATAGGGTCGCATCTTGGGCGTGACATGAGTGCATCTTCATACCTTTGAAGATTGCTAAGCGGAAGCATTGCTAGAAAGCGGTTGATGGAGTCGTACTCGCGGCGATTCAGATTGTGGTGAGATTCCGATCTAGTGCCGAACCACGGCACCTCCGTGTTCGACACACGTGCAGCCCGGTGATGTCTCCCGCACCTTGATCCAGCAAGGAGGAGGGAGAGGTCGGGGAAGATCTCCGACAGCACGACGGCTTGGTGTTGATGGAGAGACGAGGTCTCCCGACAGGGCTTCGCCAAGCACCGTGGGAGGAGGAGGAAAGAGGGGAGGAGGGCTGCACCGAGAGGAGAAGAAACCATGTGCCAAACAGCCCCAAACCCCTCTCTATTTGGTGGTGCGGCAGCCCCCCCAGATGATGACGATGGCGACGATCTCCTTGATCCGAAGCCCAAAACGGACTCCAGATGTGTCCTCCAGGGCAAGAACGGCATGTGGAGGCGCCTCTGGATCGTGAAACATGATGAACTCTTCTCTCCTAATTTTTTTCGGGACGAAAGGGAATAAATAGCGCTGGAATTGGGGGCGGCAGAGCCACATGGGCCCCACAAACCTGGTAGCCGCGGCCAGGGGGAGGGCGCGGCTACAGGGCTTGTGGCCCACTGGCCCGTCCCCTCCGGTGGATCTTTGCGCAGGTATTTTTCATATTTTCCGGAAATATTCTCCGTAAATTTTCAGGCTAGAAAAAGACTGGGAAGCGACCAACTAGAGAGCGACAACAGTCATCAAGATGCAATGAGTTTGACTAACATTGAGTGCAAGCATGAGTAGGATATAAATCACCATGAACACAAACATCGTAGAGGCCATGTTGATTTTGTTTCAACTACATGCATGAACATGCGCCAAGTCAAGCCACTTGAATCATTCAAAGGAGAATACCATCCAATCATACTACATCATAGTCATCTCAAAATCTATGTTGGCATTCAAGACAAAACATTATAAGCTCCTAGCTAATTAAGCATGGCATCAGAAACTATGATCTCTAAGTTGTCATTGCAAACATGGTTCTCTCTCAACAAAGCTGAATCTGGGACGACAAGCTAGTCATATTTACAAAAACAAAATAGATAGAGTTCATACCAGCTTTTCCAGTCTCAGTCACTTCATCATATATCATCATTATTGCCTTTCACTTGCACGATCGAACGATGTGAACAATAATAAGAGTGCTCGTGCATTGGACTAAGCTGAATCTGCACGCAAACACAGAGGAGAAGACAAACTAATATGGCTCTTTACCAAATGAACAGGTATGCATGCAAGAGACACTAAACATTGTAACCATGGTCTTCTACCTCGACTCAAAGAAAAAAGAAAACTATTTACATGGGAAAGCTCCCAACAAGCAAAAGAAGAAAGGACAATCTTTTTGGGTTTTCTCAAAAGGACACAAAACAAGAAAACGAAAATAAACTAGCATGGATAATACAGTGGCAAAGTGTAACCACCGACTAACAAAGTGAAAGCATAAGCATGAATGTAAAGTTGGTGCAAACACGTACTCCCCCAAGCTTAGGCTTTTGGCCTAGCTTGGTCTACTCCCAAGGAGCGAAATAACCAGCTCCGGGATACTCCAAAGCGGACTGTGGATGCCACTGCTGTGTGAGCTCCTCTGGCTCCCACAGATAAACTGGCATCTGGTACTCGACTGGCGGCTCGGGTACGAGCACCTGTGGTTGGGCCAAGCCCCAATATGCGTAGATGTCCGAGGGCATAATAGTGTACCTGCCTGCATGAAGATTGAACAAAGAAGGAGCAGGCAAAGTAATAGTCTCACGAGTACCCTGACTAAATACCAGGTTATAAATCATCCTTCCACCTATATCTCTATCAAGAAAGTCATGGCGAACCATGCTATCGTAATCTAGATATCTATCGGGAAGAAGCATCTCTTCTTCCTCCTCTAGTCTAACGGGTATCTCAAAGTGTCTCGCAAGACGGGTAGCATAGATACCTCCATAGAGAACACCTTTGGAATGGTTTGTGTTCAACCGCTGAGCTACTATAGCACCTAGGCTATAAGTCTTATCGTTATAAAGGCCTTCGCGCAAAACCGCAAGGTCTGGAGAAATAAGTGATCCAGCCTCCCCACGGCCAATCAAACATTTTCCCACAAATAATGAGAAGTACTGAAGCACAGGAAAATGTATGCTAGCAATTCTAGCGCGAGACACTCCTCTCTCCTCTCCAACAGCAATAGTATCTATGAAAGCCTCCAAGTCCCGTGGACGAGGATCATGAATATCCCCAACATAAGGTAATTTGCACACATTGCAAAAATCCTATAGTGTGATGTGCTCGGGGATATCGTATAACATGAACTCAACCATAGGAGGATTCTTCCTCGGATAAAAGTTTAAGCTTTGAACGAAAATATTGGTGAGGAGGAGGTATTGTGTGCACTTATCTTCTACGAACACGGTAAGACCTGCGTTCTCCACCTAGTAATAAAAGTCTTCATAAAGCCCAGCAGCGCGCAAAAAATCATCACTTGGCCACTCACATGCTCGAACTTCTGTGACTCGAGGAACCACGTACTTGGAATGGTTCTTCTCATCCTCCTTGGGGTTACGACTTGAAGATCCTCTCAAGAACCTCCTCATCTTTTCCCTTTTCTAACTCTAAAAAATTCTGAAATTTTTTGAGACTTCGAAAGAAAAGTGAGTAAGGATTAACCCAACTCGTAGCAACTACTCCTACTAGTGCCTAGAGACCGTATCACGCGCTAAAACTACTTGGGACCAGCTAAAATCAACATTTCAAGCTCAAGAACAGGGTCACCAAGGTAGCAAGAATACGCGAAGGATAAAGCACTAGAGTAGAAACTAATTGGACCAATGGAGGAGTCACATACCAAGGGGTAATTTCCCCCCAAAATGGTTCGGAGAATGGTGCTTTGAGCAAGGAGATCGAAAATCACAGCCAAAAGAGCAAGAACACGGGTTTGAGCTGCGAAACGATTTTTTCTGGAGGTAGAAGAAGAGGATGGGAGCTGGAATGAGTGGAGGGGGGGTCCCTGTGGGTCCCACAAGCTTGGTAGTCGCGGCCATGGGGGAGGCCACGGCTACGGGGCTTGTGGCCCACTGGTGTGGCCCCCAGGCTAGCTCTCAGTCCGAGTATTTTTCAAAAAATCCAGAAAAATCATTTGATTTTCAGGACCATCGGAGAACTTTTATTTTCGGGGTACTTTTCTTTGGGACGCTAAAACAGGAAAAACTAAACTAAATCTATCATATTTCATCTAAGCAACAAAAAGTGAAAGCTTAAAACAGAGGTATGTGACTCCTTGATTCAACCATCTCATGGTCATCGAAAGAAATCCGTCAATGGGGTTGATCAAATCCCCTCGACAAAACCTTTTCGAATCGCAAAAGGAAACGAAGAATTGTCGAATAGCCACTAAGTCACCTCAATGGGGACATGAATCTCCCCAACAAGCAAATCATACTTCATCTTAACACGAGGAATAGGGCATTCAAAGCTCCCAATAAGAATCGATGAAGTTTTTTCGATAGCATTGATGCAATGTACTTGATATCGTTTCTTTGAAAAGTGCACTGTATGCTCATTATCGTTGACATGGAAGGTGACATTGCCTTTGCTGCAATCTATAACAGCCCTTGCAGTGTTTAAGAATGGTCTTCCAAGAATGATCGCCATGGCATCATCATCAGGAATATCCAGGATAACAAAGTCCGTTAAGATAGTAACGTTAGCAACCACAACACGCACATCCTCGCAAATGCCGACAGGGAAAGCAGTTGATTTGTCGGCCATTTGCACAGAAATTTCAATAGGTGTTGATACGTCCATTTTGCATCATGCTTTCATGTTGATATTTATTGCTTTTTGGGCTGTTATATTACTTGTGGTACCATATTCATGCCTTTTCTCTCTTATTTTACAAGGTTTATTTGAAGAGGGAGAATTCAGGCAGCTGGAATTCTGGACTGGAAAAGGAGCAAATCCTAGTCCACTATTCTGCACATCTCCAAATGCCCTGAAAAGTTACGTGGATTTTTTCTGGATTATATAAAAAATATTGGGCGAAAGAACTACCAGAGGGGGGCTGCCAGGGCGCCACAAGCCCTGACACCGCCACCCCCCCTGGTGGCGGAGTGGGGGCTTGTGGGCTCCCTGACGGCCCACTAGCCCCCCTCTTTTTCTATATGAAGCGTCCTGGTCCAGAAAAAATCAAGAGGGAGCTTTTTCGTGGTTTCGCCGCCGCCACGAGGCGGAACTTGAGCACATCCAATCTAGAGCTCCGGCAGGACGATCCTGCCGGGGAAACTTCCCTCCCGGAGGGGGAATCATCGCAATCGTCATCACCAACACTCCTCTCGTCGGAGGGGAGGCATCTTCATCAACATCTTCATCAGCACCATCTCCTCTCCAATCCCTAGTTCATCTCTTGTAACCAATCTTCGTCTCGCAACTCCGATTGGTACTTGTAAGGTTGCTAGTAGTGTTGATTACTCATTGTAGTTGATGCTAGTTGGATTACTTGGTGGAAGAGTTTATGTTCAGATCCTTGATGCTATTCATTACACCTCTGATCATGATTATGATTATGTTTTGTGAGTAGTTACTTTTGTTCCTGAGGACATGGGATAAGTCATGTTAATAATAGTCATGTGAATTTGATATTCGTTCGATATTTTGATATGTTGTATGTTGTCTTTTCCTCTAGTGGTGTTATGTGAACGTCGACTACATAACACTTCACCATATTTGGGCCTAGAGGAAGGCATTGGGAAGTAGTAAGTAGATGATGGGTTGCTAGAGTGACAGAAGCTTAAACCCCAGTCTATGCGTTGCTTCGTGAGGGGCTGATTTGGATCCACTAGTTTAATGCTATGGTTAGACTTTGTCTTAGTTCTTCTTTTGTAGTTGCGGATGCTTGCGAGAGAGGTTAATCATAAGTGGGATGCTTGTCCAAGTAAGGGAAGTACCCAAGCGCCGGTCCACCCACATATCAAACTATCAAAGTAACGAACGCGGATCATATGAACATGATGAAACTAGCATGACAGAAATTCCCGTGTGTCCTTGGGAGCGTTTTTCCTTCTATAAGACTTTTTCCAGGCTTGTCCCTTGCTAAAAAAGGGATTGAGCCACTTGCTGCACCGTTGCTACTACTTGTTACATGTTACTTTTTGCTCGGTACGTTTCACCTCACTACACAATCACTTGTTACCGCTACTTTCAGTGTTTGCAGTTATTACCTTGCTGAAAGCTGCTTATCAGAGCCTTCTGCCCCTCGTTGGGTTCGATACTCTTACTTATCGAAAGGACTACTATTGATACCCTATACTTGTGGGTCATCAAGACTCTTTTCTGGCGCCATTGCCGGGGAGTGAAGCGCCTTTGGTAAGTGGAAATTGATAAGGAAACATTTTTATACCGTGCTGAAATTTATTGTCACTTGTCACTATGGAAACTGTTCCTTTGAGGAGTTTGTTCGGGGTATCTTCACCATGAACGGAAGCACGAGGAGTTGATCCTCAACCTGAGGTACCTACTGAAAATATCTTTTATGAAATTTTTTCGGGTATGCTTGAGAAACTGCTGGCTAATCCTTTCACAGGAGATGGATCTTCACATCCGAACTTGCATCTGCTCTTTGTAGATGAAGTTTGTGGTTTATTTAAGCTTGCAGGTTTGCCCGAGGATGAGGTAAAGAAGAAAGTCTTTCCTTTATCTTTAAAGGATAAGGCTTTGACATGGTATAGGCTATGTGATGATACTGGATCATGGGGCTACAATCGGTTGAAATTCGAATTTCATCAAAAGTTCTATCCTATGCATTTAGTACATCGTGATCGGAACTTCATTTATAACTTTTGGCCTCGTGACAGGGAAAGCATAGCTCAAGCTTGGGGGAGGCTTAAATCAATGCTATATTCATGCCCCAATCATGAACTCTCGAGAGAAATCATCACTCAAAACTTTTATGCTCGGCTTACTCACGAAGATCGTACCATGCTTGACACTTCTTGTGACGGTTCTTTTATGAAGAAGGATATTGATCACAAGTGGAATTTATTGGAGAGAATCAAACGCAACTCTGAAGATTGGGAGCTGGAGGAAGGTAAGGAGTCAGGTATGAATTTCCAGTTTGATTGCGTTAAATCTTTTGTTGAGACAAACACTTCTAGAGATTTTAGCACTAAGTATGGACTTGACTCTGAGATAGTAGCTTCTCTATGTGAATCTTTTGATGCTCATGTTGATCTTCCCAAAGAGAAGTGGTTTAAATATCATCCTCCTGTAGAAAGCAACATAGCCAAAACCAATCTAGTTGAGGAAAAAGTCATTGCTTTTAGTGATCCTGTTGTTCCTTGTGCTTACACTAAGAAATCACCATACCCTGCTAGGATAAAGGATTATTCTGAAGCTCCAACTGTGATACGTAGGGGTTACATTAGATCACTTGCACCCCCTGAGGAGATTAGAGTTGAACCTAGTGTTGCTATTATCAAAGATCTCTTAGCCGAAGACATAGATGGGCATGTTATCAAATTCTGTGAGGACTCCGCTAGAATTGCTAAACCTCACGCGAAAGACAAACACAGACCTGTAGTTGGCCTCCCGTTGTTTCTGTTAAGATAGGAGATCACTGTTACCATGGTTTATGTGATATGGGAGCTAGTGTTAGTGCAATACCCCGTTCTCTATATGATGAAATCAAAGATGAGATTGCACCTGCTGAGTTAGAACCCATTGATGTCACTATTACGCTAGCTAATAGAGACACTATCTGCCCTTTGGGAATTGTGAGAGACATAGAAGTCTTGTGTGGTAAGACGAAGTATCCTACTGATTTTCTTGTCCTTGGTACTGCACAAGATAGCTTTTGTCCCATCATATTTGGTAGACCCTTTCTCAACACTGTCAATGCTCACATTGATTGCATTAAGCAGACTGTCACAGTAAGTTTCGAGGGTGTGTCTCATGAATTTAACTTCTCCAAGTTTGGAAGACTACCCCATGAAAGAGAGTCGTCTGGTAGGGATGAAATCATTGCTCTTGCCTCTATTGTCGTACCTCCTACGAATCCTTTAGAGCAATATCTGCTTGAGCATGAAAATGATATGCATATGGAGGAGAGAGATGAGATAGATAAAATTGTCTTAGAACAATATCCTATTCTCAAGAATAATCTGCTTGTTGAACTGCTTGGGGATCCTCCCCCACCAAAGGGTGATCCTGTGTTCGAGCTTAAACAGTTGCCTGATACTCTTAAGTATGCCTATCTTGATGAGAAGGAGATATATCTTGTCATTATTAGTGCTCTCCTCTCAGAGCACGAAGAGAAGAAGTTACTAAAAACTCTGAGGAAGCACCGCGCTGCTATTGGATATACTCTTGATGATCTTAAGGGTATTAGTCCTACTCTATGTATGCACAAGATTAAAAACGATCATGACTTTAAACCAGTTGATGATCATCAAAGGAGATTAAATCCTACGATGAAAGAGGTCGTTAGAAAATAAATATTAAAGCTTCTGGAAGCAGGAATCATTTATCCTGTTGCTCATAGTGATTGGGTAAGTCCAGTACATTGCGTACCTAAGAAGGGAGGTATCACCGTCGTTCCTAATGATAAGGATTAACTAATCCCACAAAGGATTATTACCGGCTATGGAATGGTGATAGACTTCCGGAAACTGAACAAGGCAACCAGGAAAGATCATTATCCTTTGTCGTTTATCGACCAAATGCTAGAAAGGCTATCAAAGCACACACACTTCTGCTTTCTAGACGGTTATTCAGGCTTCTCGCAGATACCTATTGCACAATCTGATCAAGAGAAAACCACTTTCACCTGCCGTTTCGGTACCTTTGCCTATAGACGTATGCCTTTTGGCTTATGTAATGCACCTGCCACCTTCCAAAGATGTATCATGGCTATATTCTCTGACTTTTGTGAAAAGATCGTCGAGGTTTTCATGGATGACTTCTCCATTTACGGGTCTTCCTTTGATGATTGCCTCAGCAACCTTATCGAGTATTAAAGAGATGCGAAGAAACCAACCTCGTCTTGAATTGGGAGAAGTGCCACTTTATGGTTAATGAAGGTATCTTCTTAGGACACAAAATCTCTGAAAGAGGCATTGAAGTTGATAAGGCTAAGGTTGATGCAATTGAGAAAATGCCTTGCCCCACACATATCAGAGGTATACGAAGTTTCCTAGGTCATGTTGGTTTCTATAGAAGGTTCATTAAAGACTTCTCTAAGATTTCTAGGCCTCTTACCAACCTCTTGCAGAAGGATGTTCCTTTTGTTTTTGATGAGGATTGTGAGGAAGCCTTTGAAATACTTAAGAAGGCTTTGATAACCGCACCTATTGTTCAACCACCTGACTGGAACTTGCCCTTTGAAATCATGTGCGACACTAGTGATTATGCTGTTGGTGCTGTTCTAGGACAAAGAGTTGACAAGAAGTTGAATGTCATTCACTACGCTAGTAAAACTCTAGACAATGCCCAAAGAAACTATAACACTACGGAGAAGGAATTTTTAGCAGCCGTGTTTGCATGTGAAAAGTTCAGATCTTACATAGTTGACTCCAAAGTCACTATTCACTCTGATCATGCTGCTATTAAGTACCTCATGGAGAAGAAGGACGCTAAACCTTGGCTGATCATATGGGTTCTCCTGCTACAGGAATTTGATTTGCACGTCGTTGACCGAAAGGGTGCTGATAACCCTGTAGCAGATAACTTGTCTAGGCTAGAGAATGTCCTTGATGACCCACTACCTATTGATGACAGCTTTCCTGATGAGCAATTAAATGTCATCTGCACTTCGGTGCACCGTGCTATGCCGATTATGCAAACTATGTTGTAGCCAAATACATACCACCCAGTTTCACCTATCAACAAAAGAAGAAATTCTTCTTTGATTTGAGACACTACTTTTGGGATGATCCTCACCTTTATAATGAAGGAGCAGATGGTGTTATTAGACGTTGTGTGCCTGAACATGAACAGGGACAGATCCTGCAGAAGTGTCATTCCGAAGCCTATGGAGGACACCATGCTGGAGATAGAACTGCCCATAAGGTATTGCAATCAGGTTTCTATTGGCCCACTCTCTACAAGTATACCCGTAAGTTTGTCTTGTCTTGTGATGAATGCCAAAGGATAGGGAACATCAGTAAGCGTCAAGAGATGGCTATAAACTATTCACTTGTCATTGAACCATTTGATGTGTGGGGCTTTGATTATATGGGACCCTTCCCGAGTTCCAATGGGTACACTCACATCTTAGTTGTTGTGGATTACATTACTAAGTGGGTAGAAGCTATCCCCACTAAAAATGCTGATCACCACACCTCTATTAAGATGCTTAAAGAAGTCATATTCCCAAGATTTGGAGTCCCTAGATACTTGATGACTGATGCCGGTTCACACTTCATTCATGGTGTTTTCCGCAAGATGCTAGCTAAGTATGATGTCAACCATAGAGTTGCATCTCCTTATCATCCTCAGTCTAGTGGTCAAGTGGAGTTGAGTAATAGGGAGATCAAGTTGATCCTACAAAAGACCGTCAATAGATCTCGAAAGAACTGGTCTAGCAAACTTGACGATGCACTATGGGCTTATAGGACTGCTTATAAGAATCCCATGGGCATGTCACCGTATAAAATGGTTTACGGTAAGGCCTATCATTTACCTCTTGAGCTGGAACACAAAGCTTATTGGGCGATCAAAGAGCTCAACTTTGATTTCAAACTTGCCGGTGAGAAGCGGTTGTTTGATATCAGCTCGTTAGATGAATGGAGATCCCACGCATACGAGAATGCCAGGTTGTTCAAGGAAAAGGTTAAGAGATGGCACGACAAACAAATACAGAAACGAGAGTTCAACGTAGGTGATTATGTCTTTCTATACAATTCTCGTTTGAGATTCTTTGCAGGCAAGCTTCTCTCTAAATGGGAAGGTCCCTATGTTGTCGAGGAAGTATATCGTTCCGGTGCCATCAAAATCAATAACACGGAAGGAAATTTTCCTAGAGTGGTAAATGGGCAAAGAATCAAGCATTACATCTCTGGTACTCCCATAAATGTTGAGACCAATATCATCAATGTCATAACTCCAGAGGAGTACATAAGGGATGTTTATCAGCCTGTTTCAGACCTTAAAAACGAAGATGTATCTGTTTTGGTAAGAAATTGGACTCTGATACTTTTCCAATAGGAAATTTCATCCGTTTTGGAATTTTTGGAAAATTAGAAAAATAAAAAGCAGTCCGGAGAGCGAACGAGGCGGCCACCAGCCCTGCCACCGCCCCTACCCCCCTGGTGGCGGAGGGCAAGCTTGTGGGCACATCGTGTGCCTCCCGGACTCTGTTTTCTTGCGGAGGACTCCTTCTGGCCCAGTAAAAATCAATATATAGTCACCCGAAGGTTTTGATCTCCGTATCGCATAGTTTTCCTCTATTTTCGTTTCGAGCTTGTTGTCTGTCGCAGATTTAGAGCAAAGATGTCTCAGGAATCTGTTGGGGAGAATGATCTTCACCAAGTTCATGAGGAAGTAGATGCTGATCTGAAAAGAGTAGAAGTCACGGAAGCCAGGGACCAAGCTAAGGAGAAAACCCAAGCTAGGGAGGAAGTTCAACCTATGTTCAACATTGAAGACGTTGAAGGAGTAGATTTTCTCCAACCCTTCCTCCACATGCTGTCTCCATCCTTGATTGAACTCTTGAGGTTTTGCGAAACAACTCGTGCTCACAATATTCCTCTTTCTCGTGAAGTTGTTTTGCTGGAAAACCATGTCACAGATCTCAAAGGTATAAATCGAAGAATGATAGCTCTCTTGGAATCAAAGGCGACAACAACACCATCATCGCCACCAAAGGAAGACAACTAAGCATTGGTATGGGCAATCCCCTTGGCTTCTGCCATGCTTGGGGTAGTTGCACTGGTATCGTATCGCCTTTATATCTTTTGCTTTTACCTTTGTTTTAGTTCTTTCCTTTTCAGTTTTTATTTCTTCTCTTAGAGGAATAATTCTTTAGTTTTTAGTTTGAGTCTTTTGCTTTTGTCTCTCCCCCGATGTATTCGAGCTTACGAGCTATATAATAAAGAGTTTCTTAGTCAAGGGCTTTGCTTTGTGCCATGATCAAAAGTATGAAAAGAACGATAGCATGAAAGATCATGAGACGATCTTATGGAAAGTGATAACTTCACTTATGACACGTATGATGATTGAAACTTGTTGAGAATAAATCAACATAGACATTAGTCATTGTTGCAATTAATAAGATGTAATAAGGAAAGATAGGTTCACATATAAATATATCATCTTAGACACTTTTTACAATTGTGAACACTCACCAAACTATTACATGCCTAGGAGTAGATGTTGGACAAGGAAGACAACATAATGAATTGTGTTTGCTTGGTTCCAAACAATGTTATATGATTAGAGATCCCTTAGCATGTGACGATTGCTTCCACCTCATATTAGCCAAAACTCCCGCACCAAGTAGAGATACTACTTGTGCATCCATAAACCTCCAACCCAGTTTTGCCATGAGAGTCCACCATACCTACCTATGGATTGAATAAGATCCTTCAAGTAAGTTGTCATCGGTGCAAGCAATAAAAATTGATCTCTAATATGTATGATCTATTAGTGTGTGGAAAATAAGCTTTGTACGAACCTGTGATGAGGAAGACATAAAAGCGACAGGCTGCATAATAAAGTTCTTTATCACAGGAGGCAATATAAAGTGACGTTCCTCCGCACTAAGAGGACACGCATTCAAACCTCAAAAGCGCATGACAACCTCTGCTTCCCTCTGCGAAGGGCCTATCTTCTACCCTTTTTGCCCTTGTAAGAGTCTTGGTGATCATCACCAATTCCCTATTTTTGCCTTTGTCTTGGCTACCGTCACATGCTTGGGAAAGATCTATATTCATATATCAACTTGGAGTTCAGTACTTATGATTTATTGTTGTTGACTTTATCCTTGAGGTAAATGGTTGGGAGGCAAAACTATAAGCCCCTATCTTCCTCTGTGTCCAGCTGAAACTTTGACACCATGAGTACCACGTGAGTTGTAACAATTGTGGAAAACGAAAGAGATGATTGAGTATGTGGGTTTGCCTTACAAGCTCTTATTTGACTCTTTCTGATGTTGTGATAAATTGCAATTGCTTCAATGACTATGGATTATTGTTGGTCACTTCTCGGTAAGGTTTTTTCTTCATGCTTTGCTTTGTGAAGGAATTATTACTTTCCCATAAGAATCTTTATGATGTATTGCTGTTCTATGTGTGATCATGATGCCCTCATGTCCGTATTATGTTTTATCGACACCTTCGTCCCTCAACATGTGGACATGTTTATGGAACTAGGTTTTCGCTTGAGGACAAGCGAGGTCTAAGCTTGGGGGAGTTGATACGTCCATTTTGCATCATGCTTTCATGTTGATATTTATTGCTTTTTGGGCTGTTATATTACTTGTGGTACCATATTTATGCCTTTTCTCTCTTATATTACAAGGCTTATTTGAAGAGGGAGAATTCAGGCAGCTCGAATTCTAGACTGGAAAAGGAGCAAATCCTAGTCCACTATTCTGCACATCTCCAAATGCCCTGAAAAGTTACGTGGATTTTTTCTGGATTACATAACAAATACTGGGTGAAAGAACTACCGGAGGGGGGCTGCCAGGGCGCCACAAGCCCTCACACCGCCACCACCCTAGTGGCAGAGTGGGGGCTTGTGGGCTCCCTGACGGCCCACTAGCCCCCCTCTTTTGCTATCTGAAGCGTCCTGGTCCAGAAAAAAAATCAACAGGGAGCTTTTTCGTGGTTTCGCCGCCTCCACGAGGCGGAACTTCAGCATATCCAATCTAGAGCTCCGGCAGGACGATCCTGCCGGGGAAACTTCCCTCCCAAAGGGGGAATCGTCGCCATCGTCATCACCAACACTCCTCTCGTCGGAGGGGAGGCATCTTCATCAACATCATCATCAGCACCATCTCCTCTCCAATCCCTAGTTCATCTCTTGTAACCAATCTTCGTCTCGCAACTCCGATTGGTACTTGTAAGGTTGCTAGTAGTGTTGATTACTCTTTGTAGTTGATGCTAGTTGGATTACTTGGTGGAATAGTTTATGTTAAGATCCTTGATGCTATTCATTACACCTCTGATCATGATTATGATTATGTTTTGTGAGTAGTTACTTTTGTTCCTGAGGACATGGGATAAGTCATGTTAATAATAGTCATGTGAATTTGATATTCGTTTGATATTTTGATATGATGTATGTTGTCATTTCCTCTAGTGGTGTTATGTGAACGTCGACTACATAACACTTCACCATATTTGGGCCTAGAGGAAGGCATTGGGAAGTATTAAGTAGATGATGGGTTGCTGGAGTGACAGAAGCTTAAACCCCAATCTATGTGTTGCTTCGTGAGGGGCTGATTTGGATCCACTAGTTTAATGCTATGGTTAGACTTTGTCTTAGTTCTTCTTTTGTAGTTGCGCATGCTTGCGAGAGAGGTTAATCATAAGTGCGATGCTTGTCCAAGTAAGAGCAGTACCCAAGCGCCAGTCACCACATATCAAACTATCAAAGTAACAAACGCGAATCATATGAACATGATGAAACTAGCATGACAGAAATTCCCGTTTGTCCTTGGGAGCGTTTTTCCTCCTATAAGACTTTGTTCAGGCTTGTCCCTTGCTACAAAAGGGATTGGGCCACTTGTTGCACCATTGCTACTACTTGTTACTTGTTACTTTTTGCTTGCTACTTTTCACCTCACTACACAATCACTTGTTACCGCTAGCTTGCAGTTATTACCTTGCTGAAAGCCCCTTATCAGAGCCTTCTGCTCCTCGTTGGGTTTGACACTCTTACTTATCGAAAGGACTATGATTGATACCCTATACTTGTGCGTCATCAAGACTCTTTTCTAGCGCAGTTGCCGGGGAGTGAAGCGCCTTTGGTAAGTGGAAATTGGTAAGGAAACATTTTTATACTGTGCTGAAATTTATTGTCACTTGTCACTATGGAAACTGTTCCTTTGAGGAGTTTGTGCGGGGTATCTTCACCACGAACGGAAGCACGAGGAGTTGCTCCTCAACCTGAGGTACCTACTGAAAATATATTTTATGAAATTCCTTAGGGTATGCTTGAGAAACTGCTGGCTAATCCTTTCACAGGAGATGGATCTTCACATCCAGACTTGCATCTGCTCTTTGTAGATGAAGTTTGTGGCTTTAAGCTTGCAGGTTTGCCCGAGGATGAGGTAAAGAAGAAAGTATTTCCTTTATCTTTGAAAGATAAGGCGTTGACATGGTATAGGCTATGTGATGATACTCGATCATGGGGCTACAATCGGTTGAAATTGGAATTTAGTACATCGTGATCGGAACTTTATTTATAACTTTTGGCCTCGTGATAGGGAAAGCATAGCTCAAGCTTGTGGGAGGCTTAAATCAATGCTATATTCATGCCCCAATCATGAGCTCTCGAGAGAAATCATCACTCAAAACTTTTATGCTCGGCTTTCTCATGAAGATCGTACCATGCTTGACACTTCATGTGCGGTTCTTTTATGAAGAAGGATATTGATCACAAGTCGAATTTATTGGAGAGAATCAAATGCAACTCTGAAGATTGGGAGCTGGAGGAAGGTAAGGAGTCAGGTATGAATTTCCAGTTTGATTGCATTAAATCTTTTGTTGAGACAAACACTTCTAGAGATTTTAGCGCTAAGTATGGACTTGACTCTGAGATAGTAGCTTCTCTATGTGAATCTTTTGTTGCTCATGTTGATCTTCCCAAAGAGAAGTGGTTTAAATATCATCCTCCTATACAAAGCAACATAGCCAAAAACAATCTAGTTGAGGAGAAAGTCATTGCTTTTAGTGATCCTGTTGTTCCTTGTGCTTACACTGAGAAACCACCATACCCTGCTAGGATAAAGGATTATTCTGAAGCTCCAACTGTGATACGTAGGGGTTACATTAGATCACTTGCACCCCCTGAGGAGATTAGAGTTGAACCTAGTGTTGCTATTATCAAAGATGTCTTAGGAGTTGGCTTAGGAGGTGGTTCGGGAATAGTCCAAGCATTATCATTGATCAAGATGTTATTCAGTAGAATCTCAACTTGTTCTATAGTTCGTTCCCTAAAAACACAACCGGCACAACTATCTAGGTGGTCTCTAGAAGCATCGGTAAGACCGTTAAAGAAGATATCATGTATCTCGTTCTTCTTAAGAAGGTGATCAGGCAAAGCATTCTGTAGCTGGATGAGCCTCCCCCAAGCTTGTGGGAGACTCTCTTCTTTGAGTTGAGAAAAGTTGTATATTTCCTGCAAGGCAGCTTGCTTCTTATGGGTAGGGAAATATTTCTCACAGAAGTAATAGACCATATCCTGGGGACTACTCACACATCCAGGAGCAAGAGAAGTGAACCAGGCTTTAGCGTCATCCTTTAGAGAGAAAGGAAACAGCTTAAGGATATAGTAGTAGCGGATCTTCTCCTCACTAGTGAAAAGGGTGGCTATGTCGTGTAGTTTGGTAAGATGGGCTACGACCGTCTCACACTCATAACCGTGGAAAGAATCCGATTCGACTAGAGAGATTATCCCAGGGTCGACAGAGAATTCATAATCCTCATCGATGATAAAGATAGGTGAAGTGGCAAACTTCGGGTCGTATTTCATCCTAGCTTTCAGAGATTTTTCCTTCCACTTGAGAAGTAATTTATTAGCGTCATAGGCATCCTTACACGCAAGAAAATCCTTAGCTATCTCTCCCTCCATAACATAACCCTCAGGTATATCAGGCAATTCATATCTAGGAGAGCTAGATCTAGCAGGAGCAAAAGCAGGTTCTATCTCAATAGTATCGGCAGTTTCAGAAGCATCACGAGCATTGGCAGTAACTCTGGCAATATGAGCATCAAGGAATACCCCTAGTGGCATATCATGGCAAAGTAGTATCTCTAGCAGTATCAAGCATAGCATCATCAGGCAAAATAGCATCTCTAGCATCATCAGGCAAAGCAGTATTAGGCATAGCATCTCTAGCAGTATCAGGCATAGCATTTCTAGCAGTATCAGGCATAGCATCTCTAGCAGTATCAGGCATAGTAGCATCATAAGCATCATCAATAGGAGTAGCATCTCTAGCATCATCTAGCACAAGCGACATATCAAGATTTCTAGCACGAGGTGGTGTCGCAAACTTACTCATAACTGAGGGTGAATCAAGTGCAGTGCTAGATGGCAGTTCCTTACCTCCCCTCGTTGTTGAGGGCAAGAATTTGGTCCTTGGATCTTTCAGATTCTTCATAATGATCAGCAGATATAAATCCCGAGTGACTCAGAGAATATAGCTATCCTCCCCGGCAACAGTGCCAGAAAAGAGTTGCTTCCAGTTGCTCAACAATTAGCAATTGTCTTGCAATGGCCCACCAGCGTGTGGGATCGCGGATGTTTTCGAGGGTAGAGTATTCAACCCAAATTTGTTGGTTCGACACGATGGGAGTGAAAGGATATTCTCCAGTATTAGCAGTTGAGTTGTCGGCTCAACCACACCTGAAAGATTAGTATCTGCAAGCAGGATATAAGCAGCAAAGGTAGTATGATAGCAACAGTGCTAGGAAAGAATCTGTTGACGGCAGATTATTCCTAACGGAAGTATCAATGGCGCCAGAAAAGTATTGTAGCAGGTAGCAGCAGTGTAACGAGTAACAGCAGTGGCAAGGAACAGCAGTAGTGACAGCAGTAGCAAGTAGCAACAGTAGCAAGTAACAGCAACAGCAAGTAATAGTAGTGGCAGCAGTAGTGGCAGCAGCGGCAGGACAAAGCAACTAACAGTAGCAGTGGGACAAACTCGTAGGCAATGGATCGGTGATTTGTTGGATGACATTCATCATGCAACAGTTATAACACGGAGAGATATGTAGCTAGCTCCCGTTCGTCAATGTGATGTAGGCATGCATTCCTTGTGTAGTCATACGTGCTTAGGGAAAAGAAGTTGCATGACATCTATTGTCCATCCCTCCCGTGGCAGCGAGGTCCAAATGGATACTACGGGATATTAAGGTTCTCTTTTAATAAAGAACCGGACCAACGCATTAGCACTTGGTGAACGCATGAACTCCTCAAACTATGGTCATCACCGGGAGTGGTTCCGGTTATTGTCACTCCGGGGTTGCCGGATCATAACACATAGTAGGTAACTACAACTTGCAAGATCGGATCTAAAACACACATATATTGGTGACAACATAATAATTTCAGATCTGAATTCATGGCACTCGGGCCCTAGTGACAAGCATTAAGCATGGCAAAGTAGTAGCAACATCAATCTCAGAACATAGTGGTTACTAGGGATCAATCCCCGTCAAAACTAACTCAATTACATGATAGATCTCATCCTACTCATCACTGCCCAGCGAGCCTACGAATAGATTACTCACGAACGATGAAGAGCTTCATGGAATTGGAGAGGGAAGAAGGTTGATGATGACGATGGCGACGATCTCCTTGATCCGGAGCCCAAAACGGACTCCACATCTACCCTCCATGGCAAGAACGGGATGTGGCGGCGCCTCTGGATCGTGAAACGCGATGAACTCTTCTCTCCTAATTTTTTCAGGGACGAAAGGGAATAAATAGCGCTGGAATTGGGGGCGGCAGAGCCATGTGGGCCCCACAAGCCTGGTAGCCGCGGCCAGGGGGAGGCCGCGGCTACAGGGCTTGTGGCCCACTGGCCCGTCCCCTCCTGTGGATCTTTGTGCAGGTATTTTTCATATTTTCCAGAAATATTCTCCGTAAATTTTCAGGACGTTCCGAGAACTTTCATTTCTGCACAAAAACAACACCATGGCAATTCTGCTGAAAACAGCGTCAGTCCGGGTTAGTTCCATTCAAATCATGCAAATTAGAATCCAAAACAAGGGCAAAAGAGTTTGGAAAAGTAGATACGATGGAGACGTATCAGTACACATCAATAACTTGTATATCACATATACCCTTAACGTTGTCGGCCTTCTTGTTCGCTAAGTGTACTTGGGGCAGTTCTGCTTCCAGTGACCTTTTCCCTTGCAATAGTAGCACTCAGTCTCAGGCTTGGATCCATTCTTTTTCTTCTTCCTGGCATCTGTCTTACCGGGCGCGGCAACATCTTTGTCATCTTTCTTGAAGTTCTTCTTACCCTTGCCTTTCTTAAAACTGGTGGTCTTGTTGACCATCAACACTTGATGCTCTTTCTTGATTTCTACTTCTACAGACTTGAGTATCGAGTACAACTCGGGAATGGTCTTCTCCATCCCTTGCATGTTGTAGTTCAGCACAAAACCTTTGTAGCTTGGTGGGAGAGACTGGAGGATTCTATTAATTATAGCATCATCCAGAAGTTCGACTCCAAGTGAAGTCAGACGACCGTGTAACCCAGACATTTTGAGTATGTGCTCACTGACAGAACTGTTCTCCTCCATCTTACAGCTACAGAACTTGTCGGAGACTTCATATCTCTCGACACGGGCATGAGCTTGAAAAACCAGTTTCAGCTCTTGGAACATCTCATATGCACCGTGTTGCTCAAAACGCCTTTGGAGCCCCGTTTCCAAATTGTATAACATGCCACACCTAACCAGAGAGTAGTCATCACTCCGCGTTTGCCAGATGTTCAGAATGTCCTGGGCTGCTGCGGGAGCGGGAGGGTCACCTAGCGGCGCATCAAGGACATAAGCCTTTTTAGCTACTTCAAGGATGAGCTACAAGTTCCGAACCCAGTCCGCATAGTTGCTACCATCATCTTTCAGCTAGTTTTTCTCTAGGAATGCGTTGAAATTGAGGTTGATGTTGGCCATCTACAATATTTATAAAGACAACTTTTAGACTAAGTTCATGATAATTAAGTTCATTTAATCAAGTTAAGCATGAACTCCCACTTAAATCGACATCCCTCTAGTCATCTAAGTGATACATAATCCATGTTGACTAACACGTGTCCGATCATCACGTGAGACGGACTAGTCATCATGGTGAGAAACTTCATGCTGATCATATTCAACCATACGACTCATGTTCGACCTTTTGGTCTCTTGTATTGGAGGTCATGTATGTGCATGCTAAGCTCGTCGAGTCAACCTAGGTGTTTCGTGTGTGTAAATCTGGCTTACACCCGTTGTATGCGAACGTTAGAATCTATCACACCCGATCATCACGTGGTGCTTCGAGACAATGATCCTTCGCAACTGTGCACACTTAGGGGAATATGTTCTCGAAATTTTAAGAGGGATCATCTTATTATGCTACCGTCATTCTAAGCAATAAGATGAAAAACATGATAAACATCACAATGCAATCATATAGTGACATGATATGGCCATTATCATCTTTGCTCTTTCGATCTCCATCTTCACGCATCACATGATCATCATTGTCACCGGCGTGACACCATGATCTCCATCATCGTGTCTCCGTGAAGTCATCACGCCAACTACTACTATCACTACTACTATAGCTAACCGTTAGCAATGAAGTAAAAGTAGTAAGCACATGACGTTGCATCTCATACAATAAATTAAGACAACTCCTATGTCTCCTGCCGGTTGTCATACTCATCGACATGCAAGTCGTGAAACCAATTACAATAACATGATCATCTCATACGTCATACATGCAACATCACAACTTTGGCCATATCACATCACATGTCAAACCCTACAAAACAAGATAGACGTCCTCTAATTGTTGTTGCAAGTTTTACGTGGCTGATTTGGGTTTCTAGCAAGAACGCCTTCTTACCTACGTGACAGCCAAAATGATGATATGCCAAAGCTATTTACCCTTCATAAGGACCCTTTTCATCAAATCCAATCCGACTAGAGTAGGAGAGGCACACACCCGCTAGCCACCTTTATGCACGGTGTGCATGTCTGTCGGTGGAACCAGTCTCACGTAAGCGTACGTGTAAGGTCGGTCCAGGCCGCTTCATCCCACAATACCGCCGGAAAAGAATAAGACTAGTAGCGGCAAGAAATTGACAAATCATCGCCCACAACCTTTTCTATTCTACTCGTGCATAGAATCTACGCATAGAAAACCTGGCTCGGATGCCACTGTTGGGTAACGTAGCATAAATTCAAAAAATATCCTACGCATATTCAGATCTTCCTATGGAGAGACCAGCAGTGAGAGAGGGGTGAGTGCATCTTCATACCTTTGAAGATCGCTAAGCGGAAGCGTTGCTAGAACGCGGTTGATGGAGTCGTACTAGCGGCGATTCGGATCGCGGTGAGATTCTGATCTAGTGCCGAACCACGGCACCTCCACGTTCAACACACGTGCAGCCCGGTGACGTCTCCCGCACCTTGATCCAGCAAGGAGGAGGGAGAGGTTGGGGAAGATCTCCGGCAGCACGACGGCGTGGTGTCGATGGAGAGACGAGGTCTCCCGACAGGGCTTCGCCAAGCACCGTGGGAGGAGGAGGAAAGAGGGGACCAGGGCTGCGCCGAGAGGAGAAGAAACCGTGTTCCAAACAGCCCCAACCCCTCTCTATTTATAGGAGGAGGGGAGGGGGTGCCTCCCCTAGGGTTTCCCCCTAGGTGGTGCGGCAGCCCCCTAGATGGGAGGTGTGATACGTCTCAAACGTATCTATAATTTTTTATGGTTTCACGTTGTTATCTTGTCTTCTTTGTATGTTTTATGTACCTTTTTATATCTTTTTGGGACTAACTTATTAATTCAATGCCAAGTGCCAGTTCCTGTTTTTTCTGGGTTTTTGACTCTTTTCAGATCTGATTTTGGAACGGAGTCCAAACGGAAGAAAAACCCCAAAATGATTTTTTTTCCCGAACGGAAGAAGTCCAGGGGCTTTTGGGCCAAGCCAGGTGGGCTCCAGGGAGCCCACAAGCCCCCACTCCACCACCAGGGGCGGCGGTGGGCAGGCTTGTGGACTCCCTGGCCGCCCCCTAACCTAGATCTTTGGCCTATAAATTCCCAAATATTCCGCAAAAAATCAGGGGAGCCTCGAAAATACTTTTCCGCCGCCGCAAGCTTCCGTTTCCACGAGATCTCATCTGGAGACCCTTCCTGGCACCCTATCGAAGGGGACTTTGGAGTTGGAGGGCTTCTTCATCATCATCATCGCCCCTCCAATGACTCGTGAGTAGTTCACTTCAGACCTACGGGTCCGTAGTTAGTAGCTAGATGGCTTCTTCTCTCTCTTGGATCTTCAATACAAAGTTCTCCATGATCTTCATGGAGATCTATCCGATGTAATATTCTTTGGCGGTGTGTTTGTCGAGATCCGATGAATTGTGGACTTGTGATCAGATTATTTATGATATATATTTGAGTCTTTGCTGATTTCTTATATGCATGATTTGGTATCCTTGTAAGTCTCTCTGAGTCTTGGGTTTTGTTTGGCCAACTAGATCTATGATTCTTGCAATGGGAAAAGTGCTTGGTTTTGGGTTCTGCCATGTGGTGACCTTTCCCAATGACAGTAGGGGCAGCAAGGCACACATCACGCAGTTGCCATCAAGGGTAAAAAGATGGGGTTTTTATCATTGGTTTGAGATTATCCCTCTACATCATGTCATCTTGCTTAAGGCGTTACTCTGTTCTTATGGACTTAATACACTAGATGCATGTTGGATAGCGGTCGATGTGTGGAGTAATAGTAGTAGATGCAGAAAGTATCGGTCTACTTGTTTCGGACGTGATGCCTATAGAAAGAATCATTGCATAGATATCGTCACGACTCTGCACCGTTCTATCAATTGCTCGACAGTAATTTGTTCACCCACCGTCTACTTGCTTTCATGAGAGAAGCCACTAGTAAACACTACGGCCCCCGGGTCTATTCATATCCATCCTTTACATCTCCGCTTTTACTTTGCTTTGTTACTTTGTTGCTTTCAGTTCTCACTTGGCAAACAATCTATAAGGGATTGACAACCCCTTCATAGTGTTGGGTGCAAGCTTTTGTGTTTGTGCAGGATCTTGAGATACTCTTCCGCCGGATTGATACCTTGGTTCTCAAAGTGAGGGAAATACTTACCGTCGATGTGCTACGTCACCCTTTCCGCTTCAAGGGAACACCAACGCAAGGCTCCAAGGCCACGGGGGAAATCCTTTGCATACTTGCCTAGGAAGTCCCTTAAGGCGTACCGTAGCTGAAGGATTCCTGGTGCCGTCGACACAACTGGCGCCATTGCAAGGGATACACAGCAAACATCAGAAGTATTACTGGTGTCGTTGTCGGGAAGGAGAAATCAAGATCTATCCAAGTAGGTCTCACAAACTCTTCTCTTGCATTTACTTTTGTTGCGAGTTGCCTCTCGTTTTCCTCTCCCCCACTTCACATTTGTCGCTTTCATTCGCCTTTCTCCTTCGCCGTTTCCTTTTGCCCGTTTCATTCTCTCTTCCTGCTCGTTTGTGCGTGAGATAGTCCATCAATGGCTAGACCCACCACTCCAAACGACACCCCTGAAAATGAAGTTCTCAATTTCAGGCAGAATGAGGAAGAAAATTTGAAGGACGCTTGGTACAGGATTTGCAATTCTCAAAGTAGATCTACTCGTAAGCAATCCACTACCGTCCTCCTTCGCAGTTTCTATGTTGGAATTTCTCCTTGGAATAGGTATATCCTTGATACCATTGTAGGCGGGAACTTTTTGGGGAGCCATACTGTTGACTCCTATAGAGCTATCATTAATTTGGTAGGCTCACCCTTGCTCATGGTTAATGGAACTATCTTGACCTTGGAACACGTGATGCAAAGGCTTGACGCTAGTGAAAACAAAATTGCCACAGTTGAACTTATTGAGGGTTTGGATAGAAAGACCCACAATCAAATTACTCAGTACGGATCCAAAGTGGGAAATTTTTTGAAAAATTTAAAGGAGAAGGAACTTATAGTTAATGATTCTTCTAGAATTGGCAAATTAGAAGATGGCATAACCAACTTGGGTTCCGCTTTTGCCGTTGTGCAAAATACTCCAAATCTTACTCTCAAAAAGACCGTCAAGCCTGTTTTTGTTCCTAGAGCTAGTGGTGAGTCATCTAATAAAGATTAAAATCTTAAGATGATAAATGATCACGCTACCTATGGTTTGAGCACCAAAGATGACTATACGTGATTCCATCACTTTCGCCTAGCTAAGGGCGTTAAACAAAAGCGCTTGTTGGGAGGCAACCCAAAGAATCTATCCTTTTTCTTTCTGTTTTGTGTTTTTTACACTTTCATAATTCTGTTATGATTGTGTTTTTTGTGTTTCTTTTTGCGTTTGTGCCAAGCAAAACCGTTATGATTAGTCTTGAGGATGATCATTTGGTCACGCTGGAAAAGACAGAAACTTTCTGCTCACAAAAAGAATTTTCATTTTGTTTCTGTAAGAGCTTTTGAGTTGATTATTTTTGCTTCTGATTGCTACGAAAATTCTTCAGACTGTCGTAATTGTTCAGAATTTTTGAAGTACCAGAGGTATACGAAACATACAGATTGCTACAGACTGGTCTGCTGTTAACAGATTCTGTTTTTGTTGTGTTTGTTGCTTATTTTGATGAAACTATGGATAGTATCAGGGGGTATTAGCCATGGAAGATTGATATTACAGTAACCCAACATCAGCACAAGTAAAATTTAAGTTTGCTACAGTACCAAGGGAAGTGGTGGTTTGCTTTCTTGTACTAATGTTATCACGAGTTTCTGTTTAAGTTTCGTGTTGTGAAGTTTTCGAGTTTTGGGTGAAGTTCTTATGGATAAAAAGATAAAGAGTGGAAAGAGCTCAAGCTTGGGGATGCCCAAGGCACCCCAAGAGATTCAAGGATGCCATAAAAGCCTAAGCTTGGGGATGCCCCGGGAAGGCATCCCCTCTCTCGTCTTCAATCCATCGGTAACGTTACTTGGGGCTATATTTTTATTCACCACATGTTATGTGTTTTTGCTTGGAGCGTCTTGTATCGTAGGAGTCTTTTATTTTTGTTGGGTCACAATCATCCTTGCTGCACACCTAGAGAGAGAGACATGCACACACCGTGATTTTGTCAAGCTTCACTTATATCTTTTGGTAGACAATTCAGCTCATATGTGCTTCACTTATATCTTTTGAGCTAGATACTTTTGGTCTATGTGCTTCACTTATATATTTTAGAGCACAGCGGTGCGTGGCTTGGTAGTTTATTTATGCTTTGAAAGTAGTCTCAAAAGGGGTAGTTATCCAAAGGGATACGAAAACTTCCACCTTCATGTGCATTGAATAGTTAGAGAAGTTTGATTCATCTCAATTAGTTTTGAGTTGTGGTTATGGTAATATTGAAGTCGTGCTAGTAAGGTGTTGTGGATCTAGAAATACTTGTGTTGAAGTTAGTGATTCTCGTAGCATGCACATATGGTGAACCGCTATGTGATGAAGTCTGAGCATGATTAATATATTGATTGTCATCCTTTGCGTGGCGGTCGGGATCGCGCGATGGTTTATACCAACCAACCCTTCCCCTAGGAGTATGCGTTGAATGCTTTGTTTCGATTACTAATAAAACTTTTGCAACAAGTATATGAGTTCTTCATGACTAATGTTGAGTCCATGGTTTAGATGCACTTTCACCTTCCACCATCATTATCTTCTTAGTGCCGTGCAACTTTCGCCGGTGCACAAAACCCACCATTAGCCTCCCTCAAAACAGCCACCATACCTACCTACTATGGATTTCTCAAAGTCATTCCGAGATATATTGCCATGCAACTACCACCATGATATGTGCCACCACGTCTACATTGCCATTGCATGATCGTAAGACAGCTAGCATGATGTTTCCGTTGATGTCTATGCCATGCTAGATCATTGCCACGGTACACTACCGAAGGCATTCCATATAGAGTCATAGTTGCTCTAAGTGTTGAGTTAAAAGTGTGATGATCATCATTATTGGAGCATTGTCCCATGTGAGGAGATAAAAGAGGCCAAAGAAGCCCATAAAAAAGGAGGCCAAAGAGCCCACCAAAATAAAAAAAATAAAAAAATAAAAAATGAGAGAAAAAGAGAGAAGGGACAATGCTACCACTTTTTCCACACTTGTGCATTTTGAGCACCATGATCTTCATGATTGAGAGTCTCTCGTTTTGTCATCACCATATAGCTAGTGGGAAATTCTCATTATATAACTTGGCTTGTATATTCCAATGATAGGCTTCCTCAAAATTGCCTTAGGTATTCGTGAGCAAGCAAATTGGATGCACACCCACTAGTTTTCTTTAAGAGCTTTCACATACTTGTAGCTCTAGTGCATCATTTGTATGGCAATCCCTACTCATTCACATTGATATCTATTGATGAGCATCTCCACACCTCATTGATATGCCTAGTTAATGTGACTATCTTCTCCTTTTTGTCTTGCAACCCCCACCACATTCCACACCATCTATAGTGCTATAACCATGGCTCACGCTCATGTATTGCGTGAGAGTTGAAAATGTTTGAGAAAGTAAAGGTGTGAAACAATTACTTGGCCAATACCGGGGTTGTGCATGATTTAAATTCGTTGTGCAATGATGATAGAGCATAGCCAGACTATATGCTTTTGTAGGGATGACTTTCTTTTGGCCTTGTTATTTTGAAAGTTCATGATCACTTTGCTAGTTTGCTTGAATTATTATTGTTTCCACGTCAATAGCAAACTATTGTTTTGAATCTAATGGATCTGTACATTCACGTCACATAAGAGGAATTACAAAGGACACCTATGCTAGGTAGCATGAAAGCATCAAAAATTCATTCTTATCGGTTCCCTACTCGAGGACGAGCAGGAGTTAAGCTTGGGGATGCTTGATACGTCTCAAACGTATCTATAATTTTTTATGGTTTCACGCTGTTATCTTGTCTTCTTTGTATGTTTTATGTAAATTTTTATATCTTTTTGGGACTAACTTATTAATTCAGTGCCAAGTGCCAGTTCCTGTTTTTTCCGTATTTTTGACTCTTTTCAGATATGATTTTGGAACCGAGTCCAAACGGAAGAAAAACCCCAAAATGATTTTTCCCGAACGGAAGAAGTCCAGGGGGCTTTTGGGCCAAGCCAGGTGGGCTCGAGGGAGCCCACAAGCCCCCACTCCGCCACCAGGGGGAGGCGGCGGTGGGCAGGCTTGTGGCCTCCCTGGCCGCCCCCTAACATAGATCTTTGGCCTATAAATTCCCAAATATTCCGCAAAAAATCAGGGGAGCCTCGAAAATACTTTTCCGCCGCCGCAAGCTTCTGTTTCCACGAGATCTCATCTGGAGACCCTTCCCGGCACCCTGCCGGAGGGGACTTTGGAGTTGGAGGGCTTCTTCATCATCATCATCGCCCCTCCAATGACTCGTGAGTAGTTCACTTCAGACCTACGGGTCCGTAGTTAGTAGCTAGATGGCTTCTTCTCTCTCTTGGATCTTCAATAAAAATTTCTCCATGATCTTCATGGAGATCTATCTGATGTAATCTTCTTTGGCGGCGTGTTTGTCGAGATCTGATGAATTGTGGACTTGTGATCAGATTATCTATGATATATATTTGAGTCTTTGCTAATTTCTTATATGCATGATTTGATATCCTTGTAAGTCTCTCCGAGTCTTGGGTTTTGTTTGGCCAACTAGATCTATGATTCTTGCAATGGGAGAAGTGCTTGGTTTTGGGTTCTGCCATGTGGTGACCTTTCCGAGTGATAGTAAGGGCAGCAAGGCACACATCAAGCAGTTGCCATCAAGGGTAAAAAGATGGGGGTTCTATCATTGGTTTGAGATTATCCCTCTACATCATGACATCTTGCTTAAGGCGTTACTCTGTTCTTATGGACTTAATACACTAGATGCATGCTGGATAGCGGTCGACGTGTGGAGTAATAGTAGTAGATGCAGAAAGTATCGGTCTACTTGTTTCGGACGTGATGCCTATAGAAATAATCATTGCATAGATATCGTCACGACTCTGCACAGTTCTATCAATTGCTCGAAAGTAATTTGTTCACCCACCGTCTACTTGCTTTCATGAGAGAAGCCACTAGTAAACACTACGGCCCCCGGGTCTATTCACATCCATCGTTTACATCTCCGCTTTTACTTTGCTTTGTTACTTTTTTGCTTTCAGTTCTCACTTGTCAAACAATCTATAAGGGATTGACAACCCCTTCATAGCGTTGGGTGCAAGCTTTTGTGTTTGTGCAGGATCTTGAGATACTCTTCCGCCGGATTGATACCTTGGTTCTCAAACTGTGGGAAATACTTACCGTCACTGTGCTACATCACCCTTTCCGCTTCGAGGGAACACCAACGCAAGGCTCCAAGGCCACGGGGGGAATCCTTTGCATACTTGCCTAGGAAGTCCCTTAAGGCGTAGCCGTAGCTGAAGGATTCCTGGTGTCGTCGACACAACTGGCGCCATTGCAAGGGATACATAGCAAACATCAAGGTGCGGCGGCTAGGGGAGGGGTGGCGCACCCCTTAGGTGGGCCTTAGGCCCACCAGCGCCAGGGTCCCCCCCTTCTCTCCCTCCTGCTCCATGGGCCTCTTGTGGGAGGCGCATGATACGTCTCCGTCGTATCTACTTTTCCGAACTCTTTTGCCCTTGTTTTGGACTCTAATTTGCATGATTTGAATGGAACTAACCCGGACTAACGCTGTTTTCAGCAGAATTGCCATGGTGTTGTTTTTGTGCAGAAATGGAAGTTCTCGTAACATCCTAAAAATTTACGGAGATTTTTTCTGGAATAAAAGAAAAATACATGCGCAAAGACCCACCAGAGGGGGCGTGCCAGTGGGCCACAAGCCCACAGGCTGCGGCCACCCCCTATGGCCGCGCCGTGAGGGCTTGTGGGGCCCACAGAGCACCACCGCCCCCAATCTCAGCTATATATCTTACGTTTCGCCTGAAAAAAATTAGAGAGAAGGTTTCATCGCGTTTTGCGATACGGAGGCGCCGCCACATCCTGTTCTTCATCTGGAGGGCAGATCTGGAGTCCGTTTCGGGCTCCGAAGAGGGGAAATCGTCGCCATCGTCATCATCAACCTTTCTCCATCGACAATTTCATGATGCTCTTCATCGTTCGTGAGTAATCTCATCGTAGGCTTGCTGGACGGTGATGAGTTGGATGAGATCTATCATGTAATCGAGTTAGTTATTGACGGGGATTGATCCCTAGTATCCATTATGTTCTAGATTGATGTTGCTACTACTTGGCTATGCTTAATGCTTGTCACTAGGGCCCGAGTGCCATGATTTCACATCTCAACCAATTATGTTGTCGCCAATATATGTTAGTTTTAGATCCTATCTTGCCAGTTGTAGTCACCTACTATGTGTTATGACCCGGCAACCCCGGAGTGACAATTGCCGGAACTACTCCCGGAGATGACCATAGTATGAGGAGTTCATGTATTCACCGCGTGTTAATGCGTTGGTCCGGTTCTTTATTAAAAGGAGAACCTTAATATCCCATAGTTTTCAATAGGACCCCGCTGCCATGGGAGGCATGGACAATAGATGTCATGCAAGTTCTTTTGCCTAAGCACGTATGACTACATACGGAATACATGCCTACATTAGATTGATGAACGGGAGCTAGGCACATATCTCTCCGTGTTATAGCTGTTACATGATGAATCACATCCTTCACACTCATCCATCACCGATCCACTGCCTACGAGTCTTTTACTTCTGATCCTCGCTACGTTACTTTGCCTAGGCTTGTCCCTTGCTACAAGAGGGATTGGGCCACTTTGCTGCTGCTGTCACTTTGCTGTTGTTACTTGTTACTTTGCTTTTGCTGCTACTACTATTCCTTGCTAATCCGTTGTTACTTGTTGAAAGACTTTGTTGGCACTAACATCCCGTCAACAAGGCATTTTCTAGTGCCATCGATACAACAGTTAGGAATAGTCTACCGTCAACAGATCGTTTCTGGCATCGTTGCTATCATACTACCTTGCTACTGATACTTTGCTTGCAGACACTAATCTTTGAGGTGTGGTTGGATCTGACACATTCAGCTGCTAATACTTGAGAATATTCTTTCGCTTCCCGTCTTGCGAACCAACAAATTTGGGTTGAATACTCTACCCTCGAAAACTGTTGCGATCCCATACGCTTGTGGGACATCAAGGCTTTTTCTGGCGCCGTTGCCGGGGATTGTCAAAGCTTTTTCTGGCGCCGTTGCCGGGGAGGCACACCTATATTCTCTGAGTCAC
This sequence comes from Hordeum vulgare subsp. vulgare, assembly GCF_904849725.1. NCBI lineage: Eukaryota > Viridiplantae > Streptophyta > Magnoliopsida > Poales > Poaceae > Hordeum > Hordeum vulgare. Next base: position 607,377,925 of record NC_058519.1, on the reverse strand, counting down.
TTGGGATTGACGTGTGCTGATCACTATGAGGAATCCGAAAGATCCAAGAACTAAAATCTTGCCTTCCACTACAAGGAGAGGTAAGGAATTGCCATCTAGCTGTGCACTTGATTCACCTTCAGTTTTGAGTAAGTTTGTGACTTTGCCTCCTACTAGAAATCTTGATATGTCGCCTGTGCTTGATGATGCTACTTGTGCTGCCCATGATGCTTATGATGCTATGCTTGATACTATGCCTCATGATGCTATGCTAGATACTATGCCTGATGATGCTATGCTAGATACGATGCCTAATGATGCTATGCTTGATACTATGCCAGCTATGCCTGATACTGCTTTGCCACTTGGTGCCCTTCATGCACATATTGCTAGAGTTGCTGCTAGATGTGATGATGTTTCTAAAACTGCTGATACTATTGAAGTAGAACCTGCTACTATGCCTGAATTGCCTGTTATGCCTGATACGCGCTATGTTATGGAGGGAGAGATAGCTGAGGACTTTCTTGTGTGTAAGGATAGCTATGATGTTGAGAAACTCCTGTGCAAGTCGAAATAAAATCTCTGATCGCTAGGATGAAATACGACCCGAAGTTTGCCACTTCGCCTATCTTTGTGACCGATAAGGATTATGAATTCTTTGTCAACCCTGAGTTAATCACTCTGGTCGAATCTAATACTTTTCACGGTTACGAGTCTGAAACGGTTGTATCCCATCTTACCAAACTGCACGATATAGCCACCCTATTCACTAGTGAGGAAAAGATCCGCCACTACTATATGCTCAAGCTGTTTCCTTTCTTGCTAAAGGATGATGCTAAGACCTGGTTCACTTCTCTTGCTCCTGGTTGTGTGCGTAGCCCCCAGGATATGGTCTACTACTTCTCTGAAAAATATTTCCCTGTCCATAAGAAGCAAGTTGCCTTGCAGCAAATATACAACTTTGCTCAAGCTGAAGAAGAGAGTCTCCCACAAGCTTGGGGGAGGCTCATCCAGCTCCTGAATGCTTCGCCTGATCACCCTCTTGAGAAGAATGAAATACTTGATATCTTCTATAATGGACTTACCGATGCTTCCAAAGACCACCTACATAGTTGTGCCAGTAGTGTTTTTAGGGAACGAACCGTAGAACAAGCTGAGATTCTACTGAATAGCATCTTGTGCAATGAGAATGCTTGGACTATTCCCGAACCACCTCCTAAGCCAACTCCGAAGAAAAGAGGTATTCTATTCCTCAGTCCTGAAGATATGCAAGAAGCCAAGAAATCTATGCGAGAGAAAGGCATAAAATCTGAAGATGTTAAAAATCTACCAACTATCGAAGAGATCCATGGTCTCGATAACCCGATACAGGTAGTAGAAGTAAATTCTCTACGTAGGTTTGATGAGTGTGATATTCCTTGTGATAAACCTGCTAGCTTATGCATGGATGAATTTGATAACTTCGTTGTCAAACAACAGAGTTTCAATGATTATGTTAGCAGACAATTGGAAAAGAATGCTTGTATGCTTAGTCATTTAAGTGCTTGTGTGGACAGAAATGTCAATGATCTTAAGCTTCTGAGTAAGCATGCCTCTATGGTTACTACTCAGGTAGAACAAGTACTTAAAGCTCAAAATGACTTGCTCAATTAGTTGAATGACAATTCTGTCAGAGTCGTCACTAGAGGCGGTAGAATGACCCAGGAACCTTTGTATCCTGAGGGTCATCCGAAGAGAGTTGAACAAGACTCTCAAGGAGTTAGCACTGATGCACCTAGTCATCCTAGAAAGAAGATGAAACATGATAGGGATTTGCACGCTAGCAACCCAATTCTGCTACCCCTGAGAGTCCAAATGATGCCTCTATCTCTGATGCTGAAACACAATCTGGTGATGAACATGAGCCTAATGATAATATCAATAGTGATGTTCATGATGATGCTCAGCCTAGCAATGAAAAGGATGTGGAGATTGAACCTAGTGTTGATCTTGATAACCCACAGCCTAAGAACAGAAGATACGATAAGAATGACTTCACTGCTAGGAAGCACGGTAAAGAAAGGGAACCATGGGTTCAGAAACCCATGCCCTTTCCTCCTAAACCATCCAAGAAAAGGATGATGAGAATTTTGGGCGCTTCGTTTAAATGATCAGACCTGTCTTTCTGCAGATGCGTTTGAAAGATATGCTCAAGATGTCTCCGTATGCTAAGTACATGAAAGATATTGTGACTAATAAGAGGAGCATACCTGATCTTGAGATCTCCGTCATGCTTGCTAATTACACTTTCAAGGGTGGAACTCCAAAGAAACTAGGTGATCCTGGTGTGCCCACTATACATTGCTCCATTAAAGGCAACTACGTTAGAACTGCGTTATGCGACCTTGGAGCCGGTGTTAGTGTTATGCCTCTCTCTCTTTATCATAGACTTGAGCTGGATAAGTGGACACCCACTGAAATTTCTCTGCAAATGGCCGACAAATCAACTGCTTTCCCTATCGGCATTTGCGAGGATGTGCCTGTTGTGCTTGCTAACACCACTATCTTAACATACTTTGTTATCTTGGATATTCCCGAGGATGATGCCATGGCTATCATCCTCGGAAGACCCTTTTTAAACACTGCAGGGGTTGTTATAGATTGCAACAAAGGCAATTTCACTTTCCATGTCAATGGTAATGAGCATACGGTGCACTTTCCGAAGAAACAATATCGAGTACATTGCAACAATGCTATCAAAAAAACTTCATCGATTCTTATCGGGGGCTTTGAATGCCCTATTCCTTGTGTCAAGATGAAGTATGATTTGCTTGTTGGGGAGATACACATCCCCATTGAGGTGACCTAGTGACTATTCAAAAATTCTTCGTTCTCTTTTGCGATTCGAGTAAGTTTTGTCGAGGGGATTTGATCAACCCCATTGACGGATTTCTTTCGATGACCATGAGATGGATGAATCGAGGAGTCACAAACCTCTATTCCAAGCTTTCACTTTAGGTTGCCTAGAAGAAAAATGATAGGTATAGTTTAGTTTTCCCTCTTTTCTGTCTTAGCGTCCGGTAGAAAAGTACCCCGAAAATAAAAGTTCTCCGAACGCTGTGAAAATCAAGTATGATTTTTTCTGGAATATTTGAAAAATACTGGGACAAAGAGTCTGTCTGGGGGCCACACCAGTGCGCCACAAGCCCTAGGGGCGCGGGCACCCCCCTGGCCGCGCCACCCACGTTTGTGGGGCCCACAGGCACCCCCTCCACTCATTCTTGCTCCCATCTGGTTCTCCTACCTCCAGAAAAAATCGTTTTGCAGCTCAAACCCGTGTTCTTGCTCCTCTTGCTGGGATTTTTGATCTCTTTGCTCAAAGCACCATTCTCTGAACTGTTTTGGGGAAATTACTCCTTAGTAAGTGACTCCTCCATTGGTCCAATTAGATTTTGCTCTAGTGCCTTATACTTCACGTATTTTTGTTGCCTTGGTCACCATGTTCTTGAGCTTTGCATGCTAATTTTAGCTGGTCCCAAGTAGTTTTGATGCGTAATATGGCCTCTAGGCACTTGTGGGAGTAGTTGCTATGAGTTTTGTTGAGCCTTATTCACTTTTCCTTAGAATCACTAAAACATTCAGAAATTTTCAGAGATAGGAAAAGGGAAAAGATGAGGAGGTTCTTAAGAGGCTCGTCAAGCCGTGACCCCAAGAATGATGGGAGTGAGAAGAAGGCCAAGTATCCGGTCCCTCGAGTCGCAGAAGTTCGAGCGTGCGAGTGGCCAAGCGACGTGTTCTTACGCGCCGCTGGAATTTATGAGGACTTTTATCACTTGGTGGAGAACGCAGGCCTTACCGCCTTCGTTGAAGATAAGTGTCTACAATACCTCCTCCTCACCAATATCTTCGTACAAAGCTTTAACATCTATCCGAGGAAGAATCCTCCTATGGTTGAGTTCAAACTTTATGATATCCCCCAGCGCATGTCACTCCAGGATTTTTGCAATGTTTGTAAATTACCTTACGTTGGGGATATTCATGAACCTCGTCCACGGGACTTGGAAGCTTTTATTGGTACAATTGTTGTAGGAGAGGAGAGAGGAGTATCTTGCGCTAGAGCTGCTAGCATTCATTTTCCCGTGCTTCGGTACTTCTCATTATTTGTGGGAAAATGTTTGATTGGCCGTGGGAAAGCTGGGTCACTTAGTTCCCCAGATCTTGCGGTCTTGCGTGAAGCCCTTTATAATGATAAAACTTATAGCTTGAGTGCTATAGTAGCTCAACGGTTGAACCTTAACTGGTCTAAAGGTGTTGTCTATGGAGGTATCTATGCTACCCGTCTTGCCAAACACTTTGAGATACCCATTAGACTGGAGGAGGAAGAAGAGATTCTTCTTCCCGAGAGATATCTAGATTACGATAGCATGGTTCGCCATGACTTTCTTGATAGAAATATAGGTGGTAGGATGATTTATAACCTGGTATTTAGTCAGGGTACTCGTGAGACTATTACTTTGCCTGCTCCTTCTTTGTTCAATCTTCATGCAGGCAGGTACACTATAATGCCCTCAGATATCTATACATATTGAGGCTTGGCCCAACCACAGGTGCCCGTTCCCGAGCCGCCAGTCGAGTACCAGACGCCAGTTTATCAGTGGGAGCCAGAGGAGCTCACACAGCAGTGGCATCCACAGTCCACTCCGGAGTACCCAGGAGCTGGTTATTTCCCTCCTTGGGAGTAGACCAAGTTAGGCCAAAAGCCTAAGCTTGGGGGAGTATGTGTTCTCACCAACTTTACATTCTTGCTTATGCTTTCACTTTGTTAGCCGGTATTCACACTTTGCCACTGTATCATCCATGCTAGTTTAGTTTCTTTTTCTCGTTTTCTTTTCGTGTGTCTGTCTAGTTTGAGAAAAAACAAAAAGATTTTCTTTTTCTTCTTTTGCTTGTTGGGAGCTTTCCCGTGTACATAGTTTTCTTTTTCTTTGGGTCAAGGTAGAAGATATTGGTTACAACGTTTAGTGGCTCTTGCATGCATACCTGTTTTGCTTTCAAAGAGCCATATTACTTTGTCTTCTCCTTTGTGTTTGTCTGCAGATTCCAGCGTAGTCCAATGCACGAGCACGCTTATTATTGTTCACATCGTTCGGTCGTGCAAGTGAAAGGCAATAATGACGATATATGATGGAGTGACTGAGCCTGCAAAAGCTGGTATGAACTCGATCTATTTTGTTTTTGTAAATATGACTAGCTCACTGTGCCTAGTTCAGCGTTGTTGTGAGAGAAACATGTTTGCAATGACAACTTAGAGATCATAGTTGCTTATGCCATGCTTACTTAGCTAGGAGCTTATAATGGTCTGTCTTGGATGCCCACATGAATGTTGAGATGACTATGATGTAGTATGATAGGATGGTATCCTCCCTTGAATGTTTCAAGTGGCTTGACTTGGAGCATGTTTATGCATGTAGTTGAAACAAAATCAACATAGCCTCTATGATGTTCATGTTCATGGTGATTTATGTCCTACTCATGCTTGCACTCAATGTTAGTTAATCTCAATGCATTTTGATGATTGTTGTCGCTCTCTAGTTGGTCGCTTCCCAGTCTTTTGCTAGCCTTCACTTGTACTAAGCGGGGATACTGCTTGTGCATCCACTTCCATAAACCCAAAGTTGTGCCATATGAGTCCACCATACCTACCTATGTGCGGTATCTACCTGCCGTTCCAAGTAAATTTGCATGTGCCACTCTCTAAACCTTCAAGAAATAATCTGTTTTGCATGCCCGAACCGCTCATGTGGTGACAGGGGGCTATTGGTATCTTCCATGCTAGGCGTGTTATCCTCGATATGTGTTTATTCACTATCATTCACGAGAAAGGGACCGGTAATTGGAATTCCCAGATCCATACTCAAATCGAAAAGATAATTGCAAACAAAACTCCCCCAGGATTGATGTTGGTTTCGACGGTGTCGTGGTTTTGTCACGGCAGATGTCCTCGTGAAAGGACTTAGTACTGGAGCCATCGCACCTTGGTGGCGACTCAAAGGGGTTAAGTGGGAGAGACACGGCGATTTACCCAGGTTCGGCCCCTCGAGAAGAGGTAATAGCCTACGTCCTGCTTTGTGTGTATTGATGTGGATTCGATTACAAGGAAGGCGTAACTCGCCCTAACCTAGCACTCGATGATTTCTAACCCGTCTCTCCCCCTCCAGACTCGCCTTTATATATAGGTCGAAGCCTTAGGGTTTACAAGAGTCCCTTTCTTTTTACAAATCGTGACCACCGCGGTCTCTAAGCCGCCGTCTTGTAGAACCCAGAGTCCTTCCATAAATCATAACCATCCTGCGACTTCGAACCGCAAAGGCCCAACTAGCCTTAAAGGATGAATCGCCTTAACCGTAACCCGGCCCATATTTGGCGGGTCACAACTGCAGGCAATATCCCCAACATTAGGCCCCAAATTGACTTGAATCCTCATGCCAATGCCTCCATTTTAGTCGAAGGCGATTCACTCTTCTGTGTTCCTCCTCGCACCAGAAATCTTAACTCGCCAATTGGTGCTGGAAAAAGTCTCTGAGCCGCCAACGCATTTCCCATCAGTACTCTCCTTAGCCCTCGATTTTCGGGAACTCCAACACAATCTCAACGGATCTTTTGGGCGCATCATTATCCCAAAATTTTCGGATGTCATCATGGCGAATCTTTTCTTTCTCAACGGTTCCCGCTCACGGCGCCTCGATCCCCGCACCCATCCTGATAAATAGGCGGAGGGGACAGGGCTGACACCGTCCACCTACCAGTCCCGTCGATTTCTCCACCATCATCACAGCGAGAAAAAACGCTCCGCATCCCGAAGGCTCCGCCGCCGGCCGCAATCTCTGCCTCCATCCGAAGAACTCCGGTGCTGTTCGCGAACAGTCGTCGCCCGAGGAACTCCGGCGCCGCTCGCAAACCGTCACCGCCCGCAAACCGTCGCCGCTTCGAGGAGCTCTGACGCCGCCTGCAAGCCGTCGCCGCCGTCAGGCTCTGTCGCCGCCGAGGGTCCCTGCAACTCTCCTACAGCCTCGGCCATCGCCGGCCTTCCCCGACCAGGATCTTTAGGTTAGGCCACCATTTCCCCTCCTTTTAAGGGTAGATTTATCCCCTGTTCTTGCTTCCTCCATTGCCATGCTCCGAAAGCCTTTGCTCGCAACAAACTATCACCTCCGAACTGATTAGTCCAAACGCCATTAGGGCACCCAGCGCTTTGAACAGTTTTATCCATCTGCGCCCTTGCGGATTTTCTAAATGTACTAGTTTCTTTAAGCACGAGGCACCACCCTGATAATACATCGCTCATGTTTGAGCCATACCGGCGAGCCCTTATAACTGTCCAACAGATCCATTCCTCATTTACTATTTGTAAAAAGCTGTTTTGGAAACCTCGTCCTTCCCTTAGTGTTTCGGAAAGAATAAACTTTACCACCCAACGTAGCGTCGCTTCCGAGAATAGCCCTGCTCCGATAGGTCGCCAAATCAACTCAACCCGGCCTCCCAGACTGGCGGGTTAAGCAGGAGCTAGTCCCGACTCACATAGTAAATGTTCGAGACATGTAACACTAGTTTTTGCCTATTTGTAGCATGGGTGCCGTTTTCAAGAGCGATTGGCTTCCCACCAAAGTCGATGATGCTATCTTGGCGAATTACGTGAAAGCGGGCTGCTTGGATCCTCAAGATGTCATTGGATGGCGCTCCGGGTTAGGAGAAGACCTCCCCAACCCCAAGGAAGGGGAGATAGTAGTTTTTGTGGAACACTTAGAACGGGGTTTTAAGCCGCCCGGATCTAAATTCCTTAGGGACGCTCTGCACTTCATGAATGTCCGACTCCAAGATTTGGGACCCAATTCCATAAGCAACCTAAGTCAATTCCAAGTCCTTTGCGAAGCTTATTTGCGGATCGAGCCTTCCGTCCCTCTGTTTTGGTACTTTTTCCACTTGAATCGCCAGACGGAATTCCATAATGGCCCCAGTTTGGAACTCGGCGGGGTCAACGTTCAGCGTCGCAGGGATAGTCCGTTTCCTTCGCTCACTATGCCTAGCCACCCCAAAGGCTGGGGTGAGTCCTGGTTTTACTGCAAAGAGATATCCCCTGCCGGCGAGAACAAACTTCTGGGCTACAGGCCAACCCGCCTTCCGATCAACTTTAAGCTCCCTGACAAGCTCACCGAGGAAGATGAATCGGACTTCATCCCAATTCTGTCTGAGCTGAGGTCCTTGACGAACAACGATCTCACCGGGGTTGACTTGATCCGCTGCTGGGTCGAATGGCGGATCCTTCCTCTGAGCCGCCGAGATGGCCTGATGTGCGAATTCGACGGTACTCTGGACCACCCCCAATGCTACTTCCACACAGCATTAACGGAAAAAGACATCGTCGCCATCATTAGGAAGCTAACCGGTGAACCTGCAGCAAAATGCGGCCAAATCGGCCTTAAGCCCTTCTGCAAGATTAACCCGGCACCCAAGGTACCCACAGCTAACTCGCCCTCAACTTTTATTTCATCTGCTTTACTTCCGTCTTGACTTCATGCCTCATCCCTTTCCAGAAAGGCGACAAGTTCTGGTCTAGGATACCTAAGAAACAAGCCATGAAGAGTGCTAAGCCGCCTTCCAAGAAAAACAAAGGCAAAGGTAAATCGGCTGCGGCCGAGCCATCGGAAGTCGACGAATCTCAAGCTGGCGATGCACTCTCAGAGGTACCAATGCGTCCTCATTTTCACCCGCCGCTTATCGCCTTTTAACTTTTATTTATCTCTCGCTCTTCTTATAATAGAATGAAGATAACGAAAGCCAGGAAGACTCTGTCGAGGTAATTTCCGTCTCCTCCGATTCATCTCCTTCTCCACCTAAGCCGGCCCGGCGAGTATGTGGGAAAGTACCTCTCTCACATCCAAATGCCCATTTGGACCCAAATTTCTTACTGAAGAAAACGCAGCACGCCTCGAGACGGAAAACGCGAAGTCATTCTGGCGACCTAACACCTGGCTTGCCAACAACGAACAAAAGGAAACCAAGCAAGGTACCTCCTTTTCTTTATTTGAGCAACCATTGTTAGTGCTGTTTTGGATCACAGTCATAACCCGCCTGTACTATCGATGTACAAATTCTGCAGGATTCTCCCCCTACTTCTGGCGACTCAGTGATGTCGACCCTTCCACCAATGATCCACGTCCCGAGGTAAGTGTCTTGCCCTGATCCTTGAGAATAGCGCTTTTTTTAATGTTTTAACACACCTATCTCTCCCATTAGGGCGCAAGCCAAAAAGAGGAAGACCAGTGGATCAATCCCTGACGCCACTTCTGAGCTTCCAAGGAAAGCTACTCCGACTCAAGAAGAGCCGAGTCAAAACGAACCGACAGTTCAAGCAAACCTTCCTGAGTCGCCCAAAGGATCAACAGATGTCCCTAGATCACCGGTCGTAATGGCGACAGCTGATGACCCAGATGCTGTAGTCATTACCGGTTTTGGTTTCTCCAAGCCGGCAGATACAATCCCTTCCAAGCATACAGCATCCCCTTCTCCATCAATTCTCGAGTCTGGGCCTTCCAAGGCGAAACTTTCTGACTATGCAGGTCTGGAGTTTAAAGAACTCTGTTCTGGCTTCGCAAGTCGCCTGGAAGCGAGTTACGAGATGGAAAAGAATCTGTTGAAGATGTTAAATAACAAACATGAGGTAAAATTTCATACTCTATATTATTCTCAGCAGCCCCCAAGGGCCGGGTCATCAGTAAAATGATGAGCCGGGTCTTTTAAAAGCTTTGCAACCAGTAACCCCCAAGGGCCGGGTCATCAGTAAAATGATGAGCCGGGTCTTGATTTCTGTATAATTTCCCTTGAGAAATTATACATTAGCCCCCAAGTGTCAGGGGTATTGCCTTGCAATAATTCTGAGACTTGTCTCTGTTTTTAAATTTTGAACAGGAAAGCCTTACCCAGACCGAACTGGTCCTGGGCGACTTAAAGAAAAACTTGGCTGACCAACAAGATGCCCGAGCTCAGTCGGAAGACAAATATAAGCTGGCTCTGGTTGAACTGGAAAAGCTCAAAGTCGAGTTAGAAAGAACTCAGGCTGACCACAGCGCGGTTTTGACGAGAGCCGAAAAAGCAGAAGCAAAGCTGGCAACTGTGCAGCAGGAGCTATCCGGCTTAAAGCGCCATATTTCCAACATGACACAAGCCATCTTTGGTAAGCTTTACCTAACTCGCCAATCCTATCCTCTTCCTTGGAGGAATTCCTTAATGTTTAACTTACCGGTTATTTGATCAGAGGCTCGAGAGTCGCCAATCTGCAAGACGACAGCGTGTTGATGCTGAAGGCGATCTATACACTGACGGAACAACTGTACACAGGCAGTGTGCTGACCGTCAAAGCTGTGATCGGTGCAAAGGAGCTCATAACTTCTATCAAAAAGGTGCTTGGATATCTATCCACACTGCCTCCCTAGATCGGCGAGTTAACCCGATCAGCCGCCCGGAAGGGTGTCCTGACGGCTCTGAGTCGCTGCCTGGCGTATGCTCCAGAAATTAATTTGGAAGAAGTAGCTGTCGGCTTCCCTCAGCTTAAAGATGACGGCTCGGAGTTCGTGGAAGAAGACTACCAGAAGGTTGTCAAGGATTCTCGACTGGCCGCGACTCAACTCGCCGCCAGCCTTGACTTGACAAAATATCAGGCGGCTTACGATGAAAAGAACAAGAAAATCAGCCCGCCAACCTTCGTGGTGACCAACCTTATCCCTCGGCGACCCAAGAACCCCTTTGACTGGGAAACAGACCTGGCATCAATCTTGACCGATGAAGACGATTTCGCCTCTTTGTCCAGATGCAATTAGGTCTTGGGCGATTTACAAATCGAAGCTTGTCAGAGCTCACGCCAGAACTTAGCGGAATAGGTTTTCCTTGAATTTGGCCCAAGAGCCATGTAATAGTCAGTACTATCTTTTGATGACATCTTCTGCAAAAAACCCTTATACCGTTTTTGAGGCGGTTTAAAATATTTGGTTAGCCTTTATCAGAATCGCCTGAAATGCTCAACCCGCCAAGGATGAAAACTTTGTGCACATTATCTGTGAAAATAAAAGAATCACAAACAGTTTCAACGAGTAAGCAGTGAGGATAAAAATTTCCAAAGTCAAATCATAACACGAGCAATTTTGTTGGCTCATACGATCGCGGCAGGGGGGGCGAGTCAGAAAGCTCGTGCACCTACCCTCAACGCAGGTTTCGTCGGCTCATACGGTCGCGACAGGGGGAGGCGAGTCAGAAAGCTCGTGCACCCACCCTTAATGCAGGTTTCGTCGGCTCATACGGTCGCGACAGGGGGAGGCGAGTCAGAAAGCTCGTGCACCCACCCTTAATGCAGGTTTCGTCGGCTCATACGGTCGCGACAGGGGGAGGCGAGTCAGAAAGCTCGTGCACCCACCCTTAATGCAGGTTTTGTCGGCTCATACGGTCGCGACAGGGGGAGGCGAGTCAGAAAGCTCGTGCACCCAACCTTAATGCAGGTTTCGTCGGCTCATACGGTCGCGACAGGGGGAGGCGAGTCAGAAAGCTCGTGCACCCACCCTTAATGCAGGTTTCGTCGGCTCATACGGTCGCGACAGGGGGAGGCGAGTCAGAAAGCTCGTGCACCCACCCTTAATGCAGGTTTCGTCGGCTCATACGGTCGCGACAGGGGGAGGCGAGTCAGAAAGCTCGTGCACCCACCCTTAATGCAGGTTTCGTCGGCTCATATGGTCGCGACAGGGGGAGGCGAGTCAGAAAGCTCGTGCACCCACCCTTAATGCAGGTTTCGTCGGCTCATACGGTCGCGACAGGGGGAGGCGAGTCAGAAAGCTCGTGCACCCACCCTTAATGCATGTTTCGTCGGCTCATAAGGTCGCGACAGGGGGAGGCGAGTCAGAAAGCTCGTGCACCCACCCTTAATGCATGTTCTGTCGGCTCATAAGGTCGCAACAGGATGTCATGAAATTGCTCTTTCTTTAAAGAAGAAGCCCCCCGAGTTAGGGAAACATTATATTATTCCATAATGAAAAACTGAAAAACTTACAAAGCATGGAGTTTTAAGAACTCAAGTGTAATAAGGCCGCAAATGGGCAATATTCCAAGGGCGAGTTAACTCAGCCCCCGTAGTTGGCCGATCAGACCGAAGATCCATCAAGTAGTAAGAACCATTGCAGAGGTTCTTGTTGACAACGAAAGGTCCCTCCCAAGGGGGCGAAAGTTTGTGCATGCCTGTCCGATCTTGTATCAGTCGAAGCACCAAATCGCCTTCCTGGAAGGTCCGACTCTTCACCCGGCGACTATGATAACACCGCAGATCTTGCTGATAGATCGCCGAACGAGCCGCTGCTAAGTCACGTGCTTCTTCCACGGCGTCCAAAGAGTCCTGACGCGCCAGCTCGTTGTCCTGCTCCACATATGCGGCGACTCTAAGAGAATCATGCCTTATGTCAGTAGGGAGGACGGCCTCTGCACCATAGACCAAGAAGAAAGGGGTGAACCCCGTGGACCGATTCGGGGTGGTTCGGATGCTCCATAATACCGAAGGTAACTCCTCCACCCAACATCCTGGAGTTCTTTCCAGGGGAATTATGAGCCGAGGTTTGATCCCTCGCAAAACTTCCTGATTCGCCCGCTCGGCCTGTCCGTTTGACTGCGGGTGGGCAACCGCAGAGATATCAAGCCGGATATGTTCACGGCGACAGAAATCCAGCATCGCTCCTTGGGACAAGTTAGTACCATTGTCTGTGATGATACTGTGCGGATATCCAAAACGGAAAATCAGCTTCTTCAGAAATTTTACCGCAGTCTCCGCGTCGCAAGCCCCAACTGGCTCCGCCTCAATCCACTTAGTGAATTTATCAACCGCCACCAATAAGTGAGTTTTCTTGTTGGAGGACATCTTAAAGGGACCGACCATGTCCAGCCCCCAGACCGCGAAAGGCCAAGTAATGGGGATCATCCTCAATTCTTGAGCCGGCACATGAGCCTGTCTCCCGTATCGTTGGCACCCCTCACACCGCCGTACTATATCTTCTGCATCTGCATGAGCCGTCAACCAGAAGAAACCGTGTCGAAAGGCTTTTGATACCAAAGAACGTGACCCGGCGTGATGTCCGCAGTCTCCAGAATGGATGTCATTAAGGATCGTGCGTCCTTCCTCGGAGGAGACGCACCGCTGAAAGACCCCTGAAGCACTTCATTTATATAGCTCGCCATTAATGATGACCATGGACTTGCTACGCCGAACAATCTGGCGAGCCAAGACTTCGTCAGTGGGTAACTCGCCACGGGCAAGGTAAGCTAGATAAGGAAGAGCCCAATCCGGAGCGATATGGAGAGCCGCCTCAAGCTGAGACTCGGGATCTGGTATCGCCAATTCCTCCTCCGTGGGTATGGTCACGGATGGTTTATGCAAGATATCCAAGAAGACATTAGGGGGGACCGGTTTTCTCTGTGAGCCGAGTCGCGAGAGGGCATCGGCTGCTTCGTTGAGTCGCCGATCAACATAATCAACCTGGTATCCATGAAAATAGCCCGCCACGTCAGATACGGCTCGTCTGTAAGCCGCCATCATAGGATCTCGAGAGTCCCAGGTGCCCGAAACCTGTTGCGCCACCAGATCTGAGTCCCCAAAATATCTTACTCGGGTTAGGTTCATCTCTTTTGCTAGTCGCAAACCGTGGAGCAGAGCTTCATACTCTGCCGCATTATTTGTACTAGGGAACATGAGCCGGAGGACGTAGCAGAATTTATCTCCTTGAGGGGATATCAACACCACACCAGCCCCCGAGCCCTCCAACTGCCTGGATCCATCAAAATAAATAGTCCAATAGGTAAGGTCAGGGCGATCTTCCGGAGCCTGAAGCTCCGTCCAATCATTGACGAAATCAACCAGTGCCTGGGACTTGATGGCCGTGCGGGGGGTATACTGAATGTGATGTGACCCAAGTTCTATCGCCCATTTGGCGATTCGCCCTGTTGCCTCGCGGTTTTGGATGACGTCGCCGAGGGGCGCGGAACTGACCACGGTGATTGGGTGTTCTTGGAAATAATGTTTAAGCTTCCGACTTGCCATGAACACCCCATAGACCAGTTTTTGCCAATGGGGGTATCGTTGTTTGGAGAGAGTTAACACCTCACTGATAAAGTACACCGGGCGTTGTACCGGGTATTCCTTTCCTTCCTCCTTTCTTTCGACGACCACGGCCACACTGACCGCTTTGGAATTCGCGGCAATATACAGGAGCATGGGCTCCTTTTCAGTCGGGGCCGCCAGGACCGGCGGGTTAACCAGTTGATGTTTCAAGGCCTGAAGTGCCTCGTCGGCTTCCTCTGTCCACATGAATCGGTCAGACTTCCTCAACAATTGATAGAGCGGAATCGCCTTTTCTCCGAGGTGGCTTACAAAACGACTGAGAGCCGCGATACGACCCGCTGGACTTGGTTAACATTCGTCGGCTTGCCGAGGGAGGCAACCGCTTCAATTTTGTCCGGGTTGGCCTCGATGCCGCGCTCTGATACCAAGAAACCCAGTAGTTTTCCCGCAGGTACGCCGAAAACGCACTTGGTAGGATTTAGCTTCATCTGATATACCCGTAAATTATCAAAGGTTTCCTTAAGGTCTTCCAGAAGTGTCTCCTCCCGGCGGGTCTTGATCACAATGTCGTCAACATAGGCATGGACGTTGCGGCCAATTTGGCTGTGAAGACAATTCTGGATGCAACGTTGGTAAGTCGCCCCTGCGCTCTTGAGCCCGAACGGCGTGGACACATAGCAAAAGGCCCCGAAGGGGGTTATGAAGGCAGTCTTTTCTTGATCTTCCACAGCCATTTTGATCTGATGATAACCTGAGTAAGCGTCCAAAAAGCACAATCGTTCGCATCCCGCCACCGAGTCAATGATTTGGTCGATGCGGGGAAGAGCGAAAGGATCCTTGGGGCAAGCTCTGTTGAGGTCCGTATAGTCAATGCACATACGGAAGGTGCCATTCTTCTTGAGTACTAACACCGGGTTAGCTAGCCATTTGGGGTGAAAGACTTCCACGATGAACCCGGCGGCTAAAAGACGGGCGACTTCCTCTCCAATCGCCTTCCGTCGCTCCTTGTTAAACCGGCGGAGGTATTGTTGGACAGGTTTGCATTTTGGGTCAATATTAAGATGGTGCTCAGCGAATTCTCTCGGTACACCCGGCATGTCAGAGGGTTTCCATGCGAAGATGTCCCGATTCTCACGGATGAATTCGATGAGCGCGCTTTCCTATTTGGGGTCCAGACCCGTCCCAATGGTAAACTGCTTGGATGAATCGCCAGGGATGAAGTCGACTGTCTTCGTGTCATCCGTTGGTTTGAACTTGAGGGGCGACTCGGAATCTGTAGTCGGTTTCTTGAGAGGTGTCATGTCCGCCGGGTCAACATTGGCCCGGTGGTTTTTGAGCTCTTCCGCCGCGCAGGCGACTTCCGCGTAGGCCGTGTCTCCTTCCTCACACTCCTTTGCAATCCTTCTATCTCCGTTGACCGTGATGGGCCCTTTAGGACCAGGCATTTTGAGCTTGAGGTAGACGTAGCACGGGCGGGCCATGAAGCGAGCGTAAGCCGGTCGTCCGAACAGCGCGTGGTACGGGCTTTTTAATTTGACCACCTCGAAGACCAGAGACTCCGACCTGTAGTTCTGTGCAGTTCCAAACGCTACTGAGAGCCTGACCCGGCCAATCGGATAAGCGGATTTTCCCGGAACGATGCCGTGGAAAACTGTGGTTGAAGGCATCAAGTCTTTCTCTAATAGATTCATCCTCCGGAAGGTGTCGAAGTATAGGATATTAATGTTGCTGCCGCCATCCATCAGTACTTTCGATAGAGTGTAGCCCGCCACTTGGGGAGCCACGACCAAGGCCAGGTCGCCCGGATTATCTATTCTCGGCGGGTGATCCTCTCTGCTCCATGTTATGGTCTGTTCGGACCAGTGGAGATATCTGGGAACTGCCGGCTCAATTACGCTGTACGCCCGGTGATTTACCGTTTTATCACGTCTGCAAGCATTAGTGGTGAAAACATGGTATTGCCCATTACTTAGCTGTTTAGGATTGTTGCGGAAGCCCCCATGGTCATCCTGGTCCTGCGGAGCCCCCTGCGGGGGTGGCTGCTGGAAGACTCCTGGTGGGTTGTACCGCCGGTGGTGGTGCACCGGGTATTGGCCGCCGCCTGGCTGCGCCCCTCCCCCCCTGAGCCTCTTGTTCGGGAAAACCCCCGAAGGGGTTGTGCCTTTGGTTGGGCGCGGCTAGTTGGTCTTGGCGACGGTTCGGGTCTTCGCTCTGGCTCTTCTTGATCGCCTCAGCCCGAAATTCCCGCATCACGAAGCAGTTCTCCCAGGAATGGCCCGCCGGGCCGTCGGCCATGGCGTGGTGCGGGCAAGGGCCTTTGAGCAGCTCTTCGTAGTTACGCGGTCTTTTCCAGCTGAAGCCTCGATTCTTCTTTTTGCCGTCATTGGCGTTGGTGTTGGCAACCAGATCCGAGGGCTCCTCATGCGGCCTACGCTTGCCGTTGGTCCCCTGATTATGACGGTTGCGGCCTTGGAGGCGGGTATGCTTATTCGTTGAATCGCCCTTCTTGGGCGAGTTACCCTTACCATCCTCGCCGGGATCCTTGGTATCATCGGCTTCGGCGTACCTAGTGAGGGTGTCCATCAGCTCGCCCATATCCTGAACTTCCCGTTTGAGTCGCCCCAGCTTCTGGACCAGAGGCTCGTAGTGGCAGTTGTGCTCGAGGATAAGCACGGCTTGCGCTGCCGTGATGCCATCCGATGAATGGATAATTTCCGCGACTCGCCGCGACCAATGATGCGCCGACTCATCCGGGCGTTGCACGCAGTGTTGTAAGTCGACGACTCTCATCGGTCGTTTGCAGGTTCCCCGGAAGTTTTTGATGAAGCGTTCCTTTAACTCGGCCCAGGACTGGATAGAATTGGGGGGTAAATTCTTCAACCAAGTGCGTGCCGATCCCTCGAGCATCATGGTGAAGTATCTGGCGCAAACCGCCTCGTTTACGTCGAGCATGTCCATGGCGATCTCATAGCCCTCGATCCAAGATGTTGGTTCTAGGTCTGGTGTGTAATTAGGCACCTTTCTTGGTCCTTTGAAGTCCTTGGGCATTCTTTCGTTTCGAAGGGCCAGGGACAAGCAGGGCACCCCAACTCGCCCTCCGGTCCCCGTGGGAGGAGTCTGAGCCTCTTGAGTGTTGGGTGGACCTCCGCCCGGCGGGTCCCGCTTGGGCGGGTTGTCCTGCGGGAGGTGTCGCGGGGCGCTGTTTACGGCTGGCTGGTCCTCCGGCCAACCCCTGGTATAGCTCGCCTGGGGGGTGGAGTGTAGCCGTGCGGGGCTGTGCGAGAACTGCGCGTTTTGGACCACCGCCGTTTTCAACATCTCAATGGAGTTCCTTGCTTCGATCTCAGCTGGGGTGTTGCCGTGGATCGGGAGGGACTCCAGATGGCGAGTTGCGGCAAGCACGTTATCCACCAGGTTAGAGAAGTGGCCTCGGGGGGTACGGAAACGAGGGATTTGACCCTCAGTCGGCTGAATCGGCGGGTTAGGAGGGCGGCCCATCCCTCCTGCTGGAGCGGCTCCCATCCCAGGCGTTTGGGGGGTGTCGAACAGGCGAGTCGGATTGAGATCATGGGGCAGGCGTCCCTGGTGCTTCCGCTGATGGACGGCGTCGGATGCGCGCTGCTGTCTTTCGAGCCGCCAATTGTCGGTGTTCAACTGCATCCTTTCGGCCGTAATCTGGGCCTGTCGAGTTTCCATCCTGGCGGACTCCGTCTCAGCATCCTGATGGGCCTTTGCCACCGCCTCCCTTAGTTTTGCTATCTCCGCATTTATCTCTCCTTGGTTCTCTAGCGTGAGGGGGGTTGACATTAGTCTTGTGATTTCCGCCGCTAAATCCACTAGGACTGCTGACGCACTTCTGGACGTCCCGCCGGCTCCGTCGCCCCCGGCGGGGTTCGGTGCGGGTTGAGTCGCCCCGGCCATGTAGATGGCGATCTGGCGGCGGGTTCGATCGAGGATTTCCGGATCCATGGCCAATGACAAGCCCCCAAGACCGTCTCCGTGGAGGGACTGGATGGAATTGGAATCGCCCATGGAAGACTCGTCGTCAGAGTTGACGGGGGTGACCTCCTGAGCCGCCGCGCGCTCTGGTTCCTCCGATCCCTGTGTGAAACCCACAAAGACCGGGCGGGTCAGATTCCGGGCTATGACTGGATGAACGTACCTGGCCGGCTCGACGATGTCGGAGGAGGTGTTCGGCTCAGGAACGGATGACCCGATCATGCCGATGAAGACGTTGATCTTGCCGAAGGGGACCCTGTAGCCTGATTCGAGAGAATTTGCTTCAGGTCCCCATCGCCTGTTGTCGATGTAGGCTATGCCGCGTCGGCTCCAAGTCATGAGCGCCGCCGCATAACTCCCAGACCCTGGTAGGGCTCCCTTTGAGAACTCAACTCCACCGTGCGCAGGCCCCAAGGTGGGCGCCAACTGTCGTGGTTTTGTCACGGCAGATGTCCTCGTGAAAGGACTTAGTACTGGAGCCATCGCACCTTGGTGGCGACTCAAAGGGGTTAAGCGGGAGAGACACGGCGATTTACCCAGGTTCGGCCCCTCGAGAAGAGGTAATAGCCTACGTCTTGTTTTGTGTGTATTGATGTGGATTCGATTACAAGGAAGGCGTAACTCACCCTAACCTAGCACTTGATGATTTCTAACCCGTCTCTCCCCCTCCAGACTCGCCTTTATATATAGGTCGAAGCCTTAGGGTTTACAAGAGTCCCTTCCTTTTTACAAATCGTGACCACCGCGGTCTCTAAGCCGCCGTCTTGTAGAACCCAGAGTCCTTCCATAAATCATAACCATCCTGCGACTTCGAACCGCCCGGGCAGAGGCCCAACTAGCCTTAAAGGATGAATCGCCTTAACCGTAACCCGGCCCATATTTGGCGGGTCACAACTGCAGGCAATATCCCCAACAGACGGTACCCAAGGATTCGGCTAGCCGTGGAGTGTGATTGATTGGTGGTGGGGGAGTCAAAACTTTACTTTTCTGTTTGGGAACCGCCTATAGCATGTGTAGCGTGGAAGATGTTGAGAACTCTTAGTCATTGCGTTGACAATGAAAGCATGCCACCCAAAATTATTATCTCTGTTTCAAAGCTTGAGCTCTGGCACCTCTGCAAATCAATGCTTCCCTCTGCGAAGGGCCTGTCTATTTATGTTCCTGTTGAGTCATCCTCCTCTTACAAAAGCACCAATTAGAGAGCACCTCTGTCATTTTTATGCTTTGCTTTTAACTGTGTCGAGTGTGACTATGAATGGATCTTCATTGCCTTGAATTACAATGTTTAGTCAGCCCTTGGTCTTTTAAGGTGCTCTGCATTTATGTTTTGCGGTCTCAGAAAGAGCTAGCGAGATACCATCTATTCGTACTGCTTCATGTTGTTTTGATTGAAGTGTTGACACTTGAGGCTTATTATTATTTGATCGCTAGTTGATTATGCCATTGATATGAGTTTACCGTGAGACCTAGATGTCATTTTCTTATGTGGTTTGCTTGTGATCTTGCTGAAATTCTGGTTGTGAGTTAGACATAGTTGCAACAACAAGATCAAACAGAGTTCATCAAAGTTTTTCTTTTGTCTCTCTCAGTTTGTCAACTAAGTTGCTTGAGGACAAGCAAGGCTTTAAGCTTGGGGGAGTTGATACGTCTCTGTCGTATCTACTTTTCCGAACTCTTTTGCCCCTGTTTTGGACTCTTATTTGCATGATTTGAATGGAACTAACCCGGACTGACGCTGTTTTCAGCAGAATTGCCATGGTGTTGTTTTTGTGCAGAAACGAAAGTTCTCGGAACGTCCTGAAAATTTACGGAGATTTTTTCTGGAATAAAAGAAAAATACTTGTGCAAAGATCTACCGGAGGGGGCGTGCCAGTGGGCCACAAGCCCACAGGCCGCGGCCACCCCCTATGGCCGCGCCGTGAGGGCTTGTGGGGCCCACGTGGCACCATCGCCGCCAATCTCAGCTCTATATCTTCCGTTTCGCGTGGAAAAAAATTAGAGAGGAGGTTTCATCGTGTTTTGCGATACGGAGGCGCCGCCACATCATGTTCTTCATCTGGAGGGCAGATCTGGAGTCCGTTTCGGGCTCCGGAGAGGGGAAATCATCGCCATCGTCATCATCAACCTTTCTCCATCAACAATTCCATGATGCTCTTCATCGTTCGTGAGTAATCTCATCATAGGCTTGCTGGACGGTGATGAGTTGGATGAGATCTATCACGTAATCGAGTTAGTTCTTGACGGGGATTGATCCCTTGTATCCACTATGTTCTAGATTGATGTTGCTACTACTTGGCTATACTTAATGTTTGTCACTAGGGCCCGAGTGCCATGATTTCAAATCTGAACCTATTATGGTGTCGCCAATATATGTGTGTTTAGATCCTATCTTGCAACTTGTAGTCACCTACTATGTGTTATGACCCGGCAACCCCGGAGTGACAATAGCCGGAACCACTCCCGAAGATGACCATAGTATGAGGAGTTCATGTATTCACCGTGTGTTAATGCGTTGGTCCGGTTCTTTATTAAAAAGAGAACCTTAATATCCCGTAATTTCCATTAGGACCCCACTGCCACGGGAGGGATGGACAATAGATCTCATGCAAGTTCTTTTCCCTAAGCACGTATGACTACATACGGAATACATGCCTACATTAGATTGACGAACGGGAGCTAGCCACATATCTCTCCGTGTTACAGCTGTTACATGATGAATCACATCCGTCACACTCATCCATCACCGATCCACTGCCTACGAGTCTTTGACTTTTGGTCCTCGCTACGTTACTTTGCCTAGGCTTGTCCCTTGCTACAAGAGGGATTGGGCCACTTTGTTGTTGTTTTACTTGTTACTTTGCTTCTGCTGCTACTACTATTCCTTGCTACTTCACTGTTACTTGTTGAAAGACTTTGTTGGCACTAACATCCCGTCAACAAGGCCTTTTCTGGCGCCATCGATACAACAGTTAGGAATAGTCTGTCGTCAACAGATCGTTTCTGGCATTGTTGCTATCATACTACCTTGCTACTGATACTTTGCTTGCAGACACTAATCTTTCAGGTGTGTTTGGATCTGACACATTCAGCTGCTAATACTTGAGAATATTCTTTCGCTTCCCGTCGTGCGAACCAACAAATTTGGGTTGAATACTCTACCCTCGAAAACTGCTGCGATCCCATACGCTTGTGGGACATCAAGGCTTTTTCTGGCGCAGTTGCCGGGGATTGTCAGCGCACCAGCCCACTTTGGGCTGGTTGACCTCCCCTTTTGGGCCCATGCTACCTCTTGGGCCTGGTGGCCCCTCCCGGTGGACCCCCGGGACCATTTCCGATGGTCCCGGTGGTCCCGGTGACGCCCGAAACATTTCCGGTGTCCAAAACCATCCATCCTATATATCAATCTTTACCCCCGGACCATTCCAGAGCTCCTCGTAATGTCCGGGATCTCATCTGGGACTCTAAACAACTTTCGGTAACCTCGTATAACACTTCCCTATAACCCTAGCGTCATTGAACCTTAAGTGTGTAGACCCTAGGGGTTCGGGAAGCATGCAGACATGACCGAGACGTTCTCCGGCCAATAACCATCAGCGGGATCTGGATACCCATGGTGGCTCCCACACGTTCCACGATGATCTCATCGGATGAACCACGATGTCAAGGATTCAATCAATCCCGTATATAATTCCATTTGTCTGTCGGTATAGAACTTGCCCGAGATTCGATCGTCGGTATACCTATACCTTGTTCAATCTCATTACCGGTAAGTCTCTTTACTCGTTCGGTAGCACGTCATCATGTGACTAACTCCTTAGTCACATTGAGCTCATGATGATGTTCTACCGAGTGGGCCCAGAGATACCTCTCCGTCACATGGAGTGACAAATCACGATCTCGATTCGTACCAACCCAACAGACACTTTCATAGGTACCCGTAGTGCACCTTTATAGTCACCCAGTTACGTTGTGAAGTTTGATACACCCAAAGCACTCCTACGGTATCCGAGAGTTGCACAATCTCACGGTCGAAAGAAAAGACACTTGACATTAGAAAAGCTTTAGCATACGAACAACACGATCTAGTGCTATGCTTAGGATTGGGTCTTGTCCATCACATCATTCTCCCAATGATGTGATCCCGTTATCAGTGACATCTAATGTCCATGATCAGGAAACCATGATCATCTGTTGATCCACGAGCTAGCCAACTAGAGGCTTTCTAGGGACACATTGTGATCTATTTATCCAAACATGTATTATTGTTTCCTGTTAATACAATTATAGCATGAACAATAGACGATTATCATGAACAAGGAAATATGATAATAACCATTTTATTATTGCCTCTAGGGCATATTTCCAACAAATCCCATCTGGGGCACGTTCTGGTGCCCTGCCAGAGGGGGGATTCGGATACGGAGGGCTTCTTCATCAACACCATTGACTCTCCGATGATGCGTGAGTAGTTCACCATAGACCTTCGGGTCCATAGCTAGTAGCAAGATGGCTTATTCTCTCTCTTGGATCGTCAATACAAAGTTCTCCATGATCTCTATGGAGATCTATCCGATGTAATCTTCTTTTGCAGTGTGTTTGTCGAGATCCGATGAATTGTGGATTTATGATCAAATTATCTATGAATATTTTTTGAGTTTCTTCTGATCTCTTATATGCATGATTTCATATCCTTGTAATTCTCTTCGAGTTGTGGGTTTTGTTTGGCCAACTTGATCTATGATTCTTGCAATGGGAGAAGTGCTTGGTTTTGGGTTCATACCGTGCGGTGACCTCACCCAGTGACAGAAGGGGTAGCGAGGCACGCATCATGTTGTTTCCATCAAGGGTAAAAAGCTGGGGTTTATATCTATTGCATGAATTTATTCCTCTACATCATGTCATCTTGCTTAAGGCGTTACTCTGTTTGTCTTGAACTCAATACACTAGATGCATGCTGGATAGCGGTCGATGTGTGGAGTAATAGTAGTATATGCAGAAAGTATCGGTCTACTTGTCTCGGATGTGCTTCCTATATGTATGATCATTGCCTTAGATATCGTCATGACTTTGCGCGGTTCTATCAATTGCTCAACAGTAATTCGTTCACCCACCATAATATTTGCTATTTTGAGAGAAGCCTCTAGTGAACACTATGGCCCCCGGGTCTACTTCACATCTTATTTCCAGCCCTACACTTATACTTCGTTGCACTTTCCGCCTTCAGATCTCACCTTGCAATCAATCGTGAAGGGATTGACAACCCCTTTGTAGCGTTGGGTGCAAGTTTGCTGTTTTTGCGCACGTACATCGGTGCTTCATCTTGATACTCCTACTGGATTGATACCTTGGTTCTCAAAACTGAGGGAAATACTTATTGCTACTGTGATGCATCACCCTTTCCTCTTTAAGGGAAAAATCTAACGCAAGCTCAAGAGGTAGCAAGAAGAATTTCTAGCATCATTGCCGGGGAGGATCAAGTCAAGAATAGTCTCCCGTCAACGTGCCAATTTCTGGCGCCGTTGCCGGGGAGCATCAAGTGAAGCTTATCCAAGTAAGTGTCGCAAACTCATCTCTTGCATTTACTTTTTTGCCTCTCGTTTTCCTCTCCCCCACTTCTTAAAAACAAAAATTACAAAAATATTTGCCTTTTTCGTTTGCCTTTCCTTTGCTTGTGTGCTACGTGCCTTCAATATGCTTTCATCTTCGCTTGCTGAAAATCTATTGATATGGATCCTCATACACTTGCTAATCTCTTTAAGAGATCCAATTATGTTGAACCAATTGCTAGTGAGTTGAGTGCACTTGACTATCTTTATGAATTTTTGCTTGAGATGTGTGAATCTGAAAATTGTCATGAAGAAATTTATGAAGAGATTCACGAGGGCTCCTTGAATGAAAAGCATGATTGCAATGGTTTCACTATAAATCCTATTAGTGTCAATCATGCTAAAAATATGCAAGACCCTGAACTTGGGGATGCTAGTTTTGCTATGCCCACTACTTGTTGCAATGATCATGATTGGGGTAATGATTTTTCTTATGATCTTGAAAATTTGGTTAAGCCTCATGATGAATATGATATCTGCAATAATATTGAAAGTGGGATTGGAGAAGTCATGACTTTAGTTGATGATAATCCCACTATTTTCGAAGAGCGTCAACTTTGCATGCATGTGGATCATGAAAAGAATATCCTATGTGATACTTATATTGTTGAATTTGAATATGATCCCACATGTAATTGTTATGAGAGAGCAAAATATTGTGGTAGAAACTTTCATATCACTAAATCACCTCTCGTTATGTTGAGATTGCTATTGTCTCTTTCTTCTTCCTTGCATATGGTAACTATTGGTTGTCTTGACAATCTATTTTCCTATAAAATGCCTATCCATAGGAAGTATGTTAGACTTAGATATGTTTGTCACATGTTTCATGATGCTCTCTTCATGTCCGATTGCTATCTTTTATGTGAGCGTCATTGAATTATCAATGCCTAGCTAAGGGCGTTAAACAATAGCGCTTGTTGGGAGGCAACCCAATGAATTTATCTTTGCTTTTTGCTTTCTATTTTGTTGTGTCCACACCATCATAATTCTTTTATGATTGTGTTTTTTGTGTTTCTTTTGGTGTTTGTGCCAAGTAAAACCTTTATGACTAGTTTTGGTGATGGTTGTTTGATCTTGCTGAAAAAACAGAAACTTTGCGCTCACGAAATTATTTTTAATTCCTATCCAGAAAGAGATTTTGAGTTGATTATTTTTTCTGCTGGTTGATACCCCAATTATCATAATATTTCAGAATTTTTGAGATACTAGAAGTATACGAAGTATACAGATTGCTACAGGCTGGTCTTTTTTTGACAGATTCTGTTTTTGTTCTGTTGATTGCTTATTTTGATGAAACTATGGATAGTATCGGGGGTACTAGCCATGGAAAAGTGAGAATACAGTAATATAACACCAATATAAATAGAAATAAAGTTTGCTACAGTACCTAAAGAGGTGGTGGTTTGTTTTCTTATGCTAATGATATCACGAGTTTCTGTTTAAGTTTTGTGTTGTGAAGTTTTCAAGTTTTGGGTGATGTTCTCATGGACAAATGTATAGAGAGTGGAAAGAGCTCAAGCTTGGGAATTACCAAGGCATCCCAAGCCAAATTCAAGGACACCAAAAAGCCTAAGCTTGGGGATGCCCCGGGAAGGCATCCCCTCTTTCGTCTTCAATCCATCGGTAACATTACTTGGAGTTATATTTTTATTCACCACATGATATGTGTTTTGCTTGGAGCGTCTTGTATCATAGGAGTCTTTTCTTTTTGTTGTGTCACAATCATCCTTTCTGCACACCTTTTGAGAGAGACATGCACTCATCGTAAATTTGCTAGAATACTCTTTGAGCTTCGCTTATATCTTTTGAGTTAGGCAATTTAGCTCACATGTGCTTCACTTATATCTTTTGAGCTAGATAACTTTGCTCTAAGTGCTTCACTTAGATCTTTTAGAGCACGGCGGTGTCATATTTTGGAGAAATAAGAACTCTCGATCTTCAATTATATCATTTTGAGAGTGATCTCTCTAAGTAACTTGGTAGTTGGCTTGTGCTATGAAAGTAGTCCCAAAGGTAATGGGTACCCAAAGAGGATACAATAAAACTTCCATCTTCATGTGCATTGATTAGAAAGAGAAGTTTGATTCCTCTCAAATAGTTTTGAGACATGGATTTGGTAATATTAAGAGTTATGTTAGTAGGGTGTTGTGAATCTAGAAATACTTGTGTTAAAGTTAGTGATTCCCGTAACATGCACGTATGGTGAACCACTATGTTAGGAAGTCGGAGCATAATTGATTTATTGATTGTCATCCTTTGTGTTGCGGTCGGGATCGCGCGATGGTTAACACCTACCATCCCTTCCCCTAGGAGTATGCGTTTAGCACTTTGTTTCGATTACTTATAAAAACTTTCGCAATAAGTATGTGAGTTCTTCATGGCTAAATTGAGTCCATGGTATAGATGCACTTTCACCTTTCACCATTTCTAGCCTCTCTAGTGCCGCACAACTTTCGCCTGTGCACAAACCCACCATATGCCTTCCTCAAAGAAGCCACCATACCTACCTGCTATGGCATTTTCATACCCATTCCGAGATATATTGCCATGCAACTCCCACCGTTCCGTCTCATGACATGTGCCGTCACTTTCATATTGCCGTTGCATGATTGTAAGATAGCTAGCGAGATGTTCAACGTCATATGCTAAGCTAGATCGTTGCACATCCCGGTACACTGCCGGAGGCATTTCCTATAGAGTCCTCATCGTTCTAAGCATTGAGCTGTGAGTAAATTAAAGTGTGATGATCATCATTATTAGAGCATTGTCCCATGTGAGGAAATAAAAAAAGAGAAAAAAAGAGGCCAAAGTTGCCCACAAAAAAAAGAGATATGGAAAGAGGCCAAAGATCCCAAACAAAAAAAAAGAGAGAAAAAGAGAGAAGGGACAATGCTACTATCTTTTCCACACTTGTGCTTCATAATAGCACCATGTTCTTCATGATTGAGAGTCTCTTGTTTCGTCACCAGCATATGCTAGTGGGAATCTTCATTATATAACTTGGCTTGTATATTTCAATGATGGGCTTCCTCAAAATTGCCCTAGGTATTCGTGAGCAAGCAAGTTGGATGCACACCCACTAGTTCTCCTTTTGAGCTTTCACATACTTATAGCTCTAAGTGCATCCATTGCACGGTAATCCCTACTCTTTCACATTGATATCTATTAATGGGCATCTCCATAGCCCTTTGATACGCCGAGTCGATGTGACCATCTCCTCCTTTTTGTCTCACAACCTCCACCACACTCTATTCCACCTATAGTGCTATACCATGGCTCATGCTCATGTATTGCGTGAGAGTTGAAAAAGGTATGAGAAAGTAAGAGTGCGAAAAAAATACTTTGCCAATACCGGGGTTATGCATGATTTAAATTAGTTGTGTGGGGATGATGGAGCATGGCCAGACTATATGATTTTGTAGGGATAATTTTATTTGGCCTTGTTATTTCGAAAGTTCATGATTACCTTGCTAGTTTGCTTGAAGTATTATTGTTTTCATGTCAACAGGAAACTATTGTTTTGAATCTTACGCATTTGAACATTCATGTCACATGAAAGAAGTTACAAAGGACAAATATGCTAGGTAGCATTCCACATCAGAAATTCAGTCTTTATCACTTCCCTACTCGAGGACGAGCAGGAGTTAAGCTTGGCGATGCTTGATACGTCTCCAACGTATCTATAATTTTTGATGGTTCCATGCTATTATCTTGTCAAACTTTGGATGTTTTGTATGCCTTTTATATCTTTTTTGGGACTAACTTATTAACTCAGTGCCAAGTGTCAGTTCTTGTTTTCTGTGTTTTTTACCCTTTCGAGAGGAGAATATTAAACGGAGTCCAAACGGAATAAAACCTCCGAAAAGATTTTTTCTGGAATAGAAGATATGCAGGGAGCGTGAGAACCAAGGCAGAGGCCACCAGGGGAGGCCACAAGCCCCCTAGGCGCGGCCAGGGGGGCCGCGCCTAGCAGGCTTGAGGGGCCCCTGTGGCTCGTCTACCCGACTTCTTCCACCTATAAATCCCCGAAAAATCCGCCGCAAGCTTCTGTCTCCGCAAGATCCCATCTGGGGCGCGTTCTGGTGCCCTGCCGGAGGGGGGATTCGGATATGAAGGGCTTCTTCATCAACACCATTGCCTCTCCGATGATGCGTGAGTAGTTCACCATAGACCTTCGGGTCCATAGCTAGTAGCTAGATGGCTTCTTCTCTCTCTTGGATCTTCAATACAAAGTTCTCCATGATCTTCATGGAGATCTATACGATGTAATCTTCTTTTGCGGTGTGTTTGTCGAGATCCGATGAATTGTGGATTTATGATCAGATTTTCTATGAATCTTATTTGTGTTTCTTCTGATCTCTTATATGCATGGTTTCATATCCTTGTAATTCTCTTCGAGTTGTGGGTTTTGTTTGGCCAACTTGATCTATGATTCTTGCAATGGGAGAAGTGCTTGGTTTTGGGTTCATACCGTGCGGTGACCTCACCCAGTGACAGAAGGGGTAGCGAGGCACGCATCATGTTGTTGCCATCAAGGGTAAAAAGATGGGGTTTATATCTATTGCATGAACTTATCCCTCTACATCATGTCATCTTGCTTAAGGCGTTACTCTGTTTGTCATGAGCACAATACACTAGATGCATGTTAGATAGCGGTCGATGTGTGGACTAATAGTAGTAGATGCAGAAAGTATCGGTCTACTTGTCTCGGACATGATGCCTATATGTATGATCATTGCCTTAGATATCGTCATGACTTTGCGCGGTTCTATCAATTGCTCGACAGTAATTCGTTCACCCATCGCAATATTTGCTATTTTGAGAGAAGCCTCTAGTGAATACTATGGCCCCCGGGTCTACTTCATATCTTATTTTCAGCCCTACACATTTACTTCGTTGCACTTTCCGCCTTCAGATCTCACCTTGCAATCAATCGTGAAGGGATTGACAACCCCTTTGTAGCGTTGGGTGCAAGTTTGATGTTTTTGTGCAGGTAGATCGGTGCTTCATCTTGATACTCCTACTGGATTGATACCTTGGTTCTCAAAGCTGAGGGAAATACTTATTGCTACTATGTTGCATCACCATTTCCTCTTCAAGGGAAAAATCCAACGCAAGCTCAAGAGGTAGCAGGCCTCTTCATCAACCTTGGTCCCCTCACGATGATATGTGAGTAGTTGACCATAGACCTATGGGTCCATAGTCAGTACCTAGATTGAAATATCTCTCTTTGATCTTCAATACAATGATCATCGCATCTTTGCTTTGATCCATATGATGTAATCCTTTTGTCGGTGCGTTTGTTGGGATCCGATGAATTGTGGGTTTATGATCAGATTATTCATGATAAATATAAGAGTCATCTCTGAAAACTTATATGATTCTTATGTGCATGATTATAATAGCTTCGTAATTCTTTGTGATCTATTGAAATAGTTTGGCCAACTAGATCGATATTTCTTCGGTGAGAGTGGTGTGTTGTGGTATGTTCAACTAGGAAAATTTCTATATCCCACTGATGGAAGGGGACAAGATGCGTCTTTGTGTTGCTGCTACTAAGGATAAAATGATGGGGTTTATTCATATTGTTTGAGTTTACTTTGTCTACATCATATCATCATTATCCATGCATTACTATGTTTTACTTAATACTGTAGATGCATGCTGGATAGCGGTCGATGAGCGGAGTAATAGAAATAGGTGCAGGCAGGAGTCGGACTATTTGTTTGTGGACGTGATGCATATATACACATGATAATTATCGTGAATATCGCATAACTATCCATTTTTCTATCAATTGCCCAACGGTAATTTGTTTACCCACCGTATGCTATTTTCCATGAAAGATGCCATTAGGGAAAGTTATGTACCCCGGGTCTATTAACAACATAGTGATAAAACCTTTATTACCTTGTTATTATTTACTTGTTTTTATTTATCTTGCTATATAGAATTATCTACACACCTCACTTGCTTGCAAATAACAAGACAAGAGGATTGACAACCATCTTGCCCGCGTTGAGTGCAACTTGTTTGTTATTTTGTGTGCAGCCACTCAAGACGGTTATGGTTGACATTCCTATCGGGTTTCATAACAAAAGGAAATACTTACCCACTTTATGATGCGATAACCTTCTCCTCTTTATGGAAAATCCAACGAGATCATGAGTATCACACCCCGGGATCAGGTAGCTCTCATCTCCGCCCTGAATTCACTTACCACCCACAACATATGTATCGAATGGGTTTTCGACTCGGGTGCATCTTCACATATGTGTGCATCTAGCTGTACGCTCTATTCCATTCATCCCTCCATTTTATTTCCCTCCATCACCATTGGCGACTACTCAACTGTTCTTGTCTCATGTGTTTGTTCTTCCACCATTCCATCTACTAAGTCGCCCTTCTTCTTTGTGAGGTTCTTGTAGCTCCCACTCTAATAAAAAAATCTGATTTATGTTTGTCGTTTTATGACTGATAATCATGTTTCTCTTGAGTTTCATCACTTTGGGTTGTCTCTGAAGGATCTCAACAGGAAGGCGGTGATAGCTCGGTTCAATAGCTCGGCACCGATAGTTGTATCTGCTCTTTTTATTCTCAATTATTTGGTTTATTTATAAATGTATTTGCTTGTAAACTATATAAGTTCTATTTATTTGTTTGAAACTATCTGAATTATTTGTTTAATAATGTGCAATGTTTCATTCATTTGCTTATTTGATATATAAATGTATAGAATTTCCAAAATTAGAAAATGTGATAAAAATAGATAGGGCTGACCAAATGTGTCGCCTCATTGAGTTATACGGAGAGTAAAGGACGGAAATGGGCCAAACGGTCATTTGCTTGTCTATCCTAACGGACAAAAAAATGATCATTTTTTCGTTCAGATCAACTGGTTGAAGTTACCTTAAGAGCAACTCCAACACGCCGACCCAAACGGACGACGCTTTTTTGGAACTATGCGCTAGAGGCAATAATAAAGTGGTTACTATTATATTTCCTAGTTCATGATAATTGTCTATTGTTCATGCTATAATTATATTAACTGAAAACCGTAATACATGTGTGAATATATAGATCACAATGAGTCCCTAGTGAGCCTCTAGTTGGCTAGCTCGTTGATCAATAGATGATCATGGTTTCTTGATCATGGACATTGGATGTCATTGATAATGGGATCACATCATTGGGGAATGATGTAATGGACAAGACCGAATCCTAAGCGTAGCACTAGATCATGTTGTTCGCCTACTAAAGCTTTTCTAATGTCAAGTATCATTTCCTTAGACCGTGAGATTGTGCAACTCCCGGATACCGTAGGAGTGCTTTGGGTGTACCAAACGTCATAACGTAACTGGGTGATTATATAAGTGCACTATAGGTATCTTCGAAAATAGAGACCGGGATCTGTCACTCCATGTGACGGAGAGGTATCTCGGAGCCCACTCGGTAATCCATCATCATATTGAGCTCGGTGTAACTAAGGAGTTAGTCACGGGATGATGTGTTACGGAACGAGTAAAGAGACTTGCCGGTAACGAGATTGAACAAGGTATAGGGATACCGACGATTGAATCTCGGGCAAGTATCATACCCGTAGACAAAGGGAATTGCATACGGGATTGATTGAATCCTTGACATCGTGGTTCACCCGATGAGATCATCGTGGAACGTGTGGGAACCAACATGGATATCCAGACCCCGTTGTTGGTTATTGACCGAAGAGATGTCCCAGTCATGTCTGCATGTCTCCCGAACCCGTAGGGTCTACACACTTAAGGTTCGATGACGCTAGAGTTGTAAAGGGAATGGTATGTGGTTACGAAGGTTGTTCGAAGTCCCGGATGAGATCCCGGATGTCAGGAGGAGCTCCGGATTGGTCAGGAGGTAAATATTGATATATATAGCAAGTCCTGTTTTGGTCACCGGAAAAGTCTCTGGCTCATCGGTAGTGTACCGGGAGTGCTGGGAGGGTGCCGGAGGACCCCGGTAGGGGTGTGACGACCAAAGAGGTGCATGGGCTGTTAGAGGAGGTGGACCAGCCCTTATAGGGCTGGCCAAGGACTTCCCTAAAGGCCTATGCGCATAAGGATAAAAGAGATAAGGCAAGGAAGCTTAAAAGGAAATGAGAAAGAGTCCTACCAAGGTAGTCCACCTCCCTTGTGGGAGGTGGACACCTTCCTAGCTTCGGCTGAAGCTCCTCCTCCTTGGAGGAGGGGACAAGGCAGCCTCCCTCTCCCTCCAGCTATATATATTGAAGGTTTTTGGCCTTTTGGAGACGCACAATTGATCTCCCACGACGCAGCCCTACCTCTCTCTTCTTCCTCCTCCGCGGCGCTTGGCAAAGCCCTGCCGGAGAACCAGATAGCTCCACCGCCACCACGCCGTCGTGCTGCCGGAGCTCTCCCTCAACTTCTCCTCTCTCCTTGCTGGATCAAGAAGGTGGAGACGTCACCGGAATGTACGTGTGTTGAACGCGGAGGTGTCGTGATTCGGCACATAGATCGGAATCCACCGCGATCTGAATCGGTGCGAGTACGACTCCATCCACCGCGTTCATAGTAACGCTTCCGCTTAGCGATCTTCAAAGGTATGAAGATGCTCTACAACCTCTATCGTTGCTGGTATCTCCATAGATAGATCCTTGTATGTCGTAGGAAATTTTTAAAATTACTACGATCCCCAACAGTGGCATCCGAGCCAAGGTTCTATGCGTAGATTCTATGCACGAGTAGAACACAAAAGTTGTGGGCGATGATTTGTCAACTTACTTGCCATTACTAGTCTTATCTTTTTTCGGTGGTATTGTGGGATGAAGCGCCCCGGACCGACCTTACACATACACTTACATGAGACTGGTTCCACCAACAGACATGCACTTGGTGCATAAGGTAGCTAGCGGGTGTCTGTCTCTCCCACTTTAGTCGAATTGAATTCAATGAAAATGGTCCTTATGAAGGGTAAATAGCATTGGCATATCAACATTGTGGTTGTCACGTAGGTGAGAAACGTTCTTGCTAGAAAACCTAACCAGCCACATAAAACTTGCAACAACAATTAGAGGGCGTCTAACTTGTTTTTGCAGGGTATGCTATGTGATGTGATATGGCCAAAAGGATGTGATGTTACATATGTGATGTATGAGATTGATCATGTTCTTGTAATAGGATTCATGTCTTGCATGTCGATGAGTATGACAACCGGCAGGAGCCATAAGAGTTGTCTTAATTTATTGTATGCGATGCAACGCCATGTTGATTACTTTACTTTATCACTAACGGTTAGCTATAGTGGTAGAAGTAATAGTTGGTGTGATGACTTCACGGAGACACAATGATGGAGATCATGGTGTCATGTCAGTGACGATGATGATCATGGTGCCCCGAATATGGTGATCAAAGGAGCAAGATAATATTGGCCATATCATGTCACTATATGATTGCATGTGATGTTTATCATGTTTTTCATCTTATTGCTTAGAACAACGGTAGCAAAGATAATATGATCCCTCATTAAAATTTTGAGATAAGTATTCCCCTCAGTGTGCACCGTTGCGAAGGTTCGTTTCCTCGAAGCACCACGTGATGATCGGGTGTGATAGATTCTAACGTTCACATACAACGGGTGTAAGCTAGATTACACACGCAAAACACTTAGGTTGACTCGACGAGCCTAGCATGTACAAACATGGCCTCAAATACGGGAGACCGAAAGGTCGAACATGAGTCATATGGTTGATACGATCAGCATGGAGATGCTCACCATTGATGACTAGTCCGTCTCACGTGATGATCGGACACGGGCTAGTCGACATGGATCATGTAGCACTTGGATGACTAGAGGGGTGTCGATCTAAGTGAGAGTTCATTAGTAATTTGATTATATGAACTTAATTATCATGAAGTTGGTCTAAAATTGTCTTTACAAATATTGTAGATCCAATGGCCAACACAAATGTCTCATTCAACTTCAACGCGTTCCTAGAGAAAACCAAGCTGAAAGACGATGGTAGCAATTATGCGGATTGGGCTCGTAACTTGAAGCTCATCCTCATGGCTTCCAAGAAGGCATATGTCCTTGATGCACCGCTAGGTGATCCTCCCGTTCCCGCGACAGATTAGGATGCTAGAAACGCGTGGCAGTCGCGGAGTGATGACTACTATCTCGTTCAGTGTGGCATGCTTTACAGTTTAGAACCGGGGCTCCAAAGGCGTTTTGAGCAACATGGAGCATATGAGATGTTCGAGGAGCTGAAACTTTTTTTTCAAGCTCATGCCCGGGTCGAGAGATATGAAGTCTCTGACAAGTTCTTTAGTTGTAAGATGGAGGAGAATAGTTGTGTCAGTGAGCACATACTCAGAATGTCTAGGTTGCACAACCGCTTGACTCAACTGGGAGTTGAACTTCCGGATGATGCGGTAATTGACGGAATCCTCCGGTCACTTCCACCTAGATACAAAGTCTTTATGATGAATTACAACATGCAAGGGATGGAAAAGACTATTCCCGAGTTGTATTCAATGCTGAAATCTGCGGAGGTAGAAATCAAGAAAGAGCATCAAGTATTTATGGTCAATAAGACCACCAGTTTCAAGAAGGGCAAGGGTAAGAAGAACTTCAAGAAAGACGGCAAAGTTGTTGCCGCACCCGGTAAGCCAGTTGACAGAAAGAAGTCAAAGAAAGGACCTAAGCCTGAGACTGAGTACTACTACTACAAGGGAACCGGTCACTGCAAGCGGAATTGCCCCAAGTACTTAGCGGACAAGAAGGCCGGCAACGTCAAAGGTATATGTGATATACTTTTTATTGATGTGTACCTTACCATCACTCGTAGTAGCTCCTGGGTATTTAATACCGGTGTTGTTGCTCATATTTGCAAATCTAAGCAGGAACTACGGAACAAGCGTAGGCTGGCTAAGGACAAGGTGACGATGCACGTCGGGAATGGTTCCAAGGTCGATAGGATCGTCGTCGGCAAGCTACCTCGACATCTACCTTCGGGATTAGTTTTAAACCTTAATAATTGTTATTTAATACCAGCTTTAAGCATGAACATTGTATCGGGATCTCACTTGATGCAAGATGGCTACTCATTTAAATCTGAGAATAATGGTTGTTCTATTTATATGAGTGGTATGTTCTATGGTCATGTCCCGCTGGTTAATGGTTTATTCCTAATGAATCTCGATCGTGATGATAAACATATTCATAGTGTAAGTGCTAAAAGATGCAAGGTTGATAATGATAGTCCCACATACTTGTGGCACTGCCGCCTTGGTCATATCGGCGTAAAGCACATGAAGAAACTCCATACCGATGGACTTTTGGAGTCTCTTGATTTTGAATCATTTGACACGTGTGAACCATGTCTCGTGGGCAAGATGACCAAGACTCCGTTCTCCGGAACAATGGAGCGAGCAACTAACTTGTTGGAAATAATACATACCGATGTATGCGGTCCAATGAGCGTTGAAGCTCGCGGTGGCTATTGTTATGTTCTCACCCTCACTGATGATTTAAGTAGATATGGGTATGTCTACTTAATGAAGCACAAGTCTGAAACCTTTGAGAAGTTCAAGAAATTTCAAAGTGAGGTGGAGAATCAACACGACAAGAAAATAAAGTTTCTACGATATGATCGTGGAGGAGAATATATGAGTCATGAGTTTGGCACACACCTAAGGAAATGTGGAATTGTTTCACAACTCATGCTCGTGGCACACCGCAGTGCAACGGTGTGTCTGAACGTCGTAATCGAACTTTATTGGATATGGTGCGACCTATGATGTCTCTTACCGATTTACCTCTATCATTCTGGGGATATGCATTGTAAACTGCCGCATTCACTTTAAATAGGGCGCCGTCTAAATCCGTTGATACGACACCGTATGAATTATGGTTTGGCAAGAAATCTAAGCTGTCGTTTCTTAAAGTTTGGGGATGCGATGCTTATGTGAAGAAACTTCAACCAGAGAAGCTCGAATCCAAAGCGGAAAAATGCGTCTTCATAGGATACCCTAAGGAAACTATTGGTTACACCTTCTATCTTAGATCCGAAGGCAAGATGTTTGTTGCTAAGAATGGATCCTTTCTAGAGAAAGAGTTTCTCTCTAAAGAAGCAAGTGGGAGGAGAATAGAACTTGATGATGTAATTGTACCTCCTCTCGAACCGGAGAGTAGCACAACGCAAAAAATGTTTCTGAGGCGCGTGAACCGGATACAGAAAAAGTTAATGATGATGATCATGACACTTCATATCAAGTTGCTAATGAACCTCGAAGGTCGACAAGGGTACGTTCGGCACCAGAATGGTACGGCAACCCTTTCATGGAAATCATATTGTTAGACAACAGTGAACCTTCGAACTATGAAGAAGCGATGGCGGGCCCGGATTCCAACAAATGGCTTGAGTCCATGAAATCTGAGATAGGATCCATTTATGAGAACAAAGTATGGACTTTGGTGGACTTGCCCAATGATCGGCAAGCCATAGAAAATAAATGGATCTTCAAGAAGAAGACTGACACGGATGGTAATGTGACCATCTATAAAGCTCGACTTGTCGCTAAGGGTTATCGACAAGTTCAAGGGATTGACTACGATGAGACCTTCTCACCTGTAGCGATGATGAAGTCGGTCCGAATCATGTTAGCAATTGTAGCATTTTATGATTATGAAATCTGGCAAATGGACGTCAAAACAGCATTCCTGAACGGCTCTCTTAAAGAAGAATTGTATATGATACAACCGGAAGGTTTTGTTGATCCTAGCAATGCTAACAAAGTATGCAAGCTCCAGCGCTCCATCTATGGGCTGGTGCAAGCATCTCGGAGTTGGAACATTCGCTTTGATGAGGTTATCAAAGCGTTTGGGTTTATACGGACTTATGGAGAAGCCTGTATTTACAAGAAAGTGAGTGGGAGCTCTATAGCATTTCTCATATTATATGTGGATGACATATTGTTGATGGTAAATGATATAGAACTATTGGAAAGCATCAAGGCCTATTTGAATAAGAGTTATTCAATGAAGGACCTTGGAGAAGCTGCTTACATATTAGGCATCAAGATCTATAGAGATAGATCAAGACGCCTCATAGGTCTTTCACAAAGCACATACCTTGACAAGATATTGAAGAAGTTCAATATGGAGAAGGCTAAGAAGGGGTTCTTGCCTGTATTGCAATGTGTGAGGTTGAGTGCGACTCAACGACCGACCACGGCGGAAGATAGAGAAAAGATGAGTACCGTCCCCTATGCTTCAGCCATACACTCTATTATGTATGTCATGCTGTGTACCAGACCTGATGTGAACCTTGCCATAAGTTTGGTAGGGAGGTACCAGAGTGATCCAGGAGTGGATCACTGGACAGCGGTCAAGAATATCCTTAAGTACCTGAAAAGGACTAAACATATGTTTCTCATTTATGGAGGTGCCGAAGAGCTAGTCGTAAAGGGTTACGTCGATGCTAGCTTTGACACAGATCCAGATGACTCCAAGTCACAAACCGGATACGAGTATGTTTTGAATAATGGGGCAGTTAGCTGGTGCAGTTGCAAGCAAATCGTCGTGGCGGCATCTACATGTGAAGCGGAGTACATAGCTTCTTTGGAAGCAACACAGGAAGGAGTCTGGATGAAGGAGTTCATCACAGGCCTTGGAGTGATTCCCAGTGCGTCGGTCCCGATGACTCTGTTTTGTGACAACACTGGAGCTATTGCTATTGCAAAGGAGCCCAGGTTTCACAAGAAGACCAAGCACATCAAGCGGCGCTTCAACTCCATTCATGGATACATCCAGGATGGAGATATAGATATTTGTAAAGAACATACACATCTGATTGTCCCAGACCCGTTGGCTAAACCTCTTCCATGGGCAAAGCATGATCAGCACCAAAACTCTATGGGTGTTCGATTCATCATAATGTA
Organism: Hordeum vulgare subsp. vulgare; assembly: GCF_904849725.1. Lineage (NCBI taxonomy): Eukaryota > Viridiplantae > Streptophyta > Magnoliopsida > Poales > Poaceae > Hordeum > Hordeum vulgare. The sequence continues at coordinate 607,340,285 of NC_058519.1, read as the reverse complement.
ACTAGATTATTGACTCTAGTGCAAGTGGGAGACTGTTGTAAATATGCCCTAGAGGCAATAATAAAGTGGTTATTATTATATTTCCTAGTTCATGATAATTGTCTATTGTTCATGCTATAACTGTATTAATGGGAAACTGTAATACATGTGTGAATATATAGATCACAATGAGTCCCTAGTGAGCCTCTAGTTGGCTAGCTCGTTGATCAATAGATGATCATGGTTTCTTGATCATGGACATTGGATGTCATTGATAACGGGATCACATCATTGGGGAATGATGTGATGGACAAAACCCAATCCTAAGCGTAGCACTAGATCGTGTTGTTCGTCTGCTAAAGCTTTTCTAATGTCAAGTATCATTTCCTTAGACCGTGAGATTGTGCAACTCCCGGATACCGTAGGAGTGCTTTGGGTGTACCAAATGCCACAACGTAACTGGGTGATTATAAAGGTGCACTACGGGTATCTCCGAAAGTGTCTGTTGGGTTGTACGAATCGAGACCAGGACTTGTCACTCCGTGTGACGGAGAGGTATCTCTGGCCCACTCGGTAATCCATCATCATATTGAGCTCAATGTAACTAAGGAGTTAGTCACGGGATGATGTGTTACGGAACGAGTAAAGAGACTTGCTGGTAACGAGATTGAACAAGGTATAGCGATACCGACGATCGAATCTCGGGCAAGTATCATACGGGTAGACAAGGGGAATTGCATACGGGATTGATTGAATCCTTGACATCGTGGATCATCCGATGAGATCATCGTGGAATGTGTGGGAACCAACATGGATATCCAGACCCCGCTGTTGGTTATTGGCCGGAGAGATGTCTCAGTCATGTCTACATGTCTCCCGAACCCGTAGGGTCTACACACTTAAGGTTCGATGATGCTAGAGTTGTAAAGGGAATGGTATTGTAGCGACCCGACTCAAGACGAGTCAAGCCTCTGTGTTTCTGTGCCATCCCTGGATCAGTATGCTGGCACACACAGTACATCAATGTATATATCAAAGTGCAATCACATGTAAAATAGCGTAAAACTGATATATACCTTAAATATCTCAGCGGAAGCGGTCAAGGGAGTGGAGTCCCAATAAACACCAACGGCAAGTTGAGTGTAGACCGTAACCCTGAATCGTACTCTTACTCGTCGAAGAAAAATATCTGCAACATAAGACGTTGCAGCCATGTAGGTCAGCATATTGAATATGCCGGCAAGTCACATAAGAGAGGGGTAAAGTAATAATCAACTATCTCTACATGCATATTTGGTCGCTGGAGCTAAGTTTTGCATAAAGCCAGTTTTATCCTACAAGAAGAGGGGTTGAAAGCAAAATGTTACTACAAGGTTTGTTGTTAACGAGATGGTTCCGCCAACCAGTTCTCGTACCCGAGTTGTCAATAATTACCCTCATCAAATATATATATAATGGTGTTGAGAAATCCAGATAACTTCAGTTCCTTTGGCTCAAGTTGTCCATGACCGTGGACACGGCTAATCGATTAGGTTTGAGTACTCTGCAGAGTTTTGCACACGTTCCCCACAAGATTTGATCGCCTCCGGGTTTGTCCTCGCACTTCAAGGTGTTTGAAGACCGGATGATCAAAACATGGTCTTTCAACGGGTCCCTCTGAATCCCTGTCGGTGCCCATCCATTCCTACCGTTCGTCTACATCTGCTAGCACCGCCTGTCCAGAGTCGCCGCGTTGTCCAACCAAGCCAGAGCCCATAATGACTTGTGGCTGTGCAGGTAAGCCTTGAGTCTTGAAGTCTCCGTCCGTCCCTTTGAGCCTGGGTGAAGCTTTCCGCAGGATGACATGGCCTCTCCAGCATCCCGGGCATCCACTGGGTTTTCCAGGGAGCCGATCAACCGTCCTTCACCCAGAGTTGCATTGCGTCCAAGGTCTTGAAAATCTTGTCTTAGTCCGGTCTTGGTTATTATATCAATCTCGCATCTCTCGTGGAATACACTCAACCGATAACCCGTCTACTAGAGCACAGCATATATAACATTGTCGTCCCGGGGCCAAGTATCGGGGTGTTGGTGTTCCTACCACATGATACTACACCTATGACTAAAGTTTCCAAGTACCTAGGCAGCATGCAAATAGGGCAAAGAAGGTGATCTACTATGCATTGAAAACATAGGTAAAAATAACATGATCAAAGATGACTTGCCTGGTATTACTTGATGAAGATAGTCGCTCTCATAATCCTGATAATTCTACCCGCCACACTCCGAGCAATCTATCGTAAACAAATAGCATTCAATAAACATTCATGCCAAAAAGGAAGAACCAAGAGAACATAAGAACAAAGCATGTCTTGGTGCAAAATAACAACGTACTAAGGTTTAATAAAAAAGGTCCTAAGTGTGTTGTAAAGTGAAGGTGCAAGAATGAGATCAAAAGAGTTAATGGACGATGAACTATTGCTATATAAGCTCGACTTGCATACACTATGGGAGATGATCAAAAATATTGGGAGAACAACATGAATGTTGTTTGACAAATAGTATAAGACATAAGAATTTATTTGTAGAAAGAATTTCTTGAAATGGAGCACTACAACGCAAGTTATAGCGAATTGAAGTATGAATTAAATTTGTATTAAAAAGGTCAAGAGAGGTTGAACTGAAGTACGATGGTTACGTACAAAAATATATGACATGAGTGTTTAGGGGTAAAAGGAATCAATTGAAAAGGTGGTACGATTTGCAAGATAAGATCAAATGAATGTTCGAATACAAATTTGAATCGCTCAATTTTGTAAGGTTCAAAGGTCGAAACTAATGATGCTACTGGATATGGGAGATCAATATGAGCGTGTAGAAAAAAGAATTACTAGATTTGAACTAGCGGATGAAAAGATACAAATACGTCAATATAACATTGAATCGGCTTACAATGATGTGAACACTTTTGGGCACTAATAGATAAATCTGATTTGATCAAAATTATAAGTTGAAAAGTTAAAACTAATGATACAAACGGAAAGATGACTTTGATACGAATCCGACGCAATTGGATTCATCTAAAACGGAACTACGCATAAAAAGATATGATCAAAAGAAGTTTGAATATGAATATGAACAAATTTCGAAATTTGAATATTTCAAAAAGTTGATATGATAGGTTCACAGGATAGGTGGGATCAAGACGAAACTCTAGGCGTTGGTTTCATCTAATTCGGATAAACGAGTAAAAAGTTATGGCTATTTGAAAAATCAGGGTCAAGCTGTTTTACGGAAGAAAAGTGCTACGTCTAAAAGAATTCTAGTACTAATGTGTAAATACGAAGACTAAATAATATATCTAATTACTCTACCGTATACTAGTGTATGAATACTAGTCTAGAAATAATAAACTACGGGAGTATAAAAAAAATACGAAGAGAAATACCTTTAGAATGCAGAGTAAGAATTAATTCCAATGAGGAGACGACTTCCAGAAATCCCGCCGAAAAGAAGGAAAAATATTTTTATTTAATAAATCTAGTTAAACCAAAAGATTGATTTTTCCCGAAATAGATGATTTTTGGATGCTCCTATGGGTCTATATTTATAGGTGGAAGGGAGGTCTAATGGTCCATAGATAAGCAATGTGGGACTAAACATATACGTAAAGAGGAGGAAATAGAAAAGAAAAAGAAGAAGTGCGCATGGGCTGAAAGTTGCCAGCCGCATGCGCAGGTTAGGCCGGCCGTGGCCTTTGTTTTTTTTTTTCGAACGAATATTTAAAAAAAAAAACAAAAAAACAAAAAAAAACAAACAAACAAACAAAGAAGAAAACGTATAAATGAAAAAGAGAGAACATTTTATATAGGCATATTATATATCAAAATTTTCAGAATAAAATTTTCTAAAACATGAACATATTTTCAAAACCAAAAAAATACTTTCTTAAAAAATTATTTTTTTGCAATAACTTTAAAATGAAAAGGAATTTGAATTTCAAATAAATTGCAAATACTTAAAATTTGAATCAAGACATAGCCTCTGATTTTGGAGGGTCATTTTCCTCCTCTCGTTTGATTTTTTTTTTTAATCAAAGGGTTTTGAAAATATTCAAACTCAAAATTGAAAAGGGATTCAAAATAGAAAAATTTTGGGAAAGTCATTTTATTCCCTCTCATTTTTTTTGAGAAGTTTCAAATTCCACTCAAGTTTCAATCACTCAAACGAACAAACAATCAATCTAATAATTATATTAACATTCCAAAATTTATAATTTTGGGATGTTACAGGTATGTGGTTACCAAAGGTTGTTCGGAGTCCCGGATGAGATCCCGGATGTCACGAGGAGCTCCGGAATGGTCCGGAGGTAAATATTGATATATAGGAAGTCCTGTTTTGGTCACCGGAAAAGTTTCGGGCTCATCGGTAGTGTCCCGGGAGTGCCGGGAGGGTGCCGGAGGACCCCCGGGAGGGGTGTGACGACCAAAGAGGTGCATGGGCTGTTAGAGGAGGTAGACCAGCCCTAAAGGCCTATGCGCATAAGGATAAAAGAGAAAAGGCACAAAAGCTTAAAAGGAAAGGACAAAGAGTTCTACCAAGGTAGTCCACCTCCCTTGTGGGAGGTGGACACCTCCCTAGCTTCGGCCGAAGCTCCTCCACCTTGGAGGAGGAACCAAGGCAGCCTCCCTCTCCCTCCACATATATATATTGAAGGGTTTTGGCCTTTTGGAGACACACAATTGATCTCCCAGGCGCAGCCCTACCTCTCTCTTCTTCCTCCTCCGCAACGCTTGGCGAAGCCCTGCCGGAGAACCACATAGCTCCACCGCCACCACGTCGTCTTGCTGCCGAAGCTCTCCCTCAACTTCTCCTCTCTCCTTGCTGGATCCAGAAGGAGGAGACGTCACCGGGATGTACGTGTGTTGAACGCGGAGGTGCCGTGATTCAGCACATAGATCGGAATCCACCGCGATCTGAATCATTGCGAGTACAACTCCATCAACCGCTTTCATAGTAACGCTTCCGCTTAGCGATCTTCAAAGGTACGAAGATGCTCTACAACCTCTCTCGTTGCTGGTTTCTCCATAGATAGATCCTTGTATGGCGTAGGCAATTTTTAAAATTACTACAATCCCCGACAACTTTTGTGTGTTTTTTGCCTGTTTGGGTTGGCCCGGTAGACATCTCTGTCCGCTTTTACAATTGGGTCATCGCTTGCATCCAACACAACCAGCGATCCATTTTTCGGCGGCGGAAGTAAACATTTAGAAAAATATAAGAAACATTAATTAAACAGTTAATGTCAGCCTGGAAGGCCGACGATAGTCCTCGTTACATTAAACATAAATTAAATAAACTAAATGCAAGGAGGTATGCTGCCGTGGGCGTCCTCCTCGTCGTCGCCTTTAGGACTGGTGAGGTCGACAAGTGACGATGTCGGGCCAGCCCAGGGGAAGGTCGTCTCCCACGCGGCGACGACGTCGTCACCCGGCGCTCGCTGGACAACACGTCGCTCCTCCTTCTCAGCTTCGGCCTCATGCTCCATTAGCTCGATCCGTCGGGCCTCTACGACCTCCTCCCTCACCCGTTGTTGTCGCGAGTGCTCTAGGTAGGCCGCCTCCTGCTCCGGCATCGCATCCAGCCAGACGGGTGGCACGCTGACCCACTCGTGCACCATCCCGTCCCACGCGTACAACTCAGGCCTAAGGACCATCGATCCTGGCTCAGCGGGGACAGCGGGGGCACGACGCATTCGCCGGCACGGGAGAGCACAATGGCTTCCGCCAGCTGCTTCTAGTAGGCCTCCTCCTCCTCCTTCAGGCGTGCCTCCTCCTCGCTCGCACGCAGGACGGCCGCCAGCGTGTTCGGGTACGCCGCCTCCGCCTCCTGGTCTTCTTCGCGCACGACAAGGATCAGCGATGGTCCAGCCACCACGGTGCGGACGCCACACCGGCGTTGCTCCTCGTGTTGCCACGTGAAACAAGCCTCCCAGTCGGGGGAATCTGCAGCGTAGGCGGGGTTGCACCGCTGCTCTCGCGTCATCTGCTCCCATCGACGCGTCACCTCCTCCGCATGCACCCATGTCGATCGCGGCACCGCTGGAACTGTGATCCTCTCCATATCCAAATGTCAATCGTGTGGCGGCGTATCCTCGACGTAGGGGAGGGGAACGCGGTGCTCCCAGTGCCACCTCGCCTGGTGCACTCGTAAGCTGACCCGCTAGCAAAGTAGACGGGAAGATGTCGGCGAGTGGAGCGCACGCGTGCGGAGGGACGGCGGGGGATTTGCCCTTGTCTTTCACGGAGAAGAACCCCATGGTGGCGGTCAGTAGCGTAGCCAGCTCAATAATTGAGGATGGTCCAATAGTAAAACTTTCGTTTGTATTTAATTACTCACATTAGATTTTGGGAGCTGCTACGCGTCCATCGACGGATGTTTAGTAAATATCCGCCACCTCAATGGTCGTTGGATGTCTCGATGCAGCCGTCCGATCTACGTCCCTGTTGGAAATATGCCCTAGAGGCAATAATAAATTAGTTATTATTATATTTCTTAGTTCATGATAATCGTTTATTATCCATGCTATAATTGTATTGATTGGAAACACAATACTTGTGTGGATACATAGACAAAACATTGTCCCTAGTAAGCCTCTAGTTGACTAGCTCGTTGATCAAAGATGGTCAAGGTTTCCTGGCCATAGGCAAGTGTTGTCACTTGATAACGGGATCACATCATTAGGAGAATCATGTGATGGACTAGACCCAAACTAATAGACGTAGCATGTTGATCGTGTCATTTTGTTGCTACTGTTTTCTGCGTGTCAAGTATTTGTTCCTATGACCATGAGATCATATAACTCACGGACACCGGAGGAATGCTTTGTGTGTATCAAACGTCGCAACGTAACTGGGTGACTATAAAGATGCTCTACAGGTATCTCCGAAGGTGTTCGTTGAGTTAGTATAGATCGAGACTGGGATTTGTCACTCCGTGTGACGGAGAGGTATCTCGGGGCCCACTCGGTAATACAACATCACACACAAGCCTTGCAAGCAATGTAACTTAATGTAAGTTGCGGGATCTTGTATTACGGAACGAGTAAAGAGACTTGCCGGTAAACGAGATTGAAATAGGTATGCGGATACTAACGATCGAATCTCGGGCAAGTAACATACCGAAGGACAAAGGGAATGACATACGGGATTATATGAATCCTTGGCACTGAGGTTCAAACGATAAGATCTTCGTAGAATATGTAGGATCCAATATGGGCATCCAGGTCCCGCTATTGGATATTGACCGAGGAGTCTCTCGGGTCATGTCTACATAGTTCTCGAACCCGCAGGGTCTGCACACTTAAGGTTCGACGTTGTTTTATGCGTATTTGAGTTATATGGTTGGTTACCGAATGTTGTTCGGAGTCCCGGATGAGATCACGGACGTCACGAGGGTTTCCGGAATGGTCCGGAAACGAAGATTGATATATAGGATGACCTCATTTGGTTACCGGAAGGTTTTCGTGCATTACCGGAAAAGTTTCGGGCTCATCGGTAGTGTACCGGGAGTGCCGGGAGGGGTGCCGGGGACCATCGGGAGGGGTGTCACGCCCCAAGGGGTCTCATGGGCTATGGGAAGAGATAAACCAGCCCCTAGTGGGCTGGAATAAGTTCCCACTAAGGCCCATAAGGTTTGAGAAGGAAAAAACACAAGGTGGAAAGAGTTTCCAAGTGGGAAGGTGGAATCCTACTCCAAGTAGGATTGGAGTAGGACTCCTCCACCTCCAATTTCGGCCAAACCTTTAGGTTTTGAGGCTGCCTCCTCCCCTCCCTCCCACCTATATATACGGAGGTTTTAGGGCTGATTTGAGACGACTTTTCCACGGCAGCCCGACCACATACCTCCACGGTTTTTCCTCTAGATCGCGTTTCTGCGGAGCTCGGGCGGAGCCCTGCTGAGACAAGGTCATCACCAACCTTCGGAGCGCCGTCACGCTGCCGGAGAAATCTTCTACCTCTCCGTCTCTCTTGCTGGATCAAGAAGGCCGAGATCATCGTCGAGCTGTACGTGTGCTGAACGCGGAGGTGCCGTCCGTTCGGTACTAGATCGTGGGACTGATCGCGGGATTGTTCGCGGGGCGGATCGAGGGACGTGAGGACGTTCCACTACATCAACCGCGTTCACTAACGCTTCTGCTGTACGATCTACAAGGGTACGTAGATCACTCATCCCCTCTCGTAGATGGACATCACCATGATAGGTCTTCGTGCGCGTAGGAAATTTTTGTTTCCCATGCGACGTTCCCCAACAGTGGCATCATGAGCTAGGTTCATGCGTAGATGTCTTCTCGAGTAGAACACAAAAGTTTTTGTGGGCGGTGATGTGCGTTTTTCTGCCCTCCTTAGTCTTTTCTTGATTCCGCGGTATTGTTGGATTGAAGCGGCTTGGACCGACATTACTCGTACGCTTACGAGAGACTGGTTTCATCGCTACGAGTAACCCCGTTGCTCAAAGATGACTGGCAAGTGTCGGTTTCTCCAACTTTAGTTGAATCGGATTTGACCGAGGAGGTCCTTGGATGAGGTTAAATAGCAACTCATATATCTCCATTGTGGTGTTTGCGTAAGTAAGATGCGATCCTACTAGATACCCATGGTCACCACGTAAAACATGCAACAACAAAATTAGAGGACGTCTAACTTGTTTTTGCAGGGTATGCTTGTGATGTGATATGGCCAACGATGTGATGTGATATATTGGATGTATGAGATGATCATGTTGTAATAGATAATATCGACTTGCACGTCGATGGTACGGCAACCGGCAGGAGCCATAGGGTTGTCTTTATAACTAACGTTTGTGCTTGCAGATGCGTTTACTATTTTGCTAGGACGTAGCTTTAGTAGTAATAGCATGAGTAGCACGACAACCCCGATGGTGACACGTTGATGGAGATCATGATGATGGAGATCATGGTGTGACGCCGGTGACAAGAAGATCGTGTCGGTGCTTTGGTGATGGAGATCAAGAGGCACGTGATGATGGCCATATCATGTCACTTATAAATTGCATGTGATGTTAATCCTTTTATGCACCTTATTTTGCTTAAAACGACGGTAGCATTATGAGGTGATCTCTCACTAAAATTTCAAGACGAAATTGTGTTCTCCCCGACTGTGCACCGTTGCTACAGTTCATCGTTTCGAGACACCACGTGATGATCGGGTGTGATAGACTCAACGTTCACATACAACGGGTGCAAAACAGTTGCGCACGCGGAACACTCGGGTTAAGCTTGACGAGCCTAGCATGTGCAGACATGGCCTCGGAACACATGAGACCGAAAGGTCGAGCATGAATCGTATAGTTGATATGATTAGCATAGAGATGCTTACCACTGAAACTATTCTCGACTCACGTGATGATCGGACTTGAGATAGTGGATTTGGATCAAGTACCACTCAAATGACTAGAGAGATGTACTTTTTGAGTGGGAGTTCTTAAGTAATATGATTAATTGAACTAATTGTCATGAACATAGTCTAATGGTCTTTGCGAATTATGATGTAGCTTGCGCTATAGCTCTACTGTTTTATATGTTCCTAGAGAAAATTTAGTTGAAAGTTGATAGTAGCAAACTTTGCAGACTGAGTCTGTAAAACCGAGGATTGTCCTCGTTGCTGCACAGAAGGCTTATGTCCTTAATGCACCACTCAGTGTGCTGCACCTCGAGCGTCGTCTGTGGATGCTGTGAACATCCGACATACACGTTTCTGATGACTACACGATAGTTCAGTACAAAAATACTTAATGGCTTAGAAGCAAGGCACCGAAAACGTTGTAAAACGTCACGGAACATAAGTGATGAGATGAAATTGTGATTTCATGCTTGTGCCCTTGTTAAGAGGTACGAGACCTCCGACAAGATTCTTTGTCCACAAAGCACAGGAGAAAAGGCTCAATCGTTGAGCATGTGCTCAGATTGTCTGAGTACGACAATCGCTTGAATCAAGTGGGAGTTAATCTTCCAGATGAGATAGTGATAGTTCTCCAAAGTCACTGCCACCAAGCTCTGAGAGCTTCGTGATGAACTATAACATATCAAGGATACATACAATGATCCTTGAGCGATTCGCGATGTTTGACACTGCGAAAGTAGAAATCAAGAAGGAGCATCAATAGTTGATGGTTTGTAAAACCACTAAGTTTCAAGAAAGGCAAGGGCTAGAAGGGATACTTCGTGAAACGGCAAAACAGTTGCTGCACTAATGAAGAGACCCAAGATTAAACCCAAACCCGAGACTAAGTGCTTCTGTAATGAGGGGAACGATCACTGAGGCGGAGCAACTCAAGATACTTGGTAGATAAGAAGGCTGGCAAAAGTCGAAAGAAGTGTATTTGATATACATGATGTTGATGTGTACTTTACTAGTACTCCTAGTAGCACGAGGGTATTGAATACCGGTTCGGTTGCTAAGTGATTAGTGACGCGAAATGAAAGCTACGGCATAAACAGAGACTAGCTAAAGGCGAGGTGACGATACGTGTTGGAAGTGTTTCCAAGATTGATATGATCAAACGTCGCACGCTCCCTCTACCATCGGGATTGGTGTTAAACCTAAATAATTGTTATTTAGTGCTTGCGTTAAGCATGAACATGATTGGATCGTGTTTATTGCAATACAATTATTCATTTAAAGAGAATAACGGTTACTCTATTTTCTTGAATAATCACCTTCAATGGTTTATTGAATCTCGATCGTGGTGTTACACATGTTCATGATATTGGTGCCAAAAGATACGAGTTGATGATGATAGTACCACTTACTTGTGGCACTGCCGCTTGAGTCATGTTAGTATAAATTGCATGAAGAGGCTCCATGCTGATGGATCTTTGTACTCACCTGATTTCGAATCACTAGTGACATGCGAATCATACCACATGAGCAAGGCCTTGTTTTCATTGAGATGAAATAAGATAGTAACTTGTTGGAAGTGATACATTTTGATGTATGCAGTCCAATGGGTGCTGAGGCACGCAGTGGATATCATTATGTTCTTACTTCACTGACGATTTAAGTAGATACAGGAGTATTTACTTAATGAATCACAAGTCTAAAATGTTGAAAAGTTCAATTCCGTTTCAGAGTGAAGTTCGTCGTAACAAGAGGATAAACTGTCTACGATATGATCATGGAAATGAATATCTGAGTTACGAGTTTTGGTACACAGTTAAGACAATGTGGAAATTGTTTCGCAGTTCATGCCACCTGGAACATCATAGTGTGATGATGTGTCTGAACGTCATAGCCACGCACTATTTGGTATGGTGCATACTATGATGTCTCTTATTGAATTACCACTATCGTTTATGGGTTATGCATTAGAGACAACCGCACTCACTTTAAATAGGGCACCGCGTATTTCCGTTGAGATGACACAGTATAGACTGAGGTTTAGAGAAATCTAAACTGTCGTTTCTTGAAAGTTTGGGGTTTCGACACTTATGTGAAAAAGTTTCAGTCCGATAAGCTCGAACCCAAAGCGGATAAATGCTTCTTCATAGGGTATCCAAAACAGTTGGGTACATCTCCTATCTCAGATCCGAAAGCAAAGTGTTTGTTTCTAGAAACGGATCCTTTCTCGAGGAAAGGTTTCTCTCGAAAGAATTGAGTGGGAGGTTAGTAGAACTTGATGAGGTTATTGAACCATCACTTCAACCAGTGTGTAGCAGGGCGCAGGAAGTTGTTCCTGTGGCGCCTACACCAATTGAAGTGGAAGCTGATGATGGTGATCATTGAGCTTCGAATCAAGTTACTACAAACCTCGTAGGTCGACAAGGTCGCGTACTGCTGCAGAGTAGTACGGTAACCCTGTCTTGGAGGTCATGTTGTTGAGCAACAGTGAACCTATGAGTTATGGAGAAAGCGATGGTGGGCCCAGATTCCGACAAATGGCTGGATGCCATGAAATCCGAGAGAGGATCCACAGATGAAAACAAAGTGTAGACTTTGGAAGAATTACTTGATGGTCATAGGACTATTGAGTAAAGATGGATCTTTAAAAGAAGACAGACGATGATGGTGATAAGTCACTATTAAGAAAAGCTCGACTTGTCGCAAAGATGTTTTCGATAAGATCAAACAGTTGACTATGATGAGACTTTCTCACTCGTAGCGATGCTAAAAGTCTGTTAGAATTATGTTAGTTGTTGATGCATTATTTATGAAATATTGCACGTAGGATGTCAAAACATTGTTTTCTCGACGGTTTCCTTGAGCAAACATTGTATGTGATACAACCAGAAGGTTTTGTCGATCCTAAAGATACTAGCAAGTATGCAAGCTCCAGTGATCCTTCAATGGACTGGTGCAAGCATCTCGGAGTTGGAATATACACTTTGATGAGATGATCAAAGATTTTGGGTTTGTACAAGGTTTATGAGAAACTTGTATTTCCAAAGAAGTGAGTGGGAGCACTATAGAATTTCTGATAGGTATATGTGGTTGACATATTGTGGATCAGAAGTAATGTAGAATTTCTGTAAAGCATACAAGGTTGTTTGAAAGAAGTTTTCAAAGGAGTACCTGGATTACGCTACTTGAACGTTGAGCATCAAAGATCTATGGAGATAGATCGAAAGCGCTTAATAGAAGTTTCAACAAGATGCATGCCTTGACAAGTTTTTGAAAGAGTTCAAAATAGACCAGCAAAGAAGGAGTTCTTGGTTGCGTTGTGAGGTGTGAATTTGAGTAAGACTCAAAGCCCGACCATGGCAGAATAAAGAGAATAGACGAAGGTCGTCTTCTATGCCTTAGCCATAGAATCTAAAGTATGCCTTGTTGTGTACCGCACCTGAAGTGTGCCTTGACTCAAAGTATGTTGAGAGGTACAGAGAGTGATCCATGATTGAATCACTAGCAGCGGTTGAAATTTAACCTTAGTAACTAATGGACTAAGGAATTTTTCTCGATTATGGAGGTGGTTAAAGAGTTTGTCGTAAAGGGTTATGTCAATGCAAGCTTTGACACTAATCCGGATAACTATGAGTAGTGAAACGGATTCGTATAGTAGAGTAGATATTTGGAGCATTTCCGAATAGCACGTAGTAGCAGCATCTATAAGATGACATAAAGATTTGTAAAGAACGCATGAATCTGAAAGTTTCAGAACCGTTGACTAAAACCTCTCTCACGAGCAAGACGTGATCAGACCCCATAACTATATGGGTGTTGGATTCGTTGGAATCACATGGTGATGTGAACTAGATTATTGACTCTAGTGCAAGTGGGAGACTGTTGGAAATATGCCCTAGAGGCAATAATAAATTAGTTATTATTATATTTCTTAGTTCATGATAATCGTTTATTATCCATGCTATAATTGTATTGATTGGAAACACAATACTTGTGTGGATACATAGACAAAACATTGTCCCTAGTAAGCCTCTAGTTGACTAGCTCGTTGATCAAAGATGGTCAAGGTTTCCTGGCCATAGGCAAGTGTTGTCACTTGATAACGGGATCACATCATTAGGAGAATCATGTGATGGACTAGACCCAAACTAATAGACGTAGCATGTTGATCGTGTCATTTTGTTGCTACTGTTTTCTGCGTGTCAAGTATTTGTTCCTATGACCATGAGATCATATAACTCACGGACACCGGAGGAATGCTTTGTGTGTATCAAACGTCGCAACGTAACTGGGTGACTATAAAGATGCTCTACAGGTATCTCCGAAGGTGTTCGTTGAGTTAGTATAGATCGAGACTGGGATTTGTCACTCCGTGTGACGGAGAGGTATCTCGGGGCCCACTCGGTAATACAACATCACACACAAGCCTTGCAAGCAATGTAACTTAATGTAAGTTGCGGGATCTTGTATTACGGAACGAGTAAAGAGACTTGCCGGTAAACGAGATTGAAATAGGTATGCGGATACTAACGATCGAATCTCGGGCAAGTAACATACCGAAGGACAAAGGGAATGACATACGGGATTATATGAATCCTTGGCACTGAGGTTCAAACGATAAGATCTTCGTAGAATATGTAGGATCCAATATGGGCATCCAGGTCCCGCTATTGGATATTGACCGAGGAGTCTCTCGGGTCATGTCTACATAGTTCTCGAACCCGCAGGGTCTGCACACTTAAGGTTCGACGTTGTTTTATGCGTATTTGAGTTATATGGTTGGTTACCGAATGTTGTTCGGAGTCCCGGATGAGATCACGGACGTCACGAGGGTTTCCGGAATGGTCCGGAAACGAAGATTGATATATAGGATGACCTCATTTGGTTACCGGAAAAGTTTCGGGCTCATCGGTAGTGTACCGGGAGTGCCGGGAGGGGTGCCGGGGACCATCGGGAGGGGTGTCACGCCCCAAGGGGTCTCATGGGCTATGGGAAGAGATAAACCAGCCCCTAGTGGGCTGGAATAAGTTCCCACTAAGGCCCATAAGGTTTGAGAAGGAAAAAACACAAGGTGGAAAGAGTTTCCAAATGGGAAGGTGGAATCCTACTCCAAGTAGGATTGGAGTAGGACTCCTCCACCTCCAATTTCGGCCAAACCTTTAGGTTTTGAGGCTGCCTCCTCCCCTCCCTCCCACCTATATATACGGAGGTTTTAGGGCTGATTTGAGACGACTTTTCCACGGCAGCCCGACCACATACCTCCACGGTTTTTCCTCTAGATCGCGTTTCTGCGGAGCTCGGGCGGAGCCCTGCTGAGACAAGGTCATCACCAACCTCCGGAGCGCCGTCACGCTGCCGGAGAACTCTTCTACCTCTCCGTCTCTCTTGCTGGATCAAGAAGGCCGAGATCATCGTCGAGCTGTACGTGTGCTGAACGCGGAGGTGCCGTCCGTTCGGTACTAGATCGTGGGACTGATCGCGGGATTGTTCGCGGGGCGGATCGAGGGACGTGAGGACGTTCCACTACATCAACCGCGTTCACTAACGCTTCTGCTGTACGATCTACAAGGGTACGTAGATCACTCATCCCCTCTCGTAGATGGACATCACCATGATAGGTCTTCGTGCGCGTAGGAAATTTTTGTTTCCCATGCGACGTTCCCCAACAGTCCCCGCATCCAATAGTTCCTGAAACAGAGGTCGGGTTGCAGAAACTATAGCCGTGTTGCAAAAACAACGATCATGTTGCAGAAAACAATTTACGTAACTCCTGAAACAATGGCTGAGTTGCAGAAACCACGACCCCGTTGCGGAAATGTTGCAGGCCAGCTGCGGAGCTGCGCCGACGGCGGAGGGCGGCGGGCAGGCCGGCGACGGAGGGCCACGGTGCAGGCTGACGGGGCGGGGCCGTGGCGCGGGGCGGCGGCAGAGGGCGAGCAGGGGCGGCGGAGGGCGGCAGGCAGGCCGGCGACGGAGGGGGCGGTGGGGCCGGAGCAGGCCGACAGCGGAGGGACGATGGGTCGCAACAGGCCGGCGGCGGAGGGGCGGCGAGACGCAGCAGGCCGGCGGCGGCGAGGTCGTCAGGGCCGAGGCGGAGGCACGGGCGGGTTGTTTTGTGAAACAAGTGCCCAGTTTCTGAAACAACGATCCAGCTTGAGGAAACGGTTCGCGATCAGATTGAGGCCAGATCCAACGGACCAGCGGGCGGCGGATGGATCACGTGGATCAGTCGGTGGAAGGTAAGAATTTCCCTTAGATTTTACTCATTTTTTGCTATAATATGTAGGTTGTGGATAAATCTCAGGGTGGTCCATGGACCACTCGAAACCCCCCCCCCCCCCCCCCCCCGCACAGCTACGCCACTAGTGGTGGTGGCTATGGTTTGCCACCAGCGAGGGAGCAGGGGTGGCTAGATGGGATGGTGGCGACTTCTCGAAGAGGGTGAGCCCCCCCCCCCCCGGCGCTCGTATTAAAAAAGGACGCACGTGGGTCGCTGAAGCATGGGCCCACGGTGGGCGGTCGTCTTTAATAAAGACGACGTCGGCTTTGATGGGGTGCCACATGTTGACGGGCGCGGACATGAGAAGATGTGCGTCGCGTCCGCTTCACGTCCGCGTCGATTCATTACAAGTGCAATTTTGAGTCTGAAAAGGGTTCGTGCGGATGCGAAAGTGACGTGTTTTGGATTTGTGTCGACACGTTGGGCCTTCACTTTTGTTTGTACCGACCCAAACAGATGCGGATAGACGATTTGAGTCGCTCTGTTGGAGTTGCTCTAACTCTTGTAACAGCAATCAATCAAGTGGGTTCCAATGTATCTAGATTCCAAAAATCATCACCCCTAAAATTTCTAGATTATATTTGTCCTATCATTAGAATGTACTCCCTCCGTCTAAAAACAAATGTCTTTTGTATGAAATCGAAGACATCAATTTTGGGATGGAGGGAGTATGAAACTGTGAATTCCATGAATGTGTTGAGATTTCATTACATTGGAGCGATACTTTCTCTTACGAACTTCCCTGCCGTTAAGAATCTCACATCGATCAACCTCTCCTAGGCCATGCATTTCTATGAACTTTCCCCAAACATGCCAACATTCACACGCATTTCACAAATTCAGTACTTCCTCACCAAATCCCACAAAGAAACGCAAGGACTTAACATTAAATCAAACCAACGAATGAACCACGTCGATGCCTTAGAAAAGGTAAACTAAGCCAAAGACGGGCGAGCATATCAGGTTTATACATGTCTAAAGTCTACACAAAGCTGAGGAGCACATTTAAATTCAAACGAAACCTCCACATTTCACCAAGCCGAGCACCACGTTCACCACTAGTTTGCTTCCACCTATCCGGTTATCCCATCTTCACACTCTTTCCACCGTTATCTCCCTTAATCTATCTCCAACGCCGCTACCTTAACCAGATCAACTACAGATACTGCGCCTGTATTCTGTCTCTGTTCTGCTCCCACCACACCTTTGCCCTGTCCTCGCCAAACCTCTCCCGGCTGGGGAAAAAATATTACACGAATATGCATGAGATCGGGCTGATCAAAGGTGTACGGATGTGCACCGATCAACGGAGAAAGGTTAGCAAGTTCGAGGATGATGGTCGGCGGTGGTAGGCATATATACCTGAACCGGACGCGGCGGAGCTCGCGGGTGCCGTCGCCGAGCTCACGGATGGTGAGGCAGACGCCGGGCTCGTCCTGCTCGATCCACTCCGTCGCCTCCATGTCGCTGACGTTGCTGATAGACACGGAGGCCTCGTCGCGGGAGGAGGTGGTGGCGCGCGACGGGTCGTAGGAGGAATGCCCGCCGGCCGCCACGGAGTTGAGCATGTTGAAGTGGTGCGCCCAGACGTGGTCGGACGGGTCGGGCACGGCCGCCGCGGACGGGTAGTAGGCCGCCCTGGTGGATGGCCCCGCCCCGTAAGGCCCCGCCGGCGGCGGCATCATCGCCTTGCACGACACGCTCCGGGGCATGGGGTCTTTGCTCGACGACGATGGCATGGCGACTACCGGGCTCTCCCGCGTGGAGCCGCCCAGGGAATAGGACGAATCTCTCTGCAAACAAAACTTGGATCAGTATTGTCACCATCATGGATGGATCAGTTCAAGTGAATGAAATGGATGGATCAGTTCAAGTGAGTGAAATGTTTCACGTGCAACAATGCGCACACCGACCAGAAGCGAGTCGTCGACGGAGGACGTCGGAGTGGAGGCCCCCTGCTGCCGGCCGCTGAAGGTCTGCACGTTGTACAGCTCCACGATGCGGTCGTAGTTCTCTCCCCACCACCGCTGCGCCTCCCACTTGTTAAACATCTCACGGCTACGTACGCAGCACACGTCAGACGACCGAGCTAATCAGTTCAACACTTCAACATGCATGTGCTGGACACATCACTTGATCAAAGCCAGCTGAACAATGCAAATGTGCAACTGATTTACGATGAATACCTGAAGCGGATGCGCTTGAGGTCGTTGCCGCCCCCGGGGAGCGTGACGAAGGTGATCTGGACGCCGGGCTCCACCTGCGCCATCCACTCCCTAGGCACGGCCGCATCCACCCCAGCGGCGACGATCTCGCCGCCGTCCTCCTCGTCAACACCCGGCCATCCGCGGCCGGTCATGTCCCACGTCGCCGACGAAGCTGCCCGTGCGCTCCCGCTCGCAGCGGCTGCAGTAGTCCTCGCGTACGCGCCGGCGTCGCACGCGGGCCTGCCCGTCGACGTGTAGGTAGTGTCGTCAACGAAGCCCGGGTAGGGACGCCGGTAGCTCCTGAAAGAAGGGCTCCCGGCGGCCGCCCCCTTGTAATGCTTGCTGGAGCCCGAGAACTTGAGCACCATGTCCTTGAGCTGAAGACAGCACATTGCACCGTACGTACGTAGGAACCCAGTTAGCCACCACTCACTAGTCACTAAGTAACTAACCGCTCATGCATGAGTGTAATGTAACATCAGCCATGACTGGAATTAGCATAAGTAGCTGCCATACAATGCATGGTTAGTCAGTACCAACAGAAGTGCATATATATGGATCGTGGTTGGCCAGACAAGGATATGCTCGTTGGGTGCTGAAGTGACTTTGAGTGACGAAGTGACTAACGAACAAGTTCACATCAAAGAAAAGAGGGCACATATGTAGACAAGGCTACATGTAGAGCACAGATTACATACTACTATAAGTAGTACAAAGGACCACGCTACGTACATATATACGTACAGCAAGCTAGTGATCACACTGGATTGATATCATATCAGTGAAATCTTTACTAGCCTTTTGTCTGAAGCAAGGAACCAACAACGCAGTGATGCATGCATGCCGTCTCCAAAGGCGGGAGGCGTATGATCCCGCCGCATGCATGCATTATGCGTTGCGTGCGTACTTCAAAAGCAGGCCCCCCGCGTTTGCGTGCCCCGGGCTAGCCCAACCCCAAGGTGAGTGAGGGGGAGGGGAGGCCCAGCCTGGGCCCAAAAGGGCGGGCCGAGCCGCTGCCGTAGCCCCTGGATCGGGACCAGCGGGCCGGCTTTATTCGAAGGCAAGGGGAAACCAAAAAAAAAAAAAGCCGGGGCATGGCTTTCCACGTACCGGCAAAATGTGATGCAGGTTGCCGGGTCCATTCTCCATCCAGGGCACACGAGACAGCACATGAACGCAGGCAGTGTCGTCGTCGTCGTGGTGCGCCCACGCTAGCCATGGGCATCCACAAGGTCTTTATCTCCACGGCAAAGGGGACGGATGGGCGGTGGTGAGTTTGGGAGAAAGTGAAAGAATGTCGTCGACCGACGGACGGACCCATGGGGAACCGGCGAGCAAAGCGGTCCAAAGGTGGTGGTAGGGGGTATGGGGGGATCCAAGCAAAGGAAAGGTGGATGGCGGCCTTCTCTCCCACCACGTCTACTCATCAGTGCCCATCGTGTCCTCCCTTGAGGCCTTGACCAGCATAGCTTTTTTCCCGAGGAATAGAATGGAGCTATCCAGCCAGCAATATAATGTACTCTCGATACGTACGTATGTGGTGCAGGTGCTAAAGAAATGGCCGATTGAACCACTGTCATTCACGCTGCTCTACTTTTGCGTCGTCCGGTCATGCATCCATGGTTCCATCATGATCAGACGTGCCCTACCTAGCTAATTAACGGTCATATCACCCTGCTAAAGTCTGAAGAAACAACGTCGTCCCACATTTTTTTTCAGATAAAAGAAGCCTCTGGCTAGCTGGCCGACACATCCTTGTTATGGGTCTACGTGTGTTAATTATCTGCTGCTCTATGTGTATGACACAAGTATGGCATATGTGCTGCGGAAAGCAACAAGAAGATGCAACGCAATGAACCAGGGTCAGAGACAACGACGCAGAGGCTTGGAAGAGGAGGATCGGCCGAGGGAAGCTCACGCCAATTGATTGCGTTTGCGTGGGGTGGCGGAGCTACTCCTATAACCGAGCAAGCGCCAAAAAACTTGCCAGCAGGGCCCGGGCTTAGCCGCATACGTATAGACAGATAGGTAGCTGATCTTCTTTGTCTGCATACACATGCATGCATGCCTTCCTCCTAGCCTAACTCATGCATCGATCAACAACCCCGGAGCTTGGCATCTTTTGCCAAAACGCAGGGGCTATCCCTGCATGCGCCTAGCCTATAACCAACTGTGCAGAGGAGGTTTTAATACGATGGATCGGTTGCATGCCCTGCTTGGGCAACTCCTAGGCTCACTGGCTAAGTGCTGTGCACCACTGTGCTGTGAGTAGTAAGTAAGTACGTGTAGCTCCCTTCACTGTCAGAGGCCGTTCGTCCCCTCTGGCATTCCCGTTTCCCTTCCCTTCCCTTCCCTTCCCTTCCCTTGTCTATTAACTGCAACCTGCTCTCTCTCTCTCTCTCTCTCCGACTCACGCTGACAGAAAATGAGACAACACGAGCATTGCATGTACACTGTGCGGTATGCACAGGGAGAGAGGCATAAAGAAGAGCTGGTAGTACCAGCAGGTGTTTATAAAAAAAAACGATGGTACCCTCGGTCCGGGAGAGCGGCACCGGCACGCACGGTGGTACAGTAGTGGTTGAAGAGAGACATGTCGGTGGTGTACCTGTGAGGTGAGCGACCGGACGGCCGGCGTGGCCGCGGCACGGGAGCCGTCCTCCCCGCCTTCCTTCGCGGAGCACGCGATGCAGGCCAACATCTTCCTCTTTCCCTCTTCTCTCTCTGCTGGCCGGCCTCCTGCCTCCAACGCTCAACAACACGGGTTTAATCACCTCAAGCTGCACCGCTCTCTGCTACCTGCACAAGAGAATGTTGTCTCAGAAAAATATCTGTAGAAGATAGTAGAATATATATAGAGAGAACATCGCGAGGCGCTTTCATTGGTACTGTAACGTCTATCATATCTAAGAGCCGTACCGTAATTAACAGAAGGATACGCTCATGCAGCTGCAGACGGTGCAAATTAAAACCACAAAGATGTGCATAGCATACGGCCAAGGCCAAATGTATCCATAAGATCTGCGAGTGGGAGGGTCAAACACTGCGATCTCCTGCCTTGGCAGGTCAACGTTAGTTGTACTGTGTAGTACTACTGTAGACGTTGCATGACGGTACGGCCTTAATGCCACGATATCGATTCGTACTCCGCTTTCACGCCACAATATTGATTTTAGCACCACGGCATTTCAACGTCACACGACTGCTCGATCACTGGTCACAAGGCGCGTGCACTGTTCATGTTTGACCGTGAGACGGCCCGCACGTGTGTGTGGTGGGTGCGACGCCCGCCGACGACCGTGGTTAGCTACGTACGCGTGTCAGCCCTGTGCCTCCAGAAGAGCACCGGGCTGAATTTGCGCCGCCCAGCAAGCGGCTACACATGCACAAAACAACTGCGCAGATTAACTATGGCCGAAACAGCGCTCTCACCGGCGCCCACCCGGGGCGGACCATCGACAAGAACAGTGGGAACGGGGCTGCTACAGCGACGCTAATACTATAAGCAATGCAATGCAATGCAATGCAATTAACCCATGTCGATTTGCAGCATGGATAGATGCATGCATGCATGCATGCACCGGCAGCAGACCAGGCTGTTCTAACACAGCAGAAAACACTGTGAAGACAAAGTAACAAGACGTATGCATGGCCGGAGCGACCAGAGCGCGCGCATGCAGAGTCACATACACAGACGCAGCAAAATCTTCAACTCGCTGGGCCTGTGCTCGACGGTCGACGCGCCTGCCTGGCCGGTCAGACCCACCCGGCGTCCCGGAGCGGAGAGCATGAACCCATGACGTACTCTACGTCCCATGCATAAGAAAACAAGATATATACGCATGCAGGTGCAGCCAGCGTACACGGCGCGCAGCGAAGCTTCTCAATCTCATGTAGTCATGTCTACGTCCAGCCCGCTGCCACTCTACGTACTACCGGTATAGCATACGTAGTGCGCCCCGATTTAAATTCAGATGAGCGCGGTGTCCGGCGGCAGGACAGAGGAGCATGGGGAAGAAAGGCTCTCGACACGAACGAGCAGCAGCGGCAGCGGCAGCGGCAGGGGCAGCATCAGCTAGCTCGACGCACGAGGCGCGGAGGCCTGATGAGCTACACCCATGCAGCATGGCCCCCCGAGATCAACGTATTGCCTGGACATTCTTTATCCTTTTTTACCCCTTCAGGCGCCGGGCCCGGCGCCAAAAGCGACCAGCCATCGAGTGTCTGCGCCGCGGGGCCCCCGCCGCTGATCCATCCTACTTTAATTTTGAACAAAATCTTTCGCTTTGGCTGGGAGAACACCTCTCAAATCTAGGCCAGGTGGCTGGCGTGCGTGGCTAGCTAAGCTAGCTACCCGCTCGATCGGCCTTCCCAACCAACCTTAAACAAGCCATTAATGGGGTGATGTTTACGGGTGAGCTCGCTGATTAATGGTGATGCTAGGGTGGCGAGAAGGAAGACAAAGAAAGAAAGAAAGAAAGAAGGACGGTAGCCAACCACATACACTGACCGGCCGGTGAGATGATGATACTTGCAGTTACACAAGGCAACTGACGGCTTCCCTCCCGGCAGATATCGCCGCTGTTCCTGGCCCCTGCTCGGCTGGTCTACCCGTCGCGTGAGCAGTGTGGCGGGTACCGGCCGGTGAGATGATGATACTTTCGTATCTTGATGTTGAAATGATCTGAAAAATCAATGTGATAATGTTAAGAGAACGATCTGAATAATCGGGGAATGTATCTACTTCTATAGGGGAGGATACGTGGGTGGACGACGTGACATGAGCTGACAAGGGCGGAGTGCGTAATCAAGAGCGTACACGTACGGTTTTGGTGCTAATTAAAACTGAAAACAGCTGTTGGGGTTTGACTTGTGAAGAACGGAACAGGGAGCAAACACACGCGATGCAAGCTGGGCATGGGGAGAAGACCTGAAAAGGCATAACGATCGACACGAAAGCAGAGAGGAAGGAATAAATGGACGAAGAATGGCATGCGTTGGTGGTGCCGGCCGTTTCGATTGAGCACGCACCTTCTCCGCCTCTTGCCGGCCGAAGTGACGAGGAGGATGCTGCTACTAATTAATGGTGGTGGTGATAGTACTACAGTACTATTCTAGAGTAGTTAGAGGAAGAGGAAGTAGACAAGGACGGTGGCCAACCAGACGCACTGGCCGTTGGGATGGAGTACTTACAGGCAACTGACGACTTCTCGGCTGGCTGATACCGCCGCTGTTTCCCGGCCGACCCCGTGGCGAGTTCACCCGCTGTGTAAACGGTGCACCACCAGCTCCTAGTGGTGTCTCCTCCGACCTCTATCGATCGTGTGTCTCCGGCTGGCGAGGTGGTCGGCGCGGTTACGGTACGGCGAGGAACGGCTGCAGCCCTTGCTGTAGGTCGACCCGCGCTGGAAGATCAGGCGTGAGGCAAGCTTGAAGGTCAGGCTCAGGAGTGGAGTGCAGTGCAGAACTCAAGACTCAAAGGGAAGGAAGGGAAGAAATGAAAGGTAGGACGGGGCAGAGGAGTAGAGCTTGGCCAGCTTTGGGAGCTCCTATTTTCGCGACGCGGGCATGCAGTGCAGCCTAGCCCTCCCTTCTGGAAGGTAGGTATAGGCGACGAAACGAGGCTGGAGGAGGAAAACGGCGTGGGAGGGGGCTATGGAGCGAGCAAGGGAGATTCCTTTCACGGAAGAAGCGACGGGGAAGACGAGAGGGACTGTGGGTGGCTCCAAGACAGAGGAAGGAAGCAAGGAATGCAGAAACTGGCGTCACTCTCGTCTCCACCGTCCGATCGTTGCGCGCGCCCCGGTCGATCCGCCGCTCTCCGCCCGAAATCTAGGCCTGAGGCATGGGCGGCGGGCCCCGTCAGCCTCCGGACGTCCGATCCGGGACTGGCCGTGCGGTCGCCCGCTGCATGTGGGTCCCGTGCGACAGACCCTCTGCCCGCAGCAGCCAGAAATGCTTTTTTTTTTTTTGAATAAAAGGGGTTCCCCCCGCTCCATTTTTTATTGAAGCATCGAACAGGCAGAAATGCTTTGTGACTCGGCATATATTTTTTGGATATTACCAAACTCAGCATTTTTTTTTGGCTGACTATCAACACGGTCCACGCAACACCGTATTGCCAAATCATTTCTGTTTGTTGTAAAAATGAATCGGCTTGGTACCGACGTGTTATGGCTTTCAACGAAATTTGAGCGGCATGTACTGTTCGCCCGAATTCGTCCCATCCGCCTTCTTCTATGGGCCCAATCCAAATAAAAATGTGTTAATCCGATCTCGAACCTTTTGTCCATGATTAATTTGGTGCTACTACATACATATGGATGCACATAAATTGGTGCCGATTGATCTAAGTTCAAGAGATTGTTATAGTGTCGATAGTCCACCCGACGCACGTCAACATTCTGTTTCGTTAAAACGACCTTCTAGAAAAAAGAACGTTCAACCAATATATTGACTGAGTAATATGTATGGACAGATGCTGTGCATATACGATATTGGATATATAGGAATTAATCAGTTATAAGTGAATGTTTTGATCAGAGCCCACGTTTTGCATTTGGTATTATTAAAATGCTCTGGCATGGTCCACCTAACGACGTCCACCCACACGTAATGTTCGTAAAAATTGACAAATCCTTCCACTCTAGTTTGTACAATGTATTCTAGGTGATACTCCCTTCAAAAATTAATACAAGAGTATCTAAAACACTATTTTAGTAATCTAAATGTTTATTTATTAATTTATAGTGGGAGTACTATGTACCGACGGATGTAGGGAATTTGATAGATCTAAATTCCTCATTTATAATTGTCATCTCCTTGATATAGTTCACCTGACAATGTGTGTACATCTATTTATTTGTTTTCTTAAAACAATCATACACAATCTACCCCCTCAAGAAACATATTCCGTTATACGTGTATGTGTTCGCATTCATCATTCATATTTGACCTTTTCCCTGCATTTACTTTATGGTTATATCTTGCATATGTATGTGAAAATTATTTGCAAGAACTCTTAACCTCAATGGGTTTCCTCGCAAAAGAAACCCATTTTTACCTTCTATTTATTATTTATGTGGTTTCACGTCTCTATTCCTCAAAGTTCGTATCTGGTCGTTCCATCTTTCATTTTACCGTTTTCCTATCTTTTATTGTGATATTATCTTGCTGCATTTACGGTTTTCGTTTTCCAAAGTTTAGACTAACCACATTTGGCTGATTTCATCTTTTGTTATACCCCTTTTGTGCCTGTTATTTATGGCGGATCCATGCCCACGTATGCAAGTTTGTTTACCAACATCACTGTAACCACATTTGGCCGTTCTCAACTTTTTTTTTACCCTTTTTCTACCGCTTCTTTATGACGGTTTGGCTGTACGCCTTTCCATACACTTCAAGGCTCAAGCCAGTAGCTATCTTTGACGTGGCAAGTGTTTGGATTCTTGTTCGTTCGGCGCATGCAGCCCGCTGCAATCTTACGTACACTGTAGCCAGAGGATAGTACAGTACTGCTGTACCGTAGAGATAACAGCACAGCCGCCCGTGCTTGACCAACGACCAACGGGAAAAAGGAAATACAAACATTAAATATGCTAAAAATGGATGGCGTCTCTTCTTTCTTCTCTCGATTCAAAGCTGAAAGTTCAAAAAAAAACGATAGGAGGGAGGGAGCGCTCCAGCCTCCAGCGATATCGATCTGCATAGTTTCTTGAAAAAGCGTAGGCCGAGCCGGGAAAGCTAGCATACTCGGTGACGCTGTGACAGTGCAAAAGCTAAAGAGCAAAGTGATTGAACAGTAGTTCCTTGGGGTGGTGGGAAAAAAAAAGAGCTCACGTACGTAGTAGTACATTCGTACACTACCATGGGGACAAGCGGCTCGATGATCACCTGTCTTCCGGCACGTTTGCCACGGCTCCTCGTGACGGTGACGAATGCGTTTCGCCGTATCTGTCCGGGGCTACGGATGCGTGCGTTTCAGTACAGTATGATTGTGCTCGTACAAGAATCATGCACCCCGACGGCCGGCTAGGCGTACAGAAGAATGTAAGCGGTCATGGATCACGGATTTCACAGGTCCCGATCGAACGGAAATGTTTTCTGATCCCAATGGCAATGGGCATCGCATCGCGCAGGCGAAAGCAGATTCCCACCCTCCCCCTCCCTGCCAGGCAGCGCCGAGACCGAGCCGGGCTTCGATGAGTTCATTCCGCGCAAGTGGCGGCCTCTCTTTCCCGTCCACGCCAGCCACGGATCAGCGGAGTGAAACGGGGCGGCAGCGTTGGATCGTCCCGCATTTTGATGCCTCGCAACCCCGCCCGTCTGCAGTGCGTGCGCTGCATTGGGAGCTCGGGTGGTGCGTCGCGGTCAAAGTGGCAAATCAGCTGGCACGTCGGACGCTCAGTCAGTGGCGGCACGTACGGCGCGCGCAGCCTTAAGGACTCGGGCTCTTCTTTTCTCCTCTCCCGATCGAGTTTTCGGATCGTGTCGGGCCGGCCTTAGAGCAACTCTAGCATACTCCGGGTCCGTAAAACACGTTTGCACTTCACGTAAAACAGATTTTACGTGCTGGGTCCAGGCTGTCACAGATGCAGACCCCTCAAACGGATCCGTAAAAAAAAATATTTACGGAATATATTTTTTTACGGATCGACTTTGCGGGGTCTGCTCTTTGCACCGCTTTCCGCATATCATCAGTCCATAAATATCAAATACAACATAATTCAACAATTAAAAACAAACTGAATTACTAGAATCAAACATAATGCAATAATCACCCGCATTACAAATAATTATTCAAAATTTGTCATGAATACAAATACAAATGAATACAAAAATAAGTCACTGTCCAGCCCTTTGCCAATGGTGTTTAATGAGATCTTTCTGAAGTTGAAAGTGGGTGTCTGCATTTTCAATCTCTTTGTATGTGTGAAGAAAAGCCCTAATGCGGTTTGAGTCTTTAGCTGGTTTGACACGGCTACCCACATTGTCGTAAAAGAATTCTAAGTTCAATCCTCTCTCATCTTCAAGAATCATATTGTGCAGGATAACACAACATTGTCATGATGTTCTTCAAAAACGAGCAGGACCACGGACAATGGCAAACCTAGATTGCAAAAACACCAAATGCTCTTTCAATGTCTTTGCGGGCTGCCTCTTGCACCTTTGCAAATTCACATTGTTTTTTTGTTTTGGGTTCTTTGATGCCCTTGACAAATGTGCGAAGATACTCATCGGCATAGTCAGTCGGAACGCCATATGCAATCACCCGCATAGCTGCGGAGATTTTTTTGATATGCACTAAATCCCTTTAAGCCCGCGGCATTCCTTCTTTGAGTAATATACCGGCAATTTGCCTCGCAAGCTTGAACAATTTTCATAAAGAGAGATCGGCGCATCCGGTACCTTCTTCGAAAGAGGTGAGGAGGATATGTAGCATTCTCCGCGAAATAGTCTTGTATCAACATCTCGTTCCCAAGATGGCGATTTCGAGGAATGCACAAACACCCGACAGTCGATCCTCGCCTCCTCTTCCGGTTCTCGTCTTCATTCTCCTTCACGGCAAGCGCCATGACTAATGTTTGCTGACAAAAGTTCGCAAGCATGGTCTCAACATCCGAGTCGTCCGAATCGGACAAATCGGATAGTAAGAACTTCTCGCACGGGGTCAAATCCATCTTCTCGCACAGCTCGCAAAATCATAAAAAATGGAATAACCGGCGGTGGGTGATCCCGGGCGGCGACGAGGCGGTGGTCGATCCCCGGCGGCGGGGGGGCTCTTCTTGCCGGATTCGGAGGGGCGGTGCACCTGCTCGCCTACAGATATGGCCGGAATCGCCGGCAGCGGGCGGGCGGAAGCAAGGGCGGGGCGGCATCGGAAGGAGGGGAAAATAGCGCGGGATGAAATATCCCTCCCGCCAACTGCTTCTCTGTGATGCAGGGCACCACAGCCGCGAGGGGGAAACCCGCGTTTTCCCAGGTTGGGGTCGGGAATTTGCCGCGCCCCCCAAAAATTTTTGTGGGACGGGGCGGGATGCGGGGTCTGATCGGGTAGGCTTTTCCGCCCCGACCCGCATTTTGGCGGTTATTTTGCGGGTCGGGGGCGGATGCGGAGTCTGCTAGAGTTGCTCTTAGGCCAACTCCACCGCGCGACCCCAAACGGTAGTTCGTTTTGCCCGGATTCTGTCCGTTTGGGTAGGACAATGGGGTCCTGTCCGGGCCTGTCTTGGGATGCGCTGGCAATGCGCCCAGCGCGCGGCCGCATGATGTCTGCCTTATATTAATAAAATACACCAACGGAGGCCCGTGAGTGGGGGGTGGGGACCTTATATTAATAAAATACACCAACAGAGGCCCGTGGGTGGGGGTGGGGATAGAAAAAGGAGGCTCGTGCCACCGGCGGGCGGGCCATGGGAGGACAAGCATGAGTGGACGGTCTGTCCGCACGCTGTTCGTTTTACCCCAAAGACAACCCAACCTTGCGCTGGGATGGGTCAAAAAGCGGACACAAAATGGACAAAAGTCCGTTTGTTCCCGCGCGCTGGGTCGTGTGGTTCGTTCGTTTTACCCCAAACAGACGCACGCGGACAGGATAGGGTCGCGCGATGGAGTTGGCCTTAGGCTGGCCATAATGTGAGTAACTTAGGTGGTATCATATGTTTGAGAATAGCAAACATGCTGATGTGCCACATGATTAAAGAAGAGAGAGAATGTTAGAGTAACATAGGTAGATACCGTAGCATGCTAAATGCTATGCTACTATGTGTCATGCATGTCAATAAATGAGGTCATCTATGATACTAGTTTATGATACTATGCATTATGGAGGTAGTATCATACAACAGTATCATATGCAAGATACTTCTATATGTTACTCCCCATTATGGCCAGCCTTAGGGCAAACGAGCCCTCACATTTTATCCGCGCGTTGGAGTCCAAGCGGAGAGAAAATGCGATGTGACTTGCCGAATCGAACGGACACACGTTCGCTTTTTGTTCATCCAAAATCCATTTTTGCTCTAAATTTATATCGGGTCGGGTTTGCGTCGGCGTGGACAAGCTCTACGCCCGTCCTTGTGTTTCCTTTGGTCCATCAGTTGATGGCACTTCATCCTATTTTTTCCCTTTCTCCAAAAATCCATCCCGCCCACTTGACATGGACGACGCGTCAAACCCCGTCGTGAGAGCTGCCCCGGTCGCCATGGTCATCGGAATAGTCGTCTTGTTGGAAATATGCCCTAGAGGCAATAATAAAATGGTTATTATCATATTTCCTTGTTCATGATAATCATCTATTGTTCATGCTATAATTGTATTAACAGGAAACAGTAATACATGTGTGAATAAATAGATCACAATGTGTCCCTAGCAAGCCTCTAGTTGGCTAGCTCGTTAGTCAATAGATGATCATGGTTTCCTGATCATGGGCATTAGATGTCATTGATAACGGGATCACATCATTGGGAGAATGATGTGATGGACAAGACCCAATCCTAAGCCTAGCACTAGATCGTATTGTTCGTATGCTAATGCTTTTCTAATGTCAAGTATCTTTTCCTTCGACCGTGAGATTGTGCAACTCCCGGATACCGTAGGGGTGCTTTGGGTGTATCAAACGTCACAACGTAACTGGGTGACTATAAAGGTGCACTACGGGTACCTCCGAAAGTGTCTGTTGGGTTGGCATGAATCGAGATCGGGATTTGTCACTCCGTGTGACGGAGAGGTATCTCTGGGCCCACTCGGTAGAACATCATCATGAGCTCAATGTGACTATGGAGTTAGTCACACGATGACGTGCTACGGAACGAGTAAAGAGACTTACCGGTAACGAGATTGAACAAGGTATAGGTATACCGACGATCGAATCTCGGGCAAGTTCTATACCGACAGACAAAGGGAATCGTGTACGGGATTGATTGAATCCTTGACATCGTGGTTCATCCGATGAGATCATCATGGAGCAAGTGGGAGCCACCATGGGTATCCAGACCCCGCTGATGGTTATTGGCCAGAGAGGTGTCTCGGTCATGTCTGCCTGTCTCCCGAACCCGTAGGGTCTACACACTTAAGGTTATAGGGAATTGTTATACGAGGTTACCGAAAGTTGTTTGGAGTCTCGGATGAGATCTCGGACATCACGAGGAGCTCCGGAATGGTCCGGAGGTAAAGATTGATATATAGGACGGATGGTTTCGGATACTGGAAGTGTTTCGGGCATCACCGGTAACGTACCGGGACCACCGGGACCACCGGAGGTGGCCCCGGGGGACCACCGAAGGGGGGCAACGACCCCGGGAGATAAGGTGGGCCAAGTGGGGGTGGGAACCAGCCCCTAGGTGGGCTGGTGCGCCTCCCCACTCAGCCCATAGCGCAAGGGAGAGAAAAGGGGGGGCAAACCCTAGGCTAGGTGGGCCTAAGGCCCACCAGATGGTGCGCCACCCCCTCCGCCCCTTCTGGCCGCCGCACCTCCCATCTCGGGGGGCTGCCGCACCCCCTAGGGTGGGAACCCTAGGGGTGGCACCCCCTCTCCCCTTCCCCTCTATATATCGGGCACTTTTGGCCATTGAGACACACGGTTTTTCCCTCTCTCTCGTCCCACCCCTGCTCTTCTTCCTCCTCCTCTCTGCTGGTGCTTGGCGAAGCCCTGCCGGGAGACCTCGTCTCTCCATTGACACCACGCCGTCGTGCTGCTGGAGTTCTTCCCCAACCTCTCCCTCCTCCTTGCCGGATCAAGGTGCGGGAGACGTCACCGGGCTGCACGTGTGTTGAACGCGGAGGTGCCGTTGTTCGGCACTAGATCGGAATCACTGCGAGTACGACTCCATCAACCGCGTTCTAGCAACGCTTCCGCTTAGCGATCTTCAAAGGTATGAAGATGCTCTTACCCCTCTCTCGTTGCTGGTCTCTTCATAGGATGATCTGAATATGCGTAGGAAAATTTTGAATTTATGCTACGTTCCCCAACAGTGGCATCCGAGCCAGGTTTTCTATGCGTAGATTCTATGCACGAGTAGAACACAAAAGTTGTGGGCGATGATTTGTCAATTTGCTTGCCGCTACTAGTCTTATTCTTTTCCGGCGGTATTGTGGGATGAAGCGGCCCGGACCGACTTTACACGTACTCTTACGTGAGACTGGTTCCACCGACAGACATGCACACCATGCATAAAGGTGGCTAGCGGGTGTCTGTCTCTCCTACTTTAGTCGGATTGGATTTGATGAAAAGGGTCCTTATGAAGGGTAAATAGCTTTGGCATATCATATTTGTGGATGTCACGTAGGTAAGAAGGCGTTCTTGCTAGAAACCCAAATCAGCCACGTAAAACTTGCAACAACAATTAGAGGACGTCTAACTTGTTTTTGCAGGGTTTGATATGTGATGTGATATGGCCAAAGTTGTGATGTTGCATGTATGATGTATGAGATGATCATGTTATTGTAATAGGTTTCACGACTTGCATGTCGATGAGTATGACAACCGGCAGGAGCCATAGGAGTTGTCTTAATTTATTGTATGAGATGCAACGCCATGTGCTTACTACTTTTACTTCATTGCTAACGGTTAGCTACAGTAGTGGTGATAGTAGTAGTTGGTGTGACGACTTCACGGAGACACGATGATGGAGATCATGATGATGGAGATCATGGTGTCACGCCGGTGACGATGATGATCATGCGATGCCTGAAGATGGAGATCGAAAGAGCAAAGATGATAATGGCCATATCATGTCACTATATGATTGCATTGTGATGTTTATCATGTTTTACATCTTATTGCTTAGAACGACGGTAGCATAATAAGATGATCCCTCTTAAAATTTCGAGAACGTATTCCCCTAAGTGTGCACCGTTGCGAAGGTTCGTTGTCTCGAAGCACCACGTGATGATCGGGTGTGATAGATTCTAACGTTCGCATACAACGGGTGTAAGCCAGATTTACACACGCGAAACACCTAGGTTGACTCGACGAGCTTGGCATGTACACACATGACCTCGAATACAAGAGACCGAAAGGTCGAACATGAGTCGTATGGTTGAATACGATCAGCATGGAGTTGCTCACCATAGTGACTAGTCCGACTCACGTGATGATCGGACACGGGTTAGTCAACATGAATCATGTATCACTTAGATGACTAGAGGGATGTCGATTTAAGTGGGAGTTCATACTTAATTTGATTAAATGAACTTAATTGTCATGAACTTAGTCTAAAAGTTGTCTTTATAAATATTGTAGATGTCCAACATCAACCTCAATTTCAACGCATTCCTAGAGAAAAACAAGCTGAAAGATGATGGTAGCAACTATGCGGACTGGGTTCGCAACTTGAAGCTCATCCTTGAAGCAGCTAAAAAGGCTTATGTCCTTGATGCGCCGCTAGGTGACCCTCCCGCTCCCGCAGCAGCCCAGGACATTCTGAATGTCTGGCAAACGCGGAGTGATGACTACTCTCTGGTCAGGTGTGGCATGTTATACAGTTTAGAAACGGGGCTCCAAAGGCGTTTTGAGCAACACGGGGCATATGAGATGTTCCAGGAGCTGAAGCTAGTTTTTCAAGCTCATGCCCGTGTCGAGAGATATGAAGTCTCCAACAAGTTCTTTAGCTGTAAGATGGAGGAGAACAGTTCTGTCAGTGAGCACATACTCAAAATGTCTGGGTTACACGGTCGTCTGACTTTACTTGGAGTCGAACTTCCGGATGATGCTATAATTGACAGAATCCTCCAGTCTCTCCCACCAAGCTACAAAGGCTTTGTGCTTAACTACAACATGCAAGGGATGGAGAAGACCATTCCCGAGTTGTACTCGATGCTCAAGTCTGCAGAAGTAGAAATCAAGAAGGAGCATCAAGTGTTGATGGTCAACAAGACCACTAGTTTCAAGAAAGGCAAGGGTAAGAAGAACTTCAAGAAAGACGGCAAAGTTGTTGCCGTGCCCGGTAAGCCAGATGCCGGGAAGAAGAAAAAGAACGGATCCAAGCCTGACACTGAGTGCTTTTATTGCAAGGGAAAGGGTCACTGGAAGCGGAACTGCCCCAAATACTTAGCGGACAAGAAGGCCGGCAACGTTAAAGGTATATGTGATATACATGTTATTGATGTGTACCTTACCAGCGCTCGTAGTAGCTCCTGGGTATTTGATACCGGTGTTGTTGCTCACATTTGCAACTCAAAGCAGGAACTGCGGAATAAGCGGAGACTGGCCAAGGACGAGGTGACAATGCGCGTCGGGAATGGTTCAAAGGTCGATGTGATCGCCGTCGGCACGCTACCTCTACATCTACCGTCGGGATTAGTTTTAAACCTTAATAATTGTTATTTAGTACCAGCTTTAAGCATGAAAATTGTATCAGGGTCTTGCTTAATGCGAGACGGCTACTCATTTAAGTCAGAGAATAATGGTTGTTCTATTTATATGAGTGATATGTTCTATGGTCATGCTCCGCTGGTGAATGGTTTATTCTTGATGAATCTCGATCGTGATGTTACACACATTCATAGTGTGGGTACCAAAAGATGCAAAGTTGATAATGATAGTCCCACATACTTGTGGCACTACCGCCTTGGTCATATCGGCGTTAAGCGCATGAAGAAGCTCCATACTGATGGACTATTAGAGTCTCTTGACTTTGAATCATTTGACACATGCGAATCGTGCCTCATGGGCAAGATGACTAAGACTCCATTCTCAGGAATAATGGAGAGAGCAACCGACTTATTGGGAATAATACATACTGATGTGTGTGGTCCAATGAACGTTGAAGCTCGCGGTGGTTATCGTTATGTTCTCACTCTCACCGATGATTTGAGTAGGTATGGGTATATCTACTTGATGAAGCACAAATCTGAGACGTTTGAAAAGTTCAAGGAATTTCAGAGTGAGGTTGAGAATCAACGTGACAGAAAAATTAAATGTCTACGATCTGATCGTGGAGGAGAATATTTGAGTCACGAGTTTGGCACACACCTAAGGAAGTGTGGAATCGTTTCACAACTGACGCCGCCTGGCACACCGCAGCGCAACGGAGTGTCTGAACGTCGTAATCGCACTTTATTAGATATGGTACGATCTATGATGTCTCTTACCGACTTACCGCTATCATTTTGGGGATACGCATTAGAAACTGTTGCATTCACTTTAAATAGGGCACCGTCTAAATCCGTTGAGACGACACCGTATGAACTATGGTTTGGCAAGAAACCTAAGTTGTCGTTTCTTAAAGTTTGGGGCTGCGATGCTTATGTGAAGAAACTTCAACCAGAAAAGCTCGAACCCAAAGCGGAGAAATGCATATTCATAGGATACCCTAAGGAAACTATTGGGTATACCTTCTATCTTAGATCTGAAGGTAAAACCTTTGTTGCCAAGAACGGATCCTTTCTAGAGAAAGAGTTTCTCTCGAAAGAAGTAAGTCGGAGGAAGGTAGAACTTGATGAGGTAATTACACCCCCTCTCGAACAGGATAGTAGCGCGGCGCGGGAAGCTGTTCCTGTGGCACCTACACCGACTGAAGAGGAAGTTAATGATGATGATCATGAAGCTTTGGATCAAG
Organism: Hordeum vulgare subsp. vulgare; assembly: GCF_904849725.1. Classification (NCBI taxonomy): domain Eukaryota; kingdom Viridiplantae; phylum Streptophyta; class Magnoliopsida; order Poales; family Poaceae; genus Hordeum; species Hordeum vulgare. The sequence goes on along the minus strand of NC_058519.1, from coordinate 607,305,862 downwards.
TTACTACTGAACCGCGAAGGTCCACAAGGGCACGCTCCGCACCAGAGTGGTACGGCAACCCTGTGATGGAAATCATGTTGTTAGACAACGGTGAACCTTCGAACTATGAAGAAGCAATGGCGGGCCCGGATTCCAACAAATGGCTTGAGGCTATGAAATCCGAGACAAGATCCATGTATGAGAACAAAGTATGGACTTTGGTGGACTTGCCCGATGACCGGCGAGCCATAGAAAATAAATGGATCTTGAAGAAGAAGACTGATGCAAACGGTAATGTAACCGTTTACAAAGCTCGACTTGTCGCAAAGGGTTTTCGAAAAATTCAAGGAGTTGACTACGAAGAGACTTTCTCTCCCGTAGCGAAGCTGAAATCAGTCCGAATCATGTTAGCAATTGCTGCCTTTTATGATTATGAAATTTGGCAAATGGACGTCAAAACAGCGTTCCTTAACGGGAACCTTAAGGAAGAGTTGTATATGATGCAACCAGAAGGTTTTGTCGACCCTAAGGGTGCTAACAAAGTATGCAAGCTCCAGCGCTCCATCTATGGGCTGGTGCAAGCATCTCGGAGTTGGAACATTCGCTTTAATGAGGTGATTAAAGCGTTTGGGTTCATACAGGTTTACGGAGAAGCCTCTTTGTACAAGAAAGTGAGTGGGAGCTCTGTAGCTTTCCTCATACTATATGTGGATGACATATTATTGATGGGGAATAATATAGAGATGTTGGAGAGCATAAAGGCCTATTTGAACAAGAGTTATTCAATGAAGGACCTTGGAGAAGCTGCATACATATTAGGCATCAAGATCTATAGAGATAGATCAAGACGCCTCATAGGTCTTTCGCAAAGTACATACCTTGACAAGATATTGAAGAAGTTCAATATGGAAAACTCAAAGAAAGGGTTCTTGCCAGTTTTGCAAGGTACGAGATTGAGTAAGACTCAGTCGCCGACCACGGCAGCAGATAGAGAAAAGATGAGTTCTGTCCCCTACGCTTCAGCCGTGGGCTCTCTAATGTATGTCATGCTGTGTACCAGACCTGATATAAACCTTGCCATAAGTTTGATAGGGAGGTACCAAAGTGATCCCGGTACGGAACACTGGACAACGGTCAAGAATATCCTTAAGTACCTAAAAAGGACTAAGGAAATGTTTCTCATTTATGGAGGTGACGAAGAGCTCGTCGTAAAAGGTTACGTCGACGCTAGCTTCGACACAGATCCGGATGACTCTAAGTCACAGACCGGATACGTATATGTGTTGAATGGTGGGGCAGTGAGCTGGTGCAGCAGCAAGCAAGAAGTCGTGGCAGCATCTACATGTGAAGCGGAGTACATAGCTGCTTCAGAAGCGGCTCATGAAGGAATTTGGATGAAGGAGCTCATCACCGACCTTGGAGTGGTTCCAAGCGCGTCGGGTCCTATGACACTCTTCTGTGATAACACTGGAGCCATTGCCATAGCCAAGGAGCCCAGGTTTCACCGGAAGACGAAGCACATCAAGCGCCGCTACAACTCCATCCAGGACCATGTCCAGAATGGAGTGATAGATATTTGTAAAGTACACACGGATCTGAATATTGCAGACCCGTTGGCTAAACCTCTCCCACGAGCAAAACATGATCAACACCATAATGCCATGGGTGTTCGATACATCACAATGTAACTAGATTATTGACTCTAGTGCAAGTGGGAGACTGTTGGAAATATGCCCTAGAGGCAATAATAAAATGGTTATTATCATATTTCCTTGTTCATGATAATCGTCTATTGTTCATGCTATAATTGTATTAACAGGAAACAGTAATACATGTGTGAATAAATAGATCACAATGTGTCCCTAGCAAGCCTCTAGTTGGCTAGCTCGTTAGTCAATAGATGATCATGGTTTCCTGATCATGGGCATTAGATGTCATTGATAACGGGATCACATCATTGGGAGAATGATGTGATGGACAAGACCCAATCCTAAGCCTAGCACTAGATCGTATTGTTCGTATGCTAATGCTTTTCTAATTTCAAGTATCTTTTCCTTCGACCGTGAGATTGTGCAACTCCCGGATACCGTAGGGGTGCTTTGGGTGTATCAAACGTCACAACGTAACTGGGTGACTATAAAGGTGCACTACGGGTACCTCCGAAAGTGTCTGTTGGGTTGGCACGAATCGAGATCGGGATTTGTCACTCCGTGTGACAGAGAGGTATCTCTGGGCCCACTCGGTAGAACATCATCATGAGCTCAATGTGACTAAGGAGTTAGTCACACGATGACGTGCTACGGAACGAGTAAAGAGACTTACCGGTAACGAGATTGAACAAGGTATAGGTATACCGACGATCGAATCTTGGGCAAGTTCTATACCGACAGACAAAGGGAATCGTGTACGGGATTGATTGAATCCTTGACATCATGGTTCATCCGATGAGATCATCATGGAGCAAGTGGGAGCCACCATGGGTATCCAGACCCCGCTGATGGTTATTGGCCAGAGAGGTGTCTCGGTCATGTCTGCCTGTCTCCCGAACCCGTAGGGTCTACACACTTAAGGTTCGATGACGCTAGGGTTATAGGGAATTGTTATACGAGGTTACCGAAAGTTGTTCGAAGTCCCGGATGAGATCCCGGACGTCACGAGGAGCTCCGGAATGGTCCAGAGGTAAAGATTGATATATAGGACGGATGGTTTCGGATACCGGAAGTGTTTCGGGCATCACCGGTAACGTACTGGGACCACCGGGACCACCGGAGGTGGCCCCGGGGGACCACCGAAGGGGGGCAACGACCCCGGGAGATAAGGTGGGCCAAGTGGGGGTGGGAACCAGCCCCTAGGTGCGCTGGTGCGCCTCCCCACTCAGCCCATAGCGCAAGGGAGAGAAAAGGGGGGGCAAACCCTAGGCCAGGTGGGCCTAAGGCCCACCAGATGGTGCGCCACCCCCTCCTCCCCTTCTGGCCGCCGCACCTCCCATCTGGGGGGCTGCAGCACCCCCTAGGGTGGGAACCCTAGGGGTGGCACCCCCTCTCCCCTTCCCCTATATATATCGGGCACTTTTGGCCATTGAGACACACGGTTTTTCCCTCTCTCTCGGCCCAGCCCTGCTCTTCTTCATCCTCCTCTCTGCCGGTGCTTGGCGAAGCCCTGCCGGGAGACCTCGTCTCTCCATCGACACCATGCCGTCGTGTTGCTGGAGTTCTTCCCCAACCTCTCCCTCCTCCTTGCTGGATCAAGGTGCGGGAGACGTCACCGGGCTGCACGTGTGTTGAACGCGGAGGTGCCGTTGTTCGGCACTAGATCGGAATCGCTGCGAGTACGACTCCATAAACCGCGTTCTAGCAACGCTTCCGCTTAGCGATCTTCAAAGGTATGAAGATGCTCTTACCCCTCTCTCGTTGCTGGTCTCTCCATAGGATGATCTGAATATGCATAGGAAAATTTTGAATTTATGCTACGTTCCCCAACACGTCTGACCTGCCCCGTGCGCAAGAAGTAGCCCAAGAAGGAGAAAACGTCAAAGAGGAAGGGCATACAGTCGGCGAAGAGGGCTGGTCGGAGGAAGGTTGAGACCGACAAAAAAGTTGATGTTGCCGCCGCTTAACACGAGGCCACTATTGCGAAATGAGGCCCTCGTCGCCAACTCCACGCAGCAGGCCCTCCGCTAATACTAATAAACCCCATCTTTTTATCCTTAATGGCAGAATACAAATATGTGTCATACCCCCTTCTGTCACTAGGATTGAGCACCGCAAAATTGAACCAAACACAACGCACCACTCACATTAAAGATAAATCAATCTAGTCGGCCTAACCAAACCGATAGATCGGAGAGAAATACGAAGCTATAATAATCATGCATACAGAATTCAGAGAAGACTCAATATATTTTCATGAATAATATGATCACAAACCCACAATTTATGAAATCCCAACAAACACACCGCAAAGAGTATTATATCGAATAGATCACCGTCGGATTTGCGGTGAACTTTGTATTGAACAACATAGGGACACATAGAGATAGCCATCTAGGTACTAGCTATGGACCCGTAGGTCTTTGGTAGAGTCCTCACACATCACCATGGGAGCAACAAGGTTTATGTAGAGGCCCTTCATGATTGATCCCTCCTTCGGCAGGGCACCGAAACAGGGTTGCAGATGGGATCATGGCGGAACAGAGACTTGCGGCAGCGAAAAAGTGTTTCCCGTGGCACTCTCGTGTTTCCCCAATATTAGAGGATTTATAAAGGCTGAGTTAGGTCAGGAGGTGTCGGGAGGTGGTCCCAAGCCATCAGAGTGCGCCACCCCCATGAGCGCGACTTGTTGCCTCGGCACCACCCCTTATAGCGTCGGGTCTCCCTCCAAAGCTTTCAGGTCTTATTTTTGTTCAGAAAAAAATCATCAAAAAGTTTTATTTCATTTAGATTTTGTTTGGTACTCATTTCCTGAAAAGCCAAAAACATGCAGAAAACAGTAACTCGCACTAGGCACTGTGTTAATAGGTTAGTTCCCAAAAAGATATAAAACAACATATAAATGCACATAAAGTATCCAAGAATGCTAATATAATAGCATGGAACAATTGAAAATTATATATACGTTGGAGACATACCAGCATCCCCAAGCTTAATTCCTGCTCGTCCTTGAGTAGGTAAATGATAAAAACAGAATTTTTGATTGACATGCTACCTAACATGTAATCTTTTTGAGGTATGATCATTGAGAAATGATAAACTAATAGACATCAACATAGTAATATCCATAAACATAATAAACAGAATCATTAACTTCAAAATGTATGATCCCTAAAGAATGTTACTCCCCACTTATTTTATCATATTAGCATGGCATGGCTCCATCTTCACCACATAAATACAAATGATGAGCACCAATGTGTTAAGTCAAGCAATTGTATCGAACTTCTTAATGTGCTTCAGTAAATGAGTGTGAACCATAAACATGACATATGGGTGGAATAGAGTATGGTGGTAGATATCAAAAGAGGTAAAAATGGAAAAGGAAAGCACTAATGGAGAAACGGGCTATAGTCTTAGTTGGGAAAGATCTTTAGTCTCGGTTCACCAACCGGACTAATAAATAGAGACTAAAGCCCTCCCCCTTTAGTCCCGTTTGGCCACGACCCGGGATTAAAATTCCCAGCACATGGCAGCTATCGGCGTCGGGGGCTGGGGACCTTTAGTCCCGGTTGGTGACACCAACCGGGACTAATGGATTAGGGGTTTTGGGGTTTATGGTTTATTTTTTCTTTTCATTTTGTGTTTTTTTATTTCAGACATATTTTACACTACTACATAGTGTACACGTTATGCATGTATAATAGAATTTCTCATACGACCAATCATATATATATATATAATATATATATATATATTATATATATTATATATATATATATATATATATGGATCGACTAACCGCGTCCTCACGCATTAAATAGTCACCGTAAGAACCAAAATACATGTGAGGTAATATTATGATGTGTAGTTAAGGGCTCTTAACATTCAATGTAAGAAAAAAAGTGCCATGCATATCAAGTAAGATTACAACATGCATGTGTGAGATGAGGTAAGATTATAACATGGCGGATGAGAAATCAATGGATACGAGGTAAGATTACCAGAGGATAATGAGGTAAAATTACAACGTGTGTGAGATAAAATTACCAGATGCAAAATAAATCATCTTTGTTACGAGTTTTGCACTAGGGTGACGAATTACTTATTCTTCATCCTGGGTTACTAACAGACTCTCTCTCTCATATATATATATATATATATATATATATATATATATATATATATATATATATATATATATATATATATATATATATATATATATATATATATATATAGGGTCGCGCTATTCGTCACCCTCGGTGAATAAAAGTTATTCTTCACCCTCCTCTATTTTAACATCAATACATCGTAATTTTATGTTCCGTAAATTTTGTCTTATTTTATACGTAAAAAGAGACCGTAAAGAAATATAATGAATATAAAAATATTTTATGTCACGCAAAATTACGCCATACAAAAATAGTGCAAAAAATACAATAAACTCTATTATTTCTGGTATTGTGACCTATATTTTTGTTTCTTCTTTTGTCAAATTTTACGTAGTGATGCAATATAAATATAACTATTTGTATTTCAAATGTAATTTATTTGTAAATTGACCGTAAGATTATCTCGGGTGAAGAATAAATTACATAGGGTATTCATCACCTAGAGTGCAGAATAGTTTATTCTTCATCCGAGATAATCTTACGATCAATTTACAAATAAATTACATTTGAAATACAAATAGTTACATTTATATTGAATCACTACGTAAAATTTGAGAAAAAATATATATAGGTCACAAGACCAGAAAAATTGAATTTCTTGTATTTTTTGCACAATTTTTGTATGTTCGTAATTTTACGTGACATAAAATATTTTTATGTTGATTATATTTTTTATGGTTTATTTTTACGTATAAAATAATACAAAACTTACGGAATGCAAAATTATGGTGCATTGATGTTAAAATAGAGAAGGGTAAAGAAGTAAATTGTTTGGGACACATAGGTGCGTGGGCACCTAGCATTTAATAGTTTGCATGTCAATTCATTAGCATTTACTAATTTAGAAATAAATAAAACACACATTAATTGATGAAGAGAGAATAAGAACATAAAAAGAAAGATGTTTACATGTTTACTTGCATCTTATTCAAATCAAGGTATACATATATGTACGCTCAAGGTGACTAGTCGGTGAATGAAAATTCTACGCATGGATGAACACACACACACACACAGAGACATATATATATATATATATATATATATATATATATAAACACATACATTGATTATTTCATTAGGTATTCAAGACAAAATATTTTTATTATTTAGGACTACTAAATTATCCATCGACTCCAAATCGCAGAGATATACCCATGGCATATAATACCTAGTAATAAATTATGTAGATACGCCGTTATATATTTTTAATGATTTATTTTAGGTTGCAGCTAGTAAAAAATTATATACGTATGCGGATATATATGTATACCTATTAATGATATTGTGTACATATGTAGATATGATATCTACTAACAAAATAATGTACATGTGCTGGTATATATACCCAATGATTTGTTCTAATTTGTAGCTAGTGAAAAAATTATGTACATACGTGGATATGAATGTACCTACTAATGAAATTATATATACGCAAGTATGCATATGTCTACTAATAAGGTTACGTACATACATCGATATATACATACCTAGTAATTTATTATACGAATCAATAAATGCTATATAAGGATACAATATATGTTAATTTTTATTCCCTATAATATATAAAATGATCTTCATTTTATCACCTGACATGCATGCATGAGATGGTCAAATAATTAATGCCTGCAAAATTCATTGTTAATTGAGGCATTTACATTGGTTTCCATATCAGCCGCCAAATATGATCTAACGATGGATAGGCAAGGTGCCCAGGCACCTAGGTGCCCCAAACAGTCGTCTTATATAGAAACTCTATTCATCACCCAGGGTGCAGAATAGTTTATTCTTCACCCGAGATAATCTTACGATCAATTTACAAATAAATTACATTTGAAATACAAATAGTTACATTTATATTGAATCACTACGTAAAATTTGAGAAAAAAAATATATAGGTCACAGGACTAGAAAAATTGAATTTCTTGTATTTATTGCACAATTTTTGTATGTTCGTAATTTTACGTCACATAAAATATTTTTATGTTGATTATATTTTTTATGGTTTCTTTTTACGTATAAAATAATACAAAACATACGGAATGTAAAATTACGATGCATTGATGTTAAAATAGAGAAGGATGAAGAATAACTATTCCACACTTAGGGTGACGAATAGCGCGACCCTATATATATATATATGTATATGATCGCTTATTCATCATCCTGGGTGAGAAATAGCTATTCCTCACCCTGGTCCTATCCCTCTTAAAACGTAAGAAAAGAACTCTGTTAGAGCATATATCTCCATATGTGGTTTTGGTTATTGATGACAATTCCTATGGACTAATGGTTGTCTTAAGTTACATTTATAGGATTTGTCCATAGACACTTTCTTGAAGTCCATCTGTTGGGTTCAAGTAGTTTATATGATGACCAAGGTGGTATTCAAGGTATTATCCAAAGAATGGTCATAGAGACACAAGGTTGATCAAGATCGTCACACAAAGAGTAAATCAAGATGATCAACACACAAAGCGTACAAGATGTACCGAGAAGGATCAAATAATCCCATGGTATGGTAAGCATTGTTCATTACGTATTTGTGTACTAACCCATGGTCTTCGTGAGAGTTCTATGTGGCGTTAGGTGTGTTTCCATGGGCTTGGGTCAAGAGGAAGATCTCATACAACCCATGGAGGATGATGAAGTGGTGGAGGATGGTGGCAATGGACTTGTGAAGATATGCTGAAGAGCGGCTCACCCAGAGTGTGTATGGGGGAGCAATCAACTAGTCTTCATCAAGCCAACACAAGCAAGAAAGGTGGTCCATCTTGAGGAAGCCAAGATCATCGTCATCTAGCTCAAGAGGACGAGGTGCAAGGTATAGGTTTGTCCTTGATAGGTTTCTGTTTTAGGATAGATTGTCGTACTGTCAAGGGGGGCTCTCAAGTGAGTAGCTTGATCGTATCATTCGTTGAGAGTTCAAACCATTTGCATCCTTGCATCATACTTCTTGGTTCTTGTTTGGTATTTCTCTTTTTGAGTTTTAGAGTTTATGGTCATCTTCATGACACGCTCGAGTTCATCGAAAATGGAGTCCATATGCATCTTCTATGATGTTTTCGATGTTGGTAGTTTTTACCGGTCTTATTCGAAGAAGGGTTCTCACCATTTTCTTACGGGACTTTTATCACTTGCTTCTTATTGAAATTTCTATCAAGATTGTGTTAGCCCATGTCGTTAGCTTTCCAAAAAATTTGATTTCGTTGAATTCGGAGTCCGTATACGAAAGTTACAGCAGTTTCAGTATCCAGCGGTAGTACCGCTCCTAGTGCTAGCGGTAGTACCGCCCCCCGGAGAGGTAGTACCGCCCCCGGAGCGGTAGTAATTTTTACTACCGCTCCAGGAGCGGCAGTACTGCTCCGTCGGACTATTTTTCGTGGCCTCAGCATGGTTGGTGAACCTACCGAGCGGTAGTACCGCTCTGTGCGGGCTGTGAGGCTTAACGGTTGGATTTTTCCGCACCTATCAAATGGGGTCTTCTTCCCCATTGAACCTTATCTCTTTAGCTCGTGTTCTTCCCCCATTGTTGACCTTCTTCGAGCTTGCTAACTCTCAATACCTCCAATTATTCTTGCTAGTTCTTGAGGGAAAAGAGAGAGGAGATCTAGATCCACATTTCCGCAAATCATTTTGTCCTCTAAGTGAGGGGAACCCCTTGGGTCTAGATCTTGGAGTTCTTCGTGTTCTTCGTTCTTCCTCTCATTTTCCTCCCTAGCATTAGTTGCTTTGGTGGGATTTGGGAGAGAATGACTTGGGCACTCCGTGTGCCCTTGCCATTGCATTAGTTGCATCGTTTGAGTTCTCCACGGTGATACGTGGAAGTGAAGTTTGAGAAGCTTATTACCTTTGGTACTTAGTACCCTAGATATTACTCTTCGTGGATGCTTTGGCGTCCTAGAAGCTTGGTGGTGTCTCGGAGCTCAATCATTGTGGTGTAAAGCTCCGGTCAAGCGTCGGGGTCTCCAATTAGGTTGTGGAGATTGCCCTGAGCAATTTGTACGGGTATCGGTGACCGCCCCCATGGTTTGCCATTTGTACGGGTTCGGTGACCGCCCTCAAGGGTCCCTTAGTGGAATCACGACATCTTGCATTGTGCGAGAGCGTGAGGAGATTACGGTGGCCTTAGTGGCATCTTGGGGAGCATTGTGCCTCCACACCGCTCCAACGGAGATTAGCATCCGCAAGGGTGTGAACTTCGGGATACATCATCGTCTCTGCGTGCCTCGGTTATCTCTTACCCGAACCCTTTACTTATGCACTTTACTTTGTGATAGCCATATTGTTTATTGTCATATATCTTGCTATCACTTAGGTGTTTATCTTGCTTAGCATAATTTGTTGGTGCACATAGGTGAGCCTAGTTGTTGTAGGTTTTGTGCTTGACAAATTAAACGTTAGTTTTATTCTCCATTTGTTCAAGCCTAAACCATAATTATTTTAAAGCGCCTATTCACCCCCCCCCCCTCTAGGCGACATCCACGTCCTTTCAATTGGTATCAGATCTAGGTATATCTTTATTAGGTTTAACCACCTAGAGAGTAAGGATGTCGACTAGGGGTTTAGGATTCACTAACACTCTTAGTTTCGATGATACAAATTTTGTTGTTTGTGTAATTCGCATGCTTAATCACTTTCGGGTCTTGGACCCAAATTTAGAGCGAATTGTAGATATGGGTTTTTCTCCTCCAAAGGATTCTCAAAATATATCTTTAGAGGATGAGAAAAACTCTTATCTCAATGCTCAATCTTCCAATGTGCTTTTTGATGCTTTGAGCAATGTAGTTATATTTCAACTTATGCCATTCCGGGATGCTCATGAGTTGTGGACAAAGCTTCAAGATAAATATGGTATGTCCAAGATTTGTGGGAATATTTTTTTATCCCTCCACCTCCGGTCGTGTGGTCTTCTCAACTTCATGTACTTCACCTACATGTGGATTGCCACAAGGTAATGATATGGTGAGTAGTGGTGATCATTGCAACGATGATAGTGGGTTTATTGTTGATGATCCTTCATCACTATATTATTGCAATGCTTCATCTTTGGGCATTAACACTTCGAGCACTCTAAATGTTTTACATGCTTCTGTTGATAGTCCTTTCATATCATGTAAAAACTGCTTGACTAAATCTCATGATGATATGCTTCCTATATCTTGTTGCCATGATAAAAATGTATATATTTCCTCGAGTTGTTGTGCTAACAATGTAGAGGAAATTCATCACTCCATGGAACAAGATGTGGCCTTGAATGATGCTTCAAGGGATCCTACATCATCATCTAATGTGACTCACTTTTGCCTTATGGCTAAGACTTCAAAGGTATCTCCTACTTTGAATCCCAATATATCTCATGATGATGATGTTGATGATAATGGGGATGAGAATAATGATGAAGAGAGTGATAATATTGCATCCTTCAAAATTAAGGGTGAAATGATTTTTAAATATTTTTATAAGAATAAACTTGCTTGTTCCAACTTCTTAGAAATCATGTCTATTGCCACTGAGGGCAAGAAATACATTGAGGAGTTGGAAGCTCATCTCGAGGAGCATGAGGCCACCATTGAGACAATGGAAGGTCATGAGCGTGAATACGCTAACGAGATCGCGGAGCTATCTCAAGCTCTTGAAAATGAACAAACCACCAAGGAATCTCTTGAGGAAACCTTTGCTATAGAATTATCTAGACTAAAGGAATCCCATGATAGAGCTCTCTAGGTGGCTAATGATTTTAGAACTAAAAATGATAAGCTTGAAGTTTCACATGCTAAACTCGTTGAGGACTATGAGCACCTCGAAAATGGCTCAAAGGCTATTAAGAGTTCGCTCGTCGAACTCACCGAGTCTCATGCTCAACTTGAAGCTTCATATGCTAAAGAGCTTGCCAAGTTGCCTTATCCTCTTATTGTTAATAATGATGCTTGTGCTACTAATTCTACTTCTTGTGAAGCATCCATTTTAAAGGATAATGTTGAGCTAAGGGCTCAACTCGAGTTGCTATCTAGCAATTATGGGAAATTGGAAGAAAGTCATGTAATGCTCACAAGCTATCATGATGATCTTCTAGTATCCCATAATGTGCTAAAATTAGCTCATGAGGATATTACTACCAAGGTAACATCGAGTGAGCCTCATGTGGACATTAGCACTACTTCTAGTCAAAAAGCTATATTGCCATGTGCTAGTCCTCGTAATTCATCTACTCACAATGTTGCTACATCTTGTGATGAATTACTTTCCATGCCTTGTTGCTCTAACAATCAAGCTTATACTTCCTCTAGTACTTGTGTTGATACTAACCATGTAGAGGAAATCAAATAGCACAAGGCCCAAGTCACTTCCTTGAAGAAAGACTTGGAAAAGAGTCATGAACGAATTTCCACACTCAACAATGTCTTGTGTGGGCAAGAATCCCCAAATGAAAAATATGGACTTGGATTCAACTCCAACAAGAAGAATAAGCCCAAAAGCTTCAAGAAGAAGGGCCAAGAACAAGTCAAGAATTCGGCCAAGATTATTTGCTTCAAGTGAAAAATTGAAGGGCACCATGTTAGATCTTGCCCACTAAAGAAGAAGCCCCAAAGTCACAAGGAACAAGGTAAGAGGCCACAAGTGCACTCACATACTCAACTACAAGTTGAAGAAAGTCCCCTTCCCAAGAAGACCCAAGCCAACACTCCTCATGTTGAGAAATCAATAGGGAAGAAATTAAAGGGTAGATGTTGCTACTTATGTCATGAGAAGGGTCACTTCGCTTCTTCTTGCACGAGAGGTAATTTATCCAACCCAATCATTATTGATGATATCTATTCAATTGGGAAGGATAAGGTTGGCAATGTGTTTGCCAAGTTTGTTGGTACTCAAAGTGGTGTTAAGAAAAGTACCATTTGGGTTGCCAAGCCTATTGTGACTAACCTCTTAGGACCCAACGTGGTTGGGGACCAACAAGCTCAAACTTGATCCATATGTGTTTCTGGAGGACATTAGAGACTTGGATACATAATGAAGAATTAAGGGGTCTTCATCATTCATATTTTCTCAAGCCAAGTCATTTGTATTATCGAGTTTCTATCTTATATCCAATGTGCCTCCTTACGGTAACTTGTACTTAAACTGTTTACATTGTTAGTTGCTTGCCCCTTTGCATGTTGTGGTTTTGTACCTTGCATGTGTTTGTACATGTTGTGCTTCTAACTTGCTTATGTTGAGTAATCGAGTATGTGTATGTTGGTTTGCATATCATGTACATGGGAGTCTTGTATTGAGCCTTTTTGCATCTTGTTTGTATCTTTGTTGGCTCTTGTGAGAGATTAATGGATTATCCCATTGTGGGGGAGTGATGTGCTTTGCACACCTCACAATCCTATAAATGTATATACATGGGGAATACCACTTAGGATTGATATTTCAAGATTATATAGTTTCTATGTGGTATGTCTTCCTCATGAGAAATTCAAATTCTATATGGTCCATTAATTATCTCTTGTTGGTTTTAATTTGCCACTTGTTAATATTGTTGGGTTATCACATTATGGAGGAGTAATATGCTATGTGAATATTAAAAGCCTAGAGAATGTGTACATTTGAGGTATTGCCACTTAGTGTTGATATTGTAAATTATCTTGTTTCTAGGTGGCATGTTTGCTCTACAAGTGTCATTTGCTTGCGTTTTATGGGTAAAGATGATCTTGGATATATTTGCGATCTACCAATGAGTATGATTTCCAAAATACTTCTTGTCCTTGACAATTGGTATTCCCATCATGTGGTAGGAATTGCTAATCGTCTTTACATTGGATTTTGTGTTTCGTTTGTCTTCCTTGCCTCTTGTGGATCTATTTTAACATGTCTAGTGTTTTTATAGATATACAGAAAGTGATGATCCCATCTTGTGCATTTTGTATTTAAATGCAAATTCTATATAATGCACATCCCTTGGGGGAGCTATCCTATTTTCTTTAGAACACTCTCTTTATTCGCCCATCATAAAATATTTTGATCCCAATCAAGTGTGTGTTGATGGGAGGCAAGTCTTGCTCTTAATGATGCTTTGTGCCATCATGAAAATTTGTCGAGGGTTTGGTTTGTTGGAACCTAGCTCTCTTTTGAAAACTATATACCTCGTGTTTGTTTTCCTTCAATTGGTATCTTGTTTCCTTTTATTTGGCATGTGTAAATGGATATCTCATTCCTTGAGGTATCTTTTAATTGATATCCTTCAAGTGATAGTTTTTCGATTGGTATCTTATTATCACTTGATACCTTGTCTTTTGGTGTATTATCAACTTTGTGTTGAGTTGATTCTTGAAAGCCTTGAGCATGCATATTTACTATATATAGCTTCTTTTGCTTGCTTTCTTTCTTTGACCCAATATATAGGGGAAACTCCACCTTGTCATAAATTGGCTAAAGTGTGCATGAAATTCAAATTCACATATATGTGCACATATTTATGTGAAGTTTGTCCTATGTATTGTTGATTTTCTAACTCTTTGGTCCCAATGAGCTTGGGCACCATTTTGTTTGTTTTGTTGTTCTAGGAACAATTGGAGATGCGTTGGATGCTCGGCTCACCTATAAGGAAGGTGTTGAGACCATGTGGTTATTGGATCCAAGTTAGGATGATCAACGAACAACTATCTACTACATCAATCCAATGTTGTCTCGGTAACAAGTATCTACTTCATGCATTCATTTCTTGCAAAGGCCCAAACCTGTCTTTTCTTTTCCAGGTTGCATCATGGCATGAATCTCTTGATTCGTTCTTGTAGTACTTGTTTCCTTTCTCAAAGCATCCAAACGATGATGTCTTATTGCTAGTTGGGATGTCTTTGATGTTCGTATGTTGGAAGTTCATATTGTACAATAAGAAAATATTAGGCCATGTGCTTGCTTCCAAGCTAAGATCTTATTGATATATTTATGACTTCCTTTCGGATATCTTGTTTGTTCCTTCTTGTAACCATTTCGTGTGTACATCCTTCTTTGTGGATATATATCATCATGATTGTCTTCTACTTAGAATCTTTTACACATGAGAGAAGTTACATCTCTAATTGATATCCTCTTTTCTTTCACGTCCACCCTTGCATTTCCATTTTCAATTTTTGGTGGCTTCGTGAAAGGATTTGTCTTGAGTGTGTATCTTATTTTCCTACATCTTGATGCACTCTTTTGCCGTGAAGATTATTTTTCCTCATGCTTGTCTTGATGAGGGTTTTGCCATTTCGATTGGTATCCCTCCTCTTGACAAGGTTCTTATTTCTTATCTTCACCATGGGTTGTCACAAGCGTTGGTTCTTATTTTGTTTAATAGTAAGCTTGTGAACCCATTTTCTAGTATGTGTGTGTGGGAATGATATGTCTTGCACTTTGTGTCTCATTTCATCAAGACTATGTTGATGAGTAATGCTCATCCTTATCTTAGTCTTCTCAAGTGCTTTGCCATGACTCACACACATTATTTTGGTTGATCCTATTCTTAAGTTGCTTCTTTTACATGTTGCTCAACCATTTGTTTTGTGCAAGTGATATGCTTATTGTCTCATTTATCTTCTTGCACTCGTTGTGTGTTTTTATTAATTTTGGGGGAGCAACGATCCTATTTTGTGCACTAGTATAAAATACAAAAATCTCTTATTAGTGCACAAATCATGGGGAGCTTCTCTAGTTTTGATAAAACACTCTGTTGCCTTTATCATAATATCTTTTATTCATGTGGTTCGAAGGACCATATGGTTGTTTGTTCCATCTGGTATCTTTTGATTGCTTGCCTCTATTTTTGTATGCCTTAGTGGCATACGATCCTTTTATTTGCAATCTTTGGGTCCTCAATATAGTTTGTTTTCCTCCAACTACTTTCATTGTATTTGTGTATTTCTTTGCACTCATTTGTTGAGAAGTACACACTTTTTGGAGGACCACCAAATATATTGGCTTTCTAAACTTTTCATCCACTTTGGCAATCGATGCCAATGGTCGAGAAGTTTAGAGAGTTTACTTTGGATATGTTTAGAGGGTTTTGCTTTTATTGTGTAAGCATTTACATCTTGCACGCATGCATTATTGCTTTCTATGTGTACGCTTAGTTATGCTTATTTCCTTATATAAACTCTCTTGAAGTGGTTGTCATCAATTACCAAAATGGGGGAGATTGTTAGAGCATATATCTACATATGTGGTTTTGGTAATTGATGACAATTCCTATGGACTAATGATTGCCTTAAGTTATATTTATAGGATTTGTCCATATGCACTTCTTGAAGTCCATCTGTTGGGTTCAAGGAGTTTATATGATGACCAAGGTGGTATTCAAGGTATTATCCAAAGAATGGTCATAGAGACACAAGGTTGATCAAGATCGTCAGACAAAGAGTAAATCAAGATGATCAACACACAAAGCGTACAAGATGTACCGAGAGGGATCAAGTGATCCCTTGGTATGGTAAGCATTGTCCATTACGTATTTGTGTACTAACCCATGGTCTTCGTGAGAGTTATATGTGGCGTTAGGTGTGTTTCCATGGGCTTGGGTCAAGAGGAAGATCTCATACAACCCATGGAGGATGACGTCAAGTGGTGGAGGATGGTGGCAATTGACTTGTGAAGATATGCTGAAGAGCGGCTCACCCAGAGTGTGTATGGCGGAGCAATCAACTAGTCTTCATCAAGCCAACGCAAGCAAGAAAGGTGGTCCATCTTGAGGAAGCCAAGATCATCGTCATCTAGCTCAAGAGGACGATGTGCAAGGTATAGGTTTGCCCTTGATAGGTTTTCTGTTTTAGGATAGATTGTCGTACTGTCAAGGGGGGCTCTCAAGTGAGTAGCTTGATCGTATCATTCGTTGAGAGCTCAAAACATTTGCATCCTTGCATCATACTTCTTGGTTCTTGTTTCGTATTTCTCTTTTTGAGTTTTAGAGCTTATGGTCATCTTCATGACACACTCTAGTTCATTTAAAACGGAGTCCATATGCATCTTCTATGATGTTTTCGATGTTGAGAGTTTTTACCGGTCTTATTCGAAGAAGGGTTCTCACCATTTTCTTATGGGACTTTTCTCACTTTCTTCTTATTGATATTTCTATCAAGATTGTGTTAGCCCATGTCGTTAGCTTTCCAATAATCTTGGTTTCATTGAATTCGGAGTCTGTATGCGAAAGTTACAGCAGTTTCAGTATCCAGTGGTAGTACCGCTCCTAGTGCTAGCGGTAGTACCGCTCTTGTAGTGGTAGTACCGCCCCCGGAGCGGTAGTAGTTTTTTACTACCGCTCCCTAGCGGTATTACCGCTCCAAGAGCGGCAGTACCGCTCCGTCGGACTGTTTTTCGTGGCCTCAGCATGGTTGGTGAACCTACCGAGCGGTAGTACCGTTCCCATGAGCACTAGTACCGCTTTGTGCGGGTTGTGAGGCTTAACGGTTGGATTTTTTCCCACCTATAAAAGGGGGTCTTCTTCCCCATTGAACCTTATATCTTTAGCTCGTGTTCTTCCCCCATTGTTGACCTTCTTCGAGCTTGCTAACTCTCAATCCCTCCAATGATTTTTGCTAGTTCTTGAGGGAAAAGAGAGAGGAGATATAGATCCACATTTCCACCAATCACTTTGTCCTCTAAGTGAGGGGAACCCCTTGGGTCTAGATCTTGGAGTTCTTCGTGTCCTTCTTCGTTCTTCCTCTCATTTTCCTCCCTAGCATTAGTTGCTTTGGTGGGATTTGGGAGAGAAGGACTTGGGCACTCCGTGTGCCCTTGCCATTGCATTAGTTGCATCGTTTGAGTTCTCCACGGTGATACGTGGAAGTGAAGTTTGAGAAGCTTATTACCTTTGGTACTTAGTACCCTAGATATTGTTCTTCGTAGATGCTTTGGCGTCCTAGAAGCTTGGTGGTGTCTCGGAGCTCAAATATTGTGGTGTAAAGCTCCGATCAAGCGTCGGGGTCTCCAATTAGGTTGTGGAGATTGCCCCGAGCAATTTGTACGGGTATCGGTGACCGCCCCCAAGGTTTGCCATTTGTACGGGTTCGGTGACCGCCCTCAAGGGTCCCTTAGTGGAATCACGGCATCTTGCATTGTGCGAGAGCGTGAGGAGATTACGGTGGCTTTAGTGGCATCTTGGGGAGCATTGTGCCTCCACACCGCTCCAATGGAGATTAGCATCCGCAAGGGTGTGAACTTCGGGATACATCATCATCTCCGCGTGCCTCGGTTATCTCTTACCCGAACCCTTTACTTATGCACTTTACTTTGTGATAGCCATATTGTTTATTGTCATATATCGTGCTATCACTTAGTTGTTTATCTTGCTTAGCATAAGTTGTTGGTGCACATAGGTGAGCCTAGTTGTTGTAGGTTTTGTGCTTGACAAATTAAACGTTAGTTTTATTCCACATTTGTTCAAGCCTAAACCATAATTATTTTATAGCGCCTATTCACCCCCCCCTCTAGGCGACATCCACGTCCTTTCAAACTCATTTTAGGTAATATTACACTATGAAAAGGAGCTTGGTCTAGCACCGTACAAAAGAAAGTGAAGTAATTTTACAACATGCATGCTATAAAATTACATTCTGCACGGAATGAAAATGTGACGTATCAATATCTCACTAAAGGATGTTGTCATAATTTTACAATAGAAGTGAGATAATTTTACAACAGGAATCAAGGTAATTTTATAACATGTCTGCTAGAAAGTTACATTATGTGTTTGATTTGTTTGAGTCAAATGGCCAAGGTGAGAAATAAGCTATTCTTCACCCTGGGTGCATAAAAAAGTGTGTGTGTGTGTGTGTATTAGGTGTAATCATATTCTCCGCCAGAGATATCCTGCATTTCCATCATATGTAAAGAACGTGACGCCCTCGATTTGATCGTACGCTAATCATACACGCAAATGCATACGACCAAGCTCAAGGACTCACAGGAAGATATCACAACACAACTCTAAACACAAATAAAAACATACAAGCTTCATATTACAAGCCAGGGGGCTCGAGGGCTAGAATACAGAAGCTCGTAAAACACAAGAGTCAGCGGAAGCAACAAATATCTGAGTACACACATAAAACATGACCATGCCTTAGACAAGGCTAGCACAAGAGATACAAAGATCGAACGAGGCGAGGCCTCCTACCTGGGAACCTCCTAAACTATTCTTGGTCGTCAGCGGCCTCCACATAGTAGTAGGCACCTTCGGAATAGAAGACGTCATCGGTGTAATCACTTTGTACGGTGTGTTTGTTGGGATCCGAGAAATTGTGGGTTTTTGTAATATTATTCATGAAAAACATTTTAGTCTTCTCTGAATTATATGATTCTTATTTGCATGATTATTATAACTTTGTACATCTCTACGATCTATTGATTTGGTTTTGCCAACAAGATTAATCATTCTTCAGTGAGAGGAGTGTGTTGTAGTGGGTTCAATCGGGTGGTTCTCTATATCCCAGTGACAGAAAGTGATAAGACACGTCTTTGTATTCTTGCCATTAAGGATAAAATGATGGGGTTAATTCATATTAATTGTGTTCACTTTGTTTACATCATGTCATTGTTCTCCAAAAATTACTCTGTTTTACTTAATATTCTAGATGCATGCTGGATAGCGGTTGATGGATGGAGTAATAGTAATAGGTCCAGGTAGGAGTTGGCCCATTTTCTTGTGGACGTGATGCATATATACACAAGATCATTGCCGTGAATAAATATTGCATAACTATGCATTTTTCTATCAATTGCCCAACAATAATTTGTTTACCCTCTGTATGCCTAGTTTGAGAGAGATGCCACTAGAAAACACTATGCCCCCCTGGTCTATTCACATATAAATTTACAAACGCTATTATTTCCTCGTTGACTTTTATTATTTGCATTTACTTATATATTTAAACTATCTATCTACACTACTTATCTGCTTGCAAGTAACGAGTTCAAGGGGATTGACAACCCTCTTGCTTGCGTTGGATGCATGTGTTTGCTTTTTTTATGTAGGCGTTGAAGATGAGGGTTTCATGGTCCTCCTTTTGGTTCGATAACCTTGGTTCTCACTGAGGGAAATACTTATCTATACTATGCTGCATCACCAACTGTTCTTCATGGAAAAACTCAATGCAGATCACAAGTACAATTGCAAATCTTATTGAAAATTCATTGCAAATATAATTGAAAATTCATTGCAAATCTTATTGCAAATCCTTGGAAAGTCGTCAAGTCTTTCTGAAATTTTTTATAGACAAAATTGGCCAAGAATGCCTTTGCCAAGTTTCTGACTACAGCTTGAACCCTTCGACGTAGAGAACTCGGCGTCACCTATGTAGCAAACAAACTCCTTAGAATCTCTTCGATAAACCGACATGGAACTCTTCGACGTCACTGATATTACTCAATACCTTGTTATTATTTCCGTTCCACCGATCAAACTTACCTCGGATCCTTCGACCTTTGCTTCTACTTGTGTTCTTTGCCAAATCTTGACATTTTCAGACAAAGCTCTCCATGACCCTTACTCCCTAGGATCCTTTACCCTCTGACCCTTCTTTTGATGCCAAAGGGGGAGAAAAGTTGAACGCTTTAATTCAAAGCTTCAGCGGGGAGAAATATCAAACTTATAGCTAAGATAATCATTATTGGGGAGAGGTCAACTCAACTCGTAATCAATATATTTAAAATGAGAGAGAGAGATACTGAGTATCTTGGATTTGATTTATAGTACTTATGATCATGTGTGAATCTTGTGTTTACTCTATAGAATTGTCTCACCTTACCTACTCCCAATATCTACATGCTAAAGATTTAGGGGAGAGTAAAAAGGAAATTCATATTCAGTGGAGAAAGTTTTACAAACGTTCTTGGAGGCATGATAATCTTAAGAGAATATTATTTCCTACGTGTCATTCAAATCTTGGCAAACTTGAAGTTCTTTGCATTTGTATGAAAGAAATATTCTTGTGTTACCTAACCTTGTTTTATCAAGTGTGTTTCTCTAGTTAACATGCTCCACCACTTCAAGGTAAGTATATGCATCATACCTATGCTCAAGATGATATCTTGTTTCTTGCACATATTATTTGCAAGAGGGAGTCTTGAACATGGAGACATTTCATGATCATATATCTTATGCATATAGCCAAGGTACATATGACTTTTCATGTCATCTCTACTACGTTTATTTCATGCATTCCAAAAGCAACCATTTCCTAAGGAATTGCACACATTTAGGGGGAGTCTGTCTTAGTCATACGTCTTTCAAAGCTATCATATAGTACTGCTTATTTTAATTGAAGCTTTGATTGTATGTTATCATCAATTATCAAAAAGGGGGAGATTGAAAGCACATATGCTCCCTTGGAGGTTTTGATAATTCAGGACAACATGCATTATCTCTTGGACTAACAGTTCTACCTAGTGTATTTCAGATTAAGTCCAAAGATTGCAGGGGCCGGGAATTGGGAGGAGGATCCCCAATAAGGAAAGCAACATTATTGGCATTAGCTTCAAGCTTCAAGACTCTATATTTTATCTTTTGTGACAAATCACATTTAAGTCCATAGGAAAGGCAATACTATTAAAAGGGTATGATGTATCTATGATGATCTCGTTGCCCAAACTGCTCAGAGATTAGCCACCAAAAGCCTCAATGTTTCTCCCACAAAATTTTCTGTCCAAAATCCTAAAGTCAAATTCATTGCTACCAACATTTCCATATCGTACACACCGAGTTTCCCTTAGACAGAACCCAAGCCAAACCCTAGCAACTCGGTACAACCGAGATTCTCTTTGATCCAGCTGAAAAGCATGGACCACTTGCTGGTATCCATTTGACAAAAAATGGAATTTCTGAGTTTTTCATTTTGGTGCCACCGAGTCACTGGAACTGCCTAGGCCAACCGAATCGGTCTCATGGAGATTCTTTGTATCGGTCTCACCAAAACCCCAAAATTTAGGACATTTTGCACTAGTTAGTGCGACCGAGTTTTTACTTCGGTTACAACGAGTTGGGAAATAATGTTGTAACGATTGAATTTTTGGAGATGCCTATATATACCCCTCCACCTGCCTCTCATTCATAGAAAGCACTCAGAACAAGCAACACTTCCACCATTTATTTTCTGAGAGAGAACCACCAACTCATGTGTTGACATCAATATCTTTCACTCCAACCATATGAATCTTGATTTCTAGCCTCCCCAAGTTGCTTTCCACCCAATCAATCTCTTCTATCAAGCCAAATTTTGTGAGAGAGTGACTGAGTGTTGACGAGATTATCTTTTGAATCACTAAAGCAAGGAGTTCGTCATCCATACCATATCTATTGCCATTGGAGAGTGAGGTCTCCTAGGTTGGTTAGGTGTCGCTTGGGAGCCTCAAAATCGTGTGAAGTTGATCAAGGAAGTTTGTAAGGGCAAGGAGATCGCCTACTTCGTGAAGATCTACCCCGAGTGAGGCTAGTACTTCGTAGACGTAAGCCATGATGGAATAGACAAGGTTGCTTCTTCATGGACCCCTTGTGGGTGGAGCCCTTTGTGGACTCGCATAGCCATTACCCTTGAAGGGTTGAAGTAGTCATCAACATGGACGTATGATAACACCACCTATCGGAACCACGCAAAAAATCTTCGTGTCTTCATTGTGTTTGATCTTCCTATCTCTACTCCTTACTTACATGTGCATGTGATTACTTTCCGCTGCTATACTCGTAGACTAGCATGTGTAGGGTGTGCTAGACTTGCTAGAATTGCTAAAACTTACGAGCCATTAAAATTGGAAAAAGGGTTAGTTTTTTATTTTTCCCGAGTAGTCTATTCACCCCCCCTCCACCTCTAGACGCCTCTTCTCGATCCCACACGGCTGCAGTCTCACGTACAGTCGGCCCGTGGCACGACGCAATGCCTAGTCGGATCGCATCGGGGGAGCCGGCTTGAGGAAGTCGAACTGAGCGATGTTGGCCTTTAAAAAATAAACAAGCGTCCTTGAGCCTTGCTACGGTAACAAAAGTCCTTCCTTGGCGTTAGGAATTCTTCTTGCTACTTCTCTTGTTTGCGTCGGTTTTTTCCTTGAAGAGGAAAGGGTGATGCAGCACGGGGGCAGTAAGTATTTCCCTCAGTTTGAGAACCAAGGTATCGATCCAGAAGGAGGGTCTCTTCAAGTCGAGAGTACCTGCGCAAACACAAACAAGCTTGCACCCAACGCTTCAAATGGGTTGTCAATCCCTTCAAGATTGTTTGCAAAGTGAGATCTGAAGGCGGAAAGTGCAACGAAGTAAAAAGTTTAAGGCTGAAAATATGGTGTGGAGTAGACACGGGGGCCATAGTGTTCACTAGAGGCTTCTCTCAAAATAGCAAATATCACGGTGGGTGAACAAATTACTGTCGAGCAATTGATAGAACCGCGCAAAGTCATGATGATATCTAAGGCAATGATCATACATATATAGGCATCACGTCCGAGACAAGTAGACCGATACTTTCTGCATCTACTACTATTACTCCACACATCGACCGCTATCCAGCATGCATCTAGTGTATTGAGTTCATGACGAACAGAGTAACGCTTTAAGCAAGATGACATGATGTAGAGGGATAATCTCAAACCAATGATGAAAACCCCATCTTTTTACCCTTGATGGCAACAACACGATGCATGCCTCGCTACCCCTTCTATCACTGGGTGAGGTCACCGCACGGTATGAACCCAAAACCAAGCACTTCTCCCATTGCAAGAATCATAGATCTAGTTGGCCAAATAAAACCCACAACTCTAAGAGAATTACAAGGATATGAAATCATGCATAAGAGAGATCAGAAGAAACTCAAATAATATGCATAGATAATCTGATCATAAATCCACAATTCATCGGATCTCGACAAACACACCGCAAAAGAAGATTACATCAGATAGATCTCCATGAAGATCATGGAGAACTTTGTATTGAAGATCCAAGAGAGAGAAGAAGCCATCTAGTTACTAGCTATGGACCCGTAGGTCTACGGTGAACTACTCACGCATCATCGGAGAGGTCATGGTGTTGATGAAGAAGCCCTCTGTGTCCGAATCCCCCCTCCGCCAGGGCACCAGAACGTGCCCCAGATGGGATCTTGCGGAGACAGAAGCTTGCGATGGTGGAAAAGTACGTTCGGTGATCTCTTGATTTTTTTTTTGGGATTTTTAGGGAATATATAGGCGCAACCCCTAGGGCACAGGGCCCCAAGGGGGCCCACAAGCCTGTGGGTCATAGGGTGGGGGCTTGTGGGGCCCCTGAGGCCCCCCTGCCTTGGCTCTCAAGCTTCCCGATCTTCTTCCGTTACGGAAAAAATCTTTTCGGGGATTTTCTTCCCTTTGGACTCTGTTTCAAAATCTCTTGTGAAAGGGGTCAAAAACATGGAAAAACAGGAACTGACACTTGGCACTGAGTTAATAAGTTAGTCCCATAAAATATAGAAAAGGCATGCAAAACATCCAAAGTTTGACAAGATAATAGCATGAAAGCATAAAAAATTATAGATACGTTGGAGACGTATCAAGCATCCCCAAGCTTAACTCCTGCTCGTCCTCGAGTAGGGAAGTGATAAAGAATGAATTTTTGATGTGGAATGCTACCTAGCATAGTTGTCCTTTGCAACTTATTTCACGTGACATGAATGTTTAGATCCATAAGATTCGAAACAATAGTTTGCTATTGACATGAAAACAATAATACTCCAAGCAAACTAGCAAGGTAATCATGAACTTTCAAAATAACAAGGCCAATGAAAGTTATCCCTACAAAATCATATAGTCTGGCTATGCTCCATCATCCTCACACAACTAATATAAATCATGCACAACCCTGGTATTGGCCAAGTAATTGTTTTTGCACTCTTGCTTTCTCAAACTTTTTATAACTATCACGCAATACATGACCGTGAGCCATGGATATAGCACTATAGGTGGAATAGAGTGTGGTGGTAGTTGTGAGACAAAAAGGGAGGATATAGTCACATTGACTCGGCGTATCAAAGGGTTATGGAGATGCCCATTAATAGATATCTATGTGAATGAGTAGGGATTGCCATACAAGAGATGCACTAGAGCTATAAGTATGTGAAAGCTCAAGAGGAAAACTAGTGGGTGTGCATCCAACTTGCTTGCTCACGAAGACCTAAGGCAATTTTGAGGAAGCCCATCATTGGAATATACAAGCCAAGTTATATAATGAAGATTCCCACTAGCATATGGTAGTGACAAAGCAAGAAGCTCTCAATCATGAAGAACATGGTGCTATTATGAAGCACAAGTGTGGAAAAAGATAGTAGCATTGTCCCTTCTCTCTTTTTCTCTCTTTTCCCTTTTTTCATTTGGGCTCTTAGGCCTCTTTTCTTTTCTTTTCTATTTTTTTGTTTTTGGGCTCTTTGGCCTCTTTTTTTATTTCCTCACATGGGACAATGCTCTAATAATGATGATCATCACACTTTATTTACTCACAGCTCAAAACTTACAATGATGACTCCATAGGAAATGCCTCCAGTAGTGTACCGGGATGTGCAACGATCTAGCATGGCGTATGACGTTGAAACATCTCGCTAGCTATCTTACAATCATGCAATGACAATATGAGAGTGACGGCACAAGTCATGAGACGGAACGGTGGGAGTTGCATGGCAATATATCTCGGAATGGCTATGAAAATGTCATAGTAGGTAGGTATGGTGGCTGTTTTGAGGAAGGAATATGGTGGGTTTGTGCACCGGCGAGAGTTGCGCGGCACTAGAGAGGCTAGCAATGGTGGAAGGTGAAAGTGCATCTATACCATGGACTCACATTAGTCATGAAGAACTCACATACTTGTTGCGAAAGTTTTTATTAATAATCGAAACAGAGTGCTAAACGTATACTCCTAGGGGAAGGGTTGGTAGGTGTTAACCATCGTGCGATCCCGACCTCAACACTAAGGATGACAATCAATAGATCAATTATGCTCCGACTTCCTAACATAGCGGTTCACCATACGTGCATGCTACGGGAATCACTAACTTCAACACAAGTATTTCTAGATTCAAAACACCCTACTAACATAGCTCTGAATATTACCAAATCCACGTCTCAAAACTAGTTGAGAGGAATCAAAACTTCTCTTTCTACTCAATGCACATGAAAATGGAGGTTTTTTTGCATCCTCTTTGGGTACCTATCACATTTGGGACTACTTTCATAGAATAAGCCAACTACCAAGTCACGCACCGCCGTGCTCTAAAAGATATAAGTGAAGCACTAGAGCAAAAGTATCTAGCTCAAAATATATAAGTGAAGCACTATGAGCATTCTAGCAAAATCACGATGAGTGCATGTCTCTCTCTCTCAAAAAGGTGTGCGGCAAGGATGATTGTTACACAACAAAAGGAAAAGACTCCTAAGATACAAGACGCTCCAAGCAAAACACATATCATGTGGTGAATAAAAATATAGCTCCAAGTAATGTTACCGGTGGATTGAAGACGAAAGAGGGGATGCCTTCCCGGGGCATCCCCAAGCTTAGGATTTTTGGTGTCCTTGAATTTGGCTTGGGATGCCTTGGGCATCCCCAATCTTGAGCTCTTTCCACTCCTTATCTCATCGTCCATGAGAACATCACCCAAAACTTGAAAACTTCACAACACAAAACTTAAACAGAAACTCGTGATAACATTAGCACAAGAAAACAAACTACCACTTTTTTTGGTACTGTAGCAAACTTGAATTCCATATATATTGGTGTTGGGCTACTATATTCTCACTTTTACATGGCTAGTACCCCCGATACTATCCATAGTTTCATCAAAACAAGCAACCAACTCAACAAAAACAGAATCTGTCAAAAACAAACTAGTCTGTAGCAATCTATATACTTCGTATACTTCTGGTACCTCAAAAAATCTGAACAATTACGATGGCCTTGGCAAAAGTCATATCAACCAGAAGCAAAAAAATCAACTCAAAATCTCTTTCTGAATAAAAATGAAAAATCATCTCGTGAGCGAAAAGTTTCTGTCTTTTTCCAGCAAGATCAAACAACCATCACCAAGACTAGTCATAAAGGTTTTGCTTGGATCAAACACAAAAAGAAACACAAACAACACAATAACAACAGAATTGTGATGGTGTGGACGCAACAAAACAGAAAGAAAAAGATAAATTCATTGGGTTGCCTCCCAACAAGCGCTATTGTTTAACGCCCTTAGCTAGGCATAAAAGTGATCGAATCACGTATCGTCGTCTTTGGTGCTCAAACCATAAGTGGCCCTCATCATGGATTCATAAGGCAATCTTATTTTCTTTCTAGGAAAGTGTTCCATGCCCTTTCTTAAAGGAAATTGAAATCTAATATTCCCTTCCTTCATATCGATGATAGCACCGATAGTCCTTAGGAAAGGTCTACCAAGAATAATAGGGCATGTAGAATTGCAATCAATGTCAAGCACAATGAAATCCACGGGTACATAGTTCCTATTTGCAATAATAAGAACATCATTGATCCTTCCCATGGGTTTCTTGACAGTAGAATCAGCAAGATGCAAATTAAGAGAACACTCTTCAATCTCATTAAAACCGAGTACATCACATAAAGACTTTGGAATCGCAGAAACACTAGCACCCAAATCACACAAAGCATTGCACTCATAGTTTTTGATTTTGATTTTGATAGTAGGTTCCCACTCATCATGAAGCTTTGTAGGGATAGAGACTTCCAATTCAAGTTTCTCTTCAAGAGATTTCATCATAGCTTCGACGACATGATCGGTAAAGGCCTTGTTTTGGCTATAAGCGTGTGGAGAGTTTAACATGGATTGCATCAAAGAAATGCATTCAATCAAGGAGCAACTATCATAATTGAATTCCTTGAAATCCACAGTAGTAATTTTATTACTACTCATTGTTTTAACATCTTCTACTCCACTTTCAATGCTTTTAGCATCATGATAGATAGACTCCGAATCATTGGGGCACTTTTCAACCAAAGTGGATTCGTATCCAGCCCCAAAATCATTAGGTTTGACACAAGAAAACAAAGATTCAATGGGATTCACACCAAGCACTTTAAGATCTTCGTGATTCTCATCACGAGAACACGCCTTTTTAAGACATTCATGTCTAGCACGAATTTGGGCGGTTCTTTCTTGGCTCTCAATCATGGAAACATGCATAGCTTTCAAAGTTCCATCCATGTTGATTTTGGGAAGAGAACATCTAACTTTAAAAGCATCAACATCACTAGACATTCTATCAACGCTCTTAGCCAAATCGTCAATTTTGAGTAGCTTTTCCTCTATGGACGCATTGAAAATCTTTTGAGAGTTGATGAACTCTTTGATATTACTCTCTAGATCAGAGGGTAATCTATTGTAATTTCCATGAGTACTGTTGTAGGAGTTGCCAAAATTATTAGAGGAGTTACTAGGAAAAGGCCTAGGAACATAGTTTCCTCTAAAAGCATTGTTGTTGCCAAAGTTATTCCTACCAACAAAATTAACGCCCAAGCTAGCGTTGCTACTCTCAATCAAAGAATACAAGGGCATGTCATTCGAATCCAAAGGAGCACTTCTACTAGCAGCCAAATTCATTAACTCGTCCATCTTAGCACTCAACGAGTTAATTTCTTCTATAGCGTGTACCTTCTTACTAGTAGGTGACCTTTCAGTGTGCCACTGAGAGTAGTTCGTCATGATGTTGCCTAAGAGCTTTGTGGTTCCCCTAACATGATTTCCATGAACGTTCCACCGGAGGCGGAGTCCAAGATATTTCTAGAAGCGAAATTCAAGTCAGCGTAAAAGATTTGAATAATCATCCAAAGACTCAAGCCATGAGCGGGACAATTTGTAATCATTAATTTCATTCTCTCCCAAGATTGTGAAACATGTTCATGATCAAGTTGCTTGAAATTCATGATATCATTACGGAGAGAAATAATCTTAGCCGGCGGAAAATACTTGGATATATAAGCATCTTTGCACTTATCCCAAGAATCGATACTATTTTTGGGCAAAGAAGAAAACCAAGTTTTTGCGCGATCTCGCAACGAGAAAGGAAAAGAGCTTCAATTTAATCACGTCATTATCCACATCTCTCTTCTTTTGCATATCGCAAAGCTCAATGAAGGTATTGAGATGGGATGCGGCATCTTCACTAGGAAGGCTAGAGAATTGCTCTTTCATAACAAGATTCAGCAAAGCGGCATTGATTTCGTATGACTCCGCACTAGTGGCGGGAGCAATCGGAGTACTAATAAAATCATTATTATTAGTATTCGAGAAGTCACAAGGTTTGGTGTTTTCATTCATGGTGACTTCAACAAGCAAGCAAGCACACAAGCAAACAAAGAGCAAGCGAGAAAAAGGCAAACGAAAAAGGCAAATTGGTGAAGTGGGGGAGAGGAAAACGAGAGGCAACTGACAAACAAAGTAAATGCAAGAGATGAGTCTGCGACACCTACTTGGATGAGTTCTTGACTTGATTTTCCTCCCCGGCAACGGCGCCAGAAATTCTTCTGCTATGGTAACAAAAGTCCTTCCTTGGCGCTAGGAATTCTTCTTGCTACTTCTCTTGTTTACGTTGGTTTTTCCCTTGAAGAGAAAAGGGTGATGCAGCACAGGAGCAGTAAGTATTTCCCTGAGTTTGAGAACCAAGGTATCGATCCAGAAGGAGGGTCTCGTCAAGTCCAGAGTACCTGCGCAAACACAAACAAGCTTGCACCCAACGCTTCAAAGGGGTTGTCAATCCCTTCAAGATTGTTTGCAAAGTGAGATCTGAAGACGGAAAGTGCAACGAAGTAAAAAGTGTAAGGCTGAAAATATGGTGTGGAGTAGACCCGGGGCCACAGTGTTCACTAGAGGCTTCTCTCAAAATAGCAAATATCACGGTGGGTGAACAAATTACTGTCGAGCAATTGATAGAACCGCGCAAAGTCATGACGATATCTAAGGCAATGATAATACATATAGGCATCACGTCCGAGACAAGTAGACCGATACTTTCTGCATCTACTACTATTACTCCACACATCGACCGCTATCCAGCATCCATCTAGTGTATTGAGTTCATGACGAACAGAGTAACACTTTAAGCAAGATGACATGATGTAGAGGGATAATCTCAAACCAATGATGAAAACCCCATCTTTTTACCCTTGATGGCAACAAAACGATGCGTGCCTCGCTACCCCTTCTGTCACTGGGTGAGGTCACCGCACGGTATGAACCCAAAACCAAGCACTTCTCCCATTGCAAGGATCATAGATCTAGTTGGTCAAAGAAAACCCACAACTCGAAGAGAATTACAAGGATATGAAATCATGCATAAGAGAGATCAGAAGAAACTAAAATAAGATTCATAGATAATCTGATCATAAATCCACAATTCATCGGGTCTCGACAAACACACCGCAAAAGAAGATTACATCGGATAGATCTCCATGAAGATCATGGAGAACTTGGTATTGAAGATCCAAGAGAGAGAAGAAGCCATCTAGTTACTAGCTATGGACCCGTAGGTCTACGGTGAACTACTCACGCATCATAGGAGAGGTCATGGTGTTGATGAAGAAGCCCTCCATGTCCGAATCCCCCCTCCCGCAGGGCACCAGAACGTGCCCCAGATGGGATCTTGCAGAGATAGAAGCTTGCGGCGGCGGAAAAGTACTTTTGGTGATCTCTTGATTTTTTTTTGGATTTTTGGGGAATATATAGGCGCAACCCTAAGGGAAGAGGGCGCCGAGGGGGCCCACAAGCCTGTGGGCCGCGGCCTCCCCCCTGGCCGCGGGGTGGGGCCTTGTGGGGCCCGTGAGGCCCCCCTACCTTGGCTCTCAAACTTCCCGATCTTCTTCCTTTACGGAAAAATCTTTTCGGGAATTTTCTTCCGTTTGGACTCTGTTTCAAAATCTCCTGTGAAAGGGGTCAAAAACATAGAAAAAATTGGAACTGGTACTTGGCACTGAGTTAATAAGTTAGTCCCAAAAAATATATAAAAGGCATGCAAGACATCCAAAGTTTGACAAGATAATAGCATGAAACCATCAGAAATTATTGATACGTTGGAGACGTATTAAGCCTACTTGGGGATCATCCCCCCAAGGCTTATTTTCATGTTTTGACCCTTTTGCTGAAGTAAATCGAGATCTGACCCTTGTTTGCAAAAAAATTGCGATCTAACCCTTTTCCTACCGTGAGGCCCCATGACGATAGGGTATAACAACCTACCGCCAAGGCCCCTCGCGATAGAAAAAGGGGCCACGTTAGCGTAGTGCACCCCTACCTATGCAATCCTACCGCCAAGGTGCCTCGCGGTAGGGTGCATGCGCGGAGACTTACAAATTGTTGCGGTAGGACGTGTAACTCTACCGTCAGGGGCCTTGGCGGTAGGTTGTTATACCCTACGGACATGGGGTCTCGCGCTAGGAAAAAGGTCAGACCCTGATTTTTTTTAAAACGAGGATCAAATCTCGACTTGGTTCAGCAAAATGGTCAAAACACGAAATTTGGCCTCCTCCCAATAGTTTGATTCTCCAAATGCATCATCATATTCACAATCGGGGAGCTCACACATAGCTTCAAATGTTCTGAATTGAGCATTTGTGGACGTTTTATATGGACAAGTAAACATGTGTCCGGATAATAAGTTCAATTCAAATCCAAACTATTTTTTGGGGCGTTCCCGGCGATTTGATCTCAGCCTGGGCGTTCGGGTATTTTGGCTATTTTGGTTTGGGTATTTCGGGTTATGGGTAATTCTGGTATTCAAAAATGGGAACCAAAAATTTTTGTATCCAAAATACACCCGAACCCAAATCACGCAAAATTTTAGTTTGGGTTATTCGAGTACCCAAAAAACCCAAAATATTCGGAGCACACATCAACTTTTGGTATGAATAATTCAGATAGTGTGAGTATTTTGAACAGTAGGGGTATTTAAGTTATTATGGATAACACGTAAGTGTAACAATATCATGAATAATTTAGCTAGTATGAATAATTCGTTTAGTTTGGGTATTTTGAGTTTTACAGACTAGAACCCGAACCCTAACCCGAAAACCGAATAGCTAGGACATGAGAACCGAACCCTAACCCGATACCCGTATTACACAACAATTCGAGTAATTCTGTTCAGTTCGGGTTCAGGTAGTGGGTTAGGTACCCAAACATCCAGAGTGAATTTGATCCCTGGCGAACGTTTGCCAAATAGCTGTACCGTTTACTTTTGAGTTATTGATGCACTATAGTATTTATTTCTGATTATATTCAATATTTGAAGTATTGGAAACACGAAAGTGGCGAGTGTTTGAGGGGTGGGGTTGAATGACAGTCCCCGGTCGTATGTTCACGGATACTACAACAGGACATGTGTCTACACACTTTTGAGGTCGTCCATCCCATGATCCGCGTTGGGTATGCCGTCATACGTTCTCCACGAAGCCACGACGGACGGGAGGTAGACGACGCAAAGCGGAAGGGCAGTGTAGGAGTACTACGTTGCATTGATCGGCCTGCACTGCGCTGCATGCGTGCCGTCGCAACTTTTGATGGAGCGGCAGGGGCTACCGGGAGCGCGCCGTAGGTGCTAGGCCATGCATGTACTCCTAGCCCACTGTGCCCAGCTCTGTGCCCATCCGCTCTCTCTCTTTGGCTCTCTCTCTCTCTCTCTCAATACAGTAGGACTAGGACACGTTCAATGCAGCTGCACTGCAAGCTTGGCATGTATCCATCCATCGCCATTCGATCGCCATCTGAGATCGATCGATCGATCGGTCGATCCACGGCGATGTGCACGCGGTTTCTCTCTGCTTCCGCGCGCGGCCAAAGGGAGAGGACGGGGAAAACGACCGGACGGGAGTAGAGAGAGAAAGAGGCGTGTTGGTGGAGTGGAGCGGACCAATCGAGGTTTCCCCGACGGACGCCAAAGCGAAGCAAATCTTTGAGGAAAGGCGCGCACGGCACGATGCACCGAGCCCGGTGGGGGAATGGGCCATGTGACCAGTATGTGGGCAGCCTTTGGGAAAAGGCCACTCGAGTCCGGTCGAGTCGAGCGCAGTCGAGTCCACGTCCATCCCGTGCCCGTCCCTCCATGGCTCCAAGTCCAAGCTCAGTCGCCGCCTTAACCAGTGACTGATTCGAGACGGACGTCCGCGAATTGAAAGGGGCCAGGCGCAAACAAAGCAGCGCCGCGACTTGTCCAGTCGAGCGCCGGTCGAGTTCCCAAGCGTGCACGCGGCGCTCCCGGCCGTAGCCCCAGAGCGCGCGCACGAGAGACAGGGAGCGACGCCGGCGTCTCGTCACGCTCGACCGGCCCACGGGTTTCCACGCATGCATCCATGTATGCATTAATGCATGCATGCATGCATGCCCCGGTCGTGTACGCACGCACGTACTACTCTAGTACACTGCATCGACGGATTGACCAATTTATTACGTGCATGCAGCATGCTCGGCTACCTCGATCGGCTGGCG
The DNA here is from genome assembly GCF_904849725.1 of Hordeum vulgare subsp. vulgare. Taxonomy (NCBI): domain Eukaryota; kingdom Viridiplantae; phylum Streptophyta; class Magnoliopsida; order Poales; family Poaceae; genus Hordeum; species Hordeum vulgare. Next base: position 607,272,610 of record NC_058519.1, on the reverse strand, counting down.
ACGCACACCGACTGACCCACGCTTGCTAGCCAGCTGCTGCACCACCGGAGCTCGAGCGGCCGATCGCGACGGCTCGACGTGCGGGCGGCCGGCGCTCGTCCTGTTGGTCGCACATGTGCGCGCACGGCGCGTACGTACGTACGTGCGTGCCTCTACAGGCGCATGCAGCCTTTAGGGCGGCCCCTGTTAATGAACAGCTAGCCCAGCAGCCTCTGAAACGAGACACCTGATCGATGCCTGGCCCTAGCTCGCTCGACTCAGGCTCAGACCCAGGGTCGGCTTCTTCTCTCGCCGCGTGCATGGCAATGGCATGGCGTCGTACTCGTACCCGGCCGGACGCGCGTCAGGCCGGTCTCGCCATTCCGAGGGGGCTGCCTCCTGCTCCTGCACCTGCACCTGCACGACCACGTACGGTACGGGCGCCGTGCATCGCATCGCATCGCACTGCATTGCATTGACCGTCCCGTGTGTGTCCCAGCTGGAACATGAACACACGGGCACGGGCACGGCCCCGGCCCCGGCCCCTACAACCAAAGTCGTTCCATGCAGGCGCAGGCGCCTCAGCTAGCAGCACCTGTGTCGCTGGCTCGCTTTGCTGACTGGCTCGCTCGCTCGCTTTGGAGCAGGCGCTGTGCCTGCTGCCTGCTGCCTGCCAAAGCAAAGATACCATGGCCTGGCTAGGCACGTATATATACATACAATGCTACGCGTGCTTCTGCTATCGCTGCGACGAGAGACGAGACGCGCTTGCGCAGAGCCGCAACAGGCGCTACAGGGATGGATCCATCGTGAGTTCATGGCTTCATGCATGCATGCATGCGTGCGTGAAAGTGAAGCCGGCAGCATGCACACGGGAGACGAGACAGAGAGGGCACCCCGGTCGAGCTGATGACGATGTACACAATTCAACACACGCCACGATCCTCGGTGCAGTGCAGCGCGTGACAGATTTGTCTTTTCTCAACCGCAGGACGTACGTACGTGCATGTTGGACGCGCGTGCTTGGCCTCTTGGCTTGTGCCGTTGTGCGTGCGTGCGTGTGAGTGTGACAAAGCTGGGCGGCCGGGCACATCCATCGGTCGCCACATCCGCGGCACGGGCAGCAATGTGGCGTGCATGGAGATGGTCCATCCACGGGCGCACTGGCGTGCGACAGTCTCGAGCCATCTTGTGCCCTGCTCCGCGATAGTGCTATGCTACCTCTCTCTGGGTCTGGGTGTGGATGGTGTGCTCTCTCCACTTGGCAACCCAACAAAAGGGGGTGCTGTACTTGTACATGTATGCTCTATCTCCTTCCTCTGGCTACGTGCATACGGTCGCCTGCGTTCAGTTTGACGGACTACGAGCAGAAAGCTGATGCAGCGATAGTACAAAATTTACTGTCTCGTCCAGATGTTTCCAATAAGGCACCACGACACGAAGAAAGGGTCGACTATGGCCGAACCACTCAGATTATATAATCTAGATTTTATAATTCATTCTATCTTTAAACAAGACAGATTATGGTGTAGATTATAGAAACTAGATAGACAGATTATTAAAAACTCACAATCTACTCTACCCCAACTAAAATCAGATTATGGATTGCTAATGACCAATTACCTTTATAAAGTTGGAGATAATTACGTTCCTGTCACCGCCATCCTCCTCTGTTTTAAAGAAAATCAGAGGACAGACATGTCATTATGCAATGTAAAACATGGATTACAGTTTATATAATTTGGCCTCCAAACATGCACACCTAGATTATTTTTATAAATCAGATTATATAATCTATCTTCACAATCCAGATTATCATAATCTATTGTGGTTTTAAACAGGGCCTATTTTTAAGAGCATCTTCACCCGTGCCGCCATCAAGACTTTTTTTATTGCCGGCGTTAAAAAATGTTTCAGTTGGGTCCTCAGGACCTTATTTTTCACCGGTTTGGATCAAAATTAACGTTGACGAACCCACGCCAAACCCAACACGCAGGAGGCGCCTCAAATTTGACGCAAAAACAAATCGTGCCAAATTCCTTCTGTGTGGACCCGACGAGTCAGCGAGACTGGGCGTCACGGAGAACCTTCGTCCTCCTCATCACCTTGGCTCTCGCGTTGGTTCAATGCACGTGATTCCAAGGTCTGGGGGCGCAGTGATGGCAAGCCGCCGCGCGTGCCGCCCTTTCCCGCCACGCGTGCACACCGCTCCTGCTCATTTCCCGTTATAGAAGTCGTGCGTTGCTGCCGCTCGCCGCACACTCGCCCTTCATCCTCTTCTCCCATCTCTCTCGCCTCCACTGCCGAAAAACTTGCCCGGGTCCATGGCTGAACGATTCCCCGACGACGGAACGGCTGCTAACGACTTCGGCCGCCGATCGTTGCACGAGTGGGAGGCACACACCCTTCACGAGGCCAACTACCCGGCGGCGCCAGACATGCGCGTGTCGAGCGCCTGGAGGCTGAGCGCCGGAGGCGTCCCCATGCCCCCTCCGCCATCCGCCTTGGCGAGATCACGCGCATGCGTGGCAGGAAGAAAGGTACGCTGCCGACAACCTCCCTCTCTGGGCGGCGTACTTCCAGCGTCGCCATGCCGACCAGCTCGCCTCCAAGAGTGCAGCACAACTCCGATGGCCGCCATCAGTGGTGGGGCGTCCCCGGCGCACGTTCCATACCATCCTCGAGCACATCGAGGGCGGCAACGAGCCGCCGCTGGAGTACCCGGTGTCGTCATTCTCGCGTCGGAGCGGGAGCCCGTGGTTGCCGAGGTAAATGACGGGGTCCTCCTTGTCCTCCTCCCGCTCCTCCGGCACGACGTCGCCGCTCGCCACCATGAAGGCCGAGCCCTGGTAGACGTCGGAGTGCCCTCGCAGCCGTAGCGGCAACCTCGATATAAACGAAGGTCGCCGCCAACCTTCACCTCCCCGCGCCCACCTTCGCCTAGTCAGGCCAAAGGAGCCGGTTACGCCGCTGGTCATCAAGCAAGAACACGTCGAGATGGCCGCCGACCTCGATATCCGTCTAAAGTGGACGTGCGACGACTACGCCCGGGAGGAGATGGAGTGCCAACGCCACGCTCTGGAGGAGATCGCCGCGCGGCGCCGCGATCGCTAATAGGGCGGCATCATCGTACTCTCCGACAGCGACGAGGAGATGTCGGCGTAGACCGCTCCTATCCACAGCGGCAAACCCGGGCAGGGCTGCAGCAAGTACGGCGACGACGATGATGACGACGGCAGCGACTACACCGCTTTCTACCAGCTGCTCGGCATGAACTAGGTTAGCGGAAGGAGGCGGCGTAGTTTTTTATGTTTTATGTACTTCTTTAAGTTTGTACAAATTTGAATAAAAACGCCTAAATTTCATCCAAAATCGAGCCAGTTTCTTCAAATTTGGTCCAAAATTAATTTGAAAAACGACGTCTACAGGGCGACTGGGAATCCGAGCCCTCCCCCTCCCCCAGCAGCCGATTTTAGTGTTGATTCGCCCCCAAAAGGCGCTATTTCAAGCCTTTGAAGGACCGAACAGCTGAAGATGCTCTAAGCACGACCGCAGAAGGATGTGGGTTGAGATGCACAAGACATGAAAGAATAATTTTTCCAGTTTAGCTACTTGTAAGTCGCTGAAAATTGTGTTTGGGCCGATCGATTTCCGCTAGAAGGAAGCAGACGCGAAAGGAAAGGAAGTAGCAGTCAAGGAAGTAGATGAACAGGCAGTTGGGCTGGAGGTTGAAGAAGCCGGTCTAACAATCCATCTTGCATCCGACAGCTCATAACAAATCGACTGACCCAAATTGGACGCGCTTAGCCAGTACCATATTCCTTCTTCTTGCACAAAGCTTACAAGTACACACAGCATGCAGATGGCAAATGGTTTATACTTCTTCCGTTCCTAAATATAAGACCTTTTGGAGATTGCACTATAGACTACATACAAAGCAAAATAAGTGAATCTACATTTAAAAGATGTCTATATACATCCGTATGTAGTTCATAGTGTAATCTCTAAAAGGTCTTATATTTAAGAACGGAGGGAGTACTTCCGAAGATATTAATGATCACATGAATACTAATAATCTTTTTTTCCTTTTAAAAGTTATGGCAAATATTGCACAATAGCTCAAAACAATTGTGGAAGGTACACCAACTGCAGACGATGCTAACAAGCTATATTCCAAAGCTATATTACACCATCCTTCACCATTCCTAAGAGGGTGGCTTCCTCGCTTGTTTTGATAAAAGCACTGCAAACTGCCCCGTTGCAACATCACCACGCAACACTTCTCTGACTACTGCAGGGCCAGCACTGATGGCTTGAAAACTATGGAGGAGCTGTTAATCATGACTCAACACCAACTCGCGAACAAACTTTCAAGCAAACAGCCGCCTTCGAGTTAACTGGTGTACTATATTTTCCGTAACTGTGTGTGGAGGTCTCCTAAGAAACAACCTCCTTTGTGAACTGACTTTAAAGAATGTGTCAACCTGACCCAAAAGGCAGAAAAACATCATAAAAAGTCGGCACATTCAATAGATAAAGTGGGAAGTGTAAGCACATACCTTGGACAGATAGTGGTTAAAAGCAACACTATGCACAAGTGGGACAAGACACGTCAATCAATTGGATGCTTGTCTGCTTGCCGGGAGGTGTACTGGGCTGAAATCAAAAGCAAGGACAAGAAGGCACTCGCCACGAATATGGCATCAAACCAGCGGTGGTAGAAGTCAAACTGAATGTCACCGCCCAAAACATCTGTGATGATCACCCTGAGAAAACGTGCATTAACAAACATCAATTTTCTCAAACGGAATGTGATCCATGATGTATATTTCAAAATCTTGCATAGCATAAAGCAAGGTTTAGATAATCATATTCCATATCCAATCTGTATTATTCATTAAATAGTCAGTTCAGTTGTGGGTCAACACTCAACAGAGACGTTCATATTGGAATGGCCATGTTACATGTGTACACTTTACTCAATATACACTCGTCATGCTACACGTAGTACCGGTGGGAGTGGAAAGACTGGATAAAGAAGGTAACTTGTCTTGAACGAAAAGTGTTGTAACTTAATCCATAGTCATCCCATTAATATATTCAGTTGAAAAAAATATCCTCAGCATCTTCGTACATACTACCATGTTTTATTCTTTAAATTATAATAAGTTGATAACATTTCTGCAAAAAGAGTGGAAGGGTCAATTGAGCACATAACATTGTCTATGGCTCGGCAACTGAAGTTATTAATAAGAAAGAGAATAAAACGAGTTGCATATACTTAAACTCAAAGTAGCAAGTTGAATTAAACAATAATAAAACAAATAAGGCCAGGACAGTATACAGGAAGGGTACTCAAGCAGTAGACGAATACCTGTACTCATTTGCCAGGCTTTTCCTTATCAGAAGAATCGATGATATGAAATACATGCCCATGATCTCAGATAAGAAAAGGACAACATTCGTTGTTGACCCGGTCCCAACTCTAGAAAAAGCAAAGAAGAACTGCATAGAAAATGAAAATGAGACACGGTTACGTTTGAATGCTCGGTAACAAGGAAAATTCAACAGCTGGAAGTCTACTTATTAAATGAAAAATGGGCAGAGAAGGTTACTGGAGTACGTTACAAACAGTTAAAATGCATTTATTTCCGTTTTACTACTCCCTCTGGTCCAAATTAACTGTCGCAGCTCTTGTAGTTGTACTAGAGCTGCGACAATTAATTTGGATAGAAGGGAGTAGCATTTTTCGACCAGTGATGACATTATCGGGTCAGTGTTGGGCGAGTAATCGGCATGCCGCTGTTGTGGGTGTTTTGTAAAACTTTAAACTCTATTCTCTCCTTAATTAATGGATGAGGCAAATCTTTTGCCTCCATTTCGAAAAAAAAGAAAACATTATTGGATCAGAGACTACAGTACAGAGGATACTGACAAGTAACAACAAGTCCGAAACTCGTGTGTACAAAATAAAAAGTAGCAACCAAAAAGAATGTTCACCTTCATAACATTTGCCAAGAAACCTCGGATAGATATGCCAACCAACATCCCGATGAACAGCAAAGATATGTACTGCAAGCACGTCGCAAAAGCAAGACATATGTAAGTAAGGACATGAACAAATAGGCAGGGAGAACGTATAGCAACACATAACCTGTAGTCTATATTGTGACTCAGATGGAGTATCAACATATAGTATAGTACAATAGACAAGAGTTTCCGGCAAGGGTCAAATGACATGACAAACGATTCATTTAGGTCAAATCCACAGAAAACTCTTATTCTGATGAAATGCAGAATTCATTCTAAGATTATTTTAGCCACAGAATACCAACCTGTGATAATAGTGTGACATCAATACCGATATCAAAATGCCTCAAGAAAATGGTAATCGTCATGGTTACCGGATCAACAGAGCCAGCCTGATAGGAAATACAGAATGTAGGTAAACAATGAGAATCAGAAATGGTGAGTAACTAATTCTAGGTCCATAAGTTCATGGAGAGGTCTGTACCGCTTTAAAGACTACACTCTGCAAGGCCTGCAAAGTGAAAAACGAAAAATGAAAGTAAGATCATTTACAGATGCATGTAGGAAAAAAGAACATCCTCACAAAATAATGTTGCATCAGTTTGAGAGCATCCAAATGGAGAAATCTTATTTTTCCGAGGAAAAGAGCTCCTGCCCCGGTTCCATTTCAAAGAAACAAAACAACACTTTGTCACAGGAGAAATCTTTATTCATTTTGTGAAATGGTTTTTCTTACATGATACTTTTGTTATTAATTTCATTGTTATATGTTGATACATGAACCAGGGAGACGCATAGAGCAAAACAACAGAATGCATTTTGGAGTAGTACCTTGAGCATCTTATAAACACAATATACTGACAAGGCATATCCTAGCAGATTCTGAAAATGTCCTCTCCAGGTTCGGGAATAAGCAGCAGCTATCTGGAAAGTAATTGAAAAATTGTGCGCAAAAAATAAGATCATTTATTGTAATAATAATAGCCACTACAGCGAAATGAGATAAGAGATTAAAAAATGTCTCACTGAACAAATGATCAATTTGAATATATCTGCGCTAACACTTTTAAACAATGGACTTGAGTAAGTTATATAACATTTATGATGCTGTTCTAGTATCTTAGTATGTGAGAAGAGTATCAGTTCTGACACATGTCTCACCAAATCATTGATCAATAGCCAACACAACAAACAAGTACTAATCATAACTCCCGGGTATTCATAGGATTAAACACCACAAGATTTCATAAATCAACAGGATATGTCCCACTAATTGGTTGTTGATCTTAAGACACTGGCCAAATGAACAACAAGAATACCTTAGCTTGACGTAATTCATATATCTCAAGGAATAGCTGTTTGGAAAGCTCTTCCAATCCCTGGACCTCTGCTTCCAAGTTTTTGATATCTGCAAGAGATAAAAAGGAATTGGTAACTATCACTAATGGAGCAAACTGCAGAGTCCACGAGTATACAAACAAAGAATATACACCATACCCTGCTCAGTTTGATCTTCTTGCACAGATCGAACAACTGTTCCAACAATACGCTTCAGAAATGATATGGCTTTAAGCTTCTGCGAGTATTAATATCTATTAGGTCATGTCAAATGGGTCCACATCAAAATAAAGGAAGTGTTCGCTAATAGTAAGCTGCAACCTTAATGTGGGCTACGATCTAATATCTATCATTCCTTATTAATGGACTATAATGATACTAGAGCAAAAGGAACAAAAATGGCAATTGAAGGCGGTATTAATAACCAACAATGTTTATATCTTATCATCCTCTATGCTCCCACAAAATCCTCAAGGGTATTGCAATCCAATAACCATGATCAATATTCAAATTTTTTTAAAACAAGAGACTAGTTAGCACACCTCCTCTGATCCTTGAATCCTTTCCATCTCCATTTTGGACAGAATAATTTTCTTTTTCTTAGCAATAGATGACTCCATGGATTGCATCAGCTGCCGTTCCAAAGCTTTGATGTCCATTTCATCGATTTCCCTGAAGGTCGGGATATGATAGGTCAAGATGACGCGTGCAATGTGGCGTAAACCAACAGAAGGGAATCGTGTTGAAGTAAACCTGATGAACAGAGACAGGTAGCTGTATGGCAGATTGACCGCACCAAAACCAGAAAGAACAGCCATGACAGTCACTCCAATTACGCCGATCCTACTAACCAACTGCGGCATCGTAAAGAAACCTACAGAGTAAGCAGCAAGTCAAAACCAGTGACACGGTACAATGAAGTGAATGCATCCAACAGGCGTGTAATTTTTCTAAAAACTACAATGCATCAGAGTCGATAGCGTAGTAACAGCTACTAGTGAGTAGTGACTATGAGACTGTCAGCCATGGAATGGGGTGATTATAAACCCAAACCTTTCTCCGGAGAAGGCATGGGGAAGTGAATCCCCATGCGCCAGAAGCCGTAGAGGAAGATGGTCAGGAAGAGGGCCGCGGCGAGGCAGGCCCGCTGCCTCCTCACCCCTGCAACCACCAGCCGATCAGCCTATCAGAACAGGTAAACAGAAAAATGATGCTCAAACGAATTGGAGGAGTGGTGACCTGAGTTGCGGAGCAGCAGGTAGCAGTGGTAGTAAGGGAGGACGAAGACGAGGAGGAGGATGAGGCAGAAGAGGTCGAGGTGCCAGTTGAGGAAGCGGGCGTGCTTGGAGAGGACGGGGAGGATCTCGAAGAGGACGAGCTGGAAGAGGTTGCAGGAGAAGGCGAAGACGAGGCCGAAGAGGATCTGCACCAGCGCCCGCCGCTCCTCGTACTCCTTGTACAGCCGCCGGTTGAGGAACCACAGCCCCGCCCACCCCAGCCCCACCAGCGACGCCCCCACCACCGTGCCCTCGTAGACCACCACGCCCCACCCCATCCCTCCGGCTTCGCCTCTCTGGACGCCGGCGGGGCTCCGTCCGGCGGGGCTCGGAGTGGTCGGCGGTCGGATCTCGCTGTGGGGGGGAACAGAACGGGGAGGAGGGGGGGCTGTGAATCTGCCGTGCTGTTTCTGTTCCCCCGCACCGCCGTCATCCTCCCGCCGTGATGGTGAGTTGACCTTGGGCCCGGCCGTGATGCTACAAGCCCATACATCACCCTGCCTGCGCCCTATTTCTCGCCCAACGCACGACGTAGTTTCCTCTCGCCTTGCTGCGCGACTGGACCGGCTCAGACCTGTAGCTGTCCACAATTTTTATGTGGTTTTCTACTTGCTCTTTTATTACTGATTGAATCTGGTTTTCCAAGATTATTCGGTTTTGTTTTATCATTTCTCTTTTTATTTTTCGTTTTTCTATGTTTCTTCATCGGGTTTCTTTGTTATTTTCTATTTCTCTCAACACATATCTCAGTTACCCGTATACACTATACCTTATTGTACAAATCAGGTAAAACATTATGCACATTTAAAATAAAACCACTAACATTTTTTATTTCATATCTATTTTCCATACACATTGTGCATTATTGTATACAATTAAACCATTTTTTATACATGTCTAACTTTTTTCAAGTACATGATTAACATTTTGAAGATACATATTTTTGAAAAAAAATGATTGTGTGTTAAATATTTTTCAAGTACGCATTGAAGCATTTTTTAGTGATACTAAAAAAATAAACTATGTGAATATTTTGAAAATTAACATTTTTCAAAAAAATACATGAATATATTTTTTGAAACTCATTAGAATAATGCAAAAACATTTGAATGTTACGAAACGTGTCGTTGAAATATATTATTTTTTTTCTGTTGTATAAACATTTTCCAAGTAAGTCACATTCATTCTTTTTAAACACGTGACATTTTTTTATTGCCAAAAACTTCTTTTTAATTGCTACAAACATTCCTTAAAAGTTGCACGAACTTTTTTTTAGACCGATGACTATTTTTCAAACCAATGACAAACTAATCAAAAAATAATAAATGTAATAATAGAAATATATATATATATATATATATATATATATATATATATATATATATATATATATATATATATGGATTATTTTGGAGAAACAAATAGAAAAAGAACTAGCGGAAAAAAAAAAACATACTAAGAGGTGAGGCACTCATGCATGCGCATGGTTTGCTAGTCCGGCTCGTATATCCCTCATTGTAAGGCAAGCGCGAATTTCAACTCCCATTAAGCGAGAATTATCTCCTCTTGTGATTTCTTCCCCTGTGTCTAAGGTGGTGTTTCTTTACCTAGGGACTAGATTAAAAAGTCTTTTTTAGTCCCTATGTAAAGAAACAGGAGGGACTTTTTTTAAGGGACTAAAAAAAGACTTTATTGTAGGGATTTTTTTCTTTAGTCCCTCGGACTAGAAAAAGTCTAACCCCTTGAAAAGAAACACCACCTAAAGTGCTCATTTGCGAATCGACACGGGCCATGCCTTGGCTAACCTATTAGCGCATGCCTAGTCACTCGCTCACACTCTAGCTTGGTCCAGCTCCTACGATCCGAGTAGCTGGATCGCTTGCTAGCCACTTGGTCCTGGAAATTGACAATTTTAAAGAAGTGAGGAATTTACGAAAAGTCATTTTTTAAATTTGCAACTATTTTTTAGAATTCATGAATGTTATCTCAAATTTTCAATCATCTTATAAATTCATGAACATTTCTTTAATTCACATACATTTTTTGGAACTCCTGTTTTTTGTAAATTTTGGAAAGTATTAACATAAAACTATCTTTGGGTCTGCCCATTTATATTATTTCGTTTGAAGGGTGCACGTTTAGGTGGAAAGTTGGATGAGTTCAAGCCCTCCAAGGGATTGCGGTAGGGTGACCCTATATCATCCTACCTATTCGTGTTGGCAGCCGAGGACCTTTCATGCTTGCTCAAATCCTACAATCCAAGTGAGATGATACACGGCATCGTGGTGGCTCCTGGTGCCCCACAGGTGAACCACCTTCTTTTTGCTGATGACACTTTTTTATACTCCCTCCGTCCGAAAATACTTGTCTTAGAGATAAATGTATCTAGACTTATTTTAGTTATAGATACATCCATTATATTCATTTCTAGAACAAGTATTTCCAGACGAAGGGAGTACAATGTTATTTCTGAGATGGCAGTGCAAGCGGATGCTTTACTAAGAGATATTGTGGGGCCTCAGGACAACGTATAAATAAAGATAAGTCCTCTATTTTTCAGCAAGGGATGCTCTGAACATTTACGGCAAGAAATCAAGCAGATTTTGGGCGTGTAAAATGAAAAAAAATTCTGAGAAGTACTATGGACTCCCTTGCAATGTTAGTTTACGTTGCAAGTGTGTTTGTTTACGCCTCTTCCTTGTTGCATATAATAAGTATCACGCATATTCAACTACCTATGAACAATCTTACCCATTGTTCTATAAAAGTTCACTAACTTTTATTATCCGGTAAAGTACTTCTTATACCATTATGCAAAGTAGTTTTATTTCTTATTCTAGATAAACTAAACGTTAGGGCGCGTAGAGTTGTATCGTTGGTCGGTAGAACTTCAGAGAATATCAATTCTATCTATAGCTACTCATTAGGTTCGACAATCTTATTTATTAAAAAAGCTACAAACGATCCCTATACTTGTGGGTTATCACATGTGTTTTCCTTTTTTTACTTATGCTTATATTTTCGCAAACAACAGAGCCGGCCATAGTTACGGGAAATACAGAATGTAGGTAAACGATGGGAATAAAAAATGGACAATAACTAATCCTAGGTCCATGAATTCATGGAGAGTTCTGTACCACTTTAAAAACAACACTCTGCTAGACCTGCAAAGAAGATCACAAAAAATAAAAGTAAGATCGTTAACAAGTGGATGTAGGGAAAAAAACATCCTCGCAAAATAATGTTGCATGAGAGCAGCCAATCAGTAAATATTTATTCATTTTGTGAAACGAATTTTCTTATACGATACTTTAGTTATTCCAGCTCTGCAAAATCTCATTGTTATATGTTGATACATGAACCAGGGAGCAGATTTTGGGCGTGCAACATGAAAAAAATAATCTGAGAAGTACTTGGGACTCCCTTGCAATGTTAGTTTACGCTGCAAGTGTGTTTGTTTACGCCTCTTCCTTGTTGCGTATAATAAGTATCACGCACATTCAATTGCCTATGGACAATTTTACCTATTGTTCTATAGAAGCTCACTGACTTTTATTATCCCGCAAAGTACTTCTTATTTTATTATGCAAAGTAGTTTTATTTCTTATTCTAGGTAAAGTAAATGTTAGCGTGCGTAGAGTTGTATCATTGATCGGTAGAACTTAAGAGAATATCAATCCTATCTCTAGCTAATCGTTGGTTCGACACTCTTATTTATCAAAAAAGCTACAAATGATCCCTATACTTGTGGGTTATCACATGTATTTTCTTTTTTTGCTTATGCTTATATTTTAGCAAAATGCTAAATATATATTGTGTAAAAATAAATTAAATTTTGAAAAATGTTCATCGTACATCTAAAAAAGAAAATGCAGCGTTAGAAAAGTGTTCATTGCACTTTTTGAAAATGATTGCACCATTAAAAATGCATGCTACAATTAAAAAATCTTCAAACATTAAAAAAATATGTGACATTTTTTACAATTTTTATGGAATGTCATGGAATGCCAAAAAATCATGTAATTAAAAAAATGTGCATACCATCCAAAAAACTGTACTTTACATTTAGCAAAAAGTTGACCCGTTTCAACAAAGTGTTTGTGACCTTTTTTAGAAACTTTTATAGAATATGTAAAAATCTTCGCATGGTAAGAAAATATTTCGACATGTACTTAAAAAATGTTTAACATGTATTGGAGAAAATGTTTGAAATAAGTCAAATAATAAATATTAATAATGCATTTATGAATTGTGGAACATGTATACAAACATTTTACATGTATGCGAGATATGTACAATTTCTATTCAAATTTAGAAACTAAAACATATCTTTCGAAAAATAATCATGATTTATAAAATATTAATCATTTATAAAAAATGATGTATATGAAAAAAGAAAAATGTGTATGACAAAATTGGACATGTGTTTACAAAGTGGAATTGGAAAAGGTAAAAGTATTACCAAAAAACACGAAACCGTTCAAAGCAGAAAAAGAAGACAAAGGAAGACAGACAAAACCTATGATCTAAAGAAAACCAATGCAAAACCAGTGAAGGAAACTCAACTGCGCTGCAGTCATTGATTTTATTTATTTTGAGACAATTCGCGAAACTTTATTAAGCCGTCATAGTATTTACATGGACGAATGGAAGATCGTGGGGGTGGCCTAAGAGCATCTCTAGCGGACCCCGTAAATTGGTCAAACCCGTAAAAATTGAGTAGTTTCTTGTCAAACCTGAAATCTTAAACAAAGTTCTGTTAGTTTCAACAAATGAATACTAGGATTAACTGTTCCATCTCCTGCATAACAATCATTCCAAATTATTTCAATTATCCCAAGTGGTATTTTGAATGGGATAATTTAGTAGGTGGAGGAGACTTCTCTACCACGGGTGTGGTAAAGCGGCCTTCCCCAAGCACCGAACTAAGAGTGCAGTTTTCCATAAGCCTAACTAGTGAAAATATAAAAAAATGAAAATATTTTAATTGCGATATCTAAAGATATGCCTTCAAACACTCATCTCCCTGGTAAAGGCGCCAGAAATAGATTGATGTCTACGCACGCTTCTATTCTTGTAGACTATGTTGGGCCTCCAAGCGCGGAGACTTGTAGGACAGCATAAGTTTCCCTCAAGTGGATGACCTAAGGTTTATCGAACTCAGGGAAGTAGAGGTTGAAGATGGTCTGTCTCAAGCAACCCTGCAATTAAGAAACAAGACGTCTCTTGTGTCCCCAACACACCTAATACAATGGTAAATTGTATAGGTGCACTAGTTCTGCGTAGAGATGGTAAAATATGGATGATATGTGTGGCAAAGCAAGGTAATATAAATCTTTAATAAAAACTACAACAAGGTAGCAAGTGACAAAAGTGAGCATAAATGGTGTAACAATGGTGAGAAACAAGGCCTAGGCTTCATACTTTTGCCAGTGGCAACTTCCAACAACATTAACATAGTCTAATCACATGACATATCCACTAAAACATGCAATGGTGACCTACTCAGAGGTCATTCCTTTGTGATCAAGAGAGGACGAGAATTATGTAGGGCTACAAAAGCACACCTCAGAGTTTGTAGTTCTCATCTATGGATTTTCCAATGTCACCGCGACCATCCAAAGAGAGTACCACAATCACCACAACGTATCTCAAGGACAGTCAAAGACAAGCACCAAGAGAGTCTCAATCTTCAATCAATTCACAAAAGAGGATATCACTCATGAAAATATTCTTCTAATCCATGTCCAATAGACCGATGTCACCATGGTCTCGGGGATTATACTAGATAAGATCAAGTGAGTACATCAATCCAATACATAGAAGAAGGGGAAACATCATGGGATCACCCTAGATTAACATAGCCTATGATCAGAATCAAGATCACATCATGGGAGAAAGAATTAACCACATAGCTACTGTAGAGGACCTCAGCCCCGAGGAGGAACTACTCCCGCTTCATGGAGGAAGGAAGCATCGTCGATGGAGATGAATCCGAGGGCACTTCCCCGTCCCGACAGGGTGCCGGCTGATACGTCTCCGACGTATCTATAATTTTTTATGGTTTCATGCTATTATCTTGTCAAACTTTGGATGTTATGCATGCCTTTTATATATTTTTTGGGACTAACTTATTAACTCAATGCCAAGTGTCACTTCCTGTTTTTCCATGTTTTTGACCCCTTTTAGAGGAGATTTTGAAATGGAGTCCAAACGGAAGAAAATCTCCGAAAAGATTTTTACCGGAACGGAAGAAGATCGGGAAGCTTGAGAGCCAAGGCAGGGGAGCCTCAGGGGCCCCACAAGCCCCCACCCTGCGGCCAGGGGGGAGGCCGCAGCCCACAGGCTTGTGGGCCCCTTGGGCGCCCTCTGCCCTAGGGGTTGCGCCTATAAATTCCCTAAAAATCCCAAAAAAATCAGGAGATCATCGAAATTACTTTTCCGTCGCCGCAAGCTTCTGCCTCCGCAAGATCCCATCTGGGGCACGTTCTGGTGCCCTGCCAAAGGGGAGATTCGGATACGGAGGGCTTCTTCATCAACACCATGATCTCTCCGATGATGCGTGAGTAATTCACCATAGACCTACGGGTCCATAGCTAGTAACTAGATGGCTTCTTCTCTCTCTTGGATCTTCAATACAAAGTTCTCCATGATCTTCATGGAGATCTATCCGATGTAATCTTCTTTTGCAGTGTGTTTGTCGAGATCCGATGAATTGTGGATTTATGATCAGATTATCTATGAATCTTATTTGAGTTTCTTCTGATCTCTCTTATGCATTATTTCATATCCTTGTAATTCTCTTCGAGTTGTGGGTTTTGTCTCGCCAACTGGATCTATGATTCTTGCAATGGGAGAAGTGCTTGGTTTTGGGTTCATACCATGCGGTGACCTCACCCAGTGACAGAAGGGGTAGCGAGGCACGCATCGTGTTGTTGCCATCAAGGGTAAAAATTTGGGGTTTTCATCATTGGTTTGAGATTATCCCTCTACATCATGTCATCTTGCTTAAGGCATTTCTCTGTTCGTCATGAACTCAATACACTAGATGCATGTTGGATAGCGGTCGATGTGTGGAGTAATAGTAGTAGATGCAGAAAGTGTCGGTCTACTTGTCTCGGACATGATGCCTATATGTATGATCATTGCCTTAGATATCGTCATGACTTTGCGCGGTTCTATCAATTGCTCGATAGTAATTTGTTCACCCACGGTGATATTTGCTATTTTGAGAGAAGCCTCTAGTGAACACTATGGACCCCAGGGTCTACTCCACACCATATTTTTAGCCTTACACTTTTTACTTTGTTGCACTTTCCGCCTTCAGATCTCACTTTGCAAACAATCTTGAAGGGATTGACAACCCCTTTGAAGCGTTGGGTGCAAGCTTGTTTGTGTTTGCGCAGATGCTCTGGACTTGACGAGACCCTCCTTCTGGATCGATACCTTGGTTCCCAAACTGAGGGAAATACTTACTGCTCATGTGCTGCATCACCCTTTCCTCTTCAAGGGAAAAACCAACGCAAGCCCAGTCTCCGTCAACGTGTCAATTTCTGGCGCTGTTGTTTGAGAAGTAGCAGACGGATTTCTGGCGCCGTTGCCGGGGAGGAAGATCAAGTCAAGGACTCATCCAAGTAGGTGTCGGAAATTCATCTCTTGCATTTACCTTGTTTGCGAGTTTCCTCTCGTTTTCCTCTCCCCCACTTCATCAATTTGCCTTTTTTCGTTTGCCCTTTTTGTTCGCCCTTTTCTCTCGCTTACTCTCTGTTCGTCTGTATGGGATAGTCTACCCGTTCTCATGGCTAGATCCACCACTTCGAACGATACTCCTGAGAGCGAAGTTCTCAATTTCAAACAAATTGAGGAAGAAAACTTAAAGGGCGCTTGGTATAGGATTTGCAATGCTCAGAGTATATCTACTCATAAGCAATCCACTACCTCTTGCTTCGCAGATTTTATGTGGGTGTTTCTCCTTGGAATAGGTATATTCTTGACACCATCGTAGGTGGAAATTTCTTGGGTAGCCATACCGTTGATTCTTACGAAGCTGTGATAAATTTGGTAGGCTCACCCCCACTCATGGTTAATGGAACTACCTTAACTCTGGAACATGTGATGCGTAGGCTGGACGTTATTGAAAATAAAGTTGCTACAATTGAACTCATTAAGAATTTGGATAAAAAGATCCACAATCAAATCACTCAGTATGGATCCAAGGTGGGAATGGTTTTGAAAAATTTAAAGGAGAAGGAACCCACAGTTAACGAAAATCTAGGTTATGATTCCGCTAGGATTGGCAAACTAGAGGATGTTATAACCAACTTGGGTTCCGCTTTTGCCGCTGTGTAGAATACTCCAATTTTTGCCCACAATAAAATCATCAAGTCTGTTTTTGTTCCTAAAAGTAGTGGTGAATCTTCTAGCAAGAAAGATGAAAACCTTAAGATGATAAGTGATCATGCTGCTTATGGTTTGAGCACCAAAGACGACGATACGTGATTCTATCGCTTTTATGCCAAGCTAAGGGCGTTAAACAATAGTGCTTGTTGGGAGGCAACACAATGAATTTATCTTTTTCTTTCTGTTTTTTTGCATCCACACCTTCACAATTCTGTTGTGATTGTGTTTTTTGTGTTTCTTTTTGTGTTTGAGCCAAGCAAAACCTTTATGACTAGTCTCGGTAATGGTTGTTTGATCCTGCTGGAAAAAGACAGAAACTTTTCGCTCACGAGATGATTTTTCATTTTTATTCAGAAAGATCTTTTGAGTTGATTCTTTTTTCTGCTGGTATATATGATTTTTTCCCAGGCCGTCATAATTTTCATATTTTTTGAGGTACCAGAAGTATACGAAGTATACAGATTGCTATAGACTGGTCTGTTTTTGACAGATTCTGTTTTTGTTGAGTTGGTTGCTTGTTTTGATGAAACTATGGTTAGTATCGGGGGGTACTAGCGATGGAAAAGTGAGAATACAGTAGCCCAACATCAATATAGATATAATTCAAGTTTGCTACAGTACCAAAAGAAGTGGTAGTTTGTTTTCTTGTGCTAATGTTATCACGACTTTCTGTTTAAGTTTTGTGTTGTGAAGTTTTCAAGTTTTGGGTGATGTTATCATGGATGATGAGATAAGGAGTGGAAAGAGCTCAAGCTTGGGGATGCCCAAGGCATCCCAAGCCAAATTCAAGGACACCAAAAAGCCTAAGCTTGGGGATGCCCCGGGAAGGCATCCCCTCTTTCGTCTTTAATCCATCGGTAACATTACTTGGAGCTATATTTTTATTCACCACATGATATGTGTTTTGCTTGGAGCGTCTTGTATCTTAGGAGTCTTCTCTTTTTGTTGTGTCACAATCATCATTTATGCACACTTTTTTTGAGAGAGAGACAGGCACTCATCGTGATTTTGCTAGAATGCTCATAGTGCTTCACTTATATCTTTTGAGCTAGATACTTGTGCTCTATGTGCTTCACTTATATCTTTAGAGCACGGCGGTGCATGATTTGGTAGTTGGCTTATGCTATGAAAGTAGTCCCACAGGTGATAGATACCCAAAGAGGATGCAAAACCTCCATCTTCATGTGCATTGAATAGAAAGATAAGTTTTTATTCCTCTCAATTAGTTTCGAGACGTGGATTCGATAATATTAAGAGCTATGTTAGTAGGGTGTTGTGAATCTAGAAATACTTGTGTTGAAGTTAGTGATTCCCGTAGCATGCACGTATGGTGAACCTCTATGTTAGAAAGTCGGAGCATAATTGATCTATTGATTGTCATCCTTTGTGTTGAGGTCGGGATCGCGCGATGGTTAACACCTACCAACTCTTCCCCTCGGAGTATGCGTTTAGCACTTTGTTTCGATTACTAATAAAAACTTTCGCAACAAGTATGCGAGTTCTCCATGACTAATGTGAGTCCATGGTATAGATGCACTTTCACCTCCCACCATTGTTAGCCTCTCTAGTGCCGTGCAATTCTCGCCGGTGCACAAACCCACCAAATTCTTTCCTCAAAACAGCCACCATACCTACCTACTATGGCATTTTCATAGCCATTCTGAGATATATTGCCATGCAACTCCCACTGTTCCGTCTCATGACTTGTGTCGTCACTCTCATATTGCCATTTCATGATCCTAAGATAGCTAGCGAGATGTTTCAACGTCATACGCCATGCTAGATCGTTGCACATCCCGGTACACTGCCGGAGGCATCTCCGATGGAGTCATCATCATCATTTTGAGATATGAGTAAATAAAAGTGTGATTGTCATCATTATTAGAGCATTTCCAATGTGAGAAAAAAATAGGCCAAAGAGCCCAATAATAAAAAAAGGAGAGAAAAAAGAGGCCTAAGAGCCCAAATGAAAAAAAGAAAAGAGAGAAAAAGAGAGAAGGGACAATGCTACTATCTTTTTCCACACTTGTGCTTCATGATAGCACCATGTTCTTCATGATTGAGAGCTACTTGCTTTGTCACTACCATATGCTAGTGGGAACCTTTGTTATATAACTTGGCTTGTATATTCCAATGATGGGCTTACTCAAAATTGCCCTAGGTCTTCGTGAGCAAGCAAGTTGGATGCACACCCACTAGTTCTACTTTTGAGCTTTCACATACTTATAGCTCTAGTGCATCTCCTGTATGGCAATCCCTACTCATTCACATTGATATCTATTAATGGGCATCTCCATAACCCTTTGATATGCCGAGTCAATGTGACCATCTCCTCCTTTTTGTCTCACAACCACCACCACACTCCATTCCACCTATAGTGCTATATCCATGGCTCGCGCTCATGTATTGCGTGATAGTTATAAAAAGTTTGAGAAAGTAAGAGTGCGAAAACAATTACTTGGCCAATACCGGGGTTGTGCATGATTTATATTAGTTGTGTGAGGATGATGGAGCATAACCAAACATTATGATTTTGTAGGGATAACTTTCATTGGCCTTGTTATTTTGAAAGTTCATGATTACCTTGCTAGTTTGCTTGAAGTATTATTGTTTTCATGTCAATAGCAAACTATTATTTCGAATCTTACGGATCTGAACATTCATGTCACGTGAAAGAAGTTGCAAAGGACAACAATGCTAGGTAGCATTCCACATCAAAAATTCATTCTTTATCACTTACCTACTCGAGGACGAGCACGAGTTAAGCTTGGGGATGCTTGATACGTCTCCAACGTATCTATAATTTTTTATGGTTTCATGCTATTATCTTGTCAATCTTTGGATGCTATGCATGCCTTTTATATATTTTTTGGGACTAACTTATTAACTCAGTGCCAAGTGCCAGTTCCTGTTTTTTCCATGTTTTTGACCCCTTTCAGAGAAGATTTTGAAACAGAGTCCAAACGGAAGAAAATCCCCGAAAAGATTTTATCCGCAACGGAAGAAGATCGGGAAGCTTGAGAGCCAAGGCAGGGGAGCCTCAGGGGCCCCACAAGCCCCCACCCCGCGGCCAGGGGGGAGGCCGCGGCCCACGGGCTTGTGGGCCCCCTAGGCGCCCTCTGCCCTAGGGGTTGCGTCTATAAATTCCCTAAAAATCCCAAAAAAATCAGGAGATCATCGAAGTTACTTTTCCGCCGCAGCAAGCTTCTGTCTCCGCAAGATCCCATCTGGGGCACGTTTTGGTGCCCTGCCGAAGGGGAGATTCGGATACGAAGGGCTTCTTCATCAATACCATGACCTCTCCGATGATGCGTGAGTAGTTCACCATAGACCTACGGGTTCATAGCTAGTAACTAGATGGCCTCTTCTCTCTCTTGGATCTTCAATACAAAGTTCTCCATGATCTTCATGGAGATCTATCCGATGTAATCTTCTTTTGCAGTGTGTTTGTCGAGATCCGATGAATTGTGGATTTATGATCAGATTATCTATGAATCTTATTTGAGTTTCTTCTGATCTCTCTTATGCATGATTTCATATCCTTGTAATTCTCTTCAAGTTGTGGGTTTTGTCTCGCCAACTAGATCTATGGTTCTTGCAATGGGAGAAGTGCTTGGTTTTGGGTTCATACCATGCGGTGACATCACCCAGTGACAGAAGGGGTAGCGAGGCACGCATCGTGTTGTTGCCATCAAGGGTAAAAAGATGGGGTTTTCATCATTGGTTTGAGATTATCCCTCTACATCATGTCATCTTGCTTAAGGCGTTACTCTGTTCGTCATGAACACAATACAATAGATGCATGCTGGATAGCGGTCGATGTGTGGAGTAATAGTAGTAGATGCAGAAAGTATCGGTCTACTTGTCTTAGACGTGATGCCTATATGTATGATCATTGCCTTAGATATCATCATGACTTTGTGCGGTTCTATCAGTTGCTCGACAGTCATTTGTTCACCCACCGTGATATTTGCTATTTTGAGAGAAGCCTCTAGTGAACACTATGGCCCCCAGGGTCTACTCCACACCATATTTTCAGCCTTACACTTTTTTACTTCATTGCACTTTCCGCCTTCAGATCTCACTTTGCAAACAATCTTGAAGGGATTGACAACCCCTTTGAAGCGTTGGGTGCAAGCTTGTTTGTGTTTGCGCAGGTACTCTGGACTTGACGAGACCCTCCTTCTGGATCGATGCCTTGGTTCTCAAACTGGGGGAAATAATTATTGCTCCTGTGTTGCATCACCCTTTCCTCTTCAAGGGAAAACCAACGCAAGCCCAGTCTCCGTCAACGTGTCAATTTCTGGCGCTGTTGTTTGAGAAGTAGCACCGGCACAGGAATTATGGTCCCCCGAAACTTGTTGGCAATGGCGGCGGAGATCGGAATTGCTTGTGGAGAAAAGGGTTCCGGAATCAGGGTTTCCTATCGGAGAGGTAAATGTAGGCCGAAGGAGGGCACTAGAGGACGTGGGCCCCACCCAGGCGACCTGGTGGTGCGGCCAGGAGGGGGTTGCACAGGGAGGCCGCCTGGGCAGGCCCTGGCTCCCCTCTGGCCCACCTTGATGCTTCGTGAAGCTTCCGTCACGCTGATTTTTATATATTTTTCTCGGGATTTTTGGGGCTCTATAAATTGGGGTAAAAGTCCCTGCAAAAAAGACATCAGCAGACAGAAACTGACACTGTGTGCACTGAGTTAGTAGGTTAGTCCAAATATGTGTAAAATGGTATAAAAGTGTAGCAAAACATATAACAATGTCACCCAAAAGAGAATGGAACAAGCAGAAATTATAGATACGTTTGGAACGTATCAACATCCCCAAGCTTAATTCCTGCTCGTCCTCGAGTAGGTAAATGATAACACAAATAATTTATGTGGTGACATGCTAACACACATATAAGAACTTCAAAGTAAAGCAAGTGATATGTGCAATTAAAGTCAATATAATAAAAAGCAAGAGTCTATATCTAGTATTGAAACTAGCAAAGTAAGAACAAAAAGGTGCAAGAGCTCTCGCTGTCCGTGACTCGAATGTCTCCAAATGATGTTTACGTGCAAGAAGTGGGAGATGGGTTTAGATCATGAAAAATATTATATAGTTTAATTGAGAACTCAATCTACTAAAACTTCACACTTGGTCTCCTTCGGAATCTTATTTTGACTCATCCCGAGACCACTAGTTAGACACAAGTCAAAATGATCCTCTCCCTTTTGACTTTGAGCACTCATGCAACGGATGAGCGCGAGCAAGATATATTGGCACTTAGGATGGCAAAGAGAATAATGATGGGTAAGGAAGACAAAAAAGTGTGAAAGGCTCACAAAAATGGATACAATCATAGGCGAGAGAAAACTAAATGATAGATATGATGTGAGGAGTAGGGATTGCCATGCAACAGATGCACATATGAGCTAAGGTAAGCTCTCCAATGAAACTAGTGGGGGTGCATCCAACTTGCTTGCTCATGAAGGCCTAGAGCTCATTTGAGGAGGCTCATCATTGGAATATACAAGCCAAGTTCTACAGTGTAAGGGTCCCCACATAGTTAGGCATGAATGATAATCTATATGGACTACAAATATAACAATGGAGTACGAGTGTGGATATTCCAAAAGGAATAGTAGTGTTGCCCCCTTTTCTCTTCTTTTTTTATTTTATTTTTATTTTTGTGGTCTCTTTGGCTCTTTGTATTTATCTCTCATTTGTCCTCTTTGGGATCTTTTTATGTGTCCTCTTTTGGGATCTTTTAATTTGTCCTCTTTGGGATCTTTTCCTCACTTAAGGGCAACACTCTATGTTTTACAAGAATAAAAAGAAGGTTTTCACACTTTATAAGAAGTACTCAATATAAAGACAAATGAAAACTATCATGATGTATGCAAATGTATGCCTCTGCGAGTGTAGCACGATATGCAATGAAACTATCGCGTCAAGTAGCAATAATAAGGACAAGGCCAACTAGCATGCGGCTCCTCGATCAAGCAAAAGCATGTATGACATGAAGATCAAGTAATGAGATGGTGGATGTTGCATGGCAATGTATCTCGAAAAGGCTATGGAAATGCCTTAATAGGTAGGTATGGTGGCTGTTTTGAGGAAGGATATAATTAGGCTTATGATGACAGAGCGTATCATGCCAAGGGTTTTGATGCACCGGCGAAGTTTGCACCAACTCTCAAGATGAGAAAGGGCAATGCACGGTACCGAAGAGGCTAGCAAAATATGGATGATGGATGTGCCAACAATCGAATACTCGCATTAGTCTGAAGAACTCGTGTACTTATTATCGATAACTCTCTATCTAGTCAGGAGATTCACAAAGAGATAAGTACCCCGAGGAGGAGTGTTTGGGGGTTTGGTTACTCTTGCGCGTCCTCGACCCATGATAACGTGAGGGTACTCTATATATTCCAACCTCTCCAGAGATTAGTGATCCATCTAGTAACTAGAGTTCTCAACTATTTTTTTTAGTTTTTGAAAATACACACGGATTTCCCAAAATACGACACCTATCACTAATAGGCTCAACTCTTGACACCAATAGTACAAACATTACTCAAATCAATACCTCAAAACTATTGCAAGTTACTACTACACTTAAATAGCAACCTCAATTACCTACTCATGCAAGACACACAACTCAGTGCAACAAGCCAACTCTCTAAACAAGATAATCCTGAATATCTTGGAGGTGCATGGGGGCATCCCCAAGCTTGAGTGCTTGACACTCCTAAACCTTCTTTCATCATCTTCCATCGCATACTTGAAAACTCCCTTCATACAAAACTCATCATAAGCTGATTAGAGTGGTTAGTGTCCATAGTAAAAAAAAAATCTCTACTGAAAATAAGGATTTTCATGAAGAGCTACTTTTCTCAAGATTTCCAAAAGGTTTTTGCAAAGGAAAAGCAAGCTTAAGATTTGCAAAACAATGAAAACGCAAAACATGGCAGAATCTGGGAAAAACGGAACAACAGGTAGTAAATAATTTTTTCGGTGCACTTCTACAACTCAAATCAAAAAACTCAGAACATATGCCAGAAAGACAAATATATAGACCATACCTTCAAAAAAATTCAGATCGAAAAGATGATCTGCCGTTTTTTGGTGAATTTGTTCGTCAAGCAGACACAATCTGTTTCTCGACAGCATGTCACAACTTTTGAACTTTCTTGCAATCGGAGGCTAAAACTTGGCATAAAGCTTAAAAATAAAGATACAATGATTCTGCTACAGTAGTAACACACATCAAGACCACTGAAAACTGAAAGTAAAAACTCAAAGTAAAGATAACAAGGGTTGTGTCCTAGAGCTCTTTCTTTATAGCAATAAAGATAGGCTTAAGATTTTAATGATGCTCTCTTAGAAATAAGAGTTGTAGAATAAAAGAGAGCAACAAGAAGCAAATACCAAACACATTTTAAGTCTAACATGCTTCCTGTGCATAGGAATATTGCAATAGAATAATTCATTGAAGCACAAAGCAATAAGCATAGAAAGGCAAAACAAGTGCAACTTCAAAACCATCAACATAAAGAGAGGGAACTTGATATTATTGAAATATCTATAAGCATATGTTCCCTTATCATAATAATTTTCAGTGGGATCATGAATAAACTCAACAAATCCACATGCAAAATGGTACTCTTACTCTCCACATAAGCATAATCTTTCTCATTGGTAATAGTGGGAGTAGGACTATCATAAACAACTTGAACACTATAGATTAATTGTGTATTGGGGAAATGGTGTCCAGCAAGGAAGTAATTCCCTCCATGATTATGACCAGTTTCATATGGATAAATTCTCCTTATGTCATAGGTATGTTTACAATCACTACAGATAGGAGTTATAACATCATCATGGTAGAGAAGTGCATTATTATTGCTAGCAATTATATTTGTAAACATGTTGTATTTATTCTTACTAGCCCAACAATTATCAATTATCACATGACTAATAGGTAAAGGACTTGCAATCCTATCATCCCCAAGCTTAGAGCTTTCCATATCATCATTTTCAGAGTTGGTACCAAAAAGATTTTCAAGATCATAAGTAGCATTATCATCATCTTCCCAATCACAATAAGTAACATTCATATCATAATCAAAATAATCTTCAATAGTACCTACGGACTTATCATGAATGCAATGAAGCTCACCATCCTCCATAAATTATTGTCTATTAGGATAAAAGTTGATGCGAGGAATATGCTCAGGCCAGGTTGATACCAATTCTTCTTCCTTCTTGTTCCTCTCCCTCCTCTTGTTTTTCTTCTTCTTCACCTTAGGAGGGAGTGGTTTGAGAGGAAGCTTCTCCACATATTCTGGTTTATCATTAGAAACAATGGGGGAAACTTGGGAGAAACTCTCCTTTTTATTGGTGGAAAAAAGAAGAGACATTTTTATGCTTTGGTAAAGTTCCCTCCTTTCTAATCTTACTTATGTAATAATTTTCATGGCAATTAACAACACAATAGAGATGGCATTTTTGCAAAGTGTTGTTCATTCCTAAGGCATTATCATCTAGCCAAGAAGTTTTTTCTAATAACTCTTCACACAGAAAAAATAACATAAGTTCATCATAAAGATCAGAAGTGATCATGTCATCACACAACTGGTTAACAATTATGTCTTGAAAGTACATGCATTGAAAATTAAAGTGACCCCTGATACGTCTCCAACGTATCTACTTTTCCAAACTCATTTGCCCTTGTTTTGGACTATACTTTGCATGATTTGAATGGAACTAACCTAGACTGACGCTCTTTTCAGCAGAATTGCCTTGGTGTTATTTTTGTGCAGAAATCAAAGTTCTCCAAACGTCCTGAAAATTTACGGGGAGCAGTTTTGGAAAATATAAAAAATACCTGCGCCAAGTTCCACCTCAGGGGGTGGGCCAGTGGGCCACAAGCCCCTGCTCCGCCACCACCCCCTGGTGGCGATGGGCAGGCTTGTGGGGCCCACAGGCACCTGCCGCCCCCAACTCCAACTCTATAAGTTGTCTTTCGTCCCAGAAAAAATAAAAAAGAGAAGTTTTCGTCGCGTTTTCTATAGGGAGGCGCCGCCACCTCCTGTTCTTCATCTGGAGGGCAGATCTGGAGTCCGTCTTGGGCTCCGGAGAGGGGAAATCGTCGCCATCGTCATCATCAACCTTCTTCCCTCTCCAATTCCATGAAGCTCTTCGTCGTTCGTGAGTAATCTATTCGTAGGCTCGCTGGACGGTGATGAGTAGGATGAGATCTATCATGTAATCGAGTTAGTTTTGATGGGGATTGATCCCTAGTATCCACCATGTTCTGAGATTTGATGTTGCTACTACTTTTCCATGCTTAATGCTTGTCACTAGGGCCCGAGTGCCATGATTTCAGATCTGAAATTATTATGTTGTCGCCAATATATGTGTGTTTTAGATCCGATCTTGCAAGTTGTAGTTACCTACTATGTGTTATGATCCGGGAACCCCGGAGTGACAATAACCGGAACCACTCCCGGTGATGATCATAGTTTGAGGAGTTCATGTGTTCACCAAGTGCTAATGCGTTGGTCCGGTTCTTTATTAAAAGGAGAACCTTAATATCCCGTAGTTTCCTTTTGGACCCCGCTGCCACGGGAGGGATGGACAATAGATGTCATGCAAGTTCTTTTCCCTAAGCACGTATGACGACACACGGAATGCATGCCTACATCACATTGACAAACGGGAGCTAGCCACATATCTCTCCGTGTTATAGTTGTTGCATGATGAATATCATCCAAACAAATCACCGACCCATTGCCTACGAGTTTGTCCTACTGCTGTTACTTGTCTTGCTCTGCTGCTGCTACTACTGTTGCTACTGTTGTTACTTGTCTTGCTCTGCTACTACTACTGTTGCTACTGATGTTACTTGTCTTGTTCTGTTGCTGTTGCTACTACTGTTGCTACTACTGTCGCTTGCTACTGTTGCTACTTGCTACTGCTGTCACTACTATTGTTCCTTGCCACTGCTATTGCTCGTTACACTGTCGTTACTCGCTACTTTGTTGTTACTGATGTGCTTGCAGATACTAATCTTTCAGGTGTGGTTGAATCTGACACATTCAGCTGCTAATACTTGAGAGTATTCTCTCACCTCCCGTCATGCGAATCAACAAATTTGGGTCGAATACTCTACCCTCGAAAACTGCTGCGAACCCACGCACTCATGGGCCATCAACAACATTCTTCCAGTTTCATTACCAGGGAGTGCTATCGGCATTCTTCTGGCATCGTTACAGGAGAAGGTTCGTTGTCATAAGAATTCGTCTAGCTAACACTAGAGATTGCAGGATCAACACCTTTCTGGCACTATTGCTGGGGAAGCACAGATGACGTCATCATTTTTCTGGCGCTGTTGCCGGGGAGGTATTGATATATTCTCTGAGTCACTTGGGATTTATATCTGCTGATCACTATGAAGAATCTGACGGATCCGAAGACCAAAGTCTTGCTCTCAACTATGAGGGGAGGTAAGGAATTGCCATCTAGCTCTGCACTTGATTCACCTTCAGTTATGAGTAAGTTTGCGACTTCACCTCCTGCTAGAAATCTTGATTTGTCGCCTGTGCTTGATGATGCTTGTGATACTACCGCTAGAGATGCCATGCTTGATACTATGCCTGATGATACAATGCTTGATAATATGCTTGATACTGCTAGAGATGCTATGCTTGATACTGCTTTGCCTGATGATGCTAGAGATGCTATTTTGCCTGATGATGCTATGCTTGATACTGCTAGAGATACTCCTTTGCCTGATGTTCCACTAGGAGTATTCCTTGATTCTCATATTGCTAGAGTTACTGTCAATGCTCGTGATGCTGCTGAAACTGCCAATACTATTGAGATAGAACATGCTTTTGCTCCTGCTAAATCTAGCTCTCCTGGATATGAATTGCCTGATATACCTGAGGGTTAAGTTATGGAGGGAGAGATAACTGAGGATTTTCTTGTGTGTAAGGATGCCTATGACGCTGAGAAATTAATTCTCAAGTGGAAGGAAAAATCTCGGGAAGTTAGGATGAAAAATGATCCGAAGTTTGCTACTTCGCCTATCTTTGTCACCGATAAGGATTATGAATTCTCTGTCGACCCTGAGATAATCTGTCTAGTCGAATCTGATCCTTTTCACGGTTATGAGTTTGAGACGGTCATATCCCATCTTGCCAAACTATCCGAAATAGCCAACCTTTTCACTAATGAGGAGAAGATCCGCCACTACTATATCCTTAAGTTGTTTCCTTTCTCTCTAAAGGATGATGCTAAAGCCTGATTCACCTCTCTTGCTCCTGGATGTGTGCGTAGTCCCCAGGAGATGGTCTATTACTTCTGTGAGAAATATTTCCCTGCCCATAAGAAGCAAGTTGCCTTGCAGGAAATATACAACTTTGCTCAACTCCAAGAAGAGAGTCTTCCACAAGCTTGGGGGAGGCTCGTCCAGCTACAGAATGCTTTGCCTGATCACCCTCTTAAGAAGAACGAGATACTTGATATCCTCTATAACGGACTTACCGATGCCTCTAGAGACTACCTAGATAGTTGTGTCGGTTGTGTTTTTAGGGAACGAACTGTAGAACAAGCTGAGACCCTACTGAATAACCTCTTGACCAACGATAATGCTTGGACTATTCCCGAACCACCTCCTAAGCCAACTCCTAAGAAAAGAGGTAATCTATTCCTCAGTCCCGAAGATATGCAAGAAGCCAAGAAATCTATGCAAGAGAAAGGCATTAGATCTGAAGATGTCAAAAATCTACCACCTATCGAAGAGATCCATGGTCTCGATAACCCGATACAGGTAGTAGAAGTGAATTCTCTGCGTAGGTTTGATGAGAGTGATATTCCTTTTGATAAACCTGCTAGCCTATGCTTTGATGAATTTGACAACTTTGTTGCCAAACAACAGAGTTTCAATGATTACGTTAGCAGACATTTGGAACAAAGTACTCGTATGCTTAGCCATTTAAGTGCTTGTGTAGACAGAAATGTCAATTCTCTAAAGCTTCTGAGTAAACATGCCTCTATGATTACTACTCAGGTAGAACAAGTACTTAAAGCTCAGAATGACCTGCTCAATGAATTAAATGACAACTCGGTCAGAGTCATTACTAGAGGACGCAAAATGACTCAGGAACCTTTGTATCCTGAAGGTCATCCTAAGAGAATTGATCAAGATTCTCAAGGAATCAATGTTGACACACCTAGTCATCCTAAGGAGAAGAAGAAGGATGATAGAAACCTGCACGCCAGTTCACCAAATACTATCACACCTGAAGAACCTAATGATATTTTTGCGTCTGATGCGGAAACACAATCTGGTGATGAACATGAACCTGGTGACAATATGGACAATGATTTTCATAATAATGCTCAACCTAGCCATGATGAGGATGTGGAGATTGAACCTACGGTTAATCCTGATAATCCACAACCTAAGAGATACGACAAGAATGACTTCACTCCTAGGAAGCATGGTAAAGAAAGGGGTCCATGGGTTCAGAGACCTATGCCCTTTCCTCCTAAGCCATCCAAGAAAAAGGATGATGAGGATTTTGAGCGCTTCGTTGAGATGATAAGACTCGTATTTCTGCACATGCGGTTAACTGGTATGCTCAAGATGTATCCGTATGCCAAGTACATGAAATATATCGTGACTAATAAACGGAAGATACCAGATCTTGAGATCTCCACCATGCTTGCCAATTACACTTTCAAAGGTGGAACTCCTAAGAAACTTGGTGATCCCGGAGTGCCCACTATACCTTGCTCTATTAAAGGAAACTACGTAAGAACTGCCTTATGTGACCTTGGAGCCGGTGTTAGTGTTATGCCGCTCTCTCTTTATCGTAGACTTGAGTTGGATAAGTTGACACCCACTGAAATTTCTCTGCAAATGGCCGACAAATCAACTGCTTTCCCTATCGGCATTTGCCAGGATGTGCCTGTTGTGGTTGCTAATACCACTATCTTAACAGACTTTGTTATCTTGGATATTCCCGAGGACGATGCCATGGCTATCATCCTCGCAAGACCCTTTTTAAACACTGCAGGGGCTGTTATAGATTGCAACAAAGGCAATGTCACTTTCCATGTCAACGGTAATGAGCACACAGTGCACTTTCCGAAGAGTACATTTATATCAAGTACATTGCATCAATGCTATCGAAAAGACTTCATCGATTCTCATTGGGAGCTTTGAATGCCCTATTCCTCGTGTCAAGATGAACTATGATTTGCTTGTCGGGGAGATCCATATCCCCATTGAGGTGACTTAGTGGCTATTCGAAAATTCTCCGTTCTCTCTTGTGATTCGATAATGTTTTGTCATAAGGACTTGATCAACCCCATTGACGGATTTCTTTCGATGACCATGAAACGGATGAATCAGAGAGTCACATACCTCAGTTTTGAGTTTTCCTTTTCTGTTACTTAGAAGAAAAATGACAGAATTAGTTTAGCTTTTCCTATTTTCTGTTCTAGCGTCCCGGAGAAAAATACCTCGAAAATAAAAGTTCTCCGATGGTCCTAAAAATTTAGTATGATTTTTCTGGAATTTTTGAAAATTTCTGGGCCTCAGAGCTGGTCAGGGGGCCTGACCAGTGGGCCACAAGCCCCCCCACCGCCACCTACCCCCTATACCACAAAGTTCACAAGTAAAAGGATAAAGGTCACATAATTCTCTAGCAATTTCATTTAAATCTCTAACTCAAGTGATTGTTCTTTCATGCTTATGTTGCTTACAATACTTCTCTTCTTCAATCATAGGCATTTCACAAGGTCTATCCACTCCACAAAAATTAACATGCTTATATAAAACTTCATTTCCAGGAATTGGATCATGCATGTTGCAATTATCATTAACAATTTCCTTTTCTTTGCAAAACTCTTTAAAAGGTTCATGATGCTTGATCCAATTCTCCTTAGGCATATTAAGATGTGAAGCAAAATATTTGAGGAAATCAACAAGGAGTTGAGAATCAAGCCCAAACTTAGCACTAAACTTATTAAAACTTGCAGTTTCAACAAAGGCCTTAATGCAATCATACTCATAATTTATACCTGACTCTTTACCTGTGTCGTTCTCCTAATCTTCAATATTGCGTTGAATTCTTTCAAGGAGTTCCCATTTAGCATCAATCCTTTCGTTTGTGAAAGAACCCATAGAGGAAGCATCGAGCAAGTCTTTATCCTATCGAGATAGCCTCGCATAGAAATTAGTAATAATCATATCTTTGGGGAGCCCATGGTTAGGACATTTTAGCATTGAAGTTTTCATTCTCCCCCAAGCTTGAGCTATGCTCTCTCCGTCATGAGGATATAAATTATAAACATAATTCCTATTCTCATGGACTTCATGAAGAGGATAAAACTTGAAGTAAAAGAGAGATTGGATCTCTTCTCAATCCCGTAGGTGAGAATCATCTAGTAGCCTATACCATTCCAATGCTTTTCCTTTCAGTGACAAGGCAAATAATTTCCTTATGACTCCATCTCTTGTTAAACCTGAAATCTTAAACAACTCACAAAGTTCTGCAAATTTCAACAAATGAATACTAGGATCGACTGTTCCATCTCCTGCATAACAATCTTTCCTAATTATTTCAATTATCCCAAGTGGTATTTCGAATGGGATACATTTAGTAGGTGGAGGAGACTTCTCTACCACTGATGTGGTAAAGCGGCCTTCCCCAAGCAGCGAACTAAGAGTGCAGTTTTCCATAAGCCTAACTAGTGAAAATAAAAACAAGAAACGAAAAGATTTAATTGCAAGATCTAAAGATATAATTTCAAGCACTCACTTCCCCAGCAACGGCGTCAGGAATAGCTTGATGTCTACGCACACTTCTATTCTTGTAGACTATGTTGGGCCTTCAAGCGCAGAGGTTTGTAGGACAGCAACAATTTCCCTCAAGTGGATGACCTAAGGTCTATCGAACTCACGGAAGTAGAGGTTGAAGATGGTCTCTCTCAAGCAACCCTGCAATTAAGAAACAAGAAGTCTCTTGTGTCCTCAACACACCTAATACAATGGTAAATTGGATAGGTGCACTAGTTCAACGAAGAGATGGTAAAATATGGATAATAGGTGTGGCAAAGCAAGGTAATATAAATCTGTAATAAAAAATACAACAAGGTAGTAAGTGACAAAAGTGAGCATAAACGATGTAACAATGGTGAGAAACAAGGCCTAGGCTTCATACTTTCACTAGTGGCAACTCCCAACAACATTAACATAGTCTAATCACATGATATTTCCACTAAAACATGCAATGGTGACATACTCGGAGGTCATTCCTTTGTGATCAAGAGAGGACGATAATTATGTAGGGCTACAAAAGCACACCTCAGAGTTCGTAGTTCTCATCTATGGATTTCCCAATGTCACCGCGGCCATCCAAAGAGAGTACCACAATCACCACAATGTATCTCAAGGATAGTCAAAGACAAGCACCAAAAGACTCTCAATCTTCAATCAATTCAAAAAAGAGGAAATCACTCATGAAAATATTCTTCTAATCCATGTCCAATAGACCGTTGTCACCATGGTCTCAGAGATTATGCTAGATAAGATCAAGTGAGTACATCAATCCAATACATAGAAGAAGGGGAAACATCATGGGATCACCCTAGATTAACATAGCCTATGATCACAATCAAGATCACATCATGGGAGAGAGAATTAACCACATAGCTACCGTAAAAGACCTCAGCCCCGAGGAGGAACTACTCCTGCTTCATGGAGGGAGGAAGCATCGTCGATGGAGATGAATCCGGGGGCACTTCCCCGTCCTGGCACGGTGCCGGCACAGGAATTCTGGTCCCCCGAAACTTGTTAGCAATGGCCGCGGAGATCAGAATTGCTTCTGGATAAAAGAGCTCCGGAATCAGGGTTTCCTATCGGAGAGGTAAATATAGGCCGAAGGAGAGCACCACAGAAGATGGACCCACCCAAGTGACCTGGTGGCGCGGCCAGGAGGGGGCCGCGCAGGGAGGTCGCCTGGGCAGACCGTGGCTCCCCTTTGGCCCACCTTGATGCTTCGTGAAGCTTCCGTCATGCAGATTTTTATATATTTTTTCGGCATTTTGGGGGCATTGTAAATTGGGGTAAAGGTCCCTGCAAAAAAGACATCAACAGACAGAAACTGGCACTGGGTGCACTGAGATAGTAGGTTAGTCCAAATATGTGTAAAAAGGTATGAAAGTAGCAAAACATATAACAATGTCACCCAAAAGAGCATCGAACAAGCAGAAATTATAGATACGTTTGGGACGTATGAGCAAGCAATGTGACTAAAGAGTTAGCCACGGGATCTTGTATTACGTAAAAAGTAAAGAGACTTGTCGGTAACGAGATTGAAATAGGTATGTCGATACCGACGATCGAATCTCGGGCAAGTAACATACCGAAGGACAAAGGGAATGACATACGGGATTGTGTGAATCCTTCACATAGAGGTTCAACCGATAAGATCATCGTAGAATATGTGGGATCCAATATGGACGTCCAGTTCCCGCTATTGGATATTGAGCGAAGAGTGTCTTGGTCATGTCTACATAGTTCTCGAACCCGAGGGTCTGCACACTTAAGGTTCGGTGACATTTTCGGTATAGTTGTATTATTAATGTTGGTAACCGAATGTTATTCAGAGTCCCGGATGAGATCCCGGACGTCATGAGTGTATCCGAAATGGTCCGGAAATGAAGATTGATATATAGGAATGTTGCATTTGGCTTCCGGAAAGATTTCGGGCATTATCGGTAAAGTACCGGGAGTGACGAATGGGTTCCGGGGTTTTACCGGGAGGGACCATCCACTAGGGAGAGGACCTAATAGGCTCATGGGTGGTGCACCAGCCCTTTGTGGGCTTGTGAGGCTAGTCCAATAAGCCTATTTCGGCTGAAGCAAAAATAAAAAGGAAAAAAGGAAAAAAGGAAGGAGGTGGACAAGATGGGAAGGACTCCTCCACCAAACCAAATTGGAGGAGGAATCCTCCCTCTTGGGCTCAGCCGAACCATCCTACTTGGAGTAGGAGGCAAGCCAGCCCTCCCTCTCGTTCCTCCTATATATAGTGGGGATTTGAGAGGGTTTTTGCACCCCAAGCCTTTGTGCAGCCCTCTCTCCCTCCACTACTTCGTGACATCCGTAGCTAGTTCGGTACGGCATGGCGAAGCCCTGCCGGAGTATCTCCAACATCATCACCGCCACGCCTCGTGCTGCCGAAGAATTCACCTACATCTTCGTATCTCTTGCCGGATCAAGAAGGCGGAGATCGTCATCGAGCTGTACGTGTGCTGAACGCGGAGGTGTCGTTCGTTCGGCGCTAGATCGGGACGGATCGTGGGATGGCGGCGATTTGGATCGCGAAGACGTTCCGCTACATCAACCGCGTTTCTTAACGTTTCCCGCTTAGCGATCTACAAGTGTATGTGGATCTGATCTCCCTCTCGTAGATGATCATCAGCATGATAGGTCTTCGTGTGTGTAGGATTTTTTTCCCCATGCAACGTTCCCCCAACATGTTGTTTTCTAAATTCGTGGGTTTTTAATTTTATATGAACCTTGTCAAACTTTTTTTTTAAAATTCATGTGTTTCAATATTTTGTAAATTCCTTTTAAATTTCACATTTTTCTTTTTTCCAAATAATTTATATTGGGTATATCCGTATATATGTATATGTTAAGTGTTGTACTAAAAGATGGTTCGAATAGTAATGTTTTCGGAAAATAGATGAAAAAGTAAGCTCGGTCTACTGGTTATTGTGCCATGGCCTACGGCCGTTTGAGTTGCACGCGAAGGTGGAATTCCCCTCCTCTCAAAATAACAATCAGAACCTAGTAGGTTGCCGAGCCGTCTCGCTGCGCGTCGCGGGCGAGCTTTCAGTTTGCCCTAAACCGTCTTCGCAAGTACTATAGGCTAGTTCTTTTGGACGGCTTAAAAGTAAGTTGCCTCTTTCCAGCTTAAAAAATACGTCTATTGATTTTGTTGAGACTTCTGGATTAGTTATCCCATAACAAACTTAGAAGCCTCAGTGAATATAAGAGACGACTTATGCAAAAAGCTAAGGAGGAGCCGACTTACTTTTTAAGCAACCAAAAGAACCGACCCTATGTGTATTAGTGCTATCCATGTCCGGTTTTGGTTTGATAAACGGAATTGACAGGGTTCTCAACCCAACAACGTATGGCAATATACTTTTACAACGCGACAACTATATCTAGCATTCAGCGAGACGATACGATTTCTCGTTGAAGTGTTTATAATTATTGGATCGACCCATTCACGCAGATTTAGAATAAATAGAGAAGCACAATGGGGGGGGGGGGGGGGTGCATGTATCGAACCATGGTTTGCTACGGTGTCACCTGCACTCCAAGTCAGTACACCCACGTTCAATTCGTGATAACTTTGTTTTCCATCGGTTTTTCGAGTTTCTTTTTCTGTTTTTGTTTTTGTTTTTTGCCTTTTTACTGGGTTATCTTCGTTTCCCCTGGTTTACTATATTTCCTCTTTTCTTCTCTTTTTCATTGTTTTTATCTAGTTTTTTTTTCTTACCATGTTTTCACTACCTTTTTCCTTTTGTTTCCATTGTCCAACACATAGTCAATATTTTTCCTATACTTATTTAAAAAATCTATTTTTTGAATGCATAGTAAAATATTCTAAATACTATTTACATTTCTAATACATGGTTGACAAAATTTCTCTACAAGTTTAAAATATTTCAAATACAGGTTTAACATTTTTTGAATACATGATCAACATTTCTAATATACACATTTAACATTTTAAAAGTAATCTGATTTATTTGGAACACATGGTAAAAAGAATTTCTATACACATTTAACATTTTAAAATGCAAGTTAAACATTGTTTTTAAAACATGGTCGACAGTTTTTCTATCCACATTTAATATTTTAAAATGTAAGTTAAATATATTTTTGAACACATGGTCACCATTTTTTCTATACACATTTCACATTCGAAAATGCAAGTTAAACATTTTTTAACACATCCTCAACATTTTTTCTATACACACATAACCTTTCTAAATGCAAGTATAATTTTTTTAATACGTGATCAACATTTTTTTGATACATGTTTAACATAGTTCAAATACAAGTTAAACTTTTTTGAATACATAATCAATATTTTTACTATAACATTTAACATTTTAAAAAGTAAGCTAAACATTTTTTTAACACATGGTCAAAAAAATCTACACACACTTAGAATTTTAAAATGCCAGTAAAACATTTTTATGACCTCATGGTCGTCATTTTTTCTGTGCACATTTAACATTTTCAAATGGAAGTTGAACATATTTTTGAACACATGGTCACCATTTTTTCTCTAAATATTTAACATTCCTAATTGCAAGTTAAACATTATTTGAATGAATGGTCACCATTTTTCCATACACATTTAATATTTTAAAATACAATTTAAACATTTTTTTGAACACACGTTCAACATCTTTTGTATAAATATTAAATATTTTTGTTTGAACACACGTTCAACATCTTTTGTATAAATATTAAATATTTTTGTTTGAACACACGTTCAACATTTTTTTCACAAATATTAATATTTTAAAATTGAAGTTAACCATTTGTTTGAACACATAGTCAACATTTTTTGTATACATATCTAACATTATCAAGTGCAAGTTAAACGTTTGTTTGAACACCAGGTCAATGATTTTTGTATATAAATCTGAAATTTTCAAATGCAAGTTAAACATTTGTTTGATTACATGATTAATATTTCTATATATATTTAACATTTCTTAAAGAGGTTTAACATTTTTGTATGCATTGTCAACATTTTGTATATACACATTTAACATTTTTAAGTAATTTTTTAAAATTTCTTCAAAGCTTGATTAACATTATTTTTAAATACATGCTCAACCATGTTCACAAATTTTATTCTTTTGTATAAATGATGAACAATTTTTTTATAAACATTATATAATTTTCAAATGCAAGATTAACATTTTCAAAACATTATGTTAAGTATATTTTTGTAATATATATGTCTATAATTTGAGAAAAAATGTGAAAAACCGAAAAGAAACATGAAAGTAAAACAGGAAAATGCGAGATCCTGTTGCCTGCAGCGGTCCTGGGCCAGCCCATCTGACGCTGCTGTGACTCGAGGGTTTCCACGAAATCACTAATTGAGGAGTGTTTCTTTTCAAGATCACTCTCACCTTTTCAGATTGTGATAAGGTACACAATGTATATGTATCACTTGTCGTAACCTGGAAGTTTTCTCTTTTTTCATAGATTTATATTTTTAAAATATTCTATCTCCTAAATCGTACGTCTAAATCTCGAATCATTTTCACCGTTTGGTTTCTCGCGTGTGAGATCTTCAAAACTAGATTCCATGTTGATAGGCCATAACGAACTTCTTTTTTAGAAAAAAAACCGGACGAAAAAACCGTGCCTATCACGATAGAAAAAATAGAAACCGTGTTTTTTTCCGTTTGTGCCTCTCGTGAAGTTAAATCATGCTTCTCGCGGGAAAAAACGCGTGCCTTTCATGAAAAAAAACAGAAACGCGTTTCTTTTTTACTTTTCGAAAGGCACGACCGTGCGTCTCACAAAAGTAAAACCGTGCCTCTCACGAAAATAATAGTCAGATAACACATTTTTTCCTTTACGTCTGTGCCTCTCACGAAAGCAAAATCATGCATTTCGCAAAAAAACCCAACAAAAACGTGTTCTTCTATGCAATTGTTTTTTGAAAAAATCATCCAAAAGCTAAGAAATAACGGTGAAAAATCAGAACACAAAAAAAGAGAACAATCTAAAAAAAATAAAAAAACATGCAAAATATAAAAATAATGAAATTTGAAGAGAACAATCAAAATGTGATACGTGATGACGGCTGAGAATGCGTCAAGTGACGACGGGTCAGAGTAATCGTTCAAAGGCTTCCGAGGAAGTGTTCCTCAACTACTTTTGGGTTTCCTAGGTCTCGTTAAAGTTGGACATTGGGTTGTTCGTTTCGCCTAGCGTCGTCGACCCTATGTAAAGAGCCCATCAAACTTCACGTACGTGGCTCGCCGTAGTCAGTTGCATGAGGATCACAACAGTATTCTTTGTTGTATTCTTTCTAGACTATTCATAATGAAAGTA
Organism: Hordeum vulgare subsp. vulgare; assembly: GCF_904849725.1. Lineage (NCBI taxonomy): Eukaryota > Viridiplantae > Streptophyta > Magnoliopsida > Poales > Poaceae > Hordeum > Hordeum vulgare. The sequence continues at coordinate 607,234,418 of NC_058519.1, read as the reverse complement.
AATATAAATAGTAACATATATGTCACCTAAGTAAAAAATATGATGTGTCAACTAAATAATGAGAAGAAAGAGAAATTAAGTAACTTAGCTAGTTACTCATACTATGATGAATAACATAACGCATACAAAGGTAAGATGAATCTATAAATTAATAAGTAAAAGACTCATTATTACTATCTTATGTTACTATTCACTGTGGAGGTAATAACTTAGACTAGTAACATATGTATATGAGTAGTCTATATGTTACTCTTCATTATGAATAGTCTAATCTCTAGTCTAGTTCTCTCCCATGTGTCCCATGTGTCCCTGTGACTCTGCGTGCGCGACCATGCTGATGTGCCATTGAACGCGACCTTTCTCACGCGTCCACCACAGTGCACGCAGCACGACACGACATGGGGCACTACCTACTCCATTCGTTTTTAAATATAATTTTTAAATTTTTTACTAGAAAACTACATACGAATATATAGACAAATTTTAGAGTATAGATACACTTATTTTGCTTTGTGCATAGTTTTTTTATAAAATCTTTAAAAAAAATACTTAGAGCATCTTCAGCCACGACTTGCAAATTCGGGCCCTCAAACGTCCGCGGACGCGTCCGACAGTGACCAAGTATGTGTTCCTATTAATCCGTTTGTGCGGCGACACTCCTCACTTTCTTTCTCATATGTCTGTTTAATTGCATGTAGTTGGTGAAGGAGAAGAGAGGGGAAGAAAAGAATGAATAAACGAAAGAAAAGGTTGCTTCGGGATAGGGTCGCGTCATATATGACGGAGTGGCCAGACATGCCCAAACGCGTTCGCGACCAAACGCGTCCGCGAGTCCTCGTATTTTTTTCATATTTGAGATGGGTATAAGGGTTCGCGGACAGATCAGACATATAGGGATAATATGAGAGATATGATTGAGTCACTTTTTCACTGTTCTCTCATGTCCGGTCACGGATGAAACGCATCCGTAAACATATAAAGGGTTATTTAAAGGGTTTGGATGTAGACATTGTTATATTTAAGAATCGAAGAGAGTATAGTACATGGAAGACTTTCCCAGAAAAAAATAGTACATGGAAGACACATGGATGGATAGCACGCCCGTCGGAGGACCAACGCAAGTCGCAAGGATTACCACGTCCGTTCTACTCCTACGACCGACCTAACCCGATCACATATTTGGCGTGGAAATATTTGGGATGCTCGTAACAAACTCAGACAAGAAAATATTCACCATCATCCGTCTAGTCTTGCTCTAAAAATCAAAGCATATGTTGACATGATTGTGAAGCACTTGTTCATTACCAGACCTAACCATATGCGTGAACCCTCTTCAACAGCATCTTGGGTTCCGCCGCCGGCGGGTAAGGTGATGATAAACGTTGATGTTGCTCTCTTTATCAATACCAGGAGTATAGGGGCAGGTGTAGTGATGCGAGATCATTTGGACGCTTGCATTGTTTTCTATGGTATTGGTGTTCCTGAAGTTTTCAATCCTGAGCTAGCTGAGGCAATTGCTATTAAGAGAGGCTTGCTTTTTTGCTTTGAGTGAAGGTCTTTAGGAGGTTTTTCTCGCTTCAGATTGTTTGACGCTGATTCAGCGTATCAATTCGTTAGACATGGATCGATCTTTTTGTGGTCGTGTGATTCAAGACATCAAGCATCTTAGAACTTCTTTCAGTACTTGTTCTATATTTCATGTGCGTCGAGAGCAAAATGTTTGTGCACATTTGTTGGCTAGATCTTGTAATCAGCTAGGGTATCATGTTTGGCGTGGTGTGTCTCCCGAATGCATCCGGGAATCTATTTGTATGGACATTATGTCATAATTTATAAAATGGGTGGGTTATAAAAAAAAAACCCGATCGCGGGTAGAGAGCGGTTGCGTGATCGCGGCGCGCACTCGCCTGGGCGCACATGCCCCTCCCCGGTCCTGCCGGGCGTTGCGAAACCGCCTGCACCACGCACGGCCGTGCAGTGCCCACCACCGACCGCGGCCGGACACTTGCCGCCGCCCGCCGGTAGGTACCACGCGTCCATCCACCCGATCGATTCCACTGCCCATGCACTGCATGCATGCATCCATGGATGGATAAGCCCCAACCGTAGCCCAAATGGCCCAAAGCCATAGCTATCCGATGCTTCGCTTTCCGTCGCATGATGCGTCCTCGTCCCGTCATCCCGTCCACCCGTCCTGCACCTGCACCAGGAACAAAGAGGGAAAGAAAGAAAGGGAGCATCCTGAATCCTGGACCGTCCGTGCCGAACCATACACACACAGAGAGGGAGAGGGAGATACGAGCCTGACGTATAGCTGATAGCCTGGTACCATCCTCAAGGTGCAAAATTGACAAATTTGACCTAGGAGCCAAACTATTACACAAATTGAATTATGTTTGAAAAAAATTCATCCAGCTGGTCCTTTTGTGTGGCGTCCGACAGTCAGGTGTCACACTACACTGTATAACACCTTTGTCTTAGACGCCACACAGTGTATGTGGGGCCTATGCCTTAGGCGTCACAGTAGGTCTCAGACGTCACACAACGTGGTGTGACGCCTAAGACAAAAGCATCACATAAAAGGGTCAGCTGGATGAATATTTTTTCGAACGTAATTCAGTTTATGAATTAGTTTGGTTTTTGGGCCAAATTTGTCAGTTTTGCCCACCCCGCACGGACCGAGTTAACTGAACCGGATGCTGCCGCGTCGTGTACTTCCAAGCCAAGGCCACAAACACAGCAAGTTCAGGCACGGGCCCACGGTCAGCAAGGGCTTACCACAGCCTGTTCCTCCACCAACTACGGAGGCTTTGCGCGGGCAGATCCAGCCAGCGTCAGTGCATCATTGTACTTTCTCCTCCTCCTTAAGTAAGCCTGCATGACCAGGGGCAGCGAACCGTGTCCCCTTGCGTCTCAACACGCCAAAGCAAGTCGAAAAGAGGAAGCACGAATGCCCATCTGTGCCCCGAATGCTCCCATAACCCGCCCATCAAAAGAAAAGAAAAAAAGATGCTTGCTCGTCGGAGGATTGCGCATGAAGCTTTGCCCCGGATCGGGGCTTGCCTCCACCATGAAGCAACACGCGTGACCCTGCTGACAACCCTACCCGTCCATGTGATCCATCCAAAGATCGATTGGATATTTAAGGGTCCGTCTAGCATTCGATTAAACATTTAAATGTCCGTCTAAAACTCAATCGATTGAGATTTAACGAAGTCTCAACCGATGAGGGCCAACAAGACGAATACTTCAATCTGTAGGTCAAAATGTTGCAAAAGTTGGCATAAAATGTTGCAAAAGCCGAGTGTGTTTTATCAAGCCCGAACATTTAAACATCAAGTAAAGACCATCTCATCTACAACTACTACTAGTTCGGAGGTTTATTCAGAGAACTGACGGTAAATTGATAGCCAAAAATGGAAGATTATTTCAACAGTAAGTGCGCGGGAAACAGTCAACGATGTCGTGCATGACCATCGAGGCTATAGAAAACTTGGTAGTACAGTTCCGGCCGATACACGGCAAAACCCAGAAAAAACGTTGTGAAATTAAAGAAAGGAAATTAAAGGAGTAGTGTTTCGTTCCTGCTGCACGACGATCCATACAAAATGAGCAAGCAAGCTGCAGTCGGCTCACAGACACATTCGATCGGGTCGGCCGGTTCGCTCATCTGTGATGATTTGAGGACGTCCGTCGTGACCACGGCAAATCAGCAGAGATCAGGCCGGCCGACGCCGTTCACCGGGAGTATATACCGTTGGGCGAGCGGGAGCCGGCGGTGGTGCCAGAGAAGTCGGAGCTGGTGACCGGCATGGAGATGGACAGCTTGGTGGCTGAGAAGGCGTTGCTGTTGTTGTTGGCGTCGTGGTCTTGCAGCTCCGGCCACGAGTCCCTGTCCTTGGGCCACTCGTCGAAGAAGGGCCGCAGCGTCTGGTTCTCCTGCTTCACCGCAGCCGAGTCGTCGTCGAAGTCGCCGCCGCCGCCGAAGAAGGACAGTGGCTCCCTCTCAGTCTTGGCCAGCGAGCAGATCGCGCTCTGGTCCAGGTCGCTCAGCGTGCCCAGCATGGGGTAGCTGGAGAGCGAGAATGCCGAGGCCTGGGACGGCATCAGGCGCCACGAGTAGTTGTCCATGGCGGTGTCCATGGCCGCGGTGATGAACTGGTTGTGCTCCTCGATCGCCGACGTCCTCACTCCATAGGCAGAATACCTGAATTTGCACAAGTTAGCTCAGATGATGGGGCTCTTCTCACTGTGCTGAAGTTCTATTTCTGAAACTTATTGGACAGCAATGATCTTGGATATACGGTATGCTTCACGTTACCTCTAAACTTGTCTACTAGGAGTAGTAGACAAAACAAAAGGGACATGCTAGCAATTGTTGCTGCACATTTTAAAGCAGGAGCTCGTGACAGGAGAAAAACAAAACAAAACAAAAATAGGAAGCCAGACATCCAAGCAAACATGATTGGCAGAAATGCAGCATCATGCATGTGCTGACTGCCCCGCAGGTAACCCTACTACTACAATGACAGAGCTTGGGCAAAGGGACATTGCTGGTAACTCATCACAAAGTTCTGATGAAACTAAAAATAAAAGCTAGAGGATGGATTGCAAAAGGTGATGGGCTTCAATAATCATGCTAGCCTTTTCAGATGGTTTCAGGCGTAGAATGAGATGAGGCGTCCCCGACGAGAAAGGCAGAAACAGGTAAGTTTTGCTGGAGCAGAACAGGCGTTATTTTTTCTAAGTGCAGACCCAAACAAGAGGAAAGAAACAGGGTTCAGCAGAGGGAAAAAGGAGCAAAATAAATGCCAGGCCTAAGATGGAGCAGGAACAGAGAGCAGGCTCTGAGCATAAAACTCAGATAAAGTTCTATGCGTGTGAATCTAGTTTAGAACACTCTGCTCTGAACTTGCATCAGAGCAGAGCAGAGCACCTCTCTGTTTCGCAATCTTCCCAGGCTAAGGAAGCATGGCCAGAAACTGCAAAGCAAGCAATTACCTAAGCGAGCACAGATCATACTAACAGTGTCAGAAGAGCACTGGTACTAGTCTGATCAACACATGCTCTACTGTCTACTGATGCAATCAAGCACAAAAATGGGAACATCGCATGTTATCGGCCACCTCAACGCCCCTGACACCAACGACTAGGTTAAAAAAAAAAACTAATCAACACGACGGCAGCAGAGTATATGCAGAGAAGAGGTCACCTGAAATCTTTGTTTCCGGCAGCACCGGCGGTCGTCGCGTAAGGCGCAGCAGTGTCCATGTGCAGCTGAGCAGACCCCAGGGCGAAGGAGCCACCGCCAGTGGCGATCGCCGGATACGGCGAGTGGTTGTGGAAGGCGGCGGTGGCGTGCTGCTGGGACTGGGAGTGGGAGCTGGCGACGAGCTGCGTTTCCACAGGCTTTCTTGAACGGTTGCGGCCGCGGTGCATGTGGCGCTCGCAGTACTTGGAGTCCTGAGCGGCCTCCTTGGAGCACCGCCACTTCTTGCCGTCCGTCCGCCGGCACCGCCCCGGCTCCGGATCCAGCTTCTTCCCGAAGTAGGACCCGTACCCAACTGCAAACAACGAAAAACACCCACGTCAAGAATGCTTTTTCATGATAAATACCCCATACATCTGTACGCACTTGGAATGTGTCGGTGCTCATCCGGAGGGACCAAGAAATCAACTCAGGAGGAGACGCGAGATCGGAAGAACGGAGACGCGTCCAGTCCAAGGCCGTAGCAGGTAGCAATCAATCATGACGCCGGCCGGCCGGAGGGACGGACGAAGGCGGTCGTCCTCGTCCTGGATCTATCTGTGTGCCCACCCCACCAAACCAATCATTTACCCCGCAAGAAGGAAGGAACGAAGGAAGGAAGGACGTATGCGAAATAATTTCCGGGGAAAGGAGGAGCTGTGCGTGGTTGATTGCCGATCTTTTTCGTCGGGGGTCCATGTGATGCGATGCAGGATGGATCGGTGAGATCGGCCGTGGCAGGACATGACCAGCGAGCGAGCGAGTGAATGCGTGGGTGAGGCTCCCAACAACCAGACAGGAATAACCCCCTTGCCACGGAAGGACCAATGGAAACTAACCCAAGACTCGACTAGCGCCATCTAATCAAATCATAGCACATGACATGACATGAGAATGAAATCCCAAGTAAATTAAAAGACCCGGCGAGGCAGGGGATGCTTGCTGGATGGTGGTAGGTGGTGATGGTAGGAGCAAATCTTTGAACAGGGGCACGAGGCTTGCTCGGATTAGAATAATGAGACTTTTGCTCGGCCAAATCCGGGGAGGGATTAACAAATGACCGGAGCAATTAACAAAGAGATGGGAATCATGGGATGGGGGTCGAGCACACCTGAATCTCTCGATCCCAATAAACAAGCCGGGCAAATCGCATGGCGAATGCAAAAGCAAGTGCTCGATCCGAATAAACAACCGGGCAAATCGCATGGCGAATGCAAAAAAGCAAGTACTACTCCTGGCCGGGGTAGGAGGAGGAAGGGATGGGGTACGTACGGGCGTGGTGGTGGTAGAAGCGCGAGGCGAGGGTCTCGAAGCCGCGGCGGATGGGGAGGAGGAGGTCCTGCGGGACGGGGACGCCGGCGACGAGGTACTTGTAGATGAGCGCCTGCTGCTCCAGCTCCTCGTACTGCGCCGCCGTGAAGGGCGCCGGCCTCGCCGCCCACCGCGCGCCGCTCATCGCGTGCTGCTGCTGCTGCTGCTGAGGATGAGGATGCTGATGCGCCGCCTCCTCCCCTACCCTGCACACACGGAACACAACACAGGCGCCGGAGACGGTCACCGCATTAGCGAACCCCTCGAGCTAAGATGGAAGCAGATACGAAGAAAGAAGTGAGGCGGTTGGCCGGCCGGCCGGCCGGCTTACGAGTAGAGAGGGGAGGAGCGGCAGAAGGGGAAGATGGGGGAGGAGCGGTGGTGGTCGGCTGCCGGCGACAGGGAGGCAAAGGGCATCGCCATATATGCTTCTCCCTCCCTCTCTCTCTCCTCTGCTGCGGCTGCGGCTGCGGCTGCTGCTTGGCTCCGGTCCGGTCCGGGGCTGGGCTGGCCTCTCTTTTAATGTGCCGTGCTTTTGCCTTTTACTACTACTTGCCTGGTGGCGCTGTGTGTGTCTCTTTCCCCTCGCTGCGCAGGGCTCGATCTGCCTGGTGAGACTCACACGACGACGGGGTGGATATATAGCGTGAAGCGCTGGCGATGGGCGCAGCAGCGGCAGCACCGTGTGGGGGGTGAGGCCGACACCGTAGGCTTCCAGCTTACAGAGGCACAACGAGCGGCAAAAATTTCGTGTTTTGACCATTTGTCAAAAGTTTAGCAGGATGCGATCCTGCTTCGAAATTTTTTCGGGATTTGACCGTTTTTCATTGTTACACAGGTTGGCGATAGGTTTATAGGTATCTGACAGTCGAGTAACAACAGCGGCCGTCAACTGCCAGCCGAAGGGCTCACGTGGCGTAACGGCCGTACCGCCAAGTATAAGACGATAGGATGCAAGACCTTACCATTAGGAACTATGGCGGTAGGAGTCTGACCTCGTGTGTAAAGTTGTTGTAACGGGAATTCGTTTATATAATGGTAGGGTTTCACATTCTACCGTCAAGGTGTATGACGGTAGGGTCTGAAAAACTTATTTGAACTTTATAGTTTCAATTCAAGCGAAAATTGCTTTTGAAGACCGAGCTTCATGGAGGCCTTTTTACAAAATTCAGAATTTGCCAAAATACATATTTTTTATAATTCTAAAAAAAAGTACACACATACATGGAGTCATAATGTACATGTGTGTAAATTTTCAGGACAAATCTGTTAAAGTGAGGGCTGTGTAGAAAAAGATAAATCTGAGGCACTTTATAACTTCAGTTGGAGGGTGTGGAATTATCTTCAGATCTCATGGCCTGCTAGTGACAATATGGCTGAGATTGCTTTTGCTGCCACACGGGACTTCCAAAAACCTTTCTTTGCTGAGATTGTGTTCATGACCTGTTGGAACATCTGGACTGTTAGAAATGATAGAGTCTTCAGGAATATCAGGCCCTCTTTCAGGAGGTGGAGAGCCACTTTTATCCATAATATGTCTCTTTAGCTCATAGGATTAAAGTTAAGTTTAAGGATGATATGCTTAGATGGATCTCCTTTTTACCTCCTTGAGGTGAGTCTTGTACTTTTCTACATCTGTACTTTTTTAGTTCCTTTTCTCTTTTTACCTCATGCGTATATATTGTATAAGTTTTGGGAATAAAAGTTTTTGCCGTGGGGTGTTACCCTTACAGTTCCAAGTCAAAAATAATAATGATACTATTCATCCTTAAAATCCAAAAAATTGACTTTTTTGTAGAGGTTGCATTTAAACGTATTTTATCCTGAATTTTTACACACATATACATTTCATCCTTGTATAGTTGCTTATCTTTTTTTGGATTTTTTTCAGTTTAGAAAGTTTGAAGTTTGAATTTGTTTTCAAATAATATGCTTCATGGAGTTGGGTCACCAAGACGCCATACTCTCCATGTGCCAATTCAAGAAATTTGGCACAACAATTCAATAGTTGGCAAATGAAAAGTATGCAGATCACACACATTTTAGTATGCATCACACCTCGAAAGATACTTCATTTGCACACAAAGAACAAATAGTTCATCACACTGAACATATCAAACCGGTTTACATTGTCACACATAACAAATTGGCAGCAACTAGTTTAACACAGCAAAGACCAACTAGTTCGACAATACTAAGTAGTTCTGAATCATAGCCAACACGAATAACAAATAGTGTTACAGCATATCTCCCCATATGTGGTTTGGTAATTGATGACAATTCCTATGGACTAATGGTTGCCTTAAGTTATATTTATATGATTTGTCCATAGGCACTTCTTGAAGTCCATCTGTTGGGTTCAAGGAGTTATATGATGACCAAGGTGGTATTCAAGGTATTATCCAAAGAATGGTCATAGAGACACAAGGTTGATCCAGATCGTCAGACAAAGAGTAAATCAAGATGATCAACACACAAAGCGTACAAGATGTACCGACGGGGATCAAGTGATCCCATGGTATGGTAACCATTTTTCATTACGTGTTTGTGTACTAACCCATGGTCTTTATGAGAGTTCTATGTGGGGTTAGGTGTGTTTCCATGGGCTTGCGTCAAGAGGAAGATCTCATACAACCCATGGAGAATTATGTCAAGTGGTGATCGTCATCAAGATTGCGATGTGCAAGTTTAAGTGGATCATCACGAAGATATCATGCTTGAAGCTTGTCGTCCATTGTGGTGGCAATGGACTTGTGAAGATATCTTGAAGAGTGGCTCACCCATAGTGTGTATGTGTGACATCCCGAGACCGACGCTCGAGAAGATTCCCTCCTTTATTCCGTTTCCGTCGTGTGGCTATTTTATTTTGTTGGTTGCATCGTCATTTAGTTTGCATCATGGCATCTTGCATCATCTGTTGCGTGTGTGTGTTCTGAGTTATGAGTGCTTCAAATGCTCTCAGAGTCTTTAGTGCGATAGGAAACTCCCCTCTCCTCTCCTAATTCTTTTGAGGCAATTCCAGTTTCTAATTTTGCCCAAATAAAATGTTCCTCCTCTTTCAAAAAAATACTCCCTCTTATTTGGGGCAACCCTCTGGTTAATTTTTCGCCTTTTGTTTTATTTAAAACCAGCGCCTAATTTTATCTAAAAAAAGGGGTTTGATTTTTGTTCTTCAAAAATGCCCAGTCTATTTTTTTATAGTTGGAGCATGTTTTAAGGAGCCCAAAGGTATTTTTGTTTTAGTTAAATTCTTCTTCTTTTGGTTGTGGTATTTTCTTTTTATAGCGGCTATTTTTTTATTTTGTGCAAGGCATTTTTTTTATTAGTGGGAGAGAGAGAAGCCCAGCCTGTAGCGAGCTGGGCCAACGCCGAGACGGCCCGCCGAACCCTAGCGCTAAGGAGCGAGCTCCTCGCTCGTTTCCCTCGTGCCGCCGCCAACCCCTTCCTTTCCCCGTCTCGTTCTCCTCGTTCCTCTTCTCCCCATCGTTCCCTCCAGCGCCGCCATGCATGGTGCCCAGGAGCTCGTGCCCGAAGCACACCAGCGCCGTTGCCCGAAGCCATGCAACGCTCTGCTCATCCTCTACGACCCCCCCCCTTTCCTCTCTTTCCCATCTCATCTCTCTTCTCATCCTGTTCAGTAGGTCGCCGTGGTGACCGAGCTTCGCCTGTCGCCGGGAACCAGCTCCCTCGGCCGGGTTCACCCGAGCCCTGCTCGTCGTCGCCTTGGCCTCCCGCCGGCCGCGCCGCCCTAGCCCCTGCCGGAGTCGCCACGCCGTCGAGCCGCGCGTGGGGTCCTCCGTTGCCGAGTCGTTGTGCTGCTGCTCGCCCCGCGCTAGGCTGCTGCTAGTTTGCTGTGCATGTTGTTGCTGCCGATGCAAGCTGGCTTGCATCTTGTTGCTGCCGTTTTTTGCCTTGCCGTTGATGATGCTTGTGCCGTTGCTCGCCTGATGCCGTGCCTTTTGCTGTTGCTGTGCATGCTGTCGGCTGATGCCTGTAGTATTAGCTCGTTGCCTATGGCTGACGCTATTCTTGCTGCGATGCCTGCTTGCTGCTTGGGTCGCTTTGCTGTTGCTAATAGTTGCTTTGCTGCTAGATGCTGCTGCCGGTTGTAGGTGCCGCTGCCAAGCTTGCTGCTGCCATGTGCTGCTGTGCTGCTGCTGTCGTGCCAGCCGCTGCCTGTTGGCCGAGGTTGTTGCTAGTAGAAGCATGTAGCTAGCGGCTATATCTAGTAGTTGTTAGTTGCTTTTGCTATTAAATGCTAGGCTTGGTTGCTGTGCTGCTTGCCGTTGTCTGCCGGTGCCGATGCATTTGGTGTGGTGCCGCATGCGTCGCCGCGTGCGCCGTTCCCCTCCGTCGAGGAACCGACAAGATCACCGTGCACCATGTCGTCCTCGACGACCCCGACCATCTTCGGAACGAGTTCGACTACCGTCGCCGAAGACCGTGTACCGACGACAAGAGAACGACTACCATCGACGAGACCGAGTAGCACTACTTCCACGACGACCACGACGACAACTACTTCCACGACGACCACGTCGACAACTACTTCCACGACGTCCGCTACGACCCGATCCCCTCCGATTCGCAGGCGTCCAAGGTATAACGATGAGACGTGGCCGAGGACCGTATGCATGTGTTGTATGAGTTGAATGTATGATTGCACCGTATGTATGCCCGTTGCACGTTGTCTTCTTTCGTCGTGCCTCGACACATGGGAACCCGAGATACGGGATCACCCCATTCTTTATGTAGCGTTCCCGCACACGCTTCCAGATCGTGGCACCGATATCCCGTTGAGTATCGGGATAGGAACGTTGCCGTGGCATCGTTTCCGTCTTGCCGCCATAGTTTCCCTTTCGCTCGCCGTGGCGACACCTGCTTCTTTCTCTGGTTGGCTATGTTACTGCTTGCTTAACCTTGTAGTTAGCGTTGCTAGTTGCAAGTGCAGATGCTTCCATGTGATAACATGGGTTCCTTGTCATATCACCCTATTAAATGCTATTTAAATTTAATGGACCTATATACTTGGCAAAAGGTGGAAGGCTCGGCCTTTTCTAGCCTGGTGTTTTGTTCCACCTTTGCCCCCTTAGTTTCGTCTACCGGTGTTATGTTCCATAAATGAGCGCTCCTAACACGATCGGGTTGTTATGGGGACCCCCTTGATAATTCGTTTTAGTTTAAAGCTGGTCTGGCAGGGCCCAACTTTGGTACTACATTTGCCTTATAACTAATGAACTGGATAGGGAGTAATTAACCCGAGGACAATTTAATCAACCCCCGGGCCACTGCTCCTCATGAGTGTTGGTCCAAAATGGACAGACTGCGGGGCCACCACGGGGCAACTCGAGGTTTGGTACCTGTAGGCTTTTCCATCCGCCGTGTCCTGAGAACGAGGTACGCGACTCCTATCGGGTTCGTCGACACGTCGGGCGGCCTTGCTGGATTAGTTTTACCTTTGACGGAATATCTTGTGCATCGGGATTCCGGTGATGCTTTGGGTAATCTCAGGGTTGAGGTTTTCCACTAGGGAATCCAACGAGATCGCGAACTTCGTGATTGAGGATTTCTATGCGGCTTGTGGTAATTTGCGATGGACTAGTTGGAGCACCCCTGCAGGGTTAAATCTTTCGGAAAGCCGTGCCCGCGGTTATGTGGCAACGTGGAAATTTTGTTTAACATAGGTTAAATAAGTAGTTCACGTCCGTTATGCGTAGATCTCCCCCCTCTTATTTCTTGTACTCGTAAGTTAGCCACCAAATATATGCTTAGCCGCTGCTGCAACCTCACCACTTAACCATACCTCACCTAATAAGCCTTAATAGTCTTGATACCTTTGGAAATGAAATTGTTGAGTCCCCTCTGGCTCACAGATTACTACAACACCAGTTGCAGGTACAGGTAAAGGTTATTGACGCGAGCGCGTTGATTGTTCATTTGGAGTTGCATCTTCTTCTTCTTCTTCATCGATCTAGGATGGGTTCCAGGCCGGCAGCCTGGGATAGCAACGATGGACGTCGTTCTTCTTTTGTCATTTGTTTTCGTCCGTAGTCGGACCCTGCTCTTCTTCATGATGTTTATGTAATGTACTGATGTGACTCTGATGTAGCTTGTGGCGAGTGTAAGCCAATTCTATATATATATCTCTTCTTTTCAGTACATGTACTTGTAACGATATCCATTCTTGCGACACGATGAGATGCGCTTCTATCCCTCACGAGGCCTTCGTGCCAAATTGAGGATAGGGTCGCATCTTGGGCGTGACAGTATGGGGGAGCAATCAACTAGTCTTCATCAAGCCAACGCAATCAAGAAAGGTGGTCCATCTTGAGGAAGCCAAGATCATCGTCATCTAGCTCAAGAGGACGTGGTGCAAGGTATCGGTTTGCCCTTGATAGGTTTTATGTTTTAGGATAGATTGTCGTACTGTCAAGGGGGGCTTTGAAGTTAGTATCTTGATCGTATCGTTCGTTGAAAGCTCAAACCATTTGCATCCTTGCATCATACTTCTCGGTTCTTGTTTGGTGTTTCTCTTTGTGATTTTTAGAGCTTATGGTCATCTTCATGACAAGCTCAAGTTCGTCGAAAACGGAGTCCATATGCATCTTCTATGATGTTTTCGATGTTGGGAATTTTTACAGGTCTTATTCGAAGAAGGGTTCTCACCATTTTATTATGGGCCTTCTCTCACTTTCTTATTATTGATATTTCTATTAAGATTGTGTTATCCCATGTCGTTAGCTTTCCAACAAACTTGGTTTCGTTGAATTCGGAGTCCGTATGCGAAAGTTAAGGCAGTTTGTGTGGCGAGCAGTAGTACCGCTTGTGCCGAGCGGTAGTACCGCTCCCACAAGCGGTAGTACCGCTCCGTTGGACTTTATTTGCGCATCCTTTTTGCCTTGGCATGGCTGGTGAACCTACCGAGCGGTAGTACGGCTCCGTCGGACTCTATTTGCGCATCTTTGCCTCAGCATGGCTAGTGAACCTACCACTACCGCTCCCATGAGCGGTAGTACCGCTCTGTGCGGGCTGTGAAGCATAACGGTTGGTTTTTTCCCACCTATAAATGGGGGTCTTCTTCCCCATTGAACCTTATCTCTTTAGCTCATGTTCTTTCTCCATTGTTGACCTTCTTCGAGCTTGCTAACTCTCAATCCCTCCAATGATTCTTGCTAGTTCTTGAGGGACAAGAGAGAGGAGATCTAGATCCACATCTACACCAATCACTTTCTCCTCTATGTGAGGGGAACCCCTTGGATCCTGATCTTCGAGTTCTTTGTGAGCTCCTTGTTCTTCCTCTCATATTTTTCCATAGCTTTTGTTGTTGTGGGGGGATTTGAGTGTGAGGGACTTGTCCACTTTGTGTGTTCTTGCCATTGCATTTGGTGCATAGGTTTGAGTTCTCCACGATGATACGTGGAAGTGAAGTTTGAGAAGCTTATTACCTTTTGGTACTTAGTACCCTAGAGATTGTTCTTCGTGGATGCTTTGGCGTCCTAGAAGCTTGGTGGTGTCTCGGAGCTCAATCATTATGGTGTAAAGCTCCGGGCAAGCGTTAGGGTCTCCAATTAGGTTGTAGAGATTTCCCCGAGCAATTTGTACGGGTACCGGTGACCGCCTCCAAGGTTTGCCATTTGTACGGGTTCGGTGACCGCCCTCAAGGGTCCCTTAGTGGAATTACGACATCTTTCATTATGCGGGGGCGTGAGGATATTACGGTGGCCTTAGTGGCATCTTGGGGAGCGTTGTGCCTACACACCGCTCCAACGGAGATTACCATCCGCAAGGCTGTGAACTTCGGGATACATCATCGTCTCCAAGTGCCCCGTTTATCTCTTACCCGAACCCTTTATATATGCACTTTACCCTGTGATAGCCATATTGTTTCTTGTCATATATCTTGCTATCACTTAGTTGTTTAATCTTGCTTAGCATAAGTTGTTGGTGCACATAGGTGAGCCTAGTTGTTTTAGGTTTTGTGCTTGATAAATTAACCGTTAGTTTTATTCTGCATTTGTTCAAGCCTAAACCGTAATTATTTTAAAGCGCCTATTCACCCCCCCCCCTCTAGGCGACATCCACGTCCTTTCAAATGGTATCAGAGCTAAGTCTCTCTTTATTAGGTTTAACCACCTAGAGAGTAAAGATGTCGACTAGGGGTTTATGATTCACTACACTCTTAGTTTCGATGGCAGAAATTTTGATGTTTGGGTAATTCGCATGCTTAATCACTTTCGGGGCTTGGACCCAAATTTAGAGCGTATTCTAGATATGGGTTTTTCTCCTCCAAAAGATTCTCAAAATATATCTTTAGAGGATGAGAAAAACTCTTATCTTGATGCTCAAGCTTCTAATGTGCTTTTTGATGCTTTGAGCAATGTAGTTATAATTCAACTCATGCCATTCCGGGATGCTCATGAGTTGTGGACAAAGCTTCAAGATAAATATGGTACGTCCAAGATTTGTGGGAATGATTGTTCTCCCTCCACCTCCGGTCGTGTTGTCTTCTCAACTTCATCTACTTCACCTACATGTGGATTGCCACAAGGTAATGATATGGTGAGTAGTGGAGATCGTTGCAATGATGATAGTGGGCTTATTGTTGATGATCCTTCATCACTATATTATTGCAATGCTTCTTCTTTGGGCATTAACACTTTGAGCACTGTAAATGTTTTACATGCTTGTGTTGATACTCCGTGCATATCATGTAAAAACTGCTTGACTAAATCTCATGATGATATTCTTTCTATATCTTGTTGCCGTGATAAAAATGTATCTATTTCTTCGAGTTGTTGTGCTAACAATGTAGAGGAAATCCATCACTCCATGGAACAAGATTTGGCCTTAAATGATGCTTCAAGGGATCCCACATCATCATCTATTGTTTCTCACTTTTGCCTTATGGCTAAGGTTCCAAAGGTATCTCCTACTTTGAATCCCAATAAATCTCATGGTGATGATGTTGATGATAATGAGGATGAGGGTAAATATGAAGAGAGTGATGATATTGCATCCTTAAAAATTAAGGGTGAGATGATTTTTAAATCTCTTTATAAGAATAAACTTGCTTCTTCCAACTTCATGGAAATCATGTCTATTGCCGCTGAGGGCAAGAAATATATTGAGGAGTTGGAAGCTCATCTTGATTTGCATGAGGCCACCACTGAGAGAATGGAAGGTCATGAGCGTGATTACGCTGATGAGATCACGAAGCTATCTCAAGCTCCTGAAAATGAACAAACCACCAAGGAATCTCTTGAGGAGACCTTTGCTCTCGAATTATCTAGATTAAAGGAATCTCATGTTAGAGCTCTCTAGGTGGCTAATGCTTTTAGAACTAAAAATGATAAGCTTGAAGTTGCACATGCTAAACTCCGTGAGGACTATGAGCACCTCGAAAATGACTCAAGGGCTATCAAGAGTTTGCTCATCGAACTCACCGAGTCTCATGCTCAACTTGAAGCTTCATATGCTAAAGACTTGCCAAGTTTCCTTATCCTCTTATTGATAATGATGATGCTTGTGCTACTAACTCTAATTCTTGTGAAGCATCCTTTTAAAGGAGAATGCTGAGCTAAGGGCTCAACTTGAGTTGCTATCTAGCAATTATGGAAAATTGGAAGAAAGTCATGTAATGCTCACAATATCTCATGATGATCTTCTAGCATCCCATAATGTGCTAAAATTAGCTCATGAGGCTATTACTACCAAGGTAACATCAAGGGAGCCTCCTGTGGACAGTAGCACTACTTCTAGTCAAAATGCTATATTGCCATGTGCTAGTCCTCGTAATTCTTCTACTCATAATGTTGCTACCTCTTGTGATGAATTACTTTCCTTGCCTTGTTGCTCTGACAATGAAGCTTATACTTCCTCTAGTACTTGTGTTGATACTAACCATGTAGTGGAAATCGAAGAGCTCAAGGCCCAAGTCACTTCTTTGAAGAAATACTTGGAAAAGAGTCATGAAGGGATGTCCACACTCAACAATGTCTTGTGTGGGACAAAATCCCCGAATGACAAAGATGGATTTGGATTCAACTCCAACAAGAAGAAGAAGTCCAAAAACTTCAAGAAGAAGGGCCAAGAACAAGTCAAGAATTCGGTCAAGATTATTTGCTTCAAGTGCAAAATTGAAAGGCACCATGTTAGATCTTGCCCACTAAAGAAGAAGCCCCAAAGTCACAAGCAACAAGGGAAGCAACCACAAGTTCAATCACATACTCAACTACAAGTTGAAGAAAGGCCTCTTCCCAAGAAGACCCAAGCCAACACTCCTCATGTTGAGAAATCAATAGGGAAGAAATTAAAGGGTAGATGTTGCTACTTATGTCGCGAGAAGGGTCACTTTGCTTCTTCTTGCACGAGAGGTAATTTATCCAACCCAATCATTATTGATGATATCTATTCTCTTGGAAAGGATAAGGTTGGCAATGTGTTTGCCAAGTTTGTTGGTACTCAAAGTGGTGTCAAGAAAAGTACCATTTGGGTTGCCAAGCCTATTGTGACTAACCTCTTAGGACCCAACGTGGTTGGGGACCAACAAGCTCAAATTTAATCAATAGGTGATTGTGGAGGACATTGGAGACTTGGATACATAATGAAGAATTAAGGGGTCTTCATCATTCATATTATCTCAAGCCAAGTCATTTGGATTATCGAGTTTCTATCTTATATCCAATGTGCCTCCTTACGATAACTTATACTTAAACTGTTTACATTGTTAGTTACTTGCCCCTTTGCATGTTGTGGTTTTGTACCTTGCATGTGTTTGTATATGTTGTGCTTCCAACTTGCTTATCTTGAGTAATCGAGTATGTGTATGTTCGTTTGCACATCATGTACATGTACTGTCTACGATATGATCATGGAAATGAATATCTGAGTTACGAGTTTTGGTACACAGTTAAGACAATGTGGAAATTGTTTCGCAGTTCATGCCACCTGGAACATCATAGTGTGATGATGTGTCTGAACGTCATAGCCACGCACTATCTAGTATGGTGCATACTATGATGTCTCTTATCGAATTACCACTATCGTTTATGGGTTATGCATTAGAGACAACCGCACTCACTTTAAATAGGGCACCGCGTATTTCCGTTGAGATGACACAGTATAGACCGAGGTTTAGAGAAATCTAAACTGTCGTTTCTTGAAAGTTTGGGGTTTCGACACTTATGTGAAAAAGTTTCAGTCTGATAAGCTCGAACCCAAAGCGGATAAATGCATCTTCATAGGATATCCAAAATAGTTGGGTACATCTCCTATCTCAGATCCGAAAGCAAAGTGTTTGTTTCTAGAAACGGATCCTTTCTCGAGGAAAGGTTTCTCTCGACAGAATTGAGTGGGAGGGTAGTAGAACTTCATGAGGTTATTGAACCATCACTTCAACCAGTGTGTAGCAGGGCGCAGGAAGTTGTTCATGTGGCGCCTACACCAATTGAAGTGGAAGCTGATGATGATGATCATTGAGCTTCGAATCAAGTTACTACAAACCTCGTAGGTCGACAAGGTCGTGTACTGCTGCAGAGTAGTACGGTAACCCTGTGTTGGAGGTCATGTTGTTGAGCAACACTGAACCTACGAGTTATGGAGAAAGCGATGGTGGGCCCAGATTCTGACAAATGGCTGGAAGCCATGAAATCCGAGAGAGGATCCATGTGTGAAAACAAAGTGTAGACTTTGGTAGAACTACTTGATGGTCATAGGACTATTGAGTAAAAATGGATCTTTAAAATAAGACAGACGATGATGGTGATAAGTCACTATTAAGAAAAGCTCGACTTGTCGCAAAGATGTTTTCGATAAGATCAAACAGTTGACTATGATGAGACTTTCTCACTCGTAGCGATGCTAAAAGTCTGTTAGAATTATGTTAGTTGTTGATGCATTATTTATGAAATATTGCACGTAGGATGTCAAAACATTGTTTTCTCGATGGTTTCCTTGAGCAAACATTGTATGTCATACAACCAGAAGGTTTTGTCGTTCCTAAAGATACTAGCAAGTATGCAAGCTCCAGTGATCCTTCAATGGACTGGTGCAAGCATCTCGGAGTTGGAATATACACTTTGATGAGATGATCAAAGATTTTGGGTTTGTACAAGGTTTATGAGAAACTTGTATTTCCAAAGAAGTGAGTGGGAGCACTATAGAATTTCTGATAGGTATATGTGGTTGACATATTGTGGATCAGAAGTAATGTAGAATTTCTGTAAAGCATACAAGGTTGTTTGAAAGAAGTTTTCAAAGGAGTACCTGGATTACGCTACTTGAACGTTGAGCATCAAAGATCTATGGAGATAGATCGAAAGCGCTTAATAGAAGTTTCAACAAGATGCATGCCTTGACAAGTTTTTGAAAGAGTTCAAAATAGACCAGCAAAGAAGGAGTTCTTGGTTGCGTTGTGAGGTGTGAATTTGAGTAAGACTCAAAACCCGACCACGGCAGAATAAAGAGAATAGACGAAGGTCGTCTTCTATGCCTTAGCCGTAGAATCTAAAGTATGCCATGTTGTGTACCGCACCTGAAGTGTGCCTTGACTCAAAGTATGTTGAGAGGTACAGAGAGTGATCCATGATTGAATCACTAGCAGCGGTCGAAATTTATCCTTAGTAACTAATGGACTAAGGAATTTTTCTCGATTATGGAGGTGGTTAAAGAGTTTGTCGTAAAGGGTTACGTCAATGCAAGCTTTGACACTAATCCGGATAACTATGAGTAGTGAAACGGATTCGTATAGTAGAGTAGATATTTGGAGCATTTCCGAATAGCACGTAGTAGCAGCATCTATAAGATGACATAAAGATTTGTAAACAACGCACGAATCTGAAAGTTTCAGAACCATTGACTAAAACCTCTCTCACGAGCAAGACGTGATCAGACCCCATAACTATATGGGTGTTGGATTCGTTGGAATCACATGGTGATGTGAACTAGATTATTGACTCTAGTGCAAGTGGGAGACTGTTGGAAATATGCCCTAGAGGCAATAATAAATTAGTTATTATTATATTTCTTAGTTCATGATAATCGTTTATTATCCATGCTATAATTGTATTGATTGGAAACACAATACTTGTGTGGATACATAGACAAAACACTGTCCCTAGTGAGCCTCTAGTTGACTAGCTCATTGATGAAAGATGGTCAAGGTTTCCTGGCCATAGGCAAGTGTTGTCACTTGATAACGGGATCACATCATTAGGAGAATCATGTGATGGACTAGGCCCAAACTAATAGACGTAGCATGTTGATCGTGTCATTTTGTTGCTACTGTTTTCTGCGTGTCACGTATTTATTCCTATGACCATGAGATCATATAACTTACTAACACCGGAGGAATACTTTGTGTGTATCAAACGTCGCAACATAACTGGGTGACTATAAAGATGCTCTACAGGTATCTCCGAAGGTGTTCGTTAAGTTGGTATGGATCGAGACTAGGATTTGTCACTCCGTGTGACGGAGAGGTATCTCGGGGCCCACTCGGTAATACAACATCACACACAAGCCTTGCAAGCAATGTAACTTAGTGTAAGTTGCGGGATCTTGTATTACGGAACGAGTAAAGAGACTTGCCGGTAAACGAGATTGAAATAGGTATGCGGATACTGACGATCGAATCTCGGGCAAGTAACATACCGAAGGACAAAGGGAATGACATACGGGATTATAGGAATCCTTGGCACTGAGGTTCAAACGATAAGATCTTCGTAGAATATGTAGGATCCAATATGGGCATCCAGGTCCCGCTATTGGATATTGACCGAGGAGTCTCTCGGGTCATGTCTACATAGTTCTCGAACCCGCAGGGTCTACACACTTAAGGTTCGACGTTGTTTTATGCGTATTTGAGTTATATGGTTGGTTACCGAATGTTGTTCGGAGTCCCGGATGAGATCACGGACGTCACGAGGGTTTCCGGAATGGTCCGAAAACGAAGATTGATATATAGGATGACCTCATTTGGTTACCAGAAGGTTTTCGTGCATTACCGGAAAAGTTTCGGGCTCATCGGTAGTGTACCGGGAGTGCCGGGAGGGGTGCCGGGGACCATCGGGAGGGGTGTCACGCCCCAAGGGGTCTCATGGGCTATGGGAAGAGATAAACCAGCCCCTAGTGGGCTGGAATAAGTTCCCACTAAGGCCCATAAGGTTTGAGAAGGAAAAAACACAAGGTGGAAAGAGTTTCCAAGTGGGAAGGTGGAATCCTACTCCAAGTAGGATTGGAGTAAGACTCCTCCACCTCCAATTTCGGCCAAACCTTTAGGTTTTGAGGCTGCCTCCTCCCCTCCCTCCCACCTATATATACGGAGGTTTTAGGGCTGATTTGAGACGACTTCTCACGGCTACCCGACCACATACCTCCACGGTTTTTCCTCTAGATCGCGTTTGTGCGGAGCTCGGGCGGAGCCCTGCTGAGACAAGGTCATCACCAACCTCCGGAGCGCCGTCACGCTGCCGGAGAACTCTTCTACCTCTCCATCTCTCTTGCTGGATCAAGAAGGCCGAGATCATCGTCGAGCTGTACGTGTGCTGAACGCGGAGGTGCCGTCCGTTCGGTACTAGATCGTGGGACTGATCGCGGGATTGTTCGCGGGGCGGATCGAGGGACGTGAGGACGTTCCACTACATCAACCGCGTTCTCTAACGCTTCTGCTGTACAATCTACAAGGGTACGTAGATCACTCATCCCCTCTCGTAGATGGACATCACCATGATAGGTCTTCGTGCGCGTAGGAAAATTTTTGTTTCCCATGCGACGTTCCACAACACTATCTTGCAAGTTGTACTCACCTACTATGTGTTATGATCGGGCAACCCCGGAGTGACAATAGCCGGAACCACTCCCGGAGATGACCATAGTATGAGGAGTTCATGTATTCACTAAGTGCTAATTATTTGTTCTAGTTCCCTTAGTTTCCATTAGAACCCCGCTGCCACGGAACGGATGGACAATAGATGTGAAGCAAGTTCTTTTCCTTAAGCACGTATGACTATATACGGAATACATGCCTACATTACATTGACGAACTGGAGCTAGTTACATATCTCCCCATGTTATAACTGTTACATGATGAATGTCATCCGACATAATTATCCATCACCGATCCAATGCCTACGAGCTTTTCTTACTGGTCCTTGCTACGTTACTTTACCGCTACTACTGTCACTACTGCTACTGTTACCGCTGCTACTGTTACTATCACGCTACTTTGCTGCAGATACTAAGTCTTTCAGGTGTGATTGAATTGAAAACTCAACTGCTAATACTCGAGAATATTCTTTAGCTTCCCCTTGTGTCGAATCAACAAATTGGGTTGAATACTCTACCCTCGAAAACTGTTGCGATCCCCTATACTTGTGGGTTATCAAGACTATTTTCTGGCGCCGTTGTCGGGGAAGCCTAGCTCTATTCTCTAAGTCACTTGGGATTTACGTCTGTTGATCACTATGAGGAATCCGAGAGATCCAAAGACAAAAGTCTTGCCCTCAACTATGAGGACAGGTAAGGAACTGCCATCTAGCTCTGCACTTGATTCACCTTCAGTTATGAGTAAGTTTGCGACACCACCACCTGCTAGAAATTCTGATATGTCGCATGTGCTTGATGATGCTACTTCTGTTATCCATGATGCTTAGGATGATGCTTTGCTTGATACTGCTTTGCCACTAGGTGCATTCCTTGATGTACAAATTGCTAGAGTTGCTGCTGAATGTGATGATACTTCTGAAACTGCTGAAATTATGGAAGTAGAACCTGCTGTTTCACCTGTTAGAACTAGCTCTCCTGGATATGAATTGCCTGATATACTTGAGGGTTATGTCATGGAGGGAGAGGTAGCTGAAGACTTTCTTGCTTGTAAGGATAGCTATGATCTTGAGAATTTATTGCGCAAGTGGAAAGAAAAATCTCTCAATGCTAGAATGAAATACGATCCTAAGTTTGCTACTTCACCATCTTTGTGACTCATAAGGATTATGAAATACTTGATATCTTTTATAATGGACTAACCGATGCTTCTAGGGACCACCTAGATAGTTGTGCTGATTGTGTTTTCAGGGTTGAATACTCTACCCTCGAAAACTGTTGCGATCCCCTATACTTTTGGGTTATCAGATACCTTGTCTTTTGGTGACTTATCAACTTTGTGTTGAGTTGATTCTTCAAAGCCTTGAGCATGCATATTTACTATATATAGCTTCTTTTGCATGCTTTCTTTCCTTGACCCGATATATAGGGGAAACTCCACCTTGTCATAAATTGGCTAAAGTGTGCATGAAATTCAATTTCATATCTATATGCACATATCTATGTGGAGTTCGTTCTATGTATTGTTGGTTTTCTAACTCTTTGGTCCCATGAGTTTGGGCACCATTTTGTTTGTTTGTTTTTCTAGGAACAATTGAAGATGGATTGGATGCTCGGCTCACCTACAAGGAAGGTGTTGACACCGTGTGCTTAATGGAGCCAAGTTAGGATGATCAACGAACAATCATCTACTACATCAATCCAATGATGTCTCGGTAACAAGTATCTACTTCATGCATACAATCCTTGCAAGGCCCGAACATGTCTTCTCTTGGTTGAGCAGTACTACCGTGGGTAGCCACGGTACTACCGCTCGAGATGTGTTACTGCTGCACTCATGCAGTAGCAGCACCAACACGGTACTACCGCATCCAACACGGTAGTATTTTTCTGCTGCCGCTGGACGAGCGGTACTACCACCCAGCGAGCGGGAGTAAAATTTTACAACCGTTGGCCAAGCGGTACTACCGTGATGACGTTCGGTGCTACCGCGCCGTCGGGACCGCGAGGGGTTATACCCTTCTCTCGTGGTTCTGTCTCTCTCTCCAGGTTGCATCTTCGCATGAATCTCTTGATTCGTTCTTGTGGCACTTGTTTCCTTTCTCAAAGCATCCAAATGAGGATGTCTTATTGCTAGTTGGGATGTCTTTGATATTCTCATGTTGGAAGTTCATATTGTACAATAAGAAAATATTAGGCCATGTACTATGCTTCCAAGCAAAGACCTTATTGATATATTTATGACTTCCTTTTGGATATCTTGTTTGTTCCTTCTTGTAACCATTTCATGTGTACATCCTTCTTTGTGGATATATATCATCATGATTGTCTTTTACCTAGAATCTTTACACATGAGAGAAGTTACATCTCTAATTGATATCCTCTTTTCTTTCACGTCCACCGTTGCATTTACTTTTTCAATTTTTGGTGGCTTCGTGAAAGGATTTGTCTTGAGTGTGTATCTTATATTCTTGCATCTTGATGCACTCTTTGGTGGTGAAGATTATTTTTTTCTCATGCTTGTCTTGATGAGGGTTTTTCCATTTCGATTGGTATCCCTCCTATTGACAAGGTTATTATTTCCTATCTTCACCATGGGCTGTCACAAGCGTTGGTTCTCAATTTATTTTTTACTAAGCTTGTGAACCCATATTCTAGTAGTGTGTGTGTGGGAAGGATATGTCTTGCACTTTGTTTCTCATTTCATCAAGACTATGTTGATGAGTAATGCTCATCCTTATCTTAGTCTTTTCAAGTGCTTTGCCATGACTCACACGCATTATTTTGGTTGAGCCTATCTTAAGTTGCTTCTTTTACATGTTGCTCAACCATTTGTTTTGTGCAAGTGATATGCTTATTGTCTCATCTATCTTCTTGCACTCGTTGTGTGTTTTTATTAATTTTGGGGGAGCAACGATCCTATTTTGTGCACTTGTATCAAATGCAAAAATCTCTTATTAGTGCACAAATCATGGGGAGATTCTCTAGTTTTGATAAAACACTCCTTCGCCTTTATCATAATATCTTTTATTCATGTGGTTCGAAGGACCATGTGATTGTTTGTTCCATATGATATCTTTTGATTGATTGCTTCTATATTGTATGTCTTTGTGCCATACGATCCTTCTTTTTGCAATCTTTGGGTCCTCGATATAGTTTGTTTTCCTCCAACTACTTATCATTGTATTTCTGTATTTCTTTGCACTCATTTGCTGAGAAGTACACAATTTTTGGAGGACCACCTACTATATTGGCTTTCTAAACTTTTCGTCCATTTTGGCAATCGATGCCAATGGGGGAGAAGTTTAGAGAGTTTACTTTGGATATGTTTATAGGGTTTTGCTTTTATTGCGTAAGCATTTACATCTTGCACGCATGCATTATTGCTTTGTATGTGTGTGCTTCGTTATGCTTATTTTCTTATATAAACTCTCTTGAAGTGGTTATCATCAATTACCAAAATGGGGGAGATTGTTAGAGCATATCTCTCCATATGTGGTTTTGGTAATTGATGACAATTCCTATGGACTAATGGTTGCCTTAAGTTATATTTATAGGATTTGTCCATAGGCACTTCTTGAAGTCCATCTGTTGGGTTCAAGGAGTTTATATGATGACCAAGGTGGTATTCAAGATATTATCCAAAGAATGGTCATAGAGACACAAGGTTGATCAAGATCGTCAGACAAAGAGTAAATCAAGATGATCAACTTACAAAGTGTACAAGATGTACCAAGAGGGATCAAGTGATCCCATGGTATGGTAAGCATTGTCCATTACATGTTTGTGTACTAACCCATGGTCTTCATGAGAGTTCTTTGTGGGGCTAGGTGTGTTTCCATGGGTTTGTGTCAAGAAGCAGATCTCATACAACCCATGGAGGATGACGTCAAGTGGTGATCGTCATCAATATTGCGGTGTGCAAGTTCAAGTGGATCATCACGAAGATATCATGCTTGAAACTTGCTGTCCATTGTGGTGGCAATGGACTTGTGAATATATGTTGAAGAGCGGCTCACCCATAGTGTGTATCGGTGAGCAATCAACATTCTTCATTAAGCCAACGCAATCAAGAAAGGTGGTCCATCTTGAGGAAGCCAAGATCATCGTTATCGAGCTCAAGAGGACGAGGTACAAGGTATAGGTTTGCCCTTGATAGGTTTTATGTTTTAGGATAGATTGCCGTACTATCAAGGGGGGCTTTCAAGTGAGTAGCTTGATCGTATTGTTCGTTGAGAGCTCAAACCATTTGCATCCTTGCATCATACTTCTTGATTCTTGTTTGGTGTTTCTCTTTGTGAGTTTTAGAGCTTGTGGTCATCTTCATGACAAGCTCTAGTTCATCGAAAACGGAGTCCATATGCATCTTCTATGATGTTTTTCATGTTGGGAGTTTTTACCGGTCTTATTCAAGGAAGGGTTCTCACCATTTTATTATGGGCCTTTTCTCACTTGATTCTTATTGATATTTCTATCAATATTGTGTTAGCCCATGTCTTTAGCTTTCCAACAAACTTGGTTTCGTTGAATTCGGAGTCTGTACGCGAAAGTTAGGCAGTTTGTGTGACGAGCAGTAGTACCGCTTGTGCCGAGCGGTAGTACCGCTCCCATGAGCGGTAGTACCGCTTCGTTGGACTTTATTTGCGCATCATTTTTGCCTCGGCATGGCTGGTAAACCTATCGAGCGGTAGTACTGCTCCGTCGAACTCTATTTGCGCATCCTTTTTGCCTCAGCATGGCTGGTGAACCTACCGAGTGGTAGTACCGGTCCCTTGAGCGGTAGTACCGCTCTGTGCGGGATGTAAAGCATAACACTCTGTTTTTCCCCACCTATAAAAGGGGGTCTTCTTCCCCATTGAACCTTATCTCTTTAGCTCATGTTCTTCCCCCATTGTTGACTTTCTTCGAGCTTGTTAACTCTCAATCCCTCCAACGATTCTTGCTAGTTCTTGAGGGACAAGAGAGAGGAGATCTAGATCCACATCTCCACCAATCACTTTCTCCTCTATGTGAGGGGAACCCCTTGGATCTTGATCTTGGAGTTCTTTGTGAGCTCCTTGTTCTTCCTCTCATATTTTTCCATAGCTTTTGTTGTTGTGGGAGGATTTGAGTGTGAGGGACTTGACCACTTCGTGTGTTCTTGCCATTGCATTTGGTGCATAGGTTTGCGTTCTTCACGGTGATACGTGGAAGTGAAGTTTAAGAAGCTTATTACCTTTTGGTACTTAGTACCCTAGAGATTGTTCTGCGCGAATGCTTTGTCGTCCTAGAAGCTTGGTGGTGTCTCAGAGCTCAATCATTGTGGTTTAAAGCTCCGGGCAAGCGTCGGGGTCTCCAATTAGGTTGTGGAGATTGCCCTGAGCAATTTGTACGGGTACCGGTGACCGCCCCCAAGGTTTGCCATTTGTACGGGTTCGATGACCGCCCTCGAGGGTCCCTTAGTGGAATCACGGCATCTTGCATTGTGCGAGGGCGTGAGGAGATTACGATGGCCTTAGTGGCATCTTGGGGAGCATTGTGCCTCCACACCGCTCCAATGGAGATTACCATCCGCAAGGGTGTGAACTTCGGGTTACATCGTCGTCTCCAAGTGCCTAGGTTATCTCTTACCCGAACCCTTTATATATGCACTTTACTCTCTGATAGCCATATTGTTTCTTGTCATATATCTTGATATCACTTAGTTGTTTAATCTTGCTTAGCATAAGTTATTGGGGCACATAGATGGGCCTAGTTGTTTTTGGTTTTGTGCTTGATAAATTAACCTTTAGTTTTATTCCGCATTTGTTCAAGCCTAAACCGTAATTATTTTAAAGCGCATATTCACCCGCCCTCTAGGCGACATCCACGTCCTTTTAAATAGTTTAATGGCAACCATTTCACTTCCTCTTCCTTCCACTCTTTGAGGTACGATCCTCTTTATTCTTTGAGCGGGTCTCATCCGCCTTCTTCTTGCGGAGACAAGTGTCGGTGTCAAAATCGGCGGATCTCGGGTAGGGGGGGGGCGAGCTCTGCATCTTGGGTCAATGGGGAACAGTGAAAAGAGAGACAGTATTTACCGCGGTTCGGGCCCTCTTGAAGAGGTAAAACCCTATGTCAAAAGTGCCTGTATCAAATAGATGTCAAAAGTGCATTCCTCAATGGTAAGATTGTGGAAGAAGTATATGTTTCTCAACCACCAAGTTTTGAAGATCCAAAGCATCCTAATATGGTGTACACACTCAACAAGGCACTCTATGGTCTCAAGCAAGCACCAAGGGCTTGGTATGACACCCTCAAGGAATTTCTCATGGAGAAAGGCTTCAAACCTGGTTCACTCGATCCTGCTCTCTTCACTAAATCATTTGATGATGAATTGCTTTTATGCCAAATCTTTGTGGATGATATTATATTTGGATACACTAACAATAGATATAGTGATGAGTTTAGCTTCATGATGCAAGAGCAATATCAGATGTCAATAATGGGAGAGCTGAAGTTCTTTCTAGGTCTTCAAATTCGGCAGCAACAAATGGCATCTTCATATCTCAAGAGAACTATCTCAAGGATTGCCTCAAGAAGTTCGGCACGCAAGATTGCAAAGGATACGAGACACCAATACCAACAAACGTTCACCTATGCACTGGCGAAAATGGTAAAGATTTCGATGAGAAGGTATATCGCTCCATGATTGGCTTCTAATTGTACCTATGTGCATCTAGGCGAAATATAATGCTTAGCGTTTGCATGTGTGCCCGATTTCAAGCGACACCAAAGGAACCGCATCACCTTGTTGTGAAGCGAATACTTAGATATCTCACTTACACCCCAACCCCAGGATTATGGTATCCAAAGGGTTGAGAGTTTAATCTTGTTGGCTTCTCCGATTCTTATGTTGCTCGGGACAGAGCTGATCGCAAGTCTACATCATGCACATGTCACTTTTTGGGACGATGTCTTGTATGTTGGTCTTCGAAGAAGCGGAGCTGTGTATCATTCTCCACTGCCGAAGTTCAATACATTGCTGCTAGCGCCTGCTGCACACAACTTCTCTAGATGAAGCACAATCTACACGACTATGGCATCAACATGAAGCATGTTCCTCTCTAGTGTGATAATGAGCGTGCTATCAAGATCTCACACAACCTAGTACAACACTCGAAGACAAAGCACATTCAGATACGACATCATTTTCTCCGTGATCATGTGTTGAAGGGTGACATTATCATCAAGCATGCAATGACTGAAGATCAATTGGCTCATATCTTCATGAAGACTTTGGATGAAAAGGGATTTTGCAAGTTGCAGTGCGAGCTAAATATCTTAGAATTCTCAAGTGTCCTTTGAATGGGCATACATCCTAACGCTTATGCATATTGATGACTATGATGCACAACACATGATGTAACGTATGTCTTCAACTCATGAAGATGTACACTCTAAGTGAATACATTAACAAACAATATGACTTCAGAGCTCCACAATAATTGTGCGTCGGGTGTGGGGCAATCATTCTTATACGTTGAGAAACGCTACCAACCCCACTGAAGACATTGCCTTCATCTTTGCATTTTTATATGTCTTCATGAGACTAAGTTTGTCTTCAAACCTAAACACTTGTAATTTTTATATGTGATACTATGGAGTTTGAGTCCTCTGCCGCATTTTTCCTATTGCAATATCTTCGAATTTTATCTAAGCAAATGTGATCGGATCCTTACACCTCATCTATTCTTATCTCCCCCATAGCTTCCTCGGTCTCTTTACTTCCAAAAAATCGTCAAATTTTTTCATTAAGATTGTTTTTCGTTTCATATGGATTTTTTTGGAAAGCAAGAAACAAGCAAAAAAAACAACTCACACTAGGCACTAGATTAATATGTTAGTCCATAAATATAATACCATGTGTTTGTTAGAGTAATACCCTATGTGGTGCTTCTTCTTATTATTCATGATGATGGGATACCTCGTGCGATTAAATACGATGGGGAACTAGGCTGCTACCGAAAGTTGTATATATCTAAGATTACATGTCGTGAGCGTACCCTCACCTCCCCTTATATAGTGGTGTAGGTTAGGGTTACATGGAGAAGATGTGATCTAGGTCGGCACCATTCTTGGCTTGGAGAACAAGGTAGGTGAAGGTCGGTTTCTCCCCTTGATGGGCCATGTGGGCCCTTGTCTAGCCTTTCACTTGGCCCAACTTGGTGTGTCACCCCTAGGACGTGGCCCCATTAGTAGCCCCCGAGCATGATAAAGGTCGCTAGTGTCGAGCTCCTAGATCTCCGACGGGCTCCTATCTCCCTCGCACGACCTCCTTTCTTCATGCTGCAATGGGATTGTAGGTGGGAGTCCCACCAAGAATCCACCTGGTCCGCGTGCGTCCGCTTCATAGCCACATAGATGGAAACCAATGTCTAAATTTAGATCGGAGATGGATCACGGGCATACAAAATGCGGACACCTGTTTATTTGTGTCGCCATGTTGGGCCGCAAATTATGTGTATTTTGATCCACACGGACGTACGTGGCCAAATGGATCATGTTGACCCAAACTCTTTGTAGGCTAGATCTAGCAACACCAATTTTTTCAACATGTATGTACTACCTCCTTCACAGTTTAGAAGGCACACACGTGTACCTAGGTCGTCAATTTGGTTTACATAAAATCTATTGTTTAATATAAAAATTATATCATTATAAAATAGAATATCTAAAGTTTTTAATGATATATTTTTTGTAATATATGCTTATAATTAAGTTAATCAAATTGATGATCCAGGTACACGTGCCGGACTTATAAACTGAGATGGAGGGAGTATAATCGTTAATATTTATTTATTATTTATTAATGCTCGGTTGTGTGGTGCATTAAAGTGTTTTACTACTGTCTATGGCTAACTGTCAACAAAATGGTTTTAACTTACTACTGTAATACGGTAAGGCCAACTCCAGTGTGCGACTCTATCATGTCCGTCCGCGTTTGTTTGGGGCAAAACGAACACATTAGGCGGCCGAGCGCGCGGGCGTAAAATGACGTTTGTCCGTTTTTTATCCGCTTTCGACCCATTCTCGGCCTAAACTTGGTCCGGTTTGGAGGTGAAACGGACATCGCACAGACGCCGCGCGGACGGGCAGGCGTCGGCGCTTGCCCTCCCTGGCCCGCCAGTTGCCCCCACGCTCCATTTCATTTTATTCCTCCCAAAACCCTCCCACGCCCCGCCCTCCCTTCCGCCCGCCACCCTCCCGCCATGGACGACCCCCCATCGAATTCCGTCGCCCCGGCTGTCGTCCCGGCCACCAAGGCGAAGAATAAGAAGGCGCCTCAGGGTACAAAGAAGTCGCGATCGGAACTCACGCCGGAGGAGATCGCAAAGCTGGATGCGGAATCGGCCAAGAGGCGAAACTGGTGGGTGGAGGTGAAGAGGAAGGATGCCGCGGACGCATACGCCATAGAGCTCGTTGCATTGGAGGCCGCGCGGCAGAAGGGCGATGCTCAAGAGAAGGAGGACATCATGAGCAAAGCGCACACCCTCCTCATGATGGGGTTGTGTCGTCCGACGAGCTTCGCAGTTGCGCCCGCCGGGCCGGCGAGCACAGGCTCGTCGGTCGTCCGGCCTCCGCAATGCCCCTCCCTGACGTCGTCGACCACGCCATTGTCGCTCGATTCCCCTCCACCATGGTGCCAAGCCCAGACCCGTTTGTCGATGTCACCGAAAGTCAGCGTGATCGCTCCGTACACGGCGCGCCCCTCAGCCGTCATCGACCTCAACGTCACGCCGAGGTCTGACAGCGACGGTCGCCCGTCCGTCGAGACACCCGGGGCCCGGCACAACGTCAAGTCATTCACTCTCACGCATTGTTGGCAAATCATCATCAATTGCCCTAAGTTCAAAATTAATACCGTGAGCTTCAAAGGAAGAGAGGCAAGAAGGCGGCTACCTTGGTGAGGCGTTGAAGAGGCTAAGAGACAAGACCAACTTCAAGGTCGACGACAAGCGTGATGCGGCATCATATGCTTTGCATGAGACTTTGCATGGCATGACGTCTCAAAAGGAAGTGAGGGGCGAGAAGAAGCGACAAGGCAAGGAGGAGCAAATGAAGCAATACATGGAGCTGCAAACAAAGAAGCTTGAGATGGAGGAGGCGACCAAGAAGAGGAAGATCGACATGGAGGAGGCGGACAGACAGAGGTAGCTCGACAACGAGGAGGCGTCCAGGCAGAGGCAGATCGACATCGAGGCCGCCAATGCCGCAACCAAAGCAAAGGAGGTGGCGCTCGCGATCATGAGCGTGGACTTGAGAAAGATGAGCGAGAAGACAAGGAGCTGGTTCGAGGCCCGACAGAAAGATATGTTCGATGTCGATGGCCTGAACTAGGGCGTTAGATCGGTCGTGATCGTTCTTTTTTTGGAGGCTGGCATGGTGAGCCGGCTCCTGGCTGTGTTGCCGGCCACCGGCTGTGTTGTCGGTGAAAAACCTATTCTTTTTTATAGGCTGGTTGTGTTGCCGGCGTGATCTAAAACCGTTTTGCATGAACTATGAATCGTGATTATTCGAATGTTTGTGTTTGAAAATGAGGCGGACATGATGCGGTCAAAGATGCGTCCGCGCATTGGACGCACGGCCAACACATCCCAAAAATAACCCGGACACGACCCGAGCGCCCACTCCAAAATAACAAAATTCGGGTAAATCGAACGTCCGGATAAGGCCGCTGACTGGAGTTGGCCTAATGGTGAGTTCGTCGTCCCACACCCTCAATCCCATGGAAAGGGCCTGCCGTGAAAGCCAAAACCGGTACGGGCCTCACGTGCCGCCAGGCCATCTCATCATCGTCCGTGGAGTGAGCGCAACTTCACCTAAACACAGGCGGGATGTTTCCTCCGCACACAAGCTCGAAGGAAGATCTCCTCGCGTGCAGGCTCGCAGAGACGTACAGTACCAGTACCACGTCGCGCCTGACACAACGCAAGTTTCCGTTGCCTTACGGCTGAGCTGATGCAAAAGGGTTAAAGCCAAGGCAAGCCAAGCTCCCCCGCTTTTGATCGGACGTGGTTCCGTTCCATTCTTTGCGTGCCAGGAAACGGACGTGCGTAGGAACAGGCACCCCCTACCGCCCACGCCGCATGGGTCCGCCTCCGGCCATGTTGCCCTGCTTCCTCGACATTTTCTCTCTTCAACGCTGTTGCCACACACGCGACAGAACAAAATGCCGATGCAGAATTTTCCCGGCGCGTGCGTGGCAGTCTAAGGCAGAGCAGAGCTGAAACGCAGGTGTCCCGGCACGGGCACACGGCAGGGATGCATGCATGGCGAACAACAAACGGGCCAGGCCTGGAACCAACTGCCTGGCTGTCTTGCATGGATGCATCTATGCATGGGGACGGGGACGAGGGATTGCTGGAACGAATAACTTTTCGTCCATCACGAGAATATCTTCGTCGCACCGCGGCAGGATAAGGAAGCAGCGTGGACAGCTCGTGGTTTTCGGATAGGAATCGGGAGGAAGGAAGGAGCACGGGAATGTGGGGAGCAGTTGGCAATGGGGTGTGGCGTGGCCATGCATCATGGATGGACCATCCAGCGGAGGTCCAAAGGCCACCTCACCGCACCGGACGAGGGCACCTGTACGCGGCGAGCATGCATATCATGGGATGAGCGACTGTCCCTGCGTGGGTGTCCGGTTGGTTCCGGTTCGTCTTTGCTGGACAGCTGGTGCACGTGATGGGCGGCCAGGAGGCATGCCGCTTCCCTCCCCTCCATCACCCCAATCTTCAGCTGTACGTGCTGATACACTTATAGGTGATGTAATCAATGAATCAAGCTTTATGCTGCAAGTGTTCTTTACTCCTACTCCAATCTTCTCTTGCGTTTTGAATTTGAAACTTTGACCTAGGCAGGCTTGCTCATGTACCGTACCCCAATCTTGTAGTACTCCGTGCCCAAACATGTCTTGTCACCAAGACACCAAGTCGTTGGTTGCACACAGCGCCATCAATGCATCCAAGTTCCTCTCGTACTCCTGCATTGGCAACATCGTGGTGCTCCCTTTCTCGCTACATGAGCACCAAAAGCGACACTACATCGTTTGCGGCGTGGAGGCCCATTGTTGACTTGTCGCGGGAGAAGGGGAAGCACAAGTTTCCACAGACAGTTGGCCCGTTAAATCCCTGCACTGTGGTGGTACACGGAATAACATAATTTCGCCTTTTTATCGACCTCGCCAGCTGTTTCCCCCAGAGCCAGGACCCACGTTTACAGTCCACATACACAGAGGGTGCTTTTCGGGCCCCATGCTCATGGCCTTGTTGAGAACGAACGAACCCGTTGCTCCATGAACAGCAAGAACGTCACCGGTCACCCCATCACATTCTCCCAAGTCAAGTCGCCGTGACCGGGTTACAGTACAGTGCCATGACTCCTGATCTGCACCTCTCACCTTCCTCCGGTTGGTTGGTTGAGTAGCTCACGTCCGATCGCTCAGGCTCAGTCTCCATGCACAACAACAGGTCACGATACTGCATGCATGGCTCTACCGATGTGCATGCACGTCTCGATCCCTTTTGCCTCACGAGCATCCGTCTGCCGGCTGTAGTGGCCGGAAGAAGTGACCGCGGCCGCCGTCGAGGCCACTGCACGGTGGCGAGCCGCTGGCCTGTCGTGCTCGGCGGCACTGTGCGCGGGAGCGGCCCAACCGGCAGCGGCGTCGTGCATCCAGGGTCCGTGGATGGATGGATGGATGGATGGTGGTTGGCGGCGAAAATCCGCCATTCCCACGGCCATGGCAATAATGCAAAGGGACGGGCGGGCGGACGACGTCTTTTGCGGCGCGGGGCGTGCCGGTGGGTGCGACCGCGAGCCAGCGGCCCACGTGAGGACGCGCTAAAAGTCGGGTTGGTTGGCCCGATCTCGGGCCGTGTTTGGAGTTAGGTGCTCGGGTAGGGCAGGGTTTACTTCGGCTGGTGGTATCGGGCGTGGAGTGGAGGCCGGTGCGCGTGTCCCCGGCCGGCCAGCCATCGTGGTGACCACCCAGCTTATACGGCCGCAGCGCACGCGCCGACAACCTGCCTCCGTCCGGAGCCAAATTTCTCCAAGCTCGCGTTTCGTAGGGGAAAACTGAGGGGCGTACGCGTACTTTGGATTACAAACCTTCTACCGTGACAGTTACTGCTCTTTACGAGCTTGCTTCGGAAATTTTCAATCGCTTCAAAAGAGTTTGCATCGGCGGGCAGCTGGGCAGGTGCAGCACTGCACCGCATGCAATGGTCCAATGTCCTTTGCCTGCGTCGGCAGCGCAGCGCAGCGCACGGCCGCCGAGCCGGCTGCGAGCGGTTTCCCGGACCAAACTGGCGCGCGGTACTCCTGTACGAGCAGAAAGCTTTTGGAACTCGGGCACAAGTATAGGCCAAGCCAGAAACGCTGCGTACCACGCGGGACGTCACCCCCGTTCATCTCACCTCAAGCCAACTCCATGGCACGATCACAAACGGACGTAGTTTTGTCCAGATTTCATCCGTTTCGTGGTGGAAAAGAGACCCCGCGCGTGTGTCAGGGTTTGGGTTTGGGTCGGCCGAACGTCAAATATGAGGCCGCATTTTCTCCTTTGTGCTTGCAAATGTGAGAAGAAAGGATGTTGGCCGTGGCCGCGGTTCGCACTAGTATACGTCGGTCGGCAACACAGCCTTGCCGACGGCCTACAGTCGCACGCCGGTAACAAAGCCAGCGGTCGACACAGAAATCAGCCTTCGAAATAAACAAGTTTTGACCCTCGCAATAGAGCTAGCCCTCAAAATGACAAGTTTTTGACGTCAGCAACAAAACCAGCGGCCGGCACACTAGCGAGCCTTCAAAATGAACGGACGGCGGCCACGTCCCGAGGCCTCACCTAGTTCGGCCATCGCACGCGAACATCTCCTTCTTTCGATTCGCGAATCAAGCCTTCCTCTCCGGTGACATGTTGATCTTATCCACGCTCATGATCGCGAGTGTCACTTCTTTAGCTTTGGTGTCCACCATGGTGGCCTTGGTCTCGAGGTTCTTCGGTTGAGCGAACTTTTCGATGCCAAGCTTCCTCTTCTTTGTTTCCTCCTCCATGTCAAGCTTCCTTCTCTCCGCGGATTCCTCCATGGCAAGCTTCCTCGTTTGGAGATCTAGATACATCTACATTTCCTCGTCCTTTTCATTGCTCCTCCTCATGTCCATTACTTCCTTTTAGCTCGTCATGTTCTTCAAGGTGTCTTGGAAGGCAATGGAAGACACATCACGCCTCTCATGGGCTCTCGAGCATGTCTTGCCCCTCGGCCTCTAGAGAATGTCTCCCTCAACAGCCACGGCTTTCTTCCCTTCTTTATTCTTACGAGCGGCGTATTGGTCTTTGAACTTGGCACAATCTTTGACGAGCATCCAACAATTTGTAAGAGTGAACAACTTATTCTTGTGTCGGGCCTTGAATGTTTTCAAACATTGAAATGCCTACGCAATCATTGATGAGGATGCTAATGTAATAGGAAAGGACAAAACATGTATGAAAATGAAAAGCACGCCAACATAAATAGATACAAAATGTAAAGGCAAGGGGCTCATACCAAGTCACCAATGCCAAGGCCACTCATGGAACGGGCTTGAACGCTGTGAAGTGTCGCACAATACTTGTTGCACTCTTGTTGAATGAAACACCGTCTCTTTTGAATTGAGTTGATGTTCCGAGTGCTTTCCAATTGATAGGGGTCAAACTTCCTTCGCTCTTGGAAGGTTTTGTGAACCCTCCCCCAAAAGATTACACTTTTTTGCTCGGTACCTCTTATCACATCTTCCCCTATATCAATCCAACTCTCACAAATCAATTTGTCCTCTTTTTGAGTATATGACCCCGTGTGAATACTTTGCTTCTTCTTTTGTGCTTCGGTCCTTTGGGTGAGCTCATCGATAAACACCAATGGTTCTTGGGAAATGTGGATCTATTCCTCCCCATCTTCACAATGTTGGGGAACGTCGCACGGGAAACAAAAAATTTCCTACGCGCACGAAGACCTATCATGGTGATGTCCATCTACGAGAGGGGATGAGTGATCTACGTACCCTCGTAGACCGTACAGCAGAAGCGTTAGAGAACGCGGTTGATGTAGTGGAACGTCCTCACGTCCTCGATCCGCCCCGCGAACAATCCCGCGATCAGTCCCACGATCTAGTACCAAACGGACGGCACCTCCACGTTCAGCACACGTACAGCTCGACGATGATCTCGGCCTTCTTGATCCAGCAAGAGAGACGGAGAGGTAGAAGAGTTCTCCGGCAGCGTGACGGCGCTCCGGAGGTTGGTGATGACCTTGTCTCAGCAGGGCTCCGCCCGAGCTCCGCAGAAACGTGATCTAGAGGAAAAACCGTGGAGGTATGTGGTCGGGCTGCCGTGGAAAAGTCGTCTCAAATCAGCCCTAAAACCTCCATATATATAGGTGGGAGGGAGGGGACCTTGCCTTGGGGCTCAAGGAGCCCCAAGGGGGTCGGCCGAGTCCAAGGGGGAGGACTCCCCCCCCCCAAACCGAGTTGGACTTGGTTTGGTGGGAGGGAGTCCCCCTTCCTTCCCACCTCCTCCTTTTTTTTTTCTTTCTCTCTTGATTTTCTTCTCCTTGGCGCATAGAGCCTTTTGGGCTGTCCCACCAGCCCACTAAGGGCTGGTGTGCCACCCTCAAGGCCTATGGGCTTCCCCGGGGTGGGTTGCCCCCCCCCCCCCGATGAACTCCCGGAACCCATTCGTCATTCCCGATACATTCCCGGTAACTCCGAAAACCTTCCGGTAATCAAATGAGGTCATCCTATATATCAATCTTCGTTTCCGGACCATTCCGGAAACCCTCGTGACGACCGTGATCTCATCCGGGACTCCGAACAACATTCGGTAACCAACCATATAACTCAAATACGCATAAAACAACGTCGAACCTTAAGTGTGCAGACCCTGGGGGTTCGAGAACTATGTAGACATGACCCGAGAGACTCCTCGGTCAATATCCAATAGCGGGACCTGGATGCCCATATAGGATCCTACATATTTTACGAAGATCTTATCGTTTGAACCTCAGTGCCAAGGATTCATATAATCCCGTATGTCATTCCCTTTGTCCTTCGGTATGTTAGTTGCCCGAGATTCGATCGTCAGTATCCGCATACCTATTTCAATCTCGTTTACCGGCAAGTCTCTTTACTCGTTCCGTAATACAAGATCCCGCAACTTACACTAAGTTACATTGCTTGCAAGGCTTGTGTGTGATGTTGTATTACCGAGTGGGCCCCGAGATACCTCTCCGTCACACGGAGTGACAAATCCCAGTCTTGATCCATACTAACTCAACTAACACCTTCGGAGATACCTGTAGAGCATCTTTATAGTCACCCAGTTACGTTGCGACGTTTGATACACAAAAGGCATTCCTCCGGTGTCAGTGAGTCATATGATCTCATGGTCATAGGAATAAATACTTGACACGCAGAAAACAGTAGCAACAAAATGACACGATCAACATGCTACGTCTATTAGTTTGGGTCTAGTCCATCACGTGATTCTCCCAATGACGTGATCCAGTTATCAAGCAACAACACCTTGTTCATAATCAGAAGACACTGACTATCATTGATCAACTGGCTAGCCAACTAGAGGCATACTAGGGACGGTGTTTTGTCTATGTATCCACACATGTAAATGAGTCTTCATTCAATACAATTATAGCATGGATAATAAACGATTATCTTGATACAGGAATTATAATAATAATTACATTTATCATTGCCTCTAGGGCATAATTCCAACAGTCTCCCACTTGCACTAGAGTCAATAATCTAGCCCTCACATCACCATGTGAATTACATTTTAATAAATCGAACACCCATACAGTTCTGGTGTTGATCATGTTTTGGCCGTGGAAGAGGTTTAGTCAGCGGGTCTGCTACATTCACATCCGTGTGCACCTTGCATATATTTACGTCCTCTTCCTCGACGTAGTCGCGGATGAGGTTGAAGCGTCGTTTGATGTGTCTGGTCTTCTTGTGAAACCGTGGTTCCTTTGCTAAGGCAATGGCACCCGTGTTGTCACAGAACAAGGTTATTGGATTCAGTGCGCTTGGCACCACTCCAAGATCCGTCATGAACTGCTTCATCCAGACACCCTCCTTAGCCGCCTCCGAGGCAGCCATGTACTCCGCTTCACATGTAGAATCTGCTACGACGCTTTGCTTGGAACTGCACCAGCTTACTGCACCCCTATTAAGAATAAATACGTATCCGGTTTGCGACTTAGAGTCGTCCGGATCTGTGTCAAAGCTTGCATCGACGTAACCTTTTACGGCGAGCTCTTCGTCACCTCCATACACGAGAAACATCTCCTTAGTCCTTTTCAGGTACTTCAGGATATTCTTGAGCGCTGTCCAGTGATCCACTCCTGGATTACTCTGGAACCTACCTGCCATACTTATGGCCAGGCTAACATCCGGTCTAGTGCACAGCATCGCATACATGATAGAACCTATGGCTGAAGCATAGGGGACGGAGCGCATATGCTCTCTATCTTCATCAGTTGCTGGGCACTGAGTCTTACTCAATCTCGTACCTTGTAAAACTGGCAAGAACCCTTTCTTGGACTGTTCCATTTTGAACCTCTTCAAAACTTTATCAAGGTAAGTGCTTTGTGAAAGTCCTATCAAGCGTTTTGATCTATCCCTATAGATCTTAATGCCTAGAATGTAAGCAGCTTCTCCTAGGTCCTTCATAGAGAAACTTTTATTCAAGTAACCTTTTATGCTCTCTAAGAACTTCACGTTGTTTCCAATCAGCAATATGTCATCCACATATAATATTAGAAACGCCACAGAGCTCCCACTCACTTTCTTGTAAATACAAGATTCTCCAACCACTTGTATAAACCCAAATGCTTTGATCACCTCATCAAAGCGTTTGTTCCAACTCCGAGATGCCTGCACCAGTCCATAAATGGATCGCTGGAGCTTGCACACCTTGTTAGCATTCTTAGGATCGACAAAACCTTCGGGTTGTATCATATACAACTCTTCCTTAAGAAAACCGTTAAGGAACGCCGTTTTGACATCCATCTGCCAGATTTCATAATCGAAAAATGCAGCTATTGCTAACATGATTTTGACGGACTTTAAGCATCGCTACGGGTGAGAAAGTCTCATCGTAGTCAACTCCTGGAACTTGTGAAAAACCCTTTGCCACAAGTCGAGCTTTATAAACGGTCACTTTACCGTGAGCGTCCGTCTTCTTCTTAAAGATCCATTTGTTCTGAATAGCCTTGCGGCCCTCAGGTAGCATCTCCAAAGTCCACACTTTGTTCTCATACATGGATCCTATCTCGGATTTCATGGCTTCTAGCCATTTGTTGGAATCTGGGCCCACCATTGCTTCTTCATAATTTGCAGGTTCATTGTTGTCTAACAACATGATTGACAAGACGGGATTACCGTACCACTCTGGAGCAGCACGTGATCTCGTCGACCTGCGTGGTTCAACAGAAACTTGAACTGGAGTTTCATGATCATCATCATTAATTTCCTCCTCAACCGGCGTCGCAACGACAGAGGTTTCCCCTTGCCCTGCGCCACCATCCAGAGGGATGAGAGGTTCGCCAACCTCGTCAAGTTCTATCTTCCTCCCACTCAATTCTCTCGAGAGAAACTCCTTCTCGAGAAAAGCTCCGTTTTTAGCAACAAACACTTTTCCCTCGGTTTTGAGATAGAAGGTGTACCCAACTGTCTCTTTTGGGTAACCTATGAAGACGCACTTTTCCGCTTTGGGTTCCATCTTTTCAGGCTGAAGCTTTTTGACATAAGCATCACATCCCCAAACTTTAAGAAACGACAACTTTGGCCTTTTGCCATACCACAGTTCGTATGGTGTCGTCTCAACGGATTTTGATGGTGCCTAATTTAAAGTGAATGCAGCTGTTTCTAATGCATAACCCAAAACGATAACGGCAAATCAGTAAGAGACATCATAGATCGCACCATCTCTAATAAAGTACGATTACGACGTTCGGACACACCATTCCGCTGTGGTGTTCCATGCGGTGTTAACTGTGAAACAATTCCACATTGTCTTAAGTGATCACCAAACTCGAAACTCAGATATTCACCCCCACGATCAGACCATAGGAACTTGATGTTCTTGTTACGATGATTTTCCACTTCACTCTGAAATTGCTTGAACTTTTCAAATGTTTCAGACTTGTGCTTCATCAAGTAGACATAACCATATCTACTCAAATCGTCAGTGAAGGTGAGAAAATAACGATATCCGCCGCGTGCCTCCACGCTCATCGGACCACACACATCGGTATGTATGATTTCCAATAAGTCACTTGCACGCTCCATTGTTCCGGAGAATGGAGTCTTAGTCATCTTGCCCATGAGGCATGGTTCGCACGTGTCAAGTGAATCAAAGTCAAGTGACTCCAAAAGTCCATCAGCATGGAGTTTCTTCATGCGCTTTACACCAATATGACCTAAGCGGCAGTGCCACAAAAATATGGTGCTATCATTGTTTACTCTAACTCTTTTGGTCTCAATGTTATGTATATGCGTATCGCTATCAAGATTCAATATGAACAATCCTCTCACATTCGGTGCATGACCATAAAAGATGTTACTCATAGAAATAGAACAACCATTATTCTCTGACTTAAAAGAGTAACCGTCTCGCAATAAACAAGATCCAGATATAATGTTCATGCTCAACGCAGGCACTAAATATCAATGATTTAAGTTCATCACTAATCCCGACGGTAGCTGAAGTGACACTGTGCCGACGACGATTGCATCAACCTTGGAACCATTTCCTACGCGCATCGTCACTTCATCTTTCGCCAGCCTTTGTCTATTCCGCAGTTCCTGTTTCGAGTTGCAAATATGAGCAACAAAACCGGTATCGAATATCCAGGCACTACTACGAGAGCCGGTTAAGTACACATCAATAACATGTATATCAAATATACCTGATTTTTCTTTGCCCGCCTTCTTATCTGCCAGATACTTGGGGCAATTGCGCTTCCAGTGACCCATACCCTTGCAATAGTAACACTCCGTTTCAGGCTTAGGTCCAGCTTTGGGTTTCTTCGGCGGATTGGCAACAGGCTTGCCGCTCTTCTTCGAATTTCCCTTCTTGCCTTTGCCGTTTCTCTTGAAACTAGTGGTCTTATTCACCATCAACACTTGATGCTCTTTACGGAGTTCAGACTCTGCGACTTTCAGCATC
The DNA here is from genome assembly GCF_904849725.1 of Hordeum vulgare subsp. vulgare. Taxonomy (NCBI): domain Eukaryota; kingdom Viridiplantae; phylum Streptophyta; class Magnoliopsida; order Poales; family Poaceae; genus Hordeum; species Hordeum vulgare. The sequence goes on along the minus strand of NC_058519.1, from coordinate 607,192,797 downwards.
GCAAACAACTCGCCGGGAGACTTGTTCATCCCTTGCATGTTGTAGTTCAACACAAAGCCTTTATAGCTTGGCGGCAGTGATTGAAGGATTCTGTCAGTGATAGCCTCTTGCGGGAGTTCAATCCCCAGCTCAGCTAGACGGTTTGAGTACCCAGACATTTTGAGCACATGTTCACTGACAAACGAGTTTTCCTCCATCTTGCAAGCATAGAATTTATCGGAGGTCTCATACCTCTCGATCCGGGCGTTCTTCTGAAAGATAAACTTCAACTCCTGGAACATCTCAAATGCTCCATGACGCTCAAAGCAACGTTGAAGTCCCGGTTCTAAGCCATACAAGATTGCACTTTGAACTATTGAGTAGTCCTCCTTACGTGCTAACCAAGCGTTCTTAACATCCTGATCAGCCGTAGCGGGTGGTTCATCTCCTAGCGCAGCATTAAGGACATAATCCTTCTTCCCAGCTTGTAAGATTAGCTTAAGATTACGAGCCCAGTCTACAAAGTTGCTTCCATCATCTTTCAACTTAGCTTTCTCTAGGAACGTATTAAAATTCAGGATGACTGTCGCGTGAGCCATGATCTACAACACAAATATATTCAAAGTGGACTTAGACTATGTTCAAGATAATTAGAGTTCAACTTAATCAAATTATATGCTAAACTCCCACTCAAAAAGTACATCTCTCTAGTCATTTGAGTGGTTCATGATCCACTTACACTATCCCAAGTCCAATCATCACGTGAGTTGAGTATAGTTTCAGTGGTAAGCATCCCTATGCTAATCATATCAACTATATGATTCATGATCGACCTTTCGGTCTCATGTGTTCCGAGGCCATGTCTGCACATGCTAGGCTCGTCAAGCTTAACCCGAGTGTTCCGCGTGCGCAACTGTTTTGCACCTGTTGTATGTGAACGTTGAGTCTATCACACCCGATCATCACGTGGTGTCTCGAAACGACGAACTGTAGCAACGGTGCACAGTCGGGGAGAACACAATTTCGTCTTGAAATTTTAGTGAGAGATCACCTCATAATGCTACCGTCGTTCTAAGCAAAATAAGGTGCATAGAAGGATTAACATCACATGCAATTCATAAGTGACATGATATGGCCATCATCACGTGCTTCTTGATCTCCATCACCAAAGCACCGGCACGATCTTCTTGTCACCGGCGCCACACCATGATCATCCATCAACGTGTTACCATCGGGGTTGTCGTGCTACTCATGCTATTACTACTAAAGCTACATCCTAGCAAAATAGTAAACGCATCTGCAAGCACAAACGTTAGTATAAAGAAAACCCTATGGCTCGTGCCGGTTGCCGTACCATCGACGTGCAAGTCGATATTTCTATTACAACATGATCATCTCATACATCCAATATATCACATCACATCGTTGGCCATATCACATCACAAGCATACCCTGCAAAAACAAGTTAGACGTCCTCTAATTTTGTTGTTGCATGTTTTACGTGGTGACCAAGGGTATCTAGTAGGATCGCATCTTACTTACGCAAACACCACAACGGAGATATATGAGTTGCTATTTAACCTCATCCAAGGACCTCCTCGGTCAAATCCGATTCAAGTAAAGTTGGAGAAACCGACACTTGCCAGTCATCTTTGAGCAAAGGGGGTTACTCGTAACGATGAAACCAGTCTCTCGTAAGCGTACGAGTAATGTCGGTCCAAGCCGCTTCAATCCAACAATACCGCGGAATCAAGAAAAGACTAAGGAGGGCAGCAAAACGCACATCACCGCCCATAAAAACTTTTGTGTTCTACTCGAGAAGACATCTACGCATGAAGCTAGCTCATGATGCCAATGTTGGGGAACGTCGCATGGGAAACAAAAATTTTCCTACGCGCACGAAGACCTATCATGGTGATGTCCATCTACGAGAGGGGATGCGTGATCTACGTACCCTCGTAGACCGTACAGCAGAAGCATTAGAGAACGCGGTTGATGTAGTGGAACGTCCTCACGTCCCTCGATCCGCCCCGCGAACAATCCCGCGATCAGTCCCACGATCTAGTATCGAACGGACGACACCTCCGCGTTCAGCACACGTACAGCTCGACGATGATCTCGGCCTTCTTGATCCAGCAAGAGAGATTGAGAGGTAGAAGAGTTCTCCGGCAGCGTGATGGCGCTCCGGAGGTTGGTGATGACCTTGTCTCAGCAGGGCTCCGCCCGAGCTCCGCAGAAACGTGATCTAGAGGAAAAACCGTGGAGGTATGTGGTCGGGCTGCCGTGGAAAAGTCGTCTCAAATCAGCCATAAAACCTCCATATATATAGGTGGGAGGGAGGGGACCTTGCCTTGGGGCTCAAGGAGCCCCAAGGGGGTCGGCCGAGTCCAAGGGGGAGGACTCCCCCCCCCAAACCGAGTTGGACTTGGTTTTGTGGGAGGGAGTCCCCCTTCCTTCCCACCTCCTCCTTTTTTTTTCTTTCTCTCTTGATTTTCTTCTCCTTGGCGCATAGAGCCTTTTGGGCTGTCCCACCAGCCCACTAAGGGCTGGTGTGCCACCCTCAAGGCCTATGGGCTTCCCCCGGGTGGGTTGCCCCCCCCCCCCCCCCCGATGAACTCCCGGAACCCATTCGTCATTCCCGATACATTCCCGGTAACTCCGAAAACCTTCCGGTAATCAAATGAGGTCATCCTATATATCAATCTTCGTTTCCGGACCATTCCGGAAACCCTCGTGACGTCTGTGATCTCATCCGGGACTCCGAACAACATTCGGTAACCAACCATATAACTCAAATACGCATAAAACAACGTCGAACCTTAAGTGTGCAGACCCTGCGGGTTCGAGAACTATGTAGACATGACCCGAGAGACTCCTCGGTCAATATCCAATAGCGGGACCTGGATGCCCATATAGGATCCTACATATTCTACGAAGATCTTATCGTTTGAACCTCAGTGCCAAGGATTCATATAATCCCGTATGTCATTCCCTTTGTCCTTCGGTATGTTACTTGCCCGAGATTCGATCGTCAGTATCCGCATACCTATTTCAATCTCGTTTACCGGCAAGTCTCTTTACTCGTTCCGTAATACAAGATCCCGCAACTTACACTAAGTTACATTGCTTGCAAGGCTTGTGTGTGATGTTGTATTACCGAGTGAGCCCCGGGATACCTCTCCGTCACACGGAGTGACAAATCCCAGTCTTGATCCATACTAACTCAACTAACACCTTCGGAGATACCTGTAGAGCATCTTTATAGTCACCCAGTTACGTTGCGACGTTTGATACACACAAGGCATTCCTCCGGTGTCAGTGAGTCATATGATCTCATGGTCATAGGAATAAATACTTGACACGTAGAAAACAGTAGCAACAAAATGACACGATCAACATGCTACGTCTATTAGTTTGGGTCTAGTTCATCACGTGATTCTCCCAATGACGTGATCCAGTTATCAAGCAACAACACCTTGTTCATAATCAGAAGACACCGACTATCATTGATCAACTGGCTAGCCAACTAGAGGCATATTAGGGACGGTGTTTTGTCTATGTATCCACACATGTAAATGAGTCTTCATTCAATACAATTATAGCATGGATAATAAACGATTATCTTGATACAGGAATTATAATAATAATTACATTTATCATTGCCTCTAGGGCATAATTCCAACACACAATACAAGTCATCATAAATATGACATGAGTTATCATGGTTTTCTTCCTCTTCATCATGGCCGACGAAATGAGTGTCCTCATAGCGGCCGTGGCGTCCTAGCTCTCGGTCTTGTCGGGATCGATAGCGTGGCCTTGGCCGAGGTGCTGCAAGCCCTCGCCGCGGTCCTCGAAGATGACGCTTTCCATGAACGTCGAGCAATCAGGGTCTTCGGCTGTGGGCATTGGTTGTGTCATTCCATTGAATAGCTTGCGGGCGCCGACAAAGCTTGCCGTCGGAAACGACCGTGGATGCTTCCTTTGCGTCCCATCGGACGTGTGGCCAGCGCCACTATACCCCGGCGTCACATTGAGGTTGATGACACCCATGGGCGTGGCCGGAGCGACCACGCTGCCCATGGTCGAAAGGCGACGGACCGGGTGCGATGGACGAGTTCGGCGACCTGAACTAAGGAGGATGATCGCTCGACGAACCCGTTTTTGCCGCGGCCGTGGCAACGACCGGGAGGATGGTCGGCACTGGTCGTGCCCACACAAGCATGATAAGGGCTTGTCCCTTGATGACGATGGATTCCTTCTGGACGTCAGCAAGATGCCGCGCTTGACGCCACACGCTGGCCTCGATGGCGTGGGCCTCAGGCACCTTCAACTCCTTCGCCTTTGCCCGCTGGCCCCTTCTATTCGCCGAGTCGACGTCGAGTTTGACGATCTCCTCCGACATGCGGTCAGATCGAGGCTTCCTCGGACCTTTCTTTTTCACCGCGAGGCGTGCGGCCGCGGCCTTATCACCGGGGTTTGTCGGGTCACCGTCCATGAAGGAGGGAGGAAAGGGGCGCGTGCTGTCCGTTTGATCGCAAACGCGATCCAAATTTGAAATGAAAATTTATCAAAAGCGAAATGTTGATTTTTTTTCTTCTCACGCGTTGGGCCGCGGTTTGCGTTTGTTTATCCCCAACAAACGAGGCTCGCGCATGCTTGGAGAAACCAGAAGAAAAGATGTCGCGAACCAGACCTCCTCCCGTTTGCTTCCTGCCCGTGCCACCACCAGCAGCCACCTGATGCAGGGAGTAATTTTGGGATTCAACCGCTGGTAGTACATCGCAGAAGAAACGATAGGTGCGCAATGATTTCGTGTGTCCCTCGACGCGCATACGTGGTGGGTGAGGCGGCGTCCAAGCGAACTGCGCCGTACGTACGCGCAGCGCACTTAAACCCGTGTGCCGGCCATGTGCGAGGATGACAGTGGAGATCAATCACAAACCCCCGGGACACCAACAAGATAAGAAAGACTGGGTCTCGGTGTGTTTGAATCATCTGTGCAAAGATCCACATGAACGCGGGGTCCCTTCGTGGCTGCGCCTCACAGTAATGCAAAGGTGGCGCGGGGCCCCGTGTACGTATGTACATCGAGTCAGTCGACCCCGGCCGCAGTCGTCTGGCCACCAGTAACAGTAACACGTAGTACCTCTACCTCTGCGTCGGGGTAAAAACAGGGAGGCGCAGGGGAGGGGAAGATGACGAGGAACAGCGCACGCACGTGATCGCACGGGGAAGAGGAGGCATGCTCAGGACTCTGTGGCTGCGCTGGCGAGTGGGCCCGAATGACAGTCTCAGGAAATCTGCGTCGATGAAGAAGAACCAAACTGGTGTCACGAACGGCTCTGTCCTTTTGAAATTGAACTTCCGGGCTCCAAAACCTCCCGTGACCTTCGTTTGTAATTTTTACTGGTACTACCGTACGTACTGTATGTACATAAGTGGGGGGCTGGAGAAAGCTACGAGGGCGGCGACTGGGCTGGGCGGGTCAAATGGTCAGAGATCGATGCCTGCTTCCCACTTTCATAAAATTGAATGACAAGGGGAAGGGGTGACTTTCTCGCCATGTCCGCCTGCTGGGCGCAAGGAAACGGGAGCCCAGCTGTGTCATCAATGATGCCACAGTAGCATCATAAACGTACTAGATTTTTTTTTCTTCCAAGCGCAGCGGTAAATTACTCCACGTTAGAACAGGCTACACCCAGTAGCTGTATTTTACTTACTCAGAGCTACTGTACAGCCTACTGATATACACATGCACAGTATAGTACAGTACCTAATGCAGGATTGATGATACCACTAGTAAACTGGCCCGTGACGGGAGTCGGGAGACCATCCAGCGCGTCCCACCGCACACCGCAATGCCGACGATGGACGACTCGTTTTGCTTTGTGGTTGATGATGATGATGATGACAGGAGTATGGGCGGGAGGCGGCTGGCTCGATTGACGCCCAGCTAGGCCAACCTAGCTAGCTGTGGCCGTCAGGAGGCCAGATCCCTTCTGGGTGACAAGACATGTACCAGCAGCACCTGTCAGATCCTACGCGCGCAGGCAGCTGACCCATGCCAATGCCATGCATGCTCCCACCACCGGCAACAGCACCTGAACCCACCCTTAAAGCTGGCATTATCAGTAGCTTAACGCCTTTTCTTTCAGAAACACTGAAATTACCAAACCGAACCTTTGAGATCCATTACATCGTCGTGTCAGTTTTAGCTTCACTAATACCCTTTGAGATCCTGTTGACGCAGTAGCGGTACCAAGTTAACAACAGCAAGCAAACGATGAGTAACATGCATGCATGCATGCATCGAATATGGAAAGCCAGTCGAACGAAGGACCTGGTTGGATCCATGTCCTAGAGTTAGGCCCTCTTTGTTTCAGAAATTCTGAGACTTTTTTTAGTCCCAACTTAAAAGTCTCTAGTTCTTATCCATTTGTTTTCAGGGACTAAATACGGAGTAGAGGTTATTAAATGACATGTAAAAAAACCATGTTATCCTTAGTAATGTATTATTAGTTATTAAATGACATGCTAAAAGTAGGGGCATTGTTGAAAAAAGTGCCAAAAAGTCTCAAAAAGACCCTCCCATAGAGACTTCTCCAAATAGTCCCAAATACCTATTTTTAGTCCCTAAAAGTCCCTCCTGTTTGTTTCACATGGGACTTTTTTTAGCCCTACACCAAAAAGTCCCTGGAAACAAACACCCTCTTAGTTTGAGCTAGTTTGGGTTCAACTAGCCCTAAAGTATCCAAACATAAGGATTAGATTGAAGCTAGTTGCATCTAACTCACCCAAAAAAACTATCCCAACCAAAAGGTGCTAATTGGAGCTAGTTCTCATGAGGTTCATTAAAAAATATTTTTCTCTCTCTGCACCACCAGTCAAGAGATGCTAATTGAAGCTAGTTCTCATGGGACCCATTAAAATATCACTTTTCTCTTTTCATAAAGTGCATCTATTGTCAATCTAACCCTTTCATCCAAACACCTATTTGACTAGAATTAGTTTAGGGTTACTCATCAGCTATAAATTAACTCTAACCACTAGCTAAGCTAGAGTATCCAAACAGGCCGAAGTAGGAATCACTCAAACGATCACCGCACCAGCACCATAGCGGCGAGCTTGCGTGAGGCGACGAGCGACAGGTTGGAAATGGAGACGGGGGGCCCACCGAATCATGGACCCCCTTTCGTTTCGTTTCACGACGGTCGATCCACCACATGGGACATGGGCTGCGCCTGCGCGCCCAAAACGGGGGCCGGCTCACGTGGCGCAAAGGCGGCCCGGCAGCGGGTCGTGGGAGAGGAGGCGGCAGAGTTCAGTTTGGTTGTTACACCGCTGCCTCGCTCGCGGTGGTTGGGTTGGGTTGGGTTGGGTTGGGTGGAACGTCGTCTGTACGACGGCTGCTGCCGCCGATGCGCCGACAGGCTCGCCCGCTCGGGCCTGGGGGCAATAGTGCAGAAAGGAAAGGCTAGCTATCTCCCGACGATGATCCCTGGCCCTTGCCTGAATGTACTGCTTGATCCACCGGATCGGTAGGCCGTTCTGAAGCGCGTTTGTACGACGATCCAGATCCTCTGTTTATGGGTGACAATGATGTGTGAACCACTGTGTCGTGGGATCGCTTCGTCTGTGGATCCAAACCCTAGAATGGAGTGTGGAGCGGTTGATACAATAAAGAATCTTGTCTTAAATCATTCCAATGTCAGTAAAACTATATGTAGGATGTGTTGTCAATTAGTCTTATCACTACTAAGTAAATATAGTACTTCCTTTATACCTTAATAATTGTAGTTGGAGAGTGCTAGTTTAGTTCTTTCCAACTATAACTATTTAGGTACCAAGGGAGTACTAGTTAGATGCCAGGCATCCTTGAATGTGGGAACTATGTCTCGCTTATGGCGAGAGCTAGCTCTGTCTGGCCCGAACCCGCTCGGCTATTTTGCTCGCCTTAGTAGACTGCCCCATAGCGATTTTGAGATGGTTCTGTACAACGGTACAAATCGAATTTAGAATCTTTCTTGCATTTTTTTACATTTTGTAAGTGCATCTAGTGTCCTTTAATAATTTTTGATGTATTAAAGACTTATAGGTTAAATGACTAGTGTGTTTACGAGTGTACACAACTATAGTTCCCTAAGGAGTTTGGTTATCAGACGGATGTTGACCCCTAAAAATGAATGTCTTTAACTGAAGACTTTGAATACTTTCTTGAAGACTTTGAAAGTGAATAAATTGGTGTGATCTTGAAGATATTGATGCAAGGACTATGAAGCATGAAGATTTTTATTTTTCGTAGTTTCATTTTCTTTCTTTGTCTCATAGGAAACACCGTTCTGTTCAAAGGGGTCGAGGTAAAACTAAGAAACATTTCCAACTAATGCTCATCTCAAAGCCTACACATACCCAATGCTTCGGGTGAAGTCTTTTAAAATCTGTTATAGTTCAGTCAAATTCATCACTCACAGAGACGATATTCTTCTCATCTCTCAGAACATTTGTTCTCACTAAGGAGATAGGATTTCGCTAGTGCGAATTGCCTACGAGTGAGGAACATGATAGCCGTGAGGACTTTCATAGTTCGAAATTCCGACCGTTGATGTGCTTAGCGTCAGCTGTCCCAAATATCTTATCCACATAACGGCCATATCATCGGAGGCATTTATGTCATATCATGTCGGGTTGCACCCTGGCTATAAATTGCCATCCCCATAATTACTAGTTGGTTGGCTCCTACGAGAGAGAACTTGACAAGTGTCATTTGAGAGCAAAACATCCTCCGAGGACTTCGAGTGAAAATCATTAATGAGGAAAAACCAAAAACTCCAAAAACCCCAAACCCAAAGTGATTGAGCATTATTGAAGAGATTGTTCCTGTGTGAAACTGATGCTTGTTACCTTTGAAGACTGTGTATCTTCCAAACGGCTAGGCGTCATGGTCTAAAACATCCAAGAGGATTTGTGGACTGCTGGAGGACCGAGTTTGTGAGGGTTTGGAAGTCTGCCCTGAAGGCTTACCACGAGTGTTGGGCGGCGACTAAGTGACCTTAGCTCAAGAAGAATACAGTAAGGATTTTGTGTCCTCGGACTGTGTGCCCTTTGATTTAAACACCAAGCCACTCCAAACAAGACGTACGGCTATCATAACAGTTGGAACTGGGTCATCAAATCATTGTCTTCACCGAGCTCCTCGTTCTATTTCCTCAACCCTTTCATTTCCTTGAGTACTTGCTGATGAAATTGATTGTTACTATTTGAAGACTTTGATTGAAGACTTTTTCAATTTTCTCATCTTAAATTCTTGACTTACCTTGTTCTTCGCCTGCTTATCCTGTTTACACGCTACACGTGCTTTGTGTATGCTTCATTTCATCTTGATGAATATGCTACTTCTATATTTTACATGCACTTGAGTACTTATTCCGCTGCTAGTATTTCGTCACTTAGCAAATTCCCCAACTAGTATTTCCTCACTAACGAATTTGTAAAAATCGCCTATTCACCCCCCTCTAGTCGATATAACACACTTTCACTTTTCTATTTTATCTTTTTTTTTATCATATTCTTCATTTTCCTTTTTTGTGTGTTTCCCTATTTGTTTACATTGACTATCTTTTAGTTTCCTTTTAGAGTTTTCTCTATTCGTTTTTTCTTTTTATTTTGGTTTTCACTTTTTTCGCTCCTTAAATACACATCGAATTTTATTTAGATACACGTTGAACTTTTTTCATATGCATGTTTGACATTTTTTTTTCAGGTAGACAATGAAATTCTTCTCAATACAATTTTGAAAAATGAGATACATTTTAACAAAAATGAAGAAAAAGTTGAACATTTTGTAGTACATTAATTTTTTTAAACACATTGAACATTTTTGATAAATGCTATGAACATTTTGGTTAAAGCAATTAATTTTTTTTGAAAAGAGAAGGGTCTCTCCCTAGCCTGAACTGTTATTAAAACCAAGGCAAAGCTAGACCCGAGTTATGCAAAGTAGCTCTAGGTGGACAACCGAAGTATCATCCACATATGCAAAACCAGGGTCTAGCCCTATTACAACTTTGTTCTTACATGACAAGAGAGAGGCATGAAAGATAAGACACGACTAGCACCAAAATCGCCTCCTCCGTGCCAAAATCTACCAACACTAGTAGGCAATCCTAAGCAACTCCCCTCTTTGATGATCCGAAAGCCTTAAGGCCCAGAGAAGAAGAATACCCTGGACGTTTCAGCATAGTATTTTCCATTGCCTGATCAAAGAACCCACTAGATCGATGATACAACGCATATTTCACCACCTCCTTCCGTGAAAGACAAATTCATTCCGAAGCAACCATAAGCCCCACAAGGTAGGAGAACATATAATGTTAGTAGCCTATGGAGGCTTTTTTCCCAAAGAGTTAATAGGTCAGCAAATGAGCAAGGTACAAAAATACCACACACCTTACGTATAATAGACCATATTTCTTTGGCAACAATGCAATCAAAGAATAAATGTTGAATGTATTCATGTTCACTACAGAATACACACGTGAGGTCATCTACATGTCTTCGTCTAGCTAAATTATCTCTTGTCAATCATTTATTGTAATATGCTAGCCAAAGAAAGGCATGGATGTTGGGAGGAACTTTGCTTTCTAGCACTCTCATGCATTTGAGCAAATCTCTTTGTCTTCTTTCCTTGGGGGTTTGAGATTGTCTTCACAAAAGTTGACCACTTAGAATATATACAAACCAGCCAGGTAGTATCCCTTGTTGTAGTGATGGCCATTGATCTCAAAGTTGACAGGTGGGGAGTGGCCTTCTGCAAGCCTAGCAAACATTGGGGAACGCTGCAGCACGTTGATATCATTGTGAGAACCTGTCATGCCGAAGAAAGAGTGCAATATCCAAATATCATGCGAAGTCACCGCTTCTAATATGACAGTGCACGCTTTCACATGCCCCTTGTATTGGCCCTGGCAAGCAAATGAGCAGCTTTTCCACTCCCAGTGCATACAATCTATGCTGCCAAGCATGCCTGGAAAGCCTCTATCAGCGTTGATCACAATAGCCTTTATGTGTGAGCGGCATTTGGCTGCCTCAAGTACTCGGGGCCAAACACGGCTACCACGGCCTTGCAGAAGTTGTACATTGACAACATGCATGTTGACTCACTCATGCGGACGTATTCATCCATAAAATCGCATGGAATTCCATATGCAAGCATGCGAATGGCGGCGGTGCATTTATGATAAGAGCAGAATCCAAGCTTGCCAAGGGCATCCGTTTTGCACTCAAAGAATGGGTCATGCTGAACCACTCCCTCACGGATGCGATTGAACACATGCCTTAACATACAAAAACGGCGATGGAATTTCTCCGGTTTGAAGAGTGCGGCACTCTCAAAATAATCAGCATAGAGCAAGGCGTGGCCTCTCTCTCGCGCGCGGTTCAGGTTGGGTGCACGGTCAGGCCCTGGCCCCCTGTACCGAGTCTGTTGCCTTTGAATGTGGTCATGAACGACCATTGCAGCCACCACAAGTTCTTCGTCATCCGAGGACGAATCATTCGATGAACAAATGAAGTGATTGAAGAAAAAATCATCTCCACTGTCCATACCTTTATGGGCAAAGTGTCAACTACCTTGCGGTCGTGATGGCGAAGAGGCCGCGAATCACCTCGAGGCACCGGGGGCGGATGGCGGTTGTCTACAGGTCGCTCTGTAGCACCTCCGACGGAAGCTGGCGTTGCTGACGGGCGTCGTCGGTGGCCGGATAATAGTGGCGGCGCCGGCGGCGGAGTCGGCTGGGGAGGGGCCGGTTGAGGCTTGGGGGGATGAATCAGCAGAATCCCCGACGGGCGGGCTAGGGGAGGACAAGGACGTGCATCCCGCATGTTCGCGCGTTATTCGTTTCTCCTTAAAAGCCGCGCAAGTTTGGGCTGGGGATGGATCGAAAACGGGCATTTGTCCGTTTAAGGCCGCGCTATTCATCCGTTTTACCCAAACAGACGCACTCGGACCGGATGGGGTCGCCCGCTGGAGTTGGCCTTAGTAGTTTTGATTTTTCTTTCGCTGGTTTCAGACAATTTTCAATAAAAAAACAATCATGTAAAAAATTCATCTTGAAAACCAAATATGTTTTATTAAAAATGACTTCAAAATTATGGACATATCTAAAAATGCAACATACTTTGAAATTATGAATTGTTGGACCTTTATTTTTATAGAACAAAGAATTTTTGCAATTAAAAATATTTTCTTGAAATTTGAAAATTTTCGAAAATTCATATTTTTTTATTTTTTAATTGTTTTTTGGAAAGTTAGATATTTTTGTACTAGATTTTTCTAAATTCATTTTATTAAAAATCAAACTTTTATGGTATATACGAACATTTGTGAAATTCGGGACATTGTTTTGGAAATCGGATTGTTTGAGTAATTGTAGACACTGTTTTAAAAAATATGCTCAACTTTTGTTTTTCATTTTCAACACTTTTAAATCTGAACATTTTTCAAAGTTTGCATTTTTTTAAAGTTGTGAACAGTTTTTTAAAAAGAAGAATAAAACATGAAAAAGAAAAGGCGTACTTTGAAAGTATATAAAATCGTTATTTGGTAGAATGGAAAATAAACTTGAACCTGACTGAAACTTTCCGGAAGGTTCCCAAAACCAGGTAAAACGAAACGCTAAATCTGGTCAGCCGGGTTGAAGTCGCACGCTCCAACCAGTGTGTGATTGAACGGTAAGACCTCGTGTTGGGCACCTGTGGGCGTAAAAACTGCAAAGGTTACGACGTGAAAGAAAGGGCAAATGGGTGAACACAGTTTGGCACGAGCGTTTTTTCCCCTCTCCTGTTTTGAGGCAGTTTTTCTAAAGAAATACTCCCTCTGTTTTTCAATATATGTCGGTTTAGGAGTTTAATTTGAACTGCTAAAACATCATATATTACGGCACGGAGGAGTGGTTGTTTTTGTATTGAGGTTCATTCCATTTGAAAATCATTTTTTTGGAATTTTTTTATTTTAAGTTGTAATAAAGTTTGCCAGCCGGTGATATTCTATAATTATGTTGAATGTGTAAAAAGGTTCGCCATATACTATGGATGAAGATGGGTACCCATTAACCATGTAACCTGCGGGTAAAACCCCTATTAGGATAAAGGTATGGAATAAAAACCTACTCATGGGTATAAATAGAAACATTTTAAGCCAATCGGATAGAACGAGTACGGAGTAGGTTTTTATCCGATTGGTTTAAAATGTTCCACATACCCATGTATCCATACAAATATGTTACTTCAAAATTATCTCTACAGTTTACACTTTGTCGTGAATTCGTGAACTCAAAATGTATGACTATGTGTTGCTACTTCCGATTATGTGATGTTGTTTTGATGTGTTATTGATTAGGAAAAAGTGATTTTGTTTATTAAATGGGTTGTTGCTTATGATGCGTTGTTATTTCTAAGTGTGTGTTGTTGTAAATTATAATTACTAGAAGGGTTGCGTGTGCTTTGTATACTCAATCTATCTTAAATATGAGGTGTATTAGTTTCTTAGAAATTTAAAAGTCTTTAAATTTGTTTTGTATAAATATATAAGTATTCATAATATCAAATCTGATTCTTAGATTCATCATGAAATGAATTTTCGTATTTTATTATTTAGTATTGTGGATTTTGATATTTTAACTCTTAATTTGGTCAAAGTAAAAAAAGTTGACTTTTCAATAAACTAATACACCTTAGATTTTAAAACGGGGTGAGTATTAGGTTTGGTTAGTGGGGAAGATGGTTGAGTGTCTTTTCTTTTTTACTCATATAATGCGGTGTTTTGTTGGGCTTACCGGATATGATTTTGTGATTTGCTAATCAACTCATACTTATGTGGAAAAACTTTTCGTTTGATTGCATGTATTATATTGGTGTCATAGTATCACATGTACTGGGTGATTCATAGGATTAATATTATAGAAATCGCTTCCAAATCATAGCACCTGCTAATGTGGTTCTGCCGTAGAAACAGTAAAAGAAATACTGGTTGATTGTTTCCAAAACTTCAGGTTACTAGGTGGAGTACTTCTCTGCTTACACAAATCTTCTATGACCACAGTTGCAGAATCATTATGGATCTTTTCTGTTTACAAAAAACTGCATGTATATACTGGAGGAATGACAAAACTGCATGTTACACAAATCTTCTCTACTTACACAAAACTGCATGTACACACCAGCCCTGCCATGCCTATTGTTTACAAGTGCTAATTAATAGTAACAGATTGATTGTTTCCAAAAATACTGGAATCAATTTGTCAGTAACACCAATTTGTCAGTAATTAACAATGGAGTATTGATTGTTTCCACAATTTAACACTGGAGTATAATTCTATAATGAACCATTAGTTGTTTGCTGAACATTGGACCTTTATTTGTTTGCTGAACACTGAACACTGAACCTACCCCAATCTACTGAACCTTTAGGCCATGAACAGCTGAACACTAAACCTTTATTCTACTGGAACCACAATGACAACGTCAATACACTGCAAAAAAAAACTGAACCATTAATCCCAGTTCAGTAGTGAAACGTTGAACCTTAAGGCATTATTACTGAAAACTTGACAGTAAAATTCAGTGTAAATTTGATTAACTGAATTTAAGTGTAATCAACCAGTATAATTAATGTTTATTCTAATGTTACTGATCTTAAGTCAAAATTTAGTTAATTTTGACAATGTCCTGTTTTGTAATCAACCAAAACAGGATATAGTCTCATGTTTATTCTTTCAGTCAAAATTCATCATTGTCTTCACTTGAACACTAATTGGATCAGCAGAACTGTCTCCTGTTTTAATGAGATCTGCAGAGATTGGGAGCACGAAGGCAGGGGATCAGCAGCGTCACGAGCTTCACCGGCGAGCGTGCACGCGCTCGGCCGTTGGAGACACTTCGATGGCGGCGCCGCTGGTTTTTGGTCACCGGAAGAACTACGTGATGAGCTCCAGCGCAAGCTTTGCATAGCATGGTTCATCTTAGCTCACGCTCGGCCGTTGGAGACACTTCGATGACGGCGTCAAGCTCGTGCGCGGAAGTGGCGGCGCAATAGGAGGAGACGACCTCGATTGCGGAGTGGAACGAGCTCCTGTGCGAAAGCGGCGGCCAGAGGCAGGGGAGAAGCTGCAGGAGGCAGGAGGCTTGCAAGCCAGCGGCAGGAGCTCCACCGCCTAGAGCCTGTGCGGAGGCAGGATCTTCGCAGATTCTTCCATATTCTAATATTCTAAAGTATATCTTTGTACATCCTTATGTAGTACGTATAGAGCATTAGATATGCATGTTAATTGATAATAACATTTTAGTGCAATCACAATCTTTCTATGCATGTTAATTCTCAGTGTGTTTGTAATATTAGTTAAGACATACTCCCTCCGTTCTTAAATACTATAAGTCTTTTAAGATATTTCATTAGGAGTCTACATACGGAACAAAATGAATGAATCTACACTCTAAGGTATGTCTATATACATCCGTATGTAGTTCACTAATGAAACCTCTTTAAAGACTTATGAAGTATTTAGGAAAGGAGGGAGTACATTGTACTTGCATGATTACTGCTACCTTGGTTTTGAATTATAAAGATGTTTTGCATATTTCAACATGGACTACATGCAAATTAAAATGAGTGGACAAAAACACACTAAAACACATCTATATACATCCGATTTAGATAAAAACCTGGAACATCCTATAATTTGGAAGGAAGTAGTTTTTATAAACTGCCTTGCAAATGCGTACATTACTTGTATGAAATTCAATATGCAACTACTCATGGAAAATCTGGAGCTGTATCCGTAATCCATTTTTGCTCTTCAGGAGGTAAAACAGGATCACATAATCAGCAAAAAACTATTACAATTAAGAGTCATATATTTTGCAGTAAATATGCACCGAGCCATTTAGCAACCACATATATGAACTTAGCTTCCACGCTAATACCAGCTGGTTCCAGGATAGCAACTACCACCAACATAGCATAGAAATTCAACCGCAAGAACCTCAAAAGAATTAACAACCAACTTCAGCAACCAGCCTGTCCAGCGCAAGCTTTGCATGGCATGGTTCATCTTAGCGGAAGACAAAGTAAAATGTAAGTGACGAGTTCACAGACGTAGCTCAGCAGATCTGCAGACTTGGATTACTTCTGGACTTCTTTTTTCATTTTGGTAGCACTTCTGGCCTTATGGGGAGACAGAAAAATACAGTAAGGTGAGTGGGAACAATGACCTACCAATAACAGGAAACACAATCTGTAATGTCGATAATTAGGAAGGCAACAACAGTAAAGTAAGCTCAATTCATAACTTCATATACAGCAAGGAGTTGAAATGCTGAACAATATAGGTTGGTGTCCTAAAGATTGGTGCTCACTGAGTATAAATAGAGCACCAAGGACATTTTATCTGACATACTCACATACATGCAATAAAATTATCTTATTCAGTGAAAAAACTGATAAGAGGGATACACAATATGTGAATGAAATAAATATCCAATGCACATTCTAATTTGTGCAAGGGCCTATGGGGCTGGGAACTTGGAACAACGTTAACACAAAAAGGGAAGTGTTTCATCACCATAGCGCAAAGTATGTGTGATCATCATTCATCAGTGATAACCAAAGGTGCTGCAGCAAAACAATACAATTTCAAGAAACGGACGGTTAAAATGAATTGAAACCCAGTGTTGCACAAATATTTAGTTTACTTTATTCATGCATCAGTTGCATTATCTGAATCTTGAGAGTAGCTAGGCTCTCCATTCGTTTTGGACAAAAAAAGTCTCTTTTTAATTAATCATTGAAGTTTCTACGAATTATAATGTTAACTTTTCTTAGGGAGGGAGCTCCCTGAATGGGTCGACCCTGTATCCTCTCACGTACTGTTTTTTGTGGGTTTACGACTTGAACACAGGCAAAAATTTATGATAATTAAGCATTAAATTCAACAACATATAACTACAGCAACAAAAGAAATAGGATTGAACCTTCATGGTCATTCGTCACGCTGGCGATGGTTCCTCTGTTCCCTTACCTTCCTCAGCTCCACCACCACCAAGATTACCGCTGCAACAACATCAAGCGCAGTTGGATCACATAGTGAACCGTAGAGGTTGAAATTGACAGTAGAAAATCGGACAATAATGTAACTGCAGAGGCTATAAGCTGGAATTTTCTTCCAATAAACAGTGACGCTATAAGACACATGTTACATTTACAGCATACAGAACTGAAAATTGTACAACACTCGTACATTTCAGACCTAAGATTTTAGTATAATCCAGAATCCCGCATGTTCAGATCACCATATGATATTTTTCTAATTTAGTTTTTGAAAAACAAGGCAGGCCATAATACATAAGTAAACAAAGTGCTAATAGTCTGCAGTTTTAGGCCACCAGGACTTCAATGTAATCCAGATAACTTCAGACAAATTATTACCTACCAACAAGTGAGCAAAATGAAGACAGGGGGTAGTAAAAATAGCATACTTACGTCTGTAATATAAGTTTCATAGACCCCTCTAGAGATTCCTTGCACTTGTCCTCACTTTGGCATAGCTCCTCGTCCGATGGTGCAATCGAATCAGGTTCAGGCTCTCCGAAGAGCAAACGCATTGTGGTGAAATAGCAAGTGTCCTCATATTCTTCAAGTTGCCCTTGTTTTCCTTGAGCGCTTGCTCCTTGCTTCATCTGTCGAACCACACTCTTCATTTCCATGCGCAGGCCATCATATTTCTTTCTGTCAGCCCTTGTCCTCTGCCGGACTTCCAATTTCTCCCTTTTCTGGTCCTCAACCTGGCACACCAGCTTGGCTGTCTCCTGATTATCTTGCTTCTCCTGCATTTTTCTTTTATCTTGTTCCTCTAGCTTATACATCTGGTAAAGCTTCTTGATCAGATTCTCAACAGGGACCGTAATGTCTATGAAATCAAGATGTGCGCTGGTGTACAGCGGTTCTTCCTTGAACTTGGAAGAGACATGGAACTCCCGTTCGGTGAAGGTCAGGGCCACGGTTACAGACCAGCCGTGGAACAGAAAGAGGATATCACCAAGCTTGACACCAAGACCCTCCACATGAGACATGATGGAAATCCCCTCGCCGCGGGGCATCCTCTGGATCACGGCCACCTCCCTGAGAGGCGGACAGGAGCCCTCCTTGAAGATGCCTTCTTTGGGACGTAGCCACCTCTTGTAACTAGTGTCGATATGGTAGGATAGCGCACCAGGCTGCCCGCCCGGCTGCCCTGCCTGTTCCAGGCGAAATCCATCCGGTCCGATAACCAAGCGCGCGACCCGCAGGGCGCAGGTGTACCCCGGTCGCTCGGGAGGAAACATGTCGTACTTCTTCATCCGCCATGATACCCGCGCTTTCTCGGCGGACGCCTTCATCTTGAAGAGGAAGAAGGGGAACTTGGGGGCATTTCTGCTACGGTCGCGGGGGCGTATCCACTGGTCCAGCTCGGTGTCGTTCCTGTTTCGCTTGTCGAAGGAGGCCAGCAGCTGCTGGAGCAGGCAGGTGTGTATCTCCTCCTCGGTCTTGAGCCCCGTGCGGATGGCGGCGGAGAGGGTCTCCTCGGCGTCGAGCCCGCTCCGAACGGCGAGGTGGAGGATCTTCTGCGCCTCCTCGGCCTCAAGTCCGCACTGGACGGCGTTGTCGACGAGCTTCTTCACTTGCTCGGCCTCGAGCCCACTCCGGACGGCGACGTCGGCTTTGATTTTGAGCCAGCCCACCATGGCGAGGGATACGGCCTTCCCCCTCTCGACGGCGTCTAGGCCGCTCCGATAGGCGAAGGAGAGCGCCTTCTTCCCCTCCTCCGGTAGCCTGACACCCATGTCACTCAGCCTCCTCCCCCCTGCTCCGGCTCAGTCGCGACGGAGTTTCGCCGCCGTCAAAATTTGAGATCGAGATTAGGGTTCGTTGGGATCGCGTGATATGTGTCGCTCACGCCTATACACATATGCCCGTGCGTAAAGATTGACCGTCACACTCTGGGCCATCTGGTGGGGGCACTTATTGTACAAATTTGAAAATTTTCAAAAGAAATCTTGTAGAGTATAAGCAATGTTTACCGAAATTTCAAAATTTTAGTGGGGGCCTGGATACCCACTCAACACTATGTAGGTCCGCCCCTGCGATCACACATGGGTTTATGTGCACATTCATCGTTGAGCTGAATATGAAGCATGTGGAAAGTTTCCGAATCACTCGGTTATCGGGCAGAACAAGGGTGAGACCGAAGGCGCCTCCATCAGGTTATATGAAAATGACAAAAGTCCACATTTCAATCATCAATTAACCAGGTGGTTTAATTTCAACACCGAACTCTAAAATCGGTCGGATTCAACCCTCAACTTATCATAGGGTCCAGATTACAACCCTTGTCTCAATTTTGGGCTGGTCAAGTGGTTTTGACCTAGTCAAAGCTGACTGGGCAGCCCAGTCAGCATGCCAGGCATGCATCAATCCAACCCTATCCCCATCTCTCTCTCTCTCGTTCGTTCACTCCGCACCCAAGTCCATCCCGTCGCCGCCTCGGTCGCAAGAGCCGTCGCCGCCCGCGGCCACCAACTCCACCGCCGGTGACCAGAGACAGGCGGCGCTGCCACACTGTCGGCAGGTTCGCCCTCTCTTCCCTTATGGCAATGAAGATCACACATCACAATAAAAACCTTACAAGTAGTTCCTCCAACAATGGCGATGGAGACCGTGGCCAGGACATGATTGAATCACCTCCCTCACCGGAGTAACCGTTGCGGCACGACATTGTCTTAACCTCGAATACTGCATACAAATCGGGCAAATGGGGGGGGGAGGTGGATGCATCAGCAACAGTAGGTTGCCTAGGTTAGCAGCAACAACAGCTAGCCATCAGTGCCACCACCAACAGCTTATCGGCGAGGGCGACAGAAGCCACATCAGCTAGTTGACGGTGACCGCCGCAGTAGCAAGGCGATAGGGACTGCAACAGCTAGCCTAACGGGAAGAGAGGGAGGGAAGAGAGGGCAAACCTGCCGGCGGTGTGGCGGCGCCACCTGTCTCCGACCGTCGACGGTGGAGTTGGTTGCCGCGGGCAGCGGCGACGGGGTGGACTTGGGTGCGGGGTGTGGCTGTGAACGAACGAGAGAGAGAGATGGGGATAGGGTTGGATTGATGCGTGCGTAGCATGCTGATTGGGCTGCCCAGTCAGCTTTGACTAGGTCAAAACCGCTTGACCAGACCGAAACTGAGTCAAGGGTTGTAAGCTGGAACCTGTGATAAGTTGAGGGTTGAATCCGACCGGTTTTGGAGTTTCGGGTTGAAAATCAAACAATGTGGTTAGTTCAGGTTTGAAATGTGGACTTTTCTCTATGAAAATACATGTAGATGCGGCCACGGCAAGAAATTAGGTGAGGGTGCGGCGACGGCTTGTATGTGGCGATGGAGAAGGACATTACGTGGGAAGCTCCTCCTTGATAATTTACGGCATAAATAGTGTAACAACACTGGAAGCTATTGCTTGTCGAGAGACTTTATCTCTAAAAGAAGATCTTAGGCTCCAAAAAATTATGGTAGCCTGAGTTTTAAAACAGATGGTCGTGGACATGGAGAAAGGAGGTTAGGGAGCTCATGAAAACATCACGAGCGACATTTCTGATTGGTCCAACCCCATGATCCTTTTTATATCCCACATCATGTGGAATTTGAACAATAAAACTTGATAATACCCTTAAAAACATATGTCCGTGGGCTATTATCTTTTTTTAAAAATAAAAAATCGGTCTATTCACGTAACTGTGATTAACCTTGTTGTAGTAACAGTTAAAAGGTAATTGTGCTAAGGCTCGATAAAACAAGCGCACTAGTCATATGTGTATCGCGTGCTCATCCAATAAGAGGTATCGATTGATTGGATTTATGTGTGTGTTTTAACTTTGTAATCTTTACCACCTGCTCCCTCCGTTCCTAAATATAAGTCTTTTAAAAGTTTCTATTAAAAAACTACATACGGATATATATAGATATATATTAGAGTGTAGATTCAATCATTTTACTCCGTATGTAGTCCTCTAATGAAATATCTAAAAAGACTTATATTTAAGAACGGAGAGAGTAGTTTTTTCTCTTTCACGCTTCGTCTTGCCATATGCGTCACCGATCTGAGCTAGAACTGGCTGATGGGTGTCATTTGAAAAGCGGGTGATTGGATTTAAGATTAATTATCAAGTATGTACAGATCTGCGTTTTAACTCCCACAAAACATATTTGTGTATTAATGCCACAAAAATACATCACTTGTCTAATGTTTATTTTTATCTTTTAGATAGAAGTACCCGCCGCTTGTTTTCTGCGTAGGGTGGCTGCCTTTGTTTTCTTTCCTTCATTTATTACTATTAAAATATGGAGGCTGCTACTACTAAACATCCGCCACCTCAACGGTCGTTGAATGTATTGGTGCAGCCGTCCGATCTACGTCCCCGTATCCAATAGTTTCTGAAACACAGGTCGAGTTGCAGAAACAATAGCCGCGTTGCGAAAACAATGACCGCGCTTAAAAAAAATCCTGAAACAATGATTGCGTTGCAGATTTTTTTTACGTAACTCCTGAAACAATGGCTGAGTTGCAGAAACCACGACCCTATTGCAGAAATGTTGCAGGCCAGTTGCGGAGCTGCCCGACGGCGGAGGGCGACGGGCAGGCCGGCGGCGGAGGGCCGTGGGGCAGGACGACGGGGCGGGGCGGTGGCGCGGGGCGGCGGAGGGCGACGGGCAGGCCGGCGGCGGCGAGGTCGTCGGGGCCGCAGCAGGCCGACAACGGAGGGGCGACGGGGCCGCAGCAGGCCGGCGGCGGCGAGGTCGCCGGGGCCGCAGCAGGCCGACGGCGGAGGGGCGACGGGGCCGCAGCAGGCCGACGGCGGCCAGGTCGTCGGGGCCGAGGCGTAGGCGAAGGCACGGACTAGGCAGTTTTCTGAAACACCTGCCCAGTTTCTGAAACACCGATCCAGTTTCGAGATTCAACGGACGAGCGGGCGGCGGATAGATCGCGCGGATCGACCGGTGGAAGATAATCGTTTCCCTTAAAATATTCAAATAAATTTGATTTCATGTTTCCTTTTTGATCGGCCATGAATTTTATTAGCGTACTAAGGCCCTGTTTGGATACTCTAACCTGGTTAAAGGTGTTTGGATGGGAGGGTTAGATGGACAATAAATGCTCTTTCTCAATCATTTGGCTACTTTAGACCTCTTTTTTTTCCATAGACCCCACCTACTCTAACCCAAAAAAGCACCTCTTGGACGGGTTAGAGTTTTTGGGTGGGTTAGATGCATCTAACCAACTCTAACCCACCTGTTTGGATCTTTGAGGGTTAGATGACTCAAATCTAACCCACTCTAACTCTAACCCTAGGATCCAAACACGGTCTAAGGCTGGTCGTAATAAGCTTAGTACAATTTTGTGCTAGAGCTAGTACAAAATTGAGACAGTTATTTTGGGACAGATGGAGTAATAGTGTATGATAATATATCCGTAATGCATGGTATGATATGTTAATATAATAGGATAATTCATTTATTATCATGCATGACACATAGTAGCACAACATTTAATATGGTACAGTATCATGATATGATACCCAACCATCTCTTTCTTCATTTAATTTTATGTCGCCTCATCAAAATTACCTAATTGACATGCATGATACTACTTATGATACTCCCATTACGAGCAGTCTAAGAGCATCTCTAGCAGACCCCGTATAATGCCCCGACCCACAAAATAACCGCCAAAATACGGATCGGGGCGAAAAAAGCTGCCCGACCAGACCTGTCAAACGCGTACGACCGTTAGAATTTTTTGCGGGGCACGGCAAAATGCCCACCCCAATTTGCGAAAACGCAGGTTCTCCCCCTCGCCCTGTCGGTGCCCTGTATATGTCGAGAGCGGTTGGTGTGTGCGACATTTCAGCCCACGCTTTCCCCCACCCACCGTCGTCGGGCGCCGCCTTCGATTCCGGTCATACCAGCCGTCGGGCCGTCACACGCCCTAGATTGACCTCCACCACTCCCTTGTGCCTCGGTTGGCCGTAAGTTGCAGATCGGCTGTTGTTTTGTCGCGGCCATCGGATTTGGCTTTTTCGGCCACCAGCGGCTGCACCAAAGTCATGGATTGGTTGGGGAGCACCCTGCACAGCCCCGGCAAAGCGCCAGCGCCGAGTGCAGGTACTGGTTCATCCTCTAGTCGCCGTCATCGGTTTGCCGACAAGGACTCTTCCGGCCGTTGCCCGGGTACGATGGTCGCGCAACGGCTTGCCGGCTTGCCGATGCCGCTCGTACAGTGCGACGACTGCCTAGAGACAGCGCTGCGGGTCATATCTAGCACGCGGCAACATCTCGGATGGGTATTCTTCAAATGCAATAACGACGGGTTATGTTCTTCTTTCTGTTCGGCTTTGCCAATTATTTGATTAAATTTTGGGTTTTTATTGAGGTGTCCATGTGTGTAGGAAGGTGGATACTTATTTTGGTATTGGAAAGAAGAATACATCGATTTATTGATAGAAAGAAGCTTAATAGATGCTGATGCACTACTTAGTATAATTGAGGCTAACGATGCAACTGCATGTCCAATTAGAAAAGATATTAAAGGGGAAGCAACGTCTAATTCTGTAGAATTAAAGACGAAGAATGAAGAACATATGATCAAGAAACCCGAGATCAACAATGAATGCATGAAAAAGATGTTGATCCAACTAGTGGGAGCACTTATGAAAGTTTGATATGTTCTAAAATGCCTAATTGTGATTCTTGTTTTCTATGGTCTTGCTATTTACCAAAGATTTGGTGAAATATTATGTATCCAATGCCTTTGAAAAAAAAATAAAAAAAATAAATGTGTTTTCATGTTTGAAATTGGAAGGCAAATAACAGATTTACGGGCCGGCGTGGGCGGCTGTCGAACAGACCATGCAAAACGGACCCGTATAAAAAAATATTCTGGTCGGCCGCCATCCACGTCTGTCTGCAAAAGCGTTTTTCCGCGAATTGCAAACGACTTTTACGGATCGGCTTTATACGAGGTCTAGAAATGCTCTAAGTCACCTGGGCCGTGAATTTATTAACCCACCAAATATTTTATTATATCCTACTGAATCGATCATGAATCAATGTGAATATTTCTGCCTTAAGTCATGCCATGTCTCGGAATTCTTTTATAGCCCACCACCTATAACATAGAAAGGCTAATTAGCCTTTATTTCATTCCCCGTTTATAGCACACCACATAAAAAGAAGGTTAAAAAACTTTTAGATTCACCAAATGCACAACCGTGTGTACATGTTTTTTCTTAAACTCTTCTTATCTATAGTCTGACAGAAATTTTTCATCAGACGTGTCGTGCGATGTTGATTCTTATTTAATCGCATGGCTGGCGATTCCCTGACCCATCCCATTAACTGCACGTATTTATCCAGTCTGAGTAAACCTGCATGGCCGATCCACCCATGTAACCCCATCTCGCATCTCATGGGCGAGATCATCCCCGAGCTCGCTCACGACGACGACAACCTCCGCTGCCGCCCTGCTCCGCACCAACAACTCCATTGCAGCTACAACTGCTTCATGTTGTCGGCCCGTTGTCTCTTTCCGTCTCCTTCGTCGAACCTTGCTCTCACCACCGACCACATGACGTAATCACCATCGCCGCCCCTGTCCCCCGCCCGAACATGCTCGTCAATTCCTTCTTATCGGCTTGGCAAAGAAGCTGCACGCAGATCTCAGGCGTCGACCCCTGGTATCTACTCACATGAATTAGTGTTTGATTCACCTCATCTTTGATTTATGTTTATTCACTTTGTTTTAATTTGTGCTACTTTTGATGCAACACTTGCTTCGATGAATTTTGTTGAGAGTATTTACCATCAGGAAGCATGACCAACTTTGGTAGGAAGCACGACCATCATTCACAGTTTGGAAAGGAAGAACGACTACCATCGCAAAGGACGCACGTCGGTTACCAAATGGAAGCATGACTACCATCGCAAGCGAGACAAACATTGAAATGAAGCACGATGACTTTTGGCTCAATGGTGTTTGAACTGTTCCTAATGCCAAATTTTCTTTTAGAAGCAAATTTTGATTTCGTTGGAAGCAATAGTTCAGTTTGTTTTGAACCAATGCAGATGTTTCAAGTTCAAATACACGGCATAAGAACACATAATTAATCGAAGCCCGTGAAGGAAGCATCCAAGCACATGAAGGAAGCAAAATGAGAAGAGACGATGAGGACGAGCCACATTACGCGAGCAACCCATGACCATGGTGTTCATGTCATCGAAAACTTCTAGATTGGTAGATGTACCTGCACCGCTAAAACAAATGAACCTAAGCTTGTATGAAGTATTGAAGGAAATTTTTGATAAACAAATCGATGCAAATATGTATCGTGTAAGAAGCATGCGATAGAAACATATGATGTATTGTAATATCAGCAACTTGTAGGTATAGTACATTTGTAATAGTATGTGAGAAGCATAAAGCATGAACATACGAAGCATTTCTATTTTCCTATTGATATGGAATCAAAATTTATTTCCAGTTAAAATGGAACAAAGTTATGTTCAGCACCTAATCAAATTTTTTTGGAATCCATACGGAAGGAAATTTCTAATCAACATGGAATCCAGTCGGAAACAAATTTCGGTAACTGATAAGTAGCAACACAATATTTTAGATCGAAGCACATTTAATTTTGCGCTTGAGGCAATTATAAGGAATATTGGAAACAAGAAGGTTGTGTAAGGAAATATTATCGCTCGATGCAATTTCAGGAATGTTGGAAACATGAAGTGTTTTGTAAGGAAATAAAATGTGATTCATGAGGATAGAAATTGCATTCGGAAACTTTATGCCACAATCCTTCCATAATTAATATCCTCAAACTGCTCCATTGGTTTCCTAAATACCTAGGATTAGTGACCCCAAATTACGTGCTTCTACATCTGAACAAACTTGCTTCCAAATCAGTACTACATCCAACGGTTCACGAGGCTATGATCCAACGGCAGAACACTAGTCTGATTGGGAGGCTAGGAATAAGTAGTCTGATTCCTAGTGCTCAAAGAAAAGAATTAAGAGACTGAAAGAAAAGGAAGAGTTAAGAGAACACTCTCATCTCAAAAGGAAAAGAGTTAAGAGACTGAAAGAAAAGGAATATATCATCCATCAAAAGGAGAGCAATCTCAAAGCAGCAAAGCACCACCAGGAGTAGCAGGACCACGGCTTTATTCAGTTCAAGAATTTATCATGTCAAGCAGCGAATACTGTCTTTTTGAATCCAACCAGGATAGCAACACCAAGAAGCACAAACCGGAAGGCATTACAGAAAAAATACAAGTCCCACAGGGCATCACCTTTCACACGGCAAATCACATCACATTTACAACCCCAATGGTTGCCTGATGCATCTACAGTGCACAGCGCAATGCAACTGATGCTTCTTCTACTCGACGCCCTCGGCGGATCTCTGGATGAGCACGGCGGCCAGGGTGATGGCGGAGGCGTAGATGGCATTGGGCACCTTGTGCACTACCTTGCCGACGCCGGGGACGCCCTCGGTTGCCCTTTTGGTCGCCAGCGCCAGCGCAGGGGCGGCGACCAGCGTGATGATCAGCTTGAGGCTGATCGCACAGAGTGACTCGGCGGTCAGCTTCCGGATGAACTCCGCAAACTCCTCACGGTCCAGGAGACCGTTCATGTCAATGTCAAACTCCTGCGTGTTCGAGATATCCATCGAAGTTAACTAGTTTGTCTCTAAAATAAATCAAAGCTGTAACTTATCCACCAACAAGTGCACATTTCGTCGACAGAAAAGAAAGATACTTAGAGGTATCAAGGTGACTAGTTCACAGTTATAAACAATACTAACTGCCTACAAATGTACTCTATATGACAGATCATAGACTACATCACGTAAAACAATGGAAAATTCCGCGGGCAAGAAAATGGTGTTCAGAGCTATCTGGGTGATGAGTTCAGTGTCCAGAGTTGTGAACAATACTAGCTGTAGCATAAAGGGGAAATCATAGACAACAGAGTGCACATGAATAGCTAATTCATCTGATACTAAGAGTATTCTTGACATGTTCAGGGTACGAAAAGCAGAACCCGAGATTACCTTGCTTCTTCACACAAGTACAAGTAGTAGAAATTAGAATACACAGGTGAAGAACACGATATCGAGTCGACCAAATAAGTGACAAAAACTGAATAAAGGGAAGGAAAGATTGCGATTACATTCATGAGAGCCTTGAGCCTCTCCTTGGACGGGGGGTCGTAGTGCGGCCCCGGCAAGTACTTGTTGATGTCGCTGCAGAAAACAAAAGCAAGAACCAATCAGGAACATCCAATCCACCAAGAATCCGCAGGAACATGGAGAGGGGGGAGGCTGAGAGGAACGGGTTCGGGGTCCGCTGCTGTACTTGTAGACGCAGAGGACGGCGATGTAGACCTCCTCGAACTGGAGGGCCTCCTTCTCGCGCCTCTGCGTGTCCTCTGTGAGCCGGTCGAACACCTTGTCGGTGATCTTCCGCACCTGCCTCTCCTTCCAGTGCCGCCCTGCACCAATTCGATTCGTACTTCACTTCCAAGGAACGAATTCAGCGTCGTCGTCCCCGGTGTGGATCCGGCGTCGAGAAGAAGGGGCGGTCGGATTGAAAACGATGGTGGGTACCTTGGAGCTTCTCTTGCAGAGACGCCCAGACCTGCCCCATGGCGTCGGGCGTCGGCGGAGGCTGGAGAGATGAGATGATGGGTGGGGGGCTCGGAAAGGGGGGAAGAAGAGAGCAGAGAAGTATCTCAGTCCTCCGGTTGGTCTGTGATTCTGGTTTTGGCTTTGGCTAATCTAATCTAATCTAATCTCGTGGACGCTTTCTGTCAATAGATCTCCCTCACACCTTTTCGTGACCATGCTACGGGCACACGCAAGTTTTACGCAGCACATGCTCCACTTGGAGACGCTGTTTGGTTCCCAGCCTAAGGTCGCCACTCATAAAGAGTATGAGTATTATGTGCATATTCTAACTTTGCGTATAATATTTTGCGTTCTTGTTGCATAGTCTCGTTCTCCACAGATACAAGTATTTAGGTACATGGAAAGTATGAATAAAAATAAAAAACATTATAATACCAGTTAGCTCATCTCTGTTGTTGTCTTATAGGTATTACCCACAAAAGATGAATTTTTTATAAGAATTTGGAGATACCTACTTTATACCAATACCTTATTCTTGTACTTACTTTTGACATTTCTTGACTCGTATTTTTGAATTTTGAACATAAAGGGATGACACTTATATGTGGTCGCGTAAAGAAATATCCCTCTCATCTATGCACACTACAAGTGGTACTTTAACATAACTTAATTTTGACATACAAAAAGGAATAGACTAGCTGTTAGTACCTAACACTCCAAAAATGCCATGTTGGCCCAACCCTCCATCTCACTTCCATTTTTGGAAAAGAAAGAGATACGCATCCAAAATCTGGCCATCTCCTAAGTTGGTTGTGCCACTCTAGGTGGGGAATGGCGGAGGCGGGTCGGGTTAGGTGGTTCAGGCGCTGACACATGAGAGTGAGTGGAAGTGGTGTCACTAGGGATCATGATACCCACTAGGACTTCTATCTAATTGGTGCCCATAAGATCCATGTTGACCTTCCTCTCGTGAGGCACCTAATATTTGAGGTTGCCACCCTCGTCGTCGTGTGAGTGGAGGTGGAGGCATGGAGGAGCCGAGAGAGACTGGGGTGGTGGTGTGCCAAAGTTGCAGAGCTGATGAAGTGAGCACATGAAAGACGAGGAGTCGAAAACAAGATAACATAAGCGAGGTGTATTGATATTTTCGTGTGGTCAGAAGTAACCACATACATGATCACCTCCCAAGAAACTTGCTCGCTTGCAAACATATAATTAGAAACAAGTGGACACCGCTTCATAGAAGTAAAGCGGATAAAAAGTCCACCGTGTCTTAGAACAGAATCCACATGGTGCAAATTTATTTTACGTTTTTAAAATTTAATGTGCTCCTAGACGACTGATCAATTGTGCCAACAATGCTAATGGATACATTCAAACCTTTTAGTTCATCCCCCGTTAGTAAAACCAGCTGACACAATTCTTTAGAATGGATCAGGATGCAGGATATACCCACCTTTTAAATTAGGATGAAGGGGATGTTATCTTAAATGAGCTTATCCATAATACAGATTGGTTGTGATTTTCCTTCTCTTTCCCTTGCCTAGTTGCTTTGACAAGATGATAACCAATTTTCCCCATCTCTTCTTTAGCCTTCTAATATGGATTTGGATCCTCTTTAGCAGCTTTCCAGTCAGTAGGTATGGCTATAGAATAAGAGAATCAATCAAACTTTATGGGATATTATTTTTATATCACTTCCACTCATTCTATTGTTATGAAAAAGACAACATGAAGGCGAGGTAGAATGATGTTAAGGAATGAAGTTGGCAATGCCCATTGCGTGAAGGTTCGTTTGAATCCTTGTATAATTTGTTAAATGGTTAAACAAAATTGATGATCCACATAATCAATGGTTAATGAATTTAATGATTGCGATTATGTGGAAGCGCGCAAATAAGAGTTATGTTGTGGATAGTCTAAGTGTAAGTATGCTACAATTGTTTGCAAAGCACTCTGTCTAAGCTGCCATCACAATAATATGAACCTTCATACTTTGTAATGTCATATCATGTAGACATAAATAGTTGATCCCATGATTATATTTCTCTCAAAATGCACACATTCCACCTCACATGTCATCTAAGCATCCACATCATCATGTACTTGTACTTCTTCAATATATATTTTGGAGAGCAATATTTTTTTTAATTCATATTTTTCTTTCTTACACATGCAAGGCCTGCATATAATCATTTTATTTTTTATTTTTAGAAACAAATCATTCTTCCAAAGAGCGAAGGTCATGATGCAATATATTAACTAGTTACTCTCTTCGTTTCTTTTTACTCTACATATAAGATTTGTTTGAAGTAAAGTTTGACCAAGTTTGACCAATTTTATGGGAACAAATATTAACATTCACAATAAGAAATCAATATCATTAGATGTATTGTGAAATTAATTTTCATATTTTATTACTTTAGTATAACAAATGATGGTATATTTCCATGTAAATTTGATCAAACTTTACTAAGTTGGACTTGAAACAAATCTTACATCCAGAGTAAAAAAGAAACAGAGAGAGTATTAAGTAGAGTACTACAGTAATATGCACCAGCCCTTCAAATGGAGGGACACTGAAATTCTACAAATTAAGTTGTGGAGCCGCCGAGAAATAATAACCATATTAAGATTGAATACCATTACGTACAGCCATTTACCACTTTGTTTGGCTACAAATTTTCGCACCGAGGTGCCGGCAGCGCGACCATCGGTTCAGGTGTTCACTGTTTGCCTGCCCGGATGTCCTGCAGGAGCATCAACCCGGCGGAGAAGACGACGAAGAGCAGCGGCGTGGGCACCCTGTCCACCGCGTCCCTCATCCTCGGCACCTGCCTGCCGGCGTTCTTGGCCGTGACGGCGAGCAGCGGCGCCGCCAGGACGGCCACCGCGGCCTTGTTGGCGAGGACGAGGCGGAGGTCCATCCTCACCCACTCCATGATCAGCTCCCGGAACTCCTGCTGCGTAATCCCCTTCGTCTCCTTGGCGCCGTAGCACTGCAGTCGCTCAAACCAAATTATATCTCCATAGCGGGAGCAGAACGCCATGCATGGATACAGAGATTTCAGAAATACGAAGAGAGCAGACAGCGACCTCGGCTTTTTCCTTGACGACCTGCATGCATGGAGGGTCCTTGTGAGGTCCCACCAGTTGCCTGTTGATCGAGCTGGATGAGACGTCCAAGGAGACGGATCATCAGATCAGAGTTAACTAGGAAAACGCGCAGATGATGAGGCGAAAGAGATCGATATCCTTCTCACTTGTAAACCATGAGGGTGGCGACGTGGAGATTCTTAACCTCCAGGAGCTTGGCGTTCTTCTCGGCGTTCAGGACGGCCAATTCGTCGAACACCTTCTCACATATTCTTGCAACATCCAGCTTGCCTACGACCAACCAACCGGCCGTTACATCCCTGTGTCCCTCGAAGCCTGCACCGCGTGAATGGATCAAGAAATTTACAAGATTAGTTACCTTGAGCTCTGTCCCACAGGCGGCCGAAGAAGCGCGCCATGGATGCTCCTCCTTCTCTGTCTCTAGCCGCGACAGAGGGGAAAGAAGGACACGTACTACAAGTATATAAGAGAAGAGATTAGGAGGCTATGGCAGGCAGCATATTTGTGCTGCTGCTGATTGGGCTGTCGATCGGCAGTGGCTTGCAGGGAAGGTCAGAATCGGCTAGCAGACCAGGGTGCGTGTCGGTGACTGACTGAGCATTTGCGGGCCGGCAGTCCTTGCCTTGCCTTGCTCCTCCGGCAACATTGAAAATTCTCGATTCCTACCTTTTCCTCACGTGAACACCAGATCCAAGCACCAACGCTCGCCTTAAAGAAATCCTAATGAAGTTTCTCTTTTTTGAGCAAAAAGTAATAGTGACCCTAATCAACATTTGACCGTTCCCGTGGAAGAATCACGTTCAGACAGTAGGTTATTTACCTTTATTTTCTTTCTTTCAAACGTTAGATTAACTAGAAAAGACCCTGCGCATTGCAACAAGAGGAAACAACACGACACACACCTAACACAATAAGCACAACTCAAGACCCAAATAGACTCATATCCTTTATTTTAACATGGCATCCCATCTATGTTGCGGCCCGCTTTCTCGGCATGAGATGAACATCAACTTTCCTTTTTCTCCATGATATTTTGCCGATGCATGCATGCATGTGTGGTTATTGATGGTTTACTTTGTCTTCAATTTGATTTTGGTGACGTGTTCATTTGCAACACAGATCGGCTTTGGTATGAAGAAAGATGAATTATGCGTTATTGATTAAATTTACATTATAAATAGAATTAAAAAAATGTTAAACAAATAAAATAACATCATAGTCAGATTGTACACATCACTATTGATTAAAATTACATCATAAATATAATTTAAAAAATATTAAATAGATAAAATATCATTATATTCAGATTATACACATTTTTCAAATCAAATTTCATACATAGAAATTTAAAATTAAAGCTACGGTTTAAAAGGTATGATTTTTATAAAAGCACTTATCACTTATAGTTGAACTACGAGTTAATCGATAGGAATGGAAGGGGTTCTCTAAAAAAGACAAAAAACTATTCTTTTTTTACTTAAATTCTGGACTGCAGGTTTATTTCATGAAAGCCTTGGGGCGATTTTATAAAAAATACAAAAGATTCATTTTTGATACTTAAGTCCAGACTATGGGTTGATTTCAAGAAAACACGGAAGTTTTTTTTATAAAAAAGCAACAAACGGCCAAGAGTGGCATCGCTTTATTATTACTAGCAAAAGAAACCGTGCATTGCATCATAAAGAAAAAAAATAACAGATGCCCCTAACGAATAACCGTGACTCAAGATCCCAACAGGTCCATGTCATTTATTCGAACACGACATCCAATTTGCGTTGCCGTTTATCCTCCGTCCACCCTTGCTGATGGTGATCTCAGTGTTTACACAATCACAACGTGTTTGAACGTGTTCAATCCTAAGGCGTCTCTCTTGAATGTGGTTAATCCAAAGACGTCTTTCTCTCCGTATAAGATGATTTCTTCATGCATAGTTACAGATGATTTCTTCCGTATCCAAACTAATTTTACTAAGTTGTTCATTTTCAATCCGAATCTACACTAATACAAAAGAGAGGTGGATCGTACAATATTGATTAAGGCAACACCCTGAATAATATATTTTTTAAATGGTTGACAGGTAAATAACATCATATTCAGATTCTATAATATTTTAACAAATTCCATATATAATATGTTAAAATCAAATTTACGGTTTAAAAATATGGCTATTCAAAAAAAAGATAACATATACTGCGGGTTAATTAAACCAAATGTCAGGATGTTTTTCCCAAACAGCGAACAATTTTTCTGGAGTCACTTAAAGCCAGACTACGGGTTGATTTGAGGAAACTGCAGAGGGTTTTTCGAAACAGTGAAACATTATCTCTAAAATTACTTAAACCATGATTGCGGGTTGATTTTAAAAGGAGCGGTGATTTTCTGTAAGGAAAAACGCAACGTTGAACGGGAAAAACCATTCCGTACTTTATTAGTATGTATGTATAGGTAGAGATTATCAGTTATTTTGGATTTTTTTTAGTTAAAATTACCACACACTCTTCATTTATAAAAAATGTCTATAATCTGAGAATTAATAATTATGACACAAACAAAGATGGTCTTATCCTACAAAAGTGTAATTCAAGATTTCAGAGGTCTTCTATTTTAACACGGCTTGCATGTAGATTTAATACGTACAAAGAAACAGACAAGTGACCTTCCATTTCATCTGCAATCCTGATTTTATTGACGTGTTCATCCCCAATCTGGATTAGTACCGGTATGAAAGAAAGACGAATAATGACTTATTTATTAATATTGCACCCTAGATATTATTTTTATTAAATGTTTAACAAGTAAAACAACATCATATTCAAATTCTAAATATTGTTCTAATCAAATTCCATGTATAATATGTCAATTTGGAGTTACGGTTTAGAAGATATGAGTATTTTAACAAAATATTTAATATATACTGCAGGTTTAATGTTAGAAACATCAGGAGCTTTTTATAAAATATCATAACGGACCAAGAATACATATTTCCTTTATT
The DNA here is from genome assembly GCF_904849725.1 of Hordeum vulgare subsp. vulgare. Lineage (NCBI taxonomy): Eukaryota > Viridiplantae > Streptophyta > Magnoliopsida > Poales > Poaceae > Hordeum > Hordeum vulgare. Next base: position 607,158,938 of record NC_058519.1, on the reverse strand, counting down.
AGTAGGTATAGATTATCAGTTATTTTGGATTTTTTTTAGACAAACCAGTTCTTTTTTATGGTTACCAGTCTTTTTTCCCAGCAGAATGGTAATGGCATTCGGTATACTTGGGCCGCTTGGAAACGGGCTACCCTACTACCACTACTTTCCGGCCCATGAAGGCACGTAACTCTCCAGCGTGTTCTCGCGTTATACAACACCCTCGTCAGTCGTCCCCCACAGGAGCCTTGGAATTCTGGAACCGCCTGCTCTTACCACCGAAGAACTGCTAAATTCGCTCGATACCGTCGAAGAAGATGGAGCAAGCGACGTCGGTCTCGTCGTGTTCCCGTGACCCTGGTCCGTTCCTGCTCTCTGTCTCCGTTTTGGTAGGAGATAGAGAAAGTTTCGATCCATCCGACGCAGTTCCATTGGGCGCAGACTTGGGTGTTCATGCATGCATGAATGAACCATTCACGATCTGTGTTCTTACTTTTCATGTGACGTTACTGAAGCGCGGGCGCCGGAAGAGGCGGGGATGGAGCAGGTTCTGGCGGATCTGCAGGCGCTGAAGGGGCTCTACGGCCTGCTTCACAGGGGGCCCCAGCCAAATGAAAATGTAAGATTGCTTCAACATCAATCACTACGTTACTGCCCAAACTAATGTTTCCTTCAAGCCTTCTTCGACTGTGTTTGTCGATGCGTGCATTTGATTTTTGGATCATCTAGCTCTCAGTTGATTTGGGACTTTCTTAACGCTCGATCGAACACAATATTGCTTTTGAGTTTCATTTCAATATAGCAAATGCTGTGTTTTCCCCACTGGATTAACAAAGTAGTATTACTTACAACAGGCTTAATGTTTTCTTAGATTTATATGAACAAAGCTGTAACGTACACTGGGAAATAGGATATTCTCGGTCCACTGAGATGACATTATATTGCTTTGCAACAAATTATTACAACAATATGAACATTTTTTCTCAATCTGCTTGAATAGATTGTGAATTACCGCCCTCAGATTTGTTTTCTTAAAAAAGGGCGCTTTATTACTTGAAAAGTTTAAGCAACTTTGATTTGTTTGGCTATCGTTAGGAAGAACAAGAACGTAAGACAATGGAAAACAATGATTCCATTCCAAATTAGTGCATTAATAGGTACTTTTGCATGAGAAAAAAAATTCCACGTGAAAGGCGGGTCATGAACTACTGCATTTGTTGAGAGGTTTGATATTCCTAAGATAAAACTGTTACCAAATTGCACACTGTGAGGTTTACCGTTGTCGTGTGCTAGTTTCATGTGTAGAAATAAGCAACTATCCAATTGCATATTGGTAAAGAAGTTGAACATGATTTTAGAATGCATGGCATTCAATTTTCAAAAAGTAAAAAAAAGTATTTGATATCCTTGGATTAGAAATAAGAATTTCTCGCACAACTTAGAAACATATACTCTCAAGAAATGAATGACAGTGTTTTTTTATTTTTTATACAGTCTGTTCTCATTTGGAGTTTCGTGCCACTTTTTTTTAGTTGTGTCGATGTTTGCCTTGTTTTCGAGTATTACGTAATGTTTCATTGGGTTGTTTGCTTGTTTTACAGTGTATCATAATGTTACATTGTTGAAGAGTGAAATTTTTTCCGCCTCTATCAAATTCTCCGTATCTTCTGCCGGATTTTCCGTATTTTCCGGTCGAGTTTGTGTAGGTTGATATTACCTGGCAGCATTGTTTGGGATGGAGGCACGGCCTTTGTCACCCCTAGGAGTCATCCATCGGGAAACTATTTCCAAATGGGGTAATAGAACTTGGAATAGCCAATCTCCTCCTTTTAAAGTTGAGATGAATTGATCTCGGTCGATGGATCGAAAACACTTCCCATGTCAAATTCTAGAAACCAGCTAGAGGTTCCCCACTCTTCTTTATCGCGAGGGCAGAGCGCCCGAGCCACATCCTCGACCAAGCTGAAGTTTTGTCATATTTTGATCAAGTTCCATGGGATGTCCCCTTATTTTAGAGAACATCGCAATGTTTCGTCGTATATTAAAAAAATAGTTGCATCAAATACCCACCACACCGAACAGTAGATGAAAGGTAGATAATCATTTCTTGAGATTGTAACATGATAATTGCCAATATATAGATAACTTCACACATATTATTTTCGTTAACATTTTCAGTTGCAACTCTAATTGAAACTCAACATTGTTGCAGTTAAACGAGGCATCAAGAGCTCTTTTGATGAAGATGCTAGACAACGCCACTCAGCAGGCTCTCCTAAGACAGGCAAAGGTAATACATGTGCACCAGTTGTGAATTACGTACTGTCTTCTTGGGCAAATGCTGATAAGCAGAGCGATCGTTCGTCTGTCCGCTTGCAGTTGCTGTCAGGCCCCCTGATGTCTTCTGCTCTGGAGAGGAAGCTCTCAATCCAACCAGGCCGCCGGGCAGGCGGCGACGCCGAGCATCGCCTGAAGCCGATCGCGTCGCCCAGGCCCAGCCTCTGCGCCAGCGAGATGTCCAGGAGGTTGAAGCCGCAGAGCTCGGTGAGAAGCCGAGACGCCTGCCGCGTGTACGAGGACGACGACCGTCGCCGCCGCGAGAGGGACGGCCGTCTCCTTGCTCGCGTCGACTCTGTCCGCTCGTCAAGAACCGCGATGCCGCCGCTCCATCCGAGCACTCCGGAGCAGCGCCTTTCCCGCCTCGCCTCCAACCGTTCGTCCAGGGTCGCCGAGCCACGGCGCGTCGTGGCGAGCGGTCGCGCTCCTCGCGCCGACCGTAGTGACAGGCATAGCCGGCTGCGCGGGAGCTCTGGACGTGGTGATCGTTCGTCGTCGTCGTCGTCGCCAGAGTCAGAGCGCAGCAGCAGGCGCCGCTCCGTGTCCCGCGCGCCGTCGTCGCATGGTCGCGCCACGGTCAGAGGGGCGGAGGCGTATGGCTCCTCGACGCGCCGTTACAACAGGAGGCTGGACTCTGGGTTATCCATGGGCGGGAGGTCACGCCGCGGCTCCGAGCGGGCCGGACGCGGCGCGGCCACGCCGAGGCGCTCGTCGTCGAGCGGTGGTGAGGCGGTCACGATAAGCAGCCGCATCAGGCCGAACCGAGAACTCACGGAGCGCCGCGTACGCGGGTCTGAAGAAACCGAAGAACGGAGCCTTCGGCGGCGGCAGAGGAAGGAAGGTGCCGTCGGCGGCAGCACTAGCATGGGCTGGTCAAGCCGCCGGCCGCGGCGAGCGCTTGACCGGATCGACTCCGGCAGCACGTACAGCAGCGGTAGCAGCAGCCCGTCAGCTGCTGCTAGCCCGTCTCCCTCCACCAGCCCCACGGCGCCACCGTCAACATCGGCCCCTTCAGCTTCCTCCTGCTCCTCGTCGGTGTCAGTGCCACGGCGAGGCAGTGCGCCACCGGAGTACGAATTCAAGGAGGCGTCGAGCGCGTCAAGAAGCCGTCGGCGCCGGGAACGACAGGAGAGAAGGGAAGGGCGGCTGCGGAGGTTCAAGGAGAAGCTCGCGCTGGTGTTCCACCACCGCCACGACCATCACCACCACCACCACATCGGTGGCGGGCGCTCCGGCAGCCCCGTGCCCAGGCGCGACCGCCGCAGCAACAACAGCAAGTCGCCGTGGAGCTACCTCGGCGGGATGTTCCACCGCAGCACTGGCCACGACGCAAAGAAAAACCACGACCCAAAGAAAAACCACGACGCAAAGGCAAACCACGACCCGAAGAAAAACCACGACGCAAAGAAAAAGACCACGAGCCGGACGGTGGTGCCGGTGCCGGTGCCGGCGAAGAGGCGCGGCGGGGGGCAAACGCAGTCGCTGTTCGACGCGCTGGTGAAGCACAAGTTGGGAGCGCGGAAGGCACCGGCGCGAGCTCCGATGGCGCGCGCGGGTACCCTGAGCAGGATGCAGGTGAACAAGATGCACTGGTGGCAACGGCTGAGGCAACAGCGCGGCCGGGCAGAGGGTAACGGCAGGCCACGTCGTCGTTTAGCACAAGGGAAAGCACTGTAGTTTTATGCGCCCAACTGTGCAAGCATTCTCGTGCAACATACTGTAGTATGTACAGTACGTTCAATTTGTGTTCATTTTTTTTTTTGCTTGGTTATTGATAGATATGTGACCTGCTGTGCTGTTTGTTTTGGCAATTAATTTGCCATTACATCGACCGTAGAAGATAAGGGTGTTTGTTTCCACGGATTTTTTTTTGGTGCAGTGACTAAAAAAAGTCTGTTTTAGAGTCTGTTTGGGACTGGTCTGCTCCTTAAAATTCAGCTCTGTTCCAGAAAAGATAAGCCAAACGGGGTAGCTTCACGATATGCTGCTCCGCAAAAAAATTAAAATCTGGGATGCAGCTTCAAAGTTTTTATGAAGCTCCTGAGAGGGTGCTCCATAAACTCTAGAAGCTAGAGTTGGGGGGAAATTACCCACCACTGCCACCAGTAAGTGGATACCCCTTCATTTCTTTTCCCTCAACCAATCAAATAGATTCTTTCCACCAAATTTTCTATTCTTGAAGCTCGAGCTAGATGGAAGCCAAACATTCTCTCAATAGTGCTATAGCTTCTCTATGAAACTGCTTCAAAGTGAATTTGATAAAGTGAAGTTGTATTTGGTGAATTGAAGCAGTCCCAAAGAGGCCCTTAGTCCCATGTGAAACAAACATGAGGAACTTTTAGGGACTAAAAGGTGGTATTTGGGACTAAAGGAAGAAGTCCCTATAGGAAAGTCTTTTTGGAACTTTTTTGTCACTTTTTCCAACAATGTCCCTACTTTTAGCATGTCATTTAATAACTTCTAGTACATTATTAGGGGTAACATGATCTTTTTGCATGTCATTTAATGACCTCTAGTCCCTGTTTAGTCCATGAAAAACAAACGGATAGGGTCTAGAGACTTTTTACTTGGGACTAAAAAAAGTCATCGGACTTCTGGAACAAACAGGGCCTAAATTTGGGGGACTTCAACCTCCTAAGAGCAACTCTAGCAGACCCCGCATCAGTCCGACCCGCAATACATGTTTGCAGTTCGCGGAAAAACACCTTTGCGGGCCGCCGCGCACGGCCACAGATGCAGACTCCGCATAACGGATCCGTAAAAAACATATTCGCGGAATATGCTTTTTCAGACCCTGCGTGGGTTGAAATGTCTCTCCCACCAACCGCTTCCGCTTATATGCAGGGCACCGCAGCGGCGAGTGGGAAACCCGCGAATACGCGGGTTGGGGCCGAGATTTTGTCGCGCCCCGCAAAAATATATGCGGGCCGGGGCGGGATGCAGGGTCTGATCGGGCATGTTTTTCCGCCCCGACCCGCATTTTGGCGATTATTTTCCGGGTCGGGGTAGGATGCGTGGTTTGTTAGAGTTGCTCTAAGAGAAACCCGATAGTATCCCTAGCGCGATGCCCCCGGTGAGCCGCATGACAAAGCCCGAGCGAGGGATGATGGCTGCGGCGAGACTAGCCTCCGTCGCATCTCTAGGGTGTGGTCGTGGCAGAGACCCACACGGGTGCCTCGATCTGTCCACATGTGTCCGATCCTCATCATGTCGACGAGAAGATCTAGCGGGGGTGGCTCGGCCCGATGACACGTCTTGGTGCTCCTTCGGCCGCAATCATCGTCCTTCCTAGCCACGCCTTGGTGGCGGCGGCGGCTGGTGCTTCAACTTCAGAGTGTGATGGGGTATGGTAGCAGTCCTCATCCATGTTGATGGTGGTCTTATCCGCCTATGAAGGTGTCGCGACGTTGGTTTTGCTTTGGTCGGGTTTGGCCTATCGGTTCTGCTGGCAACGACGAATGGTGAAAATTGAGCCGACTATGGTCTTGGTGGAAGATGACGTCACCTATGTGTCGTTACCCTCTTGAAGGCATCTTCGTTGGAGTTTTGGTCTACTCATTCGGGCTAATCCGGTGGAAAACCTAAGATTTGTGTCTTCCAAATTGAACGAGGGCGATGCTTGGCATCATTGTCCCTCTCGGGGCGTCGTTTTGGAGCAACCACTGAAGGGTCGGGAGGTGGAGTGGCGACTTATCTATCGCATCAATGATGACGGGTCCCGACGACATTATACGACAGAGTCTTGGTGACAGATGTGTCTTAATGTACGAGCGCATGGCAGCGGTGCTGTTTAGTGTCGTGGCAGCTCCTCTGCGTGTACATGTGATGCACGTTTAGGGTGTGTTGGTCCGGATGTGTGATCCCGCTATGCCATGCGGACGGCACAGTGATGACCCCAGTTCTAGATGGTGGGGCATTTGTGTTGGAATTATGCCCTAGAGGCAATAATAAATGTATAGTTATTATTATAATTCCTGTATCAAGATAATAGTTTATTATCCATGCTATAATTGTATTGAATGAAGACTCATTTACATGTGTGGATACATAGACAAAACACCGTCCCTAGCATGCCTCTAGTTGGCTAGCCAGTTGATCGATGATAGTCAGTGTCTTCTGATTATGAACAAGGTGTTGTTGCTTGATAACTGGATCACGTCATTGGGAGAATCACGTGATGGACTAGACCCAAACTAATAGACGTAGCATGTTGATCGTGTCATTTTGTTGCTACTGTTTTCTGCGTGTCAAGTATTTATTCCTATGACCATGAGATCATATAACTCACTGACACCGGAGGAATGCTTTGTGTGTATCAAACGTCGCAACATAACTGGGTGACTATAAAGATGCTCTACAGGTATCTCCGAAGGTGGTAGTTGAGTTAGTATGGATCAAGACTGGGATTTGTCACTCCGTGTGACGGAGAGGTGTCTCAGGGCCCACTCGGTAATACAACATCACACACAAGCCTTGCAAGCAATGTAACTTAGTGTAAGTTGCGGGATCTTGTATTACGGAACGAGTAAAGAGACTTGCCGGTAAACGAGATTGAAATAGGTATGCGGATACTGACGATCGAATCTCGGGCAAGTAACATACCGAAGGACAAAGGGAATGACATACGGGATTATACGAATCCTTGGCACTGAGGTTCAAACGATAAGATCTTCGTAGAATATGCAGGATCCAATATGGGCATCCAGGTCCCGCTATTGGATATTGACCGAGGAGTCTCTCGGGTCATGTCTACATAGTTCTCGAACCCGCAGGGTCTGCACACTTAAGGTTCGACGTTGTTTTATGCGTATTTGAGTTATATGGTTGGTTACCGAATGTTGTTCGGAGTCCCGGATGAGATCACGGACGTCACGAGGGTTTCCGGAATGGTCCGGAAACGAAGATTGATATATAGGATGACCTCATTTGATTACCGGAAGGTTTTTCGGAGTTACCGGGAATGTACCGGGAATGACGAATGGGTTCCGGGGGTTCACCGGAGGGGGGCAACCCACTCCGGGGAAGCCCATAGGTATTTGGGGGGTCACACCAGCCCTTAGTGGGCTGGTGGGACAGCCCACCAAACCCCTATGCGCCAAGGAAGAAAAAATCAAAAGGAAAGAAAAAAAAAGGGGGGAAGTGGGAAAGGGGAAGGACTCCCTCCCACCAAACCAAGTAGGACTCGGTTTGGGGGGGGGGGGAGAGTCCTCCCCCCTGGCTCGGCCGACCCCTTGGGGTTCCCTTGGACCCCAAGGCAAGGTCCCCCTCCCTCCTCCTATATATATGGGGCTTTTAGGGCAGATTTGAGACGACTTTCTCACGGCTGCCCGACCACATACCTCCATAGTTTTTCCTCTAGATCGTGTTTCTGCGGAGCTCGGGCGGAGCCCTGCTGAGACAAGATCATCACCAACCTCCGGAGCGCCGTCACGCTGCCGGAGAACTCTTCTACCTCTCCGTCTCTCTTGCTGGATCAAGAAGGCCGAGATCATCGTCGAGCTGTACGTGTGCTGAACGCGGAGGTGCCGTCCGTTCGGTACTAGATCGTGGGACTGATCGCGGGATTGTTCGCGGGGCGGATCGAGGGACGTGAGGACGTTCCACTACATCAACCGCGATCTCTAATCGCTTCTGCTGTTCGATCTACAAGGGTACGTAGATCACTCATCCCCTCTCGTAGATGGACATCACCATGATAGGTCTTCGTGCGCGTAGGAAAATTTTTGTTTCCCATGCGACGTTCACCAACAGTGGCATCAGAGCTAGGTTCATGCGTAGATGTCTTCTCGAGTAGAACACAAAAGGTTTTGTGGGCGGTGATGTGCGTTTTGCTGCCCTCCTTAGTCTTTTCTTGATTCCGCGGTATTGTTGGATTGAAGCGGCTTGGACCGACATTACTCGTACGCTTACGAGAGACTGGTTTCATCGTTACGAGTAACCCCCTTTGCTCAAAGATGACTGGCAAGTGACGGTTTCTCCAACTTTAGTTGAATCGGATTTGACCAAGGAGGTCCTTGGATGAGGTTAAATAGCAACTCATATATCTCCGTTGTGGTGTTTGCGTAAGTAAGATGCGATCCTACTAGATACCCTTGGTCACCACGTAAAACATGCAACAACAAAATTAGAGGACGTCTAACTTGTTTTTGCAGGGTATGATTGTGATGTGATATGGCCAATGATGTGATGTGATATATTGGATGTATGAGATGATCATGTTGTAATAGAAATATCGACTTGCACGTCGATGGTACGGCAACCGGCAGGAGCCATAGGGTTGTCTTTATACTAACATATGTGCTTGCAGATGCGTTTACTATTTTGCTAGGATGTAGCTTTAGTAGTGATAGCATAAGTAGCACGACAACCCCGATGGCGACACATTGATGGAGATCATGATGATGGAGATCATGGTGTGGCGCCGGTGACAAGAAGATCGTGCCGGTGCTTTGGTGATGGAGATCAAGAAGCACGTGATAATGGACATATCATGTCACTTATGAATTGCATGTGATGTTAATCCTTTTATGCATCTTATTTTGCTTAGAACGACGGTAGCATTATGAGGTGATCTCTCACTAAAATTTCAAGACGAAATTGTGTTCTCCCCGACTGTGCACCGTTGCTACAGTTCGTCGTTTCGAGACACCACGTGATGATCGGGTGTGATAGACTCAACGTTCACATACAACGGGTGCAAAACAGTTGCGCACGCGGAACACTCGGGTTAAGCTTGACGAGCCTAGCATGTGCAGACATGGCCTCGGAACACATGAGACCGAAAGGTCGATCATGAATCATATAGTTGATATGATTAGCATAGGGATGCTTACCACTGAAACTACTCTCGACTCACGTGATGATCGGACTTGGGATAGTGTAAGTGGATCATGAACCACTCAAATGACTAGAGAGATGTACTTTTTGAGTGGGAGTTTAGCATATAATTTGATTAAAGTTGAACTCTAATTATCTTGAACATAGTCTAAGTCCACTTTGTATATATTTGTGTTGTAGATCATGGCTCACGCTAGTGTCATCCTCAATTTTAATACGTTCCTAGAGAAAGCTAAGTTGAAAGATGATGGAAGCAACTTTGTAGACTGGGCTCGTAATCTTAAGCTAATCTTACAAGCTGGAAAGAAGGATTATGTCCTTAATGCTGCGCTAGGAGATGAACCACCCGCTACGGCTGATCAGGATGTTAAGAACGCTTGGCTAGCACGTAAGGAGGACTACTCAATAGTTCAATGTGCAGTCTTGTATGGCTTAGAACCGGGACTTCAACGTCGCTTTGAGCGTCATGGAGCATTTGAGATGTTCCAGGAGTTGAAGTTTATCTTTCAGAAGAACGCCCGGATCGAGAGGTATGAGACCTCCGATAAATTCTATGCTTGCAAGATGGAGGAAAGCTCATCTGTCAGTGAACATGTGCTCAAGATGTCTGGGTACTCAAACCGTCTAGCTGAACTAGGGATTGAACTCCCGCAAGAAGCTATCACTGACAGAATCCTCCAATCACTGCCGCCAAGCTATAAAGGCTTTGTGTTGAACTACAACATGCAAGGGATGAACAAGTCTCCCGGCGAGTTGTTTGCGATGCTGAAAGTCGCAGAGTCTGAACTCCGTAAAGAGCATCAAGTGTTGATGGTGAGCAAGACCACTAGTTTCAAGAGAAACGGCAAAGGCAAGAAGGGCAATTCGAAGAAGAGCGGCAAGCCTGTTGCCAATCCGCCGAAGAAACCCAAGGCTGGACCTAAGCCTGAAACAGAGTGCTTCTATTGCAAGGGTATGGGTCACTCGAAGCGCAATTGCCCCAAGTATTTGGCAGATAAGAAGGCGGGCAAAGAAAAATCAGGTATATTTGATATACATGTTATTGATGTGTACTTAACCGGCTCTCGTAGTAGTGCCTGGGTATTCGATACCGGTTCTGTTGCTCACATTTGCAACTCGAAACAGGAACTGCGGAATAGACGGAGGCTGGCGAAAGACGAAGTGACGATGCGCGTAGGAAACGGTTCCAAGGTTGATGCAATCGCCGTCGGCACCGTGTCACTTCAACTACCATCGGGATTAGTGATGAACTTAAATCATTGTTATTTAGTGCCTGCGTTGAGCATGAACATTATATCTGGATCTTGTTTATTGCGAGACGGTTACTCTTTTAAGTCTGAGAATAATGGTTGTTCTATTTCTATGAGTAACATCTTTTATGGTCATGCACCGAATGTGAGAGGATTGTTCATATTGAATCTTGATAGAGATACGCATATACATAACATTGAGGCCAAAAGAGTTAGAGTAAACAATGATAGCACCATATTTTTGTGGCACTGCCGCTTGGGTCATATTGGTGTAAAGCGCATGAAGAAACTCCATGCTGATGGACTTTTGGAGTCACTTGACTTTGATTCACTTGACACGTGCGAACCATGCCTCATGGGCAAGATGACTAAAACTCCGTTCTCCGGAACAATGGAGCGTGCAAGTGACTTGTTGGAAATCATACATACCGATGTGTGTGGTCCAATGAGCGTGGAGGCACGCGGCGGATATCGTTATTTTCTCACCTTCACTGACGATCTAAGTAGATATGGTTATGTCTACTTGATGAAGCACAAGTCTGAAACGTTTGAAAAGTTCAAGCAATTTCAGAGTGAAGTGGAAAATCATCGTAACAAGAAGATCAAGTTCCTACGGTCTGATCGTGGGGGTGAGTATCTGAGTTTCGAGTTTGGTACTCACTTAAGACAATGTGGAATTGTTTCGCAGTTAACACCGCCTGGAACACCACAGCGTAATGGTGTGTCCGAACGTCGTAATCGTACTTTATTAGAAATGGTGCGATCTATGATGTCTCTTACTGATTTGCCGTTATCGTTTTGGGGTTATGCATTAGAAACAGCTGCATTCACTTTAAATAGGGCACCATCGAAATCCGTTGAGACGACACCATACGAACTGTGGTGTGGCAAAAGGCCAAAGTTGTCGTTTCTTAAAGTTTGGGGATGTGATGCTTATGTCAAAAAGCTTCAGCCTGAAAAGCTGGAACCCAAAGCGGAAAAATGCGTCTTCATAGGTTACCCAAAAGAGACAGTTGGGTACACCTTCTATCTCAAATCCGAGGGCAAAGTGTTTGTTGCTAAGAACGGAACTTTTCTCGAGAAGGAGTTTCTCTCGAGAGAATTGAGTGGGAGGAAGATAGAACTTGACGAGGTTGTCGAACCTCTCATCCCTCTGGATGGTGGCGCAGGGCAAGGGGAAACCTCTGTCATTGCAACACCGGTTGAGGAGGAAGTTAATGATGATGATCATGAAACTCCAGTTCAAGTTTCTGTTGAACCACGCAGGTCGACGAGATCACGCGCTGCTCCAGAGTGGTACGGTAATCCCGTCTTATCAATCATGTTGTTGGACAACAATGAACCTGCAAATTATGAAGAAGCAATGGTGGGCCCAGATTCCAACAAATGGCTAGAAGCCATGAAATCCGAGATAGGATCCATGTATGAGAACAAAGTGTGGACTTTGGAGATGCTGCCTGAGGGCCGCAAGGCTATTCAGAACAAATGGATCTTTAAGAAGAAGACGGACGCTGACGGTAATGTGACCGTTTATAAAGCTCGACTTGTGGCAAAGGGTTTTTCACAAGTTCCAGGAATTGACTACGATGAGACTTTCTCTCCCGTAGCGATGCTTAAGTCCGTCAGAATCATGTTAGCAATAGCTGCATTTTTCGATTATGAAATCTGGCAGATGGATGTCAAAACGGCGTTCCTTAACGGTTTCCTTAAGGAAGAGTTGTATATGATGCAACCCGAAGGTTTTGTCGATCCTAAAAATGCTGACAAAGTGTGCAAGCTCCAGCGATCCATTTATGGACTGGTGCAAGCATCTCGGAGTTGGAACAAACGCTTTGATGGGGTGATCAAAGCATTTGGGTTTATACAAGTGGTTGGAGAATCTTGTATTTACAAGAAAGTGAGTGGGAGCTCTGTGGCGTTTCTAATACTATATGTGGATGACATATTACTGATTGGAAACAACGTAGAGCTTTTGGAGAGCATAAAAGGTTACTTGAATAAAAGTTTCTCTATGAAGGACCTAGGAGAAGCTGCTTACATTCTAGGCATTAAGATCTATAGGGATAGATCAAAACGCCTGATAGGACTTTCACAAAGCACATACCTTGATAAAGTTTTGAAGAGGTTCAAAATGGAACAGTCCAAGAAAGGGTTCTTGCCAGTGTTACAAGGTACGAGATTGAGTAAGACTCAGTGCCCAGCAACTGATGAAGATAGAGAGCATATGCGCTCCGTCCCCTATGCTTCAGCCATAGGTTCTATCATGTATGCGATGCTGTGCACTAGACCGGATGTTAGCCTGACCATAAGTATGGCAGGTAGGTTCCAGAGTAATCCAGGAGTGGATCACTGGACGGCGGTCAAGAATATCCTGAAGTACCTGAAAAGGACTAAGGAGATGTTTCTCGTGTATGGAGGTGACGAAGAGCTCGCCGTAAAAGGTTACGTCGATGCAAGCTTTGACACAGATCCGGATGACTCTAAGTCGCAGACCGGATACATATTTATTCTTAATGGGGGTGCAGTAAGCTGGTGCAGTTCCAAGCAAAGCGTCGTAGCAAATTCTACATGTGAAGCAGAGTACATGGCTGCCTCGGAGGCGGCTAAGGAGGGTGCCTGGATGAAGCAGTTCATGACGGATCTTGGAGTGGTGCCAAGTGCACTGGATCCAATAACCTTGTTCTGTGACAACACTGGTGCCATTGCCCTGGCAGAGGAACCAAGGTTTCACAAGAAGACCAGACACATCAAACGACGCTTCAACCTCATCCGCGACTACGTCGAGGAGGAGGACGTAAATATATGCAAAGTGCACACGGATCTGAATGTAGCAGACCCGCTGACTAAACCTCTTCCACGGCCAAAACATGATCGACACCAGAACTGTATGGGTGTTAGATTTATTACAATGTAATTCACATGGTGATGTGAGGGCTAGATTATTGACTCTAGTGCAAGTGGGAGACTGTTGGAATTATGCCCTAGAGGCAATAATAAATGTATAGTTATTATTATAATTCCTGTATCAAGATAATAGTTTATTATCCATGCTATAATTGTATTGAATGAAGACTCATTTACATGTGTGGATACATAGACAAAACACCGTCCCTAGCATGCCTCTAGTTGGCTAGCCAGTTGATCGATGATAGTCAGTGTCTTCTGATTATGAACAAGGTGTTGTTGCTTGATAACTGGATCACGTCATTGGGAGAATCACGTGATGGACTAGACCCAAACTAATAGACGTAGCATGTTGATCGTGTCATTTTGTTGCTACTGTTTTCTGCGTGTCAAGTATTTATTCCTATGACCATGAGATCATATAACTCACTGACACCGGAGGAATGCTTTGTGTGTATCAAACGTCGCAACGTAACTGGGTGACTATAAAGATGCTCTACAGGTATCTCCGAAGGTGGTAGTTGAGTTAGTATGGATCAAGACTGGGATTTGTCACTCCGTGTGACGGAGAGGTGTCTCAGGGCCCACTCGGTAATACAACATCACACACAAGCCTTGCAAGCAATGTAACTTAGTGTAAGTTGCGGGATCTTGTATTACGGAACGAGTAAAGAGACTTGCCGGTAAACGAGATTGAAATAGGTATGCGGATACTGACGATCGAATCTCGGGCAAGTAACATACCGAAGGACAAAGGGAATGCCATACGGGATTATACGAATCCTTGGCACTGAGGTTCAAACGATAAGATCTTCGTAGAATATGTAGGATCCAATATGGGCATCCAGGTCCCGCTATTGGATATTGACCGAGGAGTCTCTCGGGTCATGTCTACATAGTTCTCGAACCCGCAGGGTCTGCACACTTAAGGTTCGACGTTGTTTTATGCGTATTTGAGTTATATGGTTGGTTACCGAATGTTGTTCGGAGTCCCGGATGAGATCACGGACGTCACGAGGGTTTCCGGAATGGTCCGGAAACGAAGATTGATATATAGGATGACCTCATTTGATTACCGGAAGGTTTTTCGGAGTTACCGGGAATGTACCGGGAATGACGAATGGGTTCCGGGGGTTCACCGGAGGGGGGCAACCCACTCCGGGGAAGCCCATAGGTATTTGGGGGGTCACACCAGCCCTTAGTGGGCTGGTGGGACAGCCCACCAAACCCCTATGCGCCAAGGAAGAAAAAATCAAAAGGAAAGAAAAAAAAGGGGGAAGTGGGAAAGGGGAAGGACTCCCTCCCACCAAACCAAGTAGGACTCGGTTTGGGGGGGGGAGAGTCCTCCCCCCTGGCTCGGCCGACCCCTTGGGGTTCCCTTGGACCCCAAGGCAAGGTCCCCCTCCCTCCTCCTATATATATGGGGCTTTTAGGGCAGATTTGAGACGACTTTCTCACGGCTGCCCGACCACATACCTCCATAGTTTTTTCTCTAGATCGTGTTTCTGCGGAGCTCGGGCGGAGCCCTGCTGAGACAAGATCATAACCAACCTCCGGAGCGCCGTCACGCTGCCGGAGAACTCTTCTACCTCTCCGTCTCTCTTGCTGGATCAAGAAGGCCGAGATCATCGTCGAGCTGTACGTGTGCTGAACGCGGAGGTGCCGTCCGTTCGGTACTAGATCGTGGGACTAATCGCGGGATTGTTCGCGGGGCGGATCGAGGGACGTGAGGACGTTCCACTACATCAACCGCGATCTCTAATCGCTTCTGCTGTTCGATCTACAAGGGTACGTAGATCACTCATCCCCTCTCGTAGATGGACATCACCATGATAGGTCTTCGTGCGCGTAGGAAAATTTTTGTTTCCCATGCGACGTTCACCAACAGTGGCATCAGAGCTAGGTTCATGCGTAGATGTCTTCTCGAGTAGAACACAAAAGGTTTTGTGGGCGGTGATGTGCGTTTTGCTGCCCTCCTTAGTCTTTTCTTGATTCCGCGGTATTGTTGGATTGAAGCGGCTTGGACCGACATTACTCGTACGCTTACGAGAGACTGGTTTCATCGTTACGAGTAACCCCCTTTGCTCAAAGATGACTGGCAAGTGACGGTTTCTCCAACTTTAGTTGAATCGGATTTGACCAAGGAGGTCCTTGGATGAGGTTAAATAGCAACTCATATATCTCCGTTGTGGTGTTTGCGTAAGTAAGATGCGATCCTACTAGATACCCTTGGTCACCACGTAAAACATGCAACAACAAAATTAGAGGACGTCTAACTTGTTTTTGCAGGGTATGATTGTGATGTGATATGGCCAATGATGTGATGTGATATATTGGATGTATGAGATGATCATGTTGTAATAGAAATATCGACTTGCACGTCGATGGTACGGCAACCGGCAGGAGCCATAGGGTTGTCTTTATACTAACATATGTGCTTGCAGATGCGTTTACTATTTTGCTAGGATGTAGCTTTAGTAGTGATAGCATAAGTAGCACGACAACCCCGATGGCGACACATTGATGGAGATCATGGTGTGGCGCCGGTGACAAGAAGATCGTGCCGGTGCTTTGGTGATGGAGATCAAGAAGCACGTGATAATGGCCATATCATGTCACTTATGAATTGCATGTGATGTTAATCCTTTTATGCACCTTATTTTGCTTAGAACGACGGTAGCATTATGAGGTGATCTCTCACTAAAATTTCAAGACGAAATTGTGTTCTCCCCGACTGTGCACCGTTGCTACAGTTCGTCGTTTCGAGACACCACGTGATGATCGGGTGTGATAGACTCAACGTTCACATACAACGGGTGCAAAACAGTTGCGCACGCGGAACACTCGGGTTAAGCTTGACGAGCCTAGCATGTGCAGACATGGCCTCGAAACACATGAGACCGAAAGGTCGATCATGAATCATATAGTTGATATGAATCATATAGTTGATATGAATCACTTCCTTCCTTAGCTGTCTTTCAGGATTTAGCGACTTCCACCAGTCCGCTAGCTTAGAGCCTACTTGCGACATCCAGTCTGGCTTGGCCCAGTTATCGGTGATTGCCGCCCGTACCTGCCTGGCTAGGACGCAACCAAGCGTTATATGACTGATGGTTTCCTACTCTTGGTCGCAGAACAGAACGGGCACGCGGACGGATGAGTCAACAGCCGCCTCTGGAGTCAATCAGCCGTCCAACATCAATTCCTTGTCGCGAGCCATGCAAAGAACTTAAAGGATCCCGGTGCATGCGATTTCCAAATTTGGTCTGCTGCGGCGGCCTTGACCTTTCCAGCGAAGAAGGCCAAGTAGGCCGATTTGGCGGAGAAGTTGCTATTACTCTCCCAGAGCCATGCGATCTTGTCTTCCGAGCCTGCCATGGTCATGTCGTAATGGAAAAGGGGTTGCCCGGTTCATTATGGTCATGTCGTAATGGGTGACTGCAACATGATTCGTGTTGTGATCATCCAATGGTTGGATAGAAAAATATAATGACGCGCAACCCAGTTGTGGCAATCGGCACGCAGCAAGGTTCATAAATTTCAGGGCCCCTCTTATGATTTACGAAGACTTGCGTGGGATGCATAGAAATTTTGAGCGAGGTGCACCTGCTCGTAGATCAATTGACGGACTTGAGGCCAACAACTTGTGATAGACCGCTTTTTAGAACTTCTATATTATTTAGGTATAACTAGCAAAAAAACTCGTGCGTTGCAACGGAAGAGAAAATAACACACGCTTTGAACGCAATATATTTTCACATGGCATCATATTTGTGTTGTCGACGATGGCCTCAGTGCTCACACAACGAACACGTGTTTGAATGTACAATCACTCGGAATAAGATGAGAAATATGTTGTTTCTCCCCGCGAGATTTTCCAAAGGTGTGCATGTGTGGTTAACGATGTTTTCTTTCCTCTCAATTTGGTTTTAATTTAATGGATATTTATTGCAATTCGTATGGTCGCCGGAAAGAGAGGAAAAAAATGGACCGTGCACTACAGATTAAGTTTGCACCAAAAATAATATTTAAGAAGTATTCAACAGCTAAAGATAACATCTTATTTAGATTCTACACATTTTTTCAATCAAATTTCATATATAACATGTTAAAATCGGAGTTACGGTTTAAAAGATATGGATAATTTTGTTTTAGATAAAATATGGATTGATTAACTAAAAAGTCAGGGTTTTTTGTTAAAACAAAAAAACGTTTCGACTGACTTACATAGGGACGACGGGTTGATTACCTAAAACATCAGGTATTTTTATGAAAAATGCAAAAAAAAAAGGTTCAGCTGTGACTAAAAGATGGACCGCGGGTTGATTATCTAAAATTGTGAGGATTTTTCTGCAAAATGATAAAAAAAACGGTTCGTTCTGACTTAAAATCGGACCGTGGGTTAATTACCTGAAACTGCGAGGGCTTTTCTGCAAAATGACCGATGACGGACGTTATTAGGAGAGAAAAGGCATGCCAAACAACTGAAACCAATAAAACAAAGGGATGCGTTGTCAGAACAGCACCAGCTTGCCGAAGTTCACCATGGATTTATTTAAAACTTATTTACTCCTATGATTGATATATGGAAAAGGTTCTCAATCAGCCGGCTGATTTCAGCGTATGCATCAGCCGCCTGCAGCATCGTCCGATCGTGGCACGATTTCCCCTTATCTTCTCCCACCATTCCCACCTTATCTTCTCCACCGTGGCTGCGCAGGAGCTTCATCTTGGCTGCAATGGAGCCCGCCGTGGCTGCGCGGGAGCTTCGTCGGAACGTCGTCGTGGCTGCATCGGAGCTTCGCCTGAACGCCGTCGCGGCTGTAATGGAGTCCGTCGTGGCTGCATCGGAGCTTCGCCGGAACGCCGCCGTGACTGCAATGGAGCCCACCGTGGCTGCGCAAGAGCTTCGTCGGAACGTCGTCGTGGCTGCATCGGAGCTTCGCCTGAACGCCGTCGCGGCTGCAATGGAGTCCGTCGTGGCTGCAGCGGAGCTTCGCCGGAACGCCGCCGTGACTGCAATGGAGCCTGTCGTGGCTGCAATGGTGCGCGGTTGGAGCACCACCAAGGCTGTAATGGAGCTCAGCCGGAGTTGCCATGGAGTTTTGCCGAAGCCGGCATGACTGCAATGGAGCGCGGTTGGAGCACCACCAAGGCTGTAATGGAGCTCAGCCGGAGTTGCCATGGAGTTTTGCCGAAGTCGTCGACGTTGCATTGGAACTCCGACAGTTGCGATGAAGCTTCATCAGACTCGTCGACGCTGCATTGGAGCTCCGCCAGTGCTGCAATGGAGCTTGGTCGGAGCGTCGGTTTTGCTTTGAAGCTTCACCGAAGCTGCAATGGTGCTCGCCAGACTTAGACGCACTCAGTGCCGCAATGGAGCTGATACGGCCATCAACACACTAATCCAAAGGCTGATTAGGCGGCGGACGATTTCTTAGAAAAATCATCCGGCTGATTCATAGCAGCCCCCCTTGATATATAAGATTAAAACACTACCAATGAACTTTGGCAGATCCAATAGCCTATAGCTGCATTACGATTTGAATCAGGATGCGTTTCCTGCATCCAACAACTTTCCAGCGTCTAAAATTCATGCATTGAAAAGCTTTCAAGCATCTAAAGCACCCCATTGAAAAGCTTGCCAAAGTTCACCATGGATTTAAAACTTATTTACTCTTATGAATGATACATCTCACATAAAAAATACATATACTGGTAGCCATACAAGGGAGAGACAAAAAGGGTTTAAATCGACAAAATTTACGAACTAATCACCAAAGGTTTAGCAAGTAGTATCAGACATGGCTGCTGCTCAACTGTAGCAGCTTATTTCCAAGACAAAGAACAAGGAATTACAGCTGGAAGTGGCAAAAGCCATTTCTTATAACACCTCCCAAAGAAATAAACAGATAGTACAAAGTTGTCATCATAATATGCAGGGCCGACTCATCAACCTTTAGTTCTTCACAGTGGTGACGTGCCTCAGAAGCATCTGAATCACCTCTGGGGAGATGTTTGCTGCCTGCTGCTTGAGCTGTTCAATTTTTACGTTTGTCTCTTGCTCAAGGCGTTTGACATTTGCACCAGAGTCACCGCTGGTCTGGAAGTGGAAATGACAAGAATATAAATGATCAGAAACTTTATAAACAAACAGATTGAATGGGCCGATGCACTATACAAGTGTACATACCTCGGTGAGCTTTCTCTGGAAATCAGCCTCCATCTGCGCACGGTACTCAGCTATCTCTCTCTCCGCCTCTTCTTTTGCTTTCCTAAGCCTTGCCGTTTTAGCTGCCAAAGACATCACATTTCAGTTCATACACAAAAGTAGATACAAAGTACTTTAATTTCAGCTTCAAACTGACCAACAATATTGATTGAAGTTACAGATTTTGCCAATTTAACAACGCAATGAAAACACTTCACTTCCTATCAAGATATTCCTACCCGACAACAGAATTAGATGACACGGTCTATCAAGCAAGGAAGGCAATATTACCAGGCAAAGATGTTACAGAGTGCTAACAACTATGCTCTGCGCTATAAACCAGATGATGACTTTGTAACAACTAACAATGGAACAACATGTATCACAACTCTAAAGTGTATTTGAGTTAGTATGGCAGGCAAGACATAGCAAATACATTAGAAAATGACCTACAACGTGACAAATCCTACATTAGTCGGTAAACACATCGAAATATAGAAAATCCATTGTGGCAAACAGAGCAGACCCACACAAACGGTCAATTCACAATGTTATCACTCCACAATGTTATGCTCAATACATAATTAATCAAGCCAAAAATAAGAGAACATTACCAGCCCTGGCAGCATTTACAATTTGCTGAGCATCTTGCTCTGCAGCAAGCAATTGCTGGATTCCACTTGGGCGCCTGCTTGCGTCCATGTTTGGGCTGCGGAATGAAGAAAAATAATCAGTGAAATGCAATCGGTATGCGATATTGTTAATTGGGAGATCTAAAACATAGAATGTCGCATAACATCCCAAAACTCGTACTCCACACGGTTTTACAGACAAATATCAGATAATGTCAGATACGTGACTACCTGCAGTTTTACAGACAAATATAGCTGGAATCAAAATCCCACAAATCTGCTGCTCCAGAGAATACCAAATATTAACAGTACCTCCACACGGTTGAGCTACAAAGCTGCCACAGAAGTAGTATTTCGCTTCAAGGACCCAGCAATTGCCTGATTCCAGGACCCAGCTACCTTGGAATAGCAAGCTAATCGGGTTAATTTACCATACGCACCAACAAGCACTAGAGAATAGTTGGATCTACCCAGGCAGTTCTACACAAGCTTACACGCGAGCTAGATGCCCACACATTACGGACCCCTACCCCAAACTGCAAATCCAGATCAGATCAGCTAAGATCCAGCAACAGAGGCCAGCTACTTCATAAACCGGCGATCCCCGAACCCCTTTGCTTATCCCCAATCTACCGGATCATCAAACAAACAGCGCCCAAATTGCATAGTCGGAACGAACAGGATCGAATCGACGAAACGGCCGAGCATCAAGCGCGGCCGGTTCCGGCCCAGATCCGCCCAGATCGACGCGACGGGAACAGAAATCAGCGGAGAATCCCGCTGCGGGGAGGCGGATCGAGCTCGTACCTGACGGAGAGAGGCGACTCGAATCACGTGGAAGACGAGAAGGATCCGTGGGGAAAAGCTAATCCTCTGCTGCTCCTCTCGCCGTCGTGGCCCCGACCTTTCAAGCCTCTCTATTTATTACTACCGCACAATTGTATCGTTGTCTTCTGCCATACCGGGCCGGGCCGGGCCGGGCCTGCCGTTTTCAGTCCAGTTTATGCTCTGGATCCACTCGCTTACGAATACGGCCCGTTAGCACCAAGGCCCAGAGGCGCGGGCAGCAAATAATAATATCTCTTCTCTTCTGCGTGACCCCTGCTCCCAAACCCCCCAATCAAAACCCCATCCATTCCGGCTCCCACCTCCTCCCTCCTCCTCCGCTCGTCTCCTTTCGCCGCTCCCGCCATGGCCACCGCAGCGCGCGCCGTCGCCGCCGCCGCGCGCCCGGCGCGCCCGGTGCTCCTTTCGCGGCGCCTCCCGTGCCCGTCCGCCCGCCCCGCGCGGCGGCCTCGGGTCGGCCGCGCCGTCCGCTGCATGGCGCGGCGGCCCGACGCCTCGTACTCGCCGCTGCGGCCGGGGCAGGGCGGGGACCGCGCGCCCACGGAGATGGCGCCGCTCTTCCCCGGCTGCGACTACGAGCACTGGCTCATCGTCATGGACAAGCCCGGCGGCGAGGGCGCCACCAAGCAGCAGATGATCGACTGCTACATCCAGACCCTCGCCAAGGTCGTGGGGAGGTAATCCGCGCGCGCTTGGCTCGAATCGATATCCCTAACCATGGGTGCTTTGCGGGACGAGGCTAATTCTGGTTTTGGTTTTCTGTTGGCCGCCGGTGTAGCGAGGAGGAGGCGAAGAAGAGGATGTACAACGTGTCCTGTGAGCGCTACTTTGGGTTTGGGTGCGAGATTGACGAGGAAACCTCCAACAAGCTGGAAGGTACAGCACTGTGAAATGCTTACTTGCTTCCATGTTTTATTAAACACACATTGCGATAATTGGATTTGGATACCAGCATAGGGTTCAGTTTCCAATTGATACAGTCATCTGTCAGTGTTCAGTTCTGTGGTTGAGTAACATGATTTTAACACATCCTTTTGCTAACTGCGGGTCAAAACATTTCAAGTGCAAATTGTGTGAATGCCAATTGCCAAGGTCCAAGGATTACATAATACCGAGAAAAGGGCAAATTGTAACATGCTCATGCCCGTCACATATTAGTAGAGACTGAATTGTGTTGCACAATTGCAATCTGTCATCCTCTGGTGATGGATTTAATATATTGGTTGATGGACATTGTTAGTTGTATATCTCTCTTGGGTTGTATGGTATGCTACTATACTTTTGCCTTTGTTGGTGTGTATCAGGGATTTGATTTCTTGATATCTTGATTCTAGAAGGTTTATTATGTGAAATGTGTTGTAACAGCCTTATGTTTGGCATATACTCCCTCCGTTCCTAAATATAAGTCTTTAAAGAGGTTTCATTAGTGGACTACATACGGATGTATATAGACATACTTTAGATTGTAGATTCACTTATTTTGCTCCGTATGTAGACTCCTAGTGAAATATCTTAAAAGACTTATATTTAGGAACGGAGGGAGTACTTGTTTGTCGAATGTTCAGTGGCTAATCTGAAGAGAAAATTTGCTATTGAGTACAGCTTCAGTGTTATGGTATTTATATACTTATCTGCATATGTAGATTTGCTTAATGTCAGTAGCTAATATTCAGTCATATTTTGCTGTTGGATATCTGCTGGTGTCATAACAGTTTGTGTTTTCAATATACAGGCCTCCCGGGTGTTCTTTTTGTGCTTCCAGATTCCTATGTTGATGCTGAGAACAAGGACTATGGTGGTAAGCTTATTGCTTATGTGTTCTCTATTCCATTGTTTTGTTGAAATTTTAGAATTTGACGCTAGCTGTTGGTAAGCCATACTTCATGATTTTTCTTAAAGTAGAATTGGTTAATCAGATTTGTGATACCTGATTCCAAGTGAGTATCCTCTTCCAGTTATGCTTATCGACTTGATTCAACTTAATGAACCACTATCAGTTCTGTGCAATTGATATTTTAGCTGCACAGTTTGATCCAATATAGTTACTACATGAATGAAGAAACCCTATTTAGGAGTAGATGTGCATCAATTATAAGTTGGTGTTAAGGTTGTAGTTCTCAAATGATCCTTTTGGAAAGATTGATCTTTCAATCTATCTTTTCAACGATTTTATCATTGGACTGTGCACATGCCTCCTGAACCGTTACTTGTACAACTGTAATTGCGCTCCTTTCAGACCTGAACTAGGAGTATATACTTCCCCCGTTCATACTTATGTTCTCCATCAAGAACAATTTTGTCCTGGATTCTCATCATGCTACCCTTTGTTGCAGCCGAGTTATTTGTGAACGGAGAAATCGTCCAGCGATCACCTGAAAGGCAGAGAAGGGTGGAGCCGGTGCCTCAGAGAGCTCAAGATAGACCGCGTTACAGCGACCGGACTCGCTATGTGAAGCGGAGGGAGAACCAGGCCTACCAACGGTGACATGCCCCTGTCGGTCTACGGGGTCTACCGCAAGCACCCCATTGCTATCGCTCTTGCCCTAGATATAGCAACTGCTCCACGCCCGAAATGCCCCTCGGCGTCTTTGCTGCATTGTAGCCTCCATGCCTGGGCGTTTATTTTCTTCATGAACCGTAGGTTAAGAACTGCATGTACTACTTGTAAGTGACTTTGTTCCGTTGTTTTGGTAACGGTATCTTGGTTTGCGGCGGAAAGGAAAAAAAAAGTTCATGTGTTTGGAGCTGTGGGAGACTGTTTCCACTCGTGATGAACTCTCTCTGTTCCAGCTCCATTAGTCCCCTGCAAGTTACCTGGCGTAGGTAGAGCTCACCGTTTCTCTAGACGAGAGTCGAGTAGCAGCAGGGAGCCCATTTTCAGAAACCATCCATCTCTGTGTTCTCGAGCCATGATGCCAATGACCGTGGTAAGAGCGTCTCTAGCAGACCTCGTATAATGTCTTGACCCGTAAAATAACCATTAAAATACAGGTCCGCACGAAAAAAGTTGCCCGATCAGACCCTACAAATACGTTGGACCCGTAAATATTTTTGCGGGACACGGTAAAAAGCTCCTCTCGATATGTAAAAACACATTTTTTGTGTCTGTTCTACGGTGTCCTGTATCGAGAGAAAGCAGTTGGCGGGAGCCCAACTGCCACGGAAACTTCCTTGTCCGCCGTCTACGTCCACCGTACGCAGCCCCGAACGTCGGCTGCCCGTCCCCGGACGTCGCCCCGTCCGGCGTCCTGGCCGGATTCGGCATCGACGGCGAAAGTTAGCTAGCTAACTCCGGGCTTCTGGATGGGCGGGGACAAAGCTAGCTCCTGGATGGATTTATAGACGGAGGAGCTAGCTCCTGGATGGATTCGTGGACGGAGGAGCTAGGTAGCTCCTTGATGGATTCGTGGACGAAGGTAGCCCCTGGATGGATTCGTGGACGGAGGAGCTAGTTAGCTCCTGGATGGATTCAGGGATCGGCGACTACGTATTTAGGAACGAATTTAGTTGACCATGGGTACGGGCGAGAGGAAGAGGAAAATGTGGGGAAATAATATAAACGAAAATTCGATTTACAGTTTTAATTTTTCCGTCGTAGCTCGAGTCGATCCGTAAAAGGACATCTTCTGTGAATATTCTTTACTGGTTTATTTTATAGGGTCTAACTCTATTCTCGATCGCACGGATCCGTAAAACCGTTTTTCACGAACTGTCAACGCGTTTTACAAGTCAGGTCTGCCAGACATGCTCTATGCGTTTTACCGGTGAACGTGCGGTGGCGGTGGAGACAGGGAGAATGCACGTGGAGGCCCGTGATTGGCCGCCTTATCCGCCGAATCCTCCCGCTGCATGCCGAGCGCACAACACGCGCGCCAGCCAGCCAGCAAGCCAGCCCAGTGACCGTGCGAGCGCTCAGGTCGAGGTCGAACCGGGGTGAGGAAATGGCGGGCGCGACCTTCCTCTCCGCTCCCGCGCTGCTCGGCCTCCCTTCCGTCTCGTCGCCGGCGCGCAGGCACGCGCACGTACGTATGCTTCCAGATTCCGACTCCGAGTTTCCTCCCAGGCTCTGAATCTGATGCGGGTTAACAGGAACGTCTCTCGCTTTCTCCGTGCAGGTTCAGGTGTGCTGCCAGGCCAAAGCCGGCGGCTCCGAGGATGCCGCCGCTTGCCAAGAGGCTCCCCGGTTCCACAGAAGGGATCTGATCGGCGGCTGCTTCGGCGCCGCCGTTGGCTTGGTATGTATGTTCCGCTTCCACTGTATATGCAGTAGTCCTGTGTTTTCTCGTTTTCAGCTGGGACTGCTAAACAGATGCAGCATGAATGCATGATGGATTAATGCTGATAATCAACATGCCGCCTCCAATCCAAGGCTCTATCCATCGTAATTACGGTTGGTTGTTTACATGCCGTGTGTCAGGAAATCGCCGAGGCCTCGACGAGGTCCACGGGAGTGGCTGCTGCGGCTGACCTGATCGAACGCCGGCAGCGCTCCGAGTTCCAGTGTAGGTCGCCTCGGCTCCTTCCTTTCGCTTCAAAATGCTGGTAGTGCCAGTATATGCTTCTTGATTACCTTTCGCGTTGATGCGCTCTGTTGTTTCTTTCTTCAGCAAGCATCAAAAGCACCCTCACAGCAGCCATAGAGGTGAGATATACTGCACATTATATACGTTACACTCAAAATCTCAAATACGGTACAATCGTTACCCATTTCAGCTTTTGTCGTCTGAAACTTGGAAGTCTTCTGCAGGCAAAGCCGGAGCTCGTCCCATCTTTGTTGACCTTGGCACTGAATGATGCTATGACATATGACAAGGTCTGCTCTCTAAATGGCTGCCTGTTATTATTTACCAGCTGGTTGACCCTCATACACATGGAAATAACCAGTGGTACTACTGGCTGTTAACTGAACTCTTCTGCAGGCAACAAAGACAGGAGGCCCAAATGGATCCATCAGGCTAAGGTAGTAGCTACCACCTTCTGTCTCTACAGCTTTGTGGTTATGTTACAGTTATGCCCTGCAGGTGACTGCCTAACAAAGTGTTCGGCCTTGTTGTTTGATCAATGTTTTGTTAAACAAATAAAGTGCAGAAATAAGCAGACCTGAAAACAGTGGCCTTTCTGCTGCCTTGGATCTGCTAGTAGAAGCAAAGAAAGAGATTGATTCCTACTCCAAGGGAGGCCCCATTTCATTTGCAGATTTGGTCCAAATAGGAGGTATGCTAACTACTCCATCCGTTCACTTTTGCAAGACGTTTTAGACACCAAAACAGCTCAATTTCACCTGTTTAAAAAAGTGAACAGAGGGAGTAGCATAATTTGATTAGCAATATGATCTTTGTGTTTTTTTTGAATAAAAGGGGTTTCCCCTGCTCCACTTTATTGAATGAAGCAACAAAGTCATCAGGTTTTACATGATCTTTGTGTTTGCTGCGCCAGAGTTGTATACTCAAATCAACTTTTTACCTGCAACAGCATCACAGGCACTTAAGAAAACGTTCCTTGATGCGGCCATTGCCAAGACCGGTGGGAACCAAGAGAAGGGAAGGACCCTGTACTCGGCATACGGTTCAAGTGGGCAGGTATTCATTCTCTACGCCAGACGGGAGTCTGTCTGTTAATTTCCTTTTTCTGTAAATATAGGCCTAGGTTGCTAATATACAAGTTGATACACATTCATTGTAGTGGGGTTTCTTCGACAAAATATTCGGGCGAGATGATGTGCAAGAGCCTGATCCGGAGGGCAGGGTGCCACAGTGGAGCACCGCTTCCGTGCAGGAAATGAAGGACAAGTTCATCTCCGTTGGTCTCGGTCCTCGTCAGGTCACCTCTACTCATTGATCGTTTCATAGCTTCTTCTTGTATATATCACTTTTTTCTATTGGACTACAAAAGCTGCGATTTCACTCTAACCAATGACAGGAGAATTGTACTGCAGGTTGCTGTGATGTCGGCCTTCTTCGGACCTGACCAAGCTGCCACAGAGGCGAAACTGATCGTTGATCCGGACTGCCGTCCGTGGGTCGAGAAGTACCAACGCAGTCGTGAGACAGTCTCCCGGACCGACTACGAGGTAAGGGATTTAATCGACATGTTCAAAAGCTGCCAATGCCAATGCTGCAGGGCATATAGTTCTGAAATCCTCACCTCTGGTTTTTAACCTCTGCTTCTGAATGTATATATCGCAGGTAGATCTGATAACCACGGTCACCAAGTTGAGCTACCTGGGCCAGAAGATAAACTACGAGGCCTACACATACCCCAAGCAAAAGATTAACTTGGGTAACCTGAAGCTGTGATTGATGATTGCTCTGGGTGTTTCTGTGAGCAATGGCGTCATTCGAGAATTGAGAGCTCCATCCATCTGGTACTGTTGGGTGTCTACGGGGAGCAGGTTTCATTTGGGAGGAGAGATTCATGTTTTGGCTGTGTCTTTGTGTATTTTTAGAAAAAGAAATAGAAATATATATATTGCCTCTGGCCTCAGTATCATGGATGCACCCAGGTATTAGAGCATCTCCAATAGCAGCCCTAAAATAGGTTACCAAAAAAGATTGGAGTAAAAAAATTGGGCACCAAAAAGTGCCTTTTTTGGCACGAGAAAGTGCCGTCTCCAACAACTTGAAACATCCAAAACTGAACCTATCATCATCTCTGAACCTAATTGTCGGAACAGAATTTTATCGTCGAAACATCCAAAACTCAAACTACGCGGAAGGATTATTAAAAAAACTACCACATTTGGGGCTTTGGTCCCACAGAGCTTCCACTTTTATCCCGTCAATAAAAGACTACCAGTTTCATCAAATTTTGTGGCAAAAAACTACCATTTCCGGATAGCCCTAGACCGACAAAGCCACCCGCAGACGCTCCGCTGGTAAAGCTGCTTCAACCCGCCCGTGGCCGAGGAACGCAGGGGGGGGGGGGGGGGGGGGGGAGTGGGCGAATCCGTGTGGAAATAGCTAGAAGCGTCGTACCGGTTAGGGCGACGGTTTCATGTTTATAAAGCCAGGTGCAACCCTGAGATATGCATACAAGTAGTTTGAATACAAGGAGATAGAGATAGAACTATTCGGTTTAAACTACATTTAAACTAGAGATAACTCCTAACCGAATATCTATCCTAACATGATACACAAGTATTCTATCTACACATAATATCTCAATTGGTTTAACATCCTCTCCCAATCACAACTTGGTCAAGTTGAGATTACGTTTAAACTCCTAAAAACTGCGAGTGGGCAAAGCTTTAGTAAAACCATCCGCAACATGATCTCTGGAGTGAATAAATCGAATATCCAATTGTTTGTTTGCAACTCTTTCCCTGACAAAGTGAAAATCAATTTCTATATGCTTTGTCCTGGCATGAAATACTGGATTAGCTGCAAGATAAGTGGCTCCAAGATTGTCACACCACAAACATGGGGCTTGAGTTAGTTTAACACCAAGCTCTCTAAGTAAGGATTGAACCCAAATAATTTCAGCTGCAGCATTTGCCAAAGCTTTGTACTCTGCCTCTGTGCTAGATCTAGATACTGTTGCTTGTTTCTTTGCACACCAAGAAATAAGGTTAGGTCCAAAGAATACAGCAAAACCACCAGTTGAGCGTCTGTCATCCACACAGCCTGCCCAATCTGAATCAGAAAATGCACTGACTAGAGTAGATGAAGATTTGCTGAATGTAAGACCACTGCTCAAGGTATTTTTCACATATCTAACTATACGCTTGGCAGCAGTCCAATGAATATCAGTAGGAGCATGAAGAAACTGACAGACTTTATTAACAGCAAAGGAAATGTCTGGTCTTGTAAGAGTCAAGTACTGAAGTGCACCTACCAGACTTCTGTAGTTAGTGCTATCCTCTTGATTCAAAAGAATTCCTTCAGTGAGAGCCAATTTTTTAGAGCTAGATAAGGGTGTTGGTGATGGTTTGCATCCCTGTAATCCAGCTCTTCATACTAGATCAGCATCATACTTTTCTTGAGACAGATGAAGGTCATCTCCATTTTTCTTGACCTCAATTCCCAAGAAATAATGCAAGTTTCCTAGATCTTTCAAAGCAAATTCAGATTTTAAATCTTTCAGAAGGCCTGCAATTGCCTCATTGGAAGAGCTAGTAACAATGATGTCATCAACATAGATAAGCACAAATATAGATGTGTTTGACTGCTTGTAAATAAGCAGTGGTGTATCAGACTTAGATGGAGCAAATCCAAGAGTTTGTAATTTGTGACTGAGGCGTGAGTACCAAGCCCTAGGAGCTTGTTTCAAGCCATAGAGAGCTTTATCAAGTTTGCACACATGATAAGGTGAAGTTTTGTCTTCAAACCCAGGAGGTTGTCTCATATACACATCCTCTTCCAGAACACCATGAAGAAACGCATTCTGCACATCTAGTTGTTTAAGACACCATCCCTTGGAAACATCAATGGATAAAACAAGGCAAATGGTTGCTGCTTTTACAACAGGGCTAAAGGTATCTTCATAGTCTATACCATATCTCTGTTTGAAACCCTTTGCAACAAGCCTAGCTTTGTAACGATCTATAGTTCCATCAGACTTTCTTTTGATCCTGAAAACCCACTTGCAATCAATTAAATTTTTACCTTGCTGTGGGGGAACAAGATGCCATGTTTTATTTCTCTGAAGAGCCATGTGCTCCTCCTCCATTGCTTGTTTCCATCTAGTGTCACCAAAAGCCTCTTGAAGGGTACGAGGTTCACCTGTGGAGCATGCCAAACCAAACTTTGTGATGTGCTTATAGTTGACAGCCTTAATTACCCCTTTTTGGAGACGTATTCGTGGCGGTGAGGAAAAATCAGCATCATTTTCTGCTAATAGGGGTGCCGGCACAGAGGATCCTGGAGCTGATCCTTTCTGGACAGTATCCTCCTCGAGGCGCGCGCCGGCGCCAGGAGAAGTTTCTGCTGGGGCACACGTGCAGCGCCTCGTGTAGACGCGGCTCGGGGCAGTTGGACAGCGAGCGAGGGGAGGCTGCATGGGCGCCGCAGAAGATTCGCCCGCTCCGGACCCAGGCAGAGGCTGCATGGGTGCAGGAGATCCGCCCGCGCCGGACCCAGGCGCGACAGGATGCTGCAGGGGAACCGCACCCCACGTGTTGCCGACAGGAGGGCGGGCGAGGCCATCGAGGGCGCAGGAGGCAGATCCGCCAGCGCCTGAGATCGCGACAGCCTGCAGCTGCACAGATCCCGTAGAAGATGCACCAGGCTGCTGTTGCTGCTGCGGTTCCGATCCCGAGGGGAATTTGCTCCCTGGCGGGAGGCACATGCGATATGGCACTGGATTTTCATCCGTTTGCACTCGTGCAGCCATATTTTCATCTGAATTTTTTTTCTGCATCATCACAATTCTCAGAGAAGCTTGTAAGAGGGTTAGTCAACATTGGATCAACACAATTATTTTCCCCTGGTAGAAGAAGGATTTCTTGGCGAAGTAGTGCACCGGCGTTTGGGTTGAGATCAACGAAAGGAATTTTTTGTTTCATCAAACACTACATCTCGAGAAATATAGACCCTACCAGTGGAAACATCAAGACATTTGACACCTTTGTGTTGGGCACTGTACCCAATGAAGACACACTGTTTGGAGCGAAACATGAGTTGCGATTGTTGTATGGTCTAAGGTTTGGCCAACAAGCACAACCAAAAACACGACGGGAATTGTATGCTGGTTTGATATGAAGGAGTTTCTCGGTGGGAGTTTCATATTTGATAACTCTACTAGGCATAATGTTGATGAGGTGCACGACAGTAAGAAAGGCTTCATCCCAATATTTTAGGGGCATGGATGCACGTGTAAGCAGGGCAAGCCCTACCTCAACAATGTGTCTATGCTTGCGTTCAGCAGACCCATTTTGTTGATGAGCATGTGGGCAAGAGACATGGTGAGATATACCTAGTTTTTGGAAGAAGGAATTTAATTTTTCATATTCCCCTCCCCAATCTGATTGGACAGTAATAATCTTACTATCAAATTTGCGTTCAACGAGTGCTTGAAATTTTTGAAAGACTTGAAATACATCGGATCGTTTCTTAAGAAGATAGATCCATGAATATTTGCTATAGTCATCAATAAAGCTTACGTAATAGGTGTATCGGCCAACAGAGGAGGGTGCAGGACCCCAAACATCAGAAAAGATAAGTTGCAATGGTTTGGTTGACACACTTGTAGAAATAGGATAGGGTAATTGATGGCTCTTGGCCTTTTGACACGAATCACAAATTGTTTCAGAACTATGCTCTTCAACAAATGAGAGCTTATTTTTCCTAAGCACACGTTGAACTAAAGAGAAAGATGCATGCCCTAAACGATCATGCCACCTTGTTGAAGACAATTTGGTGACACCACACACATGCTTATTGAACCTTCTAAACTCGGGAATCAACGGGTAGAGTCCTCCCACGCATCTACCTCTGTATAGGATTTTCTTCGTGACCTGATCCTTGATCAAAAAGAAAAACGGGTGAAACTCGAGGAAGACATGATTGTCAAGTGCAATGCGATGAACAGAGAGAAGGTTCACTAAGGCTTTAGGGACATGCAAGATTTTTCTGAGATGGAGTTTTTGATGGGGAATAATTGAGTGACCAATGTGACAAATTCTCATACCTTCTCCATTTGCGGTATGAATTTGGTACTTCTCCCACATGGTTACTTTCTCCAGCTCACCGGTGATGTGGTTAGTTGCACCACTATCCACATACCAGTTTGTATCGACCCCATACGAGGCCTCAGCTCCGCCGGCGACCTTGTCGTCCTGAGATGAATCACCGTCATCTTCGAAGCGGTACCAACAGTCCTTGGCCGAGTGCCCCGGTTTGCCACAGATCTGGCACCGGATGGCATCTGGCCGTGACTTGTTGTTGGAGTTACGATGACCCCTTCTGTTGGTGTAGGAGGGCCTGCCATTGCTGTTGTTGTTGCTACGGGAGTTTGCGCCGTCGCGGTTGTTGTTGTTGGTGCTTTTCCCTTTGCGTGGCGATCCGCGGTAACGAGAGTTGCCACCGCCTCGACCACGTGAAGCAGCATTGCCAGAGGATTCGAATCCGCTGCCAGAGCCTGTGCCCTGGTAGAGCGTGACACGCTGGTCGAAGTTGCTCATCTGGGAATAGAGCTCTTCGAAGGAGACCGGTGTTGTGCGTGCGTCGAGGGCAGAAACAAGCGGCTGGTACTCCTGTTGGGGAACGTCGCATGGGAAACAAAAATTTTCCTACGCGCACGAAGACCTATCATGGTGATGTCCATCTACGAGAGGGCATGAGTGATCTACGTACCCTTTTAGATCGTACAACAGAAGCGTTAGAGAACGCGGTTGATGTAGTGGAACGTCCTCACGTCCCTCGATCCGCCCCGCGAACAATCCCGCGATCAGTCCCACAAACTAGTGCCGAACGGACGGCACCTCCGCGTTCAGCACACGTACAGCTCGACAATGATCTCGGCCTTCTTGATCCAGCAAGAGAGACCGAGAGGTAGAAGAGTTCTCCGGCAGCGTGACGGCGCTCCAGAGGTTGGTGATGACCTTGTCTCAGCAGGGCTCCGCCCGAGCTCCGCAGAAACGCGATCTAGAGGAAAAACCGTGGAGGTATGTGGTCGGGCTGCCGTGGAAAAGTCGTCTCAAATCAGCCCTAAAACCTCCGTATATATAGGTGGGAGGGAGGGGGCCTTGCCTTGGGGCTCAAGGAGCCCCAAGGGGGTCGGCCGAGTCCAAGGGGGAGGACTCTCCCCCCCAAACCGAGTTGGACTAGGTTTGGTGGGAGGGAGTCCCCTTTCCTTCCCACCTCCTCCTTTTTTTTCTTTCTCTCTTGATTTTCTTCTCCTTGGCGCATAGGGCACTTGTGGGCTGTCCCACCAGCCCACTAAGGGCTGGTGTGTCTCCCCCAAGGCCTATGGGCTTCCCCGGGGTGGGTTTCCCCCCCGGTGAACTCCCGGAACCCATTCGTCATTCCCGGTACATTCCCGGTAACTCCGAAAACCTTCCGGTAATCAAATGAGGTCATCCTATATATCAATCTTCGTTTCCGGACCATTCCGGAAACCCTCGTGACGTCCGTGATCTCATCCGGGACTCCGAACAACATTCGGTAACCAACCATATAACTCAAATACGCATAAAACAACGTCGAACCTTAAGTGTGCAGACCCTGCGGGTTCGAGAACTATGTAGACATGACCCGAGAGACTCCTCGGTCAATATCCAATAGCGGGACCTGGATGCCCATATTGGATCCTACATATTCTACGAAGATCTTATCGTTTGAACCTCAGTGCCAAGGATTCGTATAATCCTCTGTGTCATTCCCTTTGTCCTTCGGTATGTTACTTGCCCGAGATTCGATCGTCAGTATCCGCATACCTATTTCAATCTCGTCTACCGGCAAGTCTCTTTACTCGTTCCGTAATACAAGATCCCGCAACTTACACTAAGTCACATTGCTTGCAAGGCTTGTGTGTGATGTTGTATTACCGAGTGGGCCCCGAGATACCTCTCCGTCACACGGAGTGACAAATCCCAGTCTTGATCCATACTAACTCAACTAACACCTTCGGAGATACCTGTAGAGCACCTTTATAGTCACCCAGTTACGTTGCGACGTTTGATACACACAAAGCATTCCTCCGGTGTCAGTGAGTTATATGATCTCATGGTCATAGGAACAAATACTTGACACGCAAAAAACAGTAGCAACAAAATGACACGATCAACATGCTACGTCTATTAGTTTGGGTCTAGTCCATCACGTGATTTTCCTAATGACGTGATCCAGTTATCAAGCAACAACACCTTGTTCATAATCAGAAGACACTGACTATCATCGATCAACTGGCTAGCCAACTAGAGGCATGCTAGGGACGGTGTTTTGTCTATGTATCCACACATGTAAATGAGTCTTCATTCAATACAATTATAGCATGGATAATAAACCATTATCTTGATACAGGAATTATAATAATAACTATATTTATTATTGCCTCTAGGGCATAATTCCAACAGTCTCCCACTTGCACTAGAGTCAATAATCTAGCCCTCACATCACCATGTGAATTACATTGTAATAAATCTAACACCCATACAGTTCTGGTGTCGATCATGTTTTGGCCGTGGAAGAGGTTTAGTCAGCGGGTCTGCTACATTCAGATCTGTGTGCACTTTGCATATATTTACGTCCTCTTCCTCGACATAGTCGCGGATGAGGTTTAAGCGTCGTTTGATGTGTCTGGTCTTCTTGTGAAACCGTGGTTCCTTTGCTAAGGCAATGGCACCAGTGTTGTCACAGAACAAGGTTATTGGATTCAGTGCGCTTGGCACCACTCCAAGATCCGTCATGAACTGCTTCATCCAGACACCCTCCTTGGCCGCCTCCGAGGCAGCCATGTACTCCGCTTCACATGTAGAATCTGCTACGACGCTTTGCTTGGAACTGCACCAGCTTACTGCACCCCCATTAAGAATAAATACGTATCTGGTTTGCGACTTAGAGTCGTCCGGATCTGTGTCAAAGCTTGCATCGACGTAAACTTTTACGGCGAGCTCTTCGTCACCTCCATACACGAGAAACATCTCCTTAGTCCTTTTCAGGTACTTCAGGATATTCTTGACCGCTGTCCAGTGATCCACTCCTGGATTACTCTGGAACCCGCCTGCCATACTTATGGCCAGGCTAACATCCGGTCTAGTGCACAGCATCGCATACATGATAGAACCTATGGCTGAAGCATAGGGGACGGAGCGCATATGCTCTCTATCTTCATCAGTTGCCGGGCACTGAGTCTTATTCAATCTCGTACCTTGTAAAACCGGCAAGAACCCTTTCTTGGACTGTTCCATTTTGAACCTCTTCAAAACTTTATCAAGGTATGTGCTTTGTGAAAGTCCTATCAGGCGTTTTGATCTATCCCTATAGATCTTAATGCCTAGAATGTAAGCAGCTTCTCCTAGGTCCTTCATAGAGAAACTTTTATTCAAGTAACCTTTTATGCTCTCCAAAAGCTCTACGTTGTTTCCAATCAGTAATATGTCATCCACATATAATATTAGAAACGCCACAGAGCTCCCACTCACTTTCTTGTAAATACAAGATTCTCCAACCACTTGTATAAACCCAAATGCTTTGATCACCTCATCAAAGCGTTTGTTCCAACTCCGAGATGCTTGCACCAGTCCATAAATGGATCGCTGGAGCTTGCACACTTTGTTAGTATTCTTAGGATCGACAAAACCTTCGGGTTGCATCATATACAACTCTTCCTTAAGGAAACCGTTAAGGAACACCGTTTTGACATCCATCTGCCATATTTCATAATCGAAAAATGCAGCTATTGCTAACATGATTCTGACGGACTTAAGCATCGCTACGGGTGAGAAAGTCTCATCGTAGTCAACTCCTGGAACTTGTGAAAAACCCTTTGCCACAAGTCGAGCTTTATAAACGGTCACATTGCCGTCGGCGTCCGTCTTCTTCTTAAAGATCCATTTGTTCTGAATAGCCTTGCGGCCCTCAGGTAGTATCTCCAAAGTCCACACTTTGTTCTCATACATGGATCCTATCTCGGACTTCATGGCTTCTAGCCATTTGTTGGAATCTGGGCCCACCATTGCTTCTTCATAATTTGCAGGTTCATTGTTGTCTAACAACATGATTGATAAGACGGGATTACCGTACCACTCTGGAGCAGCACGTGATCTCGTCGACCTGCGTGGTTCAATAGAAACTTGAACTGGAGTTTCATGATCATCATCATTAACTTCCTCCTCAACCGGCGTCGCAACGACAGAGGTTTCCCCTTGCCCTGCGCCACCATCTAGAGGGATGAGAGGTTCGACAACCTCGTCAAGTTCTATCTTCCTCCCACTCAATTCTCTCGAGAGAAACTCCTTCTCGAGAAAAGCTCCGTTCTTAGCAACAAACACTTTGCCCTCGGATTTGAGATAGAAGGTGTACCCAACTGTCTCTTTTGGGTAACCTATGAAGACGCACTTTTCCGCTTTGGGTTCCAGCTTTTCAGGCTGAAGCTTTTTGACATAAGCATCACATCCCCAAACTTTAAGAAACGACAACTTTGGCCTTTTGCCATACCACAGTTCGTATGGTGTCGTCTCAACGGATTTTGATGGTGCCCTATTTAAAGTGAATGCAGCTGTTTCTAATGCATAACCCCAAAATGATAACGGCAAATCAGTAAGAGACATCATAGATCGCACCATCTCTAACAAAGTACGATTACGACGTTCGGACACACCATTACGTTGTGGTGTTCCAGGCGGTGTTAACTGTGAAACAATTCCACATTTTCTTAAGTGATCACCAAACTCGAAACTCAGATATTCACCCCCACGATCAGACCGTAGGAACTTGATCTTCTTGTTACGATGATTTTCCACTTCACTCTGAAATTGCTTGAACTTTTCAAATGTTTCAGACTTGTGCTTCATCAAGTAGACATAGCCATACCTACTCAAATCGTCAGTGAAGGTGAGAAAATAACGATATCCGCCGCGTGCCTCCACGCTCATCGGACCACACACATCGGTATGTATGATTTCCAATAAGTCACTTGCACGCTCCATTGTTCCAGAGAACGGAGTCTTAGTCATCTTGCCCATGAGGCATGGTTCGCACGTGTCAAGTGAATCAAAGTCAAGTGACTCCAAAAGTCCATCAGCATGGAGTTTCTTCATGCGCTTTACACCAATATGACCTAAGCGGTAGTGCCACAAAAATATGGCGCTATCGTTGTTTACTCTAACTCTTTTGGTCTCAATGTTATGTATATGCGTATCGCTATCAAGATTCAATATGAATAATCCTCTCACATTCGGTGCATGACCATAAAAGATGTTACTCATAGAAATAGAACAACCATTATTCTCTGACTTAAAAGAGTAACCGTCTCGCAATGAACAAGATCCAGATATAGTGTTCATGCTCAACGCAGGCACTAAATAACAATGATTTAAGTTCATCACTAATCCCGACGGTAGCTTAAGTGACACAGTGCCGACGGCGATTGCATCAACCTTGGAACCATTTCCTACGCGCATCGTCACTTCATCTTTCGCCAGCCTTCGTCTATTCCGTAGTTCCTGTTTCGAGTTGCAAATATGAGCAACAGAACCGGTATCGAATACCCAGGCACTACTACGAGAGCCGGTTAAGTACACATCAATAACATGTATATCAAATATACCCGATTTTTCTTTGCCCGCCTTCTTATCTGCCAGATACTTGGGGCAATTGCGCTTCCAGTGACCCATACCCTTGCAATAGTAGCACTCCGTTTCAGGCTTAGGTCCAGCTTTGGGTTTCTTCGGCGGATTGGCAACAGGCTTGCCGCTCTTCTTCGAATTGCCCTTCTTGCCTTTGCCGTTTCTCTTGAAACTAGTGGTCTTATTCACCATCAACACTTGATGCTCTTTACGGAGTTCAGACTCTGCGACTTTCAACATCGCAAACAACTCGCCGGGAGACTTGTTCATCCCTTGCATGTTGTAGTTCAACACAAAGCCTTTATAGCTTGGCGGCAGTGATTGAAGGATTCTGTCAGTGATAGCTTCTTGCGGGAGTTCAATCCCCAGCTCATCTAGACGGTTTGAGTACCCAGACATTTTGAGCACATGTTCACTGACAAATGAGTTTTCCTCCATCTTGCAAGCATAGAATTTATCGGAGGTCTCATACCTCTCGATCCGGGCGTTCTTCTGAAAGATAAACTTCAACTCCTGGAACATCTCAAATGCTCCATGACGCTCAAAGCGACGTTGAAGTCCCGGTTCTAAGCCATACAAGACTGCACATTAAACTATTGAGTAGTCCTCCTTACGTGCTAACCAAGCGTTCTTAACATCCTGATCAGCCGTAGCGGGTGGTTCATCTCCTAGCACAGCATTAAGGACATAATCCTTCTTCCCAGCTTGTAAGATTAGCTTAAGATTACGAGCCCAGTCTACAAAGTTGCTTCCATCATCTTTCAACTTAGCTTTCTCTAGGAACGTATTAAAATTCAGGATGACTGTCGCGTGAGCCATGATCTACAACACAAATATATTCAAAGTGGACTTAGACTATGTTCAAGATAATTAGAGTTTAACTTAATCAAATTATATGCTAAACTCCCACTCAAAAAGTACATCTCTCTAGTCATTTGAGTGGTTCATGATCCACTTACACTATCCCAAGTCCGATCATCACGTGAGTTGAGTATAGTTTCAGTGGTAAGCATCCCTATGCTAATCATATCAACTATATGATTCATGATCGACCTTTCGGTCTCATGTGTTCCGAGGCCATGTCTGCACATGCTAGGCTCGTCAAGCTTAACCCGAGTGTTCCGCGTGCGCAACTGTTTTGCACCCGTTGTATGTGAACGTTGAGTCTATCACACCCGATCATCACGTGGTGTCTCGAAACGACGAACTGTAGCAACGGTGCACAGTCGGGGAGAACACAATTTCGTCTTGAAATTTTAGTGAGAGATCACCTCATAATGCTACCGTCGTTCTAAGCAAAATAAGGTCCATAAAAGGATTAACATCACATGCAATTCATAAGTGACATGATATGGCCATCATCACGTGCTTCTTGATCTCCATCACCAAAGCACCGGCACGATCTTCTTGTCACCGGCGCCCCACCATGATCATCAATCAACGTGTTGCCATCGGGGTTGTCGTGCTACTCATGCTATTACTACTAAAGCTACATCCTAGCAAAATAGTAAACGCATCTGCAAGCACAAACGTTAGTATAAAGACAACCCTATGGCTCCTGCCGGTTGCCGTACCATCGACGTGCAAGTCGATATTTCTATTACAACATGATCATCTCATACATCCAATATATCACATCACATCGTTGGCCATATCACATCACAAGCATACCCTGCAAAAACAAGTTAGACGTCCTCTAATTTTGTTGTTGCATGTTTTACGTGGTGACCAAGGGCATCTAGGTGGATCGCATCTTACTTACGCAAACACCACAACGGAGATATATGATTTGCTATTTAACCTCATCCAAGGACCTCCTCGGTCAAACCCGATTCAACTAAAGTTGGAGAAACGTCACTTGCCAGTCATCTTTGAGCAAAGGGGGTTACTCGTAACGATGAAACCAGTCTCTCGTAAGCGTACGAGTAATGTCGGTCCAAGCCGCTTCAATCCAACAATACCGCGGAATCAAGAAAAGACTAAGGAGGGCAGCAAAACGCACATCACCACCCACAAAAACTTTTGTGTTCTACTCGAGAAGACATCTACGCATGAACCTAGCTCATGATGCCACTGTTGGGGAACGTCACATGGGAAACAAAAATTTTCCTACGCGCACGAAGACCTATCATGGTGATGTCCATCTACGAGAGGGGATGAGTGATCTACGTACCCTTGTAGATCGTACAGCAGAAGCGTTAGAGAACGCGGTTGATGTAGTGGAACGTCCTCACGTCCCTCGATCCGCCCCGCGAACAATCCCGCGATCAGTCCCACGATCTAGTGCCAAACGGACGGCACCTCCGCGTTCAACACACGTACAACTCGACGATGATCTCGGCCTTCTTGATCCAGCAAGAGAGACGGAGAGGTAGAAGAGTTCTCCGGCAGCGTGACGACGCTCCAGAGGTTGGTGATGACCTTGTCTCAGCAGGGCTCCACCCGAACTCCGCAGAAACGCGATCTAGAGGAAAAACCGTGGAGGTATGTGGTCGGGCTACCGTGGAAAAGTCGTCTCAAATCAGCCCTAAAACCTCCGTATATATAGGTGGGAGGGAGGGGGCCTTGCCTTGGGGCCCAAGGAGCCCCAAGGGGGTCGGCCGAGTCCAAGGGGGAGGACTCTCCCCCCCCCCAAACCGAGTTGGACTAGGTTTGGTGTGAGGGAGTCCCCTTTCCTTCCCACCTCCTCCTTTTTTCTTTCTTTCTCTCTTGATTTTCTTCTCCTTGGTGCATAGGGCACTTGTGGGCTGTCCCACCAGCCCACTAAGGGCTGGTGTGTCTCCCCCAAGGCCTATGGGCTTCTCCGGGGTGGGTTGCCCCCCCGGTGAACTCCCGGAACCCATTCGTCATTGCCGGTACATTCCCGGTAACTCCGAAAACCTTCCGGTAATCAAATGAGGTCATCCTATATATCAATCTTCGTTTCCGGACCATTCCGGAAACCCTCGTGACGTCCGTGATCTCATACGGGACTTCGAACAACATTCGGTAACCAACCATATAACTCAAATACGCATAAAACAACGTCGAACCTTAAGTGTGCAGACCCTGCGGGTTCGAGAACTATGTAGACATGAGACGAGAGACTCCTCGGTCAATATCCAATAGCGGGACCTGGATGCCCATATTGGATCCTACATATTCTACGAAGATCTTATCGTTTGAACCTCAGTGCCAAGGATTCGTATAATCCCGTATGTCATTCCCTTTGTCCTTCGGTATGTTACTTGCCCGAGATTCGATCGTCAGTATCCGCATACATATTTCAATCTCGTCTACCGGCAAGTCTCTTTACTCGTTCCGTAATACAAGATCCCGCAACTTACACTAAGTCACATTGCTTGCAAGGCTTGTGTGTGATGTTGTATTATCGAGTGGGCCCCGAGATACCTCTCCGTCACACGGAGTGACAAATCCCAGTCTTGATCCATACTAACTCAACTAACACCTTCGGAGATACCTTTAGAGCACCTTTATAGTCACCCAGTTACGTTGCGACGTTTGATACACACAAAGCATTCCTCCGGTGTCAGTGAGTTATATGATCTCATGGTCATAGGAACAAATACTTGACACGCAGAAAACAGTAGCAACAAAATGACACGATCAACATGCTACGTCTATTAGTTTGGGTCTAGTCCATCACGTGATTTTCCTAATGACGTGATCCAGTTATCAAGCAACAACACCTTGTTCATAATCAGAAGACACTGACTATCATCGATCAACTGGCTAGCCAACTAGAGGCATGCTAGGGACGGTGTTTTGTCTATGTATCCACACATGTAAATGAGTCTTCATTCAATACAATTATAGCATGGATAATAAACCATTATCTTGATACAGGAATTATAATAATAACTATATTTATTATTGCCTCTAGGGCATAATTCCAACAACTCCATGTCGAGTCCAGCGAGGATGTACGAGATCAACTCGTCATCGGGAAGAGGTTTCCCCGCCGCGGCTAGTTTGTCGTCGAGTGATCGCGTATGTGCGAAGTAGGCGGCCACCGTTTGCGTCCCTTTCTGTGCATTAGCCAGAGAGATGCGGATGTTGTTTATCTTGGACAGCGACTGGGAGGAAAACATGCTTGCCAGTGCTGTCCAAAGTTCATGCACATGGGAGATTGATGTGACCTGCACCGGAACCTCTTTAGACAGATTGTTCAGCAGGTAACCTAGTACCTGTTTATCCTCTCGAAACCAGATGGAGTGGAGAGGGTTGACGATGAAGGTATCCTTCCCGTCCTTGTCCTTGGTGACGACCTCCTTGGCTGGCTCCGGTGTGGCTCCATCCACATATCTGAAGTAGCCAGGACCTCTGAGCTGCGGCACGATCTGAGCTCGCCATAGGATGTAGTTTTCTCGGGTAAGCCGCTCGGTGACTTGGCCAGAGAGGCCAGAGTTTGCGGCGGCGGAGGTGGCCATGATAGTGTGACTAAACTCTAGATGTGATGGAAGAGATTGACTCTGATTACCATGTGGAAATAGCTAGAAGCATCATACCGGTTAGGGCGACTGTTTCATGTTTATATAGCCAGGTGCAACCCCGAGATATGCATACAAGTAGTTTGAATACAAGGAGATAGAGATAGAGCTATTCGGTTTAAACTAGATTTAAACTAGAGATAACTCCTAACCGAATATCTATCCTAACTTGATACACAAGTATTCTATCTACACATAATATCTCAATCGGTTTAACAATCCGGACCGATACCGCACCGGCGACCGCGTCGAGGCCACCCATCCCTCAAACCGAGCTCCCCACTGAGCACGAGGAAAAGAGTGGGGAGCACCCTAGTGTCGCCCCACCATGGTAGTGGCACAGCTCTCCGCGAGGCCATTCACGAATGTGCGCCCCCACGCCATCACGCCATGACGAGAGAAGCCGCCTGCGCGCGGCACAGTCGCACGTGACCCGCAACGTTAGAGGCGGATCCGGATGCACGGAGCGGCTATTGCTGTCACCGCCAGCTAGCCTGCACCACCACCAAGCCGCCCGTCGACGAAGGAGCCCGCCGCCGTCGGCGACGCACGGGCGCACTCCCTGGCGTCGGTGGGGAGAGGGGAAGGAGGGGAGTGGAGGCGAAGAATCTAGGGTTGCCTCCCGACGCCCACGGGAGCGCCTTGAGAGGGAGGAGGGAGGATTCCCAAATAGGTTTATATAATATTTTATTGAAAAACACCAACAATATACTCCATCCGTTTCTAAATATAAGTCTTTTTAGAAATTTTACTAGGTGTCTACATACGAAGCAAAATAAATGAATCTATACTCTAAAGTATGTCTATATACATCCGTATATTATTCCCTAGTGAAACCTCTTAAAAGACTTATATTTAGAAACGGAGGGAGTAAATAAATAAATATGACCTCCCGGGACCAAAAAATCATGCGTCCTGGGGGTAATATAATTTTTTGATATACTCTCTCCGTCTCAAAATAAGAGCCTTAGAGCATCTCCAACAACCGCGCTATATAGACGACGTGCTGAAAAAGTACGCGCAAAAACCGCGCACGCGGCATATGTAATTCAGCGCGCGGAAGGAAACGCCATCGCACGCCGCTTATTGCTGCGCCCGCTCCCACACGCTGAACTCTCCAGCGCTCGCGCGAAACACCACCTACCCATCCACCCGCGCCGCCATCGTTGTCCGCACCACCCCATTTCTTCGGCAACTGTTCCAGCGCCTCCACGGTCCCTCCCCGCACGGCCGCGGCTTCCTCCCTCTCTCTCTCATCAGCGCCGCCCGTCGCGCGCGGCAGTCCTCCGACGAACAACGTCCGGCCTCCCACTACCACTTGGCGCCCGGAAGGTGTTCGACAAAAGGCCCGCAAGGTATGTATTGCTTCTAACTTCACATTTTTACATGAATTTTGGTGCATGTTGTTTATAGCCTAGTTTTGAACATTTTAGATGAGTTCGGCATATGATTCTTCCGAAGAAGAATTTGATATGGTGAGAAGGATCTTGCATTGTTGTATTGGTGTATATTGTTGTATTGTTATACAATTTGTTGTATTTCATGAAC
This sequence comes from Hordeum vulgare subsp. vulgare, assembly GCF_904849725.1. Classification (NCBI taxonomy): domain Eukaryota; kingdom Viridiplantae; phylum Streptophyta; class Magnoliopsida; order Poales; family Poaceae; genus Hordeum; species Hordeum vulgare. Next base: position 607,115,679 of record NC_058519.1, on the reverse strand, counting down.
TATTTATTTGAATGATGTTTATTTGAACTATTGTTGAACTATTTGTTTGAGTTTTAATAATAAATTGAACTATTTATTTTAAACTTTTGGTTGAATGATGTTTGACGATGGGCGCGTTGTAAATCAGTTTTTTGGGCGTCGGCCGAAACACTTCTAAAATGTTCAAAACTAGGCTATAAACAATATGCATCAAAATTCATGTAGAGATGCTCTTAAGCTTAGTACAACTTTATACAATTACCAACCTAGGAGCCCCCTTGATTGATCGAACCTGTCCGAGTCGAGTCTAGTGAAAAACTGCTTTGAGTCTAGTTATATATCGGAGAATAGGATTCTTTTTTCTCCTCTTCTATGATCTGGTGAGGAATCTTGACGTAATAATTTACTCCACTCCTCTTCTCACTCAAATTTTTTTAGGATCACGCGGATATTTTTGGAATCTATATGATACCGATGTGACGGAGTTCTGTCTTGGTGCCTCCTGTCTGACTTGATTTCTTCCGGGGAGTTGAGCTCCAGGGGATTCTTGAGCACATCGTTATCATTCAGATTTTTTAGTATCTCAGAACGAAGGATGTTCGTAATTGCTTCAATACTAGTAGTGACAAGATAACCCCGATGTCCCCAGTACTGGTGCAGATTGTTCGGGAGTACTGTCATACTTTGTATCGTTGTGATCACGAGGTTCTGTAGTAGATGAAGGTCCGAGATTCTGGTTGTGTGTTGACGGATGTGATACACTGGACGGGTTAGTATAGGAGTTGTGTGATATATTACTCCTTGTATCCGTATACCAGATTGCATGACCAGAAATTTCGGGAATTCTTAGGTGGGAATTCAAGTAGTTGCTTATAGGACATTCTTCCAACAAATGCATGATGTTAGGTTGGGGTTCGACATCTAGTGGATTCGTTTGTTGACGGTCGTCTTACAGCGGTTCTCGTTGTGTCTTAAACAGTCCTTGTAGCTTGCTACGACTCGGGGACGCTTCGTATGTCGGGTGCACTGCCTTGCACTTGATGGCTACTGTAAGATCGAGCCCGTGCGATCCTGTCCACGAAAATATCGAACTGAAATCTCTCTCATGAGTTTGTTCTGGCTTGTTTCATAAGCCGCATCCTTTGTTTTGTTGAATATGGTAATTCAGTTGCTTCGATGTCAAGTGGTGATTTCAGATCTTTCCTGAGTGGTGTTCTCATGTTTTTATGAGAGTACTAATTCTGTTGCTCAAATCAGATTGTCATGTCAATTCCTTTTCAATCGGAGTCATCGTATCAATTCCATTCAACCGGTGCGCTTCTCTTCAACTGAATTCAATCCTCTCCAATTTTTGCAGATCATTCTCTCAATTCTTTCCGAAGTTTGTCTCATCTGTCTCAAGTTGTCTTTGTTTTTCCCCGCCCTCCCACCCTTTTCTTCAGTGATTCAATTTTCATCCAAGAGTTTTCTTTTCATTGTGCTTCCGCTGTCTGTTCCTTTCTCTCTTACCCGGTGATTCATTGTGAAGATTCTGAGGAGATTCGTATCATATTGGTTCATTCTTGTCATCCTTACCAGTGAATTTAATTCAGTTGTCTGTGTTCATCATATCCTCTTCATCCTTGTAAATTATTTCCCACTTTGAAGATTCTTGTCAGCCTCTCTTGTTATTCTTCCATCTATGTTCTATCCGGTGTGTTGAAGATATCTCAGAGTTTCTTGTTTTCAGATCTTCCATTATTTCGAGGTTTTCAATCTCATCTAGTTTTCATTTGTACCGGTGCAATATCTTTCTTTCTGAGCAATCTTTTCAACGGTGGTTTCTTTGAGTGGGCCCATAACCCACAGGTTTTTTCCCCATGATCTTATATGTCTCTTCTAATTTTCCGGAGATCTCTAAATCTTTTCAACTATGACGTAAGTATGATTTCCATCAGTCATATTACTTCTTCAAGATCTATTTGAATTAATTCTCATATTTGGCTCAACCTTTCATTATTCTTTATTCCGGAGTGTCTCATTAATTCTTGGTGGTGTTCTCCTCATCATTCCAGCTTTGAAGACAGAAGGGGTATTTCTCTCAATCTTGGTCCATTCACTTGGAGATTCGTCATTTCAGCTTTGTGCCATCATCTTAATTGTTGTCAATCATGAGTATCTCTTTCTTGCTATCCGGTGCATTTCTGAGTTGTTTTCATTCTCATTCCTCTGAAGGCCATCATTTTAGAAGATTCTTCGTTCTCAGCTTTCAGCTTTCATCTTTAATTCTTCTCAATTGTTGTCTCTTCGTTCGTCTCTCTATTATTCCGGTGCCCTGTTCAAGTTTTATGTTAAGGGGCTCATGATTTCTTCATTCTCATGTATCTCCATTCATTCTGGGTTGTTGATGACCCACAAGTCTAGGGGATCAATCGTAGTCCTTTCGATAAGTAAGAGTGTCGAACCCAACGAGGAGCGGAAGGCTCTGATAAACGGTTTTCAGCAAGGTAATAACTGCAAGCACTGAAAGTAGCGGTAACAAGTGATGGTGTAGTGAGGTGAAACGTAGCGAGTGAAAATTAACAAGTAAAAAGTAGTAGAAACGGTGTAGCAAAGTGGCCCAATCCTTTTGTAGCAAGGGACAAGCCTGAACAAAGTCTTATAGGAGGAAAAATGCTCCCGAGGACACACGGGAATTTCTATCTTGCTAGTTTCATCATGTTCATGTGATTCGCGTTCGTTACTTTGATAGTTTGATATGTGGGTGGACCGGCGCTTGGGTACTGCCCTTACTTGGACAAGCATCCCACTTATGATTAACCCCTCTCGTAAGCATCCGCAACTATGAAAGAAGAATTAAGATGACGTCTAACCATAGCATTAAACTAGTGAATCTAAATCAGCCCCTTACGAAGCAACGCATAGACTGGGGTTTAAGCTTCTGTCACTCTAGCAACCCATCATCTACTTACTACTCCCCAATGCCTTCCTCTAGGACCAAATATGGTGAAGTGTTATGTAGTCGACGTTCACATAACACCACTAGAGGAAAAGACAACATACAACATATCAAAATACCGAACGAATACCAAATTCACATGACTATTATTAGCATGACTTATCCCATGTCCTCAGGAACGAAAGTAACTACTCACAAAGCATAATCATAATCATGATCAGAGGTGTAATGAGTAGCATCAAGGATCTGAACATAAACTCTTCCACCAAGTAATCCAACTAGTATCAACTACAAAGAGTAATCAACACTACTAGCAACCTTACAAGTACCAGTCGGAGTCGCGAGACGGAGATTGGTTACAAGAGATGAACTAGGGTTTGGAGAGGAGATGGTGCTGATGAAGATGTTGATGGATATGACTCCCCTCCAAGGAGAGGAGTGTTGGTGATGACGATGGCGACGATTTCCCCCTCCGGGAGGGAAGTTTCTCCGGCAGGATCGTCGTGCCGGAGCTCTAGATTGGTTATGCTCAAGTTTCACCTCGTGGCGGCGGAGAATCCACGAAAAAGCTCCACCCTGGTTTTTTCTCGAACGAAACCCTTCATATAGCAAAAGAGGGGGCCAGTGGGCCACCAGGGTGCCCACAATCCCTGTAGCCGCCGCCAGGGGGGTAGGTGGCGGCTACCAGGCTTGTGGGCCCCTGGTAGCTCCCCTCTAGCACTTCTTTCGCCCAGTATTTTTTATATATTCCCAAAAAATTCCACGTTGATTTTCAGGGCATTTGGAGTTGCGTAGAATAGAGGACTCAGACTTGCTCCTTTTCCAGTCCAGAATTCCAGCTGCCGGTATTCTCCCTCTTCAAATAAACCTTACAAAATAAGAGAGAAAAGGCATAAGTATGGTACCACAAAGTAATATAACAGTACATAAAGCGATAAATATCAACATGAAAGCATGATGCAAAATGGACGTATCAACTCCCCCAAGCTTAGACCTCGCTTGTCCTCAAGAGAAAACCAAGATCCATAAACATGCCCACATGTTTAGGGATGGAGGTGTCGATAAAACATAATACGGACATAAGGGAATCATGATCACACATAGAACAACAATACATCATAAAGATTCTTATGGGAAAGCAACAATTCCTTCACAAAGCAAAGTCTGAAACAAAAACCTTACCGAGAAGTAGCCAACAACAGTCCATAGTCATTGAAGCAGTTGCAATTTATCATAACATCAGAAAGAGTCAAATAAGAGGTTGTAAAGCAAACCCACATACTCAATCATCTCTTTTGTTTTCCACAATTTTTACAACTCACGTGGTACTCATGGTATCAAAGTTTCAGCTGGACACAGAGAAAGATAGGGGCTTATAGTTTTGCCTCCCAACCATTTACCTCAAGGGTAAAGTCAACAATAATAAAGCATAAGTACTCATCTCCAAGTTGATATATGAATATAGATCTTTACCTAGCGTGTGACGGTAGCCAAGACAAAGGAAAAATAAGGAATTGGTGAAGATCACCATGACTCTTCCAAGGGCAAAAAGTAAAGGTACAAGATAGCCCTTCGCAGAGGGAAGCAGAGGTTTTCATGCGCTTTTGAGGTTTGGATGCGTGTCCTCTTAGTGCGGAGGAACGTCACTTTATATTGCCTCCTGTGATAAAGAACTTTATTATGCAGTCTGTCTCTTTTATGTCTTCCTCATCACAGGTTCATATAAAGCTTATTTTCCACACACTAATAGATCATACATATTAGAGACCAATTTTTATTGCTTGCACTGATGACAACTTACTTGAGGGATCTTATTCAATCCATAGGGAGGTATGGTGGACTCTCATGGCAAAACTGGGTTGAAGGTTTATGGATGCACAAGTAGTATCTCTACTTGGTGCGGGACTTTTGGCTAATATGAGGTGAAAGAAATCGTCACATGCTAAGGGATCTCTAATCATATAACATTGTTTGGAACCAAGCAAACACAATTCATTATGTTGTCTTCCTTGTCCAACATCTACTTCTAAGCATGTAATAGTTTGGTGAGTGCTCACAATTGTAAAAAGTGTCTAAGATGATATATTTATATGTGAACTTCTCTTTCCTTATTACTTCTTATTAATTGCAACAATGACTGGGGTCTATGCTGGTCTATTCTCAACAAGTTTCAAACATCATACTTGTTATAAGTGAAGCTATCACTTTCCATGGGATCATCTCATGATCTTTCATGCTATCGTTCTTTTCATACTTTTGATCACGACACAAAACAAAGCCCTTGACTAAGATACTCTTTATTATATAGCTCGCAAGCTCGAATACATCGGGGGAGACACAAGGCAAAAGACTCAAACTAAACACCAAAGACTTATTCCACTAAGAGAAGAAAGTAAAAACTGAAAAGGAAAGAACTAAAACAAAGGTAAAAGCAAAAGATATAAAGGTGATACGATACCAGGGAAACTCCCCCAAGCTTGGCAAAAGCCAAGCGGATTGCCCATACCCATGCTTAGTTGTCTTCCTTTGGTGGTGATGGTGGTGGAGTTGTTGAAATAGTCTGATCCTCTGTCTTCCAAGGCATAGGTTCTCCATCATGGCAGGATGAACGAGTCGCCGGAATCCTCAAATCTGCAGCCAACCATATTGATTTAAATCTATACTCATACTCACAGTTTTGCTTCTGCGGGTCATAGATCTGGCCCTGGAGTTGATCAACCCTGTCATAGAGCCTGGAGAGGTGTTTCCCAATGTCAATGGCATCCATCTTGTGCTTGTTGGTGAACTCCGTGATCATCATGTAGTTGGCGTTGAGTCCACGCTCCACCATCCCTTGGCAGTTGAAGACTTGTTGCTCCATTGCTTCGAGCCTCGTCTCCATGCTTCCCGTCTTCTTAGGCCCCTCAATATCACGGATGTGCAACATCCCCTCACGCATCTCAATAGATTGAGGGTGTTTCAGCACTTCCGTGAGGTAGGGATTGATGACCTTCTCGAAGATCTTGTCCTTAGGAGCCTTTGGGGAGGTCATGACGATCTAGATCTGCAACAGAAACAGGCTCGGAACAAAAACAGAGGAAAACTGCGCGATACGGAGATCAAAACCCTCGGGCGTATATATTATGATATTTTCTCGACCAAAAGGAGTGCTCCGTAAGAAAACGGAGTCCAGGAGGCACACGAGGTGCCCACAAGCCCTGTAGCCGCCGCCAGGGGGGGTAGGTGGTGGCTACCAAGCTTGTGGCCGCCTCATGCGCTCTCCGGACAGCTTTTTATTTTTCTATTTTTCCATAAATTCCAAAACGGAGAAAATTTCCTGCTGGAAAAGTTTCGGAGTCCAATTACTTACCGAAACACATACCTCTTCGTTTTCAAGGTCTGAAACAAGCTGATAAACATCCCTTATGTACTCCTCTGGAGTTATGATATTGATGATATTGGTCTCAGCATTTATGGGAGTACCGGAGATATAATGCTTGATTCTTTGCCCATTTACCACTCTAGGAAAATTACCTTCCGTGTTATTGATTTTGATAGTACCGGAACGATATACTTCCTCGACAACGTAAGGACCTTCCCATTTAGAGAGAAGCTTGCGTGCGAAGAATCTTAAGCGGGAATTGTATAGCAGGACATAATCACCTACATTGAACTCTCGTTTTTGTATTCTTTTATCGTGCCATCTCTTAACCTTTTCCTTGAACAACTTGGCATTCTCATACGTCTGGGCCCTCCATTCATCTAATGAGCTGATATCAAACAACCGCTTCTCACCGGCAAGTTTGAAATCGAAGTTGAGCTCTTTGATTGCCCAATAAGCTTTGTGTTCTAGCTCAAGAGGTAAATGACAGGCCTTACCGTAAACCGTTTTATATGGCGACATGCCCATGGGATTCTTATAAGAAGTCCTATAAGCCCATAGTGCATCGCCAAGTTTGCTAGACCAATTCTTTTGAGATCTATTGACAGTCTTTTGTAAGATCAATTTGATCTCCCTATTACTCAACTCCACTTGACCACTAGACTGAGGAAGATAAGGAGATGCAACTCTATGGTTGACATCATACTTAGCGAGCATCTTGCGGAAAACACCATGAATGAAGTGTGAACCACCATCAGTCATCAAATATCTAGGGACTCCAAATCTTGGGAAAATGACTTCTTTAAGCATCTTAATAAAGGTGTGATGATCAACATTTCTAGTGGGGATAGCTTATACCCACTTAGTGACATAATCAACAGCGACTAAGATGTGAGTATAACCATTGGAACTCGGGAAGGGTCCCATATAGTCAAAGCCCCAAACATCAAACAGTTCAATGACAAGTGAATAGTTCATAGGCATTTCCTGGCGTTTACTGATGTTCCCTATTCTTTGGCATTCGTCACAAGACAAGACAAACTTACGGGCATCCTTGAAGAGAGTGGGCCAATAGAAACCTGATTGCAATACCTTATGAGCAGTTCTATCTCCAGCATGGTGTCCTTCGTAGGCTTTGGAATGACACTTCTGTAGGATCTGTCCCTATTCATGTTCAGGCACACAACATCTAATAACACCATCTACTCCTTCCTTATAAAGGTGAGGATCATCCCAAAAGTAGTGTCTCAAATCAAAGAAGAATTTCTTCTTTTGCTGGTAGGTGAAACTGGGTGGTATGTATTTGGCTACGATATAGTTTGCGTAATCAGCATACCACGGTGCACTATGTGAAGTGCGGATGACATTTAATTGCTCATCAGGAAAGCTGTCAGTAATAGGTCGTGGGTCATCATGGACATTCTCTAGCCTGGACAAGTTATCTGCTACAGGGTTATCAGCACCCTTTCGGTCAACAACGTGCAAATCAAATTCCTGTAGTAGGAGAACCCATCTGATTAGCCTAGGCTTACCGTTCTTCTTCTCCATAAGGTACTTAATAGCAGCATGATCAGAGTGAATAGTGACTTTGGAGTCAACTATATAAGATCTGAACTTTTCACATACAAACACGACTACTAAAAACTCCTTTTCCGTTGTGGCATAGTTTCTTTGGGCACTGTCTAGAGTTTTACTAGCGTAGTGAATGACATTCAACTTCTTGTCAACTCTTTGTCCTAGAACAACACCAACATCATAATCACTAGCGTCACACATGATCTCAAAAGGCAAGTTCCAATCAGGTGGTTGAACAATAGGTACGGTTATCAAGGCCTTCTTAAGTATTTCGAAAGCTTCCTCACAATCCTCATCAAAAACAAAAGGAACATCCTTCTGCAAGAGGTTGTAAGAGGCCTAGAAATCTTAGAGAAGTCTTTAATGAACCTTCTATAGAAACCAACATGACCTAGGAAACTTCGTATACCTCTGATATCTGTGGGGCAAGGCATTTTCTCAATTGCATCAACCTTAGCCTTATCAACTTCAATGCCTTTCTCAGAGATTTTGTGTCCTAAGACGATGCCTTCATTAACCATGAAGTGGCACTTCTCCCAATTCAAGACAATATTGGTGTATTTACATCTCTGTAAGACTCGATCAAGGTTGCCGAGGCAATCATCAAAGGAAGACCCGTAAACGGAGAAGTCATCCATGAAAACCTCGACAATCTTTTCACAAAAGTCAGAGAATATAGCCATCATACATCTTTGAAAGGTGGCAGGTGCATTGCATAAGACAAAAGGCATACGTCTATAAGCAAAGGTACCGAAGGGGCAGGTGAAAGTGGTTTTCTCCTGATCAGATTGTGCAACAGGTATTTGCGAGAAACCTGAATAACCGTCTAGAAAGCAAAAGTGTGTATGTTTAGATAGCCTTTCTAGCATTTGGTCGATAAACGGCAAAGGATAATGGTCTTTCCTGGTTGCCTTGTTTAGTTTCCGGAAGTTTATCACCATCCTATAGCCAGTAATAATCCTCTGTGGGATTAGTTCATTCTTATCATTAGGAACGACGGTGATACCTCCCTTCTTAGGTACGCAATGTACTGGACTTACCCAATCACTATGAGCAACAGGATAAATGATTCCTGGTTCCAGAAGCTTTAATATTTCTTTTCTCACGACCTCTTTCATCTTAGGATTCAATCTCCTTTGATGATCAGCAACTGGTTTGAAGTCAGATCAGTTTTAATCTTGTGTTGGCATAGAGTAGGACTAATGCCCTTAAGATCATCAAGAGTATATCCAATAGCAGCACGGTGCTTCCTCAGAGTTTTGAGTAACTTCTTTTCTTCATGCTCGGAGAGGCTAGCACTAATAACAGGATATATCTCCTTTTCATCAAGATAGGCATACTTAAGAGTATCAGGTAACAGTTTAAGCTCGAACACAGGATCACCCTTCGGTGGGGGAGGATCCCCAAGCAGTTCAACACACAGATTATTCTTGATAATAGGATATTGTTCTAACACAATTTTATCTATCTCATCTCTTTCATCCATATGCATATCATTTTCATGCTCAAGTAGATATTGCTCTAAAGGATCCGTAGGAGGTACAACAATAGAGGCAAGAGCAATGATTTCATCCCTACCAGACGACTCTTTCCATGGGGTTGTCTTCCAAACTTGGGGAAGTTAAATTCATGAGACAAACCCTCGAAACTGACAGTGACAGTCTGTTTAATGCAATCAATATGAGCATTGACAGTGTTGAGAAAAGGTCTACCAAATATGATGGGACAAAAGCTATCTTGTGCAGTAGCAAGGACGAGGAAATCAGTAGGATACTTCGTCTTACCACACATGACTTCTACATCTCGCACAATTCCCACATGGCAAATAGTGTCTCTATTAGCTAGCGTAATAGTGACATCAATGGGTTCTAACTCAGCAGGTGCAATCTCATCTTTGATTTCATCATATAGGGACCGGGGTATTGCACTAACACTAGCACCCATATCACATAAACCATGATAACAGTGATCTCCTATCTTGACAGAAACAACGGGCAGGCCAACTACATGTCCGTATTTGTCTTTCGCATAAGGTTTAGCAATTCTAGCGGAGTCCTCACAAAATTTGATAACATGTCTGTCTATGTCTTCGGCTAAGAGATCTTTGATAATAGCAACACTAGGTTCAACTCTAATTTCCTCAGGGGGGTGCAAGTGGTCTAATGTAACCCCTACGTATCAGAGTTGGAGCTTTAGAATAATACTTTTTCCTAGCAGGGTAAGGTGGTTTCTCAGCGTAGGCACAAGGAACAATAGGATCACTAAAGGCAATGACTTTCTCTTCAACTAGATTGGGTTTAACTATGTTGACTTCTACACGAGGATGATACTTAAACCACTTCTCTTTGGGAAGATCAACATGAGCAGCAAAAGATTCACATAGAGAAGCTACTATCTCAGAGTCAAGTCCATACTTAGCGCTAAAATCTCTAGAAGTGTTTGTCTCAACAAAAGATTTAACGCAATCAAACTGGAAATTCATACCTGACTCCTTACCTTCTTCAAGCTCCCAATCTTCAGAGTTACGTTTGATTCTTTCCAATAAATTCCACTTGTGGTCAATATCCTTCTTCATAAAAGAACCGATACAAGAAGTGTCAAGCATGGTACGATCTTCATGAGAAAGCCGAGCATAAAAGTTTTGAGTGATAATTTCTCTCGAGAGCTCATGATTGGGGCATGAATATAGCATTGATTTAAGCCTGCCCCAAGATTGAGCTATGCTTTCCCTGTCACGAGGCCAAAAGTTATAAATATAATTCCGATCACGATGTACTAAATGCATAGGGTAAAACTTTTGATGAAATTCCAATTTCAACCGATTGTAGTCCCATGATCCAGTATCATCACATAGCCTATACCATGTCAACGCCTTATCCTTCAAAGATAAAGGAAATACTTTCTTATTTACCTCATCCTCGGGCAAACCTGCAAGCTTAAATAAACCACAAACTTCATCTACATAGATTAGATGCAAGCCTGGATGTGATGATCCATCTCCTCTGAAAGGATTAGCCAGCAGTTTCTCAAGCATACCCGAAGGAATTTCATAAAAGATATTTTTAGTAGGTACCTCAGGTTGAGGAGCAACTCCTCGTGCTTCCGTTTGTGGTAAAGATACCCCGAACAAATTCTTCAAAGGAACAGTTTCCATAGTGACAAGTGACAATAAATTTCAGCACAGTATATAAATGTTTCCTTACCAAATTCCACTTACCAAAGGCGCTTCACTCCCCGGCAACGGCGCCAAAAAAGAGTCTTGATTGTTGGAATTATGCCCTAGAGGCAATAATAAATATAGTTATTATTATAATTCCTGTATCAAGATAATCGTTTATTATCCATGCTATAATTGTATTGAATGAAGACTCATTTACATGTGTGGATACATAGACAAAACAATGCCCCTAGCAAGCCTCTAGTTGGCTAGCCAGTTGATCAAAGATAGTCAGTGTCTTCTGATTATGAACAAGGTGTTGTTGCTTGATAACTGGATCACGTCATTAGGGGAATCACGTGATGGACTAGACCCAAACTAATAGACGTAGCATGTTGATCGTGTCATTTTGTTGCTACTGTTTTCTGCGTGTCAAGTATTTGTTCCTATGACCATGAGATCATATAACTCACTAACACCGGAGGAATACTTTGTGTGTATCAAATGTCGCAACGTAACTGGGTGACTATAAAGATGCTCTACAGGTATCTCCGAAGGTGTTCGTTGAGTTACTATGGATCAAGACTAGGATTTGTCACTCCGTGTGACGGAGAGGTATCTCGGGGCCCACTCGGTAATACAACATCACACACAAGCCTTGCAAGCAATGTAACTTAGTGTAAGTTGTGGGATCTTGTGTTACGGAACGAGTAAAGAGACTTGCCGGTAAACGAGATTGAAATAGGTATGCGGATACTGACGATCGAATCTCGGGCAAGTAACATACCGAAGGACAAAGGGAATGACATACGGGATTATATGAATCCTTGGCACTGAGGTTCAGACGATAAGATCTTCGTAGAATATGTAGGATCCAATATGGGCATCCAGGTCCCGCTATTGGATATTGACCGAGGAGTCTCTCGGGTCATGTCTACATAGTTATCGAACCCGCAGGGTGTGCACACTTAAGGTTCGACGTTGTTTTATCCGTATTTGAGTTATATAGTTGGTTACCGAATGTTGTTCGGAGTCCCGGATGAGATCACGGACGTCACGAGGGTTTCCGGAATGGTCTGGAAACGAAGATTGATATATAGGATGACCTCATTTCATTACCGGAAGGTTTCCGGAGTTACCGGGAATGACGAATGGGTTCCGGAAGTTCACCGGGGGGGGGGGGGACCCACCACGGGGAAGCCCATAGGCCTTGAGGGTGGCGCACCAGCCCTTAGTGGGCTGATGGGACAGCCCAAAAGGGCCCAATGCGCATTGGAAGAAAAATCAAAGAGAAAAAAAAGGAGGAGGTGGGAAAGGAAAGAAGGACTCCACCCACCAAACCAAGTAGGACTCGGTTTGGGGGGGAGTCCTTCCCCCCTTTGGCTCGGCCGACCCCCTTGGGGCTCCTTGAGCCCCAAGGCAAGGTCCCCCCCTCTCCCACCTATATATACAGAGGTTTTAGGGCTGATTTGAGACGACTTTTCCACGGCAGCCCGACCACATACCTCCACGGTTTTTCCTCTAGATCGCGTTTCTGCGGAGCTCGGGCGGAGCCCTGCTGAGACGAGATCATCAACAACCTCCGGAGCGCCGTAACGCTGCCGGAGAACTCTTCTACCTCTCCATCTCTCTTGCTGGATCAAGAAGGCCGAGATCATCGTCGAGCTGTACGTGTGCTGAAAGCGGAGGTGACGTCCGTTCGACACTAGATCGTGGGACTGATCGCGGGATAGGTCGGGGGCGGATCGAGGGACGTGAGGACGTTCCACTACATCAACCGCGTTCACTAACGCTTCTGCTGTATGGTCTACAAGGGTACGTAGATCACTCATCCCCTCTCGTAGATGGACATCACCATGATAGGTCTTCGTGCGCGTAGGAATTTTTTTTGTTTCCCATGCGACGTTCCCCAACAGTGGCATCATGAGCTAGGTTCATGCGTAGATGTCTTCTCGAGTAGAACACAAAAGTTTTTGTGGGTGGTGATGTGGGTTTTGCTGCCCTCCTTAGTCTTTTCTTGATTCCGCGGTATTGTTGGGTTGAAGCGGCTTGGACCGACATTACTCGTACGCTTACGAGAGACTGGTTTCATCGCTACGAGTAACCCCGTTGCTCAAAGATGACTGGCAAGTGTCGGTTTCTCCAACTTTAGTTGAATCGGATTTGACCGAGGAGGTCCTTGGATGAGGTTAAATAGCAACTCATATATCTCCGTTGTGGTGTTTGCGTAAGTAAGATGCGATCCTACTAGATACCCATGGTCACCACGTAAAACATGCAACAACAAAATTAGAGGACGTCTAACTTGTTTTTGCAGGGTATGCTTGTGATGTGATATGGACAACGATGTGATGTGATATATTGGATGTATGAGATGATCATGTTGTAATAGATAATATCGACTTGCACGTCGATGGTACGGCAATCGGCAGGAGCCATAGGGTTGTCTTTATACTAATGTTTGTGGTTGTCTTTTATTCTAAGTCCACTTTGAATATATTTGTGTTGTAGATCATGGCTCACGCGACAGTCACCCTGAATTTTAATACGTTCCTAGAGAAAGCTAAGTTGAAAGATGATGGAAGCAACTTTGTAGACTGGGCTCGTAATCTAAGCTAATCTTACAAGCTGGGAAGAAGGATTATGTCCTTAATTCTGCGCTAGGAGATGAACCACCCGCTACGGCTGATCAGGATGTTAAGAACGCTTGGTTAGCACGTAAGGAGGACTACTCAGTAGTTCAATGTGCAGTCTTGTATGGCTTAGAACCGGGACTTCACCGTCGCTTTGAGCGTCATGGAGCATTTGAGATGTTCCAGGAGTGGAAGTTTATCTTTCAGAGGAACGCCCGGATCGAGAGGTATGAGACCTCCGATAAATTCTATGCTTGCAAGATGGAGGAGAACTCGTGTGTCAGTGAACATGTACTCAAAATGTCTGGGTACTCAAACCGTCTAGCTGAGCTGGGGATTGAACTCCCGCAAGAGGCTATCACTGACAGAATCCTTCAATCACTGCCGCCAAGCTATAAAGGCTTTGTGTTGAACTACAACATGCAAGGGATGAACAAGTCACCTGGCGAGTTGTTTGCGATGATGAAAGTCGCAGAGTCTGAACTCCGTAAAGAGCATCAAGTGTTGATGGTGAATAAGACCACTAGTTTCAAGAGAAACGGCAAAGGCAAGAAGGGTAATTCAAAGAAGAGCGGCAAGCCTTTTGCCAATCCGACGAAGAAACCCAAAGCTGGACCTAAGCCTGAAACAGAGTGTTACTATTGCAAGGGTATGGGTCATTGGAAGCGCAATTGCCCCAAGTATCTGGCAGATAAGAAGGCGGCCAAAGAAAAATCAGGTATATTTGATATACATGTTATTGATGTGTACTTAACCGGCTCTCGTAGTAGGGCTTGGGTATTCGATACCGGTTCTGTTGCTCATATTTGCAACTCGAAACAGGAACTGCGGAATAGACGAAGGCTGGCGAAAGATGAAGTGACGATGCACGTAGGAAATGGTTCCAAGGTTGATGCAATCGCCGTCGGCACAGTTTCACTTCAGTTACCATCAAGATTAGTTATGAACTTGAATCATTGTTATTTAGTGCCTGCGTTGAGCATGAAAATTATGTCTGGATCTTGTTTATTGCTTGTTACTCTTTTAAGTCACAGAATAATGGTTGTTCTATTTCTGTGAGTAACATCTTTTATGGTCATGCACCCAATGTGAGAGGATTGTTCATATTGAATCTTGATAGCGATATACATAACATTGAGACCAAAAGAGTTAGAGTTAACAATGATAGCGCCATATTTTTGTGGCACTACTGCTTAGGTCATATTGGTGTAAAGCGCATGAAGAAACTCCATGCCGATGGACTTTTGGAGTCACTTGACACGTGCGAACCATGCCTCATGGGCAAGATGACTAAAACTTCGTTCTCCGGAACAATGGAGCGTGCAAGTGACTTGTTGGAAATCATACATACCGATGTGTGTGGTCCGATGAGCGTAGAGGCACGCGGCGGATATCGTTATTTTCTCACCTTCACTGACGATTTGAGTAGATATGGTTATGTCTACTTAATGAAGCACAAGTCTGAAACATTTGAAAAGTTAAAGCAATTTCAGAGTGAAGTTGAAAATCATCGTAACAAGAAGATCAAGTTCCTACGGTCTGATCGTGGGGGTGAATATCTGAGTTTCGAGTTTGGTGCTCACTTAAGACAATGTGGAATTGTTTCACAGTTGACACCGCCTGGAACACCACAGCGTAATGGTGTGTCCGAACGTCGTAATCGTACTTTGTTAGAGATGGTGCGATCTATGATGTCTCTTACCGATTTGCCGTTATCATCAAAATCCATTGAGACGACACCATACGAACTGTGGTATGGCAAAAGGCCCAAGTTGTCGTTTCTTAAAGTTTGGGGATGTGATGCTTATGTCAAAAAGCTTTTGCCTGAAAAGCTGGAACCCAAAGCGGAAAAGTGCATCTTCATAGGTTACCCAAAAGAGACAGTTGGGTACACCTTCTATCTCAAATCCGAGGGCAAAGTGTTTGTTGCTAAAAACGGAGCTTTTCTCGAGAAGGAGTTGTTGGTGAACATCGCATGGGAAACAAAAATTTTCCTACGCGCACGAAGACCTATCATGGTGATGTCCATCTACGAGAGGGGATGAGTGATCTACGTACCCTTGTAGATCGTACAGCAGAAGCATTAGTAAACGCGGTTGATGTAGTGGAACGTCCTCACGTTCCTCGATCCGCCCTCCGAACAATCCCGCGATCAGTCCCACGATCTAGTACCGAACGGACGGCACCTCCGCGTTCAGCACACGTACAGCTCGACGATGATCTCGGCCTTCTTGATCCAGCAAGAGAGACGGAGAGGTAGAAGAGTTCTCCGGCAGCGTGACGGTGCTCCACAGGTTGGTGATGACCTTGTCTCAGCAGGGCTCCGCCCGAGCTACGCAGAAACGCGATCTAGAGGAAAAACCGTGGAGGTATGTGGTCGGGCTACCGTGGAAAAGTCGTCTCAAATCAGCCCTAAAACCTCCGTATATATAGGTGGGAGGGAGGGGACCTTGCCTTGGGGCTCAAGGAGCCCCAAGGGGGTCGGCCGAGTCCAAGGGGGAAGGCTCCCCCCCAAACCGAGTTGGACTTGGTTTGGTGGGTGGGAGTCCTTCCTTCCCTTCCCACCTCCTCTTTTTTTTTATTTTCTCTTTGATTTTCTTTCCTAGGCGCATAGGGCCCTTTTGGGCTGTCCCACCAGCCCACTAAGGGCTGGTGTGTCTCCCCCAAGGCCTATGGGCTTCCCCGGGGTGGGTTGCCCCCCCGGTGAACTCCCGGAACCCATTCGTCATTCCCGGTACATTCCCGGTAACTCCGAAAACCTTCCGGTAATCAAATGAGGTCATCCTATATATCAATCTTCGTTTCCGGACCATTCCAGAAACCCTCGTGACGTCCGTGATCTCATCCGGGACTCCGAACAACATTCGGTAACCAACCATATAACTCAAATACGCATAAAACAACGTCGAACCTTAAGTGTGCAGACCCTGCGGGTTCGAGAACTATGTAGACATGACCCGAGAGACTCCTCGGTCAATATCCAATAGCGGGACCTGGATGCCCATATTGGATCCTACATATTCTACGAAGATCTTATCGTTTGAACCTCAGTGCCAAGGATTCATATAATCCCGTATGTCATTCCCTTTGTCCTTCGGTATGTTACTTGCCCGAGATTCGATCGTCAGTATCCGCATACCTATTTCAATCTCGTTCACCGGCAAGTCTCTTTACTCGTTCCGTAATACAAGATCCCGCAACTTTCACTAAGTCACATTGCTTGCAAGGCTTGTGTGTGATGTTGTATTACCGAGTGGGCCCCGAGATACCTCTCTGTCACACGGAGTGACAAATCCCAGTCTTGATCCATACTAACTCAACTAACACCTTCGGAGATACCTGTAGAGCATCTTTATAGTCACCCAGTTACGTTGCGACGTTTGATACACACAAGGCATTCCTCCGGTGTCAGTGAGTTATATGATCTCATGGTCATAGGAACAAATACTTGACACGCAGAAAACAGTAGCAACAAAATGACACGATCAACATGCTACGTCTATTAGTTTGGGTCTAGTCCATCACGTGATTCTCCTAATGACGTGTCCAGTTATCAAGCAACAACACCTTGTTCATAATCAGAAGACACCGACTATCTTTGATCAACTGGCTAGCCAACTAGAGGCTTGCTAGGGACGGTGTTTTGTCTATGTATCCATACATGTAAATGAGTCTTCATTCAATACAATTATAGCATGGATAATAAACGATTATCTTGATACAGGAATTATAATAATAACTATATTTATTATTGCCTCTAGGGCATAATTCCAACAGTCTCCCACTTGCACTAGAGTCAATAATCTAGCCCTCACATCATCATGTGAATTACATTGTAATAAATCTAACACCCATACAGTTCTGGTGTTGATCATGCTTTGGCCGTGGAAGAGGTTTAGTCAGCGGGTCTGCTACATTCAGATCCGTGTGCACTTTGCATATATTTACGTCCTCTCCCTCGACGTAGTCGCGGATGAGGTTGAAGCGTCGTTTGATGTGTCTGGTCTTCTTGTGAAACCGTGGTTCCTTTGCTAAGGCAATGGCACCCGTGTTGTCACAGAACAAGGTTATTGGATTCAGTGCGCTTGGCACCACTCAAGGATCCGTCATGAACTGCTTCATCTAGACACCCTCTTTAGCCGCCTCCGAGGCAGCCATGTACTCCGCTTCACATGTAGAATCTGCTACGACGCTTTGCTTGGAACTGCACCAGCTTACCGCACCCCCATTAAGAATAAATACGTATCTGGTTTGCGACTTAGAGTCGTCCGGATCTGTGTCAAAGCTTGCATCGACGTAACCTTTTACGGCTAGCTCTTCGTCACCTCCATACACGAGAAACATCTCCTTAGTCCTTTTCAGGTACTTTAGGATATTCTTGACCGCTGTCCAGTGATCCACTCCTGGATTACTCTGGAACCTACCTGCCACACTTATGGCCAGGGTAACATCCGGTCTAGTGCACAGCATTGCATACATGATAGAACCTATGGCTGAAGCATAGGGGACGGAGCGCATATGCTCTCTATCTTCATCAGTTGCTGGGCACTGAGTCTTACTCAATCTCGTACCTTGTAAAACTGGCAAGAACCCTTTCTTGGACTGTTCCATTTTGAACCTCTTCAAAACTTTATCAAGGAATGTGCTTTGTGAAAGTCCTATCACGCGTTTTGATCTATCCCTATAGATCTTAATGCCTAGAATGTAAGCAGCTTCTCCTAGGTCCTTCATAGAGAAACTCTTATTCAAGTAATCCTTTATGCTCTCTAAAAACTCCACGTTGTTTCCAATCAGCAATATGTCATCCACATATAATATTAGAAACGCCACAGAGCTCCCACTCACTTTCTTGTAAATACAAGATTCTTCAACCACTTGTATAAACCCAAATGCTTTGATCACCTCATCAAAGCGTTTGTTCCAACTCCGAGATGCTTGCACCAGTCCATAAATGGATCGCTGGAGCTTGCACACCTTGTTAGCATTCTTAGGATCGACAAAACCATCGGGTTGTATCATATACAACTCTTCCTTAAGGAAACCGTTAAGGAACACCGTTTTGACATCCATTTGCCACATTTCAGAGTCGAAAAATGCAGCTATTGCTAACATGATTCTGACGGACTTAAGCATCGCTACGGGTGAGAATGTCTCATCGTAGTCAACTCCTTGAACTTGTGAAAAACCCTTTGCCACAAGTCGAGCTTTATAAACGGTCACATTGCCGTCAGCGTCCGTCTTCCTCTTAAAGATCCATTTGTTCTGAATAGCCTTGCGGCCCTCAGGTAGTACCTCCAAAGTCCACACTTTGTTCTCATACATGGATCCTATCTCGGACTTCATGGCTTCTAGCCATTTGTTGGAATCTGGGCCCACCATTGCTTCTTCATAATTTGCAGGTTCATTGTTGTCTAACAACATGATTGATAAGACGGGATTACCGTACCACTCTGGAGCAGCACGTGGTCTCGTCGACCTGCGTGGTTCGACAGAAACTTGAACTGGAGTTTCATGATCATCATCATTAACTTCCTCCTCAACCGGCGTTGCAACGACAGAGGTTTCCCCTTGCCCTGCGCCACCATCCAGAGGGATGAGAGGTTCGACAACCTCATCAAGTTCTATCTTCCTCCCACTCAATTCTCTCGAGAGAAACTCCTTCTCGAGAAAAGCTCCGTTTTTAGCAACAAACACTTTGCCCTCGGATTTGAGATAGAAGGTGTACCCAACTGTCTCTTTTGGGTAACCTATGAAGACACACTTTTCCGCTTTGGGTTCCAGCTTTTCAGGCTGAAGCTTTTTGACATAAGCATCACATCCCCAAACTTTAAGAAATGGCAACTTTGGCCTTTTTCCATACCACAGTTCGTATGGTGTCGTCTCAACGGATTTTGATGGTGCCCTTTTAAAGTGAATGCTGCTGTTTCTAATGCATAACCCCAAAACGATAACGACAAATCAGTAAGAGACATCATAGACCGCACCATCTCTAATAGAGTACGATTACGACGTTCGGACACACCATTACGCTGTGGTGTTCCAGGCGGTGTTAATTGTGAAACAATTCCACATTGTCTTAAGTGAGTACCAAACTCGAAACTCAGATATTCACCACCACGATCAGACCGTAGGAACTTGATATTCTTGTTACGATGATTTTCCACTTCACTCTGAAATTGCTTGAACTCTTCAAATGTTTCAGACTTGTGTTTCATCAAGTAGACATAACCATATCTACTCAAATCGTCAGTGAAGGTGAGAAAATAACGATATCCGCCGCGTGCCTCCACGCTCATCGGACCACACACATCGGTATGTATGATTTCCAACAAGTCACTTGCACGCTCCATTGTTCCGGAGAACGGAGTCTTAGTCATCTTGCCCATGAGGCATGGTTCGCACGTGTCAAGTGAATCAAAGTCAAGTGACTCCAAAAGTCCATCAGCATGGAGTTTCTTCATGCGCTTTACACCAATATGACCTAAGCGGCAGTGCCACAAAAATATGGCGCTATCATTGTTAACTCTAACTCTTTTGGTCTCAATGTTATGTATATGCGTATCTCTTTCAAGATTCAATATGAACAATCCTCTCACATTAGGTGCATGACCATAAAAGATGTTACTCATAGAAATAGAACAACCATTATTCTCTGACTTAAAAGAGTAACCGTCTCGCAATAAACAAGATCCAGATATAATGTTCATGCTCAACGCAGGCACTAAATAACAATGATTTAAGTTCATCACTAATCCTGATGGTAACTGAAGTGAAACTGTGCCGACGGCGATTGCATCAACCTTGGAACCATTTCCTACGCGCATCGTCACTTCATCTTTCGCCAGCCTTCGTCTATTCCGCAGTTCCTGTTTCGAGTTGCAAATATGAGCAACAGAACCGGTATCGAATACCCAGGCACTACTACGAGAGCCGGTTAAGTACACATCAATAACATGTATATCAAATATACCTGATTTTTCTTTGGCCGCCTTCTTATCTGCCAGATACTTGGGGCAATTGCGCTTCCAATGACCCATACCCTTGCAATAGTAACACTCCGTTTCAGGCTTAGGTCCAGCTTTGGGTTTCTTCGTCGGATTGGCAACAGGCTTGCCGCTCTTCTTCGAATTACCCTTCTTGCCTTTGCCGTTTCTCTTGAAACTAGTGGTCTTATTCACCATCAACACTTGATGCTCTTTACGGAGTTCAGACTCTGCGACTTTCAGCATCGCAAACAACTCGCCGGGAGACTTGTTCATCCCTTGCATGTTGTAGTTCAACACAAAGCCTTTATAGCTTGGCGGCAGTGATTGAAGGATTCTGTCAGTGATAGCTTCTTGCGGGAGTTCAATCCCCAGCTCAGCTAGACGGTTTGAGTACCCAGACATTTTGAGCACATCTTCACTGACAGACGAGTTTTCCTCCATCTTGCAAGCATAGAATTTATCGGAGGTCTCATACCTCTCGATCCGGGCGTTCTTCTGAAAGATAAACTTCAACTCCTGGAACATCTCAAATGCTCCATGACGCTCAAAGTGACGTTAAAGTCCCGGTTCTAAGCCATACAAGACTGCACATTGAACTATTGAGTAGTCCTCCATACGTGCTAACCAAGCATTCTTAACATCCTGATCAGCCGTAGCGGGTGGTTCATCTCCTAGCGCAGCATTAAGGACATAATCCTTCTTCCCAGCTTGTAAGATTAGCTTAAGATTACAAGCCCAGTCTACAAAGTTGCTTCCATCATCTTTCAACTTAGCTTTCTCTAGGAACGTATTAAAATTCAGGATGACTGTAGCGCGAGCCATGATCTACAACACAAATATATTCAAAGTGGACTTAGACTATGTTCAAGATAATTAGAGTTTAACTTAATCAAATTATTCGCTAAACTCCCACTCAAAAAGTACATCTCTCTAGTCATTTGAGTGGTTCATGATCCACTTACACTAGCTCAAGTCCGATCATCACGTGAGTTGAGTATAGTTTCAGTGGTAAGCATCCCTATGCTAATCATATCATCTATACGATTCATGATCGACCTTTCGGTCTCATGTGTTCCGAGGCCATGTCTGCACATGCTAGGCTCGTCAAGCTTAACCCGAGTGTTCCGCGTGCGCAACTGTTTTGCACCCGTTGTATGTGAACGTTGAGTCTATCACACCCGATCATCACGTGGTGTCTCGAAACGACGAACTGTAGCAACGGTGCACAGTCGGGGAGAACACAATTTCGTCTTGAAATTTTAGTGAGAGATCACCTCATAATGCTACCGTCGTTCTAAGCAAAATAAGGTGCATAAAAGGATTAACATCACATGCAATTCATAAGTGACATGATATGGCCATCATCACGTGCTTCTTGATCTCCATCACCAAAGCACCGGCACGATCTTCTTGTCACCGGCGCCACACCATGATCTCCATCAACGTGTTGCCATCGGGGTTGTCGTGCTATTCATGCTATTACTACTAAAGCTACATCCTAGCAAACTAGTAAACGCATCTGCAAGCACAAACGTTAGTATAAAGACAACCCTATGGCTCCTGCCGGTTGCCGTACCATCGACGTGCAAGTCGATATTTACTATTACAACATGATCATCTCATACATCCAATATATCACATCACATCGTTGGCCATATCACATCACAAGCATACCCTGCAAAAACAAGTTAGACGTCCTCTAATTTTGTTGTTGCATGTTTTACGTGGTGACCATGGGTATCTAGTAGGATCGCATCTTACTTACGCAAACACCACAACGGAGATATATGAGTTGCTATTTAACCTCATCCAAGGACCTCCTTGGTCAAATCCAATTCAACTAAAGTTGGAGAAACCGACACTTGCCAGTCATCTTTGAGCAACGGGGTTACTCGTAACGATGAAACCAGTCTCTCGTAAGCGTACGAGTAATGTCGGTCCAAGCCGCTTCAATCCAACAATACCGCGGAATCAAGAAAAGACTAAGGAGGGCAGCAAAACGCACATCATCGCCCACAAAAACTTTTGTGTTCTACTCGAGAAGACATCTACGCATGAACCTAGCTCATGATGCCACTGTTGGTGAACGTCGCATGGGAAACAAAAAATTTCCTACGCGCACGAAGACCTATCATGGTGATGTCCATCTACGAGAGGGGATGAATGATCTACGTACCCTTGTAGATCGTACAGCAGAAGCGTTAGTGAACGCGGTTGATGTAGTGGAACGTCCTCACGTCCCTCGATCCGCCCCGCGAACAATCCCGCGACCAGTCCCACGATCTAGTACCGAACGGACGGCACCTCCGCGTTCAGCACACGTACAGCTCGACGATGATCTCGGCCTTCTTGATCCAGCAAGAGAGACGGAGAGGTAGAAGAGTTCTCCGGCAGCGTGACGGCGCTCCGGAGGTTGGTGATGACCTTGTCTCAGCAGGGCTCCGCCCGAGCTCCGCAGAAACGCGATCTAGAGAAAAACCGTGGAGGTATGTGGTCGGGCTGCCGTGGAAAAGTCGTCTCAAATCAACCCTAAAGCCTCCGTATATATAGGTGGGAGGGAGGGGACCTTGCCTTGGGGCTCAAGGAGCCCCAAGGGGGTCGGCCGAGTCCAAGGGGGAAGGCTCCCCCCCCAAACCGAGTTGGACTTGGTTTGGTGGGTGGGAGTCCTTCCTTCCCTTCCCACCTCCTCTTTTTTTTTCTTTTCTCTTTGATTTTCTTTCCTAGGCGCATAGGGCCCTTTTGGGCTGTCCAACCAGCCCACTAAGGGCTGGTGTGCCACCCTCAAGGCCTATGGGCTTCCCCGGGGTGGGTTGCCCCCCGGTGAACTCCCGGAACCCATTCGTCATTCCCGGTACATTCCCGGTAACTCCGAAAACCTTCCGGTAATCAAATGAGGTCATCCTATATATCAATCTTCGTTTCCGGACCATTCCGGAAACCCTCGTGACGTCCGTGATCTCATCCGGGACTCCGAACAACATTCGGTAACCAACCATATAACTCAAATACGCATAAAACAACGTCGAACCTTAAGTGTGCAGACCCTCGGGTTCGAGAACTATGTAGACATGACCCGAGAGACTCCTCGGTCAATATCCAATAGCGGGACCTGGATGCCCATATTGGATCCTACATATTCTACGAAGATATTATCGTTTGAACCTCAGTGCCAAGGATTCATATAATCCCGTATGTCATTCCCTTTGTCCTTCGGTATGTTACTTGCCCGAGATTCGGTCGTCAGTATCCGCATACCTATTTCAATCTCGTTCACCGTCAAGTCTCTTTACTCGTTCCGTAATACAAGATCCCGCAACTTTCACTAAGTCACATTGCTTGCAAGGCTTGTGTGTGATGTTGTATTACCGAGTGGGCCCCGAGATACCTCTCCGTCACACGGAGTGACAAATCCCAGTCTTGATCCATACTAACTCAACTAACGCCTTCAGAGATACCTGTAGAGCATCTTTATAGTCACCCAGTTACGTTGCGACGTTTGATACACACAAGGCATTCCTCCGGTGTCAGTGAGTTATATGATCTCATGGTCATAGGAATAAATACTTGACACGCAGAAAACAGTAGCAACAAAATGACACGATCAACATGCTACGTCTATTAGTTTGGGTCTAGTCCATCACGTGATTCTCCTAATGACGTGATCCAGTTATCAAGCAACAACACCTTGTTCATAATCAGAAGACACCGACTATCTTTGATCAACTGACTAGCCAACTAGAGGCTTGCTAGGGACGGTGTTTTGTCTATGTATCCACACATGTAAATGAGTCTTCATTCAATACAATTATAGCATGGATAATAAACGATTATCTTGATACAGGAATTATAATAATAACTATATTTATTATTGCCTCTAGGGCATAATTCCAACAGGAGTTTCTCTCGAGAGAATTGAGTGGGAGGAAGATAGAACTTGACAAGGTTGTCGAACCTCTCATCCCTCTGGATGGTGGCGCAGGGCAAGGGGAAACCTCTGTCGTTGCGACGCCGGTTGAGGAGGAAGTTAATGATGATGATCATGAAACTCCGATTCAAGTTTCTGTCGAACCACGCAGGTCGAGGAGACCACGTGCTTCTCGAGAGTGGTACGGTAATCCCGTCTTATCAATCATGTTGTTGGACAACAATGAACCTGCAAATTATGAAGAAGCAATGGTGGGCCCAGATTCCAACAAATGGCTAGAAGCCATGAAGTCCGAGATAGGATCCATGTATGAGAACAAAGTGTGGACTTTGGAGGTACTGCCTGAGGGCCGCAAGGTATTCAGAACAAATGGATCTTTAAGAGGAAGACGGACGCTGACGGCAATGTGACCGTTTATAAAGCTCGACTTGTGGAAAAGGGTTTTTCACAAGTTCAAGGAGTTGACTACGATGAGACATTCTCACCCGTAGCGATGCTTAAGTCCGTCAGAATCATGTTAGCAATAGCTACATTTTTCGATTATGAAATCTGGCAGATGGATGTCAAAACGGCGTTCCTTAACGGTTTCCTTAAGGAAGAATTGTATATGATGCAACCCGAAGGTTTTGTCGATCCTAAGAATGCTAACAAGGTGTGCAAGCTCCAGCGATCCATTTATGGACTGGTGCAAGCATCTCGGAGTTGGAACAAACGCTTTGATGAGGTGATCAAAGCATTTGGGTTTATACAAGTGGTTGGAGAATCTTGTATTTACAAGAAAGTGAGTGGGAGCTCTGTGGCGTTTCTAATATTATATGTGGATGACATATTGCTGATTGGAAACAACGTAGAGTTTTTGGAGAGCATAAAGGATTACTTGAATAAAAGTTTCTCTATGAAGGACCTAGGAGAAGCTGCTTACATTCTAGGCATTAAGATCTATAGGGATAGATCAAGACGCCTGATAGGACTTTCACAAAGCACATACCTTGATAAAGTTTTGAAGAGGTTCAAAATGGAACAGTCCAAGAAGGGGTTCTTGGCAGTTTTACAAGGTACGAGATTGAGTAAGTCTCAGTGCCCAGCAACTGATGAAGATAGAGAGCATATGCGCTCCGTCCCCTATGCTTCAGCCATAGGTTCTATCATGTATGCAATGCTGTGCACTAGACCGGACGTTAGCCTGGCCATAAGTATGGCAGGTAGGTTCCAGAGTAATCCAGGAGTGGATCACTGGACAGCGGTCAAGAATATCCTGAAGTACCTGAAAAGGACTAAGGAGATGTTTCTCGTGTATGGAGGTGACGAAGAGCTCGCCGTAAAAGGTTACGTCGATGCAAGCTTTGACACAGATCCGAACGACTCTAAGTCGCAAACCGGATACGTATTTATTCTTAATGGGGGTGCGGTAAGCTGGTGCAGTTCCAAGCAAAGCGTCGTAGCAGATTCTACATGTGAAGCGGAGTACATGGCTGCCTCGGAGGCGGCTAAGGAGGGTGTCTGGATGAAGCAGTTCATGACGGATCTTGGAGTGGTGCCAAGCGCACTGAATCCAATAACCTTGTTCTGTGACAACACGGGTGCCATTGCCTTAGCAAAGGAACCACGGTTTCACAAGAAGTCCAGACACATCAAACGACGCTTCAACCTCATCCGCGACTACGTCGAAGGAGAGGACGTAAATATATGCATAGTGCACACGGATCTGAATGTAGCACACCCGCTGACTAAACCTCTTCCACAGCCAAAGCATGATCAACACCAGAACTGTATGGGTGTTAGATTTATTACAATGTAATTCGCATGATGATGTGAGGGCTAGATTATTGACTCTAGTGCAAGTGGGAGACTGTTGGAATTATGCCCTAGAGGTAATAATAAATATAGTTATTATTATAATTCCTGTATCAAGATAATCGTTTATTATCCATGCTATAATTGTATTGAATGAAGACTCATTTACATGTGTGGATACAAATGCAAAACACTGTCCCTAGCAAGCCTCTAGTTGGCTAGCCAGTTGATCAAAGATAGTCAGTGTCTTCTGATTATGAACAAGGCGTTGTTGCTTGATAACTGGATCTCGTCATTAGGAGAATCACGTGATGGACTAGACCCAAACTAATAGACGTAGCATGTTGATCGTGTCATTTTGTTGCTACTGTTTTCTGCGTGTCAAGTATTTGTTCCTATGACCATGAGATCATATAACTCACTAACACCGGAGGAATACTTTGTGTGTATCAAACGTCGCAACGTAACTGGGTGACTATAAAGATGCTCTACAGGTATCTCCGAAGGTGTTCGTTGAGTTAGTATGGATCAAGACTGGGATTTGTCACTCCGTGTGACGGAGAGGTATCTCGGGGCCCACTCGGTAATACAACATCACACACAAGCCTTGCAAGCAATGTAACTTAGTGTAAGTTGCGGGATCTTGTGTTACGGAACGAGTAAAGAGACTTTCCGGTAAACGAGATTGAAATAGGTATGCGGATACTGACGATCGAATCTCGGGCAAGTAACATACCGAAGGACAAAGGGAATGACATACGGGATTATATGAATCCTTGGCACTGAGGTTCAAATGATAAGATCTTCGTAGAATATGTAGGATCCAATATGGGCATCCAGGTCCCGCTATTGGATATTGACCGAGGAGTCTCTCGGGTCATGTCTACATAGTTCTCGAACCCGCAGGGTCAGCACACTTAAGGTTCGACGTTGTTTTATGCGTATTTGAGTTATATGGTTGGTTACCGAATGTTGTTCGGAAACCCGGATGAGGTCACGGACGTCACGAGGGTTTCCGGAATGGTCCGGAAACGAAGATTGATATACAGGATGACCTCATTTGATTACCGGAAGGTTTTCGGAGTTACCGGGAATGTACCCGCAATGACGAATGGGTTCCGGGAGTTCACCGGGGGGGGGGGGGGGCAACCCACCCTGGGGAAGCCCATAGGCCTTGAGGGTGGCGCACCAGCCCTTAGTGGTCTGATGGGACAGCCCAAAAGGGCCCTATGCACATTGGAAGAAAAATCAAAGAGAAAAGAAAAAAAGGAGGAGGTGGGAGAGGAAAGGACTCCACCCACCAAACCAAGTAGGACTCGGTTTGGGGGGGAGTCCTTCCCCCCTTTGGCTCGGCCGACCCCTTTGGGGCTCCTTGAGCCCCAAGGCAAGGTCCCCCCTCTCCCACCTATATATACGGAGGTTTTAGGGCTGATTTGAGACGACTTTTCCACGGCAGCCCGACCACATACCTCCACGGTTTTTCCTCTAGATCGCGTTTCTGCGGAGCTCGGGCAGAGCCCTGCTGAGACGAGATCATCACCAACCTCCGGAGCGCTGTCACGCTGCCGGAGAACTCTTCTACCTCTCCGTCTCTCTTGCTGGATCAAGAAGGCTGAGATCATCGTCGAGCTGTACGTGTGCTGAACGCGTAGGTGCCGTCCGTTCGGCACTAGATCGTGGGACTGATCACGGGATAGTTCGCGGGGCGGATCGAGGGACGTGAGGACGTTCCACTACATCACCCGCGTTCACTAACGCTTCTGCTGTATGGTCTACAAGGGTACGTAGATCATTCATCCCCTCTCGTAGATGGACATCACCATGATACGTCTTCGTGCGCGTAGGAAATTTTTTGTTTCCCATGCGACGTTCCCCAACATTGATGACCCACAAGTATAGGGGATTGATGACCCACAAGTATAGGGGATAAATCGTAGTCCTTTCTATAAGTAAGAGTGTCGAACCCAACGAGGAGCAGAAGGCTGTGATAAACGGATTTCAGCAAGGTAATAACTGCAAGAACTGAAAGTAGCGGTAACAAGTGATTGTGTAGCGAGGTGAAACATAGCAAGCAAATAGTAACAAGTAACAAGTAGTTGCAAAGGTGCAGCAAGTGGCCCAATCCCTTTTGTAGCAAGGGACAAGCCTAAACAAAGTCTTATAGGAGGAAAAACGCTCCCGAGGACACACGAGAATTTCTGTCATGCTAGTTCCATCATGTTCATATGATTCACGTTCGTTACTTTGATAGTTTGATATGTGGGTGGACCGGCGCTTGGGTATTGCCATTACTTGGACAAGCATCCCACTTGTGATTAACCTCTCTCGCAAGCATCCACAACTACAAAAGAAGAATTAAGACAAATTCTAACCATAGCATTAAACTAGTGGATCCAAATCAGGCCCTCACGAAGCAACGCATAGACTGGGGTTTAAGCTTCTGTCACTCCAGCAACCCATCATCTACTTACTACTTCCCAATGCCTTCCTCTAGGCTCAAATATGGTGAAGTGTTATGTAGTCGACGTTCACATAACACCACTAGAGGAAAAGACAACATATAGCATATCAAAATACCGAACGAATATCAAATTCTCATGACTTTTATTAACATGACTTATCCCATGTCCTCAGGAACAAAAGTAACTACTCACAAAACATAATCATAATCATGATCAGAGGTGTAATGAATAGCATCAAGGATCTGAACATAAACTCTTCCACCAAATAATCCAACTAGCATCAACTACAAAGAGTAATCAACACTACTAGCAACCTTACAAGTACCAATCGGAGTTGCGAGACGAAGATTGGTTACAAGAGATGAACTAGGGATTGGAGAGGAGATGGTGTTGATGAAGATGTTGATGAAGATGCCTCCCCTCCGACGAGAGGAGTGTTGGTGATGACGATGGCGATGATTTCCCCCTCCGGGAGGGAAGTTTCCCCGGCAGGATCGTCCTGCCGGAGCTCTAGATTGTATCTGCTCAAGTTATGCCTCGTGGCGGCGGCGAAACCACGAAAAAGCTCCCTTCTGATTTTTTTTCTGGACCAGGACGCTTCATATAGAAAAAGAGGGGGGCTAGTGGGCCGTTAAGGAGCCCACAAGCCCCCACTCCGCCACCAGGGGGCTGGCGGTGTCAGGGCTTGTGGCGCCCTGGTAGCCCCCTTCGGTAGTTCTTTCGCCCAGTAATTTTTATATAATCCCAAAAAATCCACGTAAATTTTTAGGGCATTTGGAGATGTGCAGAATAGTGGACTAGGATTTGCTCCTCTTCCAGTCTAGAATTCCAGCTGCCTGAATTCTCCCTCTTCAAATAAACCTTGCAAAATAAGAGAGAAAAGGCATAAATATGGTACCACAAGTAATATAACAGCCCAAAAAGCAATAAATATCAACATGAAAGCATGATGCAAAATGGACGTATCAGGGATCAATCGTAGTCCTTTCGATAAGTAAGAGTATCGAACCCAACGAGGAGCGGAAGGCTCTGATAAACGGTTTTCAGCAAGGTAATAACTGCAAGCACTAAAAGTAGCGGTAACAAGTGATGGTGTAGTGAGGTGAAATGTAGCGAGTGAAAAGTAACAAGTAACAAGTAGTAGCAATGGTGCAGCAAAGTGGCCCAATCCCTTTTGTAGAAAGGGACAAACCTGAACAAAGTCTTATAGGAGGAAAAACGCTCCTGAGGACACACGAGAATTTCTGTAATGCTAGTTTCATCATGTTCATGTGATTCGCGTTCGTTACTTTGATAGTTTGATATGTGGATGGACCGGCGCTTGGGTACTGCCCTTACTTGGACAAGCATCCTACTTATGATTAACCCCTCTCACAAGCATCCGCAACTACGAAAGAAGAATTAAGACAACGTCTAACCATAGCATTAAACTAGTGGATCCAAATCAGCCCCTTACGAAGCAACACATAGACTGGGGTTTAAGCTTCTGTCACTCTAGCAACCCATCATTTACTTACTACTCCCCAATGCCTTCCTCTAGGCCCAAATATGGTGAAGTGTTATGTAGTCGACGTTCACATAACACCAGTAGAGGAAAAGACAACATACAACATATCAAAATACCGAACAAATACCAAATTCACATGACTATTATTAGCATGACTTATCCCATGTCCTCAGGAACAAAAGTAACTACTCACAAAGCATAATCATAATCATGATTAGAGATGTAATGAGTAGCATCAAGGATCTGAACATAAACCCTTCCACCAAGTAATCCAAATAGCATCAACTACAAAGAGTAATCAACACTACTAGCAACCTTACAAGTACCAATCGGAGTCGCGAGACGGAGATTGGTTACAAGAGCTGAACTAGGGTTTGGAGAGGAGATGGTGCTGATGAAGATGTTGATGGAGATGACTCCCCTCTGATGAGAGGAGTGTTGGTGATGACGATGGCGACGATTTCCTCCTCCGGGAGGGAAGTTTCCTCGGCAGGATCGTCCTGCCGGAGCTCTAGATTGGTTCTGCTCAAGTTCCGCCTCGTGGCGTCGAAGAATCCACGAAAAAGCTCCACCCTGATTTTTTCTCGGACGAAACCCTTCATATAGCAAAAGAGGGGGCCAGTGGGCCACCAGGGTGCCCACAAGCCCTGTAGCCGCCGCCAGGGGGGTAGGTGGCGGCTACCAGGCTTGTGGGCCCCTGGTAGCTCCCCTCTGTTACTTCTTTCGCCCAGTATTTTTTATATATTCCCAAAAAATTCCACGTTGATTTTCAGGGCATTTGGAGTTGCGTAGAATAGAGGACTCAGACTTGCTCCTTTTTCCAGTCTAGAATTCCAGCTACCGGTATTCTCCCTCTTCAAATAAACCTTGTAAAATAAGAGAGAAAAGGCATAAGTATGGTACCACAAAGTAATATAACAGTCCATAAAGCGATAAATATCAACATGAAAGCATGATGCAAAATGGACGTATCAGTTATCTCATTTATTTCAATTCTTACGGGTGTTTCTTGCAACATTTCTTCTAGTTTGTGCTCATATCTCTCCTCAATCATTTCTAGAAGAATAAGTGCTACGCTAAATCCGTTGCTTGTCATCAATTAAACTTGATGAAGGATTAGCATAACATAATTCTTATTCTTGTTTCATCAAATGATTTCAATTCTTCTTCCGGAGTGGCTCATGATATCAATTATTTTCTCAAGTGCTTCTCTTTCTTTTCCGGAGTTCCAAGTTTTCTCAAGTATCTCTTCGTGAAGCTTCATTGAAGACTTTGCAAGGCTTCAATCTTATTCTTTCATCCTTCTTATCTTGCATCATCCTTTTGATACGGAGGCTCGTCATGGTGGTTCTTCAAGGATGTGATTTTTATCAAAGTGGTCTTCAAGATTCCTGTTGGGTACCTCAAGTATTCTTTCTCTTGCATTTCCTATGTGTTTTTTCTCCTTTATCCTTTGAGGTGGTATTATAGCATTATTGTTAGTGTAGGATCCTCGAAGAGTTTTCCTTTCTAGAATGAGATAATTAAATCCACCAATTCTTTGATCATGAGATATTTCAACCCATGATTTCTTCATTGAGCTATCTTGGTTTGGATTTCACCTAAAGCTTTTCCTATGGATTGTTGCTATTATGGTAATTATCATTTATCGAAGTTCTCAATGTATCCTCTTGGTGAAAGAAGTGTTCATATCTTGTTGCTCCCAATCAATCCTTGTTTCTGTTAGTGGTTGGTTGTCACTTCATTAGTTTGAAAAGGTTTCCATAAGCCCACTACTATCTTGTTCTTTTCGTTGTTGTTTTCCAACAACTCCGTTCAATTCTTCTTGCAAGGATGCTTGCCAAGTTCATTTGCGATAATAGTTGTCATTCTTTTCTTCATTCTCTTCTTCCGTATGAGCTAGTTCCTATTCTATTGTTCCGGAGGCATTGTGATATTGCTCTTTTGGGTCTAGCTTCTTGTTCCGTCAAGATCATGGTGTTCCCTTGTTCTATTTAGTTGCTTGTTATGAATATTGTCTAATTCTTTCATGTTGTCGAATTTTTTGTTCCATTTTCCTACCGAAGTGCTGCCGAAATTTTCCGTGAATTCTTGCTTGTTTCTCATATCAGTCCTCATCGCTTTGCAACCTTCAAGGATCGTTGGTTTCACTCGTTTGTCAAAGAAGCAATTAAGTTTTTACCTCTTGTTCTTCTCATCCTCTCCCCCTTTCATTCTTGGATCTCGGGGCGAGATCCTCTTGTAGTGTAGGAGAGTTGTATCATGCATCATCTCCATCATCTCTGGTGTGATTGCTTCCCTTGTTGTGTTCATTTGTTTTTCCCTCTTCTCCTAGCCACTCCTTGATCCTTTCCTTTTCCCTTTGCTTTCATTTATTTGAGTTGCAGATTTAAGTGCTCAAATAAATGTTTCGGTTGACCCCATAAATAATATCTATTGTATAGGGTCTCCACCAAAAATCTCAGTCCATTTGGGGTTGGTTTGGTTATGGTTTATAATTTAGGCAAGTTTGATATAAATTCAAAAACTTGTCCGAATTTATATTCTGTAAAAAATCTCCAAACCAATTTTATTAAATCCTCCTTATTTTTCTGGCTCCGAAAAAATTTCTCTCTTGTTGGAATTCCAACTTCATCCATTGTTTTATTTCTTTGCAAGTGTTGTAAAAGAAATTAAAAAAATAAAGAGAGAGGGAGAGAGAGGCCAGCCTGAGCCAAGCCGGCCCAAGGCCCACAACGGCAAGGCCCAACCCTAGCGACAAGAGGCGTCGCTCTATCCCCTTCTCCCTCGCGAGCCCCTGTGCAGCCTCCTCCCGATCCCATCTCCTTCCTCGGCCTCCCAGCGCCGCTCCCTCCTCCCGATCCTCTCCTCGGGCACCCAGCGCCGCCCTAGCCCTGATTCCCTGCCGCCATTGGCCTCGCTCGCCCAGGGAGGAGCTCCCCTGCCGCCGGAGATCCCCCGCGCCGCCGTCCCTCGCGAGCCCCTGCCGCAAGGAGCTCCCGCGCCGCCACAGCCCCGTGCCGCGGCCTCCCTCTTCCCTCGACCTCGCCTCTGGTCGCCGCTCGCCATGCCCTCGCCGCCGGAGTCCCTCGCGAGCACCCCCTCTCCCCGTTCACCACCTCGCTCGCACCAGGGAGCAGCTCCCCTGCCGAGCGTCTGTCGTTCCAACCGGATCCCGCCTCCCGCGTCACCCCCGCCATGCTCGCCTCCCATGCCAAGCCCCTCCAGGGCCCCTCGCCCTTGCCCTCGCCTCCTCTCGCGGATGTTCCCCTCGCCTCCTGCCCCCGCAAGCTCTCCTCGCCCTGCCGCAGTTCTCCATGGCCGGCCACCGGAGAGGTCCCGCTCGCCACGGCAGCCATGGCCTCCTCCTTCCTCGCCCGACCTGAGCGCGCCTCCCTGTTCCCCTCGCCCCGCTGCTGTTGCTTGCCGGTTGCTGTATGCTGCTGAAGTTGCTTGCCGCTGGTGCTGCTTGCTATAGCTTGATGTGCCTGTTGCTCGCCCTGCCTTGCTGCCGCCGTTGCTTGATGCTGCTGCTAGCTGCTTGCTTGCAGCCACCAAATGTCTGCTTAGTTACTTGTTGTTGTTGCCTTGCCCTGCTGCCTCTTGGGACGTCGCCGAAGACCGCGTGCACCATTCCTACCATTGTGGATCCGACAAGTTCGCCGAGTACCACGACATCCTCGACGACCCCGAACATCTACGAAGTAGTGTACGACTACCGACGCGAAGAAACGTGTGCCACTACGCCAAGTGTACGTTTACCGACGCCGAAGACCCGTGTACAGCTACTTCCACAACGACCACGACGACCTATGTTCACACCGCAACGACCAGTCCGCTCCGATATGCACGCTTCGAAGGTATACGTTGGAACGTTGTCGTGAACCGAGTGCATGTGATGTATGAGATGTAAACCGTATGCTTGCGCCATACGTGTTTGCCCGTTGCACGTTGTTCCTCTTTTGTTGTGCCCCCGACACATGGGAACCCGATAAACGGGATCACCACATCATTATTTGGCATGTCACGCACTCACTCCCTATTCGTTGGCACCGATATCTCGTTGAGTTATCGGGATAGGAACGTTGCCGTGGCTTCACCGTTCGACTACGTTGGTTCGCTGACTTCACGGAGTTGTTCTTCTTCCAAGCGGGATCTCAAAGCTGGTCTGGCCCAGAGGTTACGGCCCAACCAGAGAGCAACACCGACTTATGACAGGCCTTCGCTCTCCCCCCACCAAAAGACTAGCCTGTTAGGAGTGGACACCCTCATCCTTATAAGTCGTGTTATGTGTCTTCTCCCATATAACAGGCCTTCGCTCTCCCCCCACCAAAAGACTAGCCTGTTAGGAGTGGACACCCTCATCCTTATAAGTCGTGTTATGTGTCTTCTCCCATAACCGATATGGGACTAAACCCAACATATATTACCTCTCTGTTAAAACTAATTATGTAATTAGGGGAAAATATCCCCTTGCCCAACCGTCAAGCAGTTCCTCCCGCGACGACGGTTCTCTCTCTTTTCTTCGTGGAACCGACACATCCCTTTGGATGATCGCGTCTCCTCCCGTTGTATAAAATGGCAGATCCCTGTCATCATTGAATGAAGAATCTCATTTTCTTCAAACACGTTATCAGCACTTGCGCTACCAGAGAGAGCGAAAGCAAACAGAGAAGGAGAGAAGGGAAGGGGAACTTGCCGTCGGTGAGATGCCATGCCTCGTCTCCTTTTTCCTTCGCCTCATCCGCGAGCACGGTCGCCGCTACCGTCGCCGCCACGGAGTAGGGGGACTCCGGCGCTTCCGCCGGAGGATGCAGGCCATGTGCCGCTTCGGCCGCAATGCTGCTAGAGGCGGTGGGATGGGTGCGCGTGGACGCGGTTGCCGCGCCGCCGGAGGCGCCCACCGCGGCGCTCCTCGCGCCCGTCGCACTACGCCGATGGGGCTCGACCCCTGGCTGGTGACCGGCCCGAGCGCCCCCGCGGTGCACGAGGCTGCCGTCGCGCCTGCCCCGCCTCCTGGATCCCTGCCTCCACCACCTCCTCCACCAACAGCTTGGATGGTGCCGCCGACGCCCACGCCGGCCGCCGAGACCGCCGGCCCGAGCCGTGGCCCTCCTGGCTACGTGCCCGTCCCGATGCGTGCCTTTGCGGAAGGGGAGGCCACGCTCGGCTTCGTCTCTGCGCCCACCGGCACATCCAGCATCATCCACCTCGGAATAGGGATGGAAGGCGCCGACGCCTTTGCCCCGCCACTGCAGGACATGGTCGCGGGCTCGAACAGCATCGCGGAGTGACGCTTCGGCCGCCTCTTCGGGCGTGCCGTGGCGAGCCTCGACCGTCGCCCTGGTCGCCGCCCCGGCTCGTGGGCTCCGGCGAGCCTTGGATTCGCCGCCGCCCCGCCTCAGGCTGGTCGCCGTGTCCCCGCTGACGTGGTCGTCGTCTCTTCGGAGGAGGGGGCCGCTTCGTCTGCGTTAGGCCGGTGATGGCGTGCAGGCGCTGGGGCGTGCAGCGGCTTGGTCTCTGTCAGCCGCGCCGTGTAGGAGGTGGAGATAGAGAGTTGGTCTGGAGGCTGGCGCCGTGCGGGTCGTGGCCTTATCCACAACTGCTCCAGCCTCTAGTGCGGTGCAGGCTGGCTGGGCTCTTCCGGCTATGCAAGCCCAGGCCAAGGCGTTGTGTAGCCTCGGGCTAGCCCTCGTGGCTGTGTTTTCTTTTCTTCTTCTCTTTTCGTATTTAAGTACTAGTTAGTACTAGTCACGTATTTCTATATGAGTAGACTAGTATTGTTTAGTCTTTAATGTGATTACTTACATTTAGTCTAGTTCTAGACTTATTTTAGTTAAAACTTGTGTGACTATTAGTATATTTATATTATGTAATGACTTGATAATATAAATAAATTATCGGATTTCATCCAGAAAGTATGACATGTTTCATGTGTTTACCACATATTTCATTGAACATGTTTTGCGATTGAGATTCGCTTCTCTCGCGTGTCAAACTTGCAAATTTTTTGAACATTTCTCCCTCGTCTTATTTGGAATCACAAGGTGATGAGTTGGGATCTACTGCTCATTTGCAGACTATCCCCTCTTACTGTAAGGTCTACGCTTTGTCAATCTTGACATGCGATTACCTTCAACGTGTATTCCTTTATATCTAAATTGTAGCATACACAAGGTAATGGCTATGCAGCCTATTACTGTGAGATCTAAGTGATCTTCAATGTGTTATGTTCTCACAATTGAGGTTGAGAATTTTTCAAGTTTTACACTTGACTATCAAATTTTTGCATTCTTATTACACAACCATGATGGTTTTTAATTTACCGCCCGTAAATTAATTATCTCTGGTTCCTCATGTAGGCCAAGATGACTGCCAAAGAGTTTGAGGAGCTTGCCCTCAATGGCCACAACTATCCTACATGGGCCATGGACATCAAGATCAGTCTTGCGTCCCGTGGGATTGCGCTTGCAATCCAGCCTCCGGAGACTCCTCTCCCGGCTGGAGCCACGCCACTGACAGAACAACAGAATTATGTTGCTTTATTCATCATAAGGCACCATATTCATCCAGATCTCAAGTATGAGTATTTACAGGAGGAATCTCCTAGTACTCTGTTTCTGGCCCTCAAAACGAGGTATGAACAGCAGAAGGCAGTGGTCCTGCCTGAAGCACTCCATGATTGGACTCATCTCCGCCTTCAGGATTTCAAGTCCATTGGTGAGTACAATCATGCTGTTCATAAGATATGTTCCAAACTGCGCTTTTGTGAGAAGGAACCTACTCAGGGGGAGATGATAGAGAAAACTTTATCTACTATGCTCCCTTCTGATAGGATCCTCCAACAGCAATACCGTGCTCGCAACTACACTGTCTA
Source organism: Hordeum vulgare subsp. vulgare (assembly GCF_904849725.1). NCBI lineage: Eukaryota > Viridiplantae > Streptophyta > Magnoliopsida > Poales > Poaceae > Hordeum > Hordeum vulgare. The sequence goes on along the minus strand of NC_058519.1, from coordinate 607,078,485 downwards.
TTTCGAGCTTATTCACATGTTACTTCAGGCTGAAAAGCATGATGAGCTACTCGCTAAGAATGGCTCTCAGCGCCCAGTTGGGGCACAACCTTTACCTGAAGTTCATCTGAATGTCGCGAATAGACAGAAGTTTAATGGTACCATTCAAGGTAAACATTCCAATTCTGAGCGCAAGCACAAGCGCAATGGGAACAGAAAATTCAGAAACATGGGCAAGGGCAAAGGCACTTCAAAGCCAAAGTTCGACAAAACTAAACTTTGCAACAAGTGTGGATGCTACTCGCATTCTACTAAAAAGTGCTCAATGCCCAAGCATCTGGTCATGCTGTACCAGCAATCTCAGGGACGCAAAGCACCTCAAGGGAAAAGGCTTGAAGCTAACTTCAACCTACATCCGCATAGCGCAAATGGAGCTGGCGATTCACAGGATATTCCTCCTGAACCAAGCAACGCCAAGATTCCTTATCCACTTGAGGACCCTGCTGAAACGGAGGCCATGTTACTTGAGTACACCTCAAACGATGTGTTTGGTGACTTTGACTAGTCCCTCGACCTCCTTAGTGATCTATTTAACTATGTCCGTTTGTGATGATTGTAATAAGAACATAAGTTTGTTGTTGTCTTTACATTGTATTGTATCAGCACATTTGATATAATAAAGATTGTATTCTATGTATTAACATAAGGTTTTCTTATTGAAAATTCTTTCGTTTTTATATAGTTTTTCTACGGGGACAATCCGATGGAAGAGGAATTATGCCTTGTGGACAGTGGTACCACAAACTCCATACTGAGGGAGATAAAATATTTCCAAACTCTGAAAAAGATGAATGGAGATATTCTAACTATCGCTGGACGCGATACAGTGATTGTTGGTACTGGACGTGCCATATTCACACTCCCAAGTGGTGCACAAATGACGATAGAGGATGCTTTATTGTATCCTGACTCATCACGTACCCTGATCAGTTATCGAGATATCCGTAAGAATGGTTTTCATATTGAAACCCATGAAGACAACAAAGAGGAGTATTTACTCTTTACTAAAGATCACGGATATGGCAAAAAGGTACATGAGAAAATTCCTTCTCTATCGTCTGGTTTGTACTATACGTACATCAAACCCGTGGAACATGTTGCATACAAAGTAATTTTTCAGAATGTTGACGCATTCCAAACCTGGCATGATCGCTTGGGCCATCCCAGTATCGGGATGATGAGAAAAATTACTAGCAATTCCATTGGTCATAATTTGATTGAGTCAAAATTTCCTCAATCTTCTGATTTTGTATGCACATCTTGTGCCATGGGAAAGCTAATTTTGAGGCCCTCGCATCTCAAAATACAAGCTGAACCACTTCAGTTTCTTGAACGTATTCAAGGAGACATTTGTGGTCCTATTCAACCATTATCTGGACCATTCCGGTATTTCATGGTTCTGATTGACGCATCTACACGATGGTCACATGTGTGCCTTCTATCCACATGAAACCATGCATTTGCCAAGATAATGAGGCAAGTCATTAAGTTGCAAGCCCATTATCCTGAAAGTCGAATTAAGACAATTCGAATGGACAACGCTGCAGAATTCTCCTCACGTGCCTTCAATGATTATTGCATGGCTTTGTGGATTGAAGTTCAGCACTCTGTTCCATATGTCCATACACAAAATGGTTTGGCTGAAGCATTGATTAAGAGGATTAAACTCATTGCAAGACCTTTGTTGATGAATTGCAACTTGCCAACCTCTTGTTGGGGTCATGCAGTTTTACACGCTGCTGACTTGATACAATTGAGGCCAACTGCATATCACAGTTCTTCCCCTCTGGAATTGGTACGTGGAAATCCTCCAAGCATTTCCCATCTGTGTAAGTTCGGATGTGCTGCATACATCCCGATCTCACCACCACAGCGGACATCTATGGGCCCACACAGAAAGTTGGGGATCTATGTGGGGTACAAATCGCCGTCGATTATCAAGTACCTGGAACCCCTAACTGGGGATCTGTTCACAGCCCGTCACGCTGATTGCATCTTTAATGAGGAACATTTTCCGGCATTAGGGGGAGATTTCAAGTACCAGAAAGAATGCCCGGAAATTGACTGGAATGCTCATTCTATTTCATCCTCTGATCCACGTACCCATGAGACCGAACTTCAAGTTCGGAAGATCATTAATTTGCAACATCTTGCAAATAATCTGCCAGATTCATTTACTGATCTAAAAGGTGTTAAAAAATCCTTAAATTCGGCCAGAAACGCGCCAGAAAGAGTGGAGGTACCAATAAAAACCACTCAACTCCCTATTCCTAAAAAGAGGGGGAGTAGTATGGCCTCTGACCTGGAGCTAGCTTCTAGCAAGCAACTAAGGAAATCGAGGAGAAAATCCTCGAAGTCAGTAAATGCAGGTCAACTCAACATTGACAAACACCTAATGGGTAGTTCACACCCAGTGGAAGGACAACCTCCACAAACCAGCTCCAGTGTGCACAAACTGGCTGGAACATCGGAACACCCAGACTCAACCATATTGGGAAATCACGAAGAGTCTCTAGGGGTGCAGGAAATTTCTATCAACTATGTTGATTCTGGAGAATCATTTGACCGCAAGACTACGACTGTCGACATATATTTTGTTGAAAAGATTGCAGATACCCTTATCACTGATCATGATCAAAGGTCTATCGTCGAGTGCCAAAGGCGCTCCGACTGGCCTAAATGGAAGGATGCAATCCAAGCAGAAATTGCCTCGCTTAACAAAAGGAAGGTATTCACTGAAGCAATACCTACACCTCCCAATGTTTTCCCCGTGGGATTCAAATGGGTTTTCCTCCGGAAACAGAATGAGAACAATGAGGTGGTGAGATATAAAGCAAGGCTCGTAGCACAAGGTTTTACGTAGAAACCCGGCATTGATTTCAATGAAACATACTCTCCAGTAATGAGTGGAACCACTTTCCGATATCTTATATCTATGGCAGTACAAAATCGTCTATCCATGCAGTTGATGGACGTCATGACCGCATATCTTTACGGGTCACTAGATTCGGACATATATATGAAGGTTCCTGACGGAATCTCTGTCCCAAATAACAGTGCAAAACGCAACATGTATTGTGTAAAGCTGAATAAATCATTGTATGGCTTAAAACAGTCGGGACGGATGTGGTACAACCGACTAAGTGAGTTCCTTCTTCAGAAAGGTTACTCTAATAGTGATGATTGCCCATGTGTCTTCATCAAGAAGTCCTGTACAGGATTTTGCATCATTTGATGATCTCAACATCATCGGCAGTGCACCAGACATTGATGAAGCAAGCAATCACCTAAAGATGGAATTTGAGATGAAGGATTTGGGTAAAACCAAATTTTGCTTAGGTATTCAACTTGAGCACCTTCCCTCAGGAATCATGGTGCACCAAGCTGCCTATATCCAGAAAATATTGGAGAAATTCAATATGGACAAATCCTATCCATCTAAAACTCCTATGGTGGTTCGATCTCTAGACGTAGAGAAAGACCCGTTCAGACCAAGGGATGATGGAGAAGAGGTGTTGGGACCTGAAGTTCCATATCTCAGTGCTGTTGGAGCGCTTATGTATCTTGCAAATTGCACAAGACCTGATATTGCATTTGCAGTGAATCTACTGGCTTGACACAGCGCAGCTCCCACCAAACGACATTGGTCTGGAGTAAAGAATATCTTTCGATATCTCCAAGGCACAAAGGATCTTGGCCTATTTTTTCAGTTCCAGCAAAATCTGGACTCTGATATGATTGGGTATGCAGATGCCGGTTATTTGCCTGATCCCCATAATGCCAGATCTCAGACCGGTTTTGTGTTCCTACATGGTGGTACAGCTATATCATGGAAGTCTTCCAAACAGACTCTAGTGGCTACATCTATCAATCATTCTGAAATAATTTCATTATTTGAAGCATCATGTGAATGTGTATGGCTTCGCAGAATGATAAACCACATACAACAGTCATGTGGAATTGGTTCTATTGAATCACCCACCATTATCTATGGGGATAATGCGGCATGTGTTGCACAGTTGCAGACAGGATATATCAAGAGCAATATCACTAAGCATATTTCTCCTAAATGGTTTTTCCCCCACAATCTTCAGAAAAGCGGGGAAATAAGCATTCTGCAAGTCAAATCATGTGACAGCCTTGCTGATTTGTTTACTAAGTCTCTACCAAACTCAACATTCCAGAAATATGTTCACGGAATTGGTATGCGACGACTTAGAGACTTGCAGGCAAGAGGGGGAGTTTCTTCTTGAGATATCCTTGTTCAAATAACATCACATTGTGCTATCTCTTTGTGAGTTTACATTTCAGGTTCACATCAAAGTCTTTATGAAAAACTTTTGAAGAAGAGTTTTTGAGATGATAAAGCTTCCCGAACAATCATGAAGATAACTCCACATGGTCAAGTATAGATTAGGGGGAGTGTTAAAACTAATTATGTAATTAGGGGAAAATCTCCCCTTCCCAACCGTCAAGCGGTTCCTCCCGCAACGACGGTTCTCTCTCTTTTCTTCTTGGAACCGACACATCCCTTTGGATGATCGCGTCTCCTCCCGTTGTATAAAATGGCAGATCCCTGTCATCATTGAATGAAGAATCTCATTTTCTTCAAACACTCTCAACCCCACCTCAATCTGCTTCTCCGGCTATCGCCCCGTCGCCGATGACGTTCACGGAATCCCCTTTCAAAACATCCAATCTAGCCAATGACGCCACACTTATGCACAGTCAGTTGCAAAACATCCAAGGCAGCATGCATCCAACCAAAACATCACAGTGACGGGTAATACGAAACAAGTTTCTCCAATCCAGCCAACGGTTTGCAGGTGGGCAACTGCACCATGGGCGACAGCTACAGCTACAGCCTACACTCATACAGCGGCTCACTTCTTGCCACGGCCTTTGGGTTTCTTCGGTTTCTTCTTGTTCTTCTTCTGAGCCCACTTCTTTGTGGCCGCTTCTTCCTTCACCGATTCCGCCACGTTGCCCAAACATCCGGCCGGCCCATCTGCCCCGTCATTTTGAGGCTGGACGACGGCTGCGGCATCGTTCCTTGTGCCATCTTCTATTGTCGACGTCCTTGCGGAGCGCAGGAAGCTGACGATCGTCTGCAGTTTGTTCTCGCCATCTTGCCACATTGAGTATAGATCCTCCACAGTCAGGCAAGCTGTCTTCTCCGTACTGCGCAAATGGCAAATTTTCACAAGAATTCAGTATCACCAGAGTAATGTTTTACAAGATGTTACTCTTACCTGTCTATCTGTAACACAATTAAGAAATTTAGAGCTGGACTAATTTAGAATTTGCGTACCTGGCAGAAAGTTCTTCGAATTCACTGCAGATGTGCCTGACCTCTTCCCGCAATTCTGCATCAGCCAGCCATGGAACGGCACTCCTAAGGAATTGAATAATGAACCTTGCATCTTTCTGCAGAAGATTAGCTTTTAGAATCACTTGGCAGCTGCGAAGCAAAGGGGCAAAGTAAACAATATCAAAACAAGCATTGTAACATGTGAATGTCACCTGGCCTTCCTTGTTGACCTGAAAAGTTTCAACCATCTCCCAGAAGGCAGTACTCTCATCGGTTAAATCTATCTCTCCAGTACTCTCCGCCTTGGTATCATGTACAGCCTTAGGAACGTTTCCAGCAACATTGCACAATTTGTTGCCATCAGATTTTTCTGGCAGTGTAGCTTCTTGCTTTACAGAACTTGCTTCTTCAGGATAAAGAATAGCCATTATCTTCGGAACATCATACAAATCCTCCTTGCTAATCATATCAGCATTTATGTTCTCACAGATTGCTGGGCCTTTGGGCGAACCCATAACGACCATACGATCTCCGATTGCAGCAAGTGCATCAGCAACCACTCTTATGATGTTTCTTGGTGTGTGATGCCTCATTTTCAAAGCATTAATCTTCTGAGAGAACTCCCGAGGTAAATCCTCGAAGACTCTATGCTCCAGAAGAGTATTTGTGACCATAGAATAGGAAATCCCCAGATCAGGAGTTAGGATCAGTGGATAAAGTGTGACCACTAGTTTCAGGAGGACTTCAGTATATGAACTACTAGGAGTTGAAGCAGTCTCCTGAGTTGAAGTCCTCCGGACCCACTCCCAAAGCATTTTCTTGTCTGTCAAGATATTCATAATTGTCTGAAATATGAAACGGCCTGATTCAAATATCGTATGATCAAGATCGTAATCTGGTCTTGCCAGGCAGGTTTCAAGGTAAACCTTGCTGGTGCGGCACTCCAGCATATTGACCAACTGAGATTTCGTGAAGTACACACAACCTTTCTGTAGCAGGTGTGCTGAAGACAAAAAACCAAGGCACTCCATCAGACCCACATAGCATATTGGGGATATGTAGTCCAGTTCATCCCTCCAGACCACCCTATTGAAGGTAAAATCAAGAGCAAGCCTGAAGTTCGAGATCAAGGAGGTATCGACACCAGTATCAAGAAATCTCTTCAAACATCGATAAAAATCTGCCCACCCAGAACCGTTGTCTAGGTACTGTGGCAGCCTTGAAATTAGTGCATCGTCCAATCGTGCTGCATGGAGCAGAAGTATGGTTGTCCTCCCAATATGCCCATAAGTCAATTTTCTATTTGTTGGTTGAATATTTGCACCAAGGGAATCAGCAATCGAACCATGAGTCAATTTTCTATTTGTTGGTTGAAGATTTGCACCAAGGGAATCAGCAAACAAACCATATGAAGCTGGTGAGTCAAGTATATGCAAGAGGCTCCTCCTTGCCCCATCTCTCCAGACAAGAAAATTTAACTCAAAGAAGCGTCGCTCCCAGAGAACAGAGAAGCTTCTTAACTTCATTGTAATTTTCGGCATACTGAACTCTGGTTCTTCCAGAAAGTTAGCAATCTCCTTTACAATAAGGATGGTTCTTACCAAGGAATATGAAGATGCTGGCTTTGGAGAAATTCGAGCAATGGACTCCAACTTCTTAAGTACAGTTAATCCAACAGAAGACAACTCATTCATCAAGAAAGACTGGGCACATGAATGATACTGAAGGACATCCAGCCAACATCTGTTGCCATCTTGCTGCAAAGAATTTCTGCTTGCGTTCGAGAGCCAACATGAGTTCATGTTTAGCACAACATATCGGCCATCTTCACCATCTTTCCTCAACCCAAAGTACTTAGTGCAAAGGTCTTCATACTCATTTAATTCTGGACCATCAGTATGGCGAAGATGAGATAGTACTTTGATTATAATTGACTTCCAGTGATTCCAGGCATACGCTAGGGTTTCAGGTGATATCTGGTTACAGGCCACCATAGCATTACAGCTACTTTTATCTTCAGATCCTGGCCCTAATTCCAAATTGTATCCAGAGACTTGAGACTGAAGATGAAGATGAAGAATTGAACGCGAAGCAATGAATTCAGCAAACAAGTTTACAGATCTTCTGCCGTCAAGAAAAGTGCAATTTAAACTGGCAAGAGACTTGTTCATATCTGACAGTGCATCAGCTTGCAGGCAAACAAAGCAATAGAAGTCCTCGGAGACCTTTTTTGCCATTTCTTTGGTTCTTACAAGCAACTGTTCCTTCTCTGGATAACTTTTGGGAGGCCACCCTCTACTATTTGAAGACCAAAAGGAATCTGCAATGATATGGAGGAGGAGAAGCCCCGTTGCATCCTCAATCTGATATGCCTTCTCAAGCATGTCTACCTCCCGTATGATATGTCCTTTATGCTTTGCTATTCCGGCAGCTTCAAGGAAATGACCTCTATCCACCTCTAAGCTAAACAGTTCTTCAAGAAAATTCTTGGACTTCAAGAATGCCCGTACATGATCCATATCACTGAATGCCCTAACAAAAGGCATCATATGCTTTATGTCACCACGGTCGGAATAATGTTGAGCACAACTTTCAAGATACACCTTTCTAATAGCAAAAACCTCCAACGATTTTGGATTCTCAAGCAAATGTTCCTCCTCCAACTGTTGCAGGAACTGCAAGCCAAGATTGTATAGTTTTCCTTTCGAGCACATTGATAAACACTTGGTGTAACATTTAGCTTTGAAGAACATTTCAGCTGCCTCTGACCAACACTCAGTCATAGCAAAACAATCACCTGCATCCTCAAGCCTGGAAGGACCACATTTTTGCATATAGACCATACCTAGGGAATCGAAAGGAAAATAATGCTTAGTGTGATGTATAGACTATCCATATGAAAGATAAAAAACATGCATACATGCATAAATGTTTAAAAAATTAAAGGTGTTCACATGTACAGTCACTCTTCAGGAACAACTTACTAAAAAACGATATGCAATGATAAATCTCAGAAGTAGTGGATACAGCTTGAAAACTATATGTGGAGAGTGAGCAGACCTGCTTTTTTGTAGTCGCCTAATTTGATATAACAGGTAGCATCTTTCTCATGCATGCCTATGGACTCGTAGATTTCCGATACTTTTTGCATTGGAGCCTTGCCATTCTCCAAATTTGAGGACGTGACACGTTCAGCGATTGCTACAAGTCCGGCTGCCCTCGCCCACTTCTCTCTGTATGCATCACCAGCTTTTTCGAAACACATAATAGCCATTTCAAATTGCCCCTAATTGAATAACTATAAGAAAAAACGAATGCACAGTTACAGTACAGTAAAATTGTTTCCTGTACTATGTGGATAGACCAGCCTTTTCAGATATGGAATAACAACATAAAATTGAAAGTGTGTATGCACAATTACACCTCTAAACAGAATTTAGGTGCATAGGCCAATTGTCAGACAAAAAAAGGGCCCGTGAATTTCATGAAAATAAAAAGGTCCAAACGTATAATGCATGGCAAGGTAAACTGGCTTAAAGATCACTAACCTTGGTTCCCCGTAGTGTCCAATCATCAGTACTGCTTCCTGTCTGCATTGCTTGAATGAGGGAAGGATCAAGTAATCTAACCTCTACAAGACACAACTTTTTCCAATAGTCAAACATTGGTCGACAGTAATCATCTGTATTCTCACATATCCAAAGTCTTTGCCTTGTGCGTGTGATTGCAACATAGAGTTGCTTCAGCTCTGAGCAGAGAAGATGATGTTTGCTTCTGTCGAAATCCGGATGAGAGATCTCCTCAGATTGTGCTATAATTAATTTATCTTTCATGTAGCTGTACAGCACTCTCCATTTGTTCTTCAAAGGCGATGAGCCGAAAAAGTTGTACAGCAGCACATCCTACACCATGCCTTTATAGTCAGTAAGAATACTCAAAATCTTAAAAGTTGAAACATGGAATTTTACAATTAATTGTTTTTGCAAAATGAACACAGATAGTGAATTTAGATGCTCATACCTGGAACTCAAGGCCCTTGCATTCAACGATAGTCAAAACAAGAGCCTGTTTGCCAACAAGATCAACAATTTGTTTTTTGGTAGCATCATCACGAACTAATATGACTTGCTCGGCACCAAACCCTTGCGTGTTACCATGCTTACTTTTGATTTCTGCAAATATAGTCATAATTGCACTTTCATCATTATCAGACTCCAGCAGCACGGGTGCTTCTCCATATACAAGTCCAGTCTCTGGATTAAGCTTGTCAACACTTGTCGGGAAAAAGAAGTAAAGAAGGCTCATGATACTTTGTGCCATGTGAAGGATCCCACAATGTGTGCGGAAATTTTGACTAAGTTGGAACATATCAGAGATCTGGACTTGTTTTCCATGTTGAAGGCCCTGATTAAACGCCTCGGTTTCTGAGAGAAATGCAGTATAGAAAAGTGAACGGATATCTTCAAACCTGAAATCGATACCCCTTGCTATAGTCTGTGCAGTGTCACCAGCAAAAAGGAAGCCTTCCTTAAAATTCCTACAGACATACTTAAGAAGTGCAATCTGTGTCATGGTTAGATCCTGCACCTCATCTATGTATACAAAATCTACCAGATCTCCACTGTAGCCCTCGGATACAAGACTGATGTGAAGACTATTGACAAAATCTGACAAATCAAACTCTCTGGCAGTGGATTTCATACTCTCATAAGTATTGAAAATATTATAAATCCTATCTCTCTTCTCACTGTTCAGAGATGAAGATCTTTTATTTGAGAGCATCAGATAATCTTGTCTTCCAAGCTTGCCAATATAAGGGTTGCTTGCTTGATATCTACCCTTTATATGAGAAATTATTTCAGTGAAGACAGTGGATGCATCAAGATTCTTTGTCAGGTCTGCATTAAAATGAGGCCAATAGGAAGCAGCAAATTTCTCATAGGTAACTTCCTTTGATTCAATAAAATTTTGTATCGCCCGGGAGTTTGAATGCCGTCTATCAATGCTAGACTTCAGTTCACCATAAAAAACATCAAAAAATGATATCCGGAATGTTCCATCAAGCATCATCAAGAATTTTCGATATGTTATAGTAAGAGGATAGTGCTCACGAGGCAGATTGCTAAACTTGTCAGGTATTTCTGTAAACTCTTCCTGGTCATCAAAGATGTCGTGCATATGAAGAATACTAGGCTGATCAGAGACATCACCAGAGCCAAACCTATAAAAAATATTGAGATAACTTATAACTCGTAAAACAATCAAAGTGGATATTATTCAGAGAGTGTAAATTTCGAAAACAAAAAAGGGAGAGTCTCTCAGTTGGCTATTCGTGCGAGTGCAAGCCACCCACAAGGGCTAATTCCCATAGGTATATTGTTTTCTATAATTATTAAAGTATATAAAGAGAAAATGTAATTCAGTTTTATAAAACCACTAACACTTGAAAAGGGCATAACAAAGGAAGAATCTAAAAATTTGAAGCTTGCAAATAAAAAATTGTCATAACTACAATAAAATGGAGAGAGTACAGTTAGAATTTAGCTTGAGCCAACTTGCACACATATTCCTGTCGACTTTAAATATATTTAAAAACATGTAAACTTCTAGATAGGGCGCTAGTTCAACCAACTTACTTTCTGAGTCCGGAAATGTGATTCTTTATGGCTGAACACAACTTTGGGCTTACAGTTATAAACACTTGTTTCACAAAACTTTCTCCTATGTCCTTCAGTGGCATAATATTTTTCTCATCCACCCCAGATAAATCAGCTCCATCCAAATTTAGACCTTGGGATGCAATCAATGAGTGTTGCTCTTTTTGAATCAGTTTCATTGTCAATACAGTGGTTTTTCCGGTGCCTGACCTCCCAAGTATAAAACTAGTGAGCGGGAATTGGATTATCATCTTCTCTTCATCAGTCAGTTCAAAAGGGATATCAATTTCAGAACCATCAGCAGCTGTCAGCAAATGTTTTGCCACTCCAGATGATAACGAGTAGAATTTCATCAGCAAGAAGCTTTCGCGAACTTTTGAATTTTCCATAGCATATGATGTATCCACTAGATCAAGCTCTTCCTGGGCATCAACTCTGCAATCCTTCTTATAGCGTATAATATCATGTTCAACATCCCAAATCATAGGAACCTCCAGTTTACTGCAATCCACCAAAAAAGGAGGCAAAAAATAAGAAGAATGTCGACAAGCAGCCAATTCATTTTCAAGTATCAAAGGTAAAAGAATCCTAGTAACCAAGAATAGCCCAATAACAATGAACAATGCACATTCTTTTTAGAAAAGGAGGATTACCCCCGACCTCTGCATCTGGACGATGCATACAGCCATAATAAACAATGAACAATGCACATACCCGAGTGTCTGCACTCTTCTGCAGTGATCCATGTAATCATCTGTGTACATGAAAAAAAGATTCTCGAGACGTTGAATGGTTCTAGCAACATGTTGTTGTGACAGTAGCTCCCAAATTCTTATCAACTGGATATACCTTCCTTCACTTTTCTCCACGTCAGTACTCCAAATAAGATAAAGGTCCCTGATCTTGTATACTTTTGCAAGATGGGAAACACCAGGTATATCTAAGTTCCTAACTGTTGTCCTCCAACCATCACCAAGTTTGATAAGATTTTAGAGTATTTCCCTCCTGAGTTGTGATGATTTTAGCTTGGTGAAAGACTTTCTAAACTCGTCGCTAACAATGACCTGTTGAATTTACGAGTACAAAAAATAGAGTCTGAGAAAGAATGAATCAAAAATATATCAACAAGTACACAAAGAAACAGTCTGAAAAATAACGAATTCAAGAATATATTAACAGATATGTTCTTTAAAGAGAAAGTTAGGAGATTCACAAGATGGTCTGTAATCTATAGACATACCATACGGTCTGTAATCTAGACATACAATACTGGAAAGTAGCACATGTCCCGGCAAATCTTAATTACAAACAGCATAACAGAGACAAGCAAACCACATGGATGGTTCCAACAAGTACGCCCTGACATATTTGTTCATGAACATACAAAAATCCACATGTTATAAAGGAACTATATGTTCAATAAACCCAGTAGTACCCCCTGAAAACAAGTATGAGTCTTATATCAGACTAATATGCATACATGTGGTTTGCATTCCAGTACACTAGATGCACATGACCGAACCAACTAATTTTTTTTCTCAATCATGCTTCCAAACAATGCTACAAAATGGCGCAAAATTTGCAGCCACCCAAGGTGAAGCCAGGCCAGCCAACAGAGAAAATAGCTGCACAACCTAAACTACTAACAAAACGCTAGTGAAGAAAGGCACACATAGAGGGAGCACATGAAAGTATAGTCAAGTCAAACTGACTAAACATCACTATGTTACTTACCTTCCATCTGGTATTGCTGAAAACAGACGAATCAGCATTAAGAAGATCCTCAAGTTCATCAAGCTCTTTCTTTACTTGCACAACCAACTTACATAAGGCCGCATCATTAGTGGCATTGAAAACACATTTACGTCTTCGAGCATCAGAAACAAGGTCTGCCCAGACAGTTCCACTTTTGTACAGTGTATGAGCATTACCAACAATCCAAAGACAGTGCCTGCATCAATAAATCATCCATTAGATGAATTATATTATCAATCTGACATACTTTAAACAGTACCCAAACGAAGTCCTGGAAAAAAATGCTCACTTTGCTCTGGTAAGAGCAACGTTTGTTCTTTGGTGATCAGCAAGAAACCCAACAACTCCATTTCCATTGGATCTAACCGTTGATAATATTATTATATCATCCTCTTCTCCTTGAAAACCATCAATAGACTTGACGCGCACACAAAAGCCATCGCATGTGTCGTATTTTTTGCCAAGTCTAGTTCCAATTGCATCGACTTGAGAACTATATGGAGAGACGACACCAATGCTCAGTGCTTTGCCTGTACTTTTCCAACCTGCAGAAAAAACTAAACTGTTAAAGACTTTACTGGTCTTTTGGGGTCGATGTTGCACAAGGCTAGGAAGAGAATTTTCTTTGGAAAACTGAAAACTGAAGTTGGTTCCGTATCAGCTTACAATTAACTTTTTCGAAACAAATACCAAAAAGCAAGAAGTGAGTACATGTGGTGGCCAATAACTCTAATAGAGCTATGTTTCATCTTCCATGTCATCTACTTAGTGTTCTCAATTTTCTCAATAAAAATGTAACATTATCTATTAAATAGAGAAGTAGATGACAGTGGACTTGCTGACAGATATATGTAGGGAATTGAATTTTCATAAATGCAGATTGATGGAGTTAACAAATCGCAATATATACACAGCTAACAAACTGGATTGTTGAAGTATTGCAGTGATCACCTTTCTATCAATGAAGGTTATGTAACATGTAATACAAGAAAGGAAGACTATAAGCTTCTAAAGATGCCATGTTGTATCAGCAAAGTCACTTAATACAGAAGCAATTTAATAGTAACTACCAAGGACATAAAGGTAGGAATAGGGGTATACTAAGGTTAAAAGAAAAGAGGGTTCAGCTTAGACATACATTTGAAGATGGTTTGGATGAGGTGCAGAACAACAGCAACTTCAACCATGTTTCGTCGACTGTTTCCTGTGCCCTCTTTGTCTTCCCTTCCATCCATGACATTTATAAGAGTGTAGCTGCCAAATGGGAGGCCTGTATAATCCTTGTTATAGCTAGGAGAAAGGACATTTGAACCATCTAAAATCTTCCTCTCATAAAACTGAGCATTTGGAAACAGGCTAATGCAAGGATTCATGCGATACTGTATATTCAGCAAAAGTTTATCGAATTTCAGTGTAACCAATCTCCCAAAAAGACTTGTACCAAAGCCAGCTTCTTTGCATACCTACATATAAACAGTGAAAGGTAAGAACTATGATTAGAATGACGAGATCTAGCTTTTTCCCAAATGAAATGCAAAAAGTAAGTTATCATGAACCAATCTCCTGGAAAGAAATTCTCCCTCCGGTCCTTTTTACTCCGCGTATTAGATTTCGGTCAAGTCAAACTTTGCAAAGTTTGACCAAATTTATATTAAAAAATATTAATATCTACAATACCAAATATATACATTATGAAACTACTTTTCGTAATGAATCTAACAATATTGATTTGGCATGGTGAATGTTCATAATTTTTTCTATAAGTTTAGTCAAAGTAGAGATACTTTGACTTCGGACAAAACTTATATGCAGACTAAAAAGGACCAGAGGGAGTACCAAATACCCCAAAAAGACTTGTACCAAATCCAGCTTCTTTTTTAGCTATTTGAACAGTTGTATTGACCATGTTATCCATCCGACTTATCCGATGCAGATATTTCTATGTTTGGTCAGTTTTGATGTTTATAGTCTAAATCTTCACTGAATTTACAATATAAAAAACATTGTAAGGTAAAATAGTTTTTTGTTATTTTATGTTAGACAAAACGTGCATTGCTGTATACAGATAAGCCAATAGCAAAAACAAATTTGCACCAGTTTATTATCAGAAGTTGATAGTGTAGAGAACTGAACTGATGACTATGGAATGACAGTATGACACCATATAGTATAAAGAGGGTAAGGCGAAACTTACTTTACTTTTAACCATTGCACTCAGCTGACAGTCATCTCCTACCAAAACAACATGCTTCAACCAATGCAAACGTAGTGGGATCACCAACTCACACTCCCGCACTTGAGCAGCCTCGTCAACGATTAAGACATCAAGGGGTGCAATCTTCATGTGATGCAACCGATAAGAGCTGGAGGTAGTACAGAAAAGAAGTGTAGCATTGCGCATGCAGTAGCTCTGGACCCAGTTTTTGTCTACTCCAGTGGGTAGACTGAGTGAGTGTTGTAGATCTTTAAGCAATTTAAGGCATGTAGATCTTGCTCCATCCAGTTCCTTCTCAATAGAAGATATAGGTTGTGCACAAACAGAGTTTTCAGTTGACAAACAACCAAGGCTCCTTTTCAAGCTGTCTTCGGTCAAGTCTATGTTGCACAGAAGGCCACCAAACTTTTGCAGCATATTAAGCAATGCAGATAAATTTATGACACTATCGTCAGAAAAGCACCTTCGGGGAAGGTGAACCCACAAATTTACTATGCATCTCTTAAGAGCTATTGCTGCCACATCAAACTGCTTCTTTGTGAAGTCCAGGAAGCTGACAGGATCACTATTCCCATCATCCTCAAGAAGCATATCGTAACGTGAAGCACAGTCATCAAAAAAGGACACCATTGAAGCTATTCTGTAATTCCATCCAGACAACGAAGAAAAGCACTCAAGAAGTTCGTCCACACGAAAATCCAAGAAAACTTCCTGAAGATCCTCGGTGATGTCCATTCTCTGCTTGTTCCCAAACAGCACGACATCTCCAAGAGAAAAAGGTAAACCATTTTCGTTAATGTGCTGGTTGAAATCCTTCAAGTTCAGAAGGAAACGATTGCAAACTCCAACGACAGCAACATTAGTAGGAGCACAAGTAAGAGTTCTGCATTTCATACACGCCAAAGCCCATAGTAGAGCACTAACAGTTTTGGTCTTTCCAGTACCTGGTGGACCCCATATAAGCTTCAAGAGGTTCATATGCCTACATCGTACAGCCGAGATCACGGATTCAATAGCATCCACTTGTGATTGATTAAGTTTAATCGAAAGTAATTTCGCGTGTACATTCTAAAATAAGTCCATATACATCCATATGTACATTCTAAAATAAGTCCATATACATCCATATGTACATTCTAAAATAAGTCCATATACATCCATATGTTTCACGCGATAACGACGGACGATGAGAGCCCCGTGAAACCACGGAAAAAACCGCCCGCCTTCACCGACGTGGATATCTTGGGTTTGGTTCGAGGGATGGGGGATAACCACGGCCCAACAAAATATCCATAGTATATGCCTCCCATGCACTTAGCCATCCGTGCAACTTGCACAATATTTTTGTTCAAAAGGATTTCACGGTCCGAACCGGAGCAAGTTGGCAGGAGTAAATTTTGACTGTTTCGTCGGTGGAGAGCGGGAAAAATTCCCACTATTTCGTCGGTGCGAGCGGGAAATAAGCCTGGGAATCTGGCCGCGCGGAAATCAGCGCAATCAGCAACAGTGTCGGCCGCGCGGAAACAGTGCCCTGGCCGCCTGCTCCCGAGGCGGCTGGGCCCACCCGGCTTTGTCGGTTACGGACAGGAGTGGGCGCGAACGGGTTCCGGCGCTGGCCGCCTCTGCCGGTGGCGGCAGGCCCCGGCCGCCAGGGGTGGTGGTGGCAGGCCCCACGGCCGCCTCGCGCGGTGGCGGCAGGTGCCACGTGCCGCCTGGCGCGCCTGCCGCCACCCGGGGTGGGGGTCTTTTTTCTCGTTTCCACTCGCAGATGGTCTCTTTTGACAATCTCACTCGACAGGGGGTCCTTTTGGACAAAAATTCGTCATGATATTACTGAGAAATATTGCATGTCTGAATTTACTCGAGTCTTCTTCCAAACCAATATCCTTTGCAACTTTAACTCTGAAACCCTTGTGGTATTCATCATCCAAAGAAACCTCACTAACCATTGCCAAGCAATATGTCACACCGTAGCGGTTAAGGTCCTCTGCAGATTCAGGTTTCGAGCTAGACAAAATGAATATATCACCATTCCTCGCCGTATATGCCTCAGTAGAAAAGCCAGCACCATTGTCCCAGAAGTCCACATTCATGAAGTATAATCCTGATTTTCCTGCTACCCCCATGGAAAGTATCTTCGACGAGGGCGCTTCATTGATGAGTTCAAGGCATGAGCATAGATCTGACCTTGTTTCTTCAATCAGTGGCGCACGATATGACTGGAGGTAGTGATCAAGTGAACTGAATTTGCAGGGAATAGCCTCAACCTACATAAAAAGATTTTAAATAAAATACAATTATAGCCAGCAAAAGATCCTTTTAATAACTGCTTGAGCACAGAAATTGCATGCAGCTAATTTTGGCACCTTCTAGAAAAAAAAAACATAATGCTATACAGCAGAACAGCGCTATGTGGTCAGTTTCATATACTGCAAGATCAATCAAGGATAAATACAGAGCACGCATAAGCTGCTCATATCACCTAGGATGTTAGATAATAGCAAAAAAGTTAAGACATAACTTGTCACAGAAAATGAACTATAATTTGTGTCACCAACATATACAACATCGCAACGTATACGTATACCTTTCACATTAGCACACCTCATCTCCAAGATCGTTTTTGAAAGCACATGTATTTATCGCGTTATATACAGCATTATTTGGAATGGGACATGCTCGATTATGCTCGATTAGACACTTGACGAATGAAACTAGCGGTGGACGCCATCACGAATCAGTCACAAGTCACAGCTCACAAAAACAAAAGGCACCGAGAAGCAACATGTGATTTATCAGAAATGCGACGAATCACCAAAATCGCAGCAAGAACCAACCAGTTCGTGACCAGCACTAGAAGCCACTAACCAATCACCGATTTTATTTTTATTTTTGATCGGAATCAATCACCGATTTAAGCACGGCTGGAAACCTAGCTAGCGCGCATATGCATGCATGCATGCATACGACTTCACCCGCCCGGAGACTGCGTACGCGCGCACAGATTCTCAAACTGGAAACCGCGCGCGGGCCGGTGAAAAACACCACCGGAGCTGGGATCCATGGAGCACGTACCCTGCCCCTGTAGAGGCCGTCGTCGTTGATGTCCCGGATGGACCAGGAGAGCACCACGTCGTCCAAATCCATGCCGCCCCTTGTCGCCGGAGACCGGGGCTGTCGCACTAGCTGTAGCTATCACCGGCCGTCCTCTCGCGCCCTGGCCGCGGGCTCACGCGCCAACGCCGGAGCGAGCAGGCGGCATTTGCGAGGAGGAAGCGGAAGGAAGGAGGGAGTCGCACGGATCAGTCAAAGGCTGCTGCGAGCGACTGCGGTGTGTGGAGAAAAGCAGGAGCGGTGGACGCCTCGACGGGACGTGGGCGCGCAGAAATCTTTCGCTTCTGGGAGAAAGATGCTACGGGGGGCTAGGCTTTTGGGTTCTGCTGGTACTGGTATTGGTACTGGTACTGGTACTAGGGGAGGCTGAGGGAGTGATCAATGCGACGCTTGGGAATCGGCACTTTGCTCACGGGGAAGGTAAACCGCGGTGAATGGACAGGTGCACGGTGCGCGTAGTGGCTCCGGTTTTACGGAGCTGGCTGGTGGAGTACGGTAAATTCGTGGCGGTAAAAATACCGGTAGTATTTGTTTAAAATGAAGGGAAAAAATACAGGTACTAAAACGTGACGTCAGTCATCTCATAAATAAAGGTCTCGACAGGCCCGTGGGTTCGTCTCTCCTCTCTCTCGATCATCTTATAAATAAAGAAGGTCTTGACAGGCCCGTGGGTTCGTCTCTCCTCTGTCTCGAGCATCTTATAAATAAAGAAGGTCTTGACAGGCCCGTGGGTTCGTCTCTCCTCTGTCTCGAGCTCGATGGCCGGTGGTGGGGAGGGGAATCCCGGTGCTCCGTTCTGGTTAGTAGTTTAAGTTTAGGGTTTCTTAGTCTTTGTAAGTACGACGCTAGGACGGATGGTGACGTTTCTTCGAATTTATCTTTCGCGCTTTGATTCTTTCTAGGTTCATCTGTCTGGACGTTGTTCAGTGTATATTTCCGTTGTTTTCTTCAAGCAGTGATGTTAGGTTTTCTTGTCACGTGGTCAGATTTGATGTCAGATGGTTCAGATCTATGCAATAACTTAATAGTGACGACTACATCTTCCCGGCTGTCATCGACAAGGTTAAGTCGGCTTACGATAGGGGAGTGACGACATTGATGCATCGGCGGCTCATTTCGGTGGCAGTAGTAGTTGTTTGGTGGTCTCAAAATCTTGATGTAATTTTTATTATGTTTGAGATATTTTGTACTTTAGGTATTTTTTGAAAAATAAAATTTGGTCTTGACTAGCGAGTCAATAATGGTCCTCCTTTTTCTATCACCCCGAGCAGCGAATGAAGGGGGGGGGGGGATCAATGACATGTCTCAAATATATCTATAATTTTTTAATTATATAATATTATTATATCATCATTTTTGTATACTTTTATAGTATATCATTTTATGGGCCTATTAATGTAGTGTTCAATGTCAGTTTCTATTTTTTGCTTGTTTTTAGTCTCATGGGAAATCAATATCTATGGAGGTCAAAATACATTGCCCATTTAGCATGATTTTTTGGGGGCAACGAGAAACAATGAAAGCTTCGGTGGAGTCAAGACGAGTCACGAGGGCGGCACACAAACATGTGGCGTGGCATGGGGGCGGTCGTGCCCCACGTCCATGTGGGGCCCATAGATACCACCTTGAACTATTTTCACTGACATAAATCCCTATAAATACCGACCATCCGTCGTGCCTCCAAAAGAATTTTATCGTCTCCGCAAACCTTCATTCCGAAGAGTTCCCTTCTACAACATGTTTCAGAGCCCTGGCAGAGGGGAAAGCCATTACCGAAAGCCTTTGAAGCGGCGTTCACTCGTCCAAATAAACCTCAACCGGATTAGGGGCTAATGATGGGGTCACGTACTAGTGGTAGGGTCATGGAACAGACATCCAGGGCCCACTTGTCGGTGTCAAAATCGGCAGATCTCGAGTAGGGGGTCGGAACTGTGGATCTTGGATCGATGGGTAACAAGGGGCAAAGGAGACGATGTTTACCCAGGTTCGGGCCCTCTTAATGGAGGTAAAACCTTAAGTCCTGATCTTGTTGTACTAATGAAGTAGTACAAAGTACAAAGTTGATCTATCTCGAGATCAGATGATGTGGTCTAAACCCTAATTGTGATGGTCGTAAGTCCCATCTGAACTACAACCCTGTGACAGCCCGAGACCGACGCCCCAGAAGATTCCCCTTTATTTCCGTTTCCGTCGTGTGATTAGTTTTATTTGTTGCATCATTTATTTTGCATCGTCGCATCATGCATGGCATCTTGCATCGTCTGTCGCATGTGGTGCTTCGAGTGCTCTCCGAGTCTTAGGGCGATAGGAACTCCCCTCCTCTCTTCTCTTTGATTTTGTTTTGGGGTTGTGTAAAGTTTCCGTTTTAACCCTTTTTAAAAAAAGAGCGTCTTCTTTTAAAAAAAACCTTTATTTAAATGTGGGGGCAACCCCTTGGGTTTTTCTTTATTTTCTCCTTTCGTTTTATTTTCAAACCGTCTCATTTTATTTTCTCTTTTAAAGGGCTTTTATTTTATCCTTTAAATAAAAGAGGTTTTATTTTATTCTTCAAAAGGGTTTTAATTTTTAATTCTTTAAAAGGTTTTATTTTACTCTTCGAAAAGGTTTCATTTTTATTTGTTTAAAATGCCCAATCTAATTTTATGGATTGGGGTATAATTTTCAAAGGAGCAAAAGCATTTTTTTTATTTTTTTATATTAAAAGTTCTTCTTTGTTTAAGATTTTTTTCTGTTTTAAAAGAAAACAAAAGACCAAAGGGGGAGGGCCCAGGCCAAGGCCCAGGACTCCCCTTGCCCTAGCGAACAGCCCCGCCAGCCCCATCTCCTCGTTCCCGAGCGCCGTAGCTCCGCCCCGTGCTCGTCCCCGATCCCCTTGCCTCGATCCCCTCTGTCCCCAGCGCCGCTCCTCCCTCCCCTTGCCGCACCGACCTCGCCATGGCCTCGCCTCGCCCCTCGCGCACCCCTCAGGCGCCCCGCGTCGCGCCACCTCGCAACTCCCCTGCGCGCCGCCAGCCCCGCGCTTCGCCGCCTGCAGCACGCCGCCATGCGTCAGGTCCCCTCGACCTTGCCTCTTCCCCGCCGCGCTCAACCCCGTTCCCTGCGTACCGCCGCGCCGTCGGCCCGTGCCTCGCCGTCCCCGTGCTCTCCATGACCGCCGTTCCCCTGCCGATTTGCTGCTGCTGTGAATGTTGCTGCTGCGCTAAGCTGCTGCGTTGCATGCTGCCGAAGCTGTTGGATCCTGCTGCTGCCTGCTAGTGCTGATGCATAGGCTTGCCTGCGTGAGGTTGCTATCCCGTTTTGCTTTGCTTGCCCGCTGTGCTGGCTGCGGACGGTTGCTGTTGCTGTTGCCTGCATGGCGCTGCTGCTCTTGCTGCTTGTGTGCGTGTTCCTGTTGCTGTTGATAGCTGGAGCTGCTATGTTTGCCCGATGCTTGCTTGCTTTGCTGTTGCGGGCTACTGCTTGGAGATGCTCATGCTGGTGCTTGCTGCTGGCCGAGCTTGCTAGCTTTGCTTTGCTGCTTGCCTGCAGATGATGTTGTCGTCGCTTGCTAGTAGCTGTTGTCGAGCTTAGTGTTTGCTGCTAGGTGTAGTTGCTAGTTGCTAGGCTTGCTGATAGATGCTAGCGATGTCGTAGCTGTTGTAGTCGTGTTGCCGCTGTCGCTGGTTGGCGTCGCCGCGTGCACCATCCCCGCCTGCCGTGAGTCTCGACAAATTCGCGAGTACAACGACATCCCCGACGACCTTGGAAACGAGTTCGACTACGGACGCCGAAGACCGTGAACCATGACGCCGAGAGAACGACTACCGTCGACAAGACGAGTACGACTACTTCCACGACTTCCTCGACGACCATTGTTCCCCTTCACCGAACCGAACCCCTCCGAATTGCACGCCTCGAAGGTATACCGGTGGAACATTGTCGTGACCGTGTGCATGTGATGTATGAATGTATGTTTTGCGTCATATGTTGCCGTAGCACGTTGTCTCACTTTTGTTGTGCCCCGACACATGGAACCCGATATACGGGATCACCGCATTCTTATTTAGCGTTCCCGCACACGCTTCCAGATCGTGGCACCGATATCTCATTGAGTATCGGGATAGGTACGTTGCCGTGGCATCGTTTCCGTCTTGCCGACACAGTTTCCCTTTCGCTCGTCCTGGCGACACCTGCTTCTCTCCCTTCTTGCCGTGGTTGAACTTGCATGCATAACGCATTCATGGCATATAATCGTGTGTTGCATGTTTCTTCTGCCGTAGCTCCGATCTATGTTTCGCGTGTTACCCGACTAGGATGTCATGTAGGATCATCGCTCACCCCTTGCCATGTTAACAACATTTAATATTGCATGTTAAATAATCGGGAGTGAACTAATAATTAAACGTGGAGTTTCGTCGATATGCAACCCGTTGCATATCGAGCTTCATTTAATGTGTAGAGTTTGCGTGAGGTGAATTGTCATGCCATCCCTTGCATCATTGAACTGATCGTGCATCATATTAGGTTGTGCATCATGTTGTGCATCGTGTGGTGAATATCTCTGTTGATGTTTGTTTCCGGTTTGCTCCGTTCCGATAGAGTTCCGCAAGCGTGTCGGAAAGTGAGGAACCGTTCGACTACGTTGGTTCGTCTGCTTCACGAAGTCATTCTTCTTCCAAGCGGGATCTCAGGCAAGATGACCATTTCCCCAGATACCATTACTATCATTGCCATGCTAGTTTTACCGCTTCTATCGTTTATGTCTCGTTGCCTACCACATGTTTACATATCAGCCTCTCAACAATGCCATGATAACCTTCAACCTCTTCGACCTAGCAAACCACTGATTGGCCATGTTACCGCTTGCTTACCCTGTTGTTAGCGTTGCTAGTTGCAGGTGTAGTTGCTTCCATGTGATAACATGGGTCCCTTGTCATATCACCATATATTAATGCTATTAAATTTAATGGACCTATATACTTGGTAAAAGGTGGAAGGCTCGGCCTTTCTAGCGTGGTGTTTTGTTCCACCTTTCCCCCCTTAGTTTCGGCTACCGATGTTATGTTCCATAAACGAGCGCTCCTAACACGATCGGGGTTGTTATGGGGACCCCCTTGATAATTCGTTTTAGATTAAAGCTGGTCTGGCAAGGCCAACTTTGGTACTACATTTGCCTAATAACTAATGAACTGCATAGGGAGTAATTAACCCAAGGAAATTTAATCAACCCCCGGGCCAGTGCTCCTCATGAGTGTTGGTCCACCCACCTAGCAGTCGGTGGTGCCACCACGGGGCAACTCGAGGTTTGGTTCCCGTCCACTTTGCATAGACGGTGTGTCCTGAGAACGAGATACGCGGCTCCTATCGGGTTCGTCGACACACCGGGTGGCCTTGCTGGATTAGTTTTACCTTTGACGGAATATCTTGTGCATCGGGATTCCGGTGATGCTTTGGGTAATCTTAGAGTTGAGGTTTTCCACTAGGGAATCCGACGAGATCGCGAGCTTCGTGATTGAGGATTTCTATGCGGCTTGTGGTAATTTGTGATGGACTAGTTGGAGCACCCCTGTAGGGTTAAATCTTTTCGGAAAGCCGTGCCCGCGGTTATGTGGCAACGTGGAAACTTTGTTTAACACTGGTTCTAGATAACTTGAAGTTAATTAATTAAAATATGCCAACTGTGTGCGTAACCGTGACTGTCTCTTTCGTGAGTTCCTTCTCCGATCGAGGACACGGTGGGGTTATGTCTGACGTAGGTAGGTGTTCAGGATCATTCATTTGATCATCAATAGTTCACGTCCGTTATGCGTAGATCTTCCCCCTCTTATTTCTTGTACTCGTAAGTTAGCCACTAGATATATATGCTTAGCCGCTGCTGCAACCTCACCACTTAACCATGCCTCACCCATTAAGCTTTGCTAGTCTTGATACCTTTGGAAATGAGATTGCTGAGTCCCCTGTGGCTCACAGATTACTACATCACCATTTGCAGGTACAGGTAAAGGTTACTTGACGCGAGCGTGTTGATTGTTCATTTGGAGTTGCTTCTTATTCTTCTTCTTCTTCATCGATCTAGGATGGGTTCCAGGCCGGCAACCTGGGATAGCAAGGATGTACGTCATTCTTCTTTTCTCATTTATTTTCGTCCGTAGTCGGACCTTGCTCTTATTCATGATGATTATGTATTGTACTGCTGTGACTCTGATGTAGCTTGTGGCGAGTGTAAGCCAATTCTATATATATATCTCATCTTTTCAGTACATGTACTTGTAACGATATCCATTATTGCGACACGACGAGATGCGCTTCTATCCCTGACAAGGCCTTCATGCCAAATTGAGATAGGGTCGCATCTTGGGCGTGACAAGTTGGTATCAGAGTAGTACCGACCTAGGAGCCCCTTGATTGATCGAACTTGGCCGAGTCGAGTCTAGTGAAAAACTACTGTGAGTCTAGTTATATATCAAAGAGTAGGATTCTTTTTTCTCCTCTTCTATGCTCTGGTGAGGAATCTTGTCGTAATAATTTAATTCTACTCCTCTTCTCACTCAATTTTTTTTTGCATCACGCGGATATTTTTGGAATCTATATGATGCCGATGTGACGGAGTTCTATCTTGGTGCCTCCTATCTGCTTTGAGTTTCAGGGGAGTTGAGCTCCAGGGGATTCTTGAGCACTTCGTTATCATTCAGGTTTCTTAGTATCTCAGAACGAAGGATGTTATTAATTGCTTCAATACTAGTAGTGGCGAGATAACCCCGATGTCCCCAGTACCGGTGCAAATTGTTCGGGAGTACTGCCATACTTTGTATCATTGTGATCACGAGGGTGTGTTGTAGATGAAGGTCCGAGATTCTGGTTGTGTGTTGACGGATGTGATACAAGTGACAGGTTAGTATAGGATTTGTGTAATATTACTCCTTGTATCCGTGTACCAGATTGCATGACCAGAAATTTCGGGAATTCTTAGGTGGGAATTCAAGTAGTTACTTATAGGACGATCTTCCAACAAATTTGTATTGCTTCGATGTCAAGTGGTGATTTCAGATCTTTTCTAAGTTGTGTTCTCATATTTCTATGGGAGTATTAATCCTTTTGCTCAAATCAGATTGTCATGTCAATTCCTTTCGACCGGAGTTGTCATGTTAATTCTTTTCCAACCGGTGTGCTTCTCTTCAAGTGAACTCCATCCGCTCCAAATTTTTTTTTTGCAAGATCATTCTATCATTTTATTCCGGAGTTCATCTCATCTAGCCCAAGTTGTATTTATTTTTCCCACCCTCCCGCCCTTTTTCTGAGTGATTCAATTTTTATCTAGGAGTTTTCTTTTCTTTGTGCTTCCTCTATGTGTTCTTTTCTCTCTTACCCGGTGTTTCATTGTGAAGATTCTCAGGAGATTCGTGTCATATTTATTCATTCTTGTCATCTTTTTCGGTGAATTTAATTCAGCTATCCGTGTTCATTATATCCTATTCATCCTTGTTATTCTTTCCGGTGTTGGAGATTCTTATCAACATATCCTGTTATTCATTCATCTCTTTTTTCTATCCGGTGTGTTGAAGATATCTCAGAGTTTCTTGTTTCAGATCTTTCATTATTTCGAGGTTCTCAACCTCATCTAGTTTTCATTTGTACCGGTGCAATATCCCTCTTCTAAGCAATCTTGTCAACGGTGATTTCTTTGAGTGGGCCCATAACCCACAGGTTTTTCCCAGGATCTTATATGTCTCTTCTAATCTTTTCGGAGATCTTTAATTATTTTCAACTATGACATAAGTATGAATTTCATCAGTCATATTCCTTCTTCAAGATCTATTTGAATTAATTCTCATATTTGGCTCAACCTTGCATTCTTCTTTATTCCGGAGTGTCTCATTAATTCTTGGTGGTGTTCTCCTCCTCATTCTCAGCTTGCTATCCGAAGGAGTGTTTATCTCTATCTTGGTTCATTCTTTTGAAGATTCATCATTTCAGCTTTGTGTCATAATCTTAATTGTTGTTAGTCATGAGTAATCCCTTTCTTGCTATTCGGTGCATTTCTGTATTTTCATTCTCGTTCCTCCGAAGGCCATCATGTTAGAAGATTCTTCGTTCTCAGCTTTCAGCTTTCATCCTCAATTCTTCTCAATTGTTGTCTCTTCGTTCGTCTCTCGGGTTTTTCCGGTGCCTTGTTATAATTTTCTCTCAGGTGGCTCATGATCCCTTCTTTCTCATGTTTTTCCATTCATTGATGGTTGCCTCATTTATTTCAATTCTCACCGGTGTTTCTTGCAACAATTCTTCTAGTTTGTGCTCATATCTCTCCTCAATCTTTTTAGAAGAATAAGTTGGATGCGAGATCCGTTGCTTGTCATCAATTTAATTTGGTGAAGGATAAGCATAAGCATAACATAATTCTTATTCTTGTTTCATCAAATGATTTCAATTCTTCGTCCGGAGTGGCTCTCGATATCAATTCTTTTCTCAAGTGTTCTTATCTTTCTTTTCTGGAGTTCCAAGTTCTATCAAGTATCTCTTGTGAGGCTCCATCTAAATCTTCGCAAGGTCATAATCTTATTCTTTTCTACCTTCTTATCTTTGCTTCATCCTTTTGTTACGGAGGCTCGTCATGTTGGTTCTTCAAGGATGTGATTTTTTCTCAAAGTGTTCTTCAAAATTCTTGTTGGAGAACCTCAAGTATCCTTTCTCTTGCATCTACATGTGCAATTCTTCTTCCTTTATCCTTTGAGGTGGTATTATAGCATTCTTGTTAGTGTAGGAGCCTCGAAGAGTTTTCCTTTCAAGAATGAGATAATAAAACCCACCAATTCTATGATCATGAGACATTTTTCAACCCATGATTCTTCATTGAGCTATCTTGGTTTGGATTTCACCTAAAGCTTTTCCTATGGATTATGCTATCATGATGCTTGTCATTGATCCAAGTTCTCAAGGTATCCTCTTGGTGTAAGAATTGTCCATATCTTGTTTCTCCCAATCAACCCTTGTTTCTTTTAGTGGTTGGTCGTCACCTCTTATATGTTGAGATGATTTTCAGAAGTCCACTACTATTTTGTTATTTTCGTTGTTGGTTTTCCAACTACTACGTCAATTCTCTGTCTGGAGGCTCTTCAATTCCATTGTGATGATAGTTTTCATTCTTTTCTTCATTCTCTTCTTCCGTATGAGCTAGTTCCTATTGTCTTGTTCCGGAGGCATTGTGATGTTGTTCTTTTGGGTCTATTATGTTGTTCTATCAAGATCATGGTGTTCCCTTGCTCTATTTAGTTGTTTGTTATGTATATTGTCTAATTCTCTCTTCTTATCGATTTTTTGTCCCATTTTCCTACTGAAGTGCTGCCGAAATTTTCCGTGAATTCTTGCTTCTTCTCATACCATTCCTCATCTCTTTGTAACTTTCAAGGATTGTTGGTGTCACTCGTTTGTCAAAGAAGCGACTAAGTTTTTACCTCGTGTTCTTTCTCATCCTCTCCCCCTTTCATTCTTGGATCTCGGGGCGAGATCCTCTTGTAGTGTAGGACAGTTGTGATAGCCCGAGACCGACGCCCGAGAAGATTCCCCTTTATTTCCGTTTCCATCGTGTGAATAGTTTTAATTGTTGCATCATCATTTAGTTTGCATCGTCGCATCATGCATGGCATCTTGCATCGTTTGTCGCGTGTGGTGCTTCGAGTGCTCTCCTAGTCTTAGGGCGATAGGAACTCCCCTCCTCTCTTCTCTTTGATTTTGTTTTGGGGTTGTGTAAAGTTTCCGTTTTAACCCTTTTAAAAAAAGAGCGTCTTCTTTTAAAAAAAACCTTTATTTAAATGTGGGGCAACCCCTTGGGTTTTTCTTTATTTTCTCCTTTCGTTTTATTTTCAAACCGTCTCATTTTATTTTCTCTTTTAAAGGGCTTTTATTTTATTCTTTAAATAAAAGAGGTTTTATTTTATTCTTCAAAAGGGTTTTAATTTTTAATTCTTTAAAAGGTTTTATTTTACTCTTCGAAAATGTTTCATTTTTATTTGTTTAAAATGCCTAATCTAATTTTATGGATTGGGGTATAATTTTCAAAGGAGCAAAAGCATTTTTTTTATTTTTTTATTAAAAGTTCTTCTTTGTTTAAGATTTTTTCTATTTTAAAAGAAAACAAAAGACCAAAGGGGAGGGCCCATGCCAAGGCCCAGGCCTCCCCTTGCCCTAGCGAACAGCCCCGCCAGCCCCATCTCCTCGTTCCCGAGCGTCGTCGCTCCGCCCCGTGCTCGTCCCCGATCCCCTTGCCTTGATCCCCTCTGTCCCCAGCGCCGCTCCTCCCACCCCTTGCCGCGCCGACCTCGCCATGGCCTCGCCTCGCCCCTCGCGCACCCCTCTAGCGCACCGCACCGCGCCGCCTCGCAGCTCCCCTGCGCGCTGCCAGCCCCGCGCTTCGCCGCCTGCAGCGCGCCGCCATGCGTCGGGTCCCCTCGACCTTGCCTCTTCCCCGCCGCGCTGAACCCCGTTCCCTGCGTGCCGCCACGCCGTCCCCGTGCTCGCCATGGCCGCCGTTCCCCTGCCGATTTGCTGCTGCTGTGAATGTTGTTGCTGCGTTGCGTGCTCCCGAAGCTGCTGGATCATGCTGCTGCCTGCTAGTGCCGATGCATAGGCTTGCTTGCGTGAGGTTGCTGTCCCGTTTTACTTTGCTTGCCCGATGTGCTGGCTGCAGACGGTTGCTGTTGTTGTTGCCTGCATGCCGCTGCTGCTCCTGCTGCTTGTGTGCCTGTTCCTGTTGTTGTTGATAGCTGCAGCTGCTATGTTTGCCTGATGCTTGCTTGCTTTGCTGTTGCAGGCTACTGCTTGGAGATGCTCATGCTGGTGCTTGCTGCTGGCCGAGCTTGCTAGCTTTGCTTTGCTGCTTGCCTGCAGATGATGTTGTCGTTGCTTGCTAGTAGCTGCTGTCGAGCTTAGTGTTTGCTGCTAGGTGTAGTTGCTAGTTGCTAGGCTTGCTGATAGATGCTAGCGATGTCGTAGCTGCTGTAGTCGTGTTGCCGCTGTCGCTGGTTGGCGTCGCCGCGTGCACCATCCCCGCCTGCCGTGAGTCTCGACAAATTCGCGAGTACAATGACATCCCCGACGACCTTGGAAACGAGTTCTACTACCGACGCCGAAGACCGTGAACCACGACGCCGAGAGAACGACTACCGTCGACGAGACGAGTACGACTACTTCCACGACTTCCTCGACGACCATTGTTCCCCTTCACCGAACCGAACCCCTCCGAATTGCACGCCTCGAAGGTATACCGGTGGAACATTGTCGTGACCGTGTGCATGTGATGTATGAATGTATGTTTTGCGTCGTATGTTGCCGTAGCACGTTGTCTCACTTTTGTTTTGCCCCGACACATGGGAACCCGATATACGGGATCACCCCAGTCTTAATTAGCGTTCCCGCACACGCTTCCAGATCGTGGCACCGATATCTCGTTGAGTATCAGGATAGGTACGTTGACGTGGCATCGTTTCCGTCTTGCCGACATAGTTTCCCTTTCGCTCGCCGTGGCGACACCTGCTTCTCTCCCTTCTTGCCGTGGTTGAACTTGCATGCATAACACATTAATGGCATATAATCGTGTTATGCATGTTTCTTCTGCCGTAGCTCCGATCTATGTTTCGCGTGTTACCCGACTAGGATGTCATGTAGGATCATCACTCACCCCTTGCCATGTTAACAACATTTAATATTGCGTGTTAAATAATCGGGAGTGAACTAATAATTAAACGTGGATTTTCGACGATATGCAACCCGTTGCATATCGAGCTTCATTTAATGTGTAGAGTTTGCGTGAGGTGAATTGCCATGTCATCCCTTGCATCATTGAACTGATCGTGCATCATATTAGGTTGTGCATCATGTTGTGCATCGTGTGGTGAATATCTGTGTTGATGTTTGTTTCCGGTTTGCTCCGTTCCGATAGAGTTCCGCAAGCGTGTCGGAAAGTGAGGAATCGTTCGACTACGTTGGTTCGTCTGCTTCACGGAGTCATTCTTCTTCCAAGCAGGATCTCAGGCAAGATGACCATTTCCCCAGATACCATTACTATCATTGCCATGCTAGTTTTACCGCTTCTATCGTTTATGTCTCGTTGCCTACCACATGTTTACATATCAGCCTCTCAACAATGCCATGATAACCTTCAACCTCTTCGACCTAGCAAACCACTGATTGGCTATGTTACCGCTTGCTTACCCTGTTGCTAGCGTTGCTAGTTCCAGGTGTAGTTGCTTCCATGTGATAACATGGGTCCCTTGTCATATCACCATATATTAATGCTATTTAATTTAATGGACCTATATACTTGGTAAAAGGTGGAAGGCTCGACCTTTCTAGCCTGGTGTTTTGTTCCACCTTTCCCCCCTTAGTTTTAGCTACCAGTGTTATGTTCCATAAACGAGCGCTCCTAACATGATCGGGGTTGTTATGGGGACCCCCTTGATAATTCGTTTTAGATTAAAGCTGGTCTGGCAAGGCCCAACTTTGGTACTACATTTGCCTAATAACTAATGAACTGCATAGGGAGTAATTAACCCGAGGAAATTTAATCAACCCCCGGGCCAGTGCTCCTCATGAGTGTTGGTCCACCCACCTAGCAGTCCGCGGTGCCACCACGGGGCAACTCGAGGTTTGGTTCGCGTCCACTTTGCATAGACGGTGTGTCCTGAGAACGAGATACGCGGCTCCTATCGGGTTCGTCGACACACCGGGTGGCCTTGCTGGATTAGTTTTACCTTTGACAGAATATCTTGTGCATCGGGATTCCGGTGATGCTTTGGGTAATCTCAGAGTTGAGGTTTTCCACTAGGGAATCCGACGAGATCGCGAGCATCGTGATTGAGGATTTCTATGCGGCTTGTGGTAATTTGTGATGGACTAGTTGGAGTATCCCTGCAAGGTTAAATCTTTTCGGAAAGCCGTGCCCGCGGTTATGTGGCAACGAGGAAACTTTGTTTAACACTGGTTCTAGATAACTTGAAGTTAATTAATTAAAATATGCCAACTATGTACGTAACCGTGACTGTCTCTTTCGTGAGTTCCTTCTCCGATCGAGGACACGGTGGGGTTATGTCTGACGTAGGTAGGTATTCAGGATCATTCATTTGATCATCAGTAGTTCATGTCCATTATGCGTAGATCTTCCCCCTCTTATTTATTGTACTCGTAAGTTAGCCACCAGATATATATGCTTAGCCACTGCTGCAACCTCACCACTTAACAATGCCTCACCCATTAAGCTTTGCTAGTCTTGATACCTTTGGAAATGAGATTGCTGAGTCCCCTGTGGCTCACAGATTACTACAACACTAGTTGCAGGTACAGGTAAAGGTTACTTGACGCGAGCGCGTTGATTGTTCATTTGGAGTTGCTTCTTCTTCTTCTTCATCGATCTAGGATGGGTTCCAGGCCGGCAGCCTGGGATAGCAAGGATGGACGTCGTTCTTCTTTTCTCGTTTGTTTTCGTCCGTAGTCGGACCCTGCTCTTATTCATGATGATTATGTATTGTACTGCTGTGACTCTGATGTAGCTTGTGGCGAGTGTAAGCCAATTCTATATATATATCTCATCTTTTCAGTACATGTACTTGTAACGATATCCATTCTTGCGACACGACGAGATGCGCTTCTATCCCTGATGAGGCCTTCATGCCAAATTGAGAATAGGGTCGCATCTTGGGCGTGACAAACCCTCTGGTTTATATAGATACTGTTGGGAAATGTCGCATGAGAAACAAAAAAATCCCTATGCGCATACAAGAGATTGTATCTACATACCCTTGTAGATCGCTAAGCGAAAGCGTATATAACGCGGTTGATGTGGTGGAACATCTTCGTGATCCAAATCGCAGCCCGTCCCGCGATCTCATCACGATCCGTCGGCGATCCCATCCCGATCTAGTGTCGAATGGACGACACCTCCGCATTCAGCACACGTACAACTCGATGACGATCACCGCCTTCTTGATCCAGCAAGAGAGGCAGAGAGGTAGATGAGTTCTCCAGCACGATGACGTGGTGGTGGTGGTGGTGAACAATCTAGCAGGGCTTCGCCAACTGCTGCGAAACTAATCTAGAGGAGAAAATAATCTAGAGAGAAAGAGGGCAGCCGTGGCTTATTTGGGTTAGGGTTGTCACTAATTCCTCTAGTATATATAGGAGGGAGGAAGAGGAGGAGGCAGCCAAAAGCCCCTCAAAGGGTTCGATCGAAGTGGAGGTGGATGAGTCCACCTCCAATCCTACTCCAAGTAAGATTCGTCCCACTTGGAATATTCCTCCTGTCCCTTTGGGAGTTTTTCCCTCTTTGCTCCTTGGCCGAAATAGGCCATCTTGGGCTGGCCGCATCAGCCCACTAAGGGCTGGTGCACCACCTTTAGGCCTATTAGGTTCTCTCCCGGGTGGGTGGCCCCTCCCGGTAAAACCCCGGAACCCATTCGTCACTCCCGGTACTTTACCTGTAATGCCCGAAAACTTTTCCGAAGCCAAATGCAACTTTCCTATATATCAATCTTTACCTCCGGACCATTTCGGAGCTCCTCGTGACGTCCGATATCACATCCAGGACTCCAAATAAATTTCAGTTACCAAACACACATAACTCAATAATACCGGAACGTCACTGAACCTTAAGTGTGCAGACCCCGCGGGTTCGAGAACTATGCAGACATGACCTGAGACACTCTCCTGTCAATAACCAATAGCGGGACCTGGATGCCCATATTGGCTCCTACATATTCTACGAAGATCTTTATCAGTTGAACCTCTAGGTCAAAGATTCAGTTAATCTCGTATGTTGTCCCCTTTGTCCTTCGGTATGTTACTTGCCCGAGATTCGATCGTCGGTATCTCCATATCTAGTTCAATCTCGCTACCGACAAGTCTCTTTACTTGTTCCGTAATACAAGATCCCGTGACTAACTCCTTAGTCACATTGCTTGCAAGGCTTATTGTGATGTTGTATTACTGAGTAGGCCCCGAGATACCTCTTCGTCATACGGAGTGACAAATCCCAGTATCGATTCACGCCAACCCAACAGACACCTTCGGACATACCTGTAGAGCACATTTATAGTCACTCAGTTACGTTGCGACGTTTGATACACACAAGGTATTCCTCCGGTGGGTTGTTTATTTTCACGCAGGTCGGTGATCGGTGGGTGATGGCGTTAACAGATACTTCGGAAGTTGAAAGCACAAAGTAGAATAATGGGGAACTTAATTTTTCTCAAGTGTTTACTGTGAAGAAGACGAGAAGGGACTACAGTTGCAGGTGGAGTCACGTGGAAGTAGAAACGGTGCTCATGGTATAATCTCTAATTCCAATGTACATGAAGGTTCGACACATGATGAATTCAAGATGGTGAGGAATATTCGTCAAGGCGGAGTTTGTTAGAGTTGTGTCGAATATTACTGTACAAGGTAGGTTACAATTGGACTTGAAATCATGTGTGTAGATAGGGTATGGAGCCGTGTCCAAATAGAACACTCGTATCATAGGCCTTTTTATATATGAGGGAGTAAACACACGATGTAACATATGCCAACGTAACAGCACATGCACGCGAAGGAACCGACGGTGTGTGCCGGCAACCGGACAGCCAGGGTACGGTATTATAGCGGTGTCATGGGAGGAGCGTCCGTAGTGAGGCCCTGAAAATGTAACCATATCAGTGAACCTCATTAACAAATCTTGGTGTCATGCTCATGTGATTGTTTGGTCCTTAATAAATCAACTGCGCACCTCTGGATTTATTCTATACTATACCAAGATTTAGAGGGTGTTTGTTTCCAGGGACTTATTGGTTTAGGGACTGAAAAATGTCCCTATAAGTCCCACCTAAACCAAACATAAGGAACTTATTGGGACTTATTGTTGTGATTTGGGACTTATCAAATAAGACTCTCAGGGAGGAGCTTATTGGGACTTATCCCGGGCCGGACCTACCCCGCGTCGCTCCAGGCTCGGTCCAAGCACGCCGCCCTGCCTCTCGGTCCAATCACCGTCGCCGCCCCGCCTCTCGCTCCATCGGTTCGGTTCGCCGCCCCGTCCCGTTCGTTCCGTCGCCCCGTCGTCGCCCCGTCCCGTTCGTTCCATCCCCCCGTTTCTGCCTCGGTTCGTCGCCCCGTCGCCGCCCTGTCCCGTTTGTTCCGTCGCCCCGTTTCTGCCTCGGTTCGTTGCCCCGTCGCCGCCCCGTCCCGTTCGTTCGTCGCCCCGTTTCTGCCTCGTTGCAGCGGTGCTTATCCTGTGTGCCGTACGCTTTGTGTGATGACGATCCATGTTGACTGCAGGTTACCGCGCTATGGCTATGAACAAGGGTTATGTGAACAAGTGTATTATTAGGTGCAACATGGACTTATAAGTCCCTGTAAACAAACAGGTAGGGACTCCCCTGTAAACAAACAGGTAGGGACTTATGACTTATAAGTTGGGACTTAAAAAGTCATTTTTTCGAAAAGGAGGCTTAGCCCCGGCCTCTGCATCGAGTGATGCATGCAGCCATATATTAAAAAAGGCCAAAATCCGGCATAGTACAAGTCAAAATACAGCCATATGGCCAAAAAACAAAAATCGCTTGGCAAGATGTGGCAGCCCGATGCCGACGTTCCAGAAGATTCCCCTTTCTTTCCATTTTCGTCGTGTGGGTATTTTCATTTGTCGCATCATCATTGCATCATTCACATCATTTGCATTGCATCGACATCTCCGTTGCCGCCAGTTTTCAAACTTGCATTCGTTAGTAGTTGCCGGTTCGCGTTGTTGTTTGTTCTGAGTCCAACCGCACTCGCACGCGCCCGCGGCATCGTTCGAAACCCTGTTTTTAAAGTGTGTTGAAAACTTTCTCTGATCGAGTTGAGATTTGACGTGCGGTGTTATTTTATTATAGCTAGGCCGCCTGTCGAATTTCGTCGCAATCGGAGACCGTCTAGTACCCGAACGGTCGACCGTAGTGGCACCGTATTCGGTCTACCGTCGGACGTGTGTCGGTGTTTTAAAATTCATTGCCAAGCCGCCCGTTCTCCCTCTCGTCTCCGGATATCCCCTCTAGACGGCCGCGTACCCATACCCGCATTCGGAATCGTCCGAATCCAACCCCGCGGTTGGATCCGGAACGCGATTCCGGATAACTGAGCCCCTCTTTTCTCTATAAATACCCCCTCCTCCTAATTTTTAGACAGCCATCCCTCTCCACCTCGAAATCCGCACCCGAAACCCTAGCCGCCATCTCAACCAGCAGCCCCACCTCCTCTCTCCTCCCGCGGGCCTGCCAGGCCCAGATCGGGCCCGGCCGAACCCATCCGGCCGCCGCCGCCCGTAGCGCTCCGCGCCGCCCGTGCCCGAGGCAGCAGCTCCAGCCGCCGGAGTCGCCCCTCGCCTCTCCCTCGACGGATCCCCACAGGCCGGAGCCCCACTGGAGTTTCGCCGGCCGGTGCGCCCCCTCGCCGCTGCCGCCATGCACCTCGCTGCGCCGCCCCATTCCGCCTTGCCTCTCTGCAACGCCGGCCAACCTCCTCGCCGTGCCGCGCCTCGCCGCCCTGCTGCCTCCCGCCGGCCAGCCTCGCCTTCTGCCGCGTCGCCGTCAACGGCCGCCATCGCGAGACCGCGCCGTCCCTCGTCCCGATCGGATCTGGGAGGAGGAGACTCCTGGCCTGCGAGGTGGGCCGCGTGGCCACCGCCAGCAGCCGGCCCAGAGCGCCCCCGAGGCCCAGCTTCTCTCCCCCAGCGCTCCAGGCCTTCCCCGCTGCGGCCCAGAGAGCCCCGAGCCGGCCCAGGCCTTCGGCCTCCCCACCAGCCCCGCGGCCAGGCCGCCCCAGCCTCCTCCGCCTGGGCTAGGCCCAAGAGCAAGGTGAGGCTGCCCCGAGCCTTTTTTTTCCTTTCCTTTTCTTTTTCCCGCTCATGCGTTGTATAGTTTTGACGCGTTTTGGCACTGTAGGCCCAACTAGTGTAGATTCAGCCGAGTAGTATTTAAGGATTTAATCTGAATTAAGTTCCTTTTCAGAAAATAGCCGTATAATACAACGTCCGTATCTTTTTAGCCGTTAGTCGGATCGGAACGTGTAGTATACGGTTTTCATGTAGTTTTACGCGTAGATTACGTCGGTGCAACTTGCATAATCATTTGACAAAGTTTAACATGTCAAACGCCTAGTTTTGCGTGCTGTTTCAATAGGATACGTCCCGTATTTAATTTTCGTGCAAGTACGGATTGCTCGAGTGCCGTATTAGAAATGCCTATGTTTTAGGAACTATTTTTCCGTGTATTTTAGAGCGGTCACTCGTATTTTTTGCGTGTGGGAATTGCCGGTAGCTTATTTTCCCGTGTATAGGTTATTATCTCGCATTTTTGTGTGGCTTTATTTTGTGTTGCAAACCCCACATATTTTATATGTTTTCGGGGTAGAAAAATCCATGTGATTTTTCTGTGCAATTAGTTTTAGCTTTTGAGGAAGTTAGTTCGCGAGATATTTTGCCGTGTTGCCCTTTTGTTTAATTCGTAGGATTTATTCCGTGCTCCGTTTGATTAAGTTGTCAACTAGAGATTTGATCTTGGATGTTTTGGCTAGCCCTGGTATTTTTAGTTGCAATAGAAATGCATGTTTAGGTCTGGTTTGCTTGGTCTCAAGTTGCTAGAAATAGTGCTGATTTGGAGGTGCTGAAATATTTCCAAGTCTGAAATCTGTTATATTTTGTTGCTGTCTTGTCTTGCTTGCATCTTGTGATCTGTAGCTCTTTTGAGGTTGGTCCAATGGAGTTAGTTGTACCCCTTGTGTTCCTCTAGCATGCTGTAATTTTTCATGCCATTTGGAGTCCTCTAGCTATAGGTTTTGCTGCTGTCAATATTGCTTCAGATCAAAAACTGCACTTTCATGAGGTGTAATTTTCACTTAGTCTGAAATAGTGTGTGACATGCCATTTTGTGTCTTCTTTTCCTAGTGCTCCTTGCTGCCATGCTAGTTGTTGTTAGTTGTTTGTAATAGTGCGTCTTGCCCTCTTTCGTGCCATGCCTTGCTTGAGTTTATCGGAGTTGTGTAGCTCGTAGTTGTGGGGCGTAGAATATGCTATGTGGCTGATTTTGGCAGATTGTAGTCATTTCTTGTTTTGCTCGTAGTTGTCGAACCGTAGCTCCGATTTGATCGTGTCCTACATGAAACTTGCTTAGAATCTCGTGTAGTTTCATTTTCTCTTGCTGTTTGAATGCTTTGAAGTGCTCGTGACCGTCGTTGCACACATATTGCATTCATGCCATCATATCTTGCGGTGCTTGTATCTTTTGTTCCGTAGCTCCGTTGGAGATGATTTCTATGTGTAGATTGCTTGCCATGACGCGTAGAATCATGTGAACCTATTCGCTTTGCTGTTTAACAACTAAATAAATGCATTAGTTCAGATCTGGACAGAATTGTAAATTAACATGTGAGGTCGTCTCGGAGGTGCTATATGTCATTTTCGACCTCATTTAAAATGCCTAGATAGGTAGTTTAATTCCGCTTCACCTCTTGTCATGTTTAACCACATTTAATATTGCCGTGTATCTAATCGGGATAGAACTAAATAATAAACGTGGAGTTTCGTCAGTATGCAACTCATTGCATATTGAACTTCACTTAATGTGTAGTGTTTGATTGTGTGAATTGTCATACCGTGACTTGCATGTATTCAGCTGCTCATGCATCATTTGTGTTGTGCATCGTGTGGTGAATTTCGTGTGTTGATTTGTGTTTCCGGTTTGCTTCGTCTCGATAGAGTTTCGCAGCGTGCCGAATTGTGAGGACCCGTTCGACTACGTCGGTTCGTCTGCTTCACGGAGGCATTCTTCTTCTAAGCGGGATCTCAGACAAGATGACCATTTCCCGAGATACCATTACTAACATTGCCATGCTAGTTTTACCGTTGCTATCGTTTATGTCTCGTTGCCTACCACATGTTAAATATCAGCCTCTCAACAATGCCATGAAACCTTCAACCTGTTCAACCTAGCAAACCACTGATTGGCTATGATACTGCTTGCTTAACCTTGTGTTAGCGTTTCTAGTTGCAGGTGTAGTCGCTTCCATATGAAAGCATGGGTTCCTTGTTATATCACCATATTATTGCTATTTAATTTTAATGCACCTATATACTTGGTAAAAGGTGGAAGGCTCGGCCTTTCTAGCCTGGTGTTTTGTTCCACCTTTGCCCCCCTTAGTTTCGGCTACCGGTGTTATGTTCCATAAACGAGCGCTCCTAACACGATCGGGGTTGTTATGGGGACCCCCTTGATAATTCGTTTTAGATTAAAGCTGGTCTGGCAAGGCCCAACTTTGGTACTACATTTGCCTAATCACCTAATAAAATTGCATAGGGACTTCCCGGGCCCCGAGGATAATTTAATCAACCCCCGGGCCAGTGCTCCTCATGAGTGTTGGCCCCACCGGAGCGATGTCCAGCGCCCCTCTGGTCACCCAGAGGTTTAGCGATCCCGACTTCTAGCTCATCCGTCGTGTCCTGAGAACGAGGTACGCGACTCCTATCGGGATCGTCGACACGTCGGGCGGCCTTGCTGGATTAGTTTTACCTTTGACGAAATATCTTGTGCATCGGGATTCCGGTGATGCTTTGGGTAATCTCAGAGTTGAGGTTTTCCACTAGGGAATCCGACGAGATCGCGAGCTTCGTGATTGAGGATTTCTATGCGGCTTGTGGTAATTTGTGATGGACTAGTTGGAGCACCCCTGCAGGGTTAAATCTTTCGGAAAGCCGTGCCCACGGTGATGTGGCAACGTGGAAACTTTGTTTAACACTGGTTCTAGATAACTTGAAGTTAACTTAATTAAAACATGCCAACTGTGTGCGTAACCGTGACTGTCTCTCTCGTGAGTTCCTTCTCCGATCGAGGACACGGTGGGGTTATGTCTGACGTAGGTAGGTGTTCAGGATCATTCATTTGATCATCAATAGTTCACGTCCGTTATGCGTAGATCTTCCCCCTCTTATTTCTTGTACTCGTAATTTAGCCACTAGATATATATGCTTAGCCGCTGCTGCAACCTCACCACTTAACCATGCCTCACCCATTAAGCTTTGCTAGTCTTGATACCTTTGGAAATGAGATTGCTGAGTCCCCTGTGGCTCACAGATTACTACAACCCCAGTTGCAGGTACATGTAAAGGTTACTTGACGCGAGCGCGTTGATTGTTCATTTGGAGTTGCTTCTTCTTCTTCTTCTTCATCGATCTAGGATGGGTTCCAGGCCGGCAGCCTGGGATAGCAAGGATGGACGTCGTTCTTATTTTCTCGTTTGTTTTCGTCCGTAGTCGGACCCTGCTCTTACTCTTGATGAATATGTAATGTACTGTTGTGACTCCGATGTAGCTTGTGGCGAGTGTAAGCCAATTCTATATATATATATAT
The DNA here is from genome assembly GCF_904849725.1 of Hordeum vulgare subsp. vulgare. Classification (NCBI taxonomy): domain Eukaryota; kingdom Viridiplantae; phylum Streptophyta; class Magnoliopsida; order Poales; family Poaceae; genus Hordeum; species Hordeum vulgare. Next base: position 607,039,017 of record NC_058519.1, on the reverse strand, counting down.
CTCTTCTTTTCAGTACATGTACTTGTAACGATATCCATTCTTGCGACACGACGAGATGCGCTTCTATCCCTGACGAGGCCTTCGTGCCAAATTGAGGATAGGGTCGCATCTTGGGTGTGACAAGTTGGTATCAGAGCAGTACCGACCAAGGAGACCCCTTGATTGATCGAACTTGGCCGAGTTGAGTCTAGTAAAAAAATACTTTGAGTCTAGTTATATATCAGAGAGTAGGATTCTTTTTTCTCCTCTTCTATGCTCTGGTGAGGAATCTTGACGTAATAATTTACTCTACTCCTCTTCTCACTAAAAAAATAATTTAGGATCACGCGGATATTTTTGAGATCTATATGATGCCGATGTGACGGAGTTCTGTCTTGGTGCCTCCTATCTGCTCTAAGTCTCAGGGGAGTTGAGCTCCACGGGATTCTTGAGCACATCGTTATCATTCAGATTTCTTAGTATCTCAGAAGGAAGGATGTTCGTAATTGCTTCAATACTAGTAGTGGCGAGATAACCCCGATGTCCCCAGTACTGGTGCAGATTGTTCGGGAGTACTGCTATACTTTGTATCCTTGTGATCACGAGGGTCTGTAGTAGATGAAGGTCCGAGATTCTGGTTGTGTGTTGACGGATGTGATACAGGTGACGGGTTAGTATAGGAGTTGTGTGTTATTACTCCTTGTATCCATGTACCAGATTGCATGACCAGATATTTCGGGAATTCATAGGTGGGAATTCAAGTAGTTCCTTATAGGACAATCTTCTAACAAATACATGATGTTAGGTTGGGGTTCGACATCTAGTGGATTCGTTTGTTCACGGTCGACTTACAGCGGTACACGTTGTGTCTTAAAGAGTCCTTGTAGCTTGCTACGACTCGGGGACGCTTCGTATGTCGGGTGCACTGCCTTGCACTTGATGGCTACTGTAAAATCGAGCCCGTGCGATCCTGTCCACGAAAATATCGGACGAAATCTTTCTCATGAGTTTGTTCTGGCTAATTGCAAGCCGCACCCTTTGTTTTGTTGACTATGGTAATTCAAGTTGCTTCGATGTCAAGTGGTGATTTCAGATCTTTCCAAGAGGTGTTCTCATATTTTTTATGTGAATGCAATTCTTTGCTCATTCAGATCGTCTTATCAATTCCATTCAACCGGTGTGCTTCTCATTTCAATACTTTCCAATTTTTGCAAGACCATTCTCTCATTTTATTCCGGAGTTCATCTCATCTGTTCCAAGTCGTCTTTGTATTTCCCGCCCTCCCGCCCTTTTTATCAGTGATTCAATTTTCATCCAAGAGTTTTCTTTTCATTGTGCTTCCGCTGTCTGTTCTTTTCTCTCTTACCCGGTGATTCATTGTGAAGATTATCAGGAACTTCATGTTCATCTTTATTCAATCGTGTTATCTTTTCCGGTGAATTTAATTCAGCTATCCGTGTTCATTATATCCTATTCATCCTTGTTATTCTTTCCGGTGTTGGAGATTCTTATCAATATATCCTGTTATTCATTCATCTCTTTTCTATCCGGTGTGTTGAAGATATCTCAGAGTTTCTTGTTTCAGATCTTTCATTATTTTGAGGTGCTAACCTCATCTAGTTCTCTTCATACCGATGCAATATCTCTCTTCTAAGAAATCTTTTCAACGGTGGTTCTTTTGAGTGGGCCCATAACCCACAGGTTCTTTCCCAGGATCCTACCTGTCTATTTTAATCATCTCCGGAGATCTTTAAATCTTTTCAACTATGACGTAAGTATGATTTTCATCAGTCATATCCCTTCTTCAAGATCTATTTCAATTAATTCATTCTTTGGCTCAACCTTTCATTCTTCTCTATTCCGGAGTGTCTTAGTAATTCTTGGTGTTGCTCTCGTCATCATTCTCAGCTTGCAATTCGAAGGAGTGTTTTTCTCGAATCTTGGTCTATTCTCTTGTAGATTCATCATTTCAGCCTTGTGCCATTATCTTGAATTATTCCCAATCATGAGTAATCTCTTTCTTGCTATCCGATGCATTTCTGAGTTGTTTTCATTCTCGATCCTCTGAAGGCCATCATTTCAGGAGATTCTTCGTTCTCAGCTTTCAGCTTTCATCCTCAATTCTTCTCAATTGTTGTCTCTTCGTTCGTCTCTCGATTATCCGGTGCCTTGTTCAAGTTTTCTCTCAGGTGGCTCATGAGCTGTTCATTCTCATGTTTTTCCATTAATTCGTGGTGTGCCCATTCTATTGTGAATTCTTACCGGTGTTTCTTGCAACATTTCTTCTTGTTTGTGCTTTTTCTATCTCTCTTTAATCTTTTCAAGAGGAATAAGTTGTATGTTTAATCCGTGGCTTGTCATCAATTTAACTTGATGAAGGATATGCATAACATAATTCTTATTTTGTTCTTCCTTCTTCCTAGGGATTTCAATTCTTCTTCCGGAGTGGCTCATGATATCAATTCTTTTCTCGTCTGGTTATCTTTATTTTTCGGAGGTCCAAGTTCTATCAAGTTTCTCTCCGTGAGGCTTCATCTAAATCTTGGCAAGGTCATAATCTTATTCTTTTCTACCTTCATATTTTTGCATCATTCATTCGTATACGGTGGTCCTTCATGGTGGTTCATCAAGATTTCATTCTTTCTTAAGTGTTCTTCAAGATTCTTGTTGGAGAACCTCAAGTATCCTTTCTCTTGCATTTCTATGTGCAATTGTTCTTCCTTTATCCTTTGAGGTGGTATTATAGCATTCTTGTTAGTGTAGGAGCCTCGAAGAGTTTTCCTTTCAAGAATGAGATAATTAAATCCACCAATCCTTTAATCATGAGATATTTTCAACCCATGATTTCTTCATTGAGCTATCTTGGTTTGGACTTCACCTAAAGCTTTTCCTATGGATTATGCTATCATGGTGCTTGTCATTAATCCCAGTTCTCAATGCACCCTCTTGGTGTAAGAAGTTTTGATATCCTTGCTTTCTTCTATCCTTGGTTCTTGTAGTGGCTGGTTGTCACGTCATTAGTTTGAAAGGTTTCCATAAGCCCACTACTATCTTGTTCTTTTCGTTGTTGTTTTTCCAACAACTCGGTTCAATTCTTCTTGCAAGGATGCTTGTCAAGTTCTTTGGAGTTAGTAGTTGTCATTCTTTTCTTCTTTCTCTTCTTCCGTATGAGCTAGTTCATATTCTCTTGTTCCGGAGGCTTTATGATATTGCTCTTTTGGGTCAATCTTGTTGTTCTATCAAGATCATGGTGTTCCCTTGTTCTATTGAGTTGTTTGTTATGAATATTGTCTAATTCTCTCTTCTTATCGAATTTTTTGTCCCATTTTCCTACCGAAGTACTGCCGAAATTTTCTGTGAATTCTTGCTTCTTTCTCATATCATTCCTCATCTCTTTGCAACCTTCAAGTATCGTTGGTTTAACTCGTTTGTCAAGAAGCGACTAATTTTACCTCTTGTTCTTTCTCATCCTCTCCCCCCTTTCATTCTTGGATCTCGGGGCGTGATCCTCTTGTAGTGTAGGAGAGTTGTGACAGCCCGATGCCGACGTTCCAGAAGATTCCCCTTTCTTTCCATTTTTGTCGTGTGGGTATTTTCATTTGTCGCATCATCATTGCATCATTCGCATCATCTGCATTGCATCGGCATCTCCGTTGCCGCCAGTTTTCAAACTTGCATTCGTTAGTAGTTGCCGGTTTGCGTCGTTGTCCGTTCTGAGTCCAACCGCACTCGCACGCGCCCGCGGCATCGTTCGAAACCCTGTTTTTAAAGTGTGTTGAAAACTTTCTCTGATCGAGTTGAGATTTGACGTGCGGTGTTATTTTATTATAGCTAGGCCGCCTGTCGAATTTCGTCGCGATCGGAGACCGTCTGGTACCCGAACAGTCGACCGTAGCGGCACCGTATTCGGTCTACCGTCGGACGTGTGTCGGTGTTTTAAAATTCATTGCTGCGCCGCCCGTTCTCCCTCTCGTCTCCGGATATCCCCTCTACACGGCCGCGTACCCATACCCGCGTTCGGAATCGTCCGAATCCAACCCCGCGGTTGGATCCGGAACGCGATTCCGGATAACCGAGCCCCTCTTTTCTCTATAAATACCCCCTCCTCCTAATTTTTAGACAGTCATCCCTCTCCACCTCGAAATCCACACCCGAAACCCTAGCCGCCATCTCAACCAGCAGCCCCCACCTCCTCTCTCCTCCCGCGGGCCCGCCAGGCCCAGATCGGGCCCGGCCGAACCCATCCGGCCGCCGCCGCCCATAGCGCTCCGCGCCGCCCGTGCCCGAGGCAGCAGCTCCAGCCGCCGGAGTCGCCCCTCGCCTCTCCCTCGACGGATCCCCACAGGCCGGAGCCCCACTGGAGTTTCGCCGGCCGGTGCGCCCCCTCGCCGCTGCCGCCATGCGCCTCGCTGCGCCGCCCCATTCCGCCTTGCCTCTCTGCAGCGCCGGCCAACCTCCTCGCCGTGCCGCGCCTCGCCGCCCTGCTGCCTCCCGCCGGCCAGCCTCGAACCCCCCGCCTCGCCTTCTGCCGCGTCACCGTCAACGGCCGCCATCGCGAGACCGCGCCGTCCCTCGTCCCGATCGGATCTGGGAGGAGGAGACTCCTGGCCTGCGAGGTGGGCCGCGTGGCCACCGCCAGCAGCCGGCCCAGAGCGCCCCCGAGGCCCAGCTTCTCTCCCCCAGCGCTCCAGGCCTTCCCCGCTGCGGCCCAGAGAGCCCCGAGCCGGCCCAGGCCTTCGGCCTCCCCACCAGCCCCGCGGCCAGGCCGCCCCAGCCTCCTCCGCCTGGGCTAGGCTCAAGAGCAAGGTGAGGCTGCCCCGAGCCTTTTTTTTCCTTTCCTTTTCTTTTTCCCGCTCATGCGTTGTATAGTTTTGACGCGTTTTGGCACTGTAGGCCCAACTAGTGTAGATTCAGCCGAGTAGTATTTAAGGATTTAATCTGAATTAAGTTCCTTTTCAGAAAATAGCCGTATAATACAACGTCCGTATCTTTTTAGCCGTTAGTCGGATCGGAACGTGTAGTATACGGTTTTCATGTAGTTTTACGCGTAGATTAAGTCGGTGCATCTTGCATAATCATTTGACAAAGTTTAACATGTCAAACGCCTAGTTTTGCGTGCTGTTTCAATAGGATACGTCCCGTATTTAATTTTCGTGCAAGTACAGATTGCTCGAGTGCCGTATTAGAAATGCCTATGTTTTAGGAACTATTTTTCCGTGTATTTTAGAGCGGTCACTCGTATTTTTTGCGTGTAGGAATTGCCGGTAGCTTATTTTCCCGTGTATAGGTTATTATCTCGCATTTTTGTGTGGCTTTATTTTGTGTTGCAAACCCCACATATTTTATATGTTTTCGGGGTAGAAAAATCCATGTGATTTTTCTGTGCAATTAGTTTTAGCTTTTGAGGAAGTTAGTTCGCGAGATATTTTGCCGTGTTGCCCTTTTGTTTAATTCGTAGGATTTATTCCGTGCTCCGTTTGATTAAGTTGTCAACTAGAGATTTGATCTTGGATGTTTTGGCTAGCCCCGGTATTTTTAGTTGCAATAGAAATGCATGTTTAGGTCTGGTTTGCTTGCTCTCAAGTTGCTAGAAATAGTGCTGATTTGGAGGTGCTGAAATATTTCCAAGTCTGAAATCTGTTATATTTTGTTGCTGTCTTGTCTTGCTTGCATCTTGTGATCTGTAGCTCTTTTGAGGTTGGTCCAATGGAGTTAGTTGTACCCCTTGTGTTCCTCTAGCATGCTGTAATTTTTCATGCCATTTGGAGTCCTCTAGCTATAGGTTTTGCTGCTGTCAATATTGCTTCAGATCAAAAACTGCACTTTCATGAGGTGTAATTTTCACTTAGTCTGAAATAGTGTGTGACATGCCATTTTGTGTCTTCTTTTCCTAGTGCTCCTTGCTGCCATGCTAGTTGTTGTTAGTTGTTTGTAATAGTGCGTCTTGCCCTCTTTCGTGCAATGCCTTGCTTGAGTTTATCGGAGTTGTGTAGCTCGTAGTTGTGGGGCGTAGAATATGCTATGTGGCTGATTTTGGCAGATTGTAGTCATTTCTTGTTTTGCTCGTAGTTGTTGAACCGTAGCTCCGATTTGATCGTGTCCTACATGAAACTTGCTTAGAATCTCGTGTAGTTTCATTTTCTCTTGCTGTTTGAATGCTTTGAAGTGCTCGTGACCGTCGTTGCACACATATTGCATTCATGCCATCATATCTTGCGGTGCTTGTATCTTTTGTTTCGTAGCTCCGTTGGAGATGATTTCTATGTGTAGATTGCTTGCCATGACGCGTAGAATCATGTGAACCTATTCGCTTTGCTGTTTAACAACTAAATAAATGCATTAGTTCAGATCTGGACAGAATTGTAAATTAACATGTGAGGTCGTTTCGGAGGTGCTATATGTCATTTCCGACCTCATTTAAAATGCCTAGATAGGTAGTTTAATTCCGCTTCACCTCTTGCCATGTTTAACCACATTTAATATTGTCGTGTATCTAATCGGGATAGAACTAAATAATGAACGTGGAGTTTCGTCAGTATGCAACTCATTGCATATTGAACTTCACTTAATGTGTAGTGTTTGATTGTGTGAATTGTCATACCGTGACTTGCATGTATTCAGCTGCTCATGCATCATTTGTGTTGTGCATCGTGTGGTGAATTTCTTGTGTTGATTTGTGTTTCCGGTTTGCTTCGTCTCGATAGAGTTTCGCAGCGTGCCGAATTGTGAGGACCCGTTCGACTACGTCGGTTCGTCTGCTTCACGGAGGCATTCTTCTTCTAAGCGGGATCTCAGGCAAGATGACCATTTCCCGAGATACCATTACTAACATTGCCATGCTAGTTTTACCGTTGCTATCGTTTATGTCTCGTTGCCTACCACATGTTAAATATCAGCCTCTCAACAATGCCATGAAACCTTCAACCTGTTCAACCTAGCAAACCACTGATTGGCTATGATACTGCTTGCTTAACCTTGTGTTAGCGTTTCTAGTTGCAGGTGCAGTCGCTTCCATGTGAAAGCATGGGTTCCTTGTTATATCACCATATTATTGCTATTTAATTTTAATGCACCTATATACTTGGTAAAAGGTGGAAGGCTCGGCCTTTCTAGCCTGGTGTTTTGTTCCACCTTTGCCCCCCTTAGTTTCGGCTACCGGTGTTATGTTCCATAAACGAGCGCTCCTAACACGATCGGGGTTGTTATGGGGACCCCCTTGATAATTCGTTTTAGATTAAAGCTGGTCTGGCAAGGCCCAACTTGGGTACTATATTTGCCTAATCACCTAATAAAATTGCATAGGGACTTCCCGGGCCCCGAGGATAATTTAATCAACCCCCGGGCCAGTGCTCCTCATGAGTGTTGGCCCCACCTGAGCGATGTCCGGCGCCCCTGTGGTCACCCGGAGGTTTAGCGATCCCGACGTCTAGCTCATCCGCCGTGTCCTGAGAACGAGGTACGCGACTCCTATCAGGATCGTCGACACGTCGGGCGGCCTTGCTGGATTAGTTTTACCTTTGACGGAATATCTTGTGCATCGGGATTCTGGTGATGCTTTGGGTAATCTCAGAGTTGAGGTTTTCCACTAGGGAATCCGATGAGATCGCGAGCTTCGTGATTGAGGATTTCTATGCGGCTTGTGGTAATTTGTGATGGACTAGTTGGAGCATCCTTGCAGGGTTAAATCTTTCGGAAAGCCGTGCCCACGGTTATGTGGCAACGTGGAAACTTTGTTTAACACTGGTTCTAGATAACTTGAAGTTAACTTAATTAAAACATGCCAACTGTGTGCGTAACCGTGACTGTCTCTTTCGTGAGTTCCTTCTCCGATCGAGGACACGGTGGGGTTATGTCTGACGTAGGTAGGTGTTCAGGATCATTGATTTGATCATCAGTATTTCACGTCCGTTATGCGTAGATCTTCCCCCTCTTATTTCTTGTACTCGTAAGTTTTAGCCACCTCATATATGCTTAGCCGCTGTTGCAACCTCACCACTAGACCATACCTCACCCATTAAGCTTTGCTAGTCTTGATACCTTTGGAAATGAGATTGCCGAGTCCCCTGTGTCTCACAGATTACTACAACACCAGTTGCAGGTACGGGTAAAGGTTTGGGTTCCAGGCCGGCAGCCTGGGATAGCAAGGATGGACGTCGTTCTTATTTTCTCGTTTGTTTTCGTCCGTAGTCGGACCCTGCTCTTACTCTTGATGAATATGTAATGTACTGTTGTGACTCTGATGTAGCTTGTGGCGAGTGTAAGCCAATTCTATATATCTCTTCTTTTCAGTACATGTACTTGTAACGATATCCATTCTTGCGACACGACGAGATGCGCTTCTATCCTTGACGAGGCCTTCGTGCCAAATTGAGGATAGGATCGCATCTTGGGCGTGACACTAGATTATCCTTTGTAAGAATAATTTCTTTATGAACAAACCACATAAAGATCTTAATTCTAAGAGGGACTTTGATCTTCCAGATATGTACCGATTTAGGAATAGGTGACGAATCTATGAGATCAACATACATAGATTTGACCGTGAAAACTCCATTGGAGGTTAGCTTCCAAAGAACACAATCGGGTCTGTCCGAGAGGTTAACATCCATTAACCTTTGAACAAGATGCAACCAGTTAGTCCATGTATCACCCGCCAAGGACCGACGGAATTGAATATTTAGAGGTACCTCACGCAATATTGCAGCAACAGACGCTTGTCGACGTTGAGCAATATGGTACAACCGCGGGTATTGAATGGCTAGAGGACTATTCCCTAGCCATGAATCTTCCCAAAATCTAGTCAATTCACCATTACCTAGAATAAACCTAGTTCTGTTGAAGAAAGAAGTTTTTACCGGCATCAACCCCTTCCAGAAGGGTGAATCAATAGGCCTAGCTGTGACCTGCGATAATGTTTTAGACTGTAAGTACTTATTCGTCAAAATCTGTACCCACATCCCTTCGGTTTCCCTAGATAATCTAAACAACCACTTGCTGAGTAGACATCTATTTTTGGTTTCTACATTTTCAATTCCTAAACCTCCTTGATCTTTAGGCCGACAAATAATATCCCATTTAGTAAGCCTATATTTAGTCCGACCCTCATCACTCTGCGAGAAGAAACGGGACCGTTAGAAATCTAATCTTTTCCTTACCCCTAGAGGTACTTCAAAGAAAGATAGAAGGAACATAGGCATACTTGTTAACACTGAATTAACAAGAACCAGCCTTCCTCCGTAAGATAATAACTTGCCCTTCCAGCAACTTAATTTCTTTTCGAATCGATCTTCAATACATTTCCAATCCTTATTTGATAGTTTCCGATGATGAATGGGAATACCTAAATACGTAAAAGGCAGATTCCCAGTTGCACATCCAAACGGTTGAATGTAAGTGTCTTGTTGATTTTTGGCTTCTCCAAAACAAAACAACTCACTCTTATTAAAATTAATTTTCAGCCCAGATAGCTGCTCAAATAAGCAAAGGATGAGTTTCAAATTTCTAGCCTTGTTTAAATCATGCTCCATAAAGAGAATAGTATCATCGGCATATTGTAGAATAGAGACCCCACCATCTACCAGATGTGGAATAAGTCCCCCTACAAGATCCTTCTCGTTGGCCCTCTTAATCATAAGCGCCAACATATCAGCAACAATGTTAAACAAGATAGGTGACATCAGATCCTCTTGCATGAGACCCTTGAGTGTCTGGAAGAAGTGGCCAATGTCATCATTGACCTTAACCCCGACACTTCCTTTCTTAGTAAAGCAGTCAACATGCTTTCGCCAAAGCTCGTCGAACCCCTTCATACGCAGTGTTTGTTGCAGAAAGGACCATTTAACTTTATCATATGCCTTCTCAAAATCCACTTTAAAGATAACCCCATCTAATTTCTTCGAGTGGATTTCATGTAAAGTCTCGTGCAAGACAACTACTCCCTCCAGAATATTTCGGCCCGGCATGAATGCAGTTTGCGAATCCTGCACGACAGAGTGTGCCATCCTAGTTAGCCTGTCTGTTCCCACCTTTGTGAAAATTTTAAAGCTAACGTTCAGCAAACAGATTGGACGAAACTGCTCAATACGAGTCACCCCTTCTTTTTTTGGTAACAACGTTATGGCACCAAAATTCAAATGAAAGAGTTTTAAGCGACCAGCAAACAGATCATCAAACATTGCCATAAGATCTTCCTTAATAATATGCCAGCACTTTTTGTAAAACTCCACTGGGAACCCATCTGGCCCAGGGGCTTTACCGCTCTTCATGCCCCCAATCGCCTCAAGCACCTCTTTCTCAGTGAACGGCGCAGATAGCAACTCGTTGTCAGCCTGTCCAACTTGAGGAATATACGCCACCTGCTGCTCATCCATTGATACAAAACTATGATCAGGAGCACCGAACAAACGTTTATAATAATTGGAGATGTACAATTTTAGGTTCTCATGACCTACAATTGTACCCTCGTCCTGCTCAAGCTGCAAGATCCTTTTTTTCCTATGTTTGCCATTTGCAATCAAGTGAAAATTTTTGGTATTATTATCTCCTTGAACAATAGCCCGTACCTTTTCTCTAGTTGCCCATCTCAATTCCTCCTCTCTAAGGAGCACACGAAGCCTCTGCTCAGCCTCGTTCTTGAGCTCTCTCTCATTCACATCCAACAAGATGGTCTCCGCTTTTCGATCAAGCTCGTCAATAAGTTTGATGAGCCTGTCCTGCTCATCCTTATAGGATCCTGCTACATTCTTAGACCAACCACGAAGGTACTGTCGAAGATGACGAATCTTATTTTGCCAACGATCCACACTGGACTTCCCTCCCAAGTTGTTTTTCCATTCCTTGGCAACCATATCCATGAAACCCTCCCTTGAGAACCAACTAGACTCAAAGGAGAACCCATCTTTATTACCTAAATGCTTTGCACTGCCAGAGTCTAGTAAAAGTGGCGTGTGATATGAGATTGCTCTTTGAAGTGCACACACCGTCACTAAAGGAAACTTTTGTTCCCATTCAGTACTTGTGAGAACTCTATCCAACTTTTCAAAAGTTTGATTTGGTAGGGAATTCGCCCATGTGAACTTCCTACCCGAGAGTTCTATCTCCCGAAGGTCTAGGCTCTCAATAATAGTATTGAACATAAATGGCCATCTACCATCAAAATTGTCATTATTCTTCTCGTCAGCCCTCCTGATAATATTAAAATCACCCCCTATTAAGAGTGGTAATTTCTCGTCGCAAATCCGTACTAGATCAGCGAGAAATTCAGATTTTAATTTCGGTTGAGCAGCCCCATATACAGCTACCAGAGCCCATTGGAAACCATCCCCTTTTGATGTAATCCTGAACTTAACCGCATAGTCTCCTAACACCACTTCTCTAACAAGAAGTGTGTCACACCGGACTCCAAGTAAGATCCCTCCGGATCTTCCTCTTGGAGGGAGACAGTGCCAATCAAAATCGATACCCGCTGATAGAGCACTTAGGAACTGAGAAGTGAAATTGTCCCTTCCCGTCTCCATAATTGCAATAAAATCAAGCTGATGCTCTATGGTTGCTTCAGCAAGAAATCGAGTCTTAGCCAAGTCACGTAGACCTCTGCTATTCCAGAAGATGCCCCTCATCGTTCATCATGAAATTTTTTAACAGTTCTAAACCGAGCACTCCTTCGGACCGTCGAAACCGGATACACTTTCCGTTTCCAGGACCGTTTAGGTTTTTCGCCAAGTCCCTGGTCCATACAACCAGGTACATCTGATTTGGCATGATCAAAAGTTTCACTGCTAGTACTCGTATCTAGACAGACATCCTCTCCTATGTCCGACTCCTCCACGGGCATCAAATTATCACATAATGAATTAAGACCCCCCAAATCATTAATCTCATAATCTTTCATGGGTTTTACCGCAGCCAAATTCCGAATAATATCGAGGGGCCTATCTACCTCTAAATCTAGTAGGTCATTAATGGATTTCGAAACTTGAGCATGCGAATTACCTAAAGATACTCCAACTGAAGCAGCATTCTCAATAATTTGTTGTGGAGAAAAATGAAGAATGGAATTCTCTTTATTAAAAAAGTCATAGGACTTAGTGCAAGTACAATAAGGTACAGTCAGCAGACTGTAAGGATTAAAATACTATATTTTTGCTGAGTTGGATGAGAGAGAAGAGGAGAGAGAAGGGAAGCGGGCTCTTCGTGAACAGCCAGCTCTAGCACGTGCTCCTAGGTGCTTTGTGAGAATGAAAGGTGGGCCATATATGATAAAAGTAGTACTCTTCTATAGCTAACTGTTGTATAAGCTAGCTACAAGATGGACTATAAGACTGCTTATAGCCAGCAGTTGGCTATACTATTAACCATGCTCTTATGAAACAAACATGGCCTTACTCTTTTGGGTGCATGCCAGCCAACGGATGGTCCCTAATCAGTAATCACGTCCAACAATTAAATGCTCTTGACGGCGGTTTGTCCTCGTCAACACAAACCCTAGAAAAGGAACAGATGTAGTATTAGAGAACGTAAGCCGTATGTAATAACATAATCATATTTAAAGCAACGCTCTACAAGCGGAATTGCGTTCTTCACCTAAAATATTTCTGATGGATGGGTTGAAGCTTTTGCCAGTTCGGGTGTCCATCTGTTTGACAAGACTCCATAAACCCATCGTTGCAGTGAGAGACCAAAAACAACTCAAGAGACCGTGGGAGCGTTGGAACCGACCGAAGATTCAAACATGTAGAGATGTGTAGTTCCTTGAGCGAGCTGAGGTGCTCCATATTGCCTGGAAAGGCGTTCCAACTGCAGTACCACAGATGGAGCTCACGGAGATGAATGAAAGCCTTCAGTGAAGGAGCAGGTCCTAGCTGGCTCCATCTCCAGAGACAAAGTTTTTGCAGCTTCTCTGGTCCATCATTTTGCCTACCCACCATCCAGTTTGGGTACACAGAACCTTCGTAGCAGTTGATTGACAGTTCTTCAAGCCCCACGGGAGGACAAAGGCCATCAAGTACCTCTGCTGCAACTTCTGAACTTCCATCGAATGACAGTGTTAGATGTGTGAGCCGTTTCTTGGCAGCTAGATCGAATTCAAGAGCTTCCTCTCTACTTTTAACCATTTCGAGACCAGAGATATACAGTTCTCCGCTGAGCCTGTTTAGATACGTCAACTGGATTGCCTCATGTCCTTGTTCATTGCTTACTCTGAACCCTGGTAACGTTTGCAGTGATACTAGCCTGCTGATGTTCGAGATTCTTGATCCTGAAACGCAGAATACATGCCGCAAGTTCATTAGGTCACCACAGGAAAATACCAAATCTCCGCAAAGACCAAAATCTAGCAGTTGCATCTGGTAAAGCTGGTTTAGACTGCTTGGTAAAACTACTCTGCATTTTCTATCTGTCCGGAAAGCAAGATAGCGCAGATGCTTCAATAGACCAACAGATTCTGGGACAGAGAATGTATCTGGTTTGCGAATAAATGCGTCCTTTTGCTGACTCGAATTAGCAATTGCTAGTACCCGCAGTTTCGGCAGGCTCTTGATTATTTTCTTAATCACTGTTTCCTCAACTGGTGTATCCTCTCCCACACTATAAATGATGAGAGTGTGTAATTTTCCCAATTCATGAATCTTCTCAGTAATCAATGCTGCATCATAGCTCTGAACAAAAAGATGGCGAACGTCTCGGGGAACATCTCCTTTCCAGCCTTTTCCATTCTGACTCGTGTTATTGTCAATTCTGAAGCAGTCACTTCCAGATACTGCCTCTGCTAAATCATGCAGCAGATCATGAATTAAATAGTATTCCTTTTCCCTGATACTAGGGAAGTTCCAGACCCTGTCCCGTTCCATGCCACCTGGTTGAAGAAACGAGATCGACAATAGTTGATTAAAGATTTCCAGACCAACATCTTCAATATCCACCCCTTCATCTGTGCTTCTTATGAACCCTTCTGCCATCCACAGTCTAACTAAGTCATCACGGTACAAGCGATGTCTCCTAGGGAAGATACTGCAGTAAGCAAAACAACGCCTAGCCTGCTCACCAAGTTGATAGTAGCTCCACCACAGAGGTCCCGTCCGTACCTTGAAAAGGTCTTGATCTCTGACTCTTCTCCAATGGTCGACATCTTGTTGTTGACGTAAATTTCCTCCCACTGTTCTAGCTGCTAGAGGTGACCCCTTCAGCTTCTCTGCAATCTCCTCACCAATGGTCTTGAACAGGCTCCGGTCTTGGCCATATTCGAGGGCATAATGCATGAACAGCTCAAAGAAGGCGGTCTCATCAACCTCAGTTATTGACATGGCAGTATATCTCACACCAACACATAGATCCGTTAGTGCATGTTTACTTCGAGTTGTCACTAAAATCTTGCTTCCTCTCTTTCCAACCTTTAATGGAGTAAGTAACCCTGGCAGATTCTGACCACCGCAGTCCTCACTGGACCAAACATCATCTAGTACCAAAAGGAATCTTTTTCCATCTAGTTTCATCCCCAATTGTTTCTCTAGGGTATTCAGGTTATGAAATATAGGGCATGGAATGTTCGGCTCTGAAGAACCCTTGGGCTGTGAAGCTGCCTCATACAACTCCTTGAAAATGTCGCTCACACTAAAATTCTGAGAAACATGCACCCACATAACAAGATCAAAATGGCCTTCCTTGTTGTTTTCCTCACGGGCACAAACAAACTGTGCAAGGGTAGATTTCCCAGACCCGCTGACTCCATGTATGCCAATTACAGAAAAGCACACATCATTGCTGGTGCTTGGATCATCACCTTCCTTTTCATGAAGCATTGCTATGATCTTGTCGCGGTCATTACCTCGACCAAATACCTTCTGCGCAGAAACTGCTGTAGTAGGAGCATTGGTAACCATTTCCCGCCTTCTATTGTCATTACTTATGCTTGACAAGTTAAGCTCATCCAGAATTTCGTGTGCCTCATTTATAACTTCTCCTACCTTCTTTAGGCTCTTTATCAACATCTTATTTGGCATACCACTCTCCTGCAACACCAAATAGCAAGTGCGAGATCTTTCGAAAATAAATTATAGGTGACCGTACCTCCGTACAGATGAGAGCATTTTTACAAGAACTATCCACACAATAAAAGATGAAAGAAGACTAATGTAATATAAAAAATAACCTACAGCAGACATGTCATAAATCTAGTCCTTCATCTTGAAGTGTATATGTGAATTGACTAGCCCTTTTCATCAGTTCGTACTTTTTATTGTGTTGGCTAGTGCATGAAGGGTCAGTTCTTTTGCAGCTTCTAGCAGCTTATTGCAGAAATAAGCTAGAAGCCCAAAAGAACTCGTTTTGGAGAAGATAGCTCAGCTTATTTTCAACCTCACTTTCTTCACAATAGAAAAAAGCTGGGGGGGAGGGCAGCTTCCCGCGGAAGCCCACTTACAATCGAAGAGGTACAACGAAATGCCCCCGTTTGTCACACATTTTACAGCGAGAATGCCACTGCGCCCCATCCCCTTGCCCCAGCGTTCGTCCACACGCACGCATGGCCGATAGCTAGAGTGGCTCGTCACCCCGCCACCAGACCCCATCAGCAATCGCCTCGCCGGACCCAATCAGCAGGAGCCGCCGTCGGACCCCGTCAGTACCCGCGACCGTCGCCCCCCTCATAAGCAGCCGTCGCCACCCCCCTCACCAGCAGCGGCCGCCGGCCCTCATCAGCAGCCACCGTCTGCCCCCTCATAAGGAACCGCCATCGACCCCCATCAGCAGTCGCCGCCGCCGTTGGCCCCCATCAGCAGTTGCTGCCATCGTAGGTCTCCATCAGCCGTCGCCGACCATCCCGTGAGCCGCCATACCCGACTCCCCTCCCCCCAGGCGATGGCCTTCGGCCCGAGCAGCAACTCGTTCGAGGGTATTACAGACTATTCATGTGACATATGAGGAATTAAGTTGAATGACAAAAACTGGAAAGAACTGGATGGCTTATTTTCATGGGCTTATTTTCACAACAGCTTATTTGGGGCTTATTTCCATAGCAGCTTATTTCCACAAAGCTACTCAAAAGAACTGGCCCGAAGCTTAACATAGTATCAGGACCTAAGGTCTTGAGTTCAAGTCTTGACTTTCGTAGTTTATTCAAAAATTACAGTCTGTCCACGTGTTGACTTTCCATGTCACACATGAGAGAGGGTGTTGAAGTGTATATGCGAATTGCATTGCGTTGGCTAGTGCATGAAGCTTAACACTTCAGAGAAGACAAGGCAGCCACACACAACCCACGCATACATACCAATATACAAACACAATCAAACGCACACAATTGTTCAAGCCATCTGCTTACCTTTTGGACATACTCATAAGCAAGAAGTTTGCTTGTTTGGAAGAGAGAAATTAGTTTGGCAATGTAAAATGTAAGGAAATACGTGTGGGCCAGAATCAAGGTATACAACAGAGGGCATTATTAGACAATTAAAAACAGAAATAAATGTTCTCTACTATTGTATTGTTATATTTTTGTGCTATATCCTGATGATGTGGACAAGTGCAAGATAAGTGAGCCATCTCTACCACTACACATCCCCATGACCCTGTCTTGTGGATAACGAGGCAATGCTTAGTTTGCATCCGTCCAAAATTTTGAAAGTTTGGTTTGCAAACATTTCGGTGAAGGTTTAGGCCACACAAAAATTTGGCCCATGAATTGGCACAAATTACAGGATGTGACTAAAAATACATAGGTATGCGAATGGATGTGTTTGTAGTCTCTTAACTATCTCTGATTAATTGCTTGACCAACAAAGCATCTTCATCATGGTTGGGGACTGCTACTGAACCTCCTTCTCTCTGTGCTTCTGCCTGATCTCAGATAACTAAGACAAGCAAAGCTACTACTGGATGATATTTCTTCTAGGATTTGACCATGTGGTGTGGCTTATCGATTGCTAACAATTCAACCCGTTGGTTTTGCATGGGTTGTGTGCATCTCGTTATGAAGCGGCTAGGTGTGAACTCTTTATATTTCTATATCGGCTCGAAGGGACATCAGGAGTCAATAAAATCTCCCTTTATCAGGAAAAACTTAAGGCCCTGTTTGGAGGAGGGGTGGTTTTTCAACTTGAGGAGCTAGAGTTTCATTTATCATGAAAATTGAAAACACATGAGTAATGATGGGATCTAGTGCACGTCAAACATGTATATACATGGAGCTACAAAGTTGGAGGGACCGAGTGAAACCAAAACAAATGGAAGAAATCAAAGTACCTTATTTTTTAAGGGGGAGAATTTGGCCATGGCAAAACTTATTTTCTTCATACGGTCTTTCTTTGCTGGAGGTGCACTACCGCCCGGCTGCAGTTTGCTGTCTTTGACCTGTCTCTCAAGACAGTGATACTCGACAGCATCCAAGATTTCTTCAGCATCATAATAAGCAGTTTTGAGCTCCTTGAACAGCTGCTCTAGACGAGGTCTGTATGGGCTCGTGTCAACAACTTCCATCACCCGCTCCAGCACCAAAATTTTGGATTGAAGTTGTGCCAGCTTCTTTTTGGTGTCATGGTCGATATAATCAAAGCATTTGTTGAGGAGCCTAGAGATGGTGGCTGAGGCGAGCCAACCAACCATGGTCACACTCCATCCTACAGCTGCAATGCTAACTGGATCCATGACCGCAGATACAATTTGCGAGCTTTGAGCAAAACAGAGAGAGGGGAGAGAAGGCTAGGCTGCAGGTTCGATTTATATTTAGCTCAGGTTTGCTAGGAGTTAGCAAGAGGTAGTACGACAAGTCAAAGTTGGTTGGCGAGTTGGAGATAAGAAATGAAGGAGCGTATGGCGTTGCGCAACTGGCTTATCTTCTTCAGTTCACAACCAAACCACTTGCGCGTCGACGTAGAAAATTCCTGAGTGATACCAGCCTTCAGTTTCATTTTTAGCACATTCCTCCACCGATTTCAGCTGACCACAATCAATAACACACTCTTAAAAATTATTCACAAAGATTAAAAATAATTCATGAATTTCAAATTAATTTTCACACTTATTTTTTCTTATTTTTATTATAGAAATGTTCTCATTTCATGGAGTCGAGTGGCCGCTTTTGAAGTCGAAAAACCCACTCTGGTCTTGAATGCTGATGAAGATAGTCGACCTCTGGCACAAAAGTTTCCGGCGCAGCTGGCCCGGCTTCCTTGGGTCCAAACTTTGAAAGCACATGGATCATAGTTTTTTTTTCATGACATAATTATAAATCAGGAAAATCTAGTTGTATGGCGGTGGGCAACCAACTTATCTTGAGAGCAAAACCACCCACAAGGGATCCATGAACAAGCGGCCTTGTCTATTCCACCATGCATTACTAGGGAAATACTTATAGGTAGAACATCAATAATAGCGTTGGAAAATATGCAGCGCTGCTGCTAATTAGCAGTAGCGTTGGGTTTCGACAATGCTACAAGTGATGCCTTAGCAGTAGTGGTCTCTCAGTGTGTAGTGGCATGACCTGGTCCTTCCCTTTTTGGTACCTGATGCCAAAGGGGGAGGACATTATCTTAGCATTCGACTTGTTACCCTTAATGTATGGATGCTAGAGTATGCCGAACTATTATGACATATATGGATGATATGTTATCATGTAATGCTACTTATGGATGATGTGTTATCATGTAATGCTGAACTATTATGATGTGTTATCATGCTATTTTATTGATCCATATGATGATGTGTTATCATGCTATTTTATTGATCCATATGATATCTTTGATGCACTCATTATCAAGTAAGGGGGAGCTCCCGACCATAATTATTTTACCATGCATATAATCAGGGGGAGCTCCATAGCAAATCTCTCCTAAGCTACATATGTCTACTTTACTTTTTGAGAGCTATAATTATGTTGTCATTAACTACCAAAAAGGGGGAGATTGAAAGTGCAATCATGTTATTGATCCATTGAAAGAAGTTATTTTCCCTAGATTTGGAGTCCCTAGATACTTAATGATTGATGATGGTTCACACTTTATTCATGGTGCTTTCCGTAAATTGCTTGCTAAGTATGATGTTAATCATAGAATTGCATCTCCTTGTCATTCTCACTCTAGTGGGCAAGTAGAATTGAGCAACACAAAAATTAAATTGATCTTGCAAAAGACCGTTAATAGATCTAGAAAGAATTGGTCTAAGAAACTTGATGATGCATTATGGGCTTATAGAACCGCTTACAAAAACCCTATGGGTGTGTCTCCTTATAAAATGGTTTATGGTAAGGCATGTCACTTACCTCCAGAGCTGGAACATAACGCTTATTGGGAATTAAAGAGCTTAACTATGATTTCAAACTTGCTGGTGAAAACAGGTTATTTGACATCAGCTCACTTGATGAATGAAAAACACAGGCTTATGAGAATGCCAAGTTGTTTAAAGAAAGCATTAAGAGATGGCATGGTAGAAGGATACAAAAGCGTGAATTCAATGTAGGTGATCATGTCTTTCTATACAACTCTCGTTTAAGATTTTTTGCAGGAAAACTTCTCTCTAAATATGAAGGGCCTTACATTATCGAGCAACTATATCGTTCCAGTGCCATCAAGATCAACAACGCCGAAGGAAAAAAATCTGAAAGTGGTGCATGGACAAAGAATCAAACATTATATCTCAGGTAGTCCCATAAATGTTGAAACTAATATTATCAATACCATAGCTCCGGAAGAGTACATTAGGGAGACCTATCAGAACGTCTCGGACTCCGAAAAGGAATAGGTACGTTCTACGGTAAGCAAACTGACTCCAAAACATTTCCAATGGCATTTTTATCAGTTTTGGAATATAAAAAAATAGAAAAATTTAAAGCAGTCCGAAGCGTGCACGAGGAGGCGACAAGCCAGGAGGGCGCGACCGACCCCCCTAGGCGCGCCCTGCAGGCTTGTGGCCACCATGTGCACCATCCAGACTCTGTTTTCTTGTGGAATACTCTTTCGGGTCGACAAAAAATCATTATATAATCTCCCGAGGGTTTTGACCTTTGTATCTCGACAATATCTCCTGTTTTTGTTTTGAGTTGTTTCTGCAACAGATTCAGAGAAATATGTCTTTGCAAGAGTCTATTGGGGAGAACCGTGCCTTTCACCACTTCCGGCAGGTCATGGAGGAAAAGGTGGAAGCTGACTTGAAAAGCATAGATGCTATGGAGGAAGACCAAGAAGTTACCTCTCATTTGCAACCTGAAGCCATGATGGAAGAACTTCAAAGGTCAGGAATTCCGAATTTGGTTGCCCTCCCAATGCCAAATTTCTTACTTATGAAAATATGAAAAAGAGTGTTGCTTTACCCCCGCAGCAATGGAACATCCATGGGTTATGGGAGCTTTAACCATCAGCGGAAAGCTTCGCAAGGAAATAATGGATCTCAGACGGCTAAATAATAACCTTGAGGAGGAGAATCGCATCCCGAGGGGCATCATCGCCAAGCATATAACACCACCACCTCCGAAGAGAGACAACTGAACACATGGGTATGGGCACTCCCCATGGCTTGTGCCAAGCTTGGGGGAGGTGCCCCGGTATCGTATCACCATCACACCTTTTACTTTCTTCGTTTTTGATCGTTCAATCCTTTTGGTTATATCTTAATCTAGTAGAATAAAGTTTTAGTGTGATCTAGTTTTGACTTTTTTTTCTTTTATGTTCCCCGTATGTAAGCAAGTCCGAGAGTTATATAATAAAGAGTAGTTCTGAGGTGAGGGCTTTTCTTGCTTGCTATGATCTAGAGAAAAAGAAATAGAAAGAAGTATAGAATAAAAGCAAAAGAGCATACATAATGATCTTATGGGGAGTGATGACTTCACATATAAAAAGTATGTCGATTGAAATTTTTTGTGAGTTGATAAACAAAGCTATTGGTCATTGTTGCAATTATAAGGAAGTAATAAAGGAAGAGAGGTTCATATATAAATCTATTATCTTAGACATCTTTTGTGATTGTGAGAACTCATTAAAATATCATATGCTAAAAGATTGATGTTGGACAAGGAAGACAACATAATGAGTTATGTTTGCTTATTTCCGAATAGAAGTTATATGGTTGTAGATCCTTCAACATGTGTCGCTTGCTTCCACCTCATATTAGCCAGAAACTCCCGCACCAAGTAGAGATACTACTTGTGCATCCAAAAATCTTTAACCCATTGTTGCCTTGAGAGTCCACCATACCTACCTATGGATTGAGTAAGATCCTTCAAGTAAGTTGTCATCGGTGCAAGCAATAAAAAATGCTCATTATATATGCGTGGTTTATTAGTGCGAGGAAAATAAAATTTATACGAACTTGTGATATAGAAGAAATAAAAGTGGCATACTGCATAATAAAGTTCTTTATCACAAGGGGCAATATAAAGTGACGATCTTTTGCATTAAGGGATTGCACATCCAACTATAAAAGCGCATGACAACCTCTGCTTCCCTCTGCGAAGGGCCTATCTGTTACCTTTACTTTCTAGTACTTACCTTTATGTAAGAGTCGTGGTGATCTTCACCATTTCCTTTATTTCGCCTTTACCTTTTGGCAAGCGTCATGTGTTGGGGAGTGATCTAGACATATATATCCACTCGGATGTGGGTGATCATGAGTTATTATTGTTGACATTACCCTTGAGGTAAATAGTTGGGAGGCAAAACTATAAGCCCCTATCTTTCTCTGTGTCTGATTGAAGCTTTGACCTCATAGGTACCGCGTGAGTGTTAGCAATTATGAAAGACCATAAGATGACTGAGTATGTGGATTTGCTTTACAAGCTCTTACATTGACTCTTTCCTACGTTGAGATAAATTGGAATTGCTTCAATGACTGAAATCATAGTTTGTTAGTTCTCAATAGAGTTCTTGATTCATATTTTGCCTTGTGAACGAATTGTTACTCTAGTATAAGATATTCTATGTCTATATGTGTTGATGTCCTAAAGATAACTATGATGTCTTTATGTCCGTATTTTATTTTATCAACACCTCTATCTCTAAACATGTGGGCATATTTATCGATCTCGGCTTTCGCTTGAGGACAAACGAGGTCTAAGCTTCGGGGAGTTGGTACGTCCATTTGTCATCATGCTTTTATATACATATTTATTGCATTATGGGTTGTTAATACGCATTAGGGTACAATACTTATCCCTTTTCTCTCTTATTTTACAAGGTTTACATAAAGAGGGAGAATGCCGGCAGCTGGAATTCTGGACTTGAAAAGGAGCAAATCAGAGGGACCTATTCTGCACAGCTCCAAAAGTCCTGAAAAATTACGGAGAATTGTTTTGGAATATATAAAAATAATGGGTGAAAGAAATACCATAGGGGACCCACCAGGAGGCCACAAGCCAGGGGCGCGGCCTGATAACCCACAAGTATAGGGGATCAATTGTAGCCTTTATCGATAAGTAAGAGTGTCGAACCCAATGAGGAGCTAAAGGTAGGACAAATATTCCCTCAAGTTCTATCGACCACCGATACAACTCTACGCACACTTTACGTTCGCTTTACGTAGAACAAGTATGAAAATAGAAATACTTTGTAGGAGTGATAGGATAGGCTTGCAAGAAAGTAAAGAACACGTAAATAAAACTAGGGGCTGGTTAGAAAAAGAAACAACTACGAGTGTCTAACGAGTGTGGAAAAGTGGTGGTAGGAGTTGCGGAATTGTCCCTAAGCAATTGACTACGTTACTAGATCGATAGTAAGTATCATGTGGGAGAGGCCTCTGCTAGCATGTCATCCCTTACCTGGAATTATATGAACTTATGATTGGAACTATTAGCAAGCGTCCACAACTACTAACGTTCATTAAGGTAGAACCCAACCATAGCAATAAGATATATTGGTCCCCCTTCAATCCCATATGCATCAATTTCTATGCTAGGTTTGAAGCTTCTGCCACTCTAGCCTGCCAATACATAGTCCTATCAACATACAACTAACCCTATGGTCTGATCCACGCGCGTGATCATATGATGGGCACCAAAGGACAACAACATAACCACAAGCAAATTAAACCAATCATAGCAATTCATCAATCACCGATAGAACAACGATAATCTACTCAGACATCATAGGATAGCAACACATCATTGGATAATAATACGCAGCATAAAGCACCATGTTCAAGTAGAGGGTACAACGCGTTGAGGGAGAGTGAACCGCTGAATATAGATGGGGGAAGATGATGGAGAAGTTGGTGAAGATGACGAAGGTGTTGGTGTAGATTGCCGTCACACGATGATGTCCCGGGCGGTGTTCCGGCGCCGCCGGGAGAGAGGGGAAGAGAGCCCCCCTCCTTCTTCTTCCTTGACCTCCTCCCTAGATGGGAGAAGGGTTTCCCCTCTGGTCCATGGTCTCCATGGCGGCGGAGGGGCGACAGCCCCTCCGAGATTGGATCTCTCTCTCTCTCTCTGTGTGTCCTTCTGTTTCTGCGCTCCTAGATTTTGCGTTTTACCGTTTATTAAATTCCCGGAGATCCGTAACTCCGATTGGGCTGAAATTTTCACACGATTTTCTTCCGGACATTTGCTTTCCTGCGGCGAAAGAAGGGCTCCAACCGCCTTAAGGAGTGGCCACAAGCCTGCTAGCCGCCATCGTACCTCCTGGTGGCGGCTACAGGGCTTGTGGGCCCTCCGTGCGTCGCCTCGCGTTGATTCTTCTTCCCAAAAATCATAAATATTCAAAAAAAATATCCGTAAGTTTTTATTACGTTTGGACTTCGTTTGATATGGATATTCTGCGAAACAAAAAACATGCAACAAACAGGAACTGGCACTGGGCATTGGATCAATATGTTAGTCCCAAAAATAGTATAAAAAGTTGACAAAAGTATATGAAAATTGTAGAATATTGGCATGAAACAATCAAAAATTATAGATACGACGAAGACGTATCAGTATCCCCAAGCTTAATTATTGCTCGTCCTCGAGTAGGTAAATGATAAAAAAGATAATTTTTGATGTGGAATGCTACCTAGCATAATCTTGATCATATAATCTAATCATGGTATGAATACTAAAACACGAGTGATTCGAAGCAATAGTCTATCATTTGGCATAAAGACAATAATATTTCAAGCATACTAACAAAGCAATCATGTCTTCTCCAAATATCATGGCCAAAGAAAGTTATCCCTACAAAATCATATAGTCTGGCTATGCTCCATCTTCCCCACACAACGTATTTAAATCATGCACAACTTCGGTTTTAGCCAAGCAATTGTTTCATACTTTAGTGTTCTCAAACTTTTTCAACTTTCACGCAATACATGAGCGTGAGCCATGGACATAGCACTATAGGTGGAATAGAATATGGTGGTTGTGGAGAAGACAAAAAAGGAGGAGATAGTCTCACATCAACTAGGTGTATCAATGGGCTATGGAGATGCCCATCAATAGATATCAATGTGAGTGAGTAGGGATTGCCACACGACGGATGCACTAGAGCTTATAAGTGTATGAAAGCTCACAAAAGAAACTAGTGGGTGTGCACCCAACTTGCTTGCTCACGAAGACCTAGGGAAATTTTAAGGAAGCTCATCATTGGAATATACAAGCCAAGTTATATAATGAAAATTTCCCACTAGTACATGGAAGTGACAACATAGGAGACTCTCTGTCATGAAGATCATAGTGTTATTTGAAGCACAAGCGTGGAAAGAGGATAGTAGCAATTGTCCCTTCTCTCTTTTCTCTCATTTTTTTGTGGGCTCTTTGGCCTCTTTTTTTATTTTTTTCATTTTTTTCATTTTGGTGGGCATCTTTGGCCTCTTTTTTGTAAATGGGCTTCGCTGGCCTTTTTTATTTCTCACATGGGACAATGCTCTATTAATAATGATCATCACACTTACAACTCAATACTTAGAGCAATGATGACTCTATATGAAATGCCTTCGATAGTGTACCGTGATAATGATCTAGCATAGCAATGACATAAAAAACGGACAAGCCATGGAAACATCATGCTAGCTATCTTACGATCATGCAATGGCAATATGGAAGTGGTGGCACATGTCATGATACGGAACGTGGTAGTTTCATGGCAATATATCTCAGAATGGCTATGAAAATGCCATAATAGGTAGGTATGGTGGCTTTTTTGAGGGAGGCTATATGGTGGGTGTAATGCACCAACAAAAGTTGCGCGGTACTAGAGAGGCTAGCAATGGTGGAAGGGTGAGAGTGCGTATAATCCATGGACTCAACATTAGTCATAAAGAACTCACATACTTATTGCAAAAGTATATTAGTCATCGAAACAAGGTACTACACGCATGCTCTTAGGGGAAAGGTTGGTAGGAGTTAACCATCGCGCGATCCCGACCTCCACACAAAGGATGACAATCAATAAATATATCATGCTCCGACTTCATCACATAACGGTTCACCATACGTGCATGCTACGGGAATCACAAACCTTAACACAAGTATTTCTACGAATACACAATTACTCACTAGCATGACTCCAATATCACATATTCATGTCGTAAAACTGTTGCAAGGAATCAAACATATCATATTCAGTGATCTACAAGTTTTATGTAGGATTTTATGACTAACCATGTGAATGGCCAACTCCTGTTAACTCTCTAAAAAGGTATAAGTGAAGCATGAGAGTTTAATTCTTTCTACAAAATATATGCCCAGCTCTAACAAATATAAGTGAAGCAAAAGAGCATTCTACAAATGGCGGTTTTCTATGTGTAGGGAAACAGGCAATCCAAACTTCAAAAGATATAAGTGAAGCACAAGAAGCATTCTATAAATCCAAGCAAGGACTATCTAAAAGAAAAAGGAAAAATAAACACAAAAGACGCTCCAAGCATTTGCACATATCATGTGACGAATTAAAATATAGCTCCGAGTAAAATTACCGATAGATTGTAGACGAAAGAGGGGATGCCTTCCGGGGCATCCCCAAGCTTAGACGCTTAAGTCTTCCTTGAATATTACCTTGGGTGCGTCGGGCATCCCCAAGCTTAGGCTCTTGCCTCTCCTTATTCCTTCATCCATCGTGCTCTCATCCAAAACTTGAAAACTTCAATCACACAAAACTCAACAAAACTTCGTGAGATCCGTTAGTATAATAAAATAAATCACCACTTCAAGTACTATTGTGAACTCATTCTAAATTCATATTAGCATTATATCTACTGTAATCCAACTTCACCATGGTTCATACCTCCCGATACTACCCATAGATTCATCAAAATAAGAGAACAATGCATAGAGAACATAATCTGTCAAAACAGAACAGTCTGTAGCAATCTGTATATTCCATATACTTTTGATATCTCAAAAAATCTGAACAATTACGAACGTCTGGAAAATTTGCATATCAATCAGCAGAAAAAAGAATCAACTCAAAATATCTTCCAGAATAAAAATGAAAATTAATTTCGTAAGCAGAAAGTTTCTGTCTTTTCTCAGCGTGATCAAACAACTATCACCCAAACTAATCGTAAAGGCTTTGCTTGGCACATTATTTTTAAAAACACAAAGGAATTGTACAAGGGGATAATTATTTTTGTGAGAAACTTCCATGAAAAATTCTACATTGTTTCCATGAGCGTGAACACAAGTGTTCAAGGTCGACCCTCACTTCCACAATGCATCACCTTTCAATCACTTCTCTTTTTGAAAGAGTTTTAAGTTCCCCTCTATATTTTTTTTGTTTTTAAACTAAATAAAAGCAATCAACAGAAATAAATGACTCTCTAAAACTTCCGGGTTGTCTCCCAGGCAGCGCTTTCTTTAAAGCCATTAA
This sequence comes from Hordeum vulgare subsp. vulgare, assembly GCF_904849725.1. NCBI lineage: Eukaryota > Viridiplantae > Streptophyta > Magnoliopsida > Poales > Poaceae > Hordeum > Hordeum vulgare. The sequence continues at coordinate 607,012,282 of NC_058519.1, read as the reverse complement.
GCTAGGCATAAAGTGCTCAAGTAATGGATCCACCCGGATCCCAAGGTATATCAAAGTCAATTTTAATTAGCAATGGTTTCAAATTTAGTAGTGAGCACAAGGTATCATATATCAAGCAAGGACGAAGTCTAACTCTTTTCCTATGCATTGACATGTCATAAAAGAACAATTCATGCACATCAAGTAAAGGCCAATACATAGCATAAGCAGTTTTTTGCAATTTTATCGTATTGGAAACATAGAGAGGTGGAGATGTAGTTCCTCTCTCATAATAACTGCAAGTAGAAGCAGCAAGCACATGCATATTATATTCATCAAAATCATCATGTGTAACATAAGGAACTATAGCTAGCTCATCTTCATAAGCATCATTCATATTGGTATCATGGCCACAAGCGTAGCAAGCATCAAGTTCATCAAAAAGGGATATTTCAAACGAATCCAAGGGATCATAGCAATCATCATAGCATTCATCCTTCGGTAAGAACGAAGGGAAATTAAGCAATGTATGAGTTGAAGGGTTACTCTCATTAGAAGGTGGACACAGGTAGCTAGTCCGTTCTTCCTCCTTTTGTTCTTCGCTCTCCTCGTCATCTTTTTCATCTAATGAGCTCACAATTTCAGCATTTTCTTCTTCCATAGTTTCCTGCAAAATAATAGCCTCTTCTTGGACAGCATAGGATTTCTCCTTAAATCGTTCAATATGGGCATTATATTCATAATTAGTATAACAATAACGAAGCATAGCCAAATTTTCAGATCGGTAAGGAGCATCATCATTATCATCATACCTTTTAAACAGAGCCTCAATTTCATAAGCACCCATAAAAGCAACAAACTCTTCTATTTGATCCACATCATAGTAATCATATATACCATTAGCATAATAAGCCAAGGTTCTATGATCATTAAACTCACAAGAAAAGGGAAGGTGTGGAGCCTTCATCCTAGAGCAACAAGTAACACCATGTCTCTTGCATAGTTCCCAAGCATACCATTTCAACAAATGGATTTGATCCCATAAAAGTTTCCCTTTTTGAGTCAAGCGATAATCCCTAAAGTATTCACGTTGATCCAACGTGTATCCCATTATATAATTGAATGGGGCTTTCTCAGGATTATTAAAGAAGTATATAATATTTTCCACGTAACGAGCATCGAGGGTTTTAGGAGGTTCCCCATCTCCATGAGTAGCAAGTACACCTAATTTTTTTGGTATTTCGTGTTCCATATCCATAACTAAACATAGAGAACAACTTAGAACAGCAAATAAATCTACTTAGTGATAAAGCAAACAAGCACACACGAGGATATTCACCCCACGCTATTGTTCCCCGGCAATGGCGCCAGAAAAAGGTCTTGATAACCCAAAAGTATAGGGGATCAATTGCAACCTTTCTCGATAAGTAAGAGTGTCGAACCCAACGAGGAGCTAAAGGTAGGACAAATATTCCCTCAAGTTCTATCGACCACCGATACAACTCTACGCACACTTTACGTTCGCTTTACCTAGAACAAGTATGAAACTAGAAGTACTTTGTAGGAGTGATAGGATAGGCTTGCAAGAAAGTAAAGAACACGTAAATAAAACTAGGGGCTGGTTAGAAAAAGAAACAACTACGAGTGTCTAACGAGTGTGGAAAATTGGTGGTAGGAGTTGCGGAATTGTCCCTAAGCAATTGACTACGTTACTAGATCGATAGTAAGTATCATATGGGAGAGGCCTCTGCTAGCATGTCATCCCTTACTTGGAATTATATGCACTTATGATTGGAACTATTAGCAAGCGTCCGCAACTACTAACGTTCATTAAGGTAGAACCCAACCATAGCAATAAGATATATTGGTCCCCCTAATCCCATATGCATCAATTTCTATGCTAGGTTTCAAGCTTCAGCTACTCTAGCCTGTCAATACATAGTCCTATCAACATACAACTAACCCTATGGTCTGATCCACGCATGCGATCATATGATGGGCACCAAAGGACAACAACATAACCACAAGCAAATTAAACCAATCATAGCAATTCATCAATCACCGATAGGACAACGATAATCTACTCAGACATCATAGGATAGCAACACATCATTGGATAATAATATGTAGCATAAAGCACCATGTTCAAGTAGAGGGTATAACGCGTTGAGGGAGAGTGAACCGCTGAATATAGTTGGGGGAAGATGATGGAGATGTTGGTGAAGATGACGAAGGTGTTGGTGTAGATCGCCGTCACACGATGATGTCCCGGGCGGTGTTCCGGCGCCGCCGGGAGAGAGGCGGAGAGAGCCCCCCTCATTCTTCTTCTTCCATGACCTCCTCCCTAGATGGGAGAAGGGTTTCCCTTTGGTCCATGGTCTCCATGGCGGCGGAGGGGCGACAGCCCCTCCGAGATTGGATCTCTCTCTCTCTGTGTCCTTCTGTTTTTGCGCTCCTAGATTTTGCGTTTTACCATTTCTTAAATTCCCGGAGATCCGTAACTCCGATTGGGCTGAAATTTTAACACGATTTTCTTCCGGACATTATATTTCTTGTGGCGAAAGAAGGGCTCCAACCTCCTTAAGGAGTGGCCACAAGCCAGCCAGTCGCCATCGTACCTCCTGGTGGCGGCTACAGGGCTTGTGGGCCCTCCATGCATCGCCTCGCGTTGATTCTTCTTCTCAAAAATCATAAATATTCCAAAACAAATCCCCGTAAGTTTTTGTTACGTTTGGACTTCGTTTGGTATGGATATTCCGCGAAACAAAAAACATGCAACAAACAGGAACTGGCACTGGGCACTAGATCAATATGTTAGTCCCAAAAATAGTATAAAAAGTTGCCAAAAGTATATGAAAGTTGTAAAATATTGGCATGAAACAATCAAAAATTAAAGATACAACGGAGACGTATCACGACCTACCCCCCTCGTCGCGCCCTACAGGCTTGTGGGCCCCCTGGAGGCCTCTAGTGCCCATCTTCTGTTATATGAAGGATTTTGACCTGGAAAAATTCAAGAGAGAGCTTTTGGGACGCAATGCCGCCGTCTCGAGGTGGAACTTCAACATAAAAAATCTAGAGCTCCGACAGAGCTATTCCGCCGAGGATACTTCCCTCTCAGAGGGGGAAATCGAAGCCATCGTCATCACCAACGATCCTCTTATCGAGAGGGGGTCAATATCCATCAACATATTCATCAGCACCATCTCCTCTCCAAACCCTACTTCATCTCTTGCATCTGATCTTTGTCTCTAAACCTCAGATTGGTACATGTGGGTTGCTAGTAGTGTTGATTACTCCTTGTAGTTGATGCTAGTTGATTTATTTGATGGAAGATCATATGTTCAGATCCTTAATTATTATTAATACTCCTCTAATTATGAACATGAATACGCTTTGTGAGTAGTTACGTTTGTTCCTGGGGACATGGGATAAGTCTTGTTATAAGTAATCATGTGAATTTGATATCCGTTCGATATTTTGATAAGATATATGTTGTCTCTCCTCTAGTGGTGTCATGTGAACGTCGACTACATGACACTTCACCATTATTTGGGCCTAGAGGAAGGCATTGTGAAGTAATAAGTAGATGATGAGTTGCTAGATTGACAGAAGCTTAAACCCTAGTTTATGCGTTGCTTCGTAAGGGACTGATTTGGATCCATAGGTTTAATGTTATGGTTAGATTTATCTTAATTCTTCTTTCATAGTTGCGGATGCTTGCAAGAGAGGTTAATCATAAGTGGGATGTTTGTCCAAGTAAGGGCATCACCCAAGCACTGGTCCACCCACATATCAAATTATCAAAGTAATGAACGTGAATCATATGAGCGTGATGAAAACTAGCTTGACATAAATTCCCATGTGTCCTCGGGAGTGCTTTTATTTATATAAGAGTTTGTCCAGGCTTGTCCTTTGCTACAAAAAGGATTGGGCCACTTTGCTGCATCATTGTTACATTATTACTTGCTACCCGTTACAAATTACCTTATCACAAAACTATCTGTTACCGATAATTTCAGTGCTTGCAGAGAATACTTTACTGAAACCGCTTGTCATTTCCTTCTGCTCCTCGTTGGGTTCGACACTCTTACTTATGGAAAGGACTACGATAGATCGCCTACACTTGTGGGTCATCAGATCTCTCTTGGGATATAGGTGAGTAAAAAGTTGTGCATTTCAAGAACGGGAATATGTGTGTCTGTGATATGAACGGATTTGTGCGAGTGACATGCCCCCTGAGTTGCTTATGTTTTGCCGAAATGTCGATTTATTTCCATTTCGGCGAATTTCGAGCAAACTCGATATGTCCTATTTTTAGGCAAGGTCAAGCAAAATTTTTGTATGACTTTGATGCATGCATGCATTTTGTTTATAATCTTTTTGCTTGTTATACCGTGCAGTCAGTCAAGAAGGTGCGTGGAAGGAAGATGGAGCGATACTTGCAATCCACGGTGCTGGACATGTATGCAAATAACCAGACTGGGATTAGATGTTCGTGTACAAGATGCAAAGGAGGAGTCATTTCGGACCCCTTTGATCGTGGCATTTTGAAGGCGCGCCTGCTCGTGAAAGGTTTCATCGATGGCTGTACTCGGCGAATAAGTGAAGATGATGATGAGGACGCCCACATGGCAAGCAATAACGACATGGGGTTAGACGAAGAGATGACCGATCGACATGAATACGATGGCGTCAGACATGGTGGAAGGGAAGAGTCCGGACACGGCGGCGGAGAAGATTTCGGACACGGCAAAGAAGAGTCCAAACATGGCGGAGAAGAGGCGGCGGACACGCCGCAGTCTTCGATGCTACTAAGTTCAGTCGTGGAGGACCCCCATGTTTGAGACCTGCTTCGCAAGAGTCCGAACATGGCGGAGAAGAGGCGGCGGACACGCCGCAGTCTTCGATGCTACTAAGTTCAGTCGTGGAGGACCCCCATGTTTGAGACCTGCTTCGCAAGAGTATGAATAGCAACAGAGCTGCTTCTAGAGAGGAGGCCAAGCTGGCACAACTGAAAGTAGACTCGAAGACTACATTGTATGACGGTTGCGATCCTTAGGTGACCCTTTTGAGTTTCACGCTCGAACTTCTAGAGATGAATTCAAAAACAAATGGACAGACACACAAGGCTTGATGAGCATTTGAAGTATCTACACAATAAAGTTCTTCCCGCGGGAAACCTGTGTCCTACTAGTGTTGAGGAGGACAAGAAAATCGTTTACCCTCTTGATCCGTCGCACATTAGATACCACACATGCATCAACGATTGCATCATTTATCGGAAGGAGCACGCGGTACCCGAGACGCTGTAGTTGTACCCTTGGTGATGATGCCCGTGACGTAGCTTGTCAGGGCGATGTGACTGGAGTTGACCCGCCGGCTAGCGGGGAGCAGTCAAGTTGGAGGTGGGAGAGGCATCGCCCAAACCTGGCCAAACGGGCCGGCCCGGCACGGCCCGTTGTAATTGGGTCTGGCACGGCACGGCCCGCCCAGGCACATTTATTAGTCGGGCCGTGCCGTGTCAGCCCGTGGGCTACGCCTTCAGGCCCAGACACGGCTCGGTTATTAAACGGACCGGCATGTTGGCCCGATTAGCACGCTGGGCCGCATATTTTTAGCCTCATGGACTCATTTTTAAGCCTATTGGGCTATATGTTATATATATATATATTTAAAAAACTAAATATATATATAAAAAATAAACAATCCGTGCCGTCCCGGCCCGCGTGTCCAGCCTCCAAGCCCAGGCATGACCCGAGACGTACTTCGTGCCGGGCCGGGCCCGTATCGTATCAGGCACGCGGACTACCGGGCCGGCAGGCCCGATTTACCCGACCCGTTTGGCCAGATCTGACATCGCCCCAGCTGGCTCGACCGCGCAGCCAGCCGCAGCCGACCCTGTGGAACCGACCGTCGTGTATATGTTTTCAAAGGGGCTGAAGGAGTCCTTACTTTTGACCTACCCGGTCTTAAATATTTAGCACATTAAATGCTCAAATGAAATAATAAGCTACGGATTGTTTGCTTGCATTATCTGTGTGAGTGCATCAGAGAGGTCATTGTGTGCCGGAAGCATCGCTCTGTGAGTGGCCACTGCACGAAAGCCCATGATTGCACGTATGGTTGCAGAAAGCACTGTGCTCAGCTGTTCCTAACGTCTTTTCCCATACATGTTCCCTCCTGGACCTGAAAATTGGAGTAATAGCATGGTACATTTGTTATCCATGTTTTTCTTTAAGTTCCTCTGGTCGCCTTTTCTACTTCTGAGTTGATTACCGTTTTCTTCATGAAACTGCGTTAAAGATTGCAAAAAACAATAAGTTATTGTCAGTTATTTGTTTTTTATAAGTTAGTTTCAGATTTTAAATTGCAGCTGGCCAACAGCCACCGCTCCTTCAGCAGCAACAACATCCACACCACTTAGCACCCAAGGTGAGTAGTATCACCAAAAAGAACAATGGCAACCTTCATTTTTATTTCTTTAATTAGGTCTTGAAGTTGAAGTTATTTTCAAACATGTGTACTAACAAGGAGCTACTTGCAGGTGCTCCTCTTAGTCCTCTAGGTCCCGGTTCTCAAAGCTTTGATATAGATATAGATGATTTCGTGCTGGATACAGAGGATTATGGATTACTGCTGGAAACATAACCTGACTTACCTCAAGAACAGCTACCGGGAGGTCTTGGTCTGCACCACCAGGATCCTCTGCCACAGCAACCGCACATGCTGCAACAACTTGTGCCCGCGATACCGCAGCCTCTTAGAGCAACTCTAGCAGACTCTGCATAATATCGGCTCGTAAAACGTGTTTGCAGTTCGCCAAAATCCCTTTTGCAGGCCGGCGCGGCCTCGCATGGATGCAGACCCTTAAACGGACCCGTATAAAAGTATATTCGTCGAATATGCTTTTATACTGATCGGCTTTTGTGGGGTCTATTCGAACACGGCCGCGTCGCTCCGAAAACAGAAAACATTCAATTCTCACATTTGACATAAGTTCTCACAAATAAGTTCAAATTCAAACAAACATAATACAGTTTTACGCGAAAATAAAAGCCAAGTTCAATACGACAAACGCAAAAGAGGGTCTTGCATCATCTTGGTCGATCTTCACTCCGCGTCATCGATTCCATCTTAAAGTTCATCGGCATTGCCACCATATGGAGCAGAGAAGACCATTCTCCTCTTCAAGATCTCTCTCCTTGCCATATCATGCCATGTTTTGGTGAGGTCGTCAATGTCATCGCGGTTCATTGACATGATCTTGTTCTCTTCGGCGAGCAACAAAGATTCTTTGTCGATCAACTTCCACTTCTCGCACTTTTGGAGCAACTCCCAACAATGCTCTAGTTTGAAGAATTAGCCTTTCGAAGCTTCCATGTCTTTGTATCTATGTTGGGCAATCTTGTCCTACACAATGTGAACAAAGTGATGTAATCAATTCTCATGATGCAAATATGATTACACACAACTTGAACAAAGGCAAAACAAACTCACATGGTCGGATTCAACGGTCCCACTTGAAAGTGCATTGCGTACTTGCTCCAAGCAAGCTGTCCAACGGTTGCACATAGGTTTGATATTCTCCCAACGCCCTTCAAGCGACCGAAATATGCGTGGAGTCCTATTGGGATATTTTGCCATAATGCGGAAGTATTGATTTTTGATTCTTTGCCAATATCTCTTTGCGGTTTAAAATGTACCCGTGCATACATCAAGAGACACCGCACTCCATGCTTGGATCAAAGCTTGATCTTCCAAGATCGTGTAGTTCTTCGAAGGCGCATACCTTCCGGCCATTTCGTCGAACACCTCGCTTGCGGGGGGAGCGACACCGTTGAACGGCATCGTCGGGGCATCTCTTTCCGGGATGGAGTGAGAGGATGAAGGAGGAGCCTGAATCCTCTTCCTCTTGACGCCTGCAGCCTTAGTGACCTTCTCCGCCGCCGGCCGAGATCGCGCAACAGCGGTTAGCGCCCGGAGCGCGAGCCTTCGCGGCGTGGGCTGTCGGATTTCCGCCCGGCACGACCACGTTGCCCTGCCGCTTGCGGGCAGGCGCAGCGCTAGCTTGAGCGACGGCGGGGCCAACACGGCCGGCGACGAGATCCGCCCGAGGGAAAGGAGCGTGCGCGACCTCGACGGTGACGGGGGGCAGCAAGGAGGCGTCCATGGCGGTGAGGGACGGCCGCGGAGGATGCACCGGAGCGTGCGGTGGCGAGGCAATGGTGGCGGCGGGTGGGGGGAGCGGGAAAGGCCGCGCGAAAATGTCCCTCCCGCCAAATCTTGCTGCGGATAGAGGTTGAGCTCGGGTCGGCCTCCCGGCCCGTGAAACTAGAGGTTGGGGGAAAGTTTTGTCGCGCCCCGCAAAAATATTTACGGACCGGGACGGGATGCGAGGCTGATCGGGCAGGTTTTTCCACTCCGACCCACACTTTAACAGTTATTTTGTGAATCGGGACGAGATGCGGAGTCTGCTAGAGTTGCTCTTATGCCTCCACAGCAACCTCCAGAGCAACAGAACCATTCTTAAGCGACGACCTGAAAAGAAACCGACCTTATGTGGAGCCTGGTCTTACACTAATCAGCGCCACTGTTCAAGTTCTATGGATCTTTATTATAGTCTGTACTGTAGACTCTAGCTGTGGCATGCATGCATTTCTTACCACAATCTAAGATGAAAGGTGGTGCATCTCCGCTGTGCATTGCATACTTTAGGAAAACAATCTGCAAGATTTGAAGCAAGTTTTGAGCTGGTTGTGTCTTAATACCTTTCCACTACTAGTACTTTGTCAGCCAACTAGGGGCTGTTTGGAAAAGGTGTTAAATTTTGTGTGACCACTGGTATTTAGTTCAAGTTTGAGCTAAATAACCAGCAAGCACACAAAAATTACACCCATTCCAAACGGGGCATTAGTGTTTATGAGTCACCTGCCGTTATTCGTATTCTCCTTGGATTTGAGAGGATCATACTCTCAAGGCAAGGCAAGCGACCTATGCATAAAATCATTCTAATATTATGTTCGGGAAGAAAGTAACGACACAATCATGGGTACTGATTCCAGTGATTTCTGAAACAATGTAAAATCACATCTGCCTTCACTGGAACAGTAGAATGTAAAATCAGATCTGTCTGTACCGAAGCGGCTAACGACGCAATCATTCTAACCATGTTTGTTCCGTAACTGAATTTTCCAATACACCGCTTCATAAAATCGGAACCACATGTACTGAAGTGGATTGGAAGACCCAAACCGGCACTCGTCACACGAACCAAGCAACGTATGTATACAAGTAAACATGTGTAACTCAGATGTTGTGGCGTCAGTTATGCTATGGTTCTGCACTGTTTTGATGTATCCCAAGGGGGCATGTCGCATGGGTCAACCTGCGCTCATCTATATATTCAGACTCGGGGAAACTTACTGCCGCAAAAACCCATATGTTGCAACTTACCATGATGGAGTTTTAGGTCTGATTCACTATACAACTTACATGCCACATGCCACCAAGCACTAACAAAGAGTCCAATGTCGCATGATTGATGCTAACATGACACTACCAAGAGTAGGTAAAGTCTCAAGTTGATAGAACATAGCTCGAATGGAAACACAACCAACTAAATAGTGTCCTTCCAACACCATTGCAACCAAGCAACTTGAAGGAGCACATCGAGTAAGGCCCACTCAATTAGGCCACATCAGTTTGCGCTGCAAGATCCAGCTTCAGTTTCAGTCCGCAACTCCTGCATCGCAACAAGTATTCAACCAGTTAATACTCTACTTGGGTAATGTGTCACTAAGCAAATACAATAAAAATGGTGCGGCTCAAAAGACTGAAAAAACTTGCAACAGTGGAACGTAATCTCTTAACATCAAACATTGGGTCTCGCTTAAGTATAGAATTTCCCAAGAAGGTGGTGCTGTGTATGTTTTCATGTCTACTCTTTATTTTGTTCAGTCTTACCTTTATGAATGAAAAATGTGACACAAGGGCTTATGCAGATTGGAAATCAAGAGTCTAAACTCAGACCAAGTATTAATACCCTTTAGTATCACCCGAATAAGTATTATCAATACTCCTTAATTCAACTTTTACCTATATATATAATGTTGTCTTAACAGTCAATGTTTGAAAATGTGATGAAAGGCTTGTGCAGATTGGAAATCAAGAGTCTAAACTCGGACTAACATTTTTTTTATGATATCCTGGAGTTTTTCTTAGCAACACATGTACCATAAAAATGAACACGTGCATTATATGCTTGCGGTAAATACACCATCACCTCTCAGATGCAAATGCAATCATGTAACTAGCATAGAAAGATAGATGAAAGAAAGCAGCTGAAAAATGAAAGTCAGAAAATGATATCCTCCATGGTTTTGAAATGGCTATTGAAGGAACTAAGTGGTCCAAGGACAGCAGAAATCAATAAGGTCAGTTATAAAAGGTATTTCTATTATTGATAATGGAGCTTCTCTGTCAACCAACAATTTCAGGTATCATTATTATGTGTAGATGGAATTTCTACATACTAAGCCGTTGAGAGTGCTCAGTTAATATACCTGCATTTGTGGCAGACGTGAACCCAGAGGTTTCAGCAGGCCGTGACACTTGAATACCTGTGAAGAGATTCACAGTAGCCCCTTGATTAGTTCATCTGTGTTCTCTAACGATGAAGTATACTTTGTAAAAGCTGGATATTCATCTAGGTTTGAAAATGAATGCAGGTGTGGGAAAAATTTAAAATACTTAACCTGAATTTGCAACTGGTGGGTACCAACAAAGATAATTAGGCAGACCCGTGCAAGTTGGATTGCCTGAAATGTGTTTTGCAGTTAGAACTGATGGCAGGCAGCCAAAGCCAAGCAAGTGTTCAGCTAATTTACCTGCATTAATCACGGATGAAGTCTCAATGTTTTTAGCAGGGCCTGTAGTACCAAGCATGGTCTGTGAGAATGGAGTAATAAAAGCACCTGCAAATTACTTGAGTTGAGCAGTAAGAAACGACAGCAGGTAGCCAGGCATGTACATGTAACACCCAGCTTGATGGCTGTGTCGTTGTAATGCTAAATCTGTACCACAAAAATGAGCATGTACATGTAACTGACACGGTGTATCATAGAATTTGTGGTGCATACGCTTATCAACTCCCATATGCAAGTGTAATCCTGCAGCTATTATTGGGCATAAAACAAGTAGAAGAAAGAAAGCAGCTGACAAATGCAGGAGTCATAAAACTAGAAGGTTCCAAAAATTAGTTCACGAACCAAAAGATGCACAAGGAAAGCTGATATATCTACATGGCGAGTTATAAAACAAGGCAGGTAGAATAATATCATCAATGATGGAGTTTCTGTGACAAGTGACAACCAAGAATTTTAGATTTTTAGTGCATGAGTATGTGCATATGGAGCTTCTACATGGCATGAAAACGGTTGAGGGTGTTCAGTTAATTTACCCACATTTGTGGCAGATGTGTTCCAAGGGATTTTAATGGATTGTGAAACAAGAGTTAGAAATGATTCTTATAGTCCATACTCCATACATTAGTTCATCTAGTGTTCTCTAACAATGAACTACTCTAGGAAGTACTGTATGGTGTATGGTCTGTAACAAAGAGGAAGTGCAATTACTAGTAAATTAACAAGAGAGATACAACGCAATTAAAGTGAGATGAGGCATCACAAAAAACCCATATGAAAAGTGCAACTGAAGTTCAGATGGACGGAGAGATGGAAAGCTGCTCACAACTATGAATTAACTACCTTCCATTGCACTTGACTGAAGTAGGTGCCCTTGATGGAGCTCAGGAAGTCTACCATCTTTTATACAATCCTCTAATGTTTATCATGTTCACATGAGATTGTCAGCGCATAGTCAAAGTTAGTGTCAGAAACAAAGAAACAACAGATAAATTTACTATATCACTATCAAATATGTTCTTTACAAACTGGAATTTGATGGTCAGGGACTAATTCTAATTACCGATAAGATCCACCACCCGGTTCCGTCCCTCAGAGTTCAGACCTGCCATAGAAAACATTAACTACCACACATATGCAGAGGTTATGATAGTAAGGTTGCTTTCGTGCCAAGATGTTCATACCAAAAACTGGGCTAGAAGAAGGCAGGCTGCAAAAGGCAACACATATATGTGAGTGTCATGTGAAAACTAGGAGACATAGCACTGCAGAACTGAGGACCAGTTCGGTAATGAATGATGCTTGCTGCATATACGTACATACCTCCTCTTCCTGTTGAGATAGGATTTGACAATAGCAGATGTTGTTGGCCGCCAGGATGTTTCCCTCCTTTGGCGCCTTGGACGACGGGGACTAACCAATTAAACAAGACAATGCATGGGATGATGATCATATCATTTACAGGAGAACTAACTGTCGAAGCTGGTCAGAAAGAATTAAGGAGCAAGGTTGGATGAATGTATGAGTACCCGATGGGAAGCAAGTCATGCGGACTCCGTGGGCCATTCGGCAGCAGCGACCTGCGCCTCAACTCTGGGGAGTGATTCACCAAGTCATCGGCGACCAACGATGCCTTCTCTCTCACCATTTTCCAGTCCAGGGACGCCCTACATTAGACAGGATTCTTTGTTTGAGGCTCAACAACAACAAGCAGAAGAATGTCTGCCACCAAGTATATTTGAGTGAATTGCAAAAAAACCACCACATTTGAAGTCCTTATCCGGAATTGCCATCACATTTCTTGAACGCCCCAAAAATCTACCTCTTTTCTTGTTCATTTTCTCAATATACTAATATTTACCTGAACTGCGGCGAGTGGTGTATCTTGTGGAGGATGGAAGAGAGTTTGGTGTTGCCAGCGCACATGGTCGTCAGTATGCCGACGTCGTGCTTGTACACCGCGGTCGCGACGGGGGCGCCCGCTGAGCACGCGGCGGCGGCGTTCTCCACGGCCCAGAAGGTGTCGAGGAAGATGTAGAGGGTGCGGGCCTCGACGCCCCCGATGGCCGGCGGTACGAAGCGGCGGATGTAGCCGAGGGCCTTGGTCCACTGGCCGCATGCCACCAGCTGCTTCAGACGCCGGCGGCTCATGTACAAATCCGTCTCGTGGACTATCCTGCATTGCATTGCACGGCCGGGCTGCATTGGATTTAGCACGCACCTAGGAGACGTCACGGAGCAGGTAAAGAAACGGCCGGCCGGGCGGGCGCGCGGGAGAGAGCACGTACCGATCGTAGGCGGACTCGAAGCCCTGGAGGTAGAGGTAGACGATGAGCCGCCGGTTCCGGAGCCGCCTCACGAAGGGATAGTCGGCGAGCATGCCGACGCCGGGCTCCAGGGCGTCGATCCGCTCCATCGTGCCGGGATTCGCTAGAGATTGGATTCGATTTGGGGGAACGACGCCTGCTAGCAGTCGAGTAGTATATACTAGTGCTACGCAATTGCCCTGCCATTTTTCTTCCGAGGAATAGTTGGCCTGCCATTTTATTACTCTCGAACAAGTGTGTTTTTCGTCCCTATAAGTTACTTTTTTTTAACACGTCCTTATAAGTTTCCTTGTCCTGAAGATTTAGGTCCTTATTTATTTTTCGTGTACCTTTCAGTTTCACCGATTCGCCCACACAACTATTAAAACCCGGACACTTTAGTTTCTACTATTCTTTTTGTGTGGGTGGGAGGGGGGACACTAGGCGCCGGCGCGCCGTCCCAACAATTGGGACGATTGAGCTCCACCTGTCCGATGTAACGATTAAAAATCGTCAGATCTGTCCCGCCGCTTCACGAGTCAATGTCCCGAGCGTCACGGACACCGTGCCCTGAGCTTGAAGCACCACCATCGTGTCCTCGTCGTCGGTCGGCACCCTCGCCAGCCGTCCTCGACGTCAGGTCGCCGCCCTCGTCCCCGACTCTACCCATGCAACAGTTGCACCCTCTGGGTTGCAGCTCCGCGTGGCAATTGCTATAGCTTGGTGACGATGCGGCACTCTCATGCCGTCGGGCCGCAGCTTCTTGGTGTCGCTGCTCCCACCATCATCGGCATGCTGTATTGGTTGAAGCTTTTTCTCATATCACTTGAAGTTTTTTTCACGATGGTTGAACCTTTTTCACGAGTTGACACTTTTTTTCTCATGACCACTGAAGCTTTTTTTCATGGTTGAAGCTTTTCACACATCGATTGAAGCTTTTTCACACTACGATTGAAGCTTTTTCACAATACTGTTGAAGCTTTTTCTGAGCGACGAGGCAATGTGCAACGTTTTGTTTGCTGCAATGAGCAACGAGGCGATGAGGAAAGCTACAACCGGTAGCCGTTTTTACTACAACCAAGAAGATGACGAAGTGTGGCCGACGACGACTGGTTTCAAACTTGTTGCAACCGATAGTGGGAAAAGCTACCACCGGACATCACGGTGACATGAATTTTGCTACAACTGGTGTTTTTTTTCTTTCACCACGGTGACTGTTGGAAATATGCCCTAAAGGCAATAATAAAATGGTTATTATTATATTTCTTTGTTCATGATAATTTTCTATTGTTCATGCTATAATTAGATTAACCGAAAACCGTAATACATGTGTGAATACATAGGCCACACCATGTCCCCAGTGAGCCTCTAGTTGACTGGCTCGTTGATCAATAGATGGTCATGGTTTCCTGACCATGGACATTGGATGTCATGTACAACGGGGTCACATCATTAGGAGAATGATGTGATGGACAAAACCCAATCCTAAGCATAGCACAAGATCGTGTAGTTCGTCTGCTAGAGCTTTTCTAATGTCAAGTATCATTTCCTTAGACCATAAGATTGTGCAACTCACGGGTACCGTAGGAATGCTTTGAAAGTATCAAACTTCACAATGTAACTGGGTGACTATAAAGGTGCACTAAAGATATCCCCGAAAGTGTCTGTTGGGTTTGTCGTGGTAATGAACCTGATAGTAGAGGTGTAGGGTACGAATGGAGAGGGCAGAGTCCTAGCTACGGCAAGCTTGTATGCAAGATGTATGAGTTCAGGCCCCTCTCGTAGAGGTAACAACCCTATGTCTTAGTGCTCGGGAGCTCTTGCAGTATGGAATGTGTGTAACTGAATGTGGTGACGGTATACATAACCCGGATGTCTTGAATGTGGAGAGTGGATCCTTCTCGATTTTGATGTTCCAACGGGAAGAAGGGGCAATAGAGCTGGTCGTGGGGGTTTAGCTAGCAAAGCAGGTTTTGGGAGAGGTAGAGGAGAAGCGGGAGATCTGAGTCCGGAGGACGAGCATGACATGGATCTGGATGTTGCTGGGGATACCAATGCAACTGCTTTGGTGCCTTCGATTCGTAAACATCTGATAGGCCAGGATGGTAAAATCATTGCCCCTGGTGCGCTTTCCGTAGGAGGTCCGGGGGTTTCTTCTCCATTACCACCTGGATATATGTCAAAACAAGTTAATCTCCTAGAAAACAATAATAGTGCGAAGGTTTTGGATAATAGTAAGCTTAGTACCTCGCAGAAAATCCATGACCCAAAGAGGATGAGAGCTACGATCTCTGAGAGCAGCACCGCTAATGATATATTGGCGACTCCCCTAGAGGGTGTTCGCTGGGAGCAATTAAAATCATTTGCTAGAACTGTCGTGGCATGGCCAGTGTCATGGCAGAAAGAGCGCTTCTGGACGTCCAAAAGTAGTGGGGGTGGATGTCATATTTCTGTCCGAGACGAATCTGAACACAACTAAGGCAGAAAAACTCTGGAAAATGTTAAAGATGGACAGCATGGAGGTGCAGGAAAGCAACACGGCGATTGGTGGCTTACTGTTGTATTGGCGAACACCGGTGGCGACACAGCTGAGAGACAAGGACAAGAACTTTATAAATGTTATAGTTGGGGATGGCACATATGAGGCTTGGAGGTTTACAGGGTTTTATGGTGAACCGAAACAGTAAGACAAGCATCGGTCGTGGTCATATCTGCGTGATCTGCATGAGCGAATAAAACTCCCTTGGATGGCAGCAGGGGATTTTAATGAGATTGTATACTCCCATCACAAGGAGGGTGCTGCAGCTAGATCGATACACATGATACAAAATTTTAGAGATACACTTGTTGATTGTGAGATGGAAGATATGGGGTGCAGCGGTGACCTATACATTTGGAGAAGGAGGAGGCTGAGAGAGCACCTGGATAGAGCGGTTTGTAATGGTCAATTCCATGGGCTCTTCCCTAACGTGAAAGTCACTAATGCTACACTTACAAAATCTGATCATCGGCCGATTTTTATTGATACGGAGGGAGATACACAGGGGGATCATTAACGAACCGACCAGAAATGCTTCGAATCCACGTGGCTACAAGAGGAGAACGTAATGCAAATAGTGTCTGATGCTTGATACGTCTCCATCGTATCTACTTTTCCAAACTCTTTTGCACTTGTTTTGGACTCTAATTTGCATGATTTGAATGGAACTAACCTCGACTCACGCTGTTTTCAGCAGAATTGCCTTGGTGTTATTTTTGTGCAGAAATCAAAGTTCTCCAAACATCGTGAAAATTTACGGGGAGCAGTTTTGGAAAATAAGAAAAATATCTGCGCCAAGTTCCACCTCAGGGGGTGGGCCAGTGGGCCACAAGCCCTGGCTCCGCCACCACCCCCTCGTGGCGGTGGGCAGGCTTGTGGGGCCCACACGGCTCTGCCGCCCCAATTCCAGCTCTATAAGATCCCTTTCGTCCTAGAAAAAATAAAAGAGAAGTTTTCGCCGTGTTTACGATACGGAGGCGCTGCCACCACTTGTTCTTCATCTGGAGGGCAGATCTGGAGTCTGTCTTGGGCTCCGGAGAGGGGAAATCGTCGCCATCGTCATCATCAACCTTCTTCCCTCTCCAATTCCATGAAGCTCTTCGTCGTTCGTGAGTAATCTATTCGTAGGCTCGCTGGGCGGTGATGAGTAGGATGAGATCTATCATGTAATCGAGTTAGTTTTGATGGGAATTGATCCCTAGTATCCACTATGTTCTGAGATTGATGTTGCTACTACTTTGCCATGCTTAATGCTTGTCACTAGGGCCCGAGTGCCATGATTTCAGATCTGAAATTATTATGTTGTCACCAATATATGTGTGTTTTAGATCCGATCTTGCAAGTTGTAGTTACCTACTATGTGTTATGATCAGGCAAACCCGGAGTGACAATAACCGGAACCACTCCCGGTGATGACCATAGTTTGAGGAGTTCATGTGTTCACCAAGTGCTAATGCGTTGGTCCGGTTCTTTATTAAAAGGAGAACCTTAATATCCCGTAGTTTCCTTTTGGACCCCGCTGCCACGGGAGGGATGGACAATAGATGTCATGCAAGTTCTTTTCCCTAAGCGCGTATGACGACACACGGAATGCATGCCTACGTCACATTGACGAACGAGAGCTAGCCACATATCTCTCCGTGTTATAGCTGTTGCATGATGAATATCATCCAAACAAATCACCGACCCATTGCCTACGAGTTTGTCCTACTGTTGCTACTGTTGTTACTTGTATTGCTCTGTAGTTGCTGCTACTACTGTTGCTACTGCTGTTACTTGTTTTGCTCTGCTATTGTTGCTACTACTGTCGCTTGCTACTGTTGCTACTTGCTACTGCTGTCACTATTGTTGTTCATTGCCGCTGCTATTGCTCGTTACACTGCTGCTACCTGCTACAATTTTGGTTCGCTGGTCGTTGACGGGAACTGACAATTTCCGTCGGCGAGGCAACTTGGCGCCATTGATACAATCGTTAGGAATAGTCTGCTGTAAACATATCGTTTCTGACACCGTTGTTATCATATTACTTTGTTGTTACTACTTTGCTTGCAGATACTAATCTTTCAGGTGTGGTTGAATCTAACAATTTCAGCTGCTAATACTCGAGAGTATTCTCTCACCTCCTGCCTGGCGTACCAACAAATTTGGGTCGAATACTCTACCCTCGAAAACTGCTGCGAACCCACGCGTTGGTGGGCTGTCAACAACATTCTTCTAGTTTCATTGTTGGGGAGTGCTAGTAGCATTCTTCTGGTGCCGTTGCAAGGGAAGGTTTGTTGTCATCAGCATTCGTCTAGCCATCGTCAGAGATTGCAATCAGCATTTTTCTGGCGCCGTTGCCGGGGAGGTATTGCTATATTCTCTGAGTCACTTGGGATTTATATCTGCTGATCACTATGAAGAATTTGAAGGATTCGAAGACCAAAGTCTTGCCCTCAACTACAAGGGGAGGTAAGGAATTGCCATCTAGTTGTACACTTGATTCACCTTCAGTTATGAGTAAGTTTGCGACATCACCTCCTGCTAGAAATCTTGATATGTCGCATGTGCTTGATGATGCTTATGATGCTACTGCTAGAGATACTATGCATGATGATACTATGCTTGATACTATGCCTGATACTGCTAGAGATGCTATGCTTGATACTGCTTTGCCTGATGATGCTAGAGATGCTATTTTGCCTGATGATGCTATGCTTGATACTACTAGAGATACTCCTTTGCCTGATGTTCCACTAGGAGTGTTCCTTGATGCTCATATTGCCAGAGTTACTGCCAATGCTTGTGATGCTTCTGATACTACCGATACTATTGAGATAGAACCTGATTTTGCTCCTGCTAGATCTAGCTCTCCTAGATATGAATTGCTTGATATACCTGAGGGTTACGTTATGGAGGGAGAGATAGCTGAGGATTTTCTTGCGTGTAAGGATGCCTATGACGCTGAGAAATTACTTCTCAAGTGGAAAGAGAAATCTCGGGAAGCTAGGATGAAAAATGACCCGAAGTTTGCCACTTCGCCTATCTTTGTCACCTATAAGGATTATGAATTCTCTGTCGACCCTGAGATAATCTCTCTAGTCCAATCTGATCCTTTTCACGGTTATGAGTCTGAGACGGTCATAGCCCATCTTGCCAAACTATCCGAAATAGCCAACCTTTTCACTAATGAGGAGAAGATCCGCCACTACTATATCCTTAAGATGTTTCCTTTCTCTCTAAAGGATGACGCTAAAGTCTGGTTCACCTCTCTTGCTCCTGGATGTGTGCGTAGTCCCCAGGAGATAGTCTATTACTTCTGTGAGAAATATTTCCCTGCCCATAAGAAGCAAGTTGCCTTGCAGGAAATATACAACTTTGCTCAACTCAAAGAAGAGAGTCTTCCACAAGCTTGGGGGAGGCTCGTCCACCTACAGAATGCTTTGCTTGATCACCCTCTTAAGAAGAACGAGATACTTGATATCCTCTATAGCGGACTTACCGATGCCTCTAGAGACCACCTAGATAGTTGTGCTGGTTGTGTTTTTAGGGAACGAACTGTAGAACAAGCTGAGACCCTACTGAATAACCTCTTGATAAACGATAATGCTTGGACTATTCCTGAACCACCTCCTAAGCCAACTCCTAAGAAAAGAGGTATTATATTCCTCAGTCCCGAAGATATGCAAGAAGCCAAGAAATCTATGCAAGAGAAAGGCATTAGATCTGAAGATGTCAAAAATCTACCACCTATCGAAGAGATCCATGGTCTCAATAACCCAATACAGGTAGTGGAAGTGAATTCTTTGCGTAGGTTTGATGAGAGTGATATTACTTTTGATAAACCTGCTAGCCTGTGCTTTGTTAAATTTGACAACTTTGTTGCCAAACAACAGAGTTTCAATGATTATGTTAGCAGACATTTGGAACAAAGTACTCGTATGCTTAGCCATTTAAGTGCTTGTGTAGACAGAAATGTCAATGATCTGAAGCTTCTGAGTAAACATACCTCTATGATTACTACTCGGGTAGAACAAGTACTTAAAGCTCAGAATGACTTGCTCAATGAATTAAATGACAACTCTGTCAGAGTCATTACTAGAGGAGGCAAAATGACTCAGGAACCTTTGTATCGTGAAGGTCATCCTAAGAGAATTGATCAAGATTCTCAAGGAATCAATGCTGATACACCCAGTCATCCTAAGAAGAGGAAGAAGGATGATAGAAGCCTACACGCTAGTTCACCAAATACTGTCACACCTGAAGAACCTAATGATATTTCTGCGCCTGATGTAGAAACACAATCTGGTGATGAACATGAACCTGGTGACAACGTGGACAGCGATGTTCATAATAATGCTCAACCTAGCAATGATGAGGATGTGGAGATTGAACCTACGGTTAATCCTCATAATCCACAACCTAAGAGATACAACAAGAATGACTTCACTGCTAGGAAGCATGGTAAAGAAGGAGAGCCATGGGTTCAGAGACCTATGCCCTTTCCTCCTAAGCCATCCAAGAAAAAGGATGATGAGGATTTTGAGCGCTTCGTTGAGATGATAAGACCCGTCTTTCTGCAGATGCGGTTAACTGATATGCTCAAGATGTCTCTGTATGCCAAGTACATGAAAGATATCATGACTAAT
The DNA here is from genome assembly GCF_904849725.1 of Hordeum vulgare subsp. vulgare. Lineage (NCBI taxonomy): Eukaryota > Viridiplantae > Streptophyta > Magnoliopsida > Poales > Poaceae > Hordeum > Hordeum vulgare. Next base: position 606,991,905 of record NC_058519.1, on the reverse strand, counting down.
AAATGGAAGATACCAGATCTTGAGATCTCCACCATGCTTGCCAATTACACTTTTAAAGGTGGAACTCCTAAGAAACTTGGTGATCCCGGAGTGCCCACTATACCTTGCTCAATTAAAGGAAACTACGTAAGAACTGCCTTATGTGACCTTGGAGCCGGTGTTAGTGTTATGTCGCTTTCTCTTTATCGTACACTTGAATTGCATAAGTTGACACCCACTGAAATTTCTCTGCAAATGGCCGACAAATCAACTGTTTTCCCTATCGGCATTTGCGAGGATGTGCCTGTTGTGGTTGCTAACACCACTATCTTAACACACTTTGTTATTTTGGATATTCCCGAGGACGATGCCATGGATGTCATCCTCGGAAGACCCTTTTTAAACACTACAGGGGTTGTTATAGATTGCAACAAAGGCAATGTCACTTTCCATGTCAACGGTAATGAGCACACAATGCACTTTCCGAAGAAACGATATCCAGTACATTGCATCAATGCTATCGAAAAGACTTCATCGATTCTCATTGGGAGCTTTGAATGCCCTATTCCTCGTGTCAAGATGAAGTATGATTTGCTTGTTGGGGAGATACATATCCCCATTGAGGTGACTTAGTGGCTATTCGAAAATTCTCCGTTCTCTCTTGCGATTCGAGAAGGTTTTGTCATAAGGACTTGATCAATCCCATTGACGGATCTCTTTCGATGACCATGAAACGGATGAATCAAGGAGTCACATACCTCTGTTTTAAGCTTTATTTTTCTGTTGCTTAGAAGAAAAATGATAAAATTAGTTTAGTTTTTCCTGTTTTCTGTTTTAGCGTCCCGGAGAAAAATACCTCGAAAATAAAAGTTCTCCGATGGTCTTGAAATTTTAGTATGATTTTTTTTAGAATTTTTTAAAATTTCTAGGCCTGAGAGCTGGCCTGGAGGCCTGACCAGTGGGCCACAAGCCCCCCCACCGCCACCTACCCCCCTGGTGGCGGGGTGCAAGCTTGTGGGGCCCACAGGCACCCCCTCCACTCATTCCAGCTCCCAGCCTCTTCTTCCACCTCCAGAAAAATTGTTTCGCAGCTCAAACCCGTGTTCTTGCTCATTTGGCTGTGATTTTCGATCTCCTTACTTAAAGCACCATTCTCCGAACCGTTTTAGGGAAATTACTCCTTGGTAAGTGACTCCTCCATTGGTCCAATTAGTTTTTGCTCTAGTGCTTTATCCTTCGCGTATTCTTGCTACCTTGGTGACCCTGTTCTTGAGCTATAAATGTTGATTTTAGCCGGTCCCAAGTAGTTTTAGCGCGTGATACGATCTCTAGGCACTAGTAGGAGTAGTTGCTACAAGTTGGGTTAATCTTCATTCACTTTTCTTTCGAAGTCTCTAAAAATTCAGAATTTCTCAGAGCTAGAAAAGGGAAAAGGTGAGGAGGTTCTTGAGAGGCTCTTCAAGCCGTAACCCCAAGGAGGATGAGAAGAATCACCCCAAGTATGTAGTCCCTCGAGTCACAAAAGTTCGAGCGTGCGAGTGGCCAAGCGATGAATTTTTGGGCGCCGCCAGACTTTATGAAGACTTTTATTACTTGGTGGAGAACGCAGGTCTTACTGCGTTCGTTGAAGATAAGTGCCCACAATACCTCCTCCTCAACAATATTTTCGTTCAAAGCTTCAACTTTTATCCAAGGAAGAATCCTCCCATGGTTGAGTTCATGATTTACGATGTTCCCCAGTGCATGACGCTGCAGGACTTTTGCAATGTATGAAAGTTACCTTATGTTGGGGATATCCATGACCCTCGTCCACGGGACTTGGAGGATTTCATTGGTTCTATTGCTGTTGGAGAGGAGAGAGGAGTGTCTCGCACTAGAATTGCTAGCATACATTTTCCCGTGCTTCGGTACTTCTCACTATTTGTGGGAAAATGTTTGATTGGCCGTGGGGAGGCTAGATCACTTAGTTCTCCAGACCTTGCGGTTTTGCGCGAAGGCCTTTATAACGATAAGACTTATAGCCTGGGCGCTATAGTAGCTCAACGGTTGAACCTGAACTGTTCTAAAGGTGTTGCCTATGGAGGTATCTATGCTACCCATCTTGCCAGACACTTTGAGATACCCATTAGACTAGGAGAGGAAGGAGAGATGCTTCTCCCTAAGAGATGTCTGGATTATGACAGCATGGTTCGCCAGGATTTTCTGGATAGAGATGCTAGTAGACGGATGATTTATAACCTGGTGTTTAGTCAGGGTACTCGAGAGACTATTACTTTGCCTGCTCCTTCTTTGTTTGATCTTCATGCAAGCAGGTACACTATTATACCTGCGGACATCTACGCATATTGGGGCTTGGCCCAACCACGGGCGCCCGTGCCCAAGCCGCCAGTCGAGTACCAGACGCCAGTTTATCAGTGGGAGCCAGAGGAGCTCACACAGCAGTGGCATCCACCATCTGCTCTGGAGTATCCTGGAGTTGGTTATTTCCCACCTTGGGAGTAGACCAAGGTAGGCCAAAAGCCTAAGCTTGGGGGAGTACGTGTTCTCACTGACTTTACATTCATGCTTATGCTTCACTTTGTTAGTCGGTGTTTACACTTTGCCACTGTATTATCCATGCTAGTTTCTTTTCATTTTCTTGTTTTCTTGTTTTATGTCCTTTTGAGAAAACCCAAAAAGATTTTTCTTTCTTCTTTTGCTTGTTGGGAGCTTTCTCGTGTAAATAGTTTTCTTTTTATTTGTGTCAAGGTAGAAGATATTGGTTACAATGTTTATTGGTTCTTGCATGCTTACCTGTTTATCTTTCAAAGATCCATATTATTTTGTCTTCTCCTTTGTGTTTGCCTGCAGATTCAGCTTAGTCCAATGCGCTTATTATCATTTTCATCGTTCGATCGTGCAAATGAAAGGCAACAATGATGATATATGATGAAGTGAGTGAGACTGAAAAGCTGGTATGAACTCTATCTATTTTGTTTTTGTAAATATGACTAGCTAGTCGACCCAGATTTAGCTTTGTTGTGAGAGAACCATGTTTGCAATGACAACTTAGAGATCATAGTTTCTGATGCCATGCTTGTTTAGCTGAGAGCTTATAATGGTTTGTCTTGAATGCCAACATAGATTTTGAGATGACTATGATGTAGTATGATAGGATGGTATTCTCCTTTGAATGTTTCAAGTGGCTTGACTTGGCGCATGTTAATGCATGTAGTTGAAACAAAGTCAACATAGCCTCTATGATGTTCGTGTTCACGGTGATTTATATCCTATTCATGCTTGCATTTAATGTTAGTCAAACTCATTGCATCTTGATGACTGTTGTCGCTCTCTAATTGGTCGCTTCCCAGTCTTTTGCTAGCCTTCACTTGTACTAAGCAGAATACTGCTTGTGCATCCACTTCCATATACCCAAAAGTTTTTCCATGAGAGTCCACCATACCTACCTATTTGCGGTATCTACCTGCCGTTCCAAGTAAATTTGCATGTGCCATTCTCTAAACCTTCAAGAAATAATCTGTTTTGCTTGCCCGAACCGCTCATGTGGTGACAGAGGGCTGTTGGTATCTTCCATGCTAGGAGTGTTATCCTCGACATGTGTTTATTCACAGTCATTCACGAGAAAGGGGCCGATAATTGGAATGCCCAGTTCCACGCTTAAATCGAAAACATAACTGTAAAACAAGACTCCCCCCAGATTGATGTTAGTATGGACGGTACCCGAGGATTCGGCTAGCCGTGGAGTGTGATTGATTCGTGGTGGGGGAGTTGGAACTTTACTTTTCTGTTTGGGAACCTCCTATAGCATGAGTAGCATGGAAGATATTGAGAACTCTTAGTCATTGCGTTGACAATGAAAGCATGCCACCAAAAAATATTATCTCTGTTTTCAAAGCTTGAGCTCTGACACCTCTGCAAATCAATGCTTCCCTCTGCGAAAGGCCTGTCTATTTATTTTCCTGTTGAGTCATGCTCCTCTTATATAAGCACCAATTAGAGAGCACCTCTGTCATTTTTATGCTTTGCTTTTGATTGATATTGAGTATGACTATGACTGGATCTTCGTTGCTATGAATTACAATGTTTAGTCAGCCCTTGATCTTTGAAAGTGCTCTGCATTTATGTTTTGCGGTCTCAGAAAGAGCTAGCGAGATACCACCTATTCATATTGCTTCATGCTTGTTTTGATTGAAGTGTTGGTATTTGAAACTCATTATTATTTGCTCGTTAGCTGATTATGCCATTGATATTAGTTTACCGTGAGACCTTTGTGTCATTTGCTTATGTGGTTAACTTGTGATCTTGTTGAAATTCTCGTTATGAGTTAGACAAAGTTGCAACAACAAGATCAAACAGAGTTTGTCAAAGTTTTTCTTTCTCTCTCAGTTTGTCAAGTAAGTTGCTTGAGGACAAGCAAGGTTTTAAGCTTGGGGGAGTTGATACGTCTCCATCGTATCTACTTTTCCAAACTCTTTTGCCCTTGTTTTGGACTCTAATTTGCATGATTTGAATGGAACTAACCTGGACTGACACTGTTTTCAGCAGAATTGCCTTGGTGTTATTTTTGTGCAGAAATCAAAGTTCTCCAAACGTCCTAAAAATTTACGAGGAGCAGTTTTGGAAAATAAGAAAAATATCTACGCCAAGTTCCACCTCAGGGGGTGCGCCAGTGGGCTACAAGCCCTGGTTCCGCCACCACCCCCCTCGTGGCGGTGGACAGGCTTGTGGGGCCCACATGGCTCTGCCGCCCCCAATTGCAGCTGTTGGAGCATATATCTCCATATGTGGTTTTGGTAATTGATGACAATTCCTATGGACTAATGGTTGCCTTAAGTTATATTTATAGGATTTGTCCATAGGCACTTCTTGAAGTCCATCTGTTGGGTTCAAGGAGTTTATATGATGACCAAGATGTTATTCAAGGTATTATCCAAAGAATGGTCATAGAAACACTAGGTTGATCAAGATCTCAGACAAAGAGTAAATCAAGATGATCAACACACAAAGCGTATAAGATGTAGCGAGAGGGATCAAGTGATCCCATGGTATGGTAAGCATTGTCCATTACGTGTTTGTGTACTAACCCATGGTCTTTGTGAGACTCCTGTGTGGGGGTTAGGTGTGCTTTCATTGGGCTTGCGTAAAAAGGAAGATCTCATACAACCCATGAATGATGACGTCAAGTGGTGATCGTCATCAAGATTGTGGTGTGCAAGTTCAAGTGGATCAGCACGAATATATCATTGAAACATAAGCTAACAAGGATGTTGATAAGGACAACCTCATGTGCTAACAAGGACAAGATCAAGATAAGCATTCCTGAGCACTACATGCTTGATTCTTGTGGATGTTCACATGGTGGACAAATAAAGATGAATACATAAGCTAGGCTTTCCGCATTGTGTATGGGAAAGCTACTTGAAGACTTCATCATGTCTTGCTTTCAACTTGAGCCAAGAAGGAACAACAACATCAAGCTCAGGTGAAAGGGCTAACTCAAAGGTATCAGTTCCTTTGACGTTAGTTGTGTGGAGTGATGATCAGCGAATAAAAGTATACACTCAAGTATGGATCATCAGTACTCTTTTATGATTCTTGAGTCCTTAGGGATCCTGCACTATTAAGAGGGGATCACAGGTTTTGCGATGAACTTGCTCAAACTACATCATCACTTTCTGCTCAGACCACATCTCCACTGCTTTGTTGTTATCTGAAAACAGAACCAGTGCCTCGGACATCCGGCTTTCTCCGGACGTCCGAGGACCGGACGACCGACTAGTTCGGAAATCTGGAATCCTATACCAGAGAAATCAGAGCCATATAACTCGGACTTCCGGCTTCCTCCGCACGTCCGAGGCCCGAATGTCCAGCCAAGACCCAGAAATCCGGAAGCCTGCACCACTAGAAGTTGAGTTCTATATCTCGGAAATCCGGCTCCCTCCGGACGTCCGAGCGCCGGACGTCCGACACCCGTCGGAAATCCGGAACCTACCACCAGTAGAAGTTGAGCTGTATAACTCGGATTTCTGGTCCTCTCCGGACGTCCGGTGGCTGATAAATTCAACATAGGTTCAGTCGTATCTTCAGGCCTCGGACGACCGACCCCTGTCGGACGTCCGGTCGCTGTTTAATTCAAAATAGTTTCAGTCGTATCTACAGGCCTCGGACGACCGACCCCTGTCGGACGTCCGACCCCTCGCAGACGCCCGGACTTCCGACAACTGTCGGACGTCCGGACCCTGTGTGACTTAAAGTGTCCCCAACGGCTCTTTTTCTCTCCCCTCTATAAATACCCCCCTCCCACTTCGTGAGAGGGTTGCCCAACACAGCCTTATCCTCATAAGAACACATTTCCACCTCACACACTTTGCTCACTCCAAATCTTAGATCCCAAGAGCATTTGTGAGCCCCTTTGAGAGTTGTTCCAATCAAAAGATAGATCGTCTCCATCTCCTTCTCTCAACCCAAGCTATTTGTGATTTGAGCAAGTTTTGAGCATTCCCCGTGATCTTGTTACTCTTGGCGGTTGGAGACTCCTAGGCGGTAGGAGTTCTTCGGAGAGGAATCAATCCGTGTGATTTCCCCCGGAAAAGTTTGTGAGGGTTTGGAAGCCACCTCAAAGGCTTACCACTAGTGGTTGAGAAACGCCTTCGTGGTGTTATCTCAAAGGGAGAATAGGGTGAGCCTTCGTGGCGTTAGTGTGCCTTCGTGGTAACATCCACCTCTCTAACGGTGACTAGCTTCCCTCCAAGGAAGTGAACATCGGGATACATCTTCGTCTCAGTGACCTTGGTTATCCTTAACCCTAACTCCTTACTTGTGGTTTACTTCTGTTACTTGAGCATACATACATTGCATATTGTTTGTGCTCATTATATTGTGTTGGCTATTTCTTGTACAAGATTAATCATTCAAGCATACCCTCTATATCCACACGTACATACTTGCAGCCCTTGATATATCGTGTGATATAGTGTGATCTAGTATCTTGTGTTGTTCACCTACTTGTCGTGTGATATAGCTCAAGTAAGTTTGTGTAACTTACTTGTGCTTGTTAGTAACTGCATTGTGTCCATCTTGGTAGATCGTGTTGTTGATACACGTTGCAGTGCCTAGTGCATTTAGGATTTGTGCTTGACAAGTACCCTCTTAGTTTATTTCCGCATTAGGTTCAAGCCAAATCTGAAGAGTTTTTAAATAGCCTATTCACCCCCCCCTCTAGGCGTCATCGAGGTCTTTTCAGCAGCTCTATAGGATCTCTTTTGTCACAGAAAAATAAAAAGAGAAGTTGTCGCCGCGTTTACGATATGGAGGCGCCGCCACGACCTGTTCTTCATCTGGAGGGCTGATTTGGAGTCCGTCTTGGGCTCCGGAGAGGGGAAATCGTCGCCATCGTCATCATCAACCTTCTTCCCTCTCCAATTCCACGAAGCTCTTCGTCGTTCGTGAGTAATCTATTCGTAGGCTCACTGGGCGGTGATGAGTAGGATGAGATCTATCATGCAATTGAGTTAGTTTTGATGGGGATTGATCCCTAGTATCCACTATGTTCTGAGATTGATGTTGCTACTACTTTGCCATGCTTAATGCTTGTCATTAGGGCCCGAGTGCCATGATTTCAGATCTGAAATTATTATGTTTTGACCAATATATGTGTGTTTTAGATCCGATCTTGCAAGTTGTAGTTACCTACTATGTGTTATGATCCGGCAACCCCGGAGTGACAATAACCGGAACCACTCCCGGTGATGACCATAGTTTGAGGAGTTCATGTGTTCACCAAGTGCTAATGCGTTGGTCTGGTTCTTTATTAAAAGGTGAACCTTAATATCCCGTAGTTTCCTTTTGGTCCCCGCTGCCACGGGAGGGATGGACAATAGATGGCATGCAAGTTCTTTTTCCTAAGCACGTATGACGACACACAGAATGCATGCCTACATCACATTGACGAACGGGAGCTAGCCATATATCTCTCCGTGTTATAGCTGTTGCATGAGGAATATCATCCAAACAAATCACCGACCCATTGCAGACTATACTCTAGTTTCATCGAATACTCTACCCTCGAAAACTGCTGCGAACCCACGCGCTGGTGGGCTGTCAACAACATTCTTCTAGTTTCATTGTTGGGGAGTGCTAGTAGCATTCTTCTGGTACCGTTGCAAGGGAAGGTTTGTTGTCATCAGCATTCGTCTAGCCATCGCCAGAGATTGCAATCAATGCTTGGGAGCGAACCAATCCGATGGCGCCCATTGCAGAGCGCACTGCATGCGTTCATGCAACAATGCATGAGTGGGATCGTTCGATATTGAAGGCGCTCCGTAGGCACTTAAAGGAACTAAAGGGAGAGTTGGAAGCGCTGCAGTCGGGCCCTCTCAGTGACGAGGCAGGAGACAGGCAGCAGATCTTGCTAATGGAGATATAAGAAAATTTGGAGAAGAAATTTAGTGGATACCACATAGTCGTGTTAGTGAGCTAAAATTTGGGGATCGAAATACCAATTTACTTCATAAGTTTGCATCATCTAGGAAGAAAAGAAACTAGATGAAGCAGTTGCTTGATTATTCATGTGTCTGGAGAGAGGACAATGAAGCTATGAGTAGTTTGGTTACAGAGTATTTCCAGCATCATCTACCAACGATGAATGTTATAAATTAAGTTAAAAGGCATGTTAGAGACTATATGAATGATGCACTCATGGCGCCTTATACAAAGGAGGAGGTTAGGGAAGCTTTATTCAGTATTGGAGATTTGAAAGCATCGGGACCGAATGGCTTGCATGCTATCTTTTATACAAAGTTTTGGCATCTGATCGGAGGAGATTTATCAAAGGAGATCCTTGCAGCCATTAATTCATGTATGATCCCGGAAGGTTGGATTACTACCACTATTGTGTTGCTCCCCAAGTGGAAAACCCAGAAAAGACCACCCAATTCAGACCTATAAGTTATGCAATGTGATTTATAAGGTGATCTCAAAAATGCTTGCGGCACGCCTAAAGGTGTTTCTTCCATATATAATCAGTGAGACCCAAAGTGCTTTTGTGCCAGTGCGTATAATAACTGATAATGTAATAGTTGCGTATGAGTGCTTACATACGATGAAGAAGAGAAAGAAGGGCAAATTTGGAACATGTGCAATCAAACTAGATATGCATAAGGCTTACGACAGAGTTGAATGGGTATTTCTGGAGGCCATGCTTACCAAACTGGAATTTCATGCTGAGTGGATTCAAATGGTAATGTCTTGCATGAGATCGGTCGAGCATAAAGTCCGTTTCGACTCAAATGAAATTATGTCTTTCTTACCAACGAGGGGCTTGAGACAGGGGGGTCTTCTCTCCCCGTATTTGTTCCTCTTGTGTGCTGAAGGACTGTCAAGCTTTATCGCTCATGCGGAAGAGGCTAGTAACTTGAATGTTGTGCAGGTGTGTAGAGATTATCCAACGATCTCTCATGTACACTTTGTTGATGACTCTCTTCTTATCATGAGGGTTGATGCTCATAATGCAAACATCTTGCATGGGATTCTAGACGAGTATTATGCATCCTCAGGTCAAATGGTGAGTGAACCGAAATGCTCTACATTTTTCTGTCCTAACACAAATGTGGAGGTGAAGGCTGAAATATGTCAAACTCTTAATATCATGACACAGTCTATTTCAGATAAATATTTGGGTCTTCCAGCCATGATAGGGGTGGACCGTGTGGACTGCTTTAAACAGATTATAGAAAGAATACAACCAACGGTAAATGATTGGAAGGAGAGGACTCTCTCATTTGGAGGTAAAGAAGCTTTGCTGAAAGCGGTGGCCCAGGCCATCCCAACATGTGCGATGAGTGTATTTAAATTCTTGAAGAAAATATGTAAGGGGATCACTGATGCAATGTCATAGTATTGGAGGGGTGATGAGGACAACCAACAAAGGATGCATTGGTTTGCATGGTGGAAAATGTGTGTACCAAAGGAGAGAGGAGGAATGGGTTTCCGAGACATTCATAGTTTTAACTTGGCAATGCAAACAAAGCAGTGTTGGAGGCTGATTGAAATTTTTGGATTCCTATGTGCTCGAGTCCTAAGAGCCAAGTACTACCCTACAGGAGATATTCTCAACTATCAACTAAAGAGGGGGTCGTCCTATGTGTGGCAGAGCATCTCGGTTGGATTCCAAACTTTTAAGAAGGGTTGTATCTGGAGGGTAGGCAATGGAGAAAATATAAATATATGGGGTGATTGATGGACCCCGAACAGTGCATCTAAGAAAATCTTAACAGTACGAGGGAACCAAGTACTTACCAAAGTGAATGAGTTGATTGATCCAATCATGGTAGAATGGGATGAGGCACTAATTCGGGGAACTTCTAACCCATAGATGTTGGACGTATACCGCAAATCCCATTATATCAGGTAAATACACATGATTATGTTGCTTGGCATCTCACAAAGAGTGGCATTTTTTCTGTACGCTCTGCCTATTATAAACAGTGAGAAGCAAAATATGATACAGAGGATGGTTTCCTGGCTCTCTACTCCACATCACCCCATCCAGTTTGGAAGAAGCTATGGAGTCTGAAAGTTCTAGCGAAAGTAAAAAAAATCATCTGGAGATGTTTGCATAATGTAGTCCCATGCCGGAGTATCCTAATCAATTGCCATGTGGGAAGTCTGTCCTAATGTCCATACTGCACAGATGGAGCGGAGGATTTACTCCATATGATGTTCCAATGTGCAAGATCACAAGCAGTGTGGGAAGTGCTGGGGATTGCTGTTCATATCAACTTTGCTTCTGTAACTGATCGTGCAGGTTCAGTGGTCCTAGAATTCATTCTTTGTGATGAGTCCTATCGATGCCAATACTCTAGAGTGATCGAGCTACCAGAGCTCATTTCCACATGTTGCTGGTTCCTATGGTGGGAACGAAGACAATATGTGCGAGGGGAAGTGATACTATCTTCAAAACGAACGGCGATGGCGTTGGTTGCTCTAACGATCAACTATGTGCGCAGAGCACAAGCAAAAAACCACACCCAAGACCAATACATGAACGGCATACTTGGCAGGTCAGCTAGTCCTAAATGTTGATGCTTCATTCATAGGAGATTATACAGGGTCTTGTGGTGATGTCATCATGATCGTCGGGGATCTTTTATGTTGGCGCCCACGACAAGATTATAACATGTTGCAGATGTGTTCTCGGCAGAAGCGGCAGCTCTGCTTGAAGTCCTGAAGCTAGCAAGAGATATAGGATGTCAAAACTTGATGGTAAGATCGGATAATATTACCGTGGTGAATGCAATCCGGCAGAATGAAGGCTATTCTATGGTAGCAGCGTCAATCTTTGATGAATATCGTAGTTTCTTAGAAGATTGCGGGAAGTTTACTGTTGAGCATTGTATTAGGGAGTCAAATTCGGTAGCTCAAGAGCTGGCTAGATGGGGTCGTGCTAATAATCCATCTCGTTGGGTTGATGACCCGCCTGATTTTATTGTAATTCAGTTGGCTGACGATGTATCTATCCTTTGATTGATAAAGTAAGCTTTCCCGTAAAACTAATAATATAAATAGATGAAATATCCTTAATGAAAGAATTTAATAATATACATAATGCATTTCACATACTTTCAATGAATGTTGCCTTGTGTTATCAAATATTGATTCCTTTTTATAGTTTTTTCTTTAAAGATTAATTAGAGATCATGGTGATTGATTGCTTTCCATATCAAAATTACTAAATTCAACATATAAAAAACAGGTTAAGTAGATCAATGGGCTAAAAGCAGTTTAAATAAATTGGTGGGATAGAAAAAAAAATAACGACGAAGGTTTAACCAGAATAAATGCAAGGCTACAAACTCACCATGCATGGGGTACGTGTGTGCATCGATTGTGATAGTATGCCGAGCGAAAACCAACCTATTGATCTAAAGATTGAAATGGTGAGAAAGGAAACCAAAAAACAGAACATCGGAAAAAAATGCGGGCACGGGTCAGATGGGCCGACCAACTATGAGTATAGTTGATGTTTTAGTAAGACTCGGATTTGATTTGGGTATGAGTAGTGAACAGCAAAAAAAAATGTTGAATTTAGTTGAGGTTTGTCATGGTCTGATTAGAATGAGTTAGTGCATTATGTTGTTTTTAAAACATGCCGATTAGATTGTGTTAATACATGCATTAAATACGTCGGCCCAGATTGACTGTTCTTAAGGAAAATATCGTTCCTTAAGACGCTCACAAATGTACTCATTTCATTTCAAAGAATTTGTGTTAGATTTATTAAGATATGAATGTATTTAATTACGTTTTAGTATTTTGATACATTTTAGGACGGAAGGAGTGATATATACTCCCTTCGTTCCTAAATATAAGTCTTTTTAGAGGTTTCACTATTAGACTACATACGGATGTATATATACATATTTTAGAGTATACATTCAATCATTTTGTTCCGTATGTAGACCCCTAGTGAAATCTCTTAAAAGACTTATATTTAGAAATGGAGGGAGTAGGATTTATTGAAGAGTTGGTGAAAATAAAGGGAGACTACTAACTCCCAGGTGTTGGTGAACGTCGCAAGGGAAACAAAAAATTTCCTACGCGCACGAAGACCTATCATGGTGATGTCCATCTACGAGAGGGGATGAGTGATCTACGTACCCTTGTAGATCGTACAGCAGAAGCGTTAGAGAATGCGGTTGATGTAGTGGAACGTCCTCACGTCCCTCGATCCGCCCCGCGAACAATCCCGCGATCAGTCCCACGATCTAGTACCGAACGGACAGCACCTCCGCGTTCAGCACACGTACAGCTCGACGATGATCTCGGCCTTCTTGATCCAGCAAGAGAGACGGAGAGGTAGAAGAGTTCTCCGGCAGAGTGACGGCGCTCCGGAGGTTGGTGATGATCTCGTCTCAGCAGGGCTCCGCCCGAGCTCCGCCCGAGCTCCGCAGAAACGCGATCTAGAGGAAAAACTATGGAGGTATGTGGTCGGGCAACCGTGAGAAAGTCGTCTCAAATCTGCCCTAAAAGCCCCATATATATAGGAGGAGGGAGGGGGACCTTGCCTTGGGGTCCAAGGGACTCCCAAGGGGTCAGCCGAGCCAAGGGGGGGAGGACTCCCCCCCAAACCGAGTTGGACTTGGTTTGGTGGGAGGAGTCCCCCTCCCTTCTCACTTCTTCCCTCTTTTTTTTTTCTTTTCCTTTGATTTCTTTCTATTGGCGCATAGGCCCCCTTGGGGCTGTCCCACCAGCCCACTAAGGGCTGGTGTGTCTCCCCAAAGCCTATGGGCTTCCCCGGGGTGGGTTGCCCCCCCCCCCCCCCGGTGAACTCCCGGAACCCATTCGTCATTCCCGGTACATTCCCGGTAACTCCGAAAACCTTCCGGTAATCAAATGAGGTCATCCTATATATCAATCTTCGTTTCCGGACCATTCCGGAAACCCTCGTGACGTCCGTGATCTCATTCGGGACTCCGAACAACATTCGGTAACCAACCATATAACTCAAATACGCATAAAACAACGTCGAACCTTAAGTGTGCAGACCCTGCGGGTTCGAGAACTATGTAGACATGACCCGAGAGACTCCTCGGTCAATATCCAATAGCGGGACCTGGATGCCCATATTGGATCCTACATATTCTACGAAGATCTTATCGTTTGAACCTCAGTGCCAAGGATTCGTATAATCCCGTATGTCATTCCCTTTGTCCTTCGGTATGTTACTTGCCCGAGATTCGATCGTCAGTATCGGCATACCTATTTCAATCTCGTTTACCGGCAAGTTTCTTTACTCATTCCGTAATACAAGATCCCGCAACTTACACTAAGTTACATTGCTTGCAAGGCTTGTGTGTGATGTTGTATTACCGAGTGGGCCCCGAGATACCTCTCCGTCACACGGAGTGACAAATCCCAGTCTTGATCCATACTAACTCAACTAACACCTTCGGAGATACCTGTAGAGCATCTTTATAGTCACCCAGTTACGTTGCGACGTTTGATACACACAAAGCATTCCTCCGGTGTCAGTGAGTTATATGATCTCATGGTCATAGGAATAAATACTTGACACGCAGAAAACAGTAGCAACAAAATGACACGATCAACATGCTACGTCTATTAGTTTGGGTCTAGTCCATCACGTGATTCTCCCAATGACGTGATCCAGTTATCAAGTAACAACACCTTGTTCATAATCAGAAGACACTGACTATCATCGATCAACTGGCTAGCCAACTAGAGGCATGCTAGGGACGGTGTTTTGTCTATGTATCCACACATGTAAATGAGTCTTCATTCAATACAATTATAGCATGGATAATAAACTATTATCTTGATACAGGAATCATAATAATAACTATACATTTATTATTGCCTCTAGGGCATAATTCCAACACCAGGAACCAAGAATTGTATCGGATGAAGGGGGTGCTTTTCCTCTAGTACAATACTCCCTCCGTCCGGGAAAGACTACACATCTAGTATTTACAAATTGTCCAAGAAAGAGTTAATCTATAACCCCAATGCATATTGTCTTTAATCCAGTCGTTCTTAAATGACTCATTGATACGTCTCCATCGTATCTACTTTTCCAAACTCTTTTGCCCTTGTTTTGGACTCTAATTTGCATGATTTGAATGGAACTAACCTGGGCTGACGCTGTTTTCAGCAGAATTGCCTTGGTGTTATTTTTGTGCAGAAATCAAAGTTCTCCTAACGTCCTGAAAATTTAAGGGGAGCAGTTTTGGAAAATATCAAAAATATCTGCGCCAAGTTCCACCTCAGGGGGTGGGCCAGTGGGCCACAAGCCCCTGCTCCGTCACCACCCCCCTGGTGGTGGTGGGCAGGCTCGTGGGGGCCACAAGCACCTGCCGCCCCCAACTCCAGCTCTATAAGTTGTCTTTCATCCCAGAAAAAAATAAAAAAGAGAAGTTTTTGTCGCGTTTTCGATACGGAGGCGCCGCCACCACCTGTTCTTCATCTGGAGGACAGATCTGGAGTCCGTCTTGGGCTCCAGAGAGGGGAAATCGTCGCCATCGTCATCATCAACTTTCTTGTGATAGCCCGAGACCGACGCCCCAGAAGATTCCCCCTTTATTTCCGTTTCCGTCGTGTGATTAGTTTTATTTGTTGCATCATCATTTAGTTTGCATCGTCGCATGATGCATGGCATCTTGCATCGTCTGTCACGTGTGGTGTTTCGAGTGCGTGTGCTTCGAGTGCTCACCGAGTCTTAGTGCGATAGGAACTCCCCCTCTCTCCCCTCTTATTCCCTTTTTGTGGTTTGGCTAAAGACTTTAGTTTTAACCCCTATTTTTGAAAAAATAAAGATTCGTCTTCTTTTAAAGAAAAATCATTTTATTAAATGTAGGGGCAACCCTTGGGTTTTTATTTTATCTCTCCTTGTGTTTTATTTTAAAACCGTCTTATTTTCTTTTTCTCTTTTAAAGATCTTTATTTTATTCTTTAAATAGAAGGGGTTTGATTTTTATTCTTTTGTAAGAAAAGGGTTTATTTATTCCTTCAAAGGTTTTAGTTTTATTCGTTTTAAAAAATGCCAATCTATTTTTAAAGTTGGGTATATTTCTTTAAAAGAAGTAAAAGGCATTTTCTTCATTTTGTTAAAAACCTATTTTTTTTCTTTATGTTTGCTCTCTGTCTTTTTTATTTAAAGAAAAAAAACAATGAGGGAGAGAGACCCCGGGCCAAGGCCGAGCCGGCCAAGGCCCAGGCCTCCCCTCCCCATACCTAGCGAGCGAGCCAGCCCCATCTCCCGAGCACCATTCCCTCGCCCTGCGCCTCCTCGATCCCCATCTCCCCCTCGTGCTCCCAACCGCCGCGCCGCTCCTCTGGGTCGCTGCCTCCGCGCGCAGCCCCCTCCGCCTCGCGTGCCCGCCGCCTGCCGTGCCCCGCGAGCCGCCTCTCTGCTCACCCGCACGCCTCCCGTCGCCGTTCCCCGCGCAGGAGCTCGCAGCCCCTCGCCGGAGCCGGCCACCGCAGCCTCAGGCGGCCCAGCCTCGGTGCCTGCCGGCCATGGCCGCCGGCGCGACGCCGCTCCCCCGGGCCCCTGTCAGTTCCTCGAAGGCCATCGTCGCCGGAGCCGGCCCCCTGTAACTGCTGACCCTGCGCAGTTCCGCTGCCTCGCCGGAGGTCACCGCGGCACGCCGGAGCCCAGCCCCGTGCCAAGGCCCCCTGCAGGTGCCGACCCCTTCCATCCCCGCGTGCCCGCCATCGTCCAGTTGCTGCCGATGCTTGCTGTCGATGAGGCATGTCGCTGCTGCCGACCGCAGCCTGTTGCTTAAGCCCGTTGTTGTTGCTGTCGCCGCCTGTTGTTGCTAGCGTTGCCGCTTGCCTGCCATTGCTGCCTGCCGTCGCTGCCGAGTTGCTGTTGCCGCGTTGCCGTTGCCTAGTGCTGTTGCCGGCTGATGCATGTTGCTAGTTGCTGCTTGCCTTGCCATGTAATTGTTGTTTGCTTGCTGCCGCTGTTGCTGCTGCTAGACTGCTAGGTTTTCTGCTTGCGTGCTTGCCGTTGCTAGCTGTCGTGCATGCTTGCTGTAGCTAGATGTGCTAGTTGCTGTTGCTAGCATTTCTAGTTGTAGTTGTTGCTTGCCTCGCTAGCTAGCTAGTTGATGTAGATGCTATTGCTTGCTTGCGTGTAGCTGTTGCTCTTGGTGCTGCCGCTGCTAGCTAGCTTAGCTGCTGCTAAGTTTGCCTGCCGCCGCTAGGTAGATTGATGTTGCTTGCTTATGTTGCGTCGCCGCGTAGACCATCCCCGCTGTCGTGGGTCATCGACAAGATTCACGATCCGCGACGTCCTCGACGACCCCCAGAACCGTGTTCAACTCCCGACATCGAAGACCGTGAACCACGACGTCGAGCGAACGACTACCGTCGACGAGACCCGAGTACCTCGACTTCCACGACGACCACGACTTCCACGATGTCCGCTACGAACCGAACCGCTCCGATGTGCACGCTCCGAAGGTATAACGATGAGACGTGTCGTGACCGAATGCATGTGTTGTATGAGATGTAACCGCATGTTTGCGCCTATAGTTGTTTGACCGTTGCACGTTGTCCCTCTATGTTGTGCCCGACACATGGGAACCCGGAAGCGGGATCACCCATTCTTTATTTAGCGTTCCCGCACACGCTTCCTGTACGTTGGCATGATATCTCGACTAGTTATCAGGATAGGAACGTTGTCGTGGCATCGTTATCGTCTTGCCGCCATGGTTCCCTCTCGCTCGCCGTGGCGACACCTGTTTCTTTCTCTTCTTGCCTGTGTTGATGAACTTGCATGCATGACACATTCATGGCATATAAATCTTGTGTTGCACGCCTCTTGTGCCGTAGCTCCGTTCTATGTTTCGCGTGTTAATCGACTAGGATGCCATGTAGGATCACTGCTTCACCCCTTGCCATGATAAAAACAATTTAATATTGCGTGTTAAATAATCGGAGTGAATTAAATAATTAATCGTGGAGTATCGTCAATATGCAACCCGTTGCATATCGAGCTTCACTTAATGTGTCGAGTTTGCGTGAGGTGAATTGCCATGCCATCCCTTGCATCGTTGAACTGGTCATGCATCATATTAGGTTGTGCATCATGTTGTGCATCGTGTGGTGAATATCTGTGTTGATGTTTGTTTCCGGTTTGCTCCGTCTCGATAGAGTTCCGCAAGCGTGTCGGAATGTGAGGACCCGTTCGACTACGTTGGTTTGCCGACTCCACCGAGTTGTTCTTCTTCCAAGCGGGATCTCAGGCAAGATGACCATTTCCCCCAGATACCATTACTATCATTGCCATGCTAGTTTTATCATTTCTATCATTTATGTCTCGATGCCTACCACATGTTAAATATCAGCCTCTCAACAATGCCATGAATACCTTCAACCTGTTCGACCTAGCAAACCACTGATTGGCTATGTTACCGCTTGCTTATCCATGTTGTTAGTGTTGCTAGTTGCAGGTGCAGATGCTTCCACGTGATAACATGGGTTCCTTGTCATATCACCATATATAAATGCTATTTAATTTAATGCACCTATATACTTGGTAAAAGGTGGAAGGCTCGGCCTTTCTAGCCTGGTGTTTTGTTCCACCTTTGCCCCCTTAGTTTTCGGTTACCGGTCTTATGTTCCATAAATGAGCGCTCCTAACACGGTCGGGGTTGTTATGGGGACCCCCTTGATAATTCGTTTTAGATTAAAGCTTGTCTGGCAATGCCCAACTTTGGTACTACATTTGCCTAATAACTAATGAACTGCATAGGGAGTAATTAACCCGAGGAAATTTAATCAACCCCCGGGCCAGTGCTCCGCATGAATGTTGGTCCAAAACAGAGCAGCTTATTAACACTACCCGGGGCAACTCGGCGTTTGGCGTGGTAACCATCGCTCATCCGTCGTGTCCTGAGAACGAGGTACGCGACTCCTATCGGGATCGTTGACACGTCGGGCGGCCTTGCTGGATTAGTTTTACCTTTGACGAGATATCTTGTGCATCGGGATTCCGATGATGCTTTGGGTAATCTCAGAGTTGAGGTTTTCCACTAGGGAATCCGACGAGATCGCGAGCTTCGTGATTGAGGATTTCTATGCGGCTTGTGGTAATTTGTGATGGACTAGTTGGAGCACCCCTGCAGGGTTAAATCTTTTCGGAAAGCCGTGCCCGCAGTTATGTGGCAACATGGAAACTTTGTTTTACACTAGTTCTAGATAACTTGAAGTTAATTAATTAAAATATGCCAACTGTGTGCGTAACTGTGACTGTCTCTTTCGTGAGTTCCTTCTCCGATCGAGGACACGGTGGGGTTATGTCTGACGTAGGTAGGTGTTCAGGATCATTCATTTGATCATCAGTAGTTCACGTCCGTTATGCGTAGATCTGCCCCCTCTTATTTCTTGTACTCGTAATTTTAGACACCAAATATATGCTTAGCCGCTGCTACAACCTCACCACTTAACCATGCCTCACCCATTAAGCTTTGCTAGTCTTGATACCTTTGGAAATGAGATTGCTGAGTCCCATGTGGCTCACAGATTACTACAACACTAGTTGCAGGTACAGGTAAAGGTTATTTGACGCGAGCGCGTTGATTGTTCATTTGGAGTTGCTTCTTCTTCTTCTTCTTCATCATCGATCTAGGATGGGTTCCAGGCCGGCAGCGTGGGATAGCAAGGATGGACGTCGTTCTTGTTTTCTCGTTTGTTTTCGTCTATAGTCGGACCCTGCTCTTACTCTTGATGTTTATGTAATGTACTGATGTGACTCTGATGTAGCTTGTGGCGAGTGTAAGCCAATTCTATTATATATCTCTTCTTTTCAGTACATGTACTTGTAACGATATCCATTTTTGCGACATGACGAGATGCGCTTCTATCCCTGACGAGGCCTTCGTGCCAAATTGAGGATAGGGTCGCATCTTGGGCGTGACAAGTTGGTATCAGACCAGTACCGACCTAGGAGCCCCCTTGATTGTTCGAACATGGCCGAGTCGAGTCTAGTGAAAAACTATTGAGTCTAGTTATATATCGGAGAGTAGGATTCTTTTTTCTCCTCTTCTATGCTCTGGTGAGGAATCTTGACGTAATAATTTAATTCTACTCCTCTTCTCACTCAAAAAAAATTTAGGATCACATAGATATTTTTGGAATCTATATGATGCCGATGTGATGGAGTTTTGTCTTGGTGCCTCCTATCTGCTTTGAGTTTCAGGGGAGTTGAGCTCCAGGGGATTCTCGAGCACATCGTTATCATTCAGATTTCTTAGTATCTCAGAACGAAGGATGTTCGTAATTACTTCAATACTAGTAGTGGCGAGATAACCCCGATGTCCCCAGTACTGGTGTAGATTGTTCGGGAGTACTGCCATACTTTGTATCGTTGTGATCACGAGGGTCTGTTGTAGATGAAGGTCCGAGATTCTGGTTGTGTGTTGACGGATGTGATACATGTGATGGGTTAGTATAGGAGTTGTGTGATATTACTCCTTGTATCCGTGTACCAAATTGCATGACCAGATATTTCGGGAATTCTTAGGTGGGAATTCAAGTATTTACTTATAGGACGATCTTCCAACAAATTTGTGTTGCTTCGATGTCAAGTGGTGATTTCAGACCTTTCCAAGAGGTGTTCTCATATTTTTATGTGAATGCTAATCATTTTGCTTAATCAGCTGTCTTGTCAATTCTTGTTAACCGGAGTCGTCATGTTAATTCCTTTTTAACCGGTGTGCTTCTCTTCAGTGAATTCAATCCTCTTTAATTTTTGCAAGATCATTCTCTCATTTTATTCCGAAGTTCATCTCATCTGTCTCAAGTTGTGTTTGTTTTTCCCCGCCCTCCCACCCTTTTCTTCAGTGATTCAATTTTCATCCAAGAGTTTTCTCTTCTTTGTGCTTCTGCTGTCTGTTCTTTTCTCTCTTACCCGGTGATTCATTGTGAAGATTCCGAGGAGCTTCGTGTCATATTTGTTCATTCTTGTCATCCTTACCGGTGAATTTAATTCAGTTGTCCGTGTCATCATATCCTTTTCATCCTTTTAATTCTTTCCTGTGTTGGAAATTTTTATCAGTCTATCTTCTTGTTGTCGTTTCTCTCTATTCTATCCGGAGCGTTGAAGTTATCTCAGAATTCTTGTTCTCAATTCTTTTAATTATTTCAAGGTTCTCAACCTCATCTAGTTCTCTTCGTACCGGTGCAATATCAATCTTTCTAGCAATCCTTTCAATGGTGGTTTCTTTGAGTGGGCCCATAACCCACAGGTTTTCCCAGGATCTTTCCTGGCTCTTTTAATCTTTTCACGGAGATCATTAATTCTTTTCAACTATGACGTAAGTATGAATTTCATCAGTCATATCCCTTCATCAAGATCTATTTGAATTAATTCTCATATTGGCTCAACCTTTCATTCTTCTTTATTCCGGAGTGTCTCAGCAATTCTTGGTGTTGTTCTCGTCATCATTCTCAGCTTGCAATTCGAAAGAGTGTTTCTCTCAATCTTGGTCCATTCTCTTCATGATTCATCGTTTCAGCCTTCTGGCATCATCTTGAATTATTCCCAGTCGTGGGTAATCTCTTTCGTGCTATCCGGTGCTTTTCTGAGTTGTTTTCTTTCTCGATCCTCCGAAGGCCATCATTTTAGAAGAATCTTCGTTCTCAGCTTTTAGCTTTCATCCTCAATTCTTCTCCATTGTTGTCTCTTCGTTCGCCTCTCTGTTATTCCGGTGCCTTGTTCTAGTTTTCTCTCAGGTGACTCATGATCTCTTCGTTCTCATGTTTCTCCATTGATTCTTGGTTTTCCATTCAACTGTGAATTCTTACCGGTGCTTCCTTCAATTATGCCTCAAGTGGTGCTTATCTCCCTATCTCTTCAAGATTCTTTCAAGAGGAATAAGTGGTATGCTAAATCCGTTGCTTGTCATCAATTAAACTTGATGAAGGATAAGCATAACATAAATCTTATTCTTGTTCACAGTAATCTGAATTCTTCTTACGGAGTGCCTCATAATATCAATTTCTTTTTCTCAAGTGTTATTATCTTTTCTTTTCCAGAGTTCCAAGTTCTTTTAAGTATCTCTTTGTGAGGCTCCATCTAAATCTTCGCAAGGTCATAATCTTATTATTTTCTACCTTCTTATCTTTGCATCATCCTTTTGATACGGAGGCTCGTCATGATGGTTCTTCAAGGATGTGATTTTCTCAACTGTTCTTCAAGATTCCTGTTGGAATACCTCAAGTATTCTTTCTCTTCCATTTTCAGTGCATTGTTCTTCCGTTATCCTTTGAGGTGGTATTATAGCATTCTTGTTAGTGTAGGAGCCTCGAAGAGTTTTCCTTTCAAGTATGAGATAATTAAACCCACCAATTCTATGATCATGAGATATTTTCAACCCATGATTTCTTCATTGAGCTATCTTGGTTTGGACTTCACCTAAAGCTTTTCCTATGGATTGTGCTATCATGGTGCTTGTCATTAATCCCAGTTCTCAATGTATCCTTTTGGTGTAAGAAGTGTTCATATCTTGTTTCTCCCAATCAATCCTTGTTTCTGTTAGTGGATGGTTGTCACTTCATTAGTTTGAAAAGGTTTCCATAAGCCCACTACTGTCTTGTTCTTTTCGTTGTTGTTTTTCCAACAACTCCGTTCAATTCTTCTTGCAAGGATGCTTGCCAAGTTCATTGGAGTTGATAGTTGTCATTTTTTCTTCATTCTCTTCTTCTGCTTGAGCTAGTTCCTATTCTATTGTTCCGGAGGCATTGTGTTGTTGCTCTTGGGTCTATTATGTTGTTCTATCAAGATCATGGTGTTCCCTTATTCTATTTAGTTGTTTGTTATGTATATTGTCCAATTCTCTCTTCTTATCGAATTTTTTGTCCCATTTTCCTACCGAAGTGCTGCCGAAATTTTCCGTGAATTCTTGCTTCCTTCTCATATCAGTCCTCATCTCTTTGCAACCTTCAAGGATTGTTGGTTTCACTCGTTTTTCAAAGAAGCGACTAAGTTTTTACCTCTTGTTCTTTCTCACCCTCTCCCCCCTTTCATTCTTGGATCTCGGGTTGAGATCCTCTTGTAGTGTAGGAGAGTTGTGACAGCCCGAGACCGACACCCCAGAAGATTCCCCCTTTATTTCCGTTTCTGTCGTGTGATTAGTTTTATTTGTTGCATCATCATTTAGTTTGCATCGTCGCATCATGCATGGCATCTTGCATCGTCTGTCACGTCTGCTGTTTCGAGTGCGTGTGCTTCGAGTGCTCACCGAGTCTTAGTGCGATAGGAACTCCCCCTCTCTCCCCTCTTATTTCCTTTTTGTGGTTTGGCTAAAGATTTTAGTTTCAACCCCTATTTAAAAAATAAAGATTCGTCTTCTTTTAAAGAAAAATCATTTTATTAAATGTAGGGGCAACCCTTGGGTTTTTATTTTATCTCTCCTTGTGTTTTATTTTAAAACCGTCTCATTTTCTTTTTCTCTTTTAAAGAGCTTTATTTTATTCTTTAAATAGAAGGGGTTGATTTTTATTCTTTTGTAAGAAAAGGGTTTATTTATTCCTTCAAAGGTTTTAGTTTTTATTCGTTTAAAAAAATGTCAATCTATTTTTAAAGTTGGGTATATTTCTTTAAAAGGAGTAAAAGGCATTTTCTTCATTTTGTTAAAAACCTTTTTTTTCTTTATGTTTGTTCTCTGTTTTTTTTATTTAAAGAAAAAAATCAATGAGGGAGAGAGACCCCGGGCCAAGGCCCAGGCCTCCCCTCCCCATCCCTAGCGAGCGAGCCAGCCCCATCTCCCGAGCGCCGTTCCCTCGCCCTGCGCCGCCTCGATCCCCATCTCCCCCTCGTGCTCCCAGCCGTCGCGCCGCTCCTCTAGGTCGCCGCCGTCGCGCCGCCTCGCCGCTTCCGCGTGAAGCCCCCTCCGCCTCGCCTACCCGCCGCCTGCCGTGCCACGCGTGCCGCCTCTCTACTCACCCGCACGCCTCCCGTCGCCGTCCCCGCGCAGGAGCTTGCCAGCCCCTCGCCGGAGCCGGCCACCGCAGCCTCAGGCGGCCCAGCCTCGGTGCCTGCCGGCCATGGCCGCCGGCGCGACGCCGCTCCTCCAGGCCCCTGTCAGTTCCTCGACGGCCACCGTCGCCGGAGCCGGCCTCCTGTAGCTGCCGACCCTGCGCAGTTCCGCTGCCTCGCCGGAGGTCACCGCGGCACGCCGGAGCCCAGCCCCGTGCCAAGGCCCCCTGCAGGTGCCGACCCCTTCCATCCCCGCGTGCCCGCCATCGTCCAGTTGCTGCCGATGCTTGCTGTCGATGAGGCATGTCGCTGCTGCCGACCGCAGCCTGTTGCTTAAGCCCGTTGTTGTTGCTGTCGCCGCCTGTTGTTGCTAGCGTTGCCGCTTGCCTGCCGTTGCTGCCTGCCGTCACTGCCGAGTTGCTGTTGCCGCGTTGCCGTTGCCTAGTGCTGTTGCCGGCTGATGCATGTTGCTAGTTGCTGCTTGCCTTGCCATGTAATTGTTGTTTGCTTGCTGCCGCTGTTGCTGCTGCTAGACTGCTAGGTTTTCTGCTTGCGTGCTTGCCGTTGCTAGCTGTCGTGCATGCTTGTTGTAGCTAGATGTGCTAGTTGTTGTTGCTAGCATTTCTAGTTGTAGCTGCTCCTTGTCTGGCTAGCTAGCTAGTTGATGTAGATGCTATTGCTTGCTTGCGTGTAGCTGTTCCTCTTGGTGCTGCCGCTGCTAGCAAGCTTAGCTGCTGCTAAGTTTGCCTGCCGCCGCTAGGTAGATTGCTGTTGCTTGCTTATGTTGCGTCGCCGCGTAGACCATCCCCGTTGTCGTGGGTCATCGACAAGATTCACGATCCACGACGTCCTCGACGACCCCCGGAACCGTGTTCAACTCCCGACGTCGAAGACCGTGAACCACGACGTTGAGCGAACGACTACCGTTACCGAGACCCGAGTACCTCGACTTCCACGACGACCACGACTTCCACGACGTCCGCTACGAACTAAACCGCTCCGATGTGCACGCTCTGAAGGTATAACGATGAGACGTGTCGTGACCGAATGCATGTGTTGTATGAGATGTAACCGCATGTTTGCGCCTATAGTTGTTTGACCGTTGCACGTTGTCCCTCTATGTTGTGCCCGACACATGGGAACCCGGAAGCGGCATCACCCCATTCTTTATTTAGCGTTCCCGCACACGCTTCCTGTACGTTGGCACGATATCTCGACGAGTTATCGGGATAGGAACGTTGCTGTGGCATCGTTACCGTCTTGCCGCCATGGTTCCCTCTTGCTCGTCATGGCGACACATGTTTCTTTCTCTTCTTGCCCGTGTTGATGAACTTGCATGCATGACGCTTTCATGGCATATAAATCTTGTGTTGCATGCCTGTTGTGCCGTAGCTCTGTTCTATGTTCCGCGTGTTAATCGACTAGGATGCCATGTATGATCACCGCTTAACCCCTTGCCATGATAACAACAATTTAATATTGCGTGTTAAATAATCGGGAGTGAATTAAATAATTAATCGTGGAGTTTTGTCGATATGCAACCCGTTGCATATCGAGCTTCACTTAATGTGTAGAGTTTGCGTGAGGTGAATTGCCATGCCATCCCTTGCATCGTTGAACTGATCATGCATCATATTAGCTTGTGCATCATGTTGTGCATCGTGTGGTGAATATTTGTGTTGATGTTTGTTTACGGTTTGCTCCGTCTCGATAGAGTTCCACAAGCGTGTCGGAATGTGAGGGCCCGTTCGACTACGTTGGTTTGCCGACTCCACCTAGTTGTTCCTCTTCCAAGCGGGATCTCACGCAAGATGACCATTTCCCCAGATACCATTATTATCATTGCCATGCTAGTTTTATCGTTTATGTCTTGATGCCTACCACATGTTAAATATTAGCCTCTCAACAATGCCATGAATACCTTCAACCTGTTCAACCTAGCAAACCACTGATTGGCTATGTTACCGCTTGCTTATCCATGTTGTTAGCGTTGCTAGTTGCAGGTGCAGATGCTTCCATGTGATAACATGGGTTCCTTTTCATATCACCGTATATAAATGCTATTTAATTTAATGCACCTATATACTAGGTAAAAGGTGGAAGGCTCGGCCTTTCTAGCCTGGTGTATTGTTCCACCTTTGCCCCTTAGTTTTTGGTTGCCGGTGTTATGTTCCATAAATGAGCGCTCCTAACACGATCGGGGTTGTTATGGGGACCCCCTTGATAATTCATTTAGATTAAAGCTGGTCTAGCAAGGCCCAACTTTGGTACTACATTTGCCTAATAACTAATGAACTGCATAGGGAGTAATTAACCCGAGGAAATTTAATCAACCCCCGGGCCAGTGCTCCTCATGAGTGTTGGTCCAAAACAGAGCAGCTTATTAACGCTGCCTGGGGCAACTCGGCGTTTGGCGTGGTAACCATCGCTCATCCGTCGTGTCCTGAGAACGAGGTACGCGACTCCTATCGGGATCATCGACACGTCGGGCGGCCTTGCTGGATTAGTTTTACCTTTGACGAGATATCTTGTGCATCAGGATTCCGTTGATGCTTTGGGTAATATCAGAGTTGAGGTTTTCCACTAGGGAATCCGACGAGATCGCGAGCTTCGTGATTGAGGATTTCTATGCGGCTTGTGGTAATTTCTGATGGACTAGTTGGAGCAACCCTGCAGGGTTAAATCTTTTCGGAAAGCCGTGCCCGCGGTTATGTGGCAACATGGAAACTTTGTTTAACACTGGTTCTAGACAACTTGAAGTTAATTAATTAAAATATGCCAACTGTATGCGTAACCGTGACTGTCTCTTTCGTGAGTTCAATCTCCGATCGAGGACACGGTCGGGTTATGTCTGACGTAGGTAGGTGTTCAAGATCATTCATTTGATCATCAGTAGTTCACGTCCGTTATGCGTAGATCTTCCCCCTCTTACTTCTTGTACTCGTAAGTTTAGACACCAAATATATGCTTAGCTGCTGCTGCAACCTCACCACTTAACCATCCCTCACCCATTAAGCTTTGCTAGTCTTGATACCTTTGGAAATGAGATTGCTGAGTCCCATGTGGCTCACAGATTACAACAACACTAGTTGCTGGTACGTGTAAAGGTTATTTGACGCGAGCGCGTTGATTGTTCATTTGGAGTTGCTTCTTCTTCTTTATCATCATCGATCTAGGATGGGTTCCAGGCCGGCGGCCTGGGATAGCAAGGATGGACGTCGTTCTTCTTTTCTCGTTTGTTTTCGTCCGTAGTCGGACCCTGCTCTTACTCTTGATGTTTATGTAATGTACTGATGTGACTCTGATGTAGCTTGTGGCGAGTGTAAGCCAATTATATTATATATCTCTTCTTTTTAGTACATGTACTTGTAACGATATCCATTCTTGCGACACGACGAGATGCGCTTCTATCCGTGATGAGGCCTTCATGCCAAATTGAGGATACGGTCGCATCTTGGGCGTGAAACTTCTTCCCTCTCCAATTCCATGAAGCTCTTCGTCGTTCGTGAGTAATCTATTCGTAGGCTCGCTGGGCGGTGATGAGTAGGATGAGATCTATCATGTAATCGAGTTAGTTTTGATGGGGATTGATCCCTAGTATCCAATATGTTCTGAGATTTGATGTTGCTACTACTTTGCCATGATTAATGCTTGTCACTAGGGCCCGAGTGCCATGATTTCAGATCTAAAATTATTATGTTGTCACCAATAGATGTGTGTTTTAGATCCTATATTGCAAGTTGTAGTTACCTACTATGTGTTATGATCCGGCAACCCCGGAGTGACAATAACCGGAACCACTCCCGGTGATGACCATAGTTTGAGGAGTTCATGTGTTCACCAAGTTCTAATGCGTTGGTCCGGTTCTTTATTAAAGGGAGAACCTTAATATCCCGTAGTTTCCTTTTGGACCCCGCTGCCACGGGAGGGATGGACAATAGATGTCATGCAAGTTCTTTTCCCTAAGCACGTATGACGACACACGTAATGCATGCCTACATCACATTGACGAACGGGAGCTAGCCACTTATCTCTCCGTGTTATAGCTGTTGCATGATGAATATCATCCAAACAAATCACCGACCCATTGCTTACGAGTTTGTCCTACTGTTGCTACTGCTGTTACTTGTCTTGCTCTGCTGCTGCCACTATTGTTGCTACTGTTGTCACTTGTTTTGCTCTGCTGCTGCTGCTACAACTGTTGCTACTGTTGTCGCTTGCTACTGTTGCTACTTGCTACTGCTATCACTACTGCTATTCCTTGCCACTGCTATTGCTCATTACACTGCTACTACCTGCTACACTATTGATTCACCAGACCGTTGACGGGAATTGACAACTTCCGTCAACGCGGCAACGGAAGCGCCATTGATACAATCGTTAGGAATAGTCTGCTGTCAACAGATTGTTTCTGACACCGTTGTTATCATATTACTTTGTTGTTACTATTGTGCTTGCAGATACTAATCTTTCAGGTGTGCTTGAATCTGACAAATTCAGTTGCTAATACTGTAGAGTATACTCTCACCTCCTGACGGGCTTATCAACAAATTGGGTTGAATACTCTACCCTCGAAAACTGCTGCGAACCCACGCGCTGGTGGGTCATCAACAACATTCTTCCAGTTTCATTGCCGAGGAGTGCTATCAGCATTCTTTTGGTGCCGTTGCAGGAGAAGGTTTGTTGTTATAAGCATTCATCTAGTTAACGCCAGAGATTGCGCGATCAGCATTTTTCTGGCGCCGTTGCCGGGGAGGTATTGCTATATTCTCTGAGTTACTTGGGATTTATATCTGCTGATCACTATGAAGAATCTGAAGGATCCAAAGACCAAAGTCTTGCCCTCAACTACGAGGGGAGGTAAGGAATTGTCATCTAGCTCTGCACTTGATTCACCTTCAGTTATGAGTAAGTTTGCGACTTCACCTCCTGCTAGAAATCTTGATATGTCACCTATGCTTGATGATGCTTGCGATACTACTGTTCGAGATGCTATGCTTGATACTATGCCTGATGATACTATGCTTGATACTGCTAGAGATGCTATGCCTGATACTGCTTTGTCTGATGATGATATGCTTGATACTGCTAGAGATA
Organism: Hordeum vulgare subsp. vulgare; assembly: GCF_904849725.1. Taxonomy (NCBI): domain Eukaryota; kingdom Viridiplantae; phylum Streptophyta; class Magnoliopsida; order Poales; family Poaceae; genus Hordeum; species Hordeum vulgare. Next base: position 606,963,323 of record NC_058519.1, on the reverse strand, counting down.
CCCCTTTGCCTGATGTTCCACTAGGAGTGTTCCTTGATGCTCATATTGCTAGAGTTACTGCCAATGCTTGTGATGCTTCTGATACTGACGATACTATTGAGATAGAACGTGCTTTTGCTCCTGCTAGATCTAGCTCTCCTAGATATGAATTGCCTGATGTACCTGAGGGTTATGTTATGGAGGGGGAGATACCTGAGGATTTTCTTGCGTGTAAGGATGCCTATGACGCTGAGAAATTAATTCTCAAGTGGAAGGAAAAATCTCGTGAAGCTAGGATGAAAAATGACCCAAAGTTTGCCACTTCGCCTATCTTTGTCACCGATAAGGATTATGAATTCTCTATCGACCCTGAGATAATCTCTCTAGTCAAATCTGATCCTTTTCACGGTTATGAGTCCGAGACGGTCATAGCCCATCTTGCCAAACCATCGGAAATAGCCAACCTTTTCACTAATGAGGAGAAGATCCGTCACTACTATATATATCCTTAAGCTGTTTCCTTTCTCTCTAAAGGATGATGCTAAAACCTGGTTCACCTCTCTTGCTCCTGGATGTGTGCGTAGTCCCCAGGACATGGTCTATTACTTCTGTGAGAAATATTTCCCTGCCCATAAGAAGCAAGCTGCCTTGCAGGAAATATACAACTTTGCTCAACTCCAAGAAGAGAGTCTTCCACAAGCTTGGGGGAGGCTCGTCCAGCTACAAAATGCTTTGCCTGATCACCCTCTTAAGAAGAACGAGATACTTGATATCCTCTATAACGGACTTACCGATGCCTCTAGAGACTACCTAGATAGTTGTGCCGGTTGTGTTTTTAGGGAAAAAACTGTAGAACAAGCTGATACTCTACTGAATAACCTCTTGATCAACGATAATGCTTGGACTATTCCCGAACCACCTCCTAAGCCAACTCCTAAGAAAAGAGGTATTCTATTCCTCAGTCCTGAAGATATGCAAGAAGCCAAGAAATCTATGCAAGAGAAAGGCATTAGAGCTGAAGATGTCAAAAATCTACCACCTATCGAAGAGATCCATGGTCTCGATAACCCGATACAGGTAGTAGAAGTGAATTCTCTGCGTAGGTTTGATGAGAGTGATATTCCTTTTGATATACCTGCTAGCCTATGCTTTGATGAATTTGACAACTTTGTTGCCAAACAACAGAGTTTCAATGATTATGTTAGCAGACATTTGGAACAAAGTACTCGTATGCTTAGCCATTTAAGTACTTGTGTAGACAGAAATGTCAACGATCTGAAGCTTCTGAGTAAACATGCCTCTATGATTACTACTCAGGTAGAACAAGTACTTAAAGCTCAGAATGGTGTGCTCAATGAATTAAATGACAACTCTGTCAGAGTCATTACTAGAGGAGGCAAAATGACTCAGGAACCTTTGTATCCTGAAGGTCATCCTAAGAGAATTGATCAAGATTCTCAAGGAATCAATGTTGATACACCTAGTCATCTGTCGTGGGTATAAGCCTGACAGTAGATGTGTAGGGTACGAATGAGATGGGCAGAGTCCTAGCTACGGCAAGGTTGTATGAGTTCAGGCCCCTCTGCGGTGGAGGTAACAGCCCTACGTGTCAGTGCTCTCGGAGCTTGTTGTCGAGTGGAATATGGAATACAATGATTTTCTAACCCCTCTACCAGTGGGGGAGGGCGGCTTATATAGAGTGCGCTGCCCTCCACAACGGTTCCGGTACAAGGGTGGAGTAGTGGGGATTGAATGCGTACGTTATAGGTAACGTATGCTCTAAATACTAATAAATGCACCCGGAAACGTACGGACGTTTCCCTCCACAGAGTTTACGATGTACCGAGTGTATCCAGTCGGTTAGCTTGGTATCCTCCGAATGCTAGTCTCCGACTGGATGATTGAGGACCTGTTACCGACTGGATGATGGGGACTCCTTAATTTAGTCAGGACTGACTAAGGGCCCTGTCCTTTGTGAGGGGTAGTCCTTGGGTAGGACCTGCATGGCAGGCCTATGACCCTACCCTAGGACTATGACCCCATCATTAGTCCCCGAATGGATTGGGGTTGGAACGATGAAGCGATGCTTGAAGTTTGGATCCGACTGGATTAGATTTGGCTTGGGCGTTGCTTGCCTCGATCCGTTTTATCTTTTCTGACCAACGATCCGAGTGGAAGCGCCCGCGAAATAGACTGTCGGAAGCCGAGTGCTGTCGCGGCATCTTTTGACGCGACTGGTCAACTGACAGCGGTGGATTTTCCGGGATCTCAAATTTCGGGTTCCGCACGCTCAGCTGGGATGACGCCAGCGCACTCGAGTAGCGCCTGACGCCTCGATTCTCGCGCCTTCAACTCCTCCACTGATATCGCCGCGGCCGGTCGGGCGGATAAGGTTTCGGGGCCACCCGCCAGTGACCCAGTCGAAACCCTATTTAAATCTGGGCGGCGAGGCTTCTTCGTTACGCTCACCGAATCTTTCGCTCTCGCCTGCTCCGTCTTCCTCGCCACCTCCAGCGCTCCTACACTCCTTCCTTCTCCTTCCTCCCGAGGGTTCGCCGTCGCCTCCATGACCAAGGGTCAGACCAGCAAGATGGAGGCGAGGAAGAAGAAGGGCAAGGCGGCGGCGCCTGCTCAGCGGCGGCAGCAGCCGCTGCCGGCGGGGTGGATTCAAGGTGATTTCCTCCCCTCCACGATGACAGAGGGGGATCTGTTGCAGCTGGTGGAGCACGGAATGATCGTGCATAAGTCCTGGAGGCTGCCGGCGAAGAATGAGGTCGAGCCGGCGCCCCGGGAGGATGAGCGCGTCTTGCTTCTCAGCCACGTCCATCGAGGTTTTTCTTTACCCCCGCATCCTTTCTTCAAGGGTATCATGAATCACTTCGGTGCCCAACTTCACCATTTCCCTCCGAATGCCATCGCCCACCTTTCTGCCTTTATAGTCTTGTGCGAGTGTTTCATGGCTGTCCCCCCCCCATTGGGGGCTGTTCAAGCACATATTTTCTGCTAGATCCCAGACCATCAAATGACTTAGCCAGTCGGATGATAAAACACATCTTCTCCAGCTCTGCGGGGGTCTAGGTTTCCAGAAAAAGAGTCGGAGCAGTTATCCTGCTCTCCAGTTATGTGAATCGGTCAGGAACTGACAGTCGACGTGGTTCTACTGCCAGGATATCGCGTGTCCGAATGCTTCAACGGGGCTGCCTCCCTTCAGTCTAGATCGGCCTACCCCACCTAAGCAACTCGCGTTCACGAGGGCGGAGAAGAACGACGTCCATCCCTTGGTTGAGGCACTCGTGGACGTCGTCAGGAGGGGGGCCACCTGCATAGACTTGCTGGAGGTCTTTCTTGGTCGACGGATCTAGCCTCTGCAGGCTCGCGACCATGCCATGTGGCATTACACAGGCCCCGAGGACTCCACTCGGACCAACGTGGTGGCCGTGACTGAGGAGAGGGTGACCTCGTGGGTGCTCCAAATCACGGGCCCCTGCGAGAATCCTAAAGGATCTCGGCGAGTGAGGCCTTACAACGCGGATCATCCTCCACCGAATCAGGTGAGTGACATTGCCGAGTGCACTGAACTGTCCCAATTCTTGTCGTTTGTCTATATCTCTGTGTGATTTCTGATATTGCCGACTGAAATTTATGCAGGAGTGGACCAACTGGTTCTCCCCCGTCTCGAACGGGAATCCGGCGGAGGAAGAGGAGGAAGGCAGCCAAGAGGGCAGCATGGAGAGCGCCGAATACGTCTCCGACAGCGGGGAATCGGAGGAGGAGACCAGCGAGGAGGAGGAAGAAGACGAAGAGCAAGACTCGCCACCTCCGAACCCAGAGCATCGGACCAAGCGCCGACACGAGCCCGCCGTCCCCTCGGCTCCTCCCGCGTCTTCGAGTGCTCCGCCTGCTGCTCCGGCGGTCCCGAGTGTTCGAAGCACTAAGAGGACCAGGGATGCCGCCGCTGAGCCTGCGGGTCAGTCTTCTAAGGTGGCCAAGCCGAGTGGGCCTAAGCCTCGGAAGGCTCTGCCGCGAGTGAGGGTTGTTGTCCCCGTCACCTCTACGTAAGTGTACACAGTTTTCAATTCTTTCTGATATCCGAGTGAACTTCTGTTTACTGGCCGAATGGGTCTCACTCGACAGGGTCGCTACTTCTGCCACCTCTCCGGCGCGTCAGGAAGACGACCCCATGGACACGGACAACGTCGTCTCATCCCAGCCAGGTGCGTTGTAGGGACGTCGAATGTTTTATACTATCGTGTCCCAGTCAGGTGCTTCTTTCTTTTTCTGAGACCTCGTGTCATTCGGTCTGTCAAGGGCGATTTGTCTGGGTGAGGGCGACCAGGGGAGAGCCGACCCAGCTATGGAGCCTGTTCTCGAGGCTGCTCCTCCTGCTGCCGCTCTCGCCGCCGACGTGCTGCCGACTGAGGCGCTGCCACAGACTGAACCAGTGCTGGTGGGTGAGGAGCTGACTGGGGTGGACCTTGGGATGCCTCAGGAACCTCCGACGATTCCAGGTTCGTCGAATGCTGAATTCAGCATCCAGCGTCTTTCGGAGGAGCAGGTGGGAGCGGCCAAGGGGGCTATGGTGCAGGCGGAGTTGATGGGTGGAGAAGCCAAGAGGGCCTACGACTCCGTTGCGGCCTTGTACCAGCGGAGCTTGGAGCTGCGCGATGATATCCGAGTAAGTGGTCTAGTAAGTATTTACTTTTCTCCTGTAACCCACTGGGTGTTCTTGAATAGCAGTTGTTGTTTGCAATGGGTTCACTCTTAGTGAACCCAGTGGGTGTAGTCCCCGAGACTTCTGTCGAGTGCTTGCACCGACAGTTGTCTTTATACATATTGTCTTTGCTTTGGTCGTGTCTGTAAATAATATGACCGACTGCTAGCAGTTGTGGCACTCGGAATGCACTTACTGTAAGAGTCTCCGAGAGTAAGTTGTACTCAGGTCGGGTAACATTTGCCTCGTAGGCGTAGGTGATAACATGCATCTCAATAGGGCAGGCCTGCTTGAGCTGCATGCCAGTGGGGTCACTCTCAGTGAACCCACTGGGTGTAGTCCCCGAGACCACTTTCGACTGCTTGCGTCGGCAGGGGTTTGAAGAACTTAGACTTTTAACTGTTGAACTTTTTGATTGTCTCTTGGTGTTTGGTGGCAGAAAACCTGTGAAATGGGATCAGCCTATGAGACTCTCAAGGCGGAGAGGAATCAGTTCGCTGGTGAACTTGATGCGGCCATGCTTGCAATGGCCGGCATGAAGGATGCTTTGGCGGAACGGGAGAAGTCATTGGAGCAGGCGCGTGAAGTGAACAAGGTGTTGACTGAGGAAGTGGAAAAGATGGGGAAACAGAGGACTGCGCTGATGAGTCAGATGGATGTGCTGAACAAACGATGCAGGGCGCAAGAGAAATATGTCAGCGACTGGGCTCGGCAGATGATGACGCGTCTGGCTGGTAAGTCCTGCTTTTTCCGAGTGGTTGTGCTATGCGCGTAACACTCGGCGCTTATTGTCTGTTTGTCCTATTGTCGCAGATTTTTGCTTTGACGCTGAAGCTGAAGCAGCTGACGTGGAGTGTTCGATTCTTGAGAATGTTCCACTCGGCGATGACGCCAATCGGGATCTGCTCCGTGCGCACATCCGCATGGGCAAAGTTGGTCCTTTCATCGGTCGACTGAGAGAAGTCGTCGGCCAAATCGACAAGGAGCTTTGGCCAGAAGATGAGTCGCGACAGGAGATGGAGAACCTGATGACCCAACTGGAGGAGATTCCCAACAGAGTGCAGTCGTGGAAGAAATCTGCAGCTCGTTGCGGTGTAGATGTTGCTCTGTCCTTGGTCCGAGTCCATTGCAAGGAGGTGCGTGAGGAAAAGCTGAAGACACTGAAGGTCGCCAACACGAAGAAGCTTCGATTCGAAGACTTCATGGAGACGTTCCTTGAGAGTGCTACCCGCATCGCCGATGGAATCGACTTGGACACCTTCGTTGAGCCCTCTAGTCCTGGCGCTGACCCTGCTGACGCGTAAGAAAACTTTATCCTCGGTATGCCGAGTGTTTTATCTGTAAGGTACTTTGGCCACTTCTGTTGGCTGTTGCACTTTTAAATCGGTGCGGGTAAGCTTGATCCGCACCGAGTTAGCTATCTTTGCGAGAATTTTGGAATCCGTTTTTTTGCTCTTCTGTTGCAATGTTGATTCGAGTTTTTGTTTGGTGTTTCTTGGTGAAGCCAAAGGCAAACAGTCGATGCTGGATCGCGGCTAAGCCCCCGAGTGTGACGTGAAGTGCACACTCGGAGAAGGTTAATACTTAGGCGATGCTGGATCGCAGCTAAGCCCCCGAGTGTGACGTGTAGTGCACACTCGGAGAAGGTTAGTACGTGGGCGATTCTGGATCGCAGCTAAGCCCCCGAGTGTGACGTGTAGTGCACACTCGGAGAAGGTTAGTACGTGGGCGATTCTGGATCGCATCTAAGCCTCCGAGTGTGACGTTAAGTGCACACTCGGAGAAGTTTAATACTTAGGCGATGCTGGATCGCAACTAAGCCCCCGAGTGTGACGTGAAGTGCACACTCGAAGAAAGTTAACACTTAGGCGATGCTGGATCGCAGCGAAGCCCCCGAGTGTGACGTTAAGTGCACACTCGAAGAAAGTTAATACTTAGGCGATGCTGGATCGCAGCTAAGCCCCCGAGTGTGACGTTAAGTGCACACTCGGAGAAAGTTAATACTTAGGCGATGCTGGATCGCGGCTAAGCCCCCAAGTGTGACGTTAAGTGCACACTCGGAGAAAGTTAATACTTAGGCGATGCTGGATCGCAGCTAAGCCCCCGAGTGTGACGTTAAGTGCACACTCGAAGAAAGTTAACACTTAGGCGATGCTGGATCGCAGCTAAGCCCCCGAGTGTGACGTTAAGTGCACACTCGAAGAAAGTTAATACTTAGGCGATGCTGGATCGCAGCTAAGCCCCCGAGTGTGACGTTAAGTGCACACTCGGAGAAAGTTAATACTTAGGCGATGCTGGATCGCAGCTAAGCCCCCGAGTGTGACGTTAAGTGCACACTCGGAGAAAGTTAATACTTAGGCGATGCTGGATCGCAGCTAAGCCCCCGAGTGTGACGTTAAGTGCACACTCGAAGAAAGTTAATACTTAGGCGATGCTGGATCGCAGCTAAGCCCCCGAGTGCGATGTTAAGTGCACACTCGGAGAAAGTTAATACTTAGGTGATGCTGGATCGCAGCTAAGCCCCCGAGTGTGACGTTAAGTGCGCACTCGGAGAAAGTTAATACTTAGGCAATTCTGGATCGCAGCTAAGTTTTTTTTTTGAGACTGGAGTGCGACCGCAGAAGAACTTTGAACCTGCAAAAAACTCAATCTGCTTTATATTATTTCGCCAATACTTGTTCTTTACATCGCTTCAGTCGACGGTCACGTGTAGAAGCGCTTCAGGAGATCTCCGTTCCATGCGCACGGCTCGTCTGTCTCCCTCTCGATGTTGTAGAGTCTGTATGCCCCGTTGTTCAGCACCTTGGAGATGATGAAGGGTCCTTCCCAGGCCGGAGCCAACTTGTGAGGTCTTTGTTGATCCACTCGGAGCACCAGGTCGCCTGCTTGGAACGTCCGACTTCTGACGTGGCGTGCATGAAAACGACGCATATTTTGTTGATAAATGGTCGAGCGAGTTAATGCCATCTCGCGCTCCTCTTCCAGAAGATCCACTCCGTCTTGCCTTGCTTGTTCTGCTTCGGCTTCGGAGAAGAGTTCGACTCGTGGCGCATTGTGAAGCAAGTCACTCGGAAGGACCGCTTCTGCTCCATAAACGAGGAAGAATGGTGATCGCCCTGTAGATCTATTCGGGGTTGTGCGAAGTCCCCAAAGCACTGAAGGTAGCTCGGTAACCCAAGCGCCAGCGGCATGTCCTATCTCTCGCAGGAGTCGGGGCTTCAATCCTTGCAAAATAAGCCTGTTTGCCCGCTCTGCTTGTCCATTGGACTGAGGATGTGCTACGGAAGCAAAATCCACTCGGATGCCTTGGCTTGTACAGAAACCTTTGAATCTGTCCGAGTCAAAGTTTGTCCCGTTGTTCGTAATTATGCTGTGAGGTACACCGAATCTGAAGATGATGTCCCTGACAAACTTGACGGCTGTCGAAGCGTCGAGCTTCTTGATGGGCTTCGCTTCGATCCATTTCGTGAACTTGTCGACTGCCACCAACAGATGTGTGTATCCACCTTGGCCTGTCTTGAATGGGCCGACTGTATCTAATCCCCACACTGCAAACGGCCACACCAGAGGGATCGTCTTTAACACAGACGTTGGCTTGTGGGACTTGTTGGAGTAGAACTGGCAGCCCTCACATCGATCAACCATATCCTTAGCCATCTCGTTAGCCTGCAGCCAACAGAAGGCAGCCCTAAATGCCTTGGCGATGATTGCTCTCGAAGAAGCGTGATGACCGCAGGTCCCCGAGTGAATATCCTCCAGAATCAGCTGCCCCTCCTCTGGGGAGATGCATCGTTGAAGAACGCCTGAGATACTTTCCTTGTACAATTGGCCATCAATGACAGTGAATGACTTCGACCTGCGGACTATCTGCCTGGCTTGTACTTAATCTTTTGGAAGTTCTTGCCTCAAGATATATGCCATGATCGGCACAGTCCAATCGGGAATGACAGCCAGAATCTCCATGACCAGATCAACCACAGCAGGTACATCGACTTCAGTCGGATCTGTTGTGCTCTTGGGTTGTACTGGTTCCTCTGTGAAAGGATCTTCTTTGACTGAGGGGAGGTGGAGGTGCTCGAGGCAGACGTCACTCGGGACTGGTCTCCGAGTGGATCCAAGTTTCGCTAACTCGTGAGCCGCTTGGTTCTTCAGTCTTGGAACATGGTGAAGTTCTAGACCTTCAAACTTCTTCTCAAGCTTCCTCACTGCATTGCAGTATGTAGTCATGGTGGGGTTTCTGACGTCCCACTCTTTCATCACTTGATTGACCACCAGATCTGAATCGCCGTAGACCATCAGGCGACGGACGCCGAGTGAGATGGCCATACGCGACCCGTAGAGGAGAGCTTCATACTCCGCCTCGTTGTTGGAGGAATCGAAGTGTATCTGTAGCGTGTACTTGAGCTTGTCGCCCTTTGGTGACATGATCACAACGCCAGCGCCGGAGCCATTCAACATCTTGGACCCATCGAAGAACATTATCCAATGGGCCGAGCAAATGTGGGTCGGTTGCTGTTGTTCTACCCATTCTGCTATGAAGTCAGCCAGAGCTTGAGACTTAATAGCTTTCTTGGCCTCGAACTTGATGTCACAGTACAACATCTCCATCGCCCACTTCGCCACTCGGCCTGACGCATCTCGATTGTGGAGAATTTCCGACAATGGAGCATCAGAAACGACAGACACCGAGTGGTCTTGGAAATAGTGAGCCACCTTCTTCGCAGTCATGTAAATCCCGTAGATAAGTTTTTGATAGTGGGGATACCTCTGCTTGGAAGGAGTCAGGACTTCAGAGACGTAGTACACTGGCCGCTGAACTTTGTATGCTTTGCCTTCTTCTTCTCGTTCGACTGTAAGAACAGTACTGACGACTTGATTTGTAGCCGCGATATACAGAAGAAGGGGCTCTTTACTGAGTGGAGCAGTAAGAACCGGCTGGGTGGAAAGTAGGACTTTGAGGTCGTCGAATGCGACTTGGGCTTCATCTGTCCACTCGAAAGTATCTGATTTCTTCATGAGTCGGTACAGAGGAAGTGCTTTTTTGCCGAGTCGACTGATGAACCTGCTCAAAGCCGCTAGGCAACCTGTGAGCCGTTGAACATCGTGTATTCTGACCGGCCTCTCCATTCGGACGATGGTCCCGATCTTTTCGGGGATCCCTCGTTCGGAAACAAAGAAACCAAGGAACTTTCCGCTGGGAATGCCGAACGAACATTTGGCGGGGTTGAGCTTGATATCGTACCTACGAAGGTTGGCGAATGTTTCTGCCAAGTCAGTCAGCAGGTCGGAACCTTTGCGTGACTTGACTATGATATCATCCATATATGCCTCCACATTCCGACCGATCTGATCGAGGAGACATTTTTGGATCATGCGCATAAAGGTAGCTCCTGCATTCTTCAGACCAAATGGCATAGTGATGTAGCAGAAGCACCCGAATGGGATGATGAAGGCTGTTTTTAATTCATCGGGACCATACAGACGGATCTGATGATAGCCCGAGTAGGCATCGAGAAATGACAGACGCTCGCAGCCCGCAGTCGAATCGACAATTTGATCTATGCGGGGGAGCGGAAAATGGTCTTTCGGGCAGACCTTATTGAGATGCTTGAAGTCGATGCACATTCGGAGCGACTTGTCCTTCTTGGGCACCATGACAACATTGGCGAGCCACTCGGAGTGGTGAACCTCGCGAATGAAGTTGGCTGCCAGCAGCTTGGCCACCTCTTCCCCGATTGCCTTCCTCTTATGCGCGGCAGACCGGAGCAAGCGCTCTCGGACAGGCCGAGCCGTGGAATCCACGTGTAATCGGTGCTCAGCCAACTCCCTGGGTACACCTGGCATGTCAGAGGGTTTCCATGCGAAGATGTCCCAGTTCTCACGGAGGAATTGGGTGAGCTCGGCTTCCTATTTAGGATCGAGGGTGGTGGAGATGTTCGTCGGGGCAGCAGTGGCGTCCGTCGGGTGGATGCTGACCTTCTTCGTCTCTCCCGCCGACTGAAATGCAGACTCTGAAGCTCGCTTCTTCGAGCGCATCAGGTCGGCGGGGTCGACTGTTTTCTTGTACTCGTCCAGCTCGAGGACGGCCATCTGCTGGTCGGCGATCCTTGATCCCTGCTGCAGACACTCTTCAGCCCGCTGCCAATTGCCTGTGATGGTGATCACACCTTTCGGACCCGGCATCTTCAACTTCAGGTACACGTAACATGGACGGGCCATGAAGTGCGCATACGCTGGGCGACCCAGAATTGCGTGATAAGCGCTCTGGAAGTCGACCACTTCGAACGTCAGCTTTTCCTTGCGGAAGTTCTTATCGGAGCCGAAAACGACGTCCAACACGATCTGGCCGAGTGACTTGGCCTTCCGTCCAGGGACGACTCCGTGGAACTGCATGCTGCTCTCGCTGAGTTTGGACATCGGGATGCCCATCCCCTTGAGGGTGTCAGCGTACATGATGTTCAAGCCGCTGCCGCCATCCATGAGGACTTTGCGCAGTCGGACTCCTTCTACCACCGGGTCGACGACCAGGGCCTGTCTCCCCGGGGTGGGTACATGTGCCGGATGATCCGACTGGTCGAAGGTGATCGCAGTTTGAGACCATTTGAGGAACTTGGGGTTGGAAGGGGTGGCCATGTTCACCTCTCTGTTAACCAGCTTCAGTCGGCTCTTGCTCTCGACGTTTGCAAAGATCATCAGGGTTGCATGGACTTGGGGGAACGGATCCTCCTTATCCTCATCATCCTGTTCATGGTCCTTCTCACTCGGTTGCCCTTCGCTGAACCCCTGGATCAGGAGGCGACACTGTCGAGTGGTATGCTTCGCATATATGGGGTTGCCTTCTTCGTCCATCTTCGTATGAACCGGACATGGCTGGTCCAGGATGGGGTTATTGAACTGCTTCTTCTTGGGGGTGAACTGAACCTTCCCTTTACCCTTGAACTTGGCATTGGTTACGGCTGCAGCCTCCGCTTGCGGAGCGGTCGGAACTTTCTGCTTCTGCTTCCGAGTGTTGCCCCCATCGCCATCAGCGACTGTTTTGTGCTTGCCGCTCCGGATGCGGTCCTCTTCTTCGCCATTTGCGTAGCGTGTTGCTATATCCATCATCTTGCTCATGGAAATGTCGCCTGTTCGGCCGAACTTCAGGTACAGATCCCTGTACCGCACGCCTGCCTTGAAAGCGCAGACTGCTTGATGCTCGGTGACATTCTCCACCGTGTGATAGAGAGTTGTCCAGCGCTGGATGAAGTCATGCAGGGGCTCATTCTACTTCTGGACGCAGTGCTGGAGCTCCACAAGGCCAGCAGGGCGCTTGCACGTCCCTTCGAAGGTCCTGATGAACACTCGGGCCAGATCTGCCCGACTGTAGATGCTTGAGGGGGCCAACTGGTTTAGCCACGCTCGTGCCGAGCCATCGAGCATCAGAGGGAGGTGCTTCATGGCGACACTCGGTAGTCATCTAGCCACGTTTCTGGCTTGGACTCTCCTGTGAACTTGCTAATTCCCGTCGCCAATCGGAAGTTGGGAGGGATGTCAACCGAACGGATGGCTCGACTGAAACACTCGGGCCCAGACACGGTGGCCCTGCTTCCACTCGGACGGTCGGTATCGCGACCATCACGGTGGGCTCGACCTCTGTCGACTCTTCGCTGGGCGATATGTCCTCTTGCGTCGGGTCTTGGGTCGTAAGTGTCGCCGACTGAACGCCGATCATCATGATGTCGGGACCCATATGGCCCACCCCGCGGAGGGGTGCGTGAGTGGCGGTGATCTTCATGAATCATGGAACGACTGCCTCCCCTGTGGCGCTGATGGGAACCAGGGCTGTGAACCGACCGATGCGTATTCGCGTGGACGAAACTGTTATAGATCCGGTTGTGCGACTGGGAGACTGTCGAGTTCTGCTGCTGCGCCGTGTGCAACAGGGCTCGGATCTGCTCGATCCCTCTACCAGCCTCTGAATCAGTCGGCTGGAGGGAATCGGCTATCTTGGCAGCTGCAGCCAAGTTGAGGAGGGGTGTGCGGAACAGCTCCACGTTGCTCCGCCGAGTGTGCCGACTAGCAGAACGGCGAGGTGGACGACGTGCGCTGGACGCTTCACCGATCTCGTGCTCGTTCCGGCCAGCATGACGGGGATCTTCATGGGAGTTGGCCATGTGTACTTATGCCGCGGGCCCGTGACCCGCATACTCGGAAGGAAACTCAGTCAGAACCGAGTCCGAGTGCTGGGCCGACGGGGCAACCACAACGGACTCAAGAACCGCCACTTGCGAAGATGCGTTCTGGCGCGCCTGGGCGTGTTGCACCCAACGCTGGAGCCGCGGACAGCGGGACCGCTTGACGCGGCGCATGACGGCGGTGTAGGTCGACACGGGAGCCGACCGCTGGAGAAGAAGAACGCCGCGGGCGCCGGCACGGAAGTGCGTAGCCCCGCGACGGGGAAGCTCCTCGATGTCGAGGGGCGCATCCCGAAGCCACGCCGAGTCGTCGACGATGAAGGAGAGAGCGTCGAAGAAGATCTCGTGACCCATGCTCGAATCTCCACCGGACGACATGACGAAAAGAAGTAGTCGCAAACTCGCCGGAAGTCGCTTAGACGCCTGCCCCACGGTGGGCGCCAACTGTCGTGGGTATAAGCCTGACAGTAGATGTGTAGGGTACGAATGAGATGGGCAGAGTCCTAGCTACGGCAAGGTTGTATGAGTTCAGGCCCCTCTGCGGTGGAGGTAACAGCCCTACGTCTTAGTGCTCTCGGAGCTTGTTGTCGAGTGGAATATGGAATACAATGATTTTCTAACACCTCTACCAGTGGGGGAGGGCGGCTTATATAGAGTGCGCTGCCCTCCACAACGGTTCCGGTACAGGGGTGGAGTAGTGGGGATTGAATGCGTACGTTACAGGTAACATATGCTCTAAATACTAATAAATGCACCCGGAAACGTACGACCGTTTCCCTCCACAGAGGTTACGATGTACCGAGTGTATCCAGTCGGTTAGCTTGGTATCCTCCGAATGCTAGTCTCCGACTGGATGATTGAGGACATGTTACCGACTGGATGATGGGGACTCCTTAATTCAGTCAGGACTGACTAAGGGCCCTGTCCTTTGTGAGGGGTAGTCCTTGGGTAGGACCTGCATGGCAGGCCTATGACCCTACCCTAGGACTATGACCCCATCATCATCCTAAGGAAAAGAAGAAGGATGATAGAAACCTGCATGCCAGTTCACCAAATACTATCACACCTGAAGAACCTAATGATATTTCTGCGTCTCATGCGGAAACACAATCACGTGATGAACATGAACCTGGTGACAATATGCACAGTGATGTTCGTAATGATGCTCAACCTAGCAATGATGAGGATGTGGAGATTGAACCTACGACTAATCATCGTAATCCACAACCTAAGAGATACGATAAGAATGACTTCACTGCTAGGAAGCATGGTAAGAAAGAGAGCCATGGTTTCAGATACCTATGCCCTTTCCTCCTAAGCCATCCAAGAAAAGGGATGATGAGGATTTTGAGCACTTCGTTGAGACGATAAGACCCGTCTTTCTGCAGATGCGGTTAACTGATATGCTCAAGATGTCTCCGTATGCCAAGTACAAGAAAGATATCGTGACTAATAAAAGGAAGATACTGTTGGGGAACGTCGCATGGGAAACAAAAAATTTCCTACGCGCACGAAGACCTATCATGGTGATGTCCATCTACGAGAGGGGGTATTCGATCTACGTACCCTTGTAGACCGCACATGAGAAGCGTTAGTGAACATGGTTGATGTAGTGGAACGTCCTCACGTCCCTCGATCCGCCCCGCGAACCGTCCCGCGATCGGTCCCACGATCTAGTGCCGAACGGACGGTACCTCCGCGTTCAGCACACGTACAGCTCGACGATGATCTCGGCCTTCTTGATCCAGCAAGAGAGACGGAGAGGTAGATGAGTTCTCCGGCAGCGTGACGGCGCTCCGGAGGTTGGTGGTGATCTAATCTCAGCAGGGCTCCGCCCGGGCTCCGCAGAAACGCGATCTAGAGGTAAAACCGTGGAGATATGTGGTCGGGCTGCCGTGGCAAAGTTGTCTCAAATCAGCCCTAAAACCTCTGTATATATAGGGGGAAGAGGGGGAGCCTTGCCTTGGGGTCCAAGGACCCCCAAAGGGTTCGGCCGAGCCAAGGGGGGCAACCCTCCCCTTCCAAACCGAGTCCAACTAGGTTTGGAAGGAGGACTCCTTCCCCCTTTTCCCACCTCCTCTTTTTTTTCTTTTTCTTTGATTTTCTTCCTATGGCGCATAGGGCCTTCTTGGGCTGTCCCACCAGCCCACTAAGGGCTGGTGCGCCACCCCCAAGGCCTATGGGCTTCCCCGAGGTGGGTTGCCCCCCCCCCCCCCCCGGTGAACACCCGGAACTCATTCGTCATTCCCGGTACATTCCCGGTAAATCCGAAAACCTTCCGGTAATCAAATGAGGTCATCCTATATATCAATCTTCGTTTCCGGACCATTCCGGAAACCCTCGTGACGTCTGTGATCTCATCCGGGACTCCGAACAACATTCGGTAACCAACCATATAACTCAAAGACGCATAAAACAACGTCGAACCTTAAGTGTGCAGACCCTGCGGGTTCGAGAACTATGTAGACATGACCCGAGAGACTCCTCGGTCAATATCCAATAGAGGGACCTGGATGCCCATATTGGACCCTACATATATTCTACGAAGATCTTATCGTTTGAACCTCAGTGCCAAGGATTCATATAATCCCGTATGTCATTCCCTTTGTCCTTCGGTATGTTACTTGCCCGAGATTCGATCGTCAGTATCCGCATACCTATTTCAATCTCGTTTACCGACAAGTCTCTTTACTCATTCCGTAATACAAGAACCCGCAACTTACACTAAGTCACATTGCTTGCAAGCTTGTGTGTGATGTTGTATTACCGAGTGGGCCCCGAGATACCTATCTGT
The DNA here is from genome assembly GCF_904849725.1 of Hordeum vulgare subsp. vulgare. Lineage (NCBI taxonomy): Eukaryota > Viridiplantae > Streptophyta > Magnoliopsida > Poales > Poaceae > Hordeum > Hordeum vulgare. The sequence goes on along the minus strand of NC_058519.1, from coordinate 606,947,665 downwards.
CACACGGAGTGACAAATCCCAGTCTCGATCCATACTAACTCAACGAACACCTTCGGAGATACCTGTAGAGCATCTTTATAGTCACCCAGTTACGTTGCGACGTTTGATACACACAAAGCAATCCTCCGGTGTCAGTGAGTTATATGATCTCATGGTCATAGGAACAAATACTTGACACGCAGAAAACAGTAGCAACAAAATGACACGATCAACATGCTACGTCTATTAGTTTGGGTCTAGCCCATCACGTGATTCTCCTAATGACGTGAGCCAGTTATCAAGAAACAACACCTTGTTCATAATCAGAAGACCCTGACTATCTTTGATCAACTGGCTAGCCAACTAGAGGCTTGCTAGGGACACTGTTTTGTCTATGTATCCACACATGTATGCAAGTCTTTATTCAATACAATTATAGCATGGATAATAAACGATTATCTTGATACAGGAATTATAATAATAACTATATTTATTATTGCCTCTAGGGCATAATTCCAACAGATACCAGATCTTGAGATCTCCACCATGCTTGCCAACTACACTTTTAAAGGTGTAACTCCTAAGAAACTTGGCGATCCCGGAGTGCCCACTATACCTTGCTCAATTAAAGGAAACTACGTAAGAACTGCCTTATGTGACCTTGGGGCCGGTCTTAGTGTTATGTCGCTCTCTCTTTATCGTAGACTTGAGTTGGATAAGTTGACACCCACTGAAATTTCTCTGCAAATGGCCGACAAATCAACTACTTTCCCTATCGGCGTTTGCGAGGATGTGCCTGTTGTGGTTGCTAATACCACTATCTTAACAGACTTTGTTATCTTGGATATCCCCGAGGACGATGCCATGGCTATCATTCTCGGAAGACCCTTTTTAAACACTGCAGGGGCTGTTATAGATTGCAACAAAAGCAATGTCACTTTCCATGTCAATAGTAATGAGCACACAGTGCACTTTCCAAAGAAATGATATCCAGTACATTGCATCAACGCTATCGAAAAGACTTCATCGATTCTCATTGGGAGCTTTGAATGCCCTATTCCTCGTGTCAAGATGAAGTATGATTTGCTTGTTGGGGAGATACATATCCCCATTGAGGTGACTTACTGGCTATTCGAAAATTCTCCGTTCTCTCTTGCGATTCGAGAAGGTCTTGTCATAAGGACTTGATCAACCCCATTGACGGATTTCTTCCGATGACCATGAAACGGATGAATCAAAAAGTCACATACCTCCGTTTTGAGCTTTCCTTTTCTGTTGCTTAGAAGAAAAATGATGAAATTAGTTTAGCTTTTCCTGTTTTCTGTTTTAGCGTCCCGGAGAAAAATACCTCGAAAATAAAAGTTCTCCGATGGTCTTGAAAATTTAGTATGATTTTTTCTGGAATTTTTGAAAATTTCTGGGCCTGAGAGCTGGCCTGGGCCCCTAACTAGTGGGCCACAAGTCCCCCCCCCCCACCGCCACCTACCCCCCTGGTGGCCGGGTGCAAGCTTGTGGGGCCCACAGGCACCCCCTCCACTCATTCCAGCTCCCAGCCTCTTCTTCCACCTCCAGAAAAAATTGTTTCGCAGCTCAAACCCGTGTTCTTGCTCTTTTGGCTGTGATTTTCGATCTCATTGCTCAAAGCACCATTCTCCGAACTGTTTTGGGGAAATTGCTCCTTGGTAAGTGACTCCTCCATTGGTCCAATTAGTTTTTTCTCTAGTGCTTTATCCTTCACGAATTCTTGCTACCTTGGTGACCCTGTTCTTGAGCTATAAATGTTGATTCTAGCTGGTTCCAAGTAGTTTTAGCGCGTGATACGGTCTCTAGGCACTAGTAGGAGTAGTTGCTACAATTTGGGTTGATCCTTGTTCACTTTTCTTTCGAAGTCTCTAAAAATTTTAGAATTTTTCAGAGCTAGAAAAAGGAAAAGATGAGGAGGTTCTTGAGAGGCTCTTCAAGCCATGACCACAAGGAGGATGAGAAGAACCACCCCAAGTACGTAGTACCTCGAGTCACATAAGTTCGAGCGTGCGAGTGGCCAAGTGATGAATTTTTGCGCGCCGCCGAACTTTATGAAGACTTTTCTTACTTGGTGGAGAACGCAGGTCTTACTGCGTTCGTTGAAGATAAGTGCCCACAATATCTCCTCCTCACCAATATTTTCATTCAAAGCTTCAACTTTTATCTGAGGAAGAATCCTCCCATGGTAGAGTTCATGATATACGATGTCCCCCAGTGCATGACGCTGCAGGATTTTTGCAATGTATGCAAATTACCTTATGTTGGGGATATCCGTGACCCTCGTCCACGGGACTTGGAGGATCTCATTGGTTCCATTGTTGTTGGAGAGGAGAGAGGAGTGTCTCGCGGTAGAATTGCTAGCATACATTTTCCTGTGCTTCGGTACTTCTCACTATTTGTGGGAAAATGTTTGATTCTCTGTGGGGAGGCTGCATCACTTAGTTCTCCAGACCTTGCGGTTTTGCGCGAAGGCCTTTATAACGATAAGACTTATAGCTTGGGCGCTATAGTCGCTCAACGGTTGAACCTGAACCATTCCAAGGGTGTTTTCTATGGAGGTATCTATGCTGCCCGTCTTGCGAGACACTTTGAGATTCCCATTAGACTAGGAGAGGAAGGAGAGATGCTTCTCCCTGAGAGATATCTAGATTATGACAGCATGGTTCGCCATGATTTTCTGGATAGATATGCTAGTAGACGGATGATTTATAACCTGGTGTTTAGTCAGGGTACTCGGGAGACTATTACTTTGCCTGCTCCTTCTTTGTTTGATCTTCATGCAGGAAGGTACACTATTATGCCCGCGGATATCTACGCATATTGGGGCTTGGCCCAACCACAGGCGCCCGCGCCCGAGCCGCCAGTCGAGTACCAGACGCCAGCTTATCAGTGGGAGCCAGAGGAGCTTACACACCAGTGGCATCCGCAGTCTGCTCCGGAGTATCCTGGAGCTGGTTATTTCCCAGCATGGGAGTAGACCAAGCTAGGCCAAAAGCCTAAGCTTGGGGGAGTACGTGTTCTCACCGACTTTATATTCATGCTTATGCTTTCGCTTTGTTAGCCGGTGTTTACACTTTGCCACTGTATTATCCATGGTAGTTTCTTTTTGTTTTCTTGTTTTGTGCCCTTTTGAGAAAACCCAAAAAGATTTTTCTTTCTTCTTTTGCTTGTTGGGAGCTTTCCCGTGTAAATAGTTTTCTTTTTTCTTTGTGTCAAGGTAGAAGATATTGGTTACAATGCTTATTGGTTCTTGCATGCTTACATGTTTAGCTTTCAAAGAGCCATATTATTTTGTCTTCTCTTTTGTGTTTGCCTGCAGATTCAGTTTAGTCCAATGCGCTTATTATGGTTTTCATCGTTCGATCGTGCAAATGAAAGGCAACAATGATGGTATATGATGAAGTGACTGAGACTGAAAAGTTGGTATGAACTCTATCTATTTTGTTTTTGTAAATATGACTAGCTTGTCGACCCAGATTTAGCTTTGTTGTGAGAGAACCATGTTTGCAATGAGAACTTAGAGATCATAGTTTCTGATGACATGCTTATTTAGCTGAGAGCTTATAATGGTTTGTCTTGAATGCCAACATAGATTTTGAGATGACTATGATGTAGTATGATAGGATGGTATTCTCCTTTGAATGTTTGAAGTGGCTTGACTTGGCGCATGTTCATGCATGTAGTTGAAACAAAATCAACATAGCCTCTATGATGTTCGTGTTCATGGTGATTTATATCCTGATCATGCTTGCATTCAATGTTAGTCAAACTCATTGCATATTGATGACTGTTGTCGCTCTCTAGTTGGTCGCTTCCCAGTCTTTTGCTAGCCTTCACTTTTACTAAGCGGGAATACTTCTTGTGCATCCACTCCCATAAACCCAAAAGTTTTTCCATGAGAGTCCACCATACCTACCTATTTGCGGTATCTACCTGCCGTTCCAAGTAAATTTGCATCTGCCACTCTCTAAACCTTCAAGAAATAAATCTGTTTTGCATGCCCGAACCGCTCATGTGGTGACATAGGGCTATTGGTATCTTCCATGCTAGGAGTGTTATCCTCGACATGTGTTTATTCACAGTCATTCACGAGAAAGGGGCCGGTATTTGGGATGCCTAGGTCCATGCTTAAATCGAAAACATAACTGTAAAACAAGACTCCCCCCGGATTGATGTTAGTATGGACGGTACCCGAGGATTCGGCTAGCCGTGGAGTGTGATTGATTGGTGGTGGGGGAGTTAAAACTTTACTTTTCTGTTCGGGAACCGCCTATAGCATGAGTAGCATGGAAGATATTGAGAACTCTTGGTCATTGCGTTGACAATGAAAGCATGCCACCCAAAATTATTATCTCTGTTTTCAAAGCTTGAGCTCTAGCACCTCTGCAAATCCATGCTTCCCTCTGCGAAGGGCATGTCTATTTATTTTCCTGTCGAGTCATCCTCCTCTTTTATAAGCACCAATTAGAGAGCACCGCTATCATTTTTATGCTTCGCTTTTGATTGATATTGAGTATGACTATGACTGGATCTTCGTTGCTATGAATTACAATGTTTAGTCAGCCCTTGATCTTTGAAAGTGCTCTGCATTTATGTTTTGCGGTCTCAGAAAGAGCTAGCGAGATACCACTTATTCATACTGCTTCATGCTTGTTTTGATTGAAGTGTTGGTATTTGAAACTCATTATTATTTGCTCGTTAGCTGATTATGCCATTGATACTAGTTTACCGTGAGACCTTTGTGTCATTTGCTTATATGGTTAACTTGTGATCTTGCTGAAATTCTGGTTATGAGTTAGACATAGTTGCAACAACAAGATCAAACAGAGTTTGTCAAAGTTTTTCTTTCTCTCTCAGTTTGTCAACTGAGTTGCTTGAGGACAAGCAAGGTTTTAAGCTTGGGGGAGTTGATACGTCTCCATCGTATCTACTTTTCCAAACTCTTTTGCCCTTGTTTTGGACTCTAATTTGCATGATTTGAATGGAACTAACCTGGACTGACGCTGTTTTCAGCAGAATTGCCTTGGTGTTATTTTTGTGCAGAAATCAAAGTTCTCCAAACGTACTGAAAATTTACGGGGAGCGGTTCTGGAAAATATCAAAAATATCTGCGCCAAGTTCCACCTCAGGGTGTGGGCCAGTGGGCCACAAGCCCCTGCTCCGCCACCACCCCCTGGTGGCGGTGGGCACGCTTATGGGGGCCACAGGCACCTGCCGCCCCCAACTCCAGCTCTATAAGTTGTCTTTCGTCCCAGAAAAAAATAAAAAAGAGAAGTTTTTGTCGCGTTTTCAATACGGAGGCGCCGCCACCACCTGTTCTTCATCTGGAGGGCAGATCTGGAGTCCGTCTTGGGCTCCGGAGAGGGGAAATCGTCGCCATCGTCATCATCAACCTTCTTCCCTCTCCAATTCCATGAAGCTCTTCGTCGTTCGTGAGTAATCTATTCGTAGGCTCGCTGGGCGGTGATGAGTAGGATGAGATCTATCATGTAATCGAGTTAGTTTTGATGGGGATTGATCCCTAGTATCCACTATGTTCTGAGATTTGATGTTGCTACTACCTTGCCATGCTTAATGCTTGTCACTAGGGCCCGAGTGCCATGATTTCAGATCTGAAAATATTATGTTGTCACCAATATATGTGTGTTTTAGATCCGATCTTGCAAGTTGTAGTTACCTACTATGTGTTATGATCCGGCAACCCCGGAGTGATAATAACCGGAACCACTCCCGGTGATGACCATAGTTTGAGGAGTTCATGTGTTCACCAAGTGCTAATGCGTTGGTCCGGTTCTTTATTAAAAGGAGAACCTTAATATCACGTAGTTTCCTTTTGGACCCCGCTGCCACGGGAGGGATGGACAATAGATGTCATGCAAGTTCTTTTCCCTAAGCACGTATGACGACACACGGAATGCATGTCTACACCACATTGACGAACGGGAGCTAGCCACTTATCTCTCCGTGTTATAGTTGTTGCATGATGAATATCATCCAAACAAATCACCGACCCATTGCCTACGAGTTTGTCCTACTGCTGCTACTGTTGTTACTTGTCTTGCTCTGCTGCTGCCACTAATGTTGCTACTTTTGTCACTTGTTTTGCTCTGCTGTTGCTGCTACTACTGTTGCTACTGCTGTCGCTTGCTACTGTTGTCACTACTGTTGTTCCTTGCCACTGCTATTGCTCCTTACACTGCTACTACCTGCTACACTTTTGATTCGCCAGATCGTTGACGGGAATTGACAACTTCCGTCAACGCGGCAACGGAAGCGCCATTGATACAATCGTTAGGAATAGTCTGCTGTCAAAATATCGTTTCTGACACCGTTGTTATCATATTACTTTGTTGTTACTACTGTGCTTGCAGATACTAATCTTTCAGGTGTGGTTGAATCCGACAAATTCAGCTGCTAATACTTGAGAGTATACTCTCACCTCCCGACGGGATTATCAACAAATTGGGTCGAATACTCTACCCTCGAAAACTGTTGCGAACCCACGCGCTGGTGGGTCATCAACAACATTCTTCCAGTTTCATTGCCGGGGATTGCTACCAGCATTCTTCGGGTGCCGTTGCAGGAGAAGGTTTGTTGTTATAAGCATTCGTCTAGTTAACGCCAGAGATTGCGCGATCACTCATGCATCAACGTGTAGCCTAGTTACAGCATCTCTAGTGGAAGGTGTAAATTTGGACGTGTATATCTCCATATACACGTCCATATACACCTTGCTAAATTATACACCTTCTAGTTTTCGGTGGAACGTGTAAATTAGGACGTGTATATTCCAATGGCTATATTTTCAGACGGGTATATTTCCAACGGCTATATTTTCAAACTGCTATATTTCCAACGGCCATATTTCTGACCTATATAAACCACCCCTATAACATTTCTTCCAGCATACTTCTACCTGTGACTTCTCTTCTCACCTAGATTTCTCTATCGTCTCTCACGCAACACAATGAACACATCCACTTGGGACATGAGTTCTTCGTCACCTTCATCTGGCGACGATGAACTCATACTTGCAGCATTCGTCGAGCGCGAGGAGGAAGAGAGGAAGAATGCTCGACGCCATGGCGGTTCCAAGCATGGACGTCAGTCAATCGATCGAGGAAGAGATGCCAGATTTCTTCCTCTGTGGAACGACTACTTCAAAGAAGTTCCTCGCTTTCCCGAACATTTGTTTCGACGAAGGTTCGTAATTAGTACACTTCTCTGCTTTGGTCCATTTTTCATTTCCCTGTCTCATTGACTTTTTATGCATAGATTTAGGATGTCACGTACTTTGTTCAACCGCATAGCTGATGGTATACTTGATCATGACTATGATGGTTATTTTACGCAAAAAAGAAGTGCTTCTGGAGCTCTTGGGTTACATCCTCTACAAAAGATGACCGCGGCAATGCGGATCCTCACATATGGAATAGCAACTGATGGTGTTGATGAGTACATCCGGTCCGCTGAGGCTACTAATTTAGAGTCTTGCAAGAAATTTGTGATCAAAGTTTGTGAAGTTTTTGGGAAAAAGTACCTGAGATCTCCAAATGAAGAAGAGATTGCTAGGTTACTTGCAATAGGGGAGGAAATAGGATTTCCCGGTATGTTAGGGAGCATAGATTGCATGCACTCGTGGTGGAAAATTGCCCCAAAAATGGCATGGCATGTTTAGAGGCCATGTGAACGAGCCCACTATGATCTTGGAAGCAGTTGCTTCACAAGATCTTTGGATTTTGCATGCTTATTTTGGTTTACCACGATCTCCGAATGATATAAATGTTCTTCAACGTTCTCCTGTTTTTACAAAGCTAGCCGAAGGCCACACTCCTCCAGTGAATTATAGCATCAATGGCCGTCAGTACACACCGGGGTATTACCTTGCAAATGGTATCTATCCACGGCGGGCAACATTTGTGAAGAGCATACTGCTATCCCACAGACAACAGCGCCAGAACTTGACACGTTGACAGAGGCTGGGCTTGCGTTGGTTTTTCCCTTGAAGAGGAAAGGGTGATGCAGCACAGGAGCAGTAAGTTTTTCCCTCAGTTTGAGAACCAAGGTATCGATCCAGAAGGAGGGTCTCGTCAAGTCCAGAGTACCTGCGCAAACACAAACAAGCTTGCACCCAACGCTTCAAAGGGTTTGTCAATCCCTTCAAGATTGTTTGCAAAGTGAGATCTGAAGGCGGAAAGTGCAACAAAGTAAAAAGTGTAAGGCTGAAAATATGGTGTGGAGTAGACCCCAGGGGCCATAGTGTTCACTAGAGGCTTCTCTCAAAATAGCAAGTATTACGGTGGGTGAACAAATTACTGCCGAGCAATTGATAGAACCGCGCAAAGTCATGACGATATCTAAGGCAATGATCATACATATAGGCATCACGTCCGAGACAAGTAGACTGATACTTTCTGCATCTACTACTATTACTCCACACATCGACCGCTATCCAGCATGCATCTAGTGTATTGAGTTCATGACGAACAGAGTAACGCTTTAAGCAAGATGACATGATGTAGAGGGATAATCTCAAACCAATGATGAAAACCCCATCTTTTTACCCTTGATGGCAACAAGACGATGCGTGCCTCGCTACCCCTTCTGTCACTGGGTGAGGTCACCGCTCGGTATGAACCCAAAACCAAGCACTTCTCCCATTGCAAGAATCATAGATCTAGTTGGCCAGACAAAAACCACAAATCGAAGAGAATTACAAGGATATGAAATCATGCATAAGAGAGATCAGAAGAAACTCAAATAAGATTCATAGATAATCTGATCATAAATCCACAATTCATCGGATCTCGACAAACACACCGCAAAAGAAGATTACATCGGATAGATCTCCATGAAGATCATGAAGAACTTTGTATTGAAGATCCAAGAGAGAGAAGAAGCCATCTAGTTACTAACTATGGACCCGTAGGTCTATGGTGAACTACTCACGCATCATCAGAGAGGTCATGGTGTTGATGGAGAAGCCCTCCGTGTCCGAATCCCCCCTCCGGCAGGGCACCAGAACATGCCCCAGATGGGATCTTGCCGAGACAGAAGCTTGCGGCGGCGAAAAAGTACTTTCGATGATCTCCTGATTATTTTTCTGGAATTTATGGTAATATATAGGCGAAAGACCTAGGGCAAAGGGCGTCCAGGGGGCCCACAAGCCTGGATGGCGTGGCCTCCCCCTGGCAGCGGGGTGGGGGCTTGTGGGGCCCCTGAGGCTCCCCTGCCTTGGCTCCCAAGCTTCCCGATCTTCTACTGTTCCAGAAAAAATCTTTTCGGGGATTTTTTCTTCCGTTTGGACTCTGTTTCAAAATCTCCTCTGAAAGGGGTCAAAAATATGGAGAAAACAAGAACTGGCACTTGGCACTGAGTTAATAAGTTAGTCCCAAAAAATATATATAAGTCATGCAAAACATCCAAAGTTTGACAAGATAATAACATGAGACCATCAAAAATTATAGATACGTTGGAGACGTATCAAGCATCCCCAAGCTTAACTCATGCTCGTCCTCGAGTAGGGAAGTGATAAAGAATGAATAGGTCATAGGAACAAATACTTGACACGCAGAAAACAATAGCAATAAAACGACATGATCAATATGCTACATTCATAGTTTGGGTCTAGTCCATCACATGATTCTCCTAATGATGTGATCCAGTTATCAAGCAACAACACTTGCACATAGTCAGAAAACCTTGACTATCCTTGATCAACTGGCTTGCCAACTAGAGGCTTGCTAGGGACATTGTTTTGTCTATGTATCCACACATGTATCTATGTTTTCATTCAATACAATTATAGCATGGATAATAAACGATTATCTTGTAACAAGAAATATAATAATAACTATTTATTATTGCCTCGAGGGCATATTTCCAACAATCGAACGGCTCACGTTCGGACCTAGGGTTAGGCGAAACCCCGTGGGGTTTAGAGGTGTTTTGAGCTGGTCAACGGGGTTTCAAAGGCTTTGACTGAGCATAACTAATTTAAAAAAATCGAAAAAATATGAAACCTTCGCCGTTCGTTGTTTTATAAGACACACTAACGAGGAAAATACTAAACTTGGTCTATGGTCATTTTCATGAAAAAAAAACTAGCTGGCACAATCGAGGTAAAATGAGCACCATTAATTTAAAAAAATCAAAAAAATATGAAACCTGCGCACAATGTTGTCTTGTGTGACATGTTACCAACCAAAAATCATAAACTTTGTCTATGGACATTTTCATTGAAAAACCTTCACACATATGAGCTATCAAGTACAACGTTTCATAGAAACCAAGGAGAGGAGGTAGGGTTTCCCTTCGGTTTTTGAAAATTTAAAAAAAAATCAAAAAATCACGAAAGCTTGATTTCAAAGTGAATAAGAAGGATCTGAACTTAGTTTTCCATTTTCATATTGTAAACTTGTTTTTAATGGTTTTTCTATTAAAGTATATTTTTTTGAAAAAAAAGTACAAATAGAAAGATTAATTCAATAAATAGTGATTCTTCGAACCTACACTATATAGATTGATTTGGTGTTAATGAAAAATATTTGGCTCATTTGGAGTAGGTCCAAAAAAAACTTGATTACAACTGGGGTTGTTTACCCTAGCTTGGGAGCTCATTTGGAGTACATTTCTCATGACTACAAGTTTTGTAGACGCAAAAGAGAACGGATTGATCACCTAACTCACACCACACGGGAATGGACTCAAGTGTTGGTTCAAATTCAAAGTTTACCTAAAATTCAAAGTTTGCCTCAGTAGTTCAAACTCGAAGTTTACATATAGAATTATTACACCTTACAAGTTTTCACAGTACTTCAAATTGACGACAAAATCCTTATTACAAATCTTTAAAGTTCAAAGTTTATGACTTGCATTCAAGTTCAAATTCAAATCTTTGTCTTGCTCCTTGTGTTCCGGGATGGGTTAACCGTCTTGCTTCTGGTTTCCCTGGCTGGGATATTTTGTGCTTTTGAAAGCTTTGTCTTGTTGGTTCTGATCTTCACTTCTGATGGTGGCGGTTTTGTTGATCTTTGACTGATCAAGCAAGTGATGACCAGTTGACGGCCATCTGTGGGCTCACTAATCTTTAAAGGAACTTCACACAAAATAACTTCCTCCTCTCTTATAGCTTCAAAACCTTCGTAAGCCATGGATTCAACTTCCGCATCAGATGATGGTTCAACCGAAGTTTCTTCCTCTCTAGGTCTTTTCTCTCTTATAGACAAAATAACTTCCTCCTCTCTTATAGTTACTTCAGTTGCTTCATTCTCTAAACTTGCTGCATTCTCCTCTACTGCTTCATTATCCTCTAAACTTGTTGCATTCTCCTCTGCTGCTGCATGCTCCTCTGCATTTGCTGCTGCCCATTGTTCCTCTTCTCCAAATGATGCATCAACTGGATTGGTACAACGCCTATCAATATGCCCTAAGATACCACATCTTTTGCACTTACACTGTTTTTTTACACGGCCCTCTTCACCAGCTCTTATCCTATTTTTCCTTGGTCTTCCTGGTGGTCTAGTCAGTACAGGAGAATGGAGTTTGAACCCTAGGTCTACTATGTTCCATTGGTCTTTTCCCAAGAGTGTAGGCACAATTTCAGCATAAGCAACCCTAAATTTGGCAACAGAGAAATATTCAGAGCAATACTGATCAACTTCACCATCTTCACCTCCAATAACAGTCATGAGATGTAGGGCATGTATGCACGGCTTCCCACGGATCTGCCATTGCCTACAGCTGCATTCATTGGTTGCAAGGTTCACTGGATATCTCCATTCCCTATTTTTATTATCAGTGTATGTCACCTCAGCCTCGTATGTTGATGGTCGAATGCATTTCATTCTTAGTCCTCTTGCCTTGGCATGCAATGCATCAATCAGAGATGGGAGCATAAGATGGCCAACATATTGTGTTTCTGCAATTCTTTTACGTAGAGCCATCTTTACCATGATCATCTGCCTGATCTTATCAAATGCTTGCCACAACAAAAGCTCTTTCACTGACTTGAACTTTGCATTGAAACACTCAGCGAGGTTATTGGTCACATAGTCTACTTTGCAGATTTCATTGAATTTGCTTCTTGACCATAGCTTTCCATGATGATCATCCATGTACTCCTTCACCAAAGGATTAGGAGCATACAACACTCTCAAATGGTACTCATGCTTCCTCAAGCTGCATGTGTATGATGCTGGCCATAGATTCTCATCATAAACTTTGCCTTTGAATTTCTTTTTAAAATTATGCGCTAGGTGTCGCATACATTCCCTATGTTCCACTCGAGGGAATACAATTTCTACTGCAGTTTCTAAACCCTTGCAAGCATCTGTGTGTATAACTAAACCTGAGGGTGTACCTATAATGTTGCGCAACTGCTGCAGAAACCAGACCCAACTATCCTCACTCTCTACCTCCAATACACCAAATGCAACTGCGAATAGCCAGTTGTGTCCATCAACTGCAGAAGCTGGTGCTAGATGGCCTCTCCATCTTCCATTCAAAGCAGTCGCATCGACAGCCAAATAGGGCCTACAACCATTCAGAAACCCCTTCCAGCAAGACTTGAAACAAACGAAAGCCCTCCTCAAGCACTCCTTCTCCATTGTCTTCCCTTTTAATTTGTACTTAACTGTATGCTTGTCAATCTCTACAACACTCCCTGGACTAGCCGTCTCCACTTCAACTTTGAAGGTGTAAAGCAACTGAAAACTCTCATTCCATAGACGATTAATCCTATCAAGAGCCCTTTCCTTAGCATAGAAAATCTTCATGTATTGTACATTAATCTTGTACTTCTCAAATAGCTTCACATGGAGTGTTGTTGGACCAATTGTTGGTGTTTCCCTCACCCAATCCAAGATTGCATCTGCCACTCACCTAGTATTTGCAAGCTTAGATTTGTCCTTTCCCCTCCCCCTCCAGGTGGTCAAGTGTGCCCGTGTGGGTTGCTTTTTATCTGAAACAAAATGAAAAATGATGTCAAATACAATTAATAAACAATACAGTTAATATTCAGTTGTAATACGTGAATCAATTTGCTCTTTCGCATAGTGCATGCATGCAACCTCCACCTACACCTATCATAAGGGAAATGAATAGTGAATCTTCCTGGCTCACTCCTATCAACCTTATAAGAGTTTTCAGTGACAATGCAATATGTAGTCACTGCATTACGACAGTCCACCATCGATTCGAATACGGTTCCTGGAGTAAGGTCAGGATTCTCCCTGTTCCACTCAATTGTTGGCATGTCCTCACCATAATATTCTTGTAAAACTAAGGAGTCGATGTTCTCCTCCCTCTCTTCATCATCAGTGTCATCAAATCTAGCACGGCTGCTAGGCTCCTCTGCATATTCATCTTCCACTGCTTGTTGACTGACTCTATCTACCAGTTCAGGGAATAGAATCTCATCCTCATCATCATGTCGAGGCACTTCCTCGTCAGGCTCTGCATCTACTTCTACATCAGGTGCAGAAGGGAGAGGAGAAGTGGAAGAATTAGCGGCAGCCGACATGTTGTGGCTTTCAGAACCACTAGGTTTACTTGGTCTCGACCTACAAGGAGTGCGAGGACGCTCGCTATTAGCACAGACAAATGGTGTCTGAACACCCTTCGCGATACGTTGTTTGCGTGCCTGAAGCACACGGATATGGATTTTACCGAAACGGTTGTCAGCATTCAAACTAAATAGCAATCCCAGATGCTGATCACAAGTTAATGGGAGAAATCTCTGCTCGGTACTGTCGAAATATCTCAGTTCAACAGCATCGGCAGGGCTCCACGTATACTCACAGTAGAGTGCCTCACGGAAATCTTTGAACGAAATGGTGGTTTCTACCACTTTAGGATAGAAAAATCCAGAAATTGCATACGGTTTAGTTGTTGGAGCACGTAGCATAAATTCAAAAAAATTCCTACGCATGTTCAGATCTTCCTATGGAGAGACCAGCAACGAGAGAGGGGTAAGAGCATCTTCGTACCTTTGAAGATCGCTAAGCGGAAGCGTTGCTAGAACGCGGTTGATGGAGTCGTACTCGCAGCGATTCCGATCTAGTGCCGAACAACGGCACCTCCGCGTTCAACACACGTGCAGCCCGGTGACGTCTCCCGCACCTTGATCCAGCAAGGAGGAGGGAGAGGTTGGGGAAGAAGACCAGCAACACGACGGCGTGGTGTTGGTGGAGAGACGAGGTCTCCCGGCAGGGCTTCGCCAAGCGCCGGCAGAGAGGAGGAGGAAGAAGTGCAGGGCTGCGCCGAGGGAGAGGGAAAACTGTGTCCTCCAAAGGCCAAAAGTGCCCACTATATATAGGGGAAGGGGAGAGGGGGTGCCACCCCTAGGGTTCCCACCCTAGGGGGTGCGGCAGCCCTCCCAGATGGGGTTTGTGGCGGCCAGATGGGGAGGAGGGGCTGGCGCACCCCTCTGGTGGGCCTAAGGCCCACCTAAGTTAGGGTTCCCCCCCTCTTTTTCTTTCCCCTGCGCCATGGGCTGAGTGGGGAGGCGCACCAGCCCAACTAGGGGCTGGTTCCCACCCCCACTTAGCCCATCTTACCTCTTGGGGTCGCAGCCCCCCTTCGGTGGTCCCCCGGGACCACCTCCGGTGGTCCCGGTGGTCCCGGGACGTTACCGGTGATGCCCGAAACACTTCCGGTGTCCGAAACCATCCGTCCTATATATCAATCTTTACCTCCGGACCATTCCGGAGCTCCTCGTGACGTCCTGGATCTCATCCGGGACTCCGAACAACTTTCGGTAATCTCGTATAACAATTCCCTATAACCCTAGCGTCATCGAACCTTAAGTGTGTAGACCCTACGGGTTCGGGAGACAGGCAGACATGACCGAGACACCTCTCTGGCCAATAACCATCAGCGGGGTCTGGATACCCATGGTGGCTCCCACTAGCTCCACGATGATCTCATCGGATGAACCACGATGTCAAGGATTCAATCAATCCCGTATACGATTCCCTTTGTCTGTCGGTATAGAACTTGCCCGAGATTCGATCGTCGGTATACCTATACCTTGTTCAATCTCGTTACCGGTAAGTCTCTTTACTCGTTCCGTAGCACGTCATCGTGTGACTAACTCCTTAGTCACATTGAGCTCATGATGATGTTCTACCGAGTGGGCCCAGAGATACCTCTCCGTCACACGGAGTGACAAATCCCGATCTCGATTCGTGCCAACCCAACAGCCACTTTCGGAGGTACCCGTAGTGCACCTTTATAGTCACCCAGTTACGTTGTGACGTTTGATACACCCAAAGCACTCCTACGGTATCCGGGAGTTGCACAATCTCACGATCGAAGGAAAAGATACTTGACATTAGAAAAGCATTAGCATACGAACAACACGATCTAGTGCTAGGCTTAGGATTGGGTCTTGTCCACCACATCATTCTCCCAATGATGTGATCCCGTTATCAATGACATCCAATGTCCATGATCAGGAAACCATGATCATCTATTGACTAACGAGCTAGCTAACTAGAGGCTTGCTAGGGACACATTGTGATCTATTCATTCACACATGTATTACTGTTTCCTGTTAATACAATTATATGAACGATAGACGATTATCATGAACAAGGAAATATGATAATAACCATTTTATTATTGCCTCTAGGGCATATTTCCAACAGTCTCCCACTTGCACTAGAGTCAATAATCTAGTTACATTGTGATGTATCGAACACCCATAGCATCATGGTGTTGATCATGTTTTGCTCGTGGAAGAGGTTTAGTCAACGGGTCTGCAATATTCAGATCTGTGTGTACTTTACAAATATCTATCACTCCAGTTTGGACATGGTCCTGGATGGAGTTGTAGCGGCGCTTGATGTGCTTCGTCTTCCGGTGAAACCTGGGCTCCTTGGCTATGGCAATGGCTCCAGTGTTGTCACAGAAGAGTGTCATAGGACCCGACGCGCTTGGAACCACTCCAAGGTCGGTGATGAGCTCCTTCATCCAAATTCCTTCATGAGCCGCTTCTCAAGCAGCTATGTACTCCGCTTCACATGTAGATGCTGCCACGACTTCTTGCTTGCTGCTGCACCAGCTCACTGCCCCACCATTCAACACATATACGTATCCGGTTTGTGACTTAGAGTCATCCGGATCTGTGTTGAAGCTAGCGTCGACGTAACCCTTTACGACGAGCTCTTCGTCACCTCCATAAACGAGAAACATTTCCTTAGTCCTTTTCAGGTACTTAAGGATATTCTTGACCGCTGTCCAGTGTTCTGCACCGGGATTACTTTGGTACCTCCCTACCAAGCTTATCGCAAGGTTTATATCAGGTCTGGTACACAGCATGTCATACATTAGAGAGCCCACGGCTGAAGCGTAGGGGACAGAACTCATCTTCTCTCTATCTGTTGCCGTGGTCGGCGACTGAGTCTTACTCAATCTCATACCTTGCAAAACTGGCAAGAACCCTTTCTTTGAGTTTTCCATATTGAACTTCTTCAGTATCTTGTCAAGGTATGTACTTTGCGAAAGACCTATGAGGCGTCTCGATCTATCTCTATAGATCTTGATGCCTAATATGTATGCAGCTTCTCCAAGGTCCTTCATTGAAAAACTCTTGTTCAAATAGGCCTTTATGCTCTCCAACATCTCTATATCATTCCCCATCAACAATATGTCATCCACATATAGTACGAGGAAAGCTACAGAGCTCCCACTCACTTTCTTGTACAGACAGGCTTCTCCGTAAACCTGTATGAACCCAAACGCCTTAATCACCTCATTAAAGCGAATGTTCCAACTCCGAGATGCTTGCACCAGCCCATAGATGGAGCGCTGGAGCTTGCATACTTTGTTAGCACCTTTAGGATCGACAAAACCTTCTGGTTGCATCATATACAACTCTTCCTTAAGATTCCCGTTAAGGAACGCTGTTTTGACGTCCATTTGCCAAATTTCATAATCATAAAAGGCGGCAATTGCTAACATGATTCGGACTGATTTCAGCTTCGCTACGGGAGAGAAAGTCTCTTCATAGTCAACTCCTTGAATTTGTCGAAAACCCTTTGCGACAAGTCGAGCTTTGTAAACGGTTACATTACCGTTTGCATCAGTCTTCTTCTTGAAGATCCATTTATTTTCTATGGCTTGCCGTTCATCGGGCAAGTCCACCAAAGTCCATACTTTGTTCTCATACATGGATCCTATCTCGGATTTCATGGCCTCAAGCCATTTGTTGGAATCCGGGCCCGCCATCGCTTCTTCATAGTTCGAAGGTTCACCGTTGTCTAACAACATGATTTCCATCACAGGGTTGCCGTACCACTCTGGTGCGGAGCGTACCCTTGTGGACCTTCGTGGTTCAGTAGTAACTTGATCCGAAGCTTCATGATCATCATCATTAACTTCCTCTTCAGTCGGTGTAGGCACCACAGGAACAACTTCTTGCGCTGCGCTACTTTCCTGTTCGAGAGGGGGTGTAATTACCTCATCAAGTTCTACCTTCCTCCCACTTACTTCTTTCGAGAGAAACTCTTTCTCTAGAAAGGATCCGTTCTTGGCAACAAAGGTTTTACCTTCGGATCTAAGATAGAAGGTATACCCAATAGTTTCCTTAGGGTATCCTATGAATACGCATTTCTCCGCTTTGGGTTCGAGCTTTTCTGGTTGAAGTTTCTTCACATAAGCATCGCAGCCCCAAACTTTAAGAAACGACAACTTAGGTTTCTTGCCAAACCACAGTTCATACGGTGTCGTCTCAACGGATTTAGACGGTGCCCTATTTAAAGTGAATGCTGCAGTTTCTAATGCGTATCCCCAAAATGATAGCGGTAAGTCGGTGAGAGACATCATAGATCGTACCATATCTAATAAAGTGCGATTACGACGTTCAGACACTCCGTTGCGCTGCGGTGTGCCAGGCGGTGTTAGTTGTGAAACGATTCCATACTTCCTTAGGTGTGTGCCAAACTCATGACTCAAATATTCTCCTCCACGATCAGATCGTAGACATTTAATTTTTCTGTCACGTTGATTCTCCACCTCACTCTGAAATTCCTTGAACTTTTCAAACGTCTCAGATTTGTGCTTCATCAAGTAGATATACCCATACCTACTCAAATCATCGGTGAGAGTGAGAACATAACGATAACCACCGCGAGCTTCAACGTTCATTGGACCACACACATCAGTATGTATTATTTCCAAGAAGTCGGTGGCTCTCTCCATTATTCCTGAGAATGGAGTCTTAGTCATCTTGCCCATGAGGCACGGTTCGCATGTGTCAAATGATTCAAAGTCAAGAGACTCTAGCAGTCCATCAGTATGGAGCTTCTTCATGCGCTTAACGCCGATATGACCAAGGCGGCAGTGCCACAAGTATGTGGGACTATCATTATCAACTTTGCATCTTTTGGTACTCACACTATGAATATGTGTAACATCACGATCGAGATTCATCAAGAATAAACCATTCACCAGCGGAGCATGACCATAAAACATATCACTCATATAAATAGAACAACCATTATTCTCTGACTTAAATGAGTAGCCGTCTCGCATTAAGCAAGACCCTGATAC
Source organism: Hordeum vulgare subsp. vulgare (assembly GCF_904849725.1). NCBI lineage: Eukaryota > Viridiplantae > Streptophyta > Magnoliopsida > Poales > Poaceae > Hordeum > Hordeum vulgare. Next base: position 606,929,107 of record NC_058519.1, on the reverse strand, counting down.
AATGTTCATGCTTAAAGCTGGTACTAAATAACAATTATTGAGGTTCAAAACTAATCCCGACGGTAGATGTAGAGGTAGCGTGCCGACGGCGATCACATCGACTTTTGAACCATTCCCGACGCGCATCGTCACCTCGTCCTTGGCCAGTCTCCGCTTATTCCGCAGTTCCTGCTTTGAGTTGCAAATGTGAGCAACAGCACCGGTATCAAATACCCAGGAGCTACTACGAGCGCTGGTAAGGTACACATCAATAACATGTATATCAAATATACCTTTAACGTTGCCGGCCTTCTTGTCCGCTAAGTATTTGGGGCAGTTTCGCTTCCAGTGACCCTTTCCCTTGCAATAGAAGCACTCAGTCTCAGGCTTGGGTCCGTTCTTTTTCTTCTTCCCGGCATCTGGCTTACCGGGCGCGGCAACAACTTTGCCGTCTTTCTTGAAGTTCTTCTTACCCTTGCCTTTCTTGAAACTAGTGGTCTTGTTGACCATCAACACTTGATGCTCCTTCTTGATTTCTACTTCTGCAGACTTGAGCATCGAGTACAACTCGGGAATTGTTTTCTCCATCCCTTGCATGTTGTAGTTAAGCACAAAGCCTTTGTAGCTTGGTGGGAGAGACTGGAGGATTCTGTCAATGATAGCATCATCCGGAAGTTCGACTCCAAGTGAAGTCAAACGACCGTGTAACCCAGACATTTTGAGTATGTGCTCACTGACAGAACTGTTCTCCTCCATCTTACAGCTGAAGAACTTGTCGGAGACTTCATATCTCTCGACACGGGCATGAGCTTGAAAAACTAGCTTCAGCTCTTGGAACATCTCATATGCCCCGTGTTGCTCAAAACGTCTTTGGAGCCCCGTTTCTAAACTGTATAACATGCCACACCTGACCAGAGAGTAGTCATCACTCCGCGCTTGCCAGACGTTTAGAACGTCCTGGGCTGCTGCGGGAGCGGGAGGGTCACCTAGCGGCGCATTAAGGACATAAGCCTTTTTAGCTGCTTCAAGGATGAGCTTCAGGTTGCGAACCCAGTCCGCATAGTTGCTACCATCATCTTTCAGCTTGTTTTTCTCTAGGAATGCGTTGAAGTTGAGGTTGACGTTGGACATCTACAATATTTATAAAGACAACTTTTAGACTAAGTTCATGACAATTAAGTTCATTTAATCAAATTAAGTATGAACTCCCACTTAAATCGACATCCCTCTAGTCATCTAAGTGATACATGATCCATGTTGACTAACCCGTGTCCGATCATCACGTGAGACGGACTAGTCACCATGGTGAGCAACTTCATGCTGATCGTATTCAACCATACGACTCATGTTCGACCTTTCGGTCTCTTGTATTCGAGGTCATGTCTGTACATGCCAAGCTCGTCGAGTCAACCTAAGTGTTTTGCGTGTGTAAATCTGGCTTACACCCGTTGTATGCGAACGTTAGAATCTATCACACCCGATCATCACGTGGTGCTTCGAGACAACGAACCTTCGCAACGGTGCACACTTAGGGGAATACGTTCTCGAAATTTTAGGAGGGATCATCTTATTATGCTACCGTCGTTTTAAGCAATAAGATGTAAAACATGATAAACATCACAATGCAATCATATAGTGACATGATATGGCCATTATCATCTTTGCTCATTCGATCTCCATCTTCAGGCATCGCATGATCATCATCGTCACCGGCGTGACACCATGATCTCCATCATCATGATCTCCATCATCGTGTCTCCGTGAAGTCGTCACGCCAACTACTACTATCACTACTACTATGGCTAACCGTTAGCAATGAAGTAAAAGTAGCAAGCACATGGCGTTGCATCTCATACAATGAATTAAGACAACTCCTATGGCTCCTGCCGGTTGTCATACTCATCGACATGCAAGTCGTGAAACCTATTACAATAACATGATCATCTCATACATCATACATGCAACATCACAACTTTGGCCATATCACATCACATGTCAAACCCTGCAAAAACAAGTTAGACGTCCTCTAATTGTTGTTGCAAGTTTTACGTGGCTGATTTGGGTTTCTAGCAAGAACGCCTTCTTACCTACGTGACAGCCACAACGATGATATGACAAACCTATTTACCCTTCATAAGGAACCTTTTCATCAAATCCAATCCGACTAGAGTAGGAGAGACAGACACCCGCTAGCCACCTTTATGCACGATGTGCATGTCTGTCGGTGGAACCATTCTCACGTAAGCGTACGTGTAAGGTCGGTCCGGGCCGCTTCATCCCACAATACCGCCGGAAAAGAATAAGACTAGTAACGGCAAGCAAATTGACAAACCATCGCCCACAACTTTTGTGTTCTACTCGTGCATAGAATCTACGCATAGAAAACCTGGCTCGGATGCCACTGTTGGAGCACGTAGCATAAATTCAAAAAATTTCCTACGCATGTTCAGATCTTCCTATGGAGAGACCAGCAACGAGAGAGGGGTAAGAGCATCTTCGTACCTTTGAAGATCGCTAAGCGGAAGCGTTGCTAGAACGCGGTTGATGGAGTCGTACTCGCAGCGATTCCGATCTAGTGCCGAACAACGGCACCTCCGCGTTCAACACACGTGCAGCCCGGTGACGTCTCCCGCACCTTGATCCAGCAAGGAGGAGGGAGAGGTTGGGGAAGAAGACCAGCAACACGACGGCGTGGTGTTGGTGGAGAGACGAGGTCTCCCGGCAGGGCTTCGCCAAGCGCCGGCAGAGAGGAGGAGGAAGAAGTGCAGGGCTGCGCCGAGGGAGAGGGAAAACTGTGTCCTCCAAAGGCCAAAAGTGCCCACTATATATAGGGGAAGGGGAGAGGGGGTGCCACCCCTAGGGTTCCCACCCTAGGGGGTGCGGCAGCCCTCCCAGATGGGGTTTGTGGCGGCCAGATGGGGAGGAGGGGCTGGCGCACCCCTCTGGTGGGCCTAAGGCCCACCTAAGTTAGGGTTCCCCCCCTCTTTTTCTTTCCCCTGCGCCATGGGCTGAGTGGGGAGGCGCACCAGCCCAACTAGGGGCTGGTTCCCACCCCCACTTAGCCCATCTTACCTCTTGGGGTCGCAGCCCCCCTTCGGTGGTCCCCCGGGACCACCTCCGGTGGTCCCGGTGGTCCCGGGACGTTACCGGTGATGCCCGAAACACTTCCGGTGTCCGAAACCATCCGTCCTATATATCAATCTTTACCTCCGGACCATTCCGGAGCTCCTCGTGACGTCCTGGATCTCATCCGGGACTCCGAACAACTTTCGGTAATCTCGTATAACAATTCCCTATAACCCTAGCGTCATCGAACCTTAAGTGTGTAGACCCTACGGGTTCGGGAGACAGGCAGACATGACCGAGACACCTCTCTGGCCAATAACCATCAGCGGGGTCTGGATACCCATGGTGGCTCCCACTAGCTCCACGATGATCTCATCGGATGAACCACGATGTCAAGGATTCAATCAATCCCGTATACGATTCCCTTTGTCTGTCGGTATAGAACTTGCCCGAGATTCGATCGTCGGTATACCTATACCTTGTTCAATCTCGTTACCGGTAAGTCTCTTTACTCGTTCCGTAGCACGTCATCGTGTGACTAACTCCTTAGTCACATTGAGCTCATGATGATGTTCTACCGAGTGGGCCCAGAGATACCTCTCCGTCACACGGAGTGACAAATCCCGATCTCGATTCGTGCCAACCCAACAGCCACTTTCGGAGGTACCCGTAGTGCACCTTTATAGTCACCCAGTTACGTTGTGACGTTTGATACACCCAAAGCACTCCTACGGTATCCGGGAGTTGCACAATCTCACGATCGAAGGAAAAGATACTTGACATTAGAAAAGCATTAGCATACGAACAACACGATCTAGTGCTAGGCTTAGGATTGGGTCTTGTCCACCACATCATTCTCCCAATGATGTGATCCCGTTATCAATGACATCCAATGTCCATGATCAGGAAACCATGATCATCTATTGACTAACGAGCTAGCTAACTAGAGGCTTGCTAGGGACACATTGTGATCTATTCATTCACACATGTATTACTGTTTCCTGTTAATACAATTATATGAACGATAGACGATTATCATGAACAAGGAAATATGATAATAACCATTTTATTATTGCCTCTAGGGCATATTTCCAACAGTCTCCCACTTGCACTAGAGTCAATAATCTAGTTACATTGTGATGTATCGAACACCCATAGCATCATGGTGTTGATCATGTTTTGCTCGTGGAAGAGGTTTAGTCAACGGGTCTGCAATATTCAGATCTGTGTGTACTTTACAAATATCTATCACTCCAGTTTGGACATGGTCCTGGATGGAGTTGTAGCGGCGCTTGATGTGCTTCGTCTTCCGGTGAAACCTGGGCTCCTTGGCTATGGCAATGGCTCCAGTGTTGTCACAGAAGAGTGTCATAGGACCCGACGCGCTTGGAACCACTCCAAGGTCGGTGATGAGCTCCTTCATCCAAATTCCTTCATGAGCCGCTTCTCAAGCAGCTATGTACTCCGCTTCACATGTAGATGCTGCCACGACTTCTTGCTTGCTGCTGCACCAGCTCACTGCCCCACCATTCAACACATATACGTATCCGGTTTGTGACTTAGAGTCATCCGGATCTGTGTTGAAGCTAGCGTCGACGTAACCCTTTACGACGAGCTCTTCGTCACCTCCATAAACGAGAAACATTTCCTTAGTCCTTTTCAGGTACTTAAGGATATTCTTGACCGCTGTCCAGTGTTCTGCACCGGGATTACTTTGGTACCTCCCTACCAAGCTTATCGCAAGGTTTATATCAGGTCTGGTACACAGCATGTCATACATTAGAGAGCCCACGGCTGAAGCGTAGGGGACAGAACTCATCTTCTCTCTATCTGTTGCCGTGGTCGGCGACTGAGTCTTACTCAATCTCATACCTTGCAAAACTGGCAAGAACCCTTTCTTTGAGTTTTCCATATTGAACTTCTTCAGTATCTTGTCAAGGTATGTACTTTGCGAAAGACCTATGAGGCGTCTCGATCTATCTCTATAGATCTTGATGCCTAATATGTATGCAGCTTCTCCAAGGTCCTTCATTGAAAAACTCTTGTTCAAATAGGCCTTTATGCTCTCCAACATCTCTATATCATTCCCCATCAACAATATGTCATCCACATATAGTACGAGGAAAGCTACAGAGCTCCCACTCACTTTCTTGTACAGACAGGCTTCTCCGTAAACCTGTATGAACCCAAACGCCTTAATCACCTCATTAAAGCGAATGTTCCAACTCCGAGATGCTTGCACCAGCCCATAGATGGAGCGCTGGAGCTTGCATACTTTGTTAGCACCTTTAGGATCGACAAAACCTTCTGGTTGCATCATATACAACTCTTCCTTAAGATTCCCGTTAAGGAACGCTGTTTTGACGTCCATTTGCCAAATTTCATAATCATAAAAGGCGGCAATTGCTAACATGATTCGGACTGATTTCAGCTTCGCTACGGGAGAGAAAGTCTCTTCATAGTCAACTCCTTGAATTTGTCGAAAACCCTTTGCGACAAGTCGAGCTTTGTAAACGGTTACATTACCGTTTGCATCAGTCTTCTTCTTGAAGATCCATTTATTTTCTATGGCTTGCCGTTCATCGGGCAAGTCCACCAAAGTCCATACCTTGTTCTCATACATGGATCCTATCTCGGATTTCATGGCCTCAAGCCATTTGTTGGAATCCGGGCCCGCCATCGCTTCTTCATAGTTCGAAGGTTCACCGTTGTCTAACAACATGATTTCCATCACAGGGTTGCCGTACCACTCTGGTGCGGAGCGTACCCTTGTGGACCTTCGTGGTTCAGTAGTAACTTGATCCGAAGCTTCATGATCATCATCATTAACTTCCTCTTCAGTCGGTGTAGGCACCACAGGAACAACTTCTTGCGCTGCGCTACTTTCCTGTTCGAGAGGGGGTGTAATTACCTCATCAAGTTCTACCTTCCTCCCACTTACTTCTTTCGAGAGAAACTCTTTCTCTAGAAAGGATCCGTTCTTGGCAACAAAGGTTTTACCTTCGGATCTAAGATAGAAGGTATACCCAATAGTTTCCTTAGGGTATCCTATGAATACGCATTTCTCCGCTTTGGGTTCGAGCTTTTCTGGTTGAAGTTTCTTCACATAAGCATCGCAGCCCCAAACTTTAAGAAACGACAACTTAGGTTTCTTGCCAAACCACAGTTCATACGGTGTCGTCTCAACGGATTTAGACGGTGCCCTATTTAAAGTGAATGCTGCAGTTTCTAATGCGTATCCCCAAAATGATAGCGGTAAGTCGGTGAGAGACATCATAGATCGTACCATATCTAATAAAGTGCGATTACGACGTTCAGACACTCCGTTGCGCTGCGGTGTGCCAGGCGGTGTTAGTTGTGAAACGATTCCATACTTCCTTAGGTGTGTGCCAAACTCATGACTCAAATATTCTCCTCCACGATCAGATCGTAGACATTTAATTTTTCTGTCACGTTGATTCTCCACCTCACTCTGAAATTCCTTGAACTTTTCAAACGTCTCAGATTTGTGCTTCATCAAGTAGATATACCCATACCTACTCAAATCATCGGTGAGAGTGAGAACATAACGATAACCACCGCGAGCTTCAACGTTCATTGGACCACACACATCAGTATGTATTATTTCTAAGAAGTCGGTGGCTCTCTCCATTATTCCTGAGAATGGAGTCTTAGTCATCTTGCCCATGAGGCACGGTTCGCATGTGTCAAATGATTCAAAGTCAAGAGACTCTAGCAGTCCATCAGTATGGAGCTTCTTCATGCGCTTAACGCCGATATGACCAAGGCGGCAGTGCCACAAGTATGTGGGACTATCATTATCAACTTTGCATCTTTTGGTACTCACACTATGAATATGTGTAACATCACGATCGAGATTCATCAAGAATAAACCATTCACCAGCGGAGCATGACCATAAAACATATCACTCATATAAATAGAACAACCATTATTCTCTGACTTAAATGAGTAGCCGTCTCGCATTAAGCAAGACCCTGATACAATGTTCATGCTTAAAGCTGGTACTAAATAACAATTATTGAGGTTCAAAACTAATCCCGACGGTAGATGTAGAGGTAGCGTGCCGACGGCGATCACATCGACTTTTGAACCATTCCCGACGCGCATCGTCACCTCGTCCTTGGCCAGTCTCCGCTTATTCCGCAGTTCCTGCTTTGAGTTGCAAATGTGAGCAACAGCACCGGTATCAAATACCCAGGAGCTACTACGAGCGCTGGTAAGGTACACATCAATAACATGTATATCAAATATACCTTTAACGTTGCCGGCCTTCTTGTCCGCTAAGTATTTGGGGCAGTTTCGCTTCCAGTGACCCTTTCCCTTGCAATAGAAGCACTCAGTGTCAGGCTTGGGTCCGTTCTTTTTCTTCTTCCCGGCATCTGGCTTACCGGGCGCGGCAACAACTTTGCCGTCTTTCTTGAAGTTCTTCTTACCCTTGCCTTTCTTGAAACTAGTGGTCTTGTTGACCATCAACACTTGATGCTCCTTCTTGATTTCTACTTCTGCAGACTTGAGCATCGAGTACAACTCGGGAATTGTTTTCTCCATCCCTTGCATGTTGTAGTTAAGCACAAAGCCTTTGTAGCTTGGTGGGAGAGACTGGAGGATTCTGTCAATGATAGCATCATCCGGAAGTTCGACTCCAAGTGAAGTCAAACGACCGTGTAACCCAGACATTTTGAGTATGTGCTCACTGACAGAACTGTTCTCCTCCATCTTACAGCTGAAGAACTTGTCGGAGACTTCATATCTCTCGACACGGGCATGAGCTTGAAAAACTAGCTTCAGCTCTTGGAACATCTCATATGCCCCGTGTTGCTCAAAACGTCTTTGGAGCCCCGTTTCTAAACTGTATAACATGCCACACCTGACCAGAGAGTAGTCATCACTCCGCGCTTGCCAGACGTTTAGAACGTCCTGGGCTGCTGCGGGAGCGGGAGGGTCACCTAGCGGCGCATTAAGGACATAAGCCTTTTTAGCTGCTTCAAGGATGAGCTTCAGGTTGCGAACCCAGTCCGCATAGTTGCTACCATCATCTTTCAGCTTGTTTTTCTCTAGGAATGCGTTGAAGTTGAGGTTGACGTTGGACATCTACAATATTTATAAAGACAACTTTTAGACTAAGTTCATGACAATTAAGTTCATTTAATCAAATTAAGTATGAACTCCCACTTAAATCGACATCCCTCTAGTCATCTAAGTGATACATGATCCATGTTGACTAACCCGTGTCCGATCATCACGTGAGACGGACTAGTCACCATGGTGAGCAACTTCATGCTGATCGTATTCAACCATACGACTCATGTTCGACCTTTCGGTCTCTTGTATTCGAGGTCATGTCTGTACATGCCAAGCTCGTCGAGTCAACCTAAGTGTTTTGCGTGTGTAAATCTGGCTTACACCCGTTGTATGCGAACGTTAGAATCTATCACACCCGATCATCACGTGGTGCTTCGAGACAACGAACCTTCGCAACGGTGCACACTTAGGGGAATACGTTCTCGAAATTTTAGGAGGGATCATCTTATTATGCTACCGTCGTTTTAAGCAATAAGATGTAAAACATGATAAACATCACAATGCAATCATATAGTGACATGATATGGCCATTATCATCTTTGCTCATTCGATCTCCATCTTCAGGCATCGCATGATCATCATCGTCACCGGCGTGACACCATGATCTCCATCATCATGATCTCCATCATCGTGTCTCCGTGAAGTCGTCACGCCAACTACTACTATCACTACTACTATGGCTAACCGTTAGCAATGAAGTAAAAGTAGCAAGCACATGGCGTTGCATCTCATACAATGAATTAAGACAACTCCTATGGCTCCTGCCGGTTGTCATACTCATCGACATGCAAGTCGTGAAACCTATTACAATAACATGATCATCTCATACATCATACATGCAACATCACAACTTTGGCCATATCACATCACATGTCAAACCCTGCAAAAACAAGTTAGACGTCCTCTAATTGTTGTTGCAAGTTTTACGTGGCTGATTTGGGTTTCTAGCAAGAACGCCTTCTTACCTACGTGACAGCCACAACGATGATATGACAAACCTATTTACCCTTCATAAGGAACCTTTTCATCAAATCCAATCCGACTAGAGTAGGAGAGACAGACACCCGCTAGCCACCTTTATGCACGATGTGCATGTCTGTCGGTGGAACCATTCTCACGTAAGCGTACGTGTAAGGTCGGTCCGGGCCGCTTCATCCCACAATACCGCCGGAAAAGAATAAGACTAGTAACGGCAAGCAAATTGACAAACCATCGCCCACAACTTTTGTGTTCTACTCGTGCATAGAATCTACGCATAGAAAACCTGGCTCGGATGCCACTGTTGGAGCACGTAGCATAAATTCAAAAAATTTCCTACGCATGTTCAGATCTTCCTATGGAGAGACCAGCAACGAGAGAGGGGTAAGAGCATCTTCGTACCTTTGAAGATCGCTAAGCGGAAGCGTTGCTAGAACGCGGTTGATGGAGTCGTACTCGCAGCGATTCCGATCTAGTGCCGAACAACGGCACCTCCGCGTTCAACACACGTGCAGCCCGGTGACGTCTCCCGCACCTTGATCCAGCAAGGAGGAGGGAGAGGTTGGGGAAGAAGACCAGCAACACGACGGCGTGGTGTTGGTGGAGAGACGAGGTCTCCCGGCAGGGCTTCGCCAAGCGCCGGCAGAGAGGAGGAGGAAGAAGTGCAGGGCTGCGCCGAGGGAGAGGGAAAACTGTGTCCTCCAAAGGCCAAAAGTGCCCACTATATATAGGGGAAGGGGAGAGGGGGTGCCACCCCTAGGGTTCCCACCCTAGGGGGTGCGGCAGCCCTCCCAGATGGGGTTTGTGGCGGCCAGATGGGGAGGAGGGGCTGGCGCACCCCTCTGGTGGGCCTAAGGCCCACCTAAGTTAGGGTTCCCCCCCTCTTTTTCTTTCCCCTGCGCCATGGGCTGAGTGGGGAGGCGCACCAGCCCAACTAGGGGCTGGTTCCCACCCCCACTTAGCCCATCTTACCTCTTGGGGTCGCAGCCCCCCTTCGGTGGTCCCCCGGGACCACCTCCGGTGGTCCCGGTGGTCCCGGGACGTTACCGGTGATGCCCGAAACACTTCCGGTGTCCGAAACCATCCGTCCTATATATCAATCTTTACCTCCGGACCATTCCGGAGCTCCTCGTGACGTCCTGGATCTCATCCGGGACTCCGAACAACTTTCGGTAATCTCGTATAACAATTCCCTATAACCCTAGCGTCATCGAACCTTAAGTGTGTAGACCCTACGGGTTCGGGAGACAGGCAGACATGACCGAGACACCTCTCTGGCCAATAACCATCAGCGGGGTCTGGATACCCATGGTGGCTCCCACTAGCTCCACGATGATCTCATCGGATGAACCACGATGTCAAGGATTCAATCAATCCCGTATACGATTCCCTTTGTCTGTCGGTATAGAACTTGCCCGAGATTCGATCGTCGGTATACCTATACCTTGTTCAATCTCGTTACCGGTAAGTCTCTTTACTCGTTCCGTAGCACGTCATCGTGTGACTAACTCCTTAGTCACATTGAGCTCATGATGATGTTCTACCGAGTGGGCCCAGAGATACCTCTCCGTCACACGGAGTGACAAATCCCGATCTCGATTCGTGCCAACCCAACAGCCACTTTCGGAGGTACCCGTAGTGCACCTTTATAGTCACCCAGTTACGTTGTGACGTTTGATACACCCAAAGCACTCCTACGGTATCCGGGAGTTGCACAATCTCACGATCGAAGGAAAAGATACTTGACATTAGAAAAGCATTAGCATACGAACAACACGATCTAGTGCTAGGCTTAGGATTGGGTCTTGTCCACCACATCATTCTCCCAATGATGTGATCCCGTTATCAATGACATCCAATGTCCATGATCAGGAAACCATGATCATCTATTGACTAACGAGCTAGCTAACTAGAGGCTTGCTAGGGACACATTGTGATCTATTCATTCACACATGTACTACTGTTTCCTGTTAATACAATTATATGAACGATAGACGATTATCATGAACAAGGAAATATGATAATAACCATTTTATTATTGCCTCTAGGGCATATTTCCAACATTAGTTCCATGCAGCTCGCTAGTTTCCATTCTAACCGCCAGCCGAAAAGAAAGTGCAGGATCAACCCTACTCGTTTGAAATAAGATAAAGGGCGCAGTTAGGCCTAAAATTTTCACATAAATTGCGCTGATTCACGCTAACGGTGGTCAAATACAGCCTAATTTACGGATCTCCTAATCAATTTGAGAGGAAACGATGCTTACCCAGGTGGAATCCATGAATTATCAGCCTCTGATTCGACCCAATCATCTCCATGGTCGATGGGCTGGACGGGGTGCCCCCCCCCCCCCCGACATCGCTTCCTAATCCTAGATGGGGAGAGAGGGTAGATGTGGCGGAGGCGGCACGACTGCGGTGGATGCGGCAAGAGTGCGGCGAAGGCGGCACGACGGCTGTGGAGGCGGCACGACGGCGGCGGAGGGGGCGGCGCGAAAGCGACTGGATCTGATTCAGGTGAGTGTCAGTTTCACGGCCCCACTAGTTACCACGTAACGGTCAAAATGTGTGCTCTGCCATATGTGGCCCCACTAGTCAGAGTTAACGGTCAAGCCATTGACCCGACGGCAACATTCGCTGTGACCAGTTCTGAGGGTTTAGGGCAAGGGAGTGGGGAAAATTGAGCAAAAGTTAAGAGCGTGGGGATGAATGAGTAGAACTAACGAACCAGGGGCACAGAAATAAAAAGAACCTAAAAATAAAGATACCACACACTCCCCCAAGCTTGGAACAAGCTAAGGGAATGCCATTACCCATGAAGATTTCACTCTTCATCCTTGTTCTTGTTCCTCACGTAATCCTTAGCAAAACGCTTCCATGGCAGAGGTCCTCCCTCCACACAGGATTCTTCAGTCTCCAAGATCCTGCTTTTGGCAGATAAGCCTATGCGCAAAAACTTAAGTTCATACTCATAGTTCTGGTTTTGAAGGTCATAGATGTGCCCTTGAAGCTCGAACACTTTGCTTTCTAGTGCGGATATGATTGATTGCACTTCCTTCATCTCCTCCTCATGTTCCCTCTTTAGCTCGGTGATGATATCACAGTTGGCCTCGACACCACGCTCAATCATCAACTTGTACTTGAAGACTTCTTGCTCCTTGACAGGTCCCTTCAAGTCTTCTTCCAGCCTGGCATTGGAGTTCCCCTCCTTGGCAGGTCCCTTCAAGTCTTCTTTGTGGAGGACACCATCCTCCACCCAAAGTGTTTGAGGGTGTCTATTTACCTCTGCAGGTAAGGGTTGATGACGTTGACGAGGAACTTGTCCTTGGGAGATTTTGAGGAAGCCATGGCACCTAAGTTTGCTGAAAGTTCTCCTTGCACAAACAAATTGAAAAGAAAACGCACGGAATCGCAAGATACAAAGTCGGGACGATCCGGGAAAATATATAGCAAAATGTTTTGCACCAAAAGGAAGGTAACAAGCCAAAGTAGAGTCGGAGACGGACTCCGAATGGTCCAGGCGGCCTCCTGGTGTGGCCAGGGGCTAGCTGTAAGTGCATCTAGTGCCCCTTAGTGATTTTGGTGGTTTGAAGACTTATAGGTTAAGTATCTAATGTGTTTATAAGTGTACACAGGATCTATAAGTCATTGAGGAGTTTGAGATATTTGAAGAATATCGACCCCTAAAAATATATGTCTTCAGTTGAAGAATTTGGTCTGAAGCTGAAGAAATGAATCGTGAGGAATCTGCGATGAAATTGATATTCCTCATGAAGATATTGATATTAAGAAGATCGGTGGTTCCTGAAGAAAATTGTTCTGAAGAAATTGAAGCGTGAAGATTTACGTTTTCTGTTTTACTTTCGTCGCATTTGATGAATAGGAACACCGTACTGTTAAAGGGGGTCAAAGTAACACTATGGAATGGATTTCCTCATGATGCTCAACCCAAGCAAAATCCTACCAAAAGCCTCAAGTGAGGAATATGAGTGACATGAGGACTCTCACAGTTGAGGGTCCCGACCGTCTCGATAACCACGCCAAGTCACTGGTCTTATCCACTCCAACGGTCATATTATTTAAGGGCATTAGTGTCAAATCATGTCGGGATGCTCCCAGGCTATAAATAGCCACCCCCACAACCACTAGCTGGTTGGCTGCTCCGTTCGAAACTGACACTTGTCATAAGAGCAACCCAAATTCCTCACAGCTTTCGAGAGTAATTCATCAGTGAGGAAATACACCACCCACCGAAACCACAAACCAAACCTAGTGATTGAGCATCACTGAAGAAGTTGTTCCTGTGTGGGACTGAAGCCTTTTACCTTTGAGGACTGTGCATCCTCCAGACGGTTAGGCGTCATGGTCTAGAGCAATCCAGCAGTCAATTGTGGATCGCCGGGTGACCGAGTTTGTGAGGGTTTGGAAGTCTGCCCTGAAGACTTACCACGAGTGTTGGGCGAGGACTGTGTGTCCTTAGCTCAAGGAGAATACGGTAGGGACTGTGTGTCCCGGGACTGGGTGTCCTTTGGTTTCAATACCAAGCCGCTCCAAACTAGATGTACAACTGTCACAGCAGTTGGAACTGGGTCATCAACAACAGTCTTCACCAAGAATCGGGTTCTAATTTCTCAACTCTTTATCTTCTCTGTATTATGTGTTGATGACTTTCACCATGACTGTTTGAAGAATTTGCTGAAGACTTTCTCTGAATTTCCTCAACCCCAAATTCTTCACTTGAGTTAATCATCATCTGTATTCTGCGTGCCTGCTTACTATGCAATCCGTTTTTCACATTCTTCACTCTATAATACTGCTATTGTGAAAGTTTGCACGTCTGGTCCGTAACTGTTTCCGCTGTAAGTTAGTCATCAGTGAGGAATTTCCTCAAAAGGAATTTCCTCAACGATAAAATTCTAAAAATCTCCTATTCACCCCCCTCTAGTCGATATAACGCACTTTCAATTGGTATCAGAGCAAGGTACTCCCTTGTTCTATGTGATTTTGGTTTAACCACCTGGAGTTTTAGTTATGTCGACTGCAGACATGTTTAAGGTGACTGCAGCATGTCCTACCTACGAGGGAAAGAACTTTCCCTTCTGGAAGAACAAAATGCAAATGCATCTACAAGCTATTGACAATGATCTCTGGTATATTGTGGAAAATGGTGTCCCCATCATTTCTGCCAGTGTCACTGCAGCTGATGTGAAGAAATTCAAGCAACTCGATTCTCAAGCGAATAACATCATCTGTGGTCATCTGAGCCCTGGCCAGTTTGGAAGAGTAAGTGCCTTAGGCTCTGCAACACTGATCTGGGAGAGACTGTGCAAGGTAAATGAAGGAGTATCAACCCAATGTGACTCTCGTGTTGATATTCTTCGCAATCTCTTCAATCGCTTCAAGAGACATGACAATGAAAGCTGCCAAGACACCTTTGATCGCCTCACTGACATATCAAATGAACTGCAAGCACTAGGAGCTCCAGACATCACTGATCACGAAGTTGTGAAGAAACTGCTGAGATCCTTAGATTCTTCATTTGACACTCTAGTTCTGATGATTCAAGAAAGACCAGACTACAAGATGCTAGATCCAGCTGATATCCTCGAAAGGCTAAATACTCATGAATTCCAGCTAGAAGAAAAGAGAGATCTATATGGACAAAGCTGTTCCAGACCACGTGCACTGAAGGCAAGAGCAATTTCCTCATCTGAAGAAGAAGACACGGATGACAGCAGTTGTGACCCTGAAGAATTTGGTCAGGAGCTTGCAATGCTTGTGAGGAAATTCCAGAGATTTACACGACGAGGCCAGTTCGGTAAATCATCAAGAAGAGATATGAGGAAATCAGAATCTGCATCTGAGGATTACAAGAAACGAACCTGTCACAAGTGCAAGAAATCAGGTCATTACATTGCTGATTGTCCCCGCTGGGGAAAGGAATCAAAGAAGAAGAAATACAAGGATGACAGTTCTGATGACTTGAAGAAGAAGAAGAAATCTTCAAAATCCTCATCTTCAAAGCCCTCATCGCACAAGAAAACCAGTTTCAGAAAGGCTCGGGCACTTATTGGCAAGGAAATGGACTCCGAGGCAGAATCAGAGGAATGTGATGAAGAAGAGGGTTCTGATGAAGACTCAGAATCAGGACAGGCTAGTCTTGCACTAGCAACCACTTTCGTCAGCAAGTCAATCTTCAATCTTGAAGAAAATGATTGCACCATCCATACTGATGACTATGCTGATGATATCGCTCCAACCTATTGCTTCATGGAAAAAGGTTCAAAGGTATCAAATAATGCCTCCTCCTCTGATTCAAGTGACTGTGAACCTAATGATTATAAGAAACCCAGTTACAGTAAACTTGCTATTATTGCCACTAAACAACAAACTGCTCTGGAAAAGCTTCAGAAACTGCTAGACAAAAGTGATGATCTGTTGAATGATGAAATGAATCTTACACAAATTCTCACTGATGACATGAAAAGTCTTCAGTCTAGATTTGATAATCTTCAGGATCGTTATGATACACTCCTCACTGATCATGAGAAGCTTTCCTACGAATTTCTTCAAAGGAAGCTTGATCTTGAGAAGCTGAGGATGTCTCATGATGATCTTCGTATGGAAAATGATTCATTACTAGCTCAACAGATCAGCGCTAGTCAAGTTGAATTTATTCCTCCATGTCTTAAATGCATTGAACGCGAAACTGCTGATTCTTCACCAGAATCTTCAAATGCTACCATTACTACAAATTCTTCAACTGCACCTGTTGTGTCTATTTCCTCACTTGAGGAAAACACAAATGTCACTGATGAAAATGCAGGGTTGAAGGAATTGTACTTGACAGGCATGTACAAAAGCCTCAAAGGACATCAAATCCTTTGTGATCTGCTCAAAAAGAAGATCTTGAACAGGAACCCGAGGAAAGAAGGAATTGCCTTTGAGAGGAAACTAAATGCTGATGGATCTTATTGGAAACCTGAGCAGTATCCCAAAACCTCATGGGTTGCTGCTACTGGGCCTCCTTTTGATCCATCTAATCTAACTGGCTTCTCATGTGAATTATCCTATTCCTCAAATGAATCATTTGTTTCCAACTATAAACTGTTCAAAAATCAATCCGGTGAAGTATTTTCTCGATATGTTGGAACTAACTGCAGGAATGGCCCTCCTTTGAGGAAAATCTGGGTTCCCAAAAGCTGTCTTGAAAATCTTCAGGTGAATGTCCTCATGACACCACCACTGAAGAATCTGAACCCCAGATCAAATTCCTCAGGAGGACCAAAATCTTCAAGAGGATCAAAGTCCTCAACTGGTCAAGACTATGCTCGTAACTATGCTCGTAACTATGCTCGTACCCGTGCTTATGCGTCTAACATGCAAGGAAACTATAAGGAATATGAATATGAGCGTTACTCCTCAAATCATTATGTTCATAAATCCTCAAACCAGTTCTCTGCATATTCATATGAGTACTTTAATCCCCCTACTGTTCAGAGAAGTGCATTAGCTTCAATGCCACCTTTCTCATATGGTGCTCGCAGGATGATGAACGCTTTGCCACCTCTTCAGATGTGGGTGGTGAAGAAATCAAACTAATCACTTCTGCAGGACAGGTCTCCAGATGAAAATCATCATCTGAAGAATTTGCTGGAGACCTGAAGAAATGCTTGATAGGACGCAAGCTAATGATTGATGAAATAGAAATATTTCACACATCCTTACATTTCTGTTATGATGAAATTACTGATCTGATGAAATTAGTATCATATTCTTCAAATCTAAAGCATATGAGATGGTAAGCTATACTAATTCATCTGCAGGATGACAAACCCAAAAATACTGAGTGGGTTCTCGATAGTGGCTGCACACATCACATGACTGGTGATAAAAGCTTACTGATGAATATGCCACTAACTCCATCACCTCTGAAGCAAATCACATATGCTGACAAAGGTAAAAGCAAGGTATTGGGACTTGGCAAAGTAGCTATTTCCAAGGATAGGCATATGGACAAAGTGATGCTTGTTGAATCCCTTGGTTTTAACCTCATGTCAGTCTCGATGCTTTGTGATCTTGATATGATTGTTATCTTTGGTAGATATAGAAGTGTAGTCATCATGGAATCTGACAGATCCAAAGTCTTCGAAGGTGTAAGAAGAGGGGATCTGTACATTGTTGATTTCTCTACAGGTCCTCAACCAGCCACTTGCTTACTAGCAAAAACCTCAGAAGGATGGCTGTGGCACCAAAGACTAGGTCATGCAGGCATGAGGAATTTGCACACACTTGCAAAGAAGAAGCATGCCATTGGCATCGAATCAGTCAAATTCCTCAAGGATCATCTCTGCGGTGCTTGTGAATCTGGGAAAATGACCAGATCCAAGCATCCCTCCAAAACCATCATGACCACTACACGTCCATTTGAATTGCTTCATATGGATTTATTTGGACCTATTCACTATGCCACACTAACCAATGCAGCATCTCTATATGGCTTTGTCATAGTTGATGATTATTCCAGATACACTTGGGTGCATATTATAGTGTATAAAACTGAAGTGCAGGAAATCTTCAAATGATTTTCTTCAAGGGCCTCGACGAACTTTGGCATCAAGATCAAACACATCAGGAGTGATAATGGAACCGAGTTCAAAAACACTGGTCTTGATGATTATCTTGATGAACTTGGTATTACTCACGAATTGTCTGCTCCTTATACTCCTCAGCAGAATGGTGTCGTCGAAAGAAAGAACAGGACTCTGGTTGAAATGGCAAGAACTATGCTTGAAGAATATCAGACTCCTCGTCGCTTCTGGCCTGAAGCAATCAACACTGCATGCCATATCATCAACAGGGTATATCTTCACAAATTCCTCAAGAAAACCTCATATGAACTCCTCACTGACAAGAAACCCAATGTAAGTTATTTTAAAATCTTCGGTGCAAAATGCTGGATTAGAGATCCTCATCATAGCTCAAAATTTGCACCTAAGGCACATGAAGGTTTTATGCTCGGTTATGGAAAGGACTCGCACACCTACAGAGTCTTCAACAACTATCACAACAAAGTTGTTGAGACTGTAGATGTGCGGTTCGATGAAACTAATGGCTCGCAAAGAGAGCAATTGCCTTCTGATCCAGATAAGCTGTCTCCTGAGGAAGCAATAAAGCTTAAGCCCACTGAAGACATTGTCCCCACTGAGGAAATTGGTGAAGAAACGATCCCCATCACTGATGAAAATCAAGAAGATGCTCCTGAGGAAATTGCACCAGAACCACTTCCTCAGCCTAGACGAAATCCTCAACCAGCTCATCCAAGGATTGCAAATGAAGTAGAACTTGACAAAATCCTCAAGGACATCAACGCGCCAGGTCCTCTCACTCGCTCAAAAGCTTCACACTTAGTTAACTTTTGTGGGCATTTTTCCTTTGTATCCATCACAGAACCCTCAAAAGTAGCTGAGGCTTTTCTGGAACCGGAGTGGATCCAAGCCATGCAAGACGAACTTCTTCAATTCAAACTGAATGACGTATGGGAGCTCGTCAAACGACCAGATCCTGGCAAGCACAACATCATCGGCACCAAGTGGATTTTCCGAAACAAGCAAGATGAGGACGGTCAAGTGGTGAGGAACAAGGCACGACTTGTAGCCCAAGGCTACACCCAGGTTGAAGGAATAGATTTCGATGAAACTTTTGCACCTGTTGCTAGACTTGAAGCTATTCGAATTCTACTTGCTTATGCTAATCATCATAACATCACCTTATATCAAATGGATGTGAAAAGTGCATTCCTCAATGGTAAGCTTGAGGAAGAAGTATATGTTGCTCAGCCCCCAGGTTTTGAGGATCCAAAGAATCCAGACAAAGTCTTCAGACTCAAAAAGGCTCTGTATGGCCTCAAGCAAGCCCCTCGGGCATGGTATGACACATTGAAGGAATTCCTCATGAAGAAAGGCTTCAAACCTGGTTCACTCGATCCAACTCTTTTCACAAAATCTTATGATAATGAGTTGTTTGTATGTCAAATATATGTTGATGATATCATATTTGGTTGTACTGACAAAAGATACAGTGATGAATTTGCCTACATGATGAGTGAAGAATATCAGATGTCCATGATGGGGGAGCTGAAATTCTTCTTAGGTCTTCAAATTCGTCAACAAAGCAATGGAATCTTCATATCACAGGAGAAATACCTCAAGGATGTTCTGAGGAAATTCGACATGCACAAATGCAAAGGTGCCAAGACTCCGATGCCTACCAACGGCCACCTCGGCACTGATAAAAATGGTAAAGATTTCGATCAGCAGGTATACCATTCTATGATTGGCTCTTTATTGTATCTATGTGCATCTAGGCCAGATATAATGCTTAGTGTTTGCATGTGTGCACGTTTTCAAGCAAAACCGAAGGAATCACACCATAAGGCTGTGAAACATATTCTTCGATACTTAGCTCACACACCAACACTAGGATTATGGTATCCAAAGGGCTCCAATCTTCATATGGTAGGATATTCTGATTCAGACTATGTTGGTGACCATGTGGATCGCAAGTCAACATCTGGCACATGCCATTTCCTCGGAAGATCACTAGTTTGTTGGTCCTCAAAGAAGCAGAACTGCGTATCACTCTCCACTGCCAAAGCTGAGTACATTGCTGCTGGTTCTTGCTGTGCACAATTGCTATGGATGAAGCAAGCCCTCAAGGACTACGGCATCAATATGAAGAATGTGCCTCTCTACTGTGACAATGAGAGTGCTATCAAGATTGCATATAACCCAGTACAGCACTCGAAGACCAAGCACATCCAGATTCGTCATCATTTTCTTCGGGACCATGTCCTCAAGGGCAATATCCTCATCGACCATGTGAAGACTGATGATCAACTGGCAGATATCTTCACTAAGCCCTTGGATGAGAAAAGGTTTTGCAAGTTGCGGTGTGAGCTAAATATCTTAGAATCTTCAAATGTTTTGTGAAAACATGCACACATCCTAACACTTATGCAAAGTTGATGACTTAGATGTGCAACACATGATGAAACGATTTTCTTCAACTAATGAAGAAAGTCACTCTAAATGTGAAGAAATTAACGAAGAAATTGATTCTCAGGGCCCTACGACAATTGTACGCGGCGTCTGTAATCAACATTCTTATATGGTGGGTAACGCCACCGCCCAATGTGAAATTCCTCAAGTTGATTTTCTTCAAATGATCAATTTCCTCACAATGCATTTTCTTCAAAACAGTTAGTCTTCATTGTGATGATCTATTACAAAATCTTCAAAAACACTTGATGACTTTCATTTGCCTAGGTAGACTGTGATTTCTAGTCCTCAACAGCATTCACTTATTGCTATTTCTTCAAGTTGATGTTTCTGCTAAGTGAATGTGATCGGACCCTACTTTCCCTCTATGCTATACTTATCCAGTCTATTCAATTCTTCATATGCGTTCTACTTGAAACTTTGTTCAAAATCCTCACTGCATCCTTGTCAGTTGATGATTTTGTAACGAAAATCCTCAAATCTTCAAAAATTGTTTTCTTCAAAGGAACAGTAACTGAACCCCACTTCCCACGATCGGATAACCACGATCTCCACTATATCCACCGCATCGTACGGGAGCTACACGTGTCCTGCGGAGACGTAGAGGCAGGGGCTATTCGGTCCGAAACTTTCGCGCCAAACAGTAACTTTCGGGCTATAAATAGATCCTTATCCCCCTCAGTATCGTCTTCTTCGCATCATCGCTCTCCTGCCACAGCACACTCCACCGAACCCTAGCGCCACCGATGGTAGTCTTGTCGCCGGTAAGGAAGAGCTTCACTGCCTCGACCTTTTCGTCGCCAGGATCACGCCGGAGTCGGAACATCTACGTCCGCCGCCGTCGTAGACGTCCTCTGCCACCAAGTTAGGGTGCATTGGACACTCGACCGAAGAGCCTCTCCAACACTACTTTCTGTGTTCTTCGTTCGCACCTTCCAGGGTAAATATATCCCATTTTTACAGCAGATTAGATCTGAAATTTTACCCCTTCTATGAGAAATCTGTTTTTCCTCAAGATACAATGTGCACGTGATTCCTCAAACACTATCTATCACCACAATCATTGATGAACTAACTAAGCATCTAAGATTTTCACGAGATTCCTCAATTGTGCAAATTTTCGGATCTGTACAACTCTGGAACCCAAGAACAGTATGCTTAGGCAAATTCCTCAACCACTGGTTATATTCCTCAAACTGTCAAACTTTTTCATTTTCTTCAAATCTGAGAACGCATATGACCTCTCCAAATTCCTCGCAACTATACTCTGTTCACAGGTACACACATGTCAGCTGATGAATCTCTCGGTTCTCATCACATTAACTCATTTGCAGCGTTTCTGGAAGAAACTCTTCAAGGCTCATCAGAATCCTCAAGAGTTCAAAATCATCAGCAAATTCCTCGTCTGAAGAAAATGGAGGAAGAAAGGAAACAGAAGGGAGGAAAGAAACTGGAGCAGAACACAGCTGCTGATATTCCTGAGGACATATACATGGACTATTGTACGCCTAATGAAGAACCTGAGACAATGGCCAAGAGAAAGATTAGGCTGCAGAAGATTGAACGCAGATGGGCGAAGGAAT
The DNA here is from genome assembly GCF_904849725.1 of Hordeum vulgare subsp. vulgare. Lineage (NCBI taxonomy): Eukaryota > Viridiplantae > Streptophyta > Magnoliopsida > Poales > Poaceae > Hordeum > Hordeum vulgare. The sequence continues at coordinate 606,907,338 of NC_058519.1, read as the reverse complement.
GGAAGGAGTACCGGTTTGTGACTCCAAAATATGCGAAGAAATTCGCTTTGAAGCCTCCTGGCAGAAGGGTCCCACTTGAGGATCATCAAGAAGCACATCCCTCAAGCCTTATGACACTTGATGACTACCCAGATGAAAAAAAAGGCATCTGGCCAAGCTCAAGAAGCAAGCAGAATCTGCAGTGAGGAAATTTAATGAATCCTCAGCTGCTGCCTCCGGTGTTGCTCATTCCTCAGCAGCAGAAACTTCAGGCTCAGAGATTCCTCAAAAGCAGTCTGCGCCAACAAAGCCAAAGGCTCCAAAGCCTCAAGAGAAGTCTGCACAGGCTTCTGTCACAAAACCCTCAGCTCCAAAACCCTCAGTTCCAAAACCGTCAACACCAAAACCATCAGCGCCAAAACCCTCAGCACCCATCTCATCCACACCAAAACCCTCAGCTCCACCTCCAAAGCCAGTATAGAAGAATGTCGTGAAGCCTACGACAACAAGCTCCAGCTCCTCTCTCCCAGCTGCGACAAGCTCGGAGACAAAGTCTTCAACACCACCTGTGAAGACTTTGACAACTACTGAACGTGCACCTCTGCCCAGCCCCAGCAAAATCATCGCAGTCCCGTCTGCATCAGAGGGAAGTGATGAGTATGATGATGAAACCCTGCAAGCCATCATCAGAAACAAGCAAGAACGGGTAGCACAAGCATCAGGCAGTGCTATTCCTCTGGCCATGGACCCCAAGGTCCTCCTCGACTACATCAATATATGGTATGAGGACCCAAACACACCCATTGATGATTTGAAATTTCCTCCTGGCATCAGCCACATGGTGGCCACCTTCATAAACGAGGCCAAGTGGAAGGAACAGAAGGCCAAGCAGGCAAAAATTGCAAAGGCCAAAAAGGAGAAATTCCTCAGGCAAAATCTCCTCAATCTGACTCCTGAAGCACTGGTGTCAACCAGGCAGAGCTGCAAGTCTTGACTGACAAGTGTGACAAACTGTCAGACCGCAAAAGCATCAAACGCAATTTCATCAAGCTAGCCACTAGTGTTGTTGATGACTACAACAAATGACACCCACAACCAGCACCAACTCCTCAGCCCCTGGTTGAGCAGCCAGAAGATGCATCTCCTGATGAGGAGGGAATTCCTCAAGCTGAGGAACAACACCAAGAGCGTCGTGCTGATGAGCCGGCCATTGAAGAAATCATCATCGAGACCGCCACTGATGAAATTGCAACCCCTGATGCAACTGCTCCTGATCCAGCTGCTTCATCAAAGCAGGCTGATGACTCTGTTCCAGCTGGTTCCTCACTACCAGCTGAAGAATCTGTAGATAGAACACCTTCACCAAAAGCTTCAAAGATGAAGAAGATAATCCCGTCTGCATCAGACGCGAAGAAGACAAGAGCTGCTGAGAAGGAAGCAAAGAAGAGAAAAGCTTCCTCAGCAGAAGAAAAGATAGAGGCAAAGCGCCTCAAAGAAACTGAAGAATCTGTCCCTCTGGACCCGGTGCCTCTAAATGTTGCACCTTCATATGAAATGGTTGTCATTGGTGACCAAACTACAAGGGCAGATGAGGAAATGAAGGATGCTGCCTCTGAGGAACATACTGATGACGAAATCCAGATTGGTGACAGTCCTCAACCTCATGTTCCTCAGACAGAGACTGCTCAAGCCTCAGCCGCCGCAGCTGATGAATCTGCTTCTGCCACAAAGCCAGCTGAAGAAAAACAAGCTGAGGAAAATGCACATGCTGAGCAGACTCCTCATTCTGAACAGGCTGACCAAACTCCTCATGCTGAGAAAGAAGCAGAAATTCCTCAGCCTGAAGCTCAGCCAGAGCAAGAAGTACCAGCTGATGAAATTCCTCAACCTGAGGAAAATGCAGAAGAAAATGTTCCCGCCCCTGACAATGACTTCATTGTACTCAACCCAGAGACTGCCATGGTTGTTTCCCCTCCCATTCCTCAGCACAATATCAAGCCAGTTCAGCGCCAGCCATTCTCGAAGCGGCCAAAGTTTCAGAAAGAAAATTTCTTTGAGGAACGCATGTATTTCATCGGAGAGAACCCATATGACAAGCCTCAAATGAGGCATCTGAAGTTTTGGACAAGGACTCAGATGAACTACTATGCTTCTGTGCTCTGTGGACGCAACAAGATATTCCAGCACAGGCACATTCCTCATGATGAGCTTGAAGCAATACCCTGCATGGAACCAGTCCTCAGTGTACTCCACGATGCAGGTTTGCTCCCTATGTGCTCAGATATAACAGACTGGAACAGTGAACTTATTCTTCAGTTCTATGCAACTCTGCACATCTCTGGCGATGCTGACGACATCAACACCTGGGTGTTTGATTGGATGACCCAAAACACTCACTACAAGGCTCCTGCTTCTGAACTCCTCAGAGAACTGCCCGTACCAATTCCTTCAGATGGGGCAGTGAAGCTTTATGGTGAGCGTGAGCTGCCAAATGGAATGATGGAAGTACTCATGAAGCCTTTGGTTGCAGGAAAACCCTCAAGAACCACATTCCTCGTCCATGAGCTCAAGTACACACCCCGGTCTGTCTACCGCATTCTCTGCAATGTGCTCGCGCCAATCAAAGGCCATGACGATGAAGAAGATGTTGTCAGACTCATGAAGAATATCCTCTTCAACATCATTCACGGTATTCCTATGAATATCCATGATTTCTTCTTGAGGACTTTGGCCGACAATGCCATGTGCCCCTTTGATCACAAAATTTATGCCCCATGGATCATGAGATTCATCAGGACAAGGACAGGCATCAACTTCCAAGCTGATTTCCAAAACCATGTTGGTTATATGCCTCCTATCCGGGTCAACAAGAAGACTTTAGAGCCCATTGAGGGAAAAGGAAAGTCTGTGATTGACGAAGGCAGCAGGCCCCTTGATGGTCAGTTCAAAGAGCCAGACGCATATTCTTCATGGGACGATACTGAGACTCGTCCACCAAGCCCTGTTCCTCCTCGTGTGCTAACCACCAGAGAGCTTCTCCTCAGTCTTCATCAGAAGGTGGATCACAATCACAAATGGGTCAAACGCCAGTTTGGTGCCATTGTGAAAACCCTCACTGAGACTCAGAACTCTGTGAAGCTTAATCATCACTATCTGCATGAGGTTTTCGATCGCACCTGGGCTACCCTTGCACATCTGAAGACCCAGACTGAGCTTGAAGAAATGAACTTTGCGCAGGACTTTGACTGGTCGTGGCCTCCCAAGAAGAAGTTCAGGCCCATTCCAGTGCCAGATCTTGAAGACAGCTCCTTCTCTTCCTTCCGCACCGCCGAATCTGATGAGGAACAACTCGACACAGCAACCGGCCCTAGGAAGAAGACTACACCCAAGAAGCGTCAAGGATCTTCATCAACCGCCAAGAAATGAAGTCTTCACGGGCGTTAGTCCTCAGTTTGTCCCTTTTTGTCACTTGATGACAAAGGGGGAGAAACTCGAGAGTTAGTCTTCAAGCGGGATATTTTTGGGGCCTATGAACTATATTTAAGTTACAAACTCTTGGCTCTTCTGAAGTTTTTATGTAATGAGTTGTAACTTAAGCCCGATGGTACTCTGACATTTTTGAACGTTTTTCTTCGCATGCTTATTCCTCAAGTTTTTAATGCACGCATGCTGGAATTCATCAGATACCATTTGCCATCATGCATCTTCATTTTCTTCATATGATATGTTATATGTATGCATGATTTATAAGATTCAGGGGGAGATCTCCATGATATAAATCATAAATGTGCATCTGCTATAAAAGCAGAATCCTCAAGGTATGCACATCTTCAGGGGGAGTCTCTGTGAATCTTGTTTTCAAATTCCTCAAATGAGTATTTACACTTCATATTTTTTATCCCTGTTGAAGACTTAACCTAATTGTCATCAACCACCAAAAAGGGGGAGATTGTAAGTGCATCTAGTGCCCCTTAGTGATTTTGGTGGTTTGAAGACTTATAGGTTAAGTATCTAATGTGTTTATAAGTGTACATAGGATCTATAAGTCATTGAGGAGTTTGAGATATTTGAAGAATATCGACCCCTAAAAATATATGTCTTCAGTTGAAGAATTTGGTCTGAAGCTGAAGAAATAAATCGTGAGGAATCTGCGATGAAATTGATATTCCTCATGAAGATATTGATATTAAGAAGATCGGTGGTTCCTGAAGAAAATCGTTCTGAAGAAATTGAAACATGAAGATTTATGTTTTCTGTTTTACTTTCTTCGCATTTGATGAATAGGAACACTGTACTGTTAAAGGGGGTCAAAGTAACACTATGGAATGGATTTCCTCATGATGCTCAACCCAAGCCAAATCCTACCAAAAGCCTCAAGTGAGGAATATGAGTGACATGAGGACTCTCACAGTTGAGGGTCCCGACCGTCTCGATAACCACGCCAAGTCACTGGTCTTATCCACTCCAACGGTCATATTATTTAAGGGCATTAGTGTCAAATCATGTCGGGATGCTCCCAGGCTATAAATAGCCACCCCCACAACCACTAGCTGGTTGGCTGCTCCGTTCGAAACTGACACTTGTCATAAGAGCAACCCAAATTCCTCACAGCTTTCGAGAGTAATTCATCAGTGAGGAAATACACCACCCACCGAAACCACAAACCAAACCTAGTGATTGAGCATCACTGAAGAAGTTGTTCCTGTGTGGGACTGAAGCCTTTTACCTTTGAGGACTGTGCATCCTCCAGACGGTTAGGCGTCATGGTCTAGACCAATCCAGCAGTCAATTGTGGATCGCCGGGTGACCGAGTTTGTGAGGGTTTGGAAGTCTGCCCTGAAGACTTACCACGAGTGTTGGGCGAGAACTGTGTGTCCTTAGCTCAAGGAGAATACGGTAGGGACTGTGTGTCCCGGGACTGGGTGTCCTTTGGTTTCAATACCAAGCCGCTCCAAACCAGATGTACAACTGTCACAGCAGTTGGAACTGGGTCATCAACAACAATCTTCACCAAGAATCGGGTTCTAATTCCTCAACTCTTTATCTTCTCTGTATTATGTGTTGATGACTTTCACCGTGACTGTTTGAAGAATTTGCTGAAGACTTTCTCTGAATTTCCTCAACCCCAAATTCTTCACTTGAGTTAATCATCATCTGTATTCTGCGTGCATGCTTACTGTGCAATCCGTTTTTCACATTCTTCACTCTGTAGTACTGCTATTGTGAAAGTTTGCACGTCTGATCCGTAACTGTTTCCGCTGTAAGTTAGTCATCAGTGAGGAATTTCCTCAAAAGGAATTTCCTCAGCGATGAAATTCTAAAAATCTCCTATTCACCCCCCCCCCCCCCCCTCTAGTCGATATAACGCACTTTCACTAGCCCGCGCCACCAGGTCGCCTGGAGCACCTGGAGCTCCTCTCCGACTCCGCTTCGGCTCGGAATTTTCCTAATTTTGCAAAAACACATAATACGGAACTTTTATTGATGTTCGCGAAGTTTCCTTACCGTATTTCATACCTATTCTTATTCTGCTTCTGCCGGTGTCTGATACAGTGTTGCGATATGTTCTTCGTGAGTGGCTACCTGTATCACATCCACCTCTACATTGATGGGGTCTCCAGCCATGTAATGCTTGAGTCTTTGCCCATTCACAACATGTGGTTTTGTGCCTTCAAAATTATTAATCTTGATTGCACCGGAGCGGTAGACTTCTTCGATATGGTATGGTCCTTCCCACTTGGAAAGTAATTTACGTGGAGAAAACCTGAAACGAGATCTATACAACAAAACTTTGTCACCAATATTAAATTCACGTTTCAAAATTCTCTTGTCATGCCACTTCTTTACCTTTTCTTTAACATTTTTGCGCTCTCATAAGCTTCACTTCTCCACTCATCTAGAGGAGTCAAGTTCATGAGACGCTTTTCACCAGCAAGCTTTGGACCAACATTAAGCTCTCTAACAACCCAGAAAGCTTTGTACTCTAACTCTGGAGGTAGTTGCCATAGACCATCTTATACGGAGACATCCCCATGGGATTTTTGTAAGCAATTCTATACGCCCACAAGGCATCTCCTAGCTTATTGGACCAGTCCTTTCCAGAACTGTTCACTGTGATTTGTAAGATCAGCTTGATCTCTCTATTTGTGAGCTCAACTTGCCCACTTATTTGAGGGTGGTAAGGTGAAGAAATTCTATGATTAACATCATATTTGGCTAGAGCTTTTCTAAAAGCACCGTGTGTAAAATGTGATCCCCTGTTGATCATGAGGTACCTAGGTACACCAAACCTAGGGAAGATTACATCCTTGAGCATCTTCAAAGATGTCTTGTGATCAGCACTTTCAGTGGGGATTGCTTCAACCCACTTGGTCACATAATCAACAACTACTAAGATGTGAGTGTACTTGTGTGAAGGAGGGAAAGGACCCATAAAATCAAAACCCCACCAATCAAAAGGCTCAATGACTAGAGAATAATTCATAGGCATCTCATTCCTCCTACTACATTACCAACTCTCTAGCACTTATCACAAGATAAAACATAATTTCTAGCATCTTTAAAAAGAGTAGGCCAATAAAAACATGATTGCAGAACCGCATGTGCGGTCCTCTCACCGGCATGGTGTCCTTCATAAGGACTGCTATGACATTATCTCAAAATATCCTTCTGCTCATGCTCTGATATGCATCTCCTCACAATTCCATCCTCACCTTCTCTAAAAAGATGTGGGTCATACCAAAAGTAATACCTCAAGTCGTGGAAGAACTTCTTTCGCTACTGGAATGTTAAACCTGGAGGCAAAAACTTTGCAACAATAAAGTTAGCATAATCTGCATACCATGGATCTGAATTAGATTTCACCTGCAAAACAGCTAACTGTTCATCGGAAAACTATCGTTGACCGGAATAGGATCATGTGGTATGTCCTCCATCCTGGAAAGGTTGTCTCCTACAAGGTTGTCTGCTCCTTTCCTATCAACAATCTGCAAATCAAATTCTTGAAGAAGAAGGACCCATCTGAAAAGCCTTGGTTTGGCATCCTTCTTTTCCATAAGATACTTAATAGCAACATGATCAGTATGAATGATGACTTTAGAATCAACAATGTAAGGCCTAAACTTATCACAAGCAAACACTACCGCTAAAAATTCTTTCTCAGTAGTAGCGTAATTATTTTGAGCACTATCAAGGGTTTTGCTAGCATAATGGATAACATTCAATTTCTTATCAACCCTTTGTCCTAAAACAGCTCCAACCGCAAAATCACTAGCATCACACATGATTTCAAGAGGCAAATTCCAATCAGGTGGTTGGACTATAGGGGCGGTTATCAAGGCTTTCTTAAGAACTTCGAAGGCTTCCTTACAATCTTCATCAAACACAAAAGGAATATCCTTCTGGAGAAGATTCGTGAGGGGTTTCGAAGTTTTAGAAAAGTCTTTAATAAATCTTCTATAGAAACCAGCATGACCGATGAAACTATGAATACCTCTGATATCCTTTGGATAAGGCATTCTCTCGATTGCTTCAACCTTTGCCCTGTCCACCTCGATTCCTTTTTCAGAAATCTTGTGTCCAAGAACAATTCCCTCATTGACCATGAAGTGGCACTTCCCCCAGTTGAGTACCAAGTTCGTCTCCTCACATCTCTGCAAAACTTTATTAAGGTTGTGGAGACAATGGTCAAAAGAGGTTCCATAGACGGAGAAATCGTCCATGAAGACCTCCACAATTTCCTCACAAAAACCATGAAAGATAGCAGACATACACCTTTGAAAAGTAGCAGGAGCATTGCATAAACCAAAAGGCATACGTCTATAAGCATAAGTATCAAAGGGAAAAGTAAAAGTGGTCTTCTCTTGATCGACGGTGTTAATCATGAATTTGAGAGAAGCCAGAGTACCCATCAAGATAGCAAAAGTGGGTGCTTTTGCATAACCATTCAAGCATTTGGTCGATGAACCGCAACGGGTAGTGGTCCTTCCTGGTTGCCTTGTTCAACTTCCTGTAATCAATACACATTCTATATCCAATAATAATTCTTTGAGGTATTTGTTCATTCTTATCGTTAGGAACCACAGTTGTACCTCCTTTCTTGGGAACACAATGTACCGGACTTACCCACTTACTATCAGCTATAGGGTAGATAATACCTACGTCTAGAAGCTTGAGGATTTCGGTCCTCACAACATTCCTCATCTTCGGGTTCAACCATCATTGGTGATCAACAACCGGTTTAGCATTAGGCTCAAGATTGATAGTATGCTGACAAATAGATGGACTAATCCCCTTAAGATCATCAAGGGTATAGCCAATAGCACCTCGGTGTTTACGAAGGACTTCCAATAATCGCTCTTCTTCATATCCTGAAAGGTTAGAATTGATAATAATAGGATACACTTTCTTTTCATCTAGATAAGCATACTTGAGCGTACTGGGAAGAGGTTTAATATCAAACACAGGGTCTCCTTTAGGTTTTGATAAAATTCCCAAAGGCTCAACCGGAAGGTTGTGCTTCAGGATAGCAGGTTGTCTCAAGAATATGTCATCTAGCTCATTCATTTCCTGCATATGCATATCATTCTCGTGGTTTTCCATAAATTGCTGCAAAGGATCGTTAGGAGGAATAGCAATAGAAGCAATCTCTTCAATAATTTTATTATTACTAGGCAGATCAGTACCACGAGTTTGCTTCGAGAACTTAGAAAAGTTAAATTCATATGGCTCATTATTAAATTCAACAGATAGTTTTCCTTTCTTGCAATCTATAATAGCTCCACAGGTTTTGAGAAAAGGCCGACCAAAGATAATAGGGCAAAAACTATCTTGCACTGAACTAAGTACTAGAAAGTCGGTAGGATATTTTACCTTTCCACATAGAACTTCAACATCTCGCACAATTCCAATAGGAGAGATAGTTTCTTTGTTTGCAAGATGAATAGTAACACCGACTTCTTCAATTTCACATGGTAGAATCTCATTCATGATCTCTTGATAAAGTGAAAAAGGAATAGCACTAGCACTGGATCCCAAATCACATAGCCCATAATAATTATGATCTCCTATTTTACCAGATACAACTGGAGTACCTGAAATTGGGCATTTATTCTTGGTTGTAACAAGGTTAGCGGAAACAGCACAAAAATTTATATTGGAATCCTCAATATTACTAGTAACAAGATCCTTGACTAATGCAACTTCGCGTCGACTTTAATCAGGTTATCATGCTCATCAGTCGTTCTTTCACTTTTATTCAGGATGCATGTGACAAAGGAATGCTCCCTCATCCTTGCGGGAAAAGGGGGCTTTTCATATTCAACTGCAGGCAAGATAGGGTCAACAACATTAATATCAACAGGTAATTCCTTAAAAGGTTTATGGTGTTGATCCTCCTTCTTCTTAGAAGAGTCAATATGAGAGGCAAAGTCTTTGCAAAAATCGATTAGAAGTTGGGTATCAAGACCAATCTTAGCACAAAAGGTATTGAAGTAATCAGTTTTCACATAGCTCTCAATGTAATCACGCTCATAATTTATAATGGGTTCAATACCTTTATCAATCTCCCAGTTTTCAGTGTTCTTCTGGATCCTTTCAATAAGATCCCACTTAGCTTCAGTGCTATTGTTGGAGAATGCCCCACTAGAGGAAGCATCAAACATCTATTTATCTTGACGAGAAAGCCTTGCATAAAACTTTGTAAGAATAATTTCTTTGGAGAACTCATGATTGGGCCATTTGAGCATTAAGGACTTCAATCTCCCCCAAGCTTTAGCGATGCTTTCTCCGTCACGAGGCCAAAAGTTGTAAATATAATTCTTGTCTCGATGTATTTCATGAAGAGGATAAAACTTTGTATAAAAGAGAGGCATAAGATCTTGCCAATTTAGTAAATGAGAGTCATCAAGAAGCCTATACCAATCCAAAGCCTTATCTTTTAATGATAGAGAGAATAGCTTTCTCAGAAAAAAATCTATCGATATACCTGCAAGCTTAAATAAGGAACATAGTTGTGAAAGATATAGCAAGTGTTCACCTGGATGTCTATCTCCTGCATATCGATTAGCCAAAACACAATCAATAATACCAGTTGGTATTTTAAAGGGCACAATTTCAGTAGGTGGGGAAAGCTTCTCCACCACAATAGCGTTGGGGCGGTTCCCCACAAGCAACAACGAGAGCAGAGTTGTCCATAGGGACAAAAAGCGGAAACAGTAAAACAAAAACAACACGTACAGCGTAAAGGTTTCCTTACCAATTTCACTTGCCAATAGCGCTACACTCCTCGGCAACGGCACCAGAAAATGGTCTTGATGACCCACAAGTGTAGGGGATCTATCGTAGCCCTTTTTGATAAGTAAGAGTGTCGAACCCAACGATGAGCAGAAGGTATTGACAAGTGATCTTGTGCAAGGAATATCTGCAAGTACTAAAAGGTAACTTTTTATGGGTTTTCTAGTATAAGCAACAACGAAATAAATGCAAGTAAAGTAAATGGTGCCGAGGTGCAGCAAGTGACCCAATCCTTTTGAACACAAAGGATAAGACGAGGGACTAAACTTATAAAGACTAAGGCGTTCCTGAGGACGCATGGGAGAGATAGTTAAGTGCTTTCGCCATATTCCGTCTAGTACTATGTTTTGTATTGATAAGTGTTATGTGGGTGGATCTTAACTAGTGCACCGTCTAGGCTAAGGCAAGTACACTCTTATGATTAATCCCTCTTGCAAGCATCCGCAAATACAAGAGAGAAATTAAGGCAAAGTCTAACCTTAGCAATAAGCTTTAGGATCCAATACTCCCTCATGCAACAGTATGCGAAGTGGGGTTCAGGTTTCTGTCACTCCGGCAACCCACCATAAGCATTCTTTATACACGATGCATTCCCCTAGGTCCTTAAAAAGGCGAAGTGTTATGTAGTCGACGTTCACATAAAACCACTAGAAGAATAACACCATAACTTAAATATCAATCAACACATATTACTTCAACATCATATGACTACTAGCATCTAGACTTTTCCCATGTCCTCAAGAACTAATGGAACTACTCACAAGACATAAAGTAGATCATGATCAGAGGTGATGAAAATATGATTAACAATCTGGTCATAACAATAATCCTCCAACAAAACTCAATAGCATTCACCACAAAGGAGTAATCAACACCGGTAGAGTAGAGGAGATGAATGGTGCAAGGTACAACTCCGATTGCAATAGTGAAGCAGACGGGATGAAGGTGGAGATGGTGCTAGTGTTGGTGATGATGGTGTTGATGATCTCAATGATGCCCGTGATGATGGTGATGACGATGAGGACGATCTCCCCTTCCGGGAGGACTTCTCCCCGGGGGGAATCTGCCCGCCGGAAAGGTCTTTTCTTCTCTGTAGGTTTCCACCGCGGAGCGGCGGCAGAACTGCGAAAACTCTTCCATCCCCCGTAACTTTTAGGTCAAGAGAAACATATAGGCCAAAGGAGAGCACCGGAGGCGGGACCCACCACCCAAGCGGCCTCCTGGCGCGGCCTAGGGGTGGCCCGCGCCAGCAGGTCGCTTGGGTGACATGTGGCCCTCCTCCGGTCCTTCTTCGGCCTGTCTTCGAGATCTGTTCGGGAACTTCTTCCCTCAAATTTTCAGTGTAGTTGGAGATGTTATGATATGGTAACTCTTCGTGCTATTTTCTCCGTTGAATCCTGCGTCTGCTGTTTCGGCACCGGAAAGTTGTAAACTGTGTAAAATAGGCCAAAACACTATAAGTGCATCATCATAATGTGAAATATATCAATGAATAGAGACAAATTATGATACAAAATAGTGATGCATTTTGGACGTATCATGTGGGCGTCGACGGCGCGAGCCAAGCCGTCCGTGGAGGAGGAGGTGGAGGCGGGCACCCGGGGGCGGGGCACGCGCGGCTGCAGACCCGTGCGCCGCAGGGGCGCTCGGGCCGGCCACCAGCCAGGGGTCGAACCCCACCGGCGTAGGGCTAAGGGCGCGAGGAGCACCGCAGTGGGCACATCCGGCAACGTGGCGGCCGCGTCCAGAGGCGTAGTAACCTCCACGCACACCCCTCCCAGTGCCATGGTAACTGCGTCCGGCGGCATCGCGACCGAAGCGGCGGATGGCTTGCATCCTGCGATGGAAGCGTTGAAGTCCACCTACTCCATGGCAGCGACGGGCTATGAGGCGGTAGCGGCGACCGTCCTCGTGAATGAGGCGAAGGAAAAAGGAGACGAGGCCTGGCATCTCGCCGGCGGCGAGTTCTCCTTCCCTTCTCTCCTTCTCTGTTCTCTTTCGCTCTCTCTGGTAGGCAAGTGCTGATAACGTGTTTGAGGAAAATGAAATCCTTGATTCAATGATTGCAGGAATCTGCAATTTATACGGAGGGAGGAGACGCGACCATCCGAGGGGATGCGTCGGTTCCAGTGGACGGGGGAGAGAGCTGTTTGTTGCGGGCGGAACCGCGTGACGGTTGGACAAGGGGAGATTCCCCACTAATTACATGTGCTAATTAATCACAACAGCCCTAAAGGGTTCTGTATACCCTGTCGCCCATGATCGAGAGCGTTGACCTACCCGACAAACTGGGCCACAGGAAGAACACGACGGGTCATGGAGGAAAACATACCTCCACGAAGGTCCATCTCCACTGGAAAATGAAACAAGCCTCCACTAGGAGCACACCAAACACACATTTGCTCACACACCGCCACACATACCCAAAACAGTACCTCCAAGAAGGCGATGATGCTGAGCATCGTCGCCGCCCAAATCCAAGGATTGAGGGTTTCAATTGGTTGCACGGGAGGGAGAAGGGGGATATCTACCTCGACATTGTTTTCACGGGGGTGGGGGTGAAGGGCAATGTGCCCAAAGTGTTATCGACATCGTGGCCGCCACCGCCAGCCAAGATATTCCTTGTATACATACCTCCCTATTTCCCCTAGCAATCCATTGGATTCAGTCAAACCCAATGAACGAAGAGAGCAACACGCATCTAAGATGTCGTCTTGAGATTAGCACTGGAGGAACACGGGATACCCTACGCACCACAACCCACACTCACCGCCGCTCGCAGAGACGGGGAAGCGACCTCTCGGGCAAAATTTTGTGTTTTAACCTTTTAGACAAAGAAAATCCAGTTTTGACCTCCGTTTGAAAACAATTTCAAATCTGACCTCTTTACGTGACGCCAACGTCCCTGGCGTTTGGGTTGCACGGGAGACGCTAGGGACCATGGCGTCTGGTAGGGGGCCGCTCGATCCGCCCCGCCGTTGACCAAATGACGTGGCAAAGGGCCAGACGCCAGTGGCCATGGCGTTTGGTCCCTAGATCCAAACGCCAGGCACCCTCGCGTTTGGCTCGGGTAACTTACACAGCCCACGAGAGAGTGGGTGGGACCCACCCCACTCACTCTCCCCAATCCAGCCCGAGCTTTCTCCTCCTACTCTCATTTTCCCCTCTCTCCAAATCTCAACCCCTCAAATCCTCTCCAAAAGGTTGTTTCCTTCGGTGGATCTTTCCATCACCTTGTTGCTTGTGGTAATCTCCTTTGATTCATCCAATTTGTTTTTGCTTAAATCTTGTTATTTGCACAGATTTTTGAAATGTTGGAGAAACCCTAGTTCATGCTTTTTGCCATAATTTTGGTGTACTTTAGGGTTAGCTTGTTTTATAGCTTGTGGTAATATGGATGAGCTTGTTGTAGCTATAAATATTAGCTTCATGAGTAGAAAGTTTTTAATTTAGGGTTAATTAGTGTTTAGGGTAATGTCATTAGTGTATCTTAAATAATCTAGAGAAACCACAATTTTCATTGATGTGTTTAATTCATTCATGGTGTCTTTAGACGGGGCGACTTGTTAATGCTCATTATATGGACAAGGAGGCATTCTTGACTAACAATGCCGACGCCGATGAGGAAGCAATTGTTTTCCATACAAGTCCTAGCTATGATGACCTTGTCGCAAAAGTGAGGCATGTCTTAGAGTGGATGGACCCCAATGATTGTGTTAAGTTAATAGGAAGGTATGATGTTGAAGTTGGAGCCAAATCTCGCTTGAAAACTTTGCCTATCACCTCTAACTTGCATTGGGATGTGTACAAGGAAAAAAAATCCCAATCAGAAGACAAGTCACTTGAACTATTTGCCACCAAGGTTGAAGCTCCGCGGTTTGCAATTGACTTGAACCGGCCTGTGTCTTCCCCAATGACCGAGAGGAGAAGTGTGCCTTTTGTTGAGGATAGAATTGTGATTGATGCCTCCAATGCTTATAGCCAACCACCAACTAGCCAAGAAAATAAGGTTGATTTGTATGGCCCTAATGCTTGTAGCCAACCACCAACTAGCCAAGCAAATGAAGTTGATGTCATTGCTACTGAGAAAATAATTCAAGAGGATGGTGATGTTGGTGATGATGATGTTGATATGAATGAAGTAGAGGAAGGGTTTCATGGTATTGATGTTGGTAACTTGGATGCGTACATAGCGCAAAAGGATATGGATCGTGAGTTACCTTTTAGGCGTCTATATGGGTATGACTCAGATGACGAAGGTCCTCAGGAAGAATTGGACGAGGATGGATTCACGAAGGAGGAAAACGAAATTCACTTCGAGTTGACCGGCTTGAAAAAAAGAACGTGCTTGTTTCGAGACCTCAGTCTCGCTCATAAAGCCGTAGTTGACGGTGAAATGAGAAACATGACGATTGAGCCAACACCTTGCCCTGATCCAAGCGAACCAAGGGATGAGGATGAGGACGAGAATGCTTATTTGAAGAAAGGAGTGAAGTTTCTCACTTTCGATGACATGAAGGTTTGGTTGTCTGACTATGTCATTCGAAACCACAGACCATTTTATGTTGAGCACTCCGATATAAATTTACGATTCACCGTGAAGTGTGAGAAAGAAGATGAAGGATGTCCATAAAAGGTTCGTGCAAAAAAGTTAGGAGAAACCGAAAAATAAGTGTTAAGAAGTTATGCTCCCACTCATTTTTGCAAACCACCAAAGACACACCACCCCCTATCTGATGTACACCGTCCTCTCTGCCTGAGGTGCTGCCTCGGAGTCCACGTCGCCCCGAACAGCGAAATGGCTCGCCGCCACCTTCACCCGCGTAATGGTCAACAAAGTCTACTCCAGTTGGTTCAAAAAAAAAAGTCTACTACAGAAAGGAAAGAAAAGAAAACACGACTAAAAAGGATTACATCATGTGATTCACATGACTTACTCACATAATCTATTATTATCCGTAATAATCAACCTCTGCGCACGTCCATCTAAAAACATACTCCGGGGGCGAGCATGGAGGAGGCTGGGAGCGACGACCGCATCAGCGGCCTCCCGGACGACCTCCTGCGCGACATCCTCCTCCGCCTCCGCTCGCTCCCCGCCGCCGCGCGGACCAGCATCCTCTCCCGCCGCTGGCGCCACCTCTGGACCAGCTTCCCGGAGCTCGTCATCGACGAGCTCCATGCGCCGGGCCGGCCGCCGAGCTCCTTCCTGCGCGCCGTGGAGGGCGCCCTCGCCGCCTACTCCGCCTCCAACGTCGACATCGCCGCCCTCACCATCGCCGTTCCCGACGTCAGGTTCTGCCGAATCGAAGCTCGCCGCGTCTCCTCGTGGCTGCGCGTCGCCTCGGAGCGCGTCGCCGGCACGCTGTCCGTCACCCTGCCCCGCTCCAGGCCCGCCACCCACGGCGGACAGGAGATCGAACTGCCCCCGTGCGGGAGGGCGACGGAGATCGCGCTCTCCCTCGCGGACCCGTTCGTGCTCCGGCTCCGGCCGGCGGCCTCGTTCGCGGCGCTCACCGTCCTGACGATACAGTCGGCCGCCATGGACGGCCGGGAGCTCGGGGCCTTCGTGTCGTCCATGTGCCCGCGCCTGACGGACCTCACCCTGCGCGTCAACCTCGTCGCCTGCTCGGACGTCTCCATCCGCTCCGCCTCCCTCAGGCGCCTAGAATTCGACGCCGGAGCCGGGTACGCCCAGCGGCTCGCGGTCGCCGCCCCCATGCTCGAAGCGCTCGTCGCGTCTTTCGTCCACCACGCCCACGTCTCGGCCCCGAGGCTCGCCGAGGCCAAGGTCCAGCGCCTGCACCGGCACCACTTCGCCGACGACGTGCCCCGTCGTCTCCGGCGGCTGGACGCCACGCAGCTGTACCTAAACGCGGCGGCGCCCCCGAGGGTGCGGCGGTTCGATGCGGTCGACGAGCTGAGACTCTCTGCGCTCATTGTACGTCCAATTAATTGGCTTCTGTATCCTTGAAAACTACTCCTGCTCAAGCGATCCATGTGAATTGGTCCTTTGATTTTTGATGATTCGTTTTCGTGCTTCCGATTTTGTTTTTCAGGGAATGGAGGGATACACTAGCTTCTTGGACGATGTAAACAATTTTCCCGTGTGTGAGAGCGTATTATCGATATCGTTAACAGGGGGTCACCACGGGTTTGTTCCAACCATGCTGCATCTCCTCAGGAGAAGCAACGTTATAAGGAAGCTTGTGCTGGAGTCATACACTCAGATGGTACGTAATTTCTAGCTCTTTGCCTAATGTAGTCAATGTATTTTGTCTAAAAATGTAGCTCACAACTAATATTGCACCTACCTAATTTTTCAGAAAGAACCATGCTCGACGGCTTGTCCATGTCGCTTGCCGGAGAGTTACAGGGCCAACGACATGACCCTCGATTCACTTGAAGAGATAGAGATCAACACGTTCATGGGAGCAGATGACCAGGTGGAATTCCTAGAGCTGCTAGTATCCAGATGTAGTGCAACAAGGCCTATAAATGTGGTGCTCAACAAGTCGTACCTTGTTCCTTTACCAACCGAGAAAGTTTCCGAGATGATCCACAGCATTTCTCGTCCGAATCTCACAGTTGGATTACATTAAATCTCCAACGAGAGGTTTTTTGAAGTGGTACTACTGTTGGAAGTGGATCCTATGCATGTTCTGGACTATTGGTTAGTTAGTGGACATCTCAAAAAAATACTGATGATTGATGAACTTCGTATCATAGATGTGTTCTCTAAAATCTCGATTTCAAGTCTAGCACGGTTGATATCCTTTGCAGCACGTTTCCAAACAGACCGCTGCGTGGTCTCTGCACTCTCGACATCAGCCACTGGTAGTCACCCACCGCTTTGTCCGATAGAGGTTCTAAGAACTCACATTTTTCCAGGATTTCAGGGGGAGGCACTCCCCTGACAAGGTTAGTCTCCAGCTTTGGCTGCTTCTTGTTCCGATCTTGAGGAACATCCGGCGCTGGGTGCTCAAGGAACAGCGGCGATGCTCCTGGGATGATTTCCTGGCGAAAGGGTAAGCTTCTGGCACTCTGCAAGCAGAAATCAAACCACTGGTGGATGAGTGGAGATGGGCCTCTAGTTCTGCCTCCGATTCGATCAGTCTGAAACCTTGTCGCACAAGGTATCGCCTGTAGTGCATAAAACCAATGCAACCAATAAGACACTGGGCTCTATTGCAATGAAGCAACAACAACAGCGACATACCCCGTGGATTGACAGTCACAGTAATAAGCGTCGGAAAATCATAACATACCCATAAATCAGCCCAGAGGCTACTGCCTGACTTTGGAACAACAACAGCGACATTGGACATTCGCTTTGCAGCAGGGATGACATCGCTGCTCCAACCCACCGTGACCCAAACATCCCCAACTCCAAACGATTTCAGATAGTTCATGCTGTCAAATAGCTGGACCTAGAGAAGGATACCAAAATTAAGTCGAACGCAGCACGTCATAATTCAAGACTTTGTTAATTGCTGTTCCTAATATTAAAGGGCCATCACTTCAGTTGCCGGATTAAACATATGTGGAATGCAAGAAACATACGCAGAAGATAAGTTAGGTGGCGCAGACCTGCTTTTGTAGCTGTGTAAAGCTGTTTAGGACTGCTTCCCTGCCACCATTGACTTCCGTTTCCATGTCAATCGTGTTATATGATGATCCCAACTGCTTAAGGACTGCACCAATCACCTCTCTAGGAGAATCAACCATTGAAATCTTTCCAGCAAGTTCAGGCCTCCACAAATCCTCCCAATCCTACAGATAATACATCTATATGAGTAAGTAAAACCTAAGCACTCACAAAGATGTTATAAATAGAAAAACAGTCAACGTCAATAAGTACTCCCTCCGTTCCTAAATATAAGTCTTTTAAGCGATTTCACTAGATGTCTACATACGGAGCAAAATGATTGAATGTATACTATAAAGTATGTCTATATACATCCGTATGTAATCCACTAGTGAAATCTGTACAAAGACTTATATTTAGGAACGGAGGGAGTAGTAACCAAAGGCATGTTTCAGTACTACGTTACATCTTTTTATTAACCTCAAGGTAAGCTCTTAGGGACAATTTAATCACTGTATAGTTGACATTGTATCTTCAGCATAATGCTGCATGTTCTCTGAAGAAAAAAAGTTTACCTGTATTGGCTTCAAATTGTGCTGCTTAAACTTGCTTTTCTTGTAAGCAATGACAACTGTGCCCCACCTGTATGGCACACCCCATACTGAGCCACTAGAATCTGCCTCTCCATTCTGGTTCCTGCACAAATGAACCTGATAGACTATAATGAAAATGGAAACTACACCTCGGGACATCTTCGTTTGAATTGATTAATTCATTTCAGCCTATTCCAGGGAGTGTGCTTAAGAAAATGAGCATGACCAGGAGTAAATAACGAGCATGGGAGATTTTATTCTGGTTAAGAAGATTGCACTAGCATCTAGTGAAAAGTAGACCTACATGTCATTGTGATTCACATGATAGAATATCGTTCTTACAATTTCTGTCATATAAACAAATTCAAGAACACTAGCATACAAGGAAACACAAGGTTAACAACAGGGACCGACCAGTTCAACCATTAGAATTGTTATAAGAGAGGAAGGATGCTTCAACTGTCGATTCTCACCTTCCATCTGTCACTCAGGCTCCGATACCAATCCTGCTCCTCAGCATTGCTGATAGGCTCTACCAGTCCCTTACGGATGGCGTAGCCGAGCCAAGAGTCCCCAATAGAAACGAGGTCGGCCGCCATCGCGGATTTGGGCTGAACCTGACCTTTGTCCACGCATTTTGACAACTCAGAGAAGAGCGCGTCGATGCTAGGGCGGAACTCGGGGCTGAACTTGAGCCTCTTCCCCTCCGCTTCAACGAAATCCTACACACAACAAACCGAAATTATACTAATCGCCTAGTAGCCCAAAGCAAAATGCTGTGAAGTGCAGGGGAGGAGAAGGGGCCGAGACCTTGATCCATGCGGGAGGGAAGGATCCGCGGAGCGCGACGACGCGCAGGGGCACGGAGAGCGCGTAGGTCTTGGACTTCCACTGCCGCAGCGCGGCCTCCCACTCCTCGTCGCCCTCCTCCTGCTCCTTGGCCTCCACGGCGGCGGGGGGAGGGGGTGGCTGCGCGCACGCGCGTGCCCCCGGGGCCGGGGCGAGGAAGAGGATGAGGAGGGAGCAGGCGGCCAGGTGGAGCGCCAGCGCCGCCGCCGCGGAGGCGCCCCGCGCCCACTCCCAGCCTCCGCTGCCGGGCGCGTCCGGTTGAGTGTTGGGCGGCCGGGAGCAGGCGAGCTGTTTCGCCTTCGGGTCGCGGTGGTGGAGGGAGAGGCGGTGGCGGTGGCGGAGGCGGGTCCCGGGGAGGGGGGATGGGGCTGGGAATGGGAGGCGAGGGTGGAGGAGGAGGAGATGCAGCGGCTTCCCCTCCATCGCCGATCAGGCTGCCGCCTCCGCCTCCGCCTCCGCCTCCGACCTCCGCGGCTTATCCAGTGCCCTACCAGAACGTGTCAACTGTCAAGTGGTGATACCTGCAGCCCTGCAAATAGCAGCTCTCAAGCCTGAAGAACCCGGCCAGACTTGGAACTTGTGTCTCAACACACACAATTTGTATACCAATGTTTCTTTTTAGATGCACACCAATGCTCTCTTGAGTTTGATTGAATGGTTTCACGAGAAAATGAGCACACTGATTTTGGAGAGGGGTAGACAAGAAATGAAATAGGGGTTCTTATTTTTAAAACAGAGGCAAAACTCATCGATTAATAAAGAAAAAGAAAATTGCTCGGCTAATTAATCAAAAACCATGCAAAAGCCGATACAAACCATTCACATGCAGGCTACTCATGGACCATGAAACCCATACAAACCATTATGTGCCCTGTAGCGAGGTGGCTGCACAGCGTTGTCGTCTGCCGCGCGCGGAAGTGATCGCTAGCCTCGATTCTGAATGCCCTATGACCTCCGTGCCTCACGGACGCACTAGCGCTCCGACGAGCTGCACAACAACACCACCACGTTGAAATCCTCCAGGGTGCAGAAGTTGACCACCCTCCAGCTCTCCTCCGCGATGTGCACAAGATGCTTGAAGAAATGTATGAGAGAGAAAAGGGGACTATAGATGCTGACATGTGGGCCATGCATCAGCCTAGCGGTTCAGTTCAAATGGTCTAACGTCCGTCTCGGATGGCCGTTACCCTGTGCCACATAGTCCTGCTGAATGAGCCCCACTGTCATTTTTCATGTCAAAACGTGGTTTAAGCGTTGTTTTTAGTGTTTTCATCAAACAATTACTCAAAATCGGTGTTTTCGATAAACTTTTCTGAAAACGATGGTTTTTTGCACCGAGGGACGCAATTGTGGTGTTTTTTGGTAATTTACTCATCGAAAGATCACGAGTGGGTGACCGTAACGTCAGAACCTCCACTGTCCAGAAAGGCGAACGACTTGCTGGCCCCAAAGGATCAGATGCCAACTTGTCGCCCACCTCGACATCATCAACCATAGGTATCACCGAAACAATGGACTCCGATGATGGTGGTGAGGATGTCGTGGGCACTGTCAAGGTCCCTAGTGAGTCAATCTCCTTTGAAAGCACCATCGATACAAGTGAAGTAGGGGCGCACATAGCCTGGGTAGCTGAGGCATAATTTGCAGAACTAGAGCCACGACTTCGATAATGGCTGTTGTTGGGGAACGTCGCATGGGAAACAAAAAAATTCCTACGCGCACGAAGACCTATCATGGTGATGTCTATCTACGAGAGGGGATTTGGATCTATGTATCCTTGTAGATCGCACAGCAGGAAGCGTTAAGAAACGCGGTTGATGTAGTGGAACGTCCTCACGTCCCTCGATCGCCCCGCGAACCGTCCCGGGATCCATCCCACGAACCGTCTCGCGATCCGTTGCACGAACCGTCTTGCGATCCGTCTCACGACCCGTTCTGATCTAGTGCCGAACGGACGGCACCTCCGCGTTCACCACACGTACAACTCGACGATGATCTCGGCCTTCTTGATCCAGCAAGAGAGACGGAGAGGTAGAAGAGTTCTCCGGCAGCGTGATGGCGCTCCTGAGGTTGGTGGTGATCTATCCCAGCAGGGCTCCGCCCGAGCTCTGGAGAAATACGATCTAGAGGAAAAACCGTGGAGGTATGTGGTCGGACTGCCGTGGCAAAGTTGTCTCAAATCAGCCCTAATACCTCAGTATATATAGGAGTGAGGGGGAGGGACCTGCCTTGAGGCTCAAGAGAGACCCAAGGGGTCGGCCGAAGCAAGGGGGAAGTCCTCCCCTTCCAATCCTAGTCCAACTAGGATTGGAAGGTGGAGTCCTTCTCCACTTTCTCACTTCCCCTTTTTTTTTCATTTGATTTCTTTATCCCCTGCGCATAGGGCCTCTTGGGCTATCCCACCAGCCCACTAAGGGCTGGTGCGGCATCCCTAAGGCCTATGGGCTTCCCCCGGGTGGGCTGCCCCCCCCCCCCCCCCCCGGTGAACATCCGGAACCCATTTGTCACTCCCGGTACATTCCCGGTAATGCCGAAAAGTTTCCGGTAATCAAATGAGGTCATCCTATATATCAATCTCCGTTTCCGGACCATTCCGGAAACCCTCGTGACGTCCGTGATCTCATCCAGAACTCCGAACAACATTCGGTAACCAACCATATAACTCAAATACGCATAAAACATCGCCTAACCTTAAGTGTGCAGACCCTGCGGGTTCGAGAACCATGTAGACATGACCCGAGAGACTCCTCGGTCAATATCCAATAGCGCGACCTGGATGCCCATATTGGATCCTACATATTCTCCGAAGATCTTATCGGTTGAACCTCAGTGTCAAGGATTCATATAATCCCGTATGTCATTCCCTTTGTCCTTCGGTATGTTACTTGCCCGAGATTTGTTCATCGGTATCCGCATACCTATTTCAATCTCGTTTACCGGCAAGTCTATTTACTCGTTCCGTAATACAAGATCCCATGACTTACACTAAGTCACATTGCTTGCAAGGCTTGTGTGTGATGTTGTATTACCGAGTGGGCCCCGAGATACCTCTCCGTCACATGGAGTGACAAATCCCAGTCTTGATCCATACTAACTCAACGGGCACCTTCGGAGATACCTGTAGAGCATCTTTATAGTCACCCAGTTACGTTGTAACGTTTGATACACACAAGGCATTCCTCCGGTGCCAGTGAGTTATATGATCTCATGGTCATAGGAATAAATACTTGACACGCAGAAAAACAGTAGCAACAAAATGACACGATCAACATGCTACGTTCATTTAGTTTGGGTCTAGTCCATCACATGATTCTCCTAATGATGTGATCCCGTTATCAAGTGACAACACTTGCCTATGGTCAGGAAACCTTGACCATCTTCGATCAACGAGCTAATCAACTAGAGGCTTACTAGGACAGTGTTTTGTCTATGTATCCACACAAGTATTGTGTTTCCAATCAATACAATTATAGCATGGATAATAAACGATTATCATGAACAAAGAAATATAATAATAAATAATTTATTATTGCCTCTAGGGCATATTTCCTACAGCTGCAACTCTCAGAGGCAGTTGGCATCACACGCATTGGCGAGGGGCTAGCACGTGGGGAGAAATCTTCATAGAGACATGTTTCCTCTCCGTCAACAGCTTACAATGGCTTCAACTCTTGCCAAAACTCATCTAAAAAAACCCTTGCCAAAACAGTCCCAACACAGGCAATGCGAAGCTCGGTGCGGAGCAACTCGGCCTCCTTGACAAGGGTCTGCTACAAAGGTCGTCCGATTTTGCCTCCTTGATAAGGGGCTCCTCTGATTACAATGAATTTTATAAGATTCTTGAAGGATTTTGTTCCTCCAGATTTTCTAAACATAGGTCATTTGAATCAAGGACTGGAATCCTATAGAATTTTCCGTGAAGACCCCCCCCCCCCTCCCCCCAAGAAAAGATGACCTCCAACATCTTGCTACAAGTCATTTGTTTCCCATGTGGTGTCAAGCACTCTTT
The DNA here is from genome assembly GCF_904849725.1 of Hordeum vulgare subsp. vulgare. Classification (NCBI taxonomy): domain Eukaryota; kingdom Viridiplantae; phylum Streptophyta; class Magnoliopsida; order Poales; family Poaceae; genus Hordeum; species Hordeum vulgare. The sequence continues at coordinate 606,884,027 of NC_058519.1, read as the reverse complement.
GATCCAGTTTTATGAAGTTTTACAATCATACTAGATTTAAAACAGATATGCCACTCAATTCATTCATTTTTGTTTCCTACAATTTGGTAATCTTGCGAACCAAAGTGTCTCCAGGTTCCTACGGAATGGAGATCAAAGGAATGCATTCTATAGAAATTTGACAACCACTATGTGATTTAACGGCTCTTATCAGAAAATTTCTTACAAAGATTATAGGGTTCCTACAAAGTTCTACATCCAAAAGGGCCCTAACTAAAATATCTTGGTTTGAAATTCACGTGTTTTCTGTTCATGTTTAAACATGAACAAAAGAATGAAAAGAAATTAATGTGTTTCCACAGTCACATTTAGCTCATAAAAAGGTGAGAAAACTTTACTGAAAGGGATTGCCAAGACTGATGAGTTTGAAACTCTTTTTCACAAACCAAACTATTTTTTAGGTAAGGTCTCTTGTGGGCTAAAACCAAACAAGCTCCATTCGGTTTACATGGCACATGCATCACAGATTCACCATTGTAGGAGCAGCAACATAAATCCAGTCTACATTACAAGTTTACAACATAAAGGACAACGACATGAAGATGCAAGATGACTGATGGGCTGAAAGTCTAATGTCTTTGAAAATCACACAAATCAGTAGACCACCTATCTGGCATCTCATACTTACATCTCTAATAAATTAGTTTACAAATATAACCCCGGTAAAGAATCGGAAATGAGCCCTATAAAGTTAATAAGCTACATTAAACATTTTCTTCTGGACAACAACATGTGGCAAGAGCTAAAAAGAATCGATGAAACATGGTAAGAAAAATGATGTCTAGTACATTATCTACCCGTTGACGAAGAAGCTTCGCCTTCTATAGATCTTCTTGTAAGAGTTTGTTCAACAGGGTGGTCATGAGCGAATCCCTTTTCTGAGCTCTTGCTTCTTCTCTCATCCTTCGCTTTTCCTCTTGCTCTATCCATGACTGCTCCAGCATCAGCCTCTCCTGCTCCAGCTTCTGCATCGACTGCCTCCATTCTTGTTCGAAAATGAGCCGCTCTTGGGCGCGCCGCTCCATTGTCTCATGCCATAGCATATCGACATTCTGTTGCTGCACTAGAAATTCCTGCAACAGATCATGGACGCTTGAACTGCCTGTCCTTGAGTTTTCTGCAATTCGTTGCGATGGCTGCCCCTTATCACCAGCCTTCTGCTTTTTGCTTATAATGGGTTTCTCATCATCGCTGACTTCAACACCATATCTGTCATGAGACTCCCCAGATGACTGGTCGCCATTAGGTCGCTTTAATTTCCCTTTAACTGAAGTTCCCGATTCAGACTGAAGGAGTTGACGTTGCATATTTCTAGCACGTTCGGTGAAGACTGCATGTAATTCTTCAAAGAAGGGACATTGTCTACCGGTTTCTGGGTCAGATGTTTCTTTTCCCTGATTAAAAAGATAAGAGTTATTACCCCATAAAATAAACAATGAAGGTACTATAATCTTAGTTGCAATCAGTTCACACAGCAAATTTATAATAGCAAAGGTGTCCAAACAAGAGTGTTGTAGTGGAATGTCGTTGTGACAAAGATAATACCGAAACAAACGCGACACATTGTAGGAACATCCTAATGGAACATTTTTACCTGAAAGCATGAAATTGGTTCCATAAGAAAACGAACCCTAAATCAGCGCCATTCCAAACCTAACATGGAAATTTCAAACCTCCTCTGGAAAAAATGTACTCCCTCCGATCCAAATTAATTGACACAGCTCTAGTATAACTTTGATACTAGAACTGCCTCAATTAATTTGGATCGGAGGGAGTAGTACTAGTACATATGTATATCCCCTGAAATTTCAAATTTGGTCCTGGTTCTTTCTCAATAAACCTAATTAAACCATCTAACCCCCCCCCCCCCCCCCCCCAACTTCATTCTCCATCGTTTTTCTGGGATGCCCCTACCTAATAAGCAATGAAATTAGTTCAACAGACAGAGGCCGCACACAAAAATAGGTACTGTGTCTTTTTCTGAAAAAACTTGTGACCTCCATTCTGGATAGTTTGTTACTGAAGTTTCCCTTAAAGCAAAGAGATTCCACCGACTTTTCCTTTACACTTACCAATCTGACCATATTCACCTGAGCTGACATGTTTTCCCCTTTCTATCAGGAGCAATTATCCATTATTGTTGATGATTCCTTGGGTTATCCTAGCCTCATACGGAACAGCCGTGTCATGTTGGATTAGCTTTTACCCCAAGATACAAAAAAAGTGGAATGCTAAAAAAAGAAGCTGAATACTACCCTTGTTCGCATACCAATTAAACACAAAAATACTCAGAATCGCCGCAGTCCCAGTCCTAGGGCATATCTATAAGAAGAAGACGGAAAAACAAAACGCCTTGCAATTTAGCATTACAGGCAACTGCATTAGGCCGACATAGATTTTTAAGCTCCAGGTATCTATGATATGTCTGCGAAATTAAAGGTGTGCAATTCAACACATCACTCGTGAAACAATGCTAGTACTCCATGACGTTCATTAGTCATTTCAGGTTGCCTAGGGCCAAAAAGCATCGAACTTCCCTTCCAAAATTAGAACGGATAAAATAACTAATTCAATGGGACCAAAGATTCCTCAATGTCCTCCCTTGGTTGAAGCGTCACACCATTTAACCAGCACAAGGGGAACTCGTCCTACCAATCCCAAAAGGAGGTCTTGAGAATTGAGATAGTAGAAGAGCCCATTTGGGGACCCAGAGCAAAAGCAAAAAAATTGCCAGGTAAGAACATTACATGAGAAATCGTTGCTCGGAGAAGAACCCGGAACACAATAATTAGTACTGGTAGCATAACAAAATGGAGGTGCAAGGGAACGGCGGCAGGCAGGGGATAACGCGCTGGTACCTTGTATCGGTTGACGAGGTTCTTCCACTTGCACTTGCACTGGTCGGCGGTGCGGCGGTACCCGCGCGCCCGGAGCGCGTCGGCCACGGCCTCCCAGAGCGTCTTGGCGCTGCGCCCCGCGGCGGCCTCCCGCTCCAGCTCCCCGCGCGCCGCGATGAGCTCCCGCGACTCCTGCACGCCCCACTGCGGCACCCGCTCGTCCCTGAACCCTCCTCCCCCTCCGCCCGCCTCCACCATCCCGCCGCCCGCGACGGCGAGCCTGGCCCTGGCAGCAGCAATCCCCGGTGCTACGACCCGTGACGCTCGCTCGCTTTCTGGCTTGGGTTTCTTGATTTGGGTTGCTTGCGCTGCCACGCGACCTTCTTCTGGCCCGTGGCCACGGCCCGCTTTTTCGTTCCGTTTTTCCTCTCGGTCTCGCCGGTGGATGCCGCCGCTGCTGCTGCTGCTGCAGCTGCCTGCCGTTTCCTACTTTTTTCTGCCCATTCACACGCCACTCTCTGCGCGGAGACGACGGAGCGGGGCCCCTTCCGTTCACACTAGCTGTCCGTCCGTCCACCTGCACCGCGGTTTTAATCATCGTTTTACCTCTTTTTTTTCGAGGATCTAATCATCGTTTTACTGGACTGGCATTTTTTTTATCAGGCTGGCCTTGACTGGACTGGACCTGGCCCGGGCCCGCTGCCGCCCACCCCACTCACTGACCCACTGGCCTCCCATCCCCAGGAACAAACAAAAGATATTCCCCTCCCTTTTACTGTGCAGATTATTCTTCTGCCAAGCAAAATGATAATATTTTGTTCCCATAAAAAATGATTCTATTTTTTCACATTTGATTCTAAGACGCTGGCTCACAACCAGGAGTTTGCCATATGGAGTAGTGGAAAGGCAAAAAAAAAATGATCCAATGCTTGCTGGCACTGCATAGTCGAAGAACGCACAGGTCAGCTTGAGAACACGGTTGCTCAAATTGTTCAGTATATATTTGCATGGCATGCATGCCTGCATGGGCTGCTGGTAAACTTTATTCAAGATGAGAAGAATGCAAGCTTTATTCAAGGAAAACTTTTTTTCTTACAATGAAATAGAATAGATAGATCTTCATCTTCTTACCCGCAAAAAAGAAAAAAAAGGAAAAAAAAAAAAAGAATAGATCTCAGTCCTCCTCCACTGTGCCCTTTCTGCCGGATGCGCAGGCAAGCTGGCCCCGGCGCGGGTGGACGGTGGTGGTCACACCACACGGTAGCTTCTGCCGCCATGTGAACTTCCACGGCGCTTTCTGCAAGCTGCTGCGGTGGAACTACTGCTCGCCTCGGCGTTTCACCGCGGCCGCACGACTGTCGGCCAAGGCGCACCCTTCTTAATTTTCACCTCTATATGCTATATGCCTACCAAGATTTTTACCACGGCTCGGTTCCTTCTTGCTTGCCGGTCACCGGAAAATTATTGTAGGAGGGCTTTCTGTGGTTCCTACTACGCCGGAAACAGTCAGCTGCTTTGAAGTGCTTGCTGATAAAATGGTCATCACTTGCCGAACACCAGCTCCTTCAGAGAAGTCATGGGTGAGCTGTTGCCGTAGGCACCGGTATCTCTCGCGAAGGTGAAACCTGCGACACGGCGCGAGTCGCGGTTAGGAGACCGATTCCACAAAAGAGTTGCAGGTCATAAAGAAAAGTAACAGATTGATTAGAGATAGAGTGAGGAGGAAACCTAGCCACAGAAACAATCCAAATGTCGTCCCGAAGAAAAATTCTCTGCTGATGCTGTTGCAGCTGGAATGGGCAACACCTCAGGGTTAAGTCTTGTACAAACACTTGATATATACATATTAATCAGGGCTGTCGTAGCTGCGAAAACATACCAGTACATGCAGGCCAGGTTACCCCAACCTTGTAGGCCACATGCCCAAATAGAACCGGTGAACCTAGATGGATTAAGAGAATCAAGAGTGCCCCCGCCAAAAAAAAAGGAGAGAGAATCAAGTTTGAGTGGTCATATAAGAAAGAAACTGCGGATAGATAAAAATGGCATTTGATTGACGAAACATCAAAGAGAAATGGACTTCTTATCTTACAATGGAACTACATTTGACCTCTATCAGTGTCATGCTAATAGTTCTCTGAATCACAATTTCACAAAATAAGCAACCAACTTATGGCCTATCGTGGAATTGCGCGAGGATGTGAATGAAAATATCTTACTGGAGGGCTTTGGTAGAGTTCTATACACAGAAACTGGTTAGCTTAGTCATTTACCCTCTTTTGCAATGAGTTTCGCTACAGCACCTACTGGTCGGAAACTTCATAATCTGAATCACTTTCCTCTCTGGGTAGTAACAGTAACTTTAACATAACATCATCTTCTCTGTTTGCCATAATAAATAAGCCAAACTTATCTCGTCTACGGTGGATGTTTCTAGGAGATTGAATGCAACACAACTAGTAATTGGTCCAAGAGAGCTCCTGCTTCAGATACTTTTCTCATTAATCAGGCTTACCATAACACATCTGATTAAACTATAAATTTCGATGTGCAAAGCATGCAAAACTCTTAAATGGTGATTAGGAAGATATTTGACTGTTTCTGTTGGGGAAGTTGAAAAGCAGGTTGTGGAAGTTGACTCTTCACATGAGAATCATTCCCCTTTGTATATTCTCATGCAGTTGTGATTGGATTTTAAAAATGGGTAGGTTGAAACTGAACATACCACATCAGATCTCTGATAAATACAGAACGAGGAATCATAAGTCCATTTCCAATCATTGCAAGCAACATTGAGAATGCTGACAGCCCTTCGATGTTACTTGGGTTGAGGTAGTTTGTCCACTGCATTACCCACCAAATAAATTGTAAGTGAATGTCTTCCTGTTAAGGAATACTAAATACTTAAGATTCAAATGGTATGAGTGTAAAAGTTTGAGTACCATCTGTGCAACTGGCATCCACATGAACAAAAGTGTGGCAGTCCAACCAGACAACGACCCCACAAATTTAGTTCCTCCTTCGGAAAGCTTGCCCATCCTTGCCTGAATTTAATGTAACACGAAATCAAGGGCTAACATAAGCTAGGACAAATATAGTAGAAGTGGATATTGTGTCATTAGTCCTAAATTGCTTAGTTAGCAAGAACACTCTAATCCTTTTCTAAAAAAAAGCAAGAACACTCTAATACAGAGGCATATGAACAGAAATAGAAAGGATAGAGTAGAGTAAATACAATGGACATTCTTATACCTAGAATGTTAAGAAGCACTAGAAATTTTATTGAACATTTTTTTTTGGTGAAGCAAGTGGGCCTAAGTAGTAAGTACAGATCAAAACATCTGAGTAAACTAGTACCAAATAAAGAATCATTGATCAGATTTGTACTGTGCTAAAAGAGAAACAAACCTATCACACTTGAAGAATCTAAAACACCTGTAATATGAACTCTTATCATGATTCGTAATTTGGAACTGGGCTTAATTACTCTGCACTCAAGCTTCTTAAATCCAAAGGTTATTTTACAACCTCAAATTTATTATGAGGTACTAACTAAAGTCATGCAAGTGACAAAAGGTTGTCTATAATTGCCACTTTGTACAGTATAACTTAGATCTTACACATTTTCTAGTTTCCGTCAAGGCATTGAGATGGTACGAGAGCACACACACATTTAACTTCAGCAAAAACTGCTTTATGCAAGAGGATGTATCATACCAGCACAACAGCAGCAACAGCCAGAGAGCCACAGATTATGCCAGGCAGTATGCTACTGGGGACGAGGGGAACAAATGTTGACCACATGACCTGCATTTTCGATTCACCATTGAGATAATCAAGCTTAACATGACACTGGATGGCATAGAAGGAGCATCAGCTGGATCTGCACGATGACAAAGAAGAAAAGTAAGTGTCACCTGAGGGAGTACGGTAAGGCCGCCGATTGTCGTGAAATCCTCCCATAGCAGCCAGAGGGTCCCAGGGAGCCACCCAATGTAGTTGAGCAGGTTGAGGAGAAGCCCGGCGGCGACAACAGCTGAAGTGACCACAAAATGCGGCATCGGCATGGACTCCGCCATGGCAAGCTGGAGGATGACCACATAGGTGGAGAAAACGCCCAGCGTCTGCACGATGACAGCCTCCGTCTCCCTCTTCTTGGCGAAGTAGGACACGAGCGACAGGTTGCCGAGCAGCCCGGTGAGCATCCCCTGGAGCGACCAGACAGACAATGCTCGCCGTAAATCGACCAGTCAGAGCATAAGAAACTATAAGGAGGGGAAATGCGCTGGGACGGTTGGGGGCGTACGAGCCATGGGACGGCGTAGAGGGCGGTCTTGTTGCCGTCGACGAGGTTGCGGTAGTTGAGGAAGATCTGCGGGAGCTGGAGGAGGAGGAAGGGCAAGTTGGCGCTGCCGGCGAGAGTGGCCGTCAGGGAGTCCCAGTCCTGGTACTTCTTGGTGACCTGCGCGCGCCAACCGAAGTTTCGTCAGGCAGCAGGCAGGCAGGCTTAATGAGGCGACATTTCCCGCCGATGTCGGGAGGGGGGAGAGGAGGCCAGACCTTGGGGGTCGGTTCGGGGACGGCGGTCACCGCGGCGGACTCGGGCAGCGCATGGCGGCGACGGTGGAGGAGGAGCGCGGAGCGGTAGGAGCCGGATGCGGGCGCCTTGGAGACGAGGGGCTTGAGTGCGACGGCGACGGCGCGGGCGGGGGCGGGGGATGCCGCGAGGGAGCGAACGGGGCCGCCGCGGCGGGAGAGCGGCGTCGCTGGCGCGGCTGGGGACGGGCGCAGCGGGAGGCGCGCGGTGGGCAGCGACGGCGACGACATGGGAGCTGGGTTCAGGCGAGGCGGGAGGGGCGCAGGAGGTGGATTCAGGCGAGGCGAGGCGAGGCGAGGAGGGGCGCTTCACGAGGTGTGACGGTGGGAGCGAGTGGAGTAGTACTGTAAAAGGGAACGTGAGGACGGGAGGATGGGGAGGAGGGGGGCGGTGGCGCGGGGGACGCGCGCCGTGCTCGCGGCGGGGGAAGTGCCTCGGCCTGCGCACCGTGCGCTGCGATCCGATGGACCCGGGACCCCGCGCCGCCGTCCGTTCTCTCTTGTCGCCGTCCGTATATAATCTTCTAATTTTCCTTTTTTTTTGGATCTTCTAATTTTCCTTTTTTTGGATCTTCTAATTTTCCTTTTCTTTTTTTAAAAGAATATGTTTTTCCTTTTGTTGGGTCTTTACTGCTCTCTTGTAACTACTCCCTCCGTTTCAGAATATTTGTCACCGGGCAAAATTTCCGACCAAGTGAATTCGTGAAGAAGTACCAAACTATCCCTCATTTGAAAATCATGGAATCGTCGTCTACCTCCCCTCCCCAAGGCCCTTCCCGTCCGTCAGGCTCCTCCTGCCCGCTAGGCCCCTCCAGGCCGCAGCTCCCTCTGCCACGCTCCTCTCCTCCGTCAGGCCTCTCCAGTCCGCAGCTCCCTCATCTCCTTTCGTCTTCCTCGGCTCCAATCGAGAGCCTGAGGTACATCCCCGCTGGCCACAGCTCCCCCGCCGCCCCCGCCGGCCACAGCTCCCTCGTCGGCCGGCGCAACTCCAAAGTCCTTTTGGAATTGATCCTGTTGCTCCTCCGCTCCTCTCAACCCTCTGCTGCTCTGAATTGACCCTCTGTAGCTCGCAACATGAGGAGGAACCGTGTTACTTGCCGCCGGTAGTATCCCTTTTGCCACTGGAGTGAAAATCCTACGAGATTAGATCGATTTGAACTTCCATGCTCTGTTGGTCTGTTGTAGGTTGTGCTGCTCTGCTGCAGATTGGAGTACCTACGTTGTTCAGATAAGCAAATCAGCAAGGAGTACTCTCACAAATCACACTCTAATGTGTTCTGCAAATCGTGCTCTGCTAAGCAAATCAGCAAGGAGTACTCTCACAAATCACACTTTAATGTGTTCTGCAAATCGTGCTCTGCTAAGCAAATCAGCAAGGAGTACTCTCACAAATCACACTCTAATGTGTTCTGCAAATCGTGCTCTGCTAAGCAAATCACACTCACGAAATCTGATAATAAAATCAGTAGATCAACAGTGAGGTTGATCAAGCAAGTTGACACTTTGAAGAAGACTGGAATAGGAGCAGCCACAAATTGGAACAGGAGCTGCCACGTTTGTGAAATTGACAAATCAGCAAGAGGGGTATTATCAAATCAGCAAGAACAATAGCAAGATCAACAAGGGCAAGATCGGTACTTAAAATGGAATATGAGCAACCAAAAATTGGAATAGAAACTGACACTCACAAATCTGCTAAACAAAACGGGAACAATATTCTACGAGATCAGTAAGTTGTGGTGGTTCATGTTTGCTGAGTACACTCACAAAGAGTACAAACTGGAACAATAAGTTGAGCAACCATAAACTGGAATAATAGGCAAGCAAATCAAGCAAGTTGATACTCTGTCCCTCTGGGCCTGTTTTCTTTATTGTTTTTGCTGATACTCTAGAACAATAGGCAAGCAAATTGACAAAGCAAGATAAACAGCAGGTGAGCTACTCCATTTTTAGTAATCCATCTAGTACAAGATCAATAAGGAATTATTTGTACTCATGCTTGTAGTCAGTTAAGTGCTTTCAAAAGCACTTTGCTGAATTTTTATGCACATAGGTTTAACTAATGGAAGGAAATGTTTTAGTCTAATTAATGGAAGGAAATTTTTTTAGTTTAACTAATGGAAGGAAATGTTTAGTTTAACTAATGGAAGGAAATGTTTCATTTTAATTTATTAAAGAAAATGTTTTAGTCTAATTAATGGAAAGATTTTTTTTTAGTTTAACTAATGGAAGGAAATGTTTCATTTTAATTTATTAAAGAAAATGTTTTAGTTTAATTAATTAAAGGAAAGGTTTCAGCTTAATTAATTAAAGGGAAAGGTTTCAGTGTAATTAATTAAAGTAAAAGGTTTCAGTCTTAATTAATTAAAGAAAATGTTTTAGTTTAATTTCATTTTAATTTATTAAAGAAAATATTTTAGTTTAATTTCATTTTAATTTATTAAAGAAAATGTTTTGGTTTAATTAATTAAAGGGAAATGTTTCGGTTTAATTAATTAAAGTAAAAGGTTTCAGTCTTAATTAATTACAGAAAATGTTTTAATTTAATTAATTAAAGGAAAGGTTTCATTTAATATTAAAGAAAATGACTTCTTGTTGCTGCTGATAAGTTTCACAAGAGAGCAAGAAGAAAAGAGACGAGAAAGAGAAGAGAGAAGAGAGTCTTTCCCCGTAATAGCCCTAAACCTACTCCAAACACAATGAGGGAGTACCACTAACTGCCGATCTAACTGCACATTTCGCACATCACTGTGCGTCACAACATGACCTAATCCGCTTTGTTCTTTTTTCGGGAAAATGCAATGGACCTTTGTGTTTCATTTTATTGAAAAGAGAGATAGTTGTGAAATTACAGTCCTCCTATAAGGTGGTTACACATATCGGATGGTCACTAGTGCACATCCCATGAGGCTGGCAGCACAACCCTAAGCCCTTCGGCACAAACAGTGGCCCAAAGCCTGGCCTCGTCTTTGATCTTTCCCACGAGATTGTGGATGGACAGCTGCGCGCGATCAAAAAGGCAATCGTTCATATGCTTTCAAATCATCCAAGGTGTCAGGAACGCCACGGATGCAAGTCCCTTGCACATGAGCTGAGGGGTGTCCTGCCTAGCATGGTGCCACCAGTCGACCAGGGAGCTCTCATTGTCGGACGGTCTACAGGCCTCGCGCACCCAAACAAGGAGCTCATGCCATACTTGGCGTGATAATGGGCATGGTATGGTTGCTGACCTGCTTTGAAAACCTTTTTGGCTTGAAAATCAACTTCCACAAGAGTGATCTTATGACCATCAATGTGGAAGAAACTCTGGCTAAGGATTTTGCTCAGATTTTCTGTTGCAAAATGGGGAAATTTCCAATTAAATACCTTGGAGTTCCCCTTCACTATGATAATCTTAGGAGGGAAGATATACAACCTATCATTGATAGGATCATCAAAAGGTTGTCTGGTTGGATGGGGAGATTTCTCACCTACAGAGGAAAAATTGTTTTGTTGTGTGCCTGCATTATTAGTATTCATGTTTATCTCATGTCTATGATTAAGTTTACTCAGTGGGCGATTAATTCCATTAATACTCAGATGGCCCATTTTTTCTGGGGGGATCTTGAGGATCAGCATAAATATCATTTAGCTAAATGGGGTCTGATTACTAGGAAGAAAGAATTTGGGGGGTTGGGTATTCCTAATCTTAAAGAGTTCAACATGGCCTTATTAGCTTCATGGGGGAAACGTTTCCTTGATGATTCTGATAAAGACTGGAATAAGATTATTAAATATAAATATATGCAAAATTCCAGCAACATCTTGTGGTGTGGGAATAATCATGGTTCTTCCTTCTGGAAGAGTATTACATGGGCCCTGGGGGGGGCTAAAATATTTTATAGATGGAATTTGGGGGATGGTGAATCTATTAAATTTTGGGAAGATGTGTGGGTTGGGGAATATTCCCTTAGAACACAATTTTGGCCTTTATATGATATTTGTAATCAGGTGGATTGCAGTGTTGCACAGGTCTGGGATGGCCATATACTTAGGTTGTCGTTTAGACGATGTGTTGATCAGGCAGGACTGGCTTTGTGGAACCAGTTGGTAGAAGTGGTTAAGCAGACAAGGCTGTCTGGTAACCCGGATAAGCCTCTTTGAAGACTTGAATCAAAAGGTGTATATACTGTTAAGTCATTTTACCATCAGATTAACTTTGGGGGTGTGGTTTCTACCACAGGATCGAGTTTATGGAAAGTGATCTGTCCCCAAAAAATTCATGTTTTTCTGTGGTTATGTGTGCATAATAAGGTGTTAACTAGAGATAACTTAGAGAAACGTAGACCTGTTGAGGATACTTCTTGCCTCTTCTGTAGCTGTAAAGAAATGGTGCAACATCTTTTGTTTGATTGTATCGTTGCTAGACAGGTATGGGGTTTCCTTGTGGAAACACTTGATATCCAAGACATTTTAAGTTTTGATGATGTGATTGTACTTTGGAGGGATCATAAGAAGAATCGTGTGCTTAATATGATTATTGCTGCCTCCCTTTGGAGTGTTTGGAAACTTAGGAATGAAATGTGTTTTCAGGGGCGAGTTTGGAGAAATGTCAACTGCATTCTTGCAAAGCTGGGGATTCATCTCGATCAATGGAAGGTCTTGCTCTCGGGTGCTCAGGCAGAACTACTCCGTGGATTCATCAGGCAGTTGGACAGACTGCGAGGGGAACTTCTTCGCATTGCCTGGAGATGATCGTGGAGGGGCGAGATTAGGTGTTAGGCCTTTTTCCTTTGAGTCTGTTGAATCCCCCAGTTTGGTGGCTATTTTGGCTTGTAATAAGTTCCAGCGTACTATGGCTGTGAGGTTTTTTTTAGGCTGCTGGTAGTTGGAGTTTCGCTGCTCTTTGTTCAGGATCTTTGCTTGCTTCATTTTAATAAAATGGGGCGGGGGGGGAACCCTTTCATTCAAAAAATAATAATGGGCATGGTAGCAGGAGGTGGTGCAAAAGGGGCAAGCCACATGGTGTTGCAATCTATGCCGAGCGAGCCAATCTGCCATCCAGCAACGATCTAAGCTGGCGAGCCAATGAAAGAATTTCACTTTCGACGGCGCCCAGCTCTTCCAGATGAGCTTCCAGTCATCGGAGTCGATCGATTCGTGGAAGGATGCGTCGTAGGCAGATCTAGTGGTGTATGTGTCGGCCTCGTTCCACTTCCAAACCATCTTATCTGGCTCCATGGACGTCGTGTCGTTTAGGCTTTCGTCCGGAGCCACCTTGCCGAGCACCCCATGCAACCAGCGATGCCGCACCATCGGTCCGCAAGCCCGCTGTCCCACACACCTCCTACGAGACGATGGTGCCACCGCTACGCAGGAGCCACCGACCTCACCACCAGCAAACACCGGCGAGCGAAGACGCTTCCGAACCTTCACCATGGCACACCCCCACACCAGCCACCACCATGAGCAAAGACCGTCGGTGGCGGCCGGCCCTCACCGCCTCCGCTCGCGCCGCCCGTGAGCCGACGACCATAGGAGCAGCCCACCCAGATCTAGACAGGGAGCTGCCACCCCGATGCGCCACCCTCCCGAAAGGCGCGCCTCGCCACCTCTTGGTTGTGCAGCCACCCGCTCCGCCGCGCCAAGGCGCCATCACTGACCACCCAAGCCACAGCCTCGCCGCGCCTCCGCCCGATGCCGCCGTCCCCCACCAGAGCCACCGCGAGGAGAGGGGATGGGCCCCTCCGCCACCGACACCGACGGGGCTTTGCCTGATGGCGCGTCCCGGCGACGACGAAGGAGATGGAGGGGGTGAGGGAGGGTTGGAGGTGGTGGCGCTGGGGTTCGCCCTTCCGCTCGCGGGAGCGGGCAGGGGCGAGGGAGGGGGTGAGGGAGGGTTGGAGGTGGCGGCGCTGGGGTTCGCCCTTCCGCTTGCGGGAGCGGGCAGGGGCGAGGGAGGGGTGAGGGAGGGTTGGAGGTGGCGGCGGTGGGGTTCGCCCTTCCGCTCGCGGGAGCGGGCAGGGGCGAGGGAGGGGGTGAGGGAGGGTTGGAGGTGGCGGCGCTGGGGTTCGCCCTTCCGCTCGCGGGAGCGGGCAGGGGCGAGGGAGGGGGTGAGGGAGGGTTGGAGGTGGCGGCACTGGGGTTGGCCCTTCCGCTCGCGTATTAACTAATTGTGGTTTATCAGTTACTAAAGAAATTACGAAATTATTCTCAGAAGTAACTAATGAAATTAATTAATGGATTGTACCAAAGTAGTTTTTAGATGGCTGTGGCGAACTCTGCTGGAAATTCCAAAGAACTTTACAAAATCGAAAGAAATAATTAGTCATGGCAATATTTTTTCAAAAGTTCTTCTATTTTTTATGGCAAAGTTCGGACAGCATGTTAGCAAAGTCCTGTTAGAATGTTATTCGTTTCTTAGAACGTTTTTCGTAGTTTCTATACAGTCCTTTGGATTTTTGAAAAAAATCTTTAGAAAATATTCTTGTATTGTTAGATTGTTCTTCAAAAAATATCCCAAATAGTTCTTCACCCAATTATTTTGTTTCATGTATAAAACTGAGGCCATAACAACAACAGTAGGCAGAGAATTAAGAGATAGCCATCAAAAAGGTCCTTGTTATAGCAAATTTCAGCTATGAATTACAAAAGTACATCAAGATCTTCCCCGTTTTCCTGTTGATGGAGAGGGGCAAAACAAGAGCAGTCATTTGCCTAAAACTACAGGAGAGGAAACAAAATAAGATCAATCCATGTTCATCCATCTTCCGAAGTGTGCTGGATGAAAAATCCATCACATAAAAGCCACTATCACACACGAAACCAGATGCAAATCTTGGTCAAGTAAAAACAAGGAGACAAATTGCTGCTACCTCTGAAGAAGACGGGGATATGAGGTGTAGCTCTTGACCACCGGGGTGCTTGCGGGAGGTGTGTGTATGGGCTTTGCCGCTAAGCGCGTGACTCCTAACTGCCTTGATGCATAGATCTCGCCACCACCGAGCTCCTCACAGTTGTGGTGATGCTGCTGCTCGTTGTTCGTCGATGCCCAGCATCCTCTCGCCACGAGGCTCGATGGCGATGAGGCATCCACCCTGCTCCATCTTACCTTGATGGCGGATCTGGGGACAGAGGCAGCAGGGCTTGGGCGGAAAACAATCGCTTATTGGTGAAGAAGCACGTCACAGGGGAGAGGGTCTGAGGCCATGGGGGAGGAGTGACCCAGCGGTACATGGCCATGGGGGAGGAGGGAGCCGACGGTGCGCCGGATTCGATAGCGATGGGGATGGGGAACGAGAAAGAAGAATGAGCAGGGGCGATGGGGAACGAGAGAACGAGGAGATACGATGTGATTGTATTCCTGCCGCGTATGGCGCTGAAAAAAGTGAATATGGGTTGTTGGGTGGGACCATGTAGGGCACGCTCGCACGGATCCACATGAAGCAGTGACGGCAACGATTCGCGTTGCGCGCCCAACTGGTTAGGATTGACCATATTCGATAAACCAGCCTATTAAAACTCCCCTCGGAGGCCCCCGGCGCCCCCGATTTTTTGTCCAAAAAGACCACTAGCCGAATGTTATTGTTAAAAAAGAACACATACGGTATGAAATGCGAGAAAAGACCCCTATTTTTCGTGGCGGCAGGCGCGCCAGGTGACGCGTGGCACCTGCCGTCACGGGCCGAGGCGGTTGGGCCCCGCCGCCACCCGGCGAGCGGCCGGCCGGGCAGGTGGCACCTGCCGCCGGCACCCCAGGCAGCCGGCGGGATGCTGTGCATGGCAACATGCATGGCCGTGGCATGGCCAGCCAGCTTTTGTTGCATGCATGTGCGAGCATGGGCAGCCTGCCGCCTGGAGTGGTGGCGGCAGGTGCCACCTGCCCGGCTGGTCGCCTGGCCGGGTGGCGGCGGGGCACAGCCGCCTCGGTCCGTGGCGGCAGGTGCCACGCGTCACTTGGCGCGCCTGCCGCCACGAAAAATAGGGGGTCTTTTCTCGCATTTCATACCGCATGTGGTCTTTTTTGACAATAACATTCGGCTAGTGGTCTTTTTGGATAAAAATTCTGGCGCCCCCCCAGTTCGGACGCGCCGCCACCTGCACGCACGGGGCAACGCAGGAGGGAGGACTGCCGCTTGCTGGCTGCCGGCGCCCGCGACCACCAGCGACGATTCGACGGCTCACCGCTCCCCAACGCCCGCAACGAGCTGCAGGCTGCCGCCCTCTGATGATTCGATGGCGGATCTGGGGACAGAGGCAGCAGGGCTTGGGCGGAAAACAATCGCTTATTGGTGAAGAAGCACGCCACAGGGGAGAGGGTCTGAGGCCATGGGGGAGGAGTGACCCAGCGGTACATGGCCATGGGGGAGGAGGGAGCCGACGGTGTGCCGGATTCGATAGCGATGGGGATGGGTGTAGGGGAACGTCGCATGGGAAACAAAAAATTTCCTACGCGCACGAAGACCTATCATGGTGATGTCCATCTACGAGAGGGGATGTGTGATCTACGTACCCTTGTAGACCGTACAACAGAAGCGTTAGTGAACGCGGTTGATGTAGTGGAACGTCCTCACGTCCCTCGATCCGCCCCGCGAACTATCCCGCGAACAGTCCCACGATCTAGTGCCGAACGGACGGCACCTCCACGTTCAGCACACGTACAGCTCGACGATGATCTCAGCCTTCTTGATCCAGCAAGAGAGACGGAGAGGTAGAAGAGTTCTCCGGCAGCGTGACGATGCTCCGGAGGTTGGTGGTGATCTTATCTCAGCAGGGCTCCGCCCGAGCTCCGCAGAAACGCGATCTAGAGGTAAAACCGTGGAGATATGTGGTCGGGCTGCCGTGGCAAAGTTGTCTCAAATCAGCCCTAAAAACCCACTATATATAGGAGGAGGAGGGGGGAGCCTTGCCTTGGGGTCCAAGGACTCCCAAGGGGTCGGCCGAACCTAAGGGGGAAGGTCTCCCCCTCCCAAACCGAATTCTACTTGGTTTGGAAGGTGGAGTCCTTCTTCCCTTTCCCACCTCCTTTTTTTTCCTTTTCTCTTTGATTTTTCTTCCAATGCGCATAGGGCTCTTTTGGGCTGTCCCACCAGCCCACTAAGGGCTGGTGTGCCACCCCCAAGGCCTATGGGCTTCCCCGGGATGGGTTGCCCCCCCCCCCCCGGTGAACACCCGAAACCCATTCGTCATTCCCGGTACATTCCCGGTAACTCCGAAAACCTTCCGGTAATCAAATGAGGTCATCCTATATATCAATCTTCGTTTCCGGGCCATTCCGGAAACCCTCGTGACATCCGTGATCTCATCCGGGACTCCGAACAACATTCGGCAACCAACCATATAACTCAAATACGCATAAAACAACGTCGAACCTTAAGTGTGCAGACCCTGCGGGTTCGAGAACTATGTAGACATGACCCAAGAGACTCCTCGGTCAATATCCAATAGTGGGACCTGGATGCCCATATTGGATCCTACATATTCTACGAAGATCTTATCGTTTGAACCTCAGTGCCAAGGATTCATATAATCCCGTATGTCATTCCCTTTGTCCTTCGGTATGTTACTTGCCCGAGATTCGATCGTCAGTATCCGCATACCTATTTCAATCTCGTTTTACCGGCAAGTCTCTTTACTCGTTCCGTAATACAAGATCCCGTAACTTACACTAAGTCACATTGCTTGCAAGGCTTGTGTGTGATGTTGTATTACCGAGTGGGCCCCGAGATACCTCTCCGTCACACGGAGTGACAAATCCCAGTCTCGATCCATACTAACTCAACGAACACCTTCGGAGATACGTGTAGAGCATCTTTATAGTCACCCAGTTACGTTGCGACGTTTGATACACACAAAGCATTCCTCCGGTGTCCGTGAGTTATATGATCTCATGGTCATAGGAACAAATACTTGACACGCAGAAAACAGTAGCAACAAAATGACACGATCAACATGCTACGTCTATTAGTTTGGGTCTAGTCCATCACATGATTCTCCTAATGATGTGATCCCGTTATCATGTGACAACACTTGCCTATGGTCAGGAAACCTTGACCATCTTTGATCAACGAGCTAGTCAACTAGAGGCTTACTAGGGACAATGTTTTGTCTATGTATCCACACAAGTATTGTGTTTCCAATCAATACAATTATAGCATGGATAATAAACGATTATCATGAACTAAGAAATATAATAATAACTAATTTATTATTGCCTCTAGGGCATATTTCCAACAGTCTCCCACTTGCACTAGAGTCAATAATCTAGTTCACATCACCATGTGATTCCAGCGAATCCAACACCCATATAGTTATGGGGTCTGATCACGTCTTGCTCGTGAGAGAGGTTTTAGTCAACGGTTCTGAAACTTTCAGATCCGTGCGTTCTTTATAAATCTTTATGTCATCTTATAGATGCTGCTACTACGTGCTATTCGGAAATGCTCCAAATATCTACTCTACTATACGAATCCGTTTCACTACTCATAGTTATTCGGATTAGTGTCAAAGCTTGCATCGACGTAACCCTTTACGGCGAACTCTTTAACCACCTCCATAATCGAGAAAAAATCCTTAGTCTATTTAATTACTAAGGATAACTTTGACCGCTGATCAGTGATTCAATCATGGATCACTTTCTGTACCTCTCAACAGACTTTGAGTCAAGGCACACATCAGGTGCGGTACTCAGCATGGCATACTTTAGATTCTACGGCTAAGGCATAGAAGACGACCTTCGTCTATTCTCTTTATTCTGCCGTGGTCGGGTTTTGAGTCTTACTCAAATTCACACCTTACAACGCAATCAAGAACTCCTTTCCTGATCTATTTTGAACTCCTTCAAAAAACTTGTCAAGGCATGTATCTTGTTGAAACTTTCATTAAGCGCTTTTGATCTATCTCCATAGATCTTTGATGCTCAACGTTCAAGTAGCGCAATCCTGGTATTCCTTTGAAAACTCCTTTCAAACAACCTTATATGCTTTACAGAAATTCTACATTACTTCTGATCAACAATATGTCTACCACATACACTTATCAGAAATTCTATAGTGCTCCCACTCACTTCTTTGGAAATACAAGTTTCTCATAAACCTTGTACAAACCCAAAATCTTTGATCATCTCATAAAAGTGTATATTCCAACTCCGATATGCTTGCACCAGTCCATTGAAGGATCACTGGAGCTTGCATACTTGCTAGTATCTTTAGGATCGACAAAACCTTCTGGTTGTATCACATACAATGTTTGCTCAAGGAAACCGTCGAGGAAACAATGTTTTGACATCCTACGTGCAATATTTCATAAATAATGCATCAACAACTAACATAATTCTAACAGACCTTTAGCATCGCTACGAGTGAGAAAGTCTCATCATAGTCAACTGTTTGATCTTGTCGAAAACATCTTTGCGACAAGTCGAGCTTTTCTTAATAGTGACTTATCACCATCATCGTCTGTCTTCTTTTAAAGATCCATTTCTACTCAATAGTCCTATGACCATCAAGTAATTCTTCCAAAGTCTACACTTTGTTTTCATACATGGATCCTCTCTCGGATTTCATGGCTTCCAGCCATTTGTCGGAATCTGGGCCCACCATCGCTTTCTCCATAACTCGTAGGTTCATTGTTGCTCAACAACATGACCTCCAAGACCGGGTTATCGTACCACTCTGTAGTAGTACGCGACCTTGTCAACCTACGAGGCTTGTAGTAACTTGATCCGATGCTTGATGATCACCATCATCAGCTTCCACTTCAATTGGTGTAGGCGCCACAGGAACAACTTCCTGCGCCCTGCTACACACTGGTTGAAGTGATGGTTCAATAACCTCATCAAGTTCTACTACCCTCCCACTCAATTCTTTTGAGAGAAAACTTTCCTCGAGAAAGGATCCGTTTCTAGAAACAAACACTTTGCTTTCGGATCTGAGATAGGAGATGTACCCAACTGTTTTGGATATCCTATGAAGATGCATTTATCCGCTTTGGGTTCAAGCTTATCAGACTGAAACTTTTTCACATAAGTGTCGAAGCCCCAAACTTTCAAGAAATGACAGTTTAGATTTCTCTAAACCTCAGTCTATACTGTGTCATCTCAACGGAAATACGCGGTGCCCTATTTAAAGTGAATGCAGTTGTCTCTAATGCATAACCCATAAACGATAGTGGTAATTCGATAAGAGACGTCATAGCATGCACCATACCAAATAGTGCGTGGCTATGACGTTCAGACACATCATCACACTATGATGTTCCAGGTGGCATGAACTGCGAAACAATTTCCACATTGTCTTAACTGCGTACCAAAACTCATAACTCAGATATTCATTTCTATGCTCATATCGTAGACAGTTTATCCTCTTGTTACGACGAACTTCACTCTGAAACGGAATTGAACTTTTCAATATTTCAGACTTGTGATTCATTAAGTAAATACTCCTGTATCTACTCAAGTCGTCAGTGAAGTAAGAACATAATGATATCCACTGTGTGCCTCAGCACCCATTGGACTGCATACATCAAAATGTATCACTTCCAACAAGTTACTATCTTATTTCATCTCAATGAAAACAAGGCCTTGCTCATGTGGTATGATTTGCATGTCACTAGTGATTCGAAATCAGGTGAGTACAAAGATCCATCAGCATGGAGCCGCTTCATGCAATTTATACCAACATGACTCAAGCGGCAGTGCCACAAGTAAGTGGTACTATCATCATTAACTCGTATCTTTTGGCACCAATATCATGAACATGTGTAACACTACGATCGAGATTCAATAAACCATTGAAGGTGATTATTCAAGAAAATAGAGTAACCATTATTCTCTTTAAATGAATAATCGTTTTGCAATAAACACGATCCAATCATGTTCATGCTTAACGCAAGCACCAAATAACAATTATTTAGGTTTAACACCAATCCCGATGGTAGAGGGAGCGTGCGACGTTTGATCATATCAACCTTGGAAACACTTCCAACACGTATCGTCACCTCGCCTTTAGCTAGTCTCCGTTTATGCCGTAGCTTTCATTTCGCGTTACTAATCACTTAGCAACCGAACCGGTATCCAATACCCTCGTGCTACTAGGAGTACTAGTAAAGTACACATCAACATCATGTATATCAAATATACTTCTCTCGACTTTTGCCAGCCTTCTTATCTACCAAGTATCTAGAGTTGCTCCGCCTCAGTGACTGTTCCCCTCATTACAGAAGCACTTAGTCTCGGGTTTGGGTTTAATCTTGGGTCTCTTCATTAGTGCAGCAACTGTTTTGCCGTTTCACGAAGTATCCCTTCTAGCCCTTGCCTTTCTTGAAACTTAGTGGTTTTACAAACCATCAACTATTGATGCTCCTTCTTGATTTCTACTTTCGCAGTGTCAAACATCGCGAATCGCTCAAGGATCATTGTATCTATCCCTGATATGTTATAGTTCATCACGAAGCTTTCGCAGCTTGGTGGGAGTGACTTTGGAGAACCATCACTATCTCATCTAGAAGATTAACTCCCACTTGATTCAAGTGATTGTCGTACTCAGACAATCTGAGCACACGCTCAACGATTGAGCTTTTCTCCTTTACTTTGTGGACAAAGAATCTTGTTGGAGGTCTCGTACCTCTTAACAAGGGCAAAAGCATGAAATCACAATTTCATCTCTTTAGAACATCACTTATGTTCCGTGACGTTTCAAAACGTCTTCGGCGCCTTGCTTCTAAGCCATTAAGTATTTTGCACTGAACTATCGTGTAGTCATCATAAACGTGTATGTCCGATGTTCACAACATCTACAGACGACGCTCGAGGTGCAGCACACCGAGTGGTGCATTAAGGACATAAGCCTTCTGCGTAGCAACGAGGACAATCCTCGGTTTTACAGACTTAGTCTGCAAAGTTTGCTACTATCAACTTTCCACTGAATTTTCTCTAGGAACATATAAAAACAGTAGAGCTATAGCGCAAGCTACATCGTAATTCGCAAAGACCATTAGACTATGTTCATGACAATTAGTTCAATTAATCATATTACTTAAGAACTCCCACTCAAAAAGTACATCTCTCTAGTCATTTGAGTGGTACATGATCCAAATCCACTATCTCAAGTCCGATCATCACGTGAGTCGAGAATAGTTTCAGTGGTAAGCATCTCTATGCTAATCATATCAACTATACGATTCATGCTCGACCTTTTGGTCTCATGTGTTCCGAGGCCATGTCTGCACATGCTAGGCTCGTCAAGCTTAACCCGAGTGTTCTGCGTGTGCAACTGTTTTGCACCCGTTGTATGTGAACGTTGAGTCTATCACACCCGATCATCACGTGGTGTCTCGAAACGAAGAACTGTCGCAACGGTGCACAGTCGGGGAGAACACAATTTCGTCTTGAAACTTAGTGAGAGATCACCTCATAATGCTACCGTCGTTCTAAGCAAAATAAGGTGCATAAAAGGATTAACATCACATGCAATTCATAAGTGACATGATATGGCCATCATCATGTGCTTCTTGATCTCCATCACCAAAGCACCGGCACGATCTTCTTGGCACCGACGTCACACCATGATCTCCATCATCATGATCTCCATCAACATGTCGCCATCGGGGTTGTCGTGCTACTCATGCTATTACTACTAAAGCTACATCCTAGCAAAATAGTAAACGTATCTCCAAGCACAAGCGTTAGTTTAAAGACAACCCTATGGCTCCTGCCGGTTGCCGTACCATCGACATGCAAGTTGATATTAACTATTACAACATGATCATCTCATACATCCAATATATCACATCACATCGTTGGCCATATCACATCACAAGCATACCCTGCAAAAACAAGTTAGACGTCCTCTAATTTTGTTGTTGCATGTTTTACGTGGTGACCATGGGTATCTAGTAGGATCGCATCTTACTTACGCAAACACTGTTGGAATTATGTCCTAGAGGCAATAATAAATATAGTTATTGTTATAATTCCTGTATCAAGATAATCGTTTATTATCCATGCTATAATTGTATTGAATGAAAACTCATTTACATGTGTGGATACATAGACAAAACACCATCCCTAGCAAGCCTCTAGTTGGCTAGCCAGTTGATCAAAGATAGTCAGTGTCTTCTGATTATGAACAAGGTGTTGTTGCTTGATAACTGGATCACGTCATTAGGAGAATCATGTGATGGACTAGACCCAAACTAATAGACGTAGCATGTTGATCGTGTCATTTTGTTGCTACTGTTTTCTGCGTGTCAAGTATTTATTCCTGTGACCATGAGATCATATAACTCACTGACACCGGAGGAATGCTTTGTGTGTATCAAACGTCACAATGTAAATGGGTGACTATAAAGATGCTCTACAGGTATCTCCGAAGGTGTTAGTTGAGTTAGTATGAATCAAGACTGGGATTTGTCACTCCGTGTGACGGAGAGGTATCTCGGGGCCCACTCGGTAATACAACATCACACACAAGCCTTGCAAGCAATGTAACTTAGTGTAAGTTGCGGGATCTTGTATTACGGAACGAGTAAAGAGACTTGCCGGTAAACGAGATTGAAATAGGTATGCGGATACCGACGATCGAATCTCGGGCAAGTAACATACCGAAGGACAAAGGGAATGACATACGGGATTATATGAATCCTTGGCACTGAGGTTCAAACGATAAGATCTTCGTAGAATATGTAGGATCCAATATGGGCATCCAGGTCCCGCTGTTGGATATTGACCGAGAAATCTCTCGGGTCATGTCTACATAGTTCTCGAACCCGCAGGGTCTGCACACTTAAGGTTCGACGTTGTTTTATGCGTATTTGAGTTATATGGTTGGTTACCGAATGTTGTTCGGAGTCCCGGATGTGATCACGGACGTCACGAGGGTTTCCGGAATGGTCCGGAAACGAAGATTGATATATAGGATGACCTCATTTGATTACCGGAAGGTTTTCGGAGTTACCGGGAATGTACCGGGAATGACGAATGGGTTCCGGAAGTTCACCGGGGGGGGGGCAACCCACCCCGGGGAAGCCCATAGGCCATGAGGGTGGCGCACCAGCCCTAAGTGGGCTGGTGGGACAGCCCAAAAGGGCTCTATGCGCCATACAAAGGAAAATCAAAGAGAAAGAAAAAAAAGGGAAGTGGGAAGGAAGGGAAGGACTCCCACCCACCAAACCAAGTCCAACTCGGTTTGGGGGGGGGAGCCTTCCCCCCTTGGACTGGGCCGACCCCCTTGGGGCCCCTTGAGCCCCAAGGCAAGGTCCCCTCCCTCCCACCTATATATACGGAGGTATTGGGGCTGATTTGAGACGACTTTTCCACGGCAGCCCGACCACATACCTCCACGGTTTTTCCTCTAGATCGCGTTTCTGCGGAGCTCGGGCGGAGCCCTGCTGAGACAAGGTCATCACCAACCTCCGGAGCGCCGTCACGCTGCCGGAGAACTCTTCTACCTCTCCGTATCTCTTGCTGGATCAAGAAGGCCGAGATCATCGTCGAGTTGTACGTGTGCTGAACGCGGAGGTGCCGTCCGTTCGGTACTAGATCGTGGGATTGTTCGCGGGGCGGATCGAGGGACGTGAGGACGTTCCACTACATCAACCGCGTTCACTAACGCTTCTGTTGTACGATCTACAAGGGTACGTAGATCACTCATCCCCTCTCGTAGATGGACATCACCATGATAGGTCTTCGTGTGCGTAGGAAAATTTTTGTTTCCCATGCGACGTTCCCCAACAGTGGCATCATGAGCTAGGTTCATGCGTAGATGTCTTCTCGAGTAGAACACAAAAGTTTTTGTGGGCGGTGATGTGCGCTTTGCTGCCCTCCTTAGTCTTTTCTTGATTCCGCGGTATTGTTGGATTGAAGCGGCTTGGACCGACATTACTCGTACGCTTACGAGAGACTGGTTTCGTCGTTACGAGTAACCCCGTTGCTCAAAGATGACTGGCAAGTGTCGGTTTCTCCAACTTTAGTTGAATCGGATTTGACCGAGGAGGTCCGTGGATGAGGTTAAATGGCAACTCATATATCTCCGTTGTGGTGTTTGCGTAAGTAAGATGCGATCCTACTAGATACCCTTGGTCACCACATAAAACATGCAACAACAAAATTAGAGGACGTCTAACTTGTTTTTGCAGGGTATGCTTGTGATGTGATATGACCAACGATGTGATGTGATATATTGGATGTATGAGATGATCATGTTGTAATAGAAATATCGACTTGCACGTCGATGGTACGGCAACCGGCAGGAGCCATAGGGTTGTCTTTATACTAACGTGTGTGCTTGCAGATGTGTTTACTATTTTGCTAGGATGTAGCTTTAGTAGTAATAGCATGAGTAGCACGACAACCCCGATGGCAACACGTTGATGGAGATCATGGTGTGGCGCCGGTGACAAGAAGATCGTGCCGGTGCTTTGGTGATGGAGATCAAGAAGCACGTGATGATGGCCATATCATGTCACTTATGAATTGCATGTGATGTTAATCCTTTTATGCACCTTATTTTGCTTAGAACGACGGTAGCATTATGAGGTGATCTCTCATTAAAATTTCAAGACGAAATTGTGTTCTCCCCGACTGTGCACCGTTGCTACAGTTCGTCGTTTCGAGACACCACGTGATGATCGGGTGTGATAGACTCAACGTTCACATACAACGGGTGCAAAACAGTTGCGCACGCGGAACACTCGGGTTAAGCTTGACGAGCCTAGCATGTGCAGACATGGCCTCGGAACACATGAGACCGAAAGGTCGATCATGAATCATATAGATGATATGATTAGCATAGGGATGCTTACCACTGAAACTATACTCAACTCACGTGATGATCGGACTTGAGCTAGTATAAGTGGATCATGAACCACTCAAATGACTAGAGAGATGTACTTTTTGAGTGGGAGTTTAGCGAATAATTTGATTAAGTTAAACTCTAATTATCTTGAACATAGTCTAAGTCCACTTTGAATATATTTGTATTGTAGATCATGGCTCACGCGACAGTCATCCTGAATTTTAATACGTTCCTAAAGAAAGCTAAGTTGAAAGATGATGGAAGCAACTTTGTAGACTGGGCTCGTAATCTTAAGCTAATCTTACAAGCTGGGAAGAAGGATTATGTCCTTAATGCTGCGCTAGGAGATGAACCACCCGCTACGGCTGATCAGGATGTTAAGAACGCTTGGTTAGCACGTAAGGAGGACTACTCAATAGTTCAATGTGCAGTCTTGTATGGCTTAGAACCGGGACTTCAACGTCGCTTTGAGCGTCATGGAGCATTTGAGATGTTCCAGGAGTTGAAGTTTATCTTTCAGAAGAACGCCCGGATCGAGAGGTATGAGACCTCCGATAAATTCTATGCTTGCAAGATGGAGGAAAACTCGTCTGTCAGTGAACATGTGCTCAAAATGTCTGGGTACTCAAACCGTCTAGCTGAGCTGGGGATTGAACTCCCGCAAGAAGCTATCACTAACAGAATCCTTCAATCACTGCCGCCAAGCTATAAAGGCTTTGTGTTGAACTACAACATGCAAGGGATGAACAAGTCTCCCGGCGAGTTGTTTGCGATGCTGAAAGTCGCAGAGTCTGAACTCCGTAAAGAGCATCAAGTATTGATGGTGAATAAGACCACTAGTTTCAAGAGAAACGGCAAAGGCAAGAAGGGCAATTCGAAGAAGAGCGGCAAGCCTGTTGCCAATCCGACGAAGAAACCCAAAGCTGGACCTGAGCCTGAAACGGAGTGTTAATATTGCAAGGGTATGGGTCACTGGAAGCGCAATTGCCCCAAGTATCTGGCAGATAAGAAGGCGGCCAAAGAAAAATCAGGTATATTTGATATACATGTTATTGATGTGTACTTAACCGGCTCTCGTAGTAGTGCCTGGGTATTCGATACCGGTTCTGTTGCTCATATTTGCAACTCGAAACAGGAACTGCGGAATAGACGAAGGCTGGCGAAAGATGAAGTGACGATGCGCGTAGGAAATGGTTCCAAGGTTGATGCAATCGCCGTCGGCACAGTGTCACTTCAATTACCATCAGGATTAGTGATGAACTTAAATCATTGTTATTTAGTGTCTGCGTTGAACATGAACATTATATCTGGATCTTGTTTATTGCGAGACGGTTACTCTTTTAAGTTAGAGAATAATGGTTGTTCTATTTCTATGAGTAACATCTTTTATGGTCATGCACCGAATGTGAGAGGATTGTTCATATTGAATCTTGATAGCGATACGCATGTACATAACATTGAGACCAAAAGAGTTAGAGTTAACAATGATAGCGCCATATTTTTGTGGCACTGCCGCTTAGGTCATATTGGTGTAAAGCGCATAAAGAAACTCCATGCTGATGGACTTTTGGAGTTACTTGACTTTGATTCACTTGACACGTGCGAACCATGCCTCATGGGCAAGATGACTAAGACTCCGTTCTCCGGAACAATGGAGCGTGCAAGTGACTTGTTGGAAATCATACATACCGATGTGTGTGGTCCGATGAGCGTGGAGGCACGCGGCGGATATCGTTATTTTCTCACCTTCACTGACGATTTGAGTAGATATGGTTATGTCTACTTGATGAAGCACAAGTCCGAAACATTTGAAAAGTTCAAGCAATTTCAGAGTGAAGTGGAAAATCATCGTAACAAGAAGATCAAGTTCCTACGGTCTGATCGTGGGGGTGAATATCTGAGTTTCGAGTTTGGTGCTCACTTAAGATAATGTGGAATTGTTTCACAGTTAACACCGCCTGGAACACCACAGCGTAATGGTGTGTCCGAACGTCGTAATCGTACTCTATCAGAGATGGTGCGATCTATGATGTCTCTTACTGATTTGCCGTTATCATTTTGGGGTTATGCATTAGAAACAGCTGCATTCACTTTAAATAGGGCACCATCAAAATCCGTTGAGACGACACCATACGAACTGTGGTATGGCAAAAGGCCAAAGTTGTCGTTTCTTAAAGTTTGGGGATGTGATGCTTATGTCAAAAAGCTTCAGCCTGAAAAGCTGGAACCCAAAGCGGAAAAGTACGTCTTCATAGGTTACCCAAAAGAGACAATTGGGTACACCTTCTATCTCAAATCCGAGGGCAAAGTGTTTGTTGCTAAAAACGGAGCTTTTCTCGAGAAGGAGTTTCTCTCGAGAGAATTGAGTGGGAGGAAGATAGAACTTGACGAGGTTGTCGAACCTCTCATCCCTCTGGATGGTGGCGCAGGGCAAGGGGAAACCTCTGTCGTTGTGACGCCGGTTGAGGAGGAAGTTAATGATGATCATCATGAAACTCCGGTTCAAGTTTCTGTCGAACCACGCAGGTCGACGAGACCACGTGCTGCTCCAGAGTGGTACGGTAATCCCGTCTTATCAATCATGTTGTTAGACAACAATGAACCTGCGAATTATGAAGAAGCAATGGTGGGCCCAGATTCCAACAAATGGGTGGAAGCCATGAAGTCCGAGATAGGATCCATGTATGAGAACAAAGTGTGGACTTTGGAGGTACTACCTGAGGGCCGCAAGGCTATTCAGAACAGATGGATCTTTAAGAGGAAGACGGACGCTGACGGCAATGTGACCGTTTATAAAGCTCGACTTGTGGCAAAGGGTTTTTCACAAGTTCAAGGAGTTGACTACGATGAGACATTCTCACCCGTAGCGTTGCTTAAGTCCGTCAGAATCATGTTAGCAATAGCTGCATTTTTCGATTATGAAATCTGGCAGATGGATGTCAAAACGGCGTTCCTTAACGGTTTCCTTAAGGAAGAGTTGTATATGATACAACCCGAAGGTTTTGTCGATCCTAAGAATGCTAACAAGGTGTGCAAGCTCCAGCGATCCATTTATGGACTGGTGCAAGCATCTCGGAGTTGGAACAAACGCTTTGATGAGGTGATCAAAGCATTTGGGTTTATACAAGTGGTTGGAGAATCTTGTATTTACAAGAAAGTGAGTGGGAGCTCTGTGGCGTATCAGATATTATATGTGGATGACATATTACTGATTCGAAACGACGTAGAGTTTTTGGAGAGCATAAAGGGTTACTTGAATAAAAGTTTCTCTATGAAGGACCTAGGAGAAGCTGCTTACATTCTAGGCATTAAGATCTATAGGGATAGATCAAAACGCCTGATAAGACTTTCACAAAGCACATACCTTGATAAAGTTTTGAAGAGGTTCAAAATGGAACAGTCCACGAAAGGGTTCTTGCCAGTTTTACAAGGTATGAGATTGAGTAAGACTCAGTGCCCAGCAACTGATGAAGATAGAGAGCATATGCGCTCCGTCCCCTATGCTTCAGCCATAGGTTCTATCATGTATGCAATGCTGTGCACTAGACCGGATGTTAGCCTGGCCATAAGTATGGCAGGTAGGTTTCGGAGTAATCCAGGAGTGGATCATTGGACAGCGGTCAAGAATATCCTGAAGTACCTGAAAAGGACTAAGGAGATGTTTCTCGTGTATGGAGGTGACGAAGAGCTCGCCGTAAAGGGTTACGTCGATGCAAGCTTTGACACAGATCCGGACGACTCTAAGTCGCAAACCGGATACGTATTTATTCTTAATGGGGGTGCAGTAAGCTGGTGCAGTTCCAAGCAAAGCGTCGTAGCAGATTCTACATGTGAAGCGGAGTACATGGCTGCCTCGGAGGCGGCTAAGGAGGGTGTCTGGATGAAGCAGTTCATGACGGATCTTGGAGTGGTGCCAAGCGCACTGAATCCAATAACCTTGTTCTGTGATAACACGGGTGCCATTGCCTTAGCAAAGGAACCACGGTTTCACAAGAAGACCAGACACATCAAACGACGCTTCAACCTCATCCGCGACTACGTCGAGGGAGAGGACGTAAATATATGCAAAGTGCACACGGATCTGAATGTAGCAGACCCGCTGACTAAACCTCTTCCACGGCCAAAGCATGATCAACACCAGAACTGTATGGGTGTTAGATTTATTACAATGTAATTCACGTGATGATGTGAGGGCTAGATTATTGACTCTAGTGCAAGTGGGAGACTGTTGGAATTATGCCCTAGAGGCAATAATAAATATAGTTATTGTTATAATTCCTGTATCAAGATAATCGTTTATTATCCATGCTATAATTGTATTGAATGAAGACTCATTTACATGTGTGGATACATAGACAAAACACCATCCCTAACAAGCCTCTAGTTGGCTAGCCAGTTGATCAAAGATAGTCAGTGTCTTCTGATTATGAACAAGGTATTGTTACTTGATAACTGGATCACGTCATTAGGAGAATCATGTGATGGACTAGACCCAAACTAATAGATGTAGCATGTTGATCGTGTCATTTTGTTGCTACTGTTTTCTGCGTGTCAAGTATTTATTCCTATGACCATGAGATCATATAACTCACTGACACCGGAGGAATGCTTTGTGTGTATCAAACGTCGCAACGTAACTGGGTGACTATAAAAATGCTCTACAGGTATCTCCGAAGGTGTTAGTTGAGTTAGTATGAATCAAGACTCGGATTTGTCACTCCGTGTGACGGAGAGGTATCTCGGGGCCCACTCGGTAATACAACATCACACACAAGCCTTGCAAGCAATGTAACTTAGTGTAAGTTGCGGGATCTTGTATTACGGAACGAGTAAAGAGATTTGCCGGTAAACGAGATTGAAATAGGTATGCGGATACTGACGATCGAATCTCGGGCAAGTAACATACCGAAGGACAAAGGGAATGACATACGTCGCATGGGAAACAAAAAATTTCCTACGCGCACGAAGACCTATCATGGTGATGTCCATCTACGAGAGGGGATGTGTGATCTACGTACCCTTGTAGACCGTACAGCAGAAGCGTTAGTGAACGCGGTTGATGTAGTGGAACGTCCTCACGTCCCTCGATCCGCCCCGCGAACTATCCCGCGAACAGTCCCACGATCTAGTGCCGAACGGATGGCACCTCCGCGTTCAGCACACGTACAACTCGACGATGATCTCGGCCTTCTTGATCCAGCAAGAGAGACGGAGAGGCAGAAGAGTTCTCCGGCAGCGTGACGACGCTTCGGAGGTTGGTGGTGATCTTATCTCAACAGGGCTCCGCCCGAGCTCCGCAGAAACGCGATCTAGAGGTAAAACCGTGGAGATATGTGGTCGGGCTGCCGTGGCAAAGTTGTCTCAAATCAGCCCTAAAACGCCACTATATATAGGAGGAGGAGGGGGGAGCCATGCCTTGGGGTCCAAGGACTCCCAAGGGGTCGGCGAACCTAAGGGGGAAGGTCTCCCCCTCCCAAACCGAATTCTACTTGGTTTGGAAGGTGGAGTCCTTCTTCCCTTTCCCACCTCCTTCTTTTTTTCCTTTTCTCTTTGATTTTTCTTCCAATGCGCATAGCGCTCTTTTGGGCTGTCCCACCAGCCCACTTAGGGCTGGTGCGCCACCCCCAAGGCCTATGGGCTTCCCTGGGATGGGTTGCCCCCCCGGTGAACACCCGGAACCCATTCGTCATTCCCGGTACATTCCCGGTAACTCCGAAAACCTTCTGGTAATCAAATGAGGTCATCCTATATATCAATCTTCATTTCCGGACCATTCCGGAAACCCTCGTGACGTCTGTGATCTCATCCGGGACTCCGAACAACATTCGGTAACCAACCATATAACTCAAATACGCGTAA
Source organism: Hordeum vulgare subsp. vulgare (assembly GCF_904849725.1). Lineage (NCBI taxonomy): Eukaryota > Viridiplantae > Streptophyta > Magnoliopsida > Poales > Poaceae > Hordeum > Hordeum vulgare. Next base: position 606,852,925 of record NC_058519.1, on the reverse strand, counting down.
AACAACGTCGAACCTTAAGTGTGCAGACCCTGCGGGTTCGAGAACTATGTAGACATGACCCGAGAGACTCCTCGGTCAATATCCAATAGCGGGACCTGGATGCCCATATTGGATCCTACATATTCTACGAAGATCTTATCGTTTGAACCTCAGTGCCAAGGATTCATATAATCCCGTATGTCATTCCCTTTGTCCTTCGGTATGTTACTTGCCCGAGATTCGATCGTCAGTATCCGCATACCTATTTCAATCTCGTTTTACCGGCAAGTCTCTTTACTCGTTCCGTAATACAAGATCCCGTAACTTACACTAAGTCACATTGCTTGCAAGGCTTGTGTGTGATGTTGTATTACCGAGTGGGCCCCGAGATACCTCTCCGTCACACGGAGTGACAAATCCCAGTCTCGATCCATACTAACTCAACGAACACCTTCGGAGATACCTGTAGAGCATCTTTATAGTCACCCAGTTACGTTGCGACGTTTGATACACACAAAGCATTCCTCCGGTGCCCGTGAGTTATATGATCTCATGGTCATAGGGACAAATACTTGACACGCAGAAAACAGTAGCAACAAAATGACACGATCAACATGCTACGTCTATTAGTTTGGGTCTAGTCCATCACATGATTCTCCTAATGATGTGATCCCGTTATCATGTGACAACACTTGCCTATGGTCAGGAAACCTTGACCATCTTTGATCAACGAGCTAGTCAACTAGAGGCTTACTAGGGACAGTGTTTTGTCTATGTATCCACACAAGTATTGTGTTTCCAGTCAATACAATTATAACATGGATAATAAACGATTATCATGACCTAAGAAATATAATAATAACTAATTTATTATTGCCTCTAGGGCATATTTCCAACAATGGGGAACGAGAAAGAAGAATGAGCAGGGGCGGTGGGGAACGAGAGAACGAGGAGATACGATGTGATTGTATTCGTGCCGCGTATGGCGCTGAAAAAAAAGTGAATATGGGTTGTTGGGTGGGACCATGTAGGGCACGCTCGCACGGATCCACATGAAGCAGTGACGGCAACGATTCGCGTTGCGCGCCCAACTGGTTAGGGTTGACCATATTCGATAAACCAGCCTATTAAAACTCCCCTCGGAGGCCCCCGACGCCCCCGATTTTTTGTTCAAAAAGACCACTAGCCGAATGTTATTGTTAAAAAAGACCACATATGGTATGAAATGCGAGAAAAGACACCTATTTTTCGTGGCGGCGGGCGCGCCAGGTGACGCGTGGCACGTGTCGTCTCGGGCCGAAGCGGCTGGGCCCTGCCGCCACCCGGCGAGGCGGCCGGCCAGGCAGGTGGCACCTGCCGCCGGCACCCGAGGCGGCCGGCGGGATGCTGTGCATGGCAACATGCATGGCCGTGCATGGCCGTGGCATGGCCAGCCAGCTTTTGTTGCATGCATGTGCGAGCATGGGCAGCCCGCCGCCTGGAGTGGTGACGGCAGGTGCCACCTGCCCGGCTGGCCGCCTGGCCGGGTGGCGGCAGGTGCCACGCGTCACTTGGCGCTCGTGCCGCCACGAAAAATAGGGGGTCTTTTCTCGCATTTCATACCGCATGTGGTCTTTTTTGACAATAACATTCGGCTAGTGGTCTTTTTGGACAAAAATTCCGCCCCCCCACCCCCCCCGTCCGGACGCGCCGCCACGTGCACACACGGGGCAACGCAGGAGGGAGGACTGCCGCTTGCTGGCTGCCGGCGCCTGCGACCACCAGCGACGATTCGACGGCTCACCGCTCCCCAACGCCCGCGACGAGCTGCAGGCTGCCGCCCTCTGACGATTCGATGGCGGATCTGGGGACAGAGGCAGCAGGGCTTGGGCGGAAAACAATCGCTTATTGGTGAAGAAGCACGTCACAGGGGAGAGGGTCTGAGGCCATGGGGGAGGAGTGACCCAGCGGTACATGGCCATGGGGGAGGAGGGAGCCGACAGTGCGCCGGATTCGATAGCGATGGGGATGGGGAACGAGAAAGAAGAATGAGCAGGGGCAGTGGGGAACGAGAGAACGAGGAGATACGATGTGATTGTATTCCTGCCGCGTATGGCGCTGAAAAAAAAAGTGAATATGGGTTGTTGGGTGGGACCATGTAGGGCACGCTCGCACGGATCCACATGAAGCAGTGACGGCAACGATTCGCGTTGCGCGCCCAACTGGTTAGGATTGACCATATTCGATAAACCAGCCTATTAAAACTCCCCTCGGAGGCCCCCGGCGCCCCCGATTTTTTGTCCAAAAAGACCACTAGCCGAATGTTATTGTTAAAAAAGACCACATACAGTATGAAATGCGAGAAAAGACCCCTATTTTTCGTGAGGGCAGGCGCCAGGTGACGCGTGGCATCTGCCGTCACGGGCCTAGGCGGCTGGGCTCCGCCACCATCCGGCGAGGTGGCCGACCGGGCAGGTGGCACTTGCCGTCGGCACCCCAAGCGGCCGGCGGGATGCTGTGCATGGCAACATGCATGGCCGTGCATGGCCGTGGCATGGCCAGCCAGCTTTTGTTGCATGCATGTGCGAGCATGGGCAGCCTGCCGCTTGGAGTGGTGGTGGCAGGTGCCACCTTCCCGGCTGGCCGCCTGGCCGGGTGGCGGCAGGTGCCACGCGTTACTTGACGCGCCTGCCGCCACGAAAAATAGGGGGGGTCTTTTCTCGCATTTCATACCGCATGTGGTCTTTTTTGACAATAACATTCGGCTAGTGGTCTTTTTTTGACAATTTCATTCCCTTTCCCTTGCCCATTCTGCTGCATTCTTGACGCTTCCGTCGGGATTGGTTAGTTAATGATTGCGCCATGCTCCTTTTTGTTCGGAGTACTGTACATCTTTTGATCCCACTAGCACTAGGTATAATTACGAAGGTACTGTCAGGATTCAGGAATCTGCAGTCCTGGTATTCTCAGATAATGTTAGATCAGTTCAAGTTGTTGAGAGTTGACACCCAATTGAATAAATGCTTGTTGACCATCTCAAATGCTACAATATTAATCAGCTCATGCCGCTGCTCGGATCGGTCCATGATATTGTGATAATAGCATGCATCACTGCTCAAATTGTCTATATTTTTATCAAAGAGGCCAGGTTTTCTGCCGGAGTTGTACACTTGTATTATGATCAATTGCATCATCCCCAAGCCCCCCTTCCTGATTACTGATTTGTGCTTTCCATGCTTTTATGATTTTACCCAGTACATGGCCAAAAAAACAGTTGTAGACAATTTACTGCTTTTATATAATCAAAAAATATGTTGCTGAAAACATGCATTTTTTACTTTTTTGGTTCTTCAACTATGACTAACCTCCGTAACTCCTCTATAACATGCTAAACAGTTAAAGCCTTTGTTAAGTGGTACGAGTCCTTATTATCTGTTTGTTCATGCACTGACACTTTGATGCCACATTGTTTTGATGCAAGTCCTCGATAGGTGTACCCACATTTCATGCCCAAAGTAGTTGAATCTAGCTGCTTAAATTTTTGCACAACTATGTGATCTGTACTTGTACTCCAGAACATATTTCTATCAAATTTTGTTTATGGCATATGACCTTTTGTGGTTTAACTACCTCATGCAGCAATCTGATAATTTGTTACCCAGATTTGTTTTTGTAATTATGTATTTGTCCTAATTCGTATCATGTATATGCTCAGTAAATCTTAATTTTGTCTCCTTAATCATGATTTTGAATAATCTTGACTAGTCTGCGTTTGTTTACTGATGAATCTGGAATTTTTTGCTCTAGTGGACAAGTGGATTTGTTTTCTGGTTTTTTTGGTGTGTCTGTGTGTGTATGTTTCAATTACTGTTTGCATCAGCGGATTTGACAGTACGTTCTAGGTTATTGTTTTGCCATCAGTTGGTAGTGTTCAGTCTTAACAAAATAATATATTCTCAGTTTAGTGTTTATACGTAAGACATGTTCAGTCTTAACAAACTGACAATTTTGATGTTTTGCATAACCAGCAAATTGTTGCATGTGTAATATCGTATTCCTTTTTAGTTTTATATATGCTCAAATATAATGTATTCTCATTTAGTTATTTATTTTTGTAGCCGTTTCTATCTACTTTTATACGTAGGTTGAGGTACCGTTAACCTGAATTGATTTTACGGTAAAATTGTCAGTTTCAAACAGTAATTAATGTAAACATGTTTTTACAAAGTTGTTCTGCTTAGCTTTTTTCCTTTTCGATTCTGACTTGGTGTTCTTATTCTTGTCATTATTCCTGCTGAGTTCTCTTCTATACTACCATCTACTTCCTCTGTTCCACAATATAAGACGTTTTGGCTAGCCAAAATATCTTATATGGTGGAACAAAGGGAGTATTTGATTATTGTACCTTATATATACAAATATTCTATGACAGGTTCTGAAACACCCGACCGGTCTTGATAGTCGACCGACACATTGAAGAAATGGCAAAGGCATTCTACATTATACTGGTGCTATGCCTCTTCTCTGCTGCAACAGTCTTGCTATGCCTCTTCTCTACTGCAACGTCCATGCCACATGCACCTTCTTCGTCATACAAGGAGTACATCGTGCACATCCAGAGGCCACCTTCAGAAGCTGATATCATGGACGATGGTGCACGCAACAGTTGGTTCCAGTCTTTCCTCCCTAGCAAACTAACTGACTCGGGTAAACCACGCATGGTGGCCACATACCATGAAATATATCATGGCTTCGCCGCCTGGTTAACCGAGGCTGAGCTGGACGTCATGTCCAAAAAGGCTGGCGTTCGCCGCTGGACCGAAGTTAAAATGATTGAACCAGCTTCGAAAAAGGATTATAGAACGGGGTCGCGTTTGTTGGGAAACCGGGTCCACCATGAGGGTCCTGTTTGACTTTTCATAATTAGCTACACAACAATCTTTTTTTGAATTAATGAAAAATGCAAAGATTTTACGTTTGTTTCAAAAAAAAAAAACTCCTCATTACAAGCAAGCTTTCTTAATTCATGCGGGGTAAGATATGATTTCTCTTACATGAATGGATTCTTTATGTCATTGTGATTTTGGTTTTACCATTAGTTTTTTTTTATGATTTAGTTTATCTATGGTGTTGATTTTCTTTGCGAGATCGAGCAGTAGTACTCGTGTCGCCAACACAATGCTAACCGATCTTGCATCCGAAGAAATATGTTGAATACACCTAGTGAGACAATGATCACACGTGCTCAAGTTGAGTAGACACCGTCACGATGTAACCGTCGTACACGTGTCGTAACATCCCGAAGACGATTTTGACATTCCAATGCCATACACGATGCCTAGATGACGCTGTATCGAGCCAAGCCATGGCCCTGCTGGCCGTACAAGTGCCGCGGTTGCACCATGGCTAAGTCTTGCTGACTGCCGCATGCGCCACCACCGTCGCCCGTTGCAAGCCCGCCGTGGCAAACACACACCACGCGAGGCCTTGCGAAGGCCAACAACGTGCTCGCCCGGGCCTATGTGGTCATCAGTGCAACGCCGAGGTAGTCGTGGTGCCCCGCATGCGCAGCCTGTAGCGATGCTGCAACAGGAGATGACACCTCCAATGCTACGGCAACTGTCACCTCTGAAGCAACCTGCGCCGCAATGGATGTAATACGGGCGCCAAACTCGGCGTGACGCCGTGCTGGCTTGTCCTGGTTCGTCCACTCGGCGAGGCGTTGTCCTGGTTGCTGCGGGTCCTCAACCGACGCGAGCGCTTGATAACGGCGGGTAACCCAATCTAATCCGTGTGACATGGCTAGATATCGATCACGGTGGGAAGCCTTCGGATGTGCCCATTTGGCTCAAACCGAGAAATTGTGGGATTTTTTTTTGCTGACTTTGCGTGGAGGAATCGACTGACGCTGATACCAATTGTTAGCAACACATAACTATAGAGGTAAATTGTTTAATGATTTTAACTACAAACCATTGATTTTGAGGATCAGGCCATGCACAGAAGGAGAGGAGCACCAGAGCTAGAAGAGACCTAAGCAGATGAGGCCGAAGCCGTCCAAATCCTAGCTGAGCTCTGTGTAACCCATCCCCTCGTATGTATGTAAATGTTGCCCTTCGTGACTTCTAATAAGCCCAAGCCCAATAGCGGTGGCTCATGGTCTCGCCCACGACGATGAGAGCGAAGGTTGCTGACACTATTGGCTTCGCGTCGCCCGGTGCACCTCATGCACGCCATGTGCAAGTCGCGCGCATGCTCGTGCAGTGGTCACTGGACGCTTGGCTAGGCAGCGCGCTCGTGCGTCTGCCACCCACACCCTCGGGCTGTGTTGGCGCTACCGTCGCGATGTCCATGGATCGGCGACCTTGCTCTTACAAGCCTACACCTTGGTTCATTGGCTTATAAAAGATGAGGTGGAGTCCTTCCGTGCACGAGGCACAGAGGTGCGAGGACGCTACGTCGGATGCGGCGGGGCGGTGCGCTCTAAGGCACGACGGAGCCGGGCCGACTGCTGTGAGGTCCAAGCACGAGGGCGCCGGGCCAGTGATGTCTGGCGGTGACGATGGTGGGGGGTTGCACAATTCTATGATGTCCTGTACACACGAGGGTCAATGCTCTCTGGCACCGGACGGATCTGGCGAGGAGCGGATGGTGGAGGGACTTGAGCGGCCTGTACGGTGCTAGAGTGGCGGCTTCGGCCACGAGGGTTGCGGCTGGTGGGTGTCTGCGTGGTCTGGCATCGCGTGGACGTCCCTAGAGGTGCGCGGATCGAAGGCCCATGGCTACGAGGAAGTGCGCTCCGGCAGCGTGTGATGCAGATCTGGTCTCAAGCCGTCGGTGGTCTCCGCAAGGTGTCGTTGGCGGCGGCGGATCTTGGGCTTCTTCGTCGATGGGTAGCTTCGATGATGGTGATGTTTGATGGGCTTGACGATGCCAATGCGGGATGATGTGCTGCCGAGGTGGTGTGGAGCTTGGTAAAAACCATGCCTTGGCCTTGTGTCGTGACCAGCGATGGCGGCAGCTGTGGCCGTCGTTGACCTTCATGGAGGCATCGTTGCTCTGTTCTCCCACCCCTCCTGCGCGAATCCGGTCATTTTGGCCTCTCCAAGGGAAACCCTGATCTATGTTCGGACAATGGCGACGCCTTGGTGTCGTATTCCCTCTTGGGGGCTTCGTCTTGGGAGCTTGGCGTCGGCGAGCGGGACCGTTGGATGGCGGTTGGCGGTAGGTGTGGCGTCCAGGCTTCTGTGGCAACGAAGATGGTGGGAGCGATGTCCACGACGCGATATTGGTTGCGGTAGTCGGCTCTTCTTCCGCGTGTCCATGGTTTTGCCTTGATTTATTTGTTGCTACGGATTAAAAGCTGAGGCGGTGTGGCCCTGTGGTATACGATGTCTGGGTGCACGTAACCCGTTCGACAATTTCCCGTGGTGTCAGTCGTACCTAGTTTTGTCCTACTGAGTTCTCCGTTAGAGTCGGAGTTACGTCGTTTGGCGAGAGATGGTTGAGATTTTGGCATAGATCTTCATGCAGCTTCACGTGCCCTCTTTAGTGTTGGTTGAGTCGATGATCGCCTACGACGGAGTCGAAGTCGTTTGCTCAGAGCTTAGGGATGGCGATGACGCCTCTAGGGGAGGAGTGATGACGATGACGCCTGTGTGCTGTCTCGTCGAGACCCTCTTTGAAATGGTGTGCGTGGGCTTTTTATGTGTCTCTCAACGGTTGTAATGGTTTTCACCCGGTTTTCCATAATCAAATAGGCAATCTGGTTTTCACTCGGTTTTTTCTAATTAACTGAGCAATTCTTTTCTTTTTAATGAATGTAAGATAACTGTTATTTTGAAGAAAAAAAAATGAGGCAATGACATGAACCGTGTGGATGAGCTTCTCGCTCCGATGCGTCGTATGCGCCATGCGATGGTGACAGCGACGACGACAAGTGACGCCATGTGCGTGCTGTTGCACGTGATGCATCTAGGCAGACTACGCAACAACAAGCTGGACCTGGAGTTGGGCGACTTGCTGGTGGCTCCTCAAGGGAAAAATTGTGAGATAAACTCTAACACACCGACCCATTTCGTTCACGTGGGTCTATTTGGATCATGACGGATAAAAATGACGGTCCAACGAGTCGACACAAACCTAAATCGTGTCCGCTTCGCATCCGCGTGGTTCCATTTCCGGTTCAAAATTGCGCGTGAAATGCAACGGCGGGGACGCAAAGCGGACGCAGTGTCATAGCCCTAGAATATTGCTTGTAATTAGTTGCATCATAATCATTCATGCATGCATTTAAATTCAAATGAAATTAAATTGAGGGTTTAGCAAGCCTCAAAGAATCATTTTTTTCAAACTGACCAAGATCAAAAATCTTCAAATATCACCAACAAAATGTTCATGTTGTTGTCTCAAAATATCGGCAAGAGGAAAAACCTAAACCAATATTTTGGTAATCAGAGAAGCATTTATTTTAGGGCTTTAAATTAAAACAATAAATATTTGAGTTGGATTTAATTCTGCTACAAAGGAATTACAATTCCAATTATTCTCGAAATCTATGAGTGGCTTTGGATATATTTCAAGAGGCCGCATAGTAATTTTCAGAATTTATGAAAGTGAATTGGTACTAAAAATAACTTAAAACAGAGCTGCAGAAAATAGAAAGAAACTAAAATAAATAGAATAGAGAGAGACTGGACTTACCTGGCGCTCACCAGCCCTGCCCAGCCCACCAGGGGCATCCCTGTCTTCTACCTCTTGCCGGAAGGCAGAGGAGAAGCACGGGACGACGCTTGCCGTGCGTGCCACACACCAGGCTGCCTGCCTATGCCCTGAGCCACACTGAGGACAGGGATGAGACCCGAGTTGTCGTCCAGATCGAGAAGACCTTGCCATTCGCCCCCTTTCCCTCTCTCTCGCCCTCTCCCGTCCATGGCCGAGCGCCATCATTGCCGCCGCTCGCAGCCACCGCGGCCACCAGCTTCGCCGAGGCCCCCTGAGGTGTCACCTAGCTCCACCGTGCTCCCCCTCGTCTCCTCGCCGAAGGAATCGAGCTCAAGAGCCCTGCATCGCCACCGACGAGATCGACTTCCTCCTCGGGTGCTGAAGATTGCGGGCTTCGATTCACCTCGCTTCGTGCCTCCCCGGGCTCTCCAGCAGCACCAACAGCCGCGTCGTGAGCCACTGAGCCTTTCCCCCTGTCCCCATGCTCCTTTACCTGCTGTAGTCGCCGCCCCCATGAGCTCGAGAGCTCCTCGCCGCCGGCCATGTCGCTGTCGTGGCTATGGCCACGGAAGCTTGAACCCGAGCGCGTGGTTGTGCTAGGGAGGGGACCAGGAATGCGTAGGAGCCTTTGGATCCTCCCCTAGTGCGTTGCGGCATCGAATTGATTGACGCCCGAACTTCGCCCGCCGCTGATGTATCACTGCCAGAGCTTCAGACCAACCCAGTGCCATCCACCGCCACTACTCGACGCGCGCGAGCGCTAGGAACACCCCGGTGTGAGCACCGCATTCGGAGGTGCTCTCTAGCGCCGTTACGAGCAACTCTAGCGTGTCTCCGCTACGGGATATGGTCGCCGCCGGTGCATGTGACGTGGCACCGCCATTAGAGGCTAATGACCTGCTAGCTAACCGTCTGTGCCACTCACGTGTGGACCCCATGTGCTAATAAAGCTCCAATTTTTAATTAAACCTTTTAATTAAAGCCGAGTCACTTACGTCTCGTACCCACACGTCAAATTTGACTTGACCCGGTGCCGTTGACTTGGTTGAATTCTGGATCTATTTAATTCCATAAAATACCTAAAACTAATAAAATTCATAGAAAATAATCTAATAAAAATAATATATATACGAAAAATGATCGGCAAAATGCAAGGAATCTGTTTATATCATATACATGCATGTTTAAGCAAGTTAACATAACCAAGTAGGACATTTAATGATTAGGACCAATTTGATAAATAGTTTGGAGTTGGAATTTGATGTCTATTTCAATTTCACTTCAATCAATATGACCAAATATTGAACTAGGTGAATTCAGTACCCTAACATGCCATATCATACATCATGTTTGCTGCATTGCATTGAATGTGTTCTTTTCTTGTTTTGTCAGTGTTGTTCCTTCTCGGTAGACGATGGTTTCGACGTTGTGGTGGGTTCACTCAGCTCAAGAGCCGTATTTTGCTGTGGTGGGCCTGGTAGCTTGGCTCTCCACATGAAAGTTGATCCATTTGACTTGAATTGTAGCAATCTCTATTGGTTTCCTTCCATGATTGTTATTTCCTGCCCAACAATGGGAAAACAAATTTTCTTCTTTTTAAAAGTATTGGCGCTAGAAATAATCGACAAGTGGAATGAGCCCCATGGAAACCAAATAAGAATCACTCGAAAATAATCACAAACTCTCGAGCCATCATCTCACATGTGGGGCCACATGCCTTTTCCTCATATTCTAATAAAAAAGCTCATGTAATTTTTTTCAATCCGCTTGTACTTTTACAAATTCATAAATATATGTTCTCTCTTTTATAGAATAACCCTTATAAGTTTTCTAAAAAAAAGCAATTGGGTCCTTGCAAAAAAACAATCAGGTCCATGTAAGTTTGTTTTAAAAATCAATTGGATCCATGTATGTTATCTAAAAGCAATCGGGTCTGTGAGGAGAAGTCGTGCCCGCCCTTAGGAACGACGTCGACGATCAGGTCACGGGCCAGGCGGAAGGAGGCGGCTCCGCCGCCATGTTCCCCAGCGCGAAGGCGGTGCTCCTCTAGGCGGGCAATGGGCGACGTGCTCGGTCTAAGCGGTGCTCCTTATCTGCCTCCGCTGATGCTCCTGGCCATGGCGCGCGGCTCGCGGCAGCCTGGCCCCTGGGCATTTCACGTGATTGATGGCGGCCCTTGCTCCTGGGCGCGGTTGACGGTGCTTCTGGGAAGGGCAACCCGGCCATGCTCCTAGCCATGACAAGCGGCTGGCGGCAAACCGTGCTCCTAGGTGGTGGATGCTCCTTCATACGACGTTCCTTCCCTTGATTGGCCCTCGCTTGGCATGCGACGGGTGGTGGAGATGCTAGAGCTCGGGCCTTTCTCAGGAGGAGAAGGAGGAGACTGGAGAAGAAAGGGACATGAGGAGAGAAGAAAAGACAAGAGGAAGAAGAGACAAATTACACGTATGTCGCACATATAAGTTAATGGTCAAATAAAACGGTCAAATAAACAGATTGTTTAGGAGCGGGCAAACCTGACATAAGCCGGTTTAAGGTGTTATCAGGGAACGATTTGAATTTTCTAGAAACAGCCGACCATACTTTTGGTAGGTAATAAACAAATTTCTGATAATTTTTTGAAACCCTAACATAAAAAGTGATAGTTGTATATTACTTCCTCCGTCTTAAAATTCTTGTCTTACATTTGTCTAGATATGAATGTATCTAATCACGTATTGGTATTTAGATACATTCATTTTTAAATAAACTTAAAATAAGAATTTTGAGACAAAGGGAGTACTATTCACTCCATCCTGCGAAGTTGTTGTATCACGCTACACTTTTAAAGTTTTTACACCTAAGAAAACAAAAAAGTTTTTGCCCTGAGCGGAACCTCTTGTGGAACTTCAGTTTGTGTGTTTCGTGTGTGGAAATCTAGATGCTACCTTGTGTTTCGAACTTGTTCGGCTTGTGACGGTTTGATTTACATATAAAGCAGGACGAAAGCATTTTCCGGTAAAGCTTTTGCACCAAAGCGCAGCGATCTAAATTAATGTACTGCTTATCATATTAGCTCGCTACCACTGCTCTGCTCACTTCACTGGTGTACGCCAGCCAACGCAAACAGTTGTGCTAGCTCTGCAGGCGTTTGGATGCTACTTGGCCACACGACACAAGCCAGCAGCTGGCCACTTCACGTCATGTCTCATGTGTGCCCGTGATGCGTAACATGGATATTACAGAAAGAATAGAATTAATACTGCAGAACACCAGTCCTTATCTGATCTGTGACCAGCAGCAATCCAATGTTATTTGGTTCGATATATACTCCTCTATACATATATGTACCGCGAGCGAGCCATGGTTTGGATATATGCATTGCTGCATGAAGAGCCGGCATCGGCCATGGCCATCCATATATACCTTGCTTGATGCCACCGGCATTGTCGGCGCCCTGGCTCCGTCCTTTATGGCCACTTGCACAGGGCTGCTGCTGCTATTTATGTCGCTTGCTCCACCAGGAGAGAGGACCAGATACGGTGACCACTGCCCAAGCCTGAGGCTGCGCAGCTCTTCCGCTCCACTTCTTCTGCCTCACTGTCTTTCTCCTCCAGGATCCTTCCATCTCCATCTCCATCTCCGTCTCCCTGCTTCTCTCCCACTCCAACGAGGCGTCGTCTGATAGGTAGAAGAGAAAAGGTCCGGCCACTGCATCGCGTCGCGTGATGATGGCATTTGGGCTGCCCCGCGCGGCGGCGGTGACGCTGTTGCTGTGCCTCGCCGCGGCGTCGGCCGCGTCGGACGATGTGGTGTCGATGGTGTTCGTGAAAAGCGCGGTGGCCAAAGGAGCGGGTATCCATCTGCGCACTCCATTGCGTTCGTTCGCCGCCATTCTTGTGTTCTTGTTGTTCGGTCACTCATGGCTGGCATTTTCTTGGCGCAGTGTGCCTGGATGGGAGCCCCCCGGTGTACCACTTCTCCCCGGGCTCCGGCTCCGGCGCCGACAACTGGGTGGTTCACATGGAGGTAATTAGTTAGGCCAGTGTAATGTAATTAAACGCTTAGCAACGATGTAATCATTCTTCTGGAGATGAAACGATCTCTTTTTAGTAACATCATTATTGTTTTGGTTGGAAGGGAGGAGGGTGGTGCAAGACCCCTGAAGAGTGTGCAGTCCGGAAGGGCAACTTCAGGGGCTCCTCCAAGTACATGAAGCCACTCTCCTTCTCAGGGATCCTTGGGGGCAGCCAGCAGTACAACCCCGGTATGCCATTCTTGCCCTTTGCCTTTGCCCCCTTGCAGTCACAACTTCCCCATCTAAAACAGACCAATCGCAGATTTCTACAACTGGAACAGAGTCAAGGTCAGATACTGCGACGGCTCATCGTTCACCGGCGATGTTGAAGAAGTGGACTCCGTATGTTCTGGAGTTGGATTGTATGCATTTTCATTTATGTGCAAGATATGTATCCAGATTGACCTCGTGTTTGCAATGCAGTCGACGAACCTGCACTACAGGGGGGCCAGAGTTTGGGACGCCATCATCGAAGATCTGCTCAACAGAGGGATGAGCAAGGCCAAGAATGTATGTTTACTCTTCACTGCTATTATCAGCAGAGTAGCAGTTAGTTAATGATGCCAACATTAACTTTCCCTTTCTATAATGATGCTGATTTTATGAAGTAAAAAAAAGTTGCCACTAATGAATGTAAACTCATTTCAGCAATTAGAATCATGAACTATACCTGCAGTAGTGCATACATAAATTCCAATTTGCAGATCTTCCTCCATGAACCTTATGATTCTGAAAATTGAGGTGCTGAATGCGTTACACCTTTTCAGGCCATTCTTTCTGGGTGTTCGGCCGGAGGTCTAGCGGCAATACTGCATTGTGACAAATTCAATGACCTCCTTCCACCGTCTGCATCTGTAAAGTGCGTTTCTGATGCTGGTTATTTTATTGATGGGTAAGTACCATGCTCCTGGTGTCCTATTGGTTATGGGTAACCATTTCGTGTCAAGTGATTGTTACCGCTATCATTGCAGGACGGATATTACCGGCAACAAGTTTGTCAGGACATCCTTCAAGAACGTTGTAAACCTACATGTATGTTCTTCTGACCTTACAGTACTGGCCATATCTTGCAATCACCAGCCTTGTAATTCAGTTCACTATCTGCATTTTATACCTTTTCTCCAATGACAATTAGACACACCTTTTATTCTCACCGGTTCTTCTTCCATCATTATCATGAACTTCATGGCTGACTATCTTACCTGAATAATAATTCATGAACACTGCATGTGATTTTTCGCCATTTCGAGCTCGATAACCGTTTTAATCTCCTGCAGGGATCGGTTAAAAATTTGCCATCTTCATGTACCTCGAGGACGTCGCCTGAGCTGGTCAGTATTATTCACTTAAGATTGAAGAAGACGCTCTTCTCCTAGCTACCTATAACAGGTGACCTAACATGAAAGGGAAAAAAATGTATATGCAGTGCTTCTTCCCACAGCATGTCCTCCCAACATTGAAAACGCCGCTGTTCATACTTAACGCGGCGTATGATTCATGGCAGGTAATTTTTCAGCACTGCACAATGGCAGTAGTGTTTTCTTCTGCAGTATAACAAGCTGCCGAGTAAAAAAAAAAGATTCGTTTAAACAACATGGCACATTTCATTGCAGATCAGGAACATCCTGGTGCCTAGCGCCGCCGATAAGAAGAAGGAGTGGGCCAAATGCAAGCTTGACATAAAGGGCTGCTCCTCCAGCCAGCTAGTGACCTTACAACGTTAGTGATCCTCCTGGATGATCCAACTCTAATGTTCATCTGGATTGTTTGATCATGTTACTTATCTCTGTTGTTTGTTATTTTTGGCACAGATTTCAGGGACGAGTTTCTGTCAGCGCTCCCTAAACCGGGGCAATCTCCTTCGGTAGGCATGTTCATAGACTCGTGCTTTGCTCACTGCCAATCTGGAGCCCAAGACTCGTGGAATGCCGACGGTTCCCCTTCGCTTCAGAAGACGGTATGTGTAACAGTTATGACATTGGCCAAACAGTTTCTTGACAATTCAGTTTCAAACATTTCAAATTAACAGAGATTCAGGGAGAATGTGCGAAACCCCGGTCGCAGCTTAGCTTATCTATGATCTCCACTATCTGTTTGTTTGCAGAAAATTGGCAAAGCGGTGGGGGACTGGTTCTTCGACCGGGCTGTGTCTCAGCGGATTGACTGCCCGTATCCCTGCAACCAGTCCTGCATTGACAATGAAGATGACTGAGCAATTGGGTCTGAACTCTTCATTGTCGAAAAGATAAAAGTGGGCCTGAACTTCAGTTAGATGATGCATCGTTGTGCAGGAATAACATGGATTAGACGACATCCATAGCTACAGGTAGAATAGGTGATTCTTCATAGATGGTTACTTACCCGTTCTGTGTTTCTTGATGCTTACTCCTACTGAGAATAAAATGGAGGAGTTCTGGTGTGAACTTGCTGCGTGAAATGGTTGTTATTTAGAATTGTCATGAAATCACACTTGCTATTTATTGTTTAAAAAAAACAACTTTGAAAACTGATAGTCACGGCCCACACATCATTAGCACATCAAGTGTTTGGGGGGGGGGGGGGGGGGGGGGGACAATTAAATTCTTCCTAAAAAGGCACAGGATAATTAGGTGTTAGTTTTCCAAGACGGTGATAGAAAATGGTAGTTTTTTTGTTGCTCGAAGGAAAAATATTGTAGTTTTGAGAAATTATATACTCCCTCCGTTCCTAAATATAAGTCTTTTTAGATGTTTTACTAAAATACTACATACGGATGTATATGGACATACTTTAGTGTGTAGATTCACTTATTTTGCTCCGTATGTAGTCTTCTAGTGAAATATCTAAAAGGACTTATATTTAGGAACGAAGGGAGTATAATATGATACACCTATGCGAAAAATAACATAAAACGAATTTCTGCAATAGTTACATAACTTGTTCTTGACAATAATATGTTCCACATTTTTTCACAAATTTCAAATGATCATATTGTTTTACCACAAATTATAGGCACCATTTTCTACCTAATATTGATATGACGTACATTTCTTTATAATCTACAAAACTCATAAGTGTGATTTTGCTAAGTTTCAAAGAATAAATTGAACCAAAGTTGTGAAATTTTGATTCAATCTAAATATGAAATGCGGTGAAAATGGTGATACCAACCGTCCCATCCAAATTTGGCTAACGACTCTATTTAGTTCACGATTGGTCTTGGCCACCGAAAACATTTTTTTGACAGGACACAAAACGATTTGACACTATAACGTATGACAGGAGTGATCACATGGAACGCTTTATCTTCCTCACAAAAAACCTGCACCTACTACAACGGTTGAGTCTAACATATGATCGAGAACAAGAGAATACTTATGTTGTTTAGATATATATGAGGGGCAACTTAGAATAAATATTACAGAAGTAAAATGATTTAATGTTAAGTACATATCCAAGTATAATAAAAGTAAATAAATTCAAACAAACTAATTGAAGTCGCACTGTTTTGAAAAAGTGAAATGTTTTTTTTACAAATAATTAAAATCACCCTACTTTTAAATAATGAAATAACTGAAACTCCTCTTTCGAAATAATTGAGATCACGTTTTAGAAATAAGTGAAATCAATATTTTTAAATTAATGAATTAATTTACCACCTTTTAGAAATAATAAATCACTCTTTTGAAAAACTCAAATAATTATTTAAATAATTGTTTACATATAATTAAAATCATTGTTTTGAAATAGTTTAAATCTCTAGATTGGAATGTATAGTTGTGAAGTTACCAAAATAATGTACATAAAATTTGTGAGTGCACTTCACTCAGAGAACATTATTAGAACTAGTTGCTTAAATCACTCAGATATATGTTTTTGAAATATTTAAATGTATCAAAAATGTTACTAGAAATATATGTTGTAAAGAAAATGAATTCATTGGGGAAAAATCATAATAACTGAAATCTCTTTTTTGATTTAAATAAATTATTTATATCACTTGTCTGAAATAAATGAATAACCTTTTTATTCAAAAGAGTTGGTTTTTTGATAAATGACTATATCTTAAAAATAATAAATAATTGAAATCGCATTTTTTGCACTAATGAAATTGATTGTACCACTTATTTAAAATAGTTGTAACTGCTATTTTGAAATAAATTGTATTGCTTTTTTTAAGAAAAACAGAACAGATTTTTTTTTGGAAATAATGCAATCATAATATCTTGAAATAAAATGAAATCACTTTGTTGGTACAATGAACTACGAATTGTTTTTTTAAACAAGAATACGAATTGTTTTCTCTAAAATGAAGTAAGTGAAATCACTGTTTTGAAACAATTGAAATCGCTGTTCTGAAATAACATAACTCAAGTTGTTTTAAAACAATATAATAATTGAAACCACCCTTTTGAAACAATAAATCATTTTTTTAATTATTATACAGGTTGAATGAATCATTTTTTAAAATAAGGAAATAGTTTATTGAAATGATTGAAATTTGAGATAGTTGAAATGCAACCGGTTTGAAATACAGATTTAAGAAGTTACAGAAATAATTGGAATTGAAGGCTCCAGTTGCAGAAAGTACAGAAATAAATGATGTACATACTCTTCTAAAAAAAAGATGTGCATACAACCACTCAAAATAAATAAATCATGTGCATACAGAAATACACTAGGCATGTGTATCCATACATTTGCTAGCTGACGCCACGCTCCAACTGCTGCCAGTTTGTGTAAAAGTTAGGGTTCTACGGTCTTTTCAGTTTTGTCAGAATTGTATGTTCTCCATCAGTTCATAAATTTTAGTCTTTGTAAAGATTTTACTATAAACTACATACGGATATATATAAACATATTTTAAAATGCAGATTCATTCATTTTACGCCGTATGTAGTTCATAGTCAAATATCTAAAAGAGACTTATATTTAAAAACGGAGAGAGTACCTGACTTAAAATGTGATCTTATGACATCAATAAGACACATATTATCAGGCAAAAAGAGAACTGCTGCTACGCCAGTTCAAGAAAGAAAAAAACTGTTGCCACGCGGTGGGTGGTGGGTGGTGGGCCTGTGGCACTCGACATAGTACATTCCAAGCCGTGATCCTTCCAGAAAAGAGACCGGAACACGCGGTGGAAGTGAGCATTTGAGTCACGGGTTGAGCCCGTGAAATCGAATCAAGCCTGCCTACCGTTTGTTGAATGGCGGCACGGCTTGGTCACAACAAAAGGGTCCAAATGCCCTTCACATGCGCTTGTTCCTTGTGATCCTCGTCCCTTTCCGCTAGCTAGCTGCTCATCTTGAGCGAATTGCCCGCATAAACAAACTTGGATTGGGCTTTCACAAAAAAAAAAAAAAAAAAAAGGATCGGATGGATCATCTCCCACCCACAACTAGCCAAGGCATGGCTGCCCGGATATAAAGCACGCCGGAGTGAAGGTTTATCGGCTAGCTTAGCTTCTTCTCAGCTCGCAGCTCTAGGCTGCCATGAAGAAACCAATGCTGTTTCTTGCGCTGGAGGTTCTGCTGGTCGCCGCTCTGCTGCTTCTTCCCGGCCGGTGCCAGGGGTCCCAGGGGGCCAACGCCAACCTCACGGTGACCGGCACCGTGTTCTGCGACGCCTGCTCCTCCAGCTCCTTCTCCAACCACAGCTACTTCCTGCCAGGTTCCATTGCCGTCGTACTACTACCCATTTCTTCCCTCCATTTCTCATTTCATTTCCTCTCGTGTCCTGTTCTGATTTCTGAAGCAGCCTCCCTTTGCTCGTTCGTCAGGCGTGAAGGTCAGGATCGACTGCGCGATCAGGGCGAGCTCGCCGTCCAGGGAGGAGGTCAAGATCACGGCCGAGAGGACCACCGACAGCCACGGCGCCTACCGGCTCGACATCCCGGCGGTCGCCGGCCTCGGGTGCACCACCGGCGGCGAGGCCGCGTCCTTCTGCCGGGCCGCCGTGCTGCACAACCCCTCGCCGCTCTGCGACGTGCCGGCCCTGACCACCACCGCCCGCCACATCTCCTTCTCGTCGGCCCAGGACCCCGGCGCGTGCCTCTACAACCTCAACTCCCTCTACTACCGCCCGGGCAAGAAGGCCGTCCGGTGCGACGGCGCTGGGGCGTCGCCGGCGGCCGCGCTGAACACGTCGCTCTTCTACTGCCCGCACTGGCCGTGGCCGCCCATCCCGTTCTGCACGCCCCGCCCGTGGTTCCCGCCCATACCGTTCCTCACGCCGCCGCCGCCGGCGTTCCCGTTTCCTCTGCCGCCATTCCCGCCGATACCGTTCTTCACGCCACCGTCGCCGCCACCGCCGGCTTTTCCTTTCCCTTTGCCGCCGTGGCCATGGACCCCGCCGGCGTCGCCACCTCCACCGTCGTTCCGGTTCCCTCATCTGCCACCGATTTTCTCGGCACCATCTCCGCCGCCGCCGCCACCACCGCCTGCATTCCCATTCCCTTTGCCGCCGTTTCCACAGCTGCCTCCTTTTCCTCATTTTCCGCCTCTGCCGTCGCTGTATTCGCCACCGCCTCCTCCTCCTCCTCCGCCACCACCTCCGCCGCCTTCCTTCCCTTGGCCTTTCCCGCCATTACCATTCTTCCCTCCGACTGCAAGCCCTTCGGTCCCGTCTCCTCCACCTTCAAGGCATTACCGGAAAGATCCGACCACCTGGTCCTCTTCCAAAACCCAACCATAAATAAAGTACAACAATAATAAGTAGAGTACATAATAGTAATTTGTTCTGCTCGTGTTAGGGGACGGATAATGGATGTACTTGTTGTTTTATGTGGATATATAATGGGTGTACTAGATCTGTGCCTATAATTATATGTCAGATTTGTAAACAAAAAGACTTTCATTCCTTTTCTTTGAAATGAAAAATATATTTTTGTGGAAAGGCCATCATGGCTAGCTTTATTGAATTTAAACAAGCACTCGATCGTCCACGAGCTTGGTAACCTTAGGGCTCGTCTGTCCAAGTGAAGTCTTGTTACAATCACAAAAATTAGCTAGCACATGCGCCGCTTGATTAGCAGAACAAAAACAATTAAGATTGATCTTCCCGATCGAAGAATGTCTACACACTCCGCAAATATGGCTGAAGCCGCATCCCACCATATTGGCTGACAAGTAGTCTATCACATTTAGGGAGTCAGATTATGCTTCCAAACGAGAAAATCCTAAGTTAGCAAAATTAAGCCCATCACACATTGTCATTCCCTCGGTAGTGATTACATCAGCTGCAAAGGCAATATAACAAACAAACAAACAAACAAAAATACTATTTTTGGTAGCATCTAACAAACGAATTCGGTTCTTGTAGCTATATAAATGCAGTTTTATTGCAGCTTAATAGTAATACACAATTACTATTTCAGGTACTTGATTTTTTTCCAGATCCATTCGAATTTCTCTTCCGTTTTCACTAGACTAGAATGAGGAAGAAACTAATATGCATATTGCAATAGTTATCGTATATGTATGCATCGTGCAAATCGTAATATGCATGAATACAACTGACTAAGCAGATGTAGTTCCAGCGATTTCTTGTAGCTTGAAGTCTCAAACGCTAAATATATAAGAAAAATAGAGAAACTTTAGACCAAATTGCTGCATCACCATCATTCTAGAAACAATTAAGAGGAAACTGTCCATCAACGATCAATAGTATGCAATACATATGTGAACATGGAGGTTTACTTTAATAACACAATTAATATAGAAGGGAGAAGTTATCTAGAACTTGTCCTAGTGGAGAGATGGACTAGAGATGCAAGGGACATTCTCCATCTCATCCTTCACATTAATGCCCACAAAAATCCATCAAGTGGGCTGGAATTACATGATAGAATTGCTGCAAATGTTTTGTTGTCAACCCAATTCAGGCAAAAGGGGTGATTGTAATTGGAGGAAAAGAAGGACAGAATGGTGATGTCAATGGTATAATCAATCTACTAATGAGTCGGGTAATATATTAGCTGGATTACTGGACCTACGACAAGTAGGGAGAAGGCAGCATACGAATGGTTGAGTAAACGGACAAGATCTTTGCACTATTTGTCGAAAGCAGGATCACAAGAGAATGACAATGGAATGATCTTAAGCAGTCTCAAAAGGCCTGTCTGGTGCAAGAACTATGGGGTCGAGGGTTACCGGCGAAACAACTGCACGTCTGCACCAAAGCTCCAGAACTGAGACTCCTGGATATGTGCATAGGTGGCGTGTAAGACTAGGAAAATTTGTTGAAGTTATGTGTCCACTAATTTGATGAAACGATGTAGTGGTTTGTTCAGAATACATGTTATGGTTGTTTGCTTATCATTGTTGTTGTGCTTAATAAGTACTCCCTCCATTCACAAATATAAAATGTTAAACCTTTTTCTGAATCGGGTGTATATAGACACATTTTAGTGTGCTTGTTCACTCATTTCTATCTGTATGTAGTCCATATTAAAATATCTAAAACATCTTATGTTTGTGAAGGAGGGAGTACTTCATTTTCATGTACGGATGATTTTAGAGAGAAGTGTAATGTATTTGTACCGGTTGATTGGTGGTCAGGTTGGAAGTTGTTTGGATGAGCTGCAACTTTGTAAAGAGCTCAATTTCAGATATTCTTGAAGCATGGAATACATGAGACAGATTGCTTGGTGTACTACTCTCCAAACTGAAGGTACTGGGGAGTACTGAAGGTACAGTCTGGTTCAGTCATCCGCCAGCTGAAGTTGCTTGGAATGCATGCACCATCTATACATGGACAGTGAGATGCTGGGGAGAACTGAAGGTACAGTCTGGTTCAGTGACTCAGTCATCCACCCAACTGAAGCTGTACATCTCCAAGAGAAATCACTGGATTGGCTCCATCTCACTTCTCCGTGCCTCCTCTACAATCACGGGTGTGGGTGCAAGGTCCACTGGTCATGGTGCTTTACCGGTGAGGGCTAAGGCATGTGTTTCAGACTGCAATCTTCTGTCAGTTAAAAAATCCATTGGGCACAGGAAGTGCTGCCATTGGAACAGAATCGTACATCTTGTGCGACCGTCTGAGCCGGGCTAACTCAGACAAACGGTATACCTGGGCTTGTACGCTGCCAGTTGAGAATTTCGGAGTGGAAGGACCAGCACAATGGAGCTCGAGCTCAGAATATCACTTTGGAAACCCAGAGCACTCCCATGCCAGACAGTAGCAATGGAGGTTAGCACCGTACCTCTCATGATGAGAATGGCCCTGCTCATACACTTGGCACCAGAAATACCAAGCCTAGATCCTCCTATTGAGATCACTTGTGTGCAGTAGCAGCCAACTGGCTGGCTCCTTGACCACATTTCTGCTCAACCACAGCGAGGTAGGCGCTGCAGTTCGGCACCCAGACATGAAGCAGCATCAGCAAGACAGCTGTCATGTGAGCCCTTGAAAGCCGAGACAAACGCTTCTACTCGCATCAGAGCTGGCACAGATATTGAGAGTAGCATTCCTTGGGCTAGATACTGCCTGCAAGAGAATGCTATGCTGTATAACAGGCGAGTCAGCTGAAGAGAGACACGATGCTTCAACAAGTCCAAAAGAGAGCTCAGTTTAGGAAGATTTGTCATCAAGCCCATCGTGGCCTCTCGAGGTGCTGCCTTGAGCAGCAACACCATGCAATCTGACGCCAAATCGCTAATCTGTGGATCTGAATTTCCAACCACCTCAAGAAACACACCCATACTGCCACCGAGGTCGCATATATCCGTGATGCAAGATTGTTGATCAACAGCAATGCTCATGCTGAAGGCACTGTCAACAAGGAGTGCTGGTTCTTTGGTAAGGGCGATACTTCTGTTGCTGCCAATGCCACGGATAATGAAAGCTCTGCAGAGTTCCAAGATTGGTTCGAGGAAATCATCCATATCTTTGGCAGTCACAAACTCAACTAGATTCCCTATTCTTCTGACAACTTGAAGCTGGGAAAGAATATTGGAGTCCATGTCAGGAGCAGATGCTAGAGCAAAACAAAGCTTCACATTGCTTACGTTTGCATTTGAAAGATCTCCAAGCAAAAACTCAAAGCACTGGGATACTGTCGCTTCATTCAGGATGTCAGATACCTCAACACAATCATGTTCCATCAACATTACTAGAAGTTTCTGTGCATACATAGGTATTGGATCTTCATCCTCTGCAAATGAAGGGTACAGCGGGAGAAAATATTTGTGAGAGATTGTCTTCAGGTCAGCTAATGTTTGTTCGTCTGCAGTTGATGAAGAATCACTGAAGATCACAATCATCACATCAGACAGTAGCTTCAAACATAGGAATCTGGCATCACAGTCTTTATTGCCCTTGTATAAGATGAATAAGCTCGGAAGAAATCGACTTGTGAATATTTTGTGTTCCGTAAGTATAACAGAAGGCTCCTCCATAGCTGCCTCTAGAACTCGCAGCAATGTCATTTGGAAATCATCCTGAGCCTGGAAGTACAATGAAGTGTACACAAATGACCATAAAAGACAAGAGTTTATTGAACACATGGCGTAATGCAAAGACTGAAGGCAAGGCAGCATCAACACTAGGATGAGTTTATTTTCGACATTGCAGTGCAAATATTAATGAATGGTCTCCATATTTTCTCATCAGGTTTGTTAGTATATTAATCTTGTCACGGTCAGTTATGTGGAAGTTGTATCATGGCATGCAAAATTAGCTAGCTATGCATATGTCAGCAATGAGCAGCAGCTAGACCCTTCAAATATAGGATATAGTTGTCAGCAGTAAAAAAGCAAAGTCTGATATGACTCTGAGCTATAGACAAATAGCAGTATGTCCTTAGACTCTAGTAAAAGTTTGAACTGAGCTATCCTAGCTTAGCTATAAGTATTGGCACATGGTCGGTTTGGCTAGTCCTATAAAAGGACATGCACCCCTGTTTTGTAGAAGTAAGCGTGTTCCACTGATATAACCTACAGAGTTTCATACTAGTTCCTTGCGCACATGTGTGTAAGAGAAAACAGTGAATAATCCTGGTTTGAGAACCTAGCAGTTCTAACAACGTTGGTCCAGGTAGTTATAGGCCATACCTGAAATTGTGTCTCCAATATCTTTATAAGATTAGCCAACTGGAGCAATACTTGACTCGTCGCAACTCTGTGATTGAAGGATACACTACCAAGAAGATGAAGGATAACAGGGAACAAATGAATTGTGCTCTTTGGATGAGCACGTCCAGTTAAAGCAGTAATAGGTCCATGACGTTTGCCACCCATGACCTGCTGTATATCACTGGATACAGTGTCAAGAATGCCTGGGACCAACGAAGCAACTAACTGAACAAATGCTTCTGTGCATTGATGAATGAAACCATCCTTCTCCTTTCCCAATCTATCGACTACTGATAGCAGCTTTGCATTGCAAAAGAATTGTGGAAGCCACCTTCGATTGTTCTTGCAAAGAAGGGCAACAAATAGAAGGGTTTTTCCACGCAGAATGTCAGATCCCTGTTCTATCAGAGAAATAAGTCCAGGGACCAACTGTTTCTCCTCGTTTAACGACTGAATATAGCGATTCATATTTGGTATGGTATGACTGTTCACTAGTGCTGAATTCAGAAGATTCAGACTGATCTGTTGCTCACGTGGATTGCCCTTAAAGAGTGTGCATGCAATATCCTTGAACGATAGCTTCTCCAGTATTAAATGAGTACATGACGAACTGAATCGAGCTAGGCGGTTCAAACAAGAAATTGCAATAAGCTTTGTATTCTCCTGCTTCCCAGTTGCTTTATAGATGTAGCAAAGATGACCAATTGCATCTTGGGAAGCAAACCGTGATGTCCAATCTGTCCCTTGGCTACATATATTATCAATTGTTCGTAAGGCATAAAGCTGGGCCAGATCATCTTCCCCTTTACGCAAGATAGATGACACCAGTGCGATTACAGCACTAGGGACCTGCACAGTTTGCCAAGTTAAATCATGGGAAGACAGTAGCTTGAACTTGTAGCTGCAAATCAAAGGAAATGAACCACTAAATATGTATATCATGACCACATACAGCTAAAATATTCATATAAATATCTTCATGTTCCAATACATACCCTTTTATGTACTTACAATAACTGCAAAAGCTCAACACACACATTAAAAACAAATTTGCGCCTAGAGACATGAATAAAGAAAAGAGCATGTACTGGAACGTGAAGTCGGTATCTACCATCTAACCATATTTATGTATATGCATGCATTTAGTTCCTTTAGTTAATATACTTTCAACTCCTAATGAATTTCTACTTCAGTACATTACGATAGGCAAAGAGAATATGCTCCCTATGCATGCATTTAGTTCCTTTAGTTAATATACTTTCAACTCCTAATGAATTTCTACTTCAGTACATTACGATAGGCAAAGAGAATATGCTCCCATGGAAGAATCAGTACCAACCATTAGAGATGTTGGAATCTAAGTCCCAGTATCTTACCACCACGGCTTATTTTTCAGAACGTGATGCCAGTATAGGGTAATACAAGGTAAGTCCATGTAAATCAACCACTGGCATGCAAAAAAATGTAAAACTAGCATATTTTTCATTTGGAGTTTCTAACCTGCCACAAAGCACCAGATTTGTTGTCTTTCATAGGAGATTCTTCGGCATTGCTTTCTTTGCTATCCTGATCAGATTGAGTTGATATGTAGAACAGTAATTCTCCAAGTGTTGCCATACAGAATCTCCTCAGTTTATCGTGCCGGTCCCTTAGGCCATCTGACAAGGCAATAATAATTCCTGAACTAGCTAGCTCTGCATCAAGGATAGTGGAGTAGCGTATCAACAGTCCCATAAGTGAAGCAACCTGGACACGCAAAACTGAAGTTTTTGATAGTCGGAGCATTTTTATAAGCAACGACATAATTGGGCCATTAGTGATTATATTTGCAGCATCAGAATTCATGCTTAACAACTCCAGGTATCTGATGATATTCTGTTTCTCTGAAACCTGAAAAGATCCGCTCAAACTCTGAATTATCTGGCTATTGAATGCATTCACCTGTTCTCGTGGTAACTTGATGTAATCAGCAGCAGGAAGAGCTTCAAAAGGAAGCATAGAGATGGTCTCTGTAGCTTTATCTCCTTTTTTACTGGGCATGACTGGTTTAACTGCAAGGTCTGTTGGATGCCAGAATGCTTCAAAGATGTTAGACGGCTCAGAACCCGTTGCAGCACCAGAAGTTATCTTTGGACGTGCTTTCCTCATACAGAAACTAGGTGGAGTGGCCACCACATCAAGATTCTCTGAACAGTTCTGCTCAGCTTTCAAAACGGTGTCAGGCTTAACAGAACACTCGTCCGTGAGCATGTCCACCTGATTTATGCAGTTCTCTTCATTTTCATCAGTTCCTTGAGTACTATATTTTTCATCTGATGTGGATCCAGCGTTATCTGATCCATCATTATCATCAGGTGCATCGCCTTCTGGATTCTCACCAAAATCAAGCTCCATGTCATTATTTTCGATCTTAACTTCAGCCTCATTTTCGTCTGTTTCTGTGGGAGGGCGCCTGTAGTTCTCCTTGGCCCTTTCCCTTTGCAAATTTTTCTTAGCTATGCGAGACATCCTAAGGACATTTACACCCTTCAAACCATCAGCCTTACAAGTTTTGGGATTATTTTTCTTACCAGTTTGCACATTCTTAACAGGGGTTGTGAACACCTTGGTGGAATTTTCATCTTTCTTGCGTAGGCGTTCACGAGTCTTGGGTGGCGTCAGCTGTCTGGAGGGTTTATCCCCATTTCGCACAGCTAAATATGTCGTAGTGGGAAGTCCAACCATGTTATCAAAGGCAGGCTGAGGAGGTAAAGGAATCATCGGCATACTGTTCCTCCAAAAGTTGTGTGCACATAGTTCAGACCACTGTAGTCTTTCAGCTGGGTCCTTCATGAGTAAGCAGTCCATCAGATTCTGGAAAGACCTTGACGTGTTATCAGGTAAAGCTGGTGCAGGCTCTGAAAGTATGGATTTGACTAACTGGGTAAATTCACGGCCCACGAAAGGAGGTCTTCCTGCATAGCATTCGTATAGCACACAACCAAGGGCCCAGAAATCAGAAGCATATGAGTGGACCCCTCCCTCTTGGAACAACTCAGGAGCCATGTAACATGGTGTCCCCCTCATAGGTTGTGGCACCTAAATGCACGGTATTGGAACCGGGGAACATCATTAAAATAAGATAAACCAAACGAAACGAAATGCAAGAAAATAAAATGGGAGCTCACATCTCCAGGATCAGTCTTCTCGATGTCCTTTAAACGTCTTGCTAATCCAAAATCACACAGCTACAATAATAAGGGGAAACTACTGTTAGTTCCCAGCAATTGTCTATTCTTTTGCTGTCACTGTATTTACATATTACACAGTGGTCTACTGATTACCTTCATGCATCCAAACTCATCAAGTAGAATGTTAGATGGCTTCAGATCACAATATATAATTCCTTGTGAATGCAAGAACCTAACACCCAACATGTTTTCAGTCAATCAAAATCCACCCATAACACAATAGATGTAATGAAACGAAGATACCAAAGAAACTTTACAGGAGGGCTTTGACAAGATCATAAGCCAGGTCGTGCATGGCACTTTCAGGCAGCTTCTTATCCTGCATGAAAATACATAGGATGAGACATGAGACAGAATACATAAAGACAAAGCAAGCATAAAAATGGGTAGCATTTGTCTTCACTGATGTTACATATAGTAAAAGGTCTACATGGCTACTCACACAACAGGTCTCTGGAACACAAACAGGCACCACAGAGAATTACGTGGGTCACCCTTATAAACACGTGTTCTCTAGGATGACAAACAAGCAGAAAAATGGGGTAGCATTTGTCTTCACTGATGTTACATATAGTAAAAGATCTGCAAATCTACTCACACAACAGGTCTCTGGAACACAAACATGCACCACAGAGAATTATGTGGGTTACCCTTATCAACATGTGTTGTCTAGGATGACAAGCAAGCAGAAGAAAAATGGGGTAGCATTTGTCTTCACTGATGTTACATACAGTAAAAGATCAAATCTACTCGCACAACAGGTCTCTGGAACACAAACAACCACCACAGAGAATCACGTGGCTCGCCCTTATCAACACGTGTTGTCTAGGATGACAAGCAAGTACTAGTAAACGGCTAGCAAAAGCACTGCGCCGCAACAATATAATACACTACTAAAAACAATAGATCAGCATTATCAAGATAGCAAATAAATCAAGCATTTCTTAGAGCCAAAGACTATGCAGGGTGCTTTCAGTGTTTCCAATTGGAGAAAATGGAGAGCAGCACTCCAGTTTCGATCTTGAAAAGTTAACTATCTAATCCTTTTCCAAGTGGAGCACAAGCAAGACTAGCATTCGTACTTCAATGCATTAACACAAAGTATAAAAACCGTAAATGCTATAAAAGAAAAATAGAACTAAGATCGTAAAAGCAGGTGGTTCGGGCTGACCATACTTCAATGAAATAAAAAATAGTTTTCTAAAGCTAAAATAGTTTTAGTAGCATTCACAACTTCATGTTGTCAGATTGAAGTTTCTTTCAATGTGCACAATTATAGATAGCAACAATAACAAGATTGTTTGAAACATCTATTCCTATTGGAAGAACAATTAGCAAGCTGTCCTATAATGTTTCATGTCGAATTTTCCTAAAAGCTGATAAAAACGGTAAGTTTTGTCTCTTGTACTTCTAGTTCAAATATTCCAAGATCCTGAACTTTAGGTGCAAATTTTTCTCACGTATCTGTGATATCTGCAGAATATATCAGTTGCAAACGTACACAAAAGGATGCTTTGTGTTCCCTTCTTCAAATTAGAGAAATGCATACAATGCTTAAAGGGATAAGCAAGATACCTGCTCGAGCAAGCCCTTGAGGTCTCCACCAACACAATATTCCAATACTAGCCAAAAATGTGCTGAAGTTTCGTACCTAGGGAGAAAAGCAAGGCATGGTTATGGTATGCACTAGAATGGTCAAATGTTAAGTGAATAATAAGGATAACCTCAACAAGACTAACAAAGTACTTGTCATTGGTATACTGCAAAATTAATACAGGCCAAAGCAATACGTCAATATGAATCCTTAAAAACTTACCAAGAGTAAAATTTCAGGACATTTGCATGATCTAAAGAATGAAGCATCCGGACCTGCAAAGGTAAGTTCAAAAGCACCATTGGCACAAAGGAACAAACCATAAATAAACAACTTATGAGCATAAGCATTGATCAAACCTATGATAGAACATCTAAGAATGCTTACCAAGTTTGAGCGTGATTCTCTATCTGGTAACATTTTATTGATAATTACCCTTGGGCAGTTGCTCAGAGAGACAAAAGCACATCCAAAAGAAAAACAGGTACTTAGAAGAGCCACTAACAAAGACTAACTACAAACCCGACGAAAGAAGAGCACTTGCCAATAGTAAGTCAACAACATTCATTAGTGAGCGGTTGTAGCTTATCCTCATGGGCACATCTCTTGTATAATTGTGTATGGGAAATGAACTCTGTGCAAAATTATTAGGATGTTGATGTTTTCCCAGCACTTTAAAAATAAGAACCGGGAGAAAAAACAGCACGGCATTCAGCACATGAAGCTTATCATTATCTTAGTCACAGGTTACATGTAGCATTCTAGCCTGGGGCAGTTAAGTTTCCCCTTCATACTGCATCATTTCTGAAGCAAAACACTGACCAGAAACCAAAATCGAGGCGGGAGAGAGAGGGGCTGGCTCACCTCATTGAGGACCTTGGAGCGCTGCGACTTGTCGACGCTCTTGACGGCGAAGTACTCGATGGTTTTCTTCTTCCGCCCCTTGTACACCGTCTTCCGCACCACAACCCCACCCCACCCCACCCAAAAGAAACAGAGAAACAATCAGAGATCCCTCGCATTCGAGGCGGCACCGGCCCGATACGGGCGGATCCGAGGCTGGGGTAGGGGGCGAAGCCGGCCGGAGTGGAGGGGGTGGGGGCCGGAGGGTTACCGAGTGCTTGCCGCGGCCAATGGCCTCGTAGACGTGGAAGTTGTTCATGGCGGAGCAGCAACAGGTGGAGGGGGGAGGAGGAAGAGGAGGGCTCCCCCTCTGGTCGCCGGCTAGGTTTAGATCTGAGGCGGCCGGAGAAGTGAACGGAATGGGGAGCGGAGCGGAGAGGAGTGAGCGGGGTTTCGGTTTCGGAGGAGAAGCTCCTGTTGATTTTTCGAATTTTGTAAGTATCATTTCGTATGGGAATGTATCCGATGCACCCGCAGTAGCAATAATGCTCGAACGGACACATTTTACAGAGTTTTACGGACTGAAAACTGTGGGTTCTTCTAATTAGCTTCTCCCCTGAATTTCACCGATGGCTGTGCGCCTTAATCACTCCCCTGTCAATCGATGTTAAGCAGTCCGTAAATCTCTATTATTAAAACAGGATGCGTCGTCGTGATGGTTCAACCAACGCGATGGTTCGACCTTCGAGCGATCGATCCCACCTCGCAAGGAAGAAAAAAAACATCGTACCATCCACCTCCCACGTCTCCCCTCTTTCGCTCGTCCCCCCACCCGACGGGATCCCGCACTCCCCGATCCCTTCCCCGCACTCGTGCGAACCGCTCCTCTCGCGCAGCCGCACCACCCCCGCGCCGCCACCGCGCCCTCTCCCTTCCCACCGGCCCTCCTCGCCGCCGCCATCGCCCTCGCGGCTCCTTTCCCCGTCGCCGAACCGCTCCCACTCTCGCGCAGCCGCCGGTGCCACCGCTCGCCCCGCACCCACCGATGCCGCCGCTCGCCCCCGTCACCGCCGGTGGCGCCGCTTGCCCACGCCCCCGCCGGTGTTGCCGCGCGCCCACGCCCCCGCCGGTGCCGCCGTTCGCCCACGACCCCGCCGGTGCCACCACTCGCCCCCGCCCCCGCCGGTGCGGCCGCTCGACTAGGCGCCCGCTCGGCCCGCCCTTGTCCGTGCCACCTGAGCCCCCGTCCGCACCCGCCGGTGCCTCCTGAGCCCCGACCATGCCTCCAACGTGACCGGAACCGTCTCCCATTCATGCACACTCGTTATTACCTCTTCTTGACTCTGAGGATCTCGCTGTACACGGATATGAGGCGGGTGAGCTGATTGTCGCGCGGTGAAATCTGAGACCACACAGAGGACGCATGGGCGGTGCTTCCCCAAGCTCCCGTCGGGGCAAGGCACTGGTGGACTCCACCCTCCCTGATTTTGCTTCCAAAGGTCGTCTGCTCATCCCCAGGATCCCCTCTTATGTGCTGAGTTGATGTTTGTTAAACGTTTTAGACGTTTTGTTTTGGAAAGTTCAGTCTTTAGATCATCCGTAGAATTGAGTATCTTGTTGATACGGGAAATTTCAAGGCTAAGAGAAGCCGTTTGCACTGCTAAATTTTGTTCACCATTTGTCATGTACACGTTGATATACTCTTCACAAGAGAACATAAGTTTCCAAAAATCTATTATTTTCTGCTTGGAGGGTAACACAAAAATAAGATTCAGTAATTTCTTTCCACATGCCGTGTTTCGAGATAGTTTGCTCTTCAGTGAGTTTTTTAACTTATCTATGGTGAGTTTAGGTAAAAGGTTATACTGGCTTTGCCTTTATAACACTGAAAAGTAATTTCAAAGTTACATTTGCCAATTTAATAGAATTCGTTTGAGCTCAACAAGGAGGAACGCCCCCCGGGGAATGTTGATATTGAGTTAGGTTTGCAAGGCGATGTATCAGGTACCGCACAACCAGGTTTGGATGGCTTCTTTGAACAGGTGCATCATTTTCCTTTTCTGTATTTTCGAGTCTCTTTCTGTGTGAACATAGCCGGTAGAATTCATGTGGCATGATTTTCTTATTGTAAGTTGAACTCTGTGTTATTATGACATTCAGGTTAGGGAGATTGAGAAGTTGCTTGAGACCTTGGCAAAACTACTCAAGGATCTTCAGATGAGTAAAGAGTACCAAATTGGAGTTGTTCAATTTATCCGGCTTCCATCGTAACAAGAAAGCAAATAAGTTGATTTTTAAATAATGTTATTTATCCCCCAAATCAGTTTAATTGAAAGGTTATTTGAAAAATCAGGCCACCATGCGCCCATCCTCAGTCAACACAACGCTGTCGCGCAGCTACAGCCAATGCGCTCCCCTCGGGCGGCCGGCCTCGCACCTTCAGGCTGCTGGAGGCGCCACCGGACATTCGCTGCTCTAGGCTGTAATCCGCCGCTGCCGGCGCCGGCCTCGTCCCTTGGGGAATAGATCAAGCCGAGTTGAAGAGGCACACGAGGGGCTCGGAGCTGGTTTATATCTGCACGTCACTAATTTATCACCTTCTGAAGGTTCTTTTTAATTCCACACACCTTGCCTGAGCTGAACCTTTTCACCTATTGGCACTTGCAAAAGCTGCTGCTAGAGTATGGATAGATGGACAAAAGAAGAGAGTGCACGTATACATGTTCTTCGGGACTAGAACCAGCGAGGAGAAGGTTGCCAACTCCAAATCTTGTATCTTTCATGTCTTTTAAATTCTTTTCCATTACGAAGAAATACTGAGTTGCTGGTTACTTTTTTGTGCTGACAATATGATATGCCACATTCAACTATAGGTATATCAGCATCAAATGGAAAAAGAAGGCATCCGGAAAGTTATTCAGAAGGAACAAGTGAACCAAGTACCTGGAGTGATCTTTTGCTTTCTTTCAATCCTTAAAATGGCCAAATACATTGATTTCTCACTTCTCTGTTTCACTTTTACAAGGCAATTCTATCTCAACAGTCGAGCCGCGTGATCTTTTTTACTCTTGACGAACAATTTAGGTGAACTCTGCTTGTCCTTTTTAGCTTGTACCTAACCCTTCTTTTTCTGTCGTTTTGTTCTGTTCTGTTAATTATTCAGAAAATAGTTAAAAAAATCAACACAATACACCTGCAAACCTTGGATTACGTTTACACTTATTGTTCGTTTGGTTGGCATACTTCTGATTACATTGGTCAGAGGAGCCCATGTGTGTAGGTCTGGCTAGCACGAGCCTGGTGCCATTGGACACTGTTGTCGAGAGCCATATCCAACAAGCAGATAGGCTAGAGGTTGTCGGGTGGCACCAGCAGCCTCACCGGCTCTGCCCTGTGTATGGTTTCAACATGTGTTTCTTAGTCTTCATTGCTGATAAAATCATTAGTTGTCTTTCTTTGGATTCATTGTCTGTCAACTGGGCTATGACTTCCAGTAGTTAGCATCATTGGGTTCAGACCATTGTGTTTGATTTATTTTCAGTATCTTGCGTGTTCGTGACCCCTATAAGATTGTTACCCATGTTGACTCTACAAGGGGCAACACCAAACCAGCGAGCCTGAGGCGCCGCTGGCCATGGATAAGGGTGGCCGTTATAACATATGGATAATATGCACATGGAAGGTGTTATGATAATCATCACTAATATCTATTAGTATTATCAGCTAATATATGTTTGTCTCCGAAAAAGAATATAATTGTTGTTTCTTAAATATGCAGGTTGATTTGAACAAAGTAGAATTTTTTGGACCAGAAGTATTTTGCATGGTTTAAGATTTTGATTGACATCTTATATATGCCCACTACACCATTTTCTTTTATCAAGCATGTAAAGTTAAACCACTGGTTTTATATGTCGTATATTCTTATTCCTTTGTCTCCAAATGATATAAGAGATTCTGTTGGTGCTCTATTAACAGGATTGGATTTTTTTGTCACTTCATAATATTGCTAACAAATGATTGTCTTTGAAATCCATGAAGATTATGGAGGAACCTATTTACTTTATTAATACTGGAATACCGCAGAAAGAAGTTAAATGATTGTCTTGTTCCAATAGAAGTACTCCCTCCCAACCGCATCTACCGATCCAGGTAGAAGCCGTCAATCTCTTATCCCACCCCCATTCTTCTTCCCATGCCGCCGCAAAGATATTCTCTCCCAATCTTGTTCCCCTTGCTTTGCATCAGATCTCCTCCGTACTAGCTCCCCCAACGTCGTGGACAGATACCATCACCACCTCCTTGGCGGCGGTGTCGTCCCTTCTGCTGGTGGCAGCTCAATGCCTGCTCGCCACCATTGTGGCACCGTTGGTTATGTTGTTGATGGGTCGCCATTGTAGCTCCCATGACGAGCCGCGAGCCGGTGTACCGGCGTTGTCCCCTCTGCGTGGGCCGGCCTGGACAGAAGGCAGCTGATCCGGCACTCGACGCCTTTCACCTCCAACGATGCAGCCTCCTCGACTGAACGGAAACAGCTCGACCTCCTCCGGCTAGGTGGGTTGGACGAAACATCTCTGGTTTCTCGGCTTGACTTGGTTGAGTTTTCTTTTACTGATTTGGTTTACTTACATGGACGAATTCCCTCCCTCTATTTACTTAACTCATCATCCAATTCGGGTATATAATAGGGTAGAATGCATATGTAAAGATTGTTGAGCATAGAGTACATATATATGTACATATTGTTGTACGGTCACATTAATTGTACAAGGCGCTGAATGTTTTTTTTATCTTTTCCTATGAAAACAACAATGATGTACATATAAAGGGTCTTTCACAGATTATTACGTTTGACGTATATACAACAATGATATATAATTGTTATATGGCATACAAATGAGTCATGTGATTGTGACAGCATGCTGGATTGGTGAGGTGTGAGCAGTCGCTAACACATATTCATCATGTGATTTTGATAGCTTGGTAATTTCGGTCGAAGTAAGCAAGCAGCACGAGATGGCCAATTGTTCAAAAATTCAATGCACGAAAGTCTCTGGTGAGTGTTTAAACAACTCTTTGTATCTTCAAACACAGTTGTTCAGAGCGAATCAGTCAGGACATTTGTTCCCTGACCAATGACTAGCTATGCGATATCATACATATGGAACCTGAAAGCACACTTAATATTGGCAGTAAGATTACGAAAAGTAGTGCTTTCATTTCCTTTTGCCAACAAATAACACTACTTTTATATCTTTTGTCAATAAATAACAATATTTCTGGTATATTTTGCATTATTTGCATTGACCTTCATTCAAAAAAATATGATGGTAGTTTGTCCGGGTGAGAACATTGATGAAATCCAGCTCCTTCTAGAATAAAATCGGCTTATACCCAGTCCATTTTTATGAAAAGCTTTCTTGCTGAACCTCTTATAAATGCCTCTCCTGATATATGTAAGCAGTGGGTTCAATGGTAGTAGATTGATTTAAACCAAGGAGAACACTGCACATTGAGAACTATTGGATATATAATTTTTCCCAATGGCTTGAGAAAGAAATCCATATATAGTTATAAATAGGAAAAAGTCCTCATAGACATCTGCTCCTGATAGACAAATGTTCATGCACAGAATGATCTGAAACATGTTCGTGTTACATGCTCGAGGTGCAGCCTCTCCCCCTCACCCCCTCTCTTCGTCCTGGTTTCATGGTCTGGTCATGATTGGCATCGAGGGAGTGATGTTGGGCTGGAAGGTGAGCGGCATTGGTATAGAAGGAGAGGGATCAATGTTGGGCTTACTCTCTTGTGAATTTCCTTTGTTGACCTTACTTTCTTGTGAATTTCTTCAGATATGTTGCCCATAATTCAAGCTTTGTAGAAGGCCAAATCTTTCTATATGGCCTTGCTGGACCTTATTATTCTCTATTGAACATTGCAGGTGAGGATGAAAGCTTAGTCGGTAGACTATTTGGTACAAAATGTGTTAGGGCCTTGCTGTGTGAATCAGAGAGAGACAATCATGCTGAACTTGAGACAGTTAATTCTTGGAACAAGTGAATTATTAGAAAAGTAAATTGTCAGTCCATTACACGTGGGAAGAGGCCTTCTGGAACAAGTGAATTATTTGAAAACTAAAATATAAAATTTGTTAAAAGTGAAGTTACTCTCCAACTACAATTTTATGCAAGCACCGATCTTTAAATTCAAGGTGGTTATTCTTTTTAAGAAGGGAGAATGATTATCTTCAGATAACCTTGTTTGGAGGTAGGATAGTCTTATTATGAGAATCAAGTATGATTTGATGATATTCTATGAGGACTATGTTTTCGCAGATAAATTTGTGAATCATTTATTCCTTCTTGAGAGACACTGTTTTTCTAGAAAAATACTACCATGAGTTCAGAATTTTAGCAAAGCATGAAAGTTGTCATCTTGAGATTAGGCGTTAACTAGCATTTGAGTGCATGTGATGAACATAGCATTTGAGTGCATGTGATGAACAAAGTGAACAAAGAGACCAGTGGGTATGTATTGTGTTTTTTATATCCTACTCAATCCTTTCCCTTTTTCTCTTTTTAATAACTCGTTATTTAGAGATAGTGGTTGAGCAGTGAGAAGTGCACCGGAAGTGTACTTCGAGCGAAGGGGAAGCTACACGGACCTTTTGTTTTTCTCCCATAAAATAAATAATACAATATCACCTGC
Organism: Hordeum vulgare subsp. vulgare; assembly: GCF_904849725.1. Classification (NCBI taxonomy): domain Eukaryota; kingdom Viridiplantae; phylum Streptophyta; class Magnoliopsida; order Poales; family Poaceae; genus Hordeum; species Hordeum vulgare. The sequence continues at coordinate 606,816,754 of NC_058519.1, read as the reverse complement.
TATGCATGTGGAATCTATCTAAAGATACAATTTACCCATGATCGGTGTTGATCGATCGAAATTTGTATGTCCCCGTTGCAACGCACGGGCGGCTAACTAGTCTCCCGTAAAAGTCTCTACGTCTAGCAAAGTCCCCCGCAATAGTGGTGCTACCAGTAGTGCACGGAATGTCATAGAACAACTTAAAAATCTGAAGGAAAAAAATACCTAGCACAATAGCACAACATCAATGCACGACGTCATAAAACTTTGTACTATCAGATTTTGAAATGTTTTTTAAGATATAAAAACAACTGATTTGACATTGCTATGATAATGGATCAAAATCTAAAGCCTAAATTATGTTATGTACTCCTATTTAGTGTTGAATTTGTTTTTTTTAATCTATGTTTCGAGTTTTAGCTTGAAATTTTGTGACAACTTACATTGATGTTGTGCGAATGTGCTTAAAAAAAATCAAATTTTCTTAAATATTTTTAAAATGCAAATCGAGTTCGGTGCACCTGTAGCATCATAAGCTTCGGTGCACCAGATAGTTTCTCCATTTCGTCTTCGGTTTGGCTATGATTTTATTCTTTTTGAAAATATTTTTTTGAGATTCTTTTGTTAGTTAGAAGTAAGGATGGCAATAGGTATCCATTATCCGTGTATTGATGGATAAAAACCCTGTTAGGATAAGGATATGGGTCAAAAAAATATCCATGGATACACAAATAAAAAAATTAAAAGCCATCGGGTATAGTGAATACGGGTATGATTTACCCATAAACCATGTAAACATATATAATCTGAAAAAATGATTTTAAATATTATTTATCCACATATTAAACGTATTATATGTACATAAACCGTGCAGCTAACCCACGTCTAGCATGTGTTGTTGTTTATGAGTATGTGTTGTTGACTTGTTGTCATGATGATGTTGTTTATACATTTTATCATAAGTTGTTGTTTATGACTAGTAATACTTAAATTGATGTGTTGCAAATCTGGATAATTTTATCCGTGGGTATCAATTTACCCTGACGGGTCATGGCTATAGGAAAAAATTATTTTTATCGATGGGTATGGGTATGGGTATGGATGATGAATAATGTTTGGGATGACTGGTAAGGATATGGGGAGGGGGGGGGTCCACCAATATCCAAACTCGACGGATCCATGAATTGACTAATTAATTGGGTATGGTAAGGGTATGAGGGGGGTCCACACAGTTTGACTAATCCATGAATTTAAATTTATAACATGCAACCAATTCTCACGCTAGAGTAATTAATTGAGATTAAGTTTAAGAGTGGGAGGATTGCATGGGTTGGTACTATGTTTTTCAAAAAAGGTTAATTATGAAGATTGATGCACGTATAATGACATAGATGACTTATACTTCTTAAATTTTAGAATTCTCTTAGGTACCCAACACACTTGGACGGAGGGAGTCATGACTTCTGGATTTTCAAGACGGGAATCTAAAAGTTTTCTAAATGGTGGAACTGGTAAAAGAATGCAGTGGTTGGTTTCCGGCAAAATTGACGAATTTGTTCCGTGGACGAAAGTATTTCACAAACTAAACCGTGTTTGAAAAAAATCATTCAGCTGGCCCTTTTGTGTGACGACCGACAGTCAGGCGACACACTGCATTGTGTGGCGTTTTTGTCTTAGACGTCACACGGTGTGGTGTAGCACCTATGACTTAGGCGGCACACAGTGTGGTGTGGTGCCTATGACTTGGACGCCACACTATGTCTCGAACACCATACAACGTAGTATCGGACGTCACACAATGTAGTATGGCGCCTAAGTCAAAAGCGTCACAAAAAAAGGTCAGACGAATGGAATTTTTTCGAAGACGGTTTATTTTGTGAATCATTTGCGCTTTTGGGTTAATTTTTTTCATTTTGCCTCGGTTTCCATGCCGCTGCATTCTACCAGAGGCTGGTAGATACACATGGCGGAAGACAGGGTAAAATTCAGGAACACCGGGCCAGCGCGCGCTCTCACAACGATGGAGGAGGCTGAAACCCTGCATGCTCCTTGGGTTTTTACTCAATCCTCAAAAACAAACAAAAGTGCTTGCAGATCGGGAGCAGAAACGCACTCACGCACACACATTTGCATCTCCGGACGCCATCACAATCAGACAAGAGAACCAACGAAACACAAGCAAGGAAAAGAGACAGGAAACACGATCGAGCAGACTCTCTGCTCATCAAAGATTCATCTGCTTGGATACAACAAACATACAATCAAGCTGCTGCAACGACACGCAGCAGCAAGAGGAGAAAAGGAGACGCGCCTCCATGAATCTCTACGAACAACACAAGGGGGCTCGATCACGGCACGAACTACGAAGTGATGAATGAGGGAACTCCATGGGAGATGACGACGGCCTCTCCTCCTCCTCCTACGGCACGAGGAAGAAGAAGAACGTCATCTCGTCTCTGGGAGCGATGCTTCAGCACCAAAGATACTTATACTGCGAGCATCTCCACGCACACGTCCCTTGGGAAATGCCCAATTTGACCCGCTCTGAAACTCGTCATCTGGCCGGGTTTATGAACTTTGAACGACAGCATCGATCTCCTGCAGTGACAGGGATCCTGTGCACTGAACCTGGACGCCTTCATGTAGCTTTTTCCCTCTGTTGCAGCACTGTGGTGGCACAGGCCACAGCAGGGCGCGTTGCCCCGTCGGTGTCCCTGCTTTTCTTATTCTTCCTTTATGCCGCCTGCCCATAACAGTCACGTGTAACGGGACAGGTAACTAGCTGGCCCATTGGATTAGACGGATTTTGTAATGGAAAATGCCGGATTAGGTCTATGTGATCTGCCATTAGGATTACCAAATGTGTCCTAGCAGCATCATTTGTCTGCGTGATAGCTGGCCTTTCATTAAAATTTAAAAAGCACTGATGATGAACGTGCTGCGTGAAACACTAGTTTGTTCATGTGTGATGGTGATCTCACGCTCAGTTCATAATCAGTAATACGAGACCAACTCGGCACTCTCCGGTCCAGATCGATCACAACATGGATTAACCAGCCTGATGGCAGGAATAAGCCACGGCTGCGAAAAGTAGAGTAGATTAGTAGGCCATCAAGTTAGTGAACCGACTGTGTTTTTAAACTGTACATAAGCACTGATTTTTATTTCCTATTTTTATGTAAGTACAGGTGGCACCCGTGTCATCCGGCTGCACCGTCAGTAGCGTAGCCAGGGGTGGACTGGGTGGTCGATGGACCACCCTGAAATTCCACCATAGCCAATATATAAGATAAAAAAAGATATATATTTTTTACAATGCATAAAATTACATAATTTTTTTATTATTGGACCCCCTGTCTCACCGAGCTAGCTACGCCACTGTGCACCGATCACAGAATGCAAGTCATGAACAGTGTGAAATCTTCAGCATGTATCAGGGCGCGGAAAACATTTTGTCTTCGTCTACCTAAGTTCCCGATCACTTTATGGTTCTTCACCATGCTGCTCACTTTATCAAAGATACTGCACTCACAGCACTACAGCAACTAACACGTCCACCCATGACCCATGAGATCTATGGAGCACTTCCTGCAGCGCATTATTAGCAAAGATTGCCCCGGATCCCTGCTCGTGTGTCTGGCCCCAATCCTATCCTGCAAGTGGCCCGAGCTTTGCATGGTGATATGACGGTGATTATGGCGTGATCCCTGTAACTCCCTTCGCATGGGCTGACAGAAATGTTCGTGGACAGGAACGGAGCGACCACGACGACGACACTGATCTCTAGCTAGCTGCTGGAGATAAGGAATTTGTAGGTTGGGCACGCATCTTTACTCCATGAGCCAGCTTTTCTAGAGCTGCAAATCTAGCTGAATAGTGCCGCCCAAAAAAAGGACACGTCACATGAGATTCCCTTCACTCTAGCTTCTAACCTAGGCTGCATCACGGCTAGGTGCATTCCCAGGTTCATCTATCCGGCTCCAAGACCTTGCATGCATTTGAACACCACAGTCCACATGACACAAACAAGCTTGCTAGCTACTACTCTCTGTAGATCTTTAGTCTTTCGCCTAGACATATAAATAGCAGCCGGCTATGTGCTCATCAGCAGGGTAGATTAGACAAGTGAGGTGTGGTCCACGGGAGATGAGCAGAGTCCTAACAAGTTTGGTTGGTTGTCAACTGGAGTTCTCCTCAAATCACTTCAGTAGCTAGCTTAACCATGTCTCAGTGCATTGACACTTTTGTAAGTGCGCGCAGTGAGCTCGACAGTTGTGCATAGTGAAGTGTTTGGGGGAACTCTGGGTGGCGACCAGCAATATCGATACAGGTTTGAGAGTGCTTGTGTTTCAATTATAGTGGTAGGTCCATGTATGAAATCCATATACATGATGATGGGTACGTGGGAATTAATCGAGTTTGGCCACGTCGGGAGTTCCCTTCAAGCACTTCAGGAAGCATCTGTTTCAGGGCATTTCTGAAGTGTTTGGGGGAACTCTTGCTGTCGCCAAGCATTTAGTAAACATATGGGACATATACCATAAGAGAGATGTACCAATGGTTAACCAAGTTTGGTATTACCGAGAGTTCCCTTCAAGCATTTTACGGAGTACCTCTCCAAGGTATCATGTCAAGTGTTTGGGGGAAATTTTGGTGTGGCCAAGCATTTAACAGATATTGCAGGTTATATACCCAGAGAGATAGCAAGACACGTTTGGTATTACCCGGAGTTCCTTTGAAGCACTTCACGAAGCATCTTTTTGAGGGCTTATGTGAAGTGTTTGGGGGAACTCTCGGTGTCACCAAGCACATACTAGATACTAGCCACATGCCATAAGAGGGATGCACTAATAACAAACCACATTTGGTATTACCGGGAGGTTACTTCGAGCACCTTATGAAACACTCTTTTGAGGTATTATGTGAAGTGTTTCGCGGGGGGGGGGGGGGGGGGGGGGGGGCTTCTTGGTTAAACCAAGCATTTAGCCGACATTACATGTCATCGACAAAAAGAGAAGCACCAATGGCGGAGCACATTTGGTATTACTAGGAATTCCCTTCAAGCACTTTACGAAACACATTTTGGGGGGCTTATGTGAAGTGTTTGGGGGAACTCTCGGTGTAACCAAGCATTTACTAGGTACTAATAATAAATGGGAAGAGTTGTACCAGTGGTGAATCATGTTTGGTATTACCATAATCTTAGTCCAATTTTCCTCATACAAAGTACCACAACTTTTACTTTTACATGCATTTAGTTTCCTGCAATTACTTATTTTGAAATGAAAAAAACACTTCCAACCTTAAAGATAAACCCATAACATGTTGCAACTAGCAAAACTAGTGAGATTGGGAATCTCACTACATTTGTTGGGGACACGAGTGAAGTTCCTTGTTTGTGGTGCAGTGTTTGTTTCTAGAGTTAGGCGTTGCCACTACGGGTTGATCCATGTTTTTTGAAATGAGGAGAAGACTTGCCACTTGCTTCAAGCCCTTGCACTTGGGGTCCCAACAATTGTTATCAAGATTGACACCTTGGAGCAGCAAACAAATTTTATGACATCTTTGCCGCGGTGGTAATATTAAGTCTCACAGGCTTCGCAATACTATTACTTCATTTTCCTTGTTATTTATGTTATGTAGTCGTTTTTATTTATTGTAGTTTACTTTTCTGCATTATTTACACAACAAAAATATTTTTACTTCAACATGCAGTTTATTTTCTTTTACTTAGCAGCGATGGAAAGCCTATCCGAAAATGTGGTGACACCTGAGCTAGAAATTCTTGTCTTTCAGCAAAGTGGAGGTGAAACATTAAAAGACTCTTTGTATAAGATCAAAGATTTGCATGCTAGAACTGAACAAAAATGCTCAACAAGTGCTCTCCCCAGGGAAGTTTTATATTGTAATGTTTGCCTGGTTTAATTATGTACTGGTTACTATAGCATGAGTTGTGACATGTTTTCCTTTTGCTTAGTAGCTGCAGATATTTGGCGTCTGATTTGTCTTAACCTGTTGTAAGGATTGAAAACTTCGCAATAAATATAGTTGTGTCCATCATCTTTTGCACATGCAAGGGTCAGGGATGGAGCCAGGATTCAAACATAAGGGGCAGACAATTTTTTTGCCTCTAATGTAGAGACTCGTAAAAAACATACAAAGGTAGTTTAGTTTTTTTTTTGTGAAGGAGACAGCCTAAATATTCATCGAAATATGTGTCTTCTGTGAACAATTTCAAATATTTTTGTCAAAAGTTATCATAAAGCAAATGCCAAAAGCAATTCACGAGTTAATTAACTCAAATCTTTCTACTACATGATGTGATAAACAATGCAAAACGTTGTGGGTAAAGCCGTAAAGGGAAATATTCCTTAATTGATCTTTTCTTCTTGTATTGCTACCACAGTTCGAATTGTCTAGTTGTGGAGGCACAGATTAATCTGATTTAGAAAGGTATAAGCGAGGGCTAACTAACAAGAATGAGAAACAAGACTAACCTTAACCCCTTTTCCCTTGCTCGCCGCTTCTCAATCCGGTCGCGGCCGGCCGGCCGCACATCCGCGGAAGGAAGGCCCTCGCACCTCATCAGCACACACGACCTGGGGGATGACCCTCCTTATCTAAAAAAAAACAGCACACACAACCTCGTGCTCGCAAGAATCATCCGCTCAGGATCAGATTGAAACACCATTGGTCAAGAATTTTTTTAGGGTTGGCGCTGGTCAAGAACTGCCCTAGGCGGCTAGACCACGACGACAGGCAACGCACGCAAGAAAAATAAAAAGGGCACCCAAAAGTAAACGATCCTGATCTGATCCTGTCCCGTTTGCTAGGCTACTGCTGCGGGCGTGCTAAGATGGGCTTTGTGATTCTGTTGGCCTTACGTGGTCAGGGGGACGATATTAGCGAAATGTTCATTTTTTCCTGCTGGCCTGTTAATCGCTAACGAGTAAAACGAAGTGTTTTCCCTTTCGCACAAAGAAGAAGGAAAACAGTAACACTTACAAAGTGTTTGAGCACATGAGAGTGGATTTTTAGGTCCCGGGTGTCTAGACACCCTGTTATCTATACCGTCCGTTTAGACTAGGTTGCATAGAGATCTGTGCCACATACTCTACTGGTCAAATAAATTAACAGGTCTTTTACTTGATTATGCACGGGAGAACTGACAAAAGGTACTGTCCATCATATGGCAGACACCCATCGGGCTGTATGCATATTGATAGCACAAAACATGCACATGCACATGCACTGATGTGAAAACCTAGTTCCTCTGACAAAAGGTACTGTAGCACGATTAACTCTATTGACGCCGCATCCAGCCCCCATGAGTTGTCTCTCAGCAAAAACAACACATACGAGTTGTCTTTTCAACCTTGACCTGCTTGAGTACCGACTCCCTGCAAGACCTACTCGACGCAGAGTAGGAGCTCAGTTCCCTACCCTGCCTACTTCATACCGCTGTTTCTCTCTATTAACTGACCTCGTGAACTATGCTGCCTCTGAAAAAAGTCTACCGCTGGACAGACCATAGCACGAATCTAAACGTAGTTGAACGTATAGATAAAAGGGGGTCGGGACACCCGGGTGCCATCGCACCTTTTCGTTGTGCACATAGATCATTGCAATGATCTCACCTATTTATAGGAGTAAATAGGTTCACATAAAAACATGTTCATAATATTAGCTATTATTTTTTCATTACTACTTCTTCCGTAAACTAATATAAGAACATTTAGATAACTATTTTAGTTATCTAAACACTCTTATATTAGTTTACAAAGGGGTAGTATATATGTGTAAAGACCCAATGCTCATAAGTGCATGTTTGAGAATTTTGCATAAATGGTGTTCTTATTCACTCATAACCTAACATTTAGGATGGGAATGGGACGGTCAGCTCGCTCGGTCATTAACCCAACCCAAAAATTCGAGGCCAATGGGGCTTATTAATCACCTAGATCTCTGTCCAGTAGTTGCAACTAGTTTCTCGTGTTTGTAGGAAAAGTGTTGGCGGTCGTGTTTAGCTCTGCCCGACGGGATAGGCTTCAGTGCGGTAGATACACAGTGGTCCGGTGTACCAAGCGTAGTACCATCCGTCGAGGTGGGCTTGGGAACCCTGTACACATCGTTTGGGGCCGCAGAGGAAACTTCGGCCGGACTTCCTTGCGGATTCAGTCTCAAATAGGCGATAAACCTAGACTAGGGTCTTGTGTGGTTAACGGTCGTGGCCGACACCCACGCCAGTTCTTTCGCTTGAAGGTTGCCGAGATGCATGACGTGCATATGGTGATATGTGGTGAGAGCATGTGTGAAGAAGTATACCCCTGCAGGGTGAATTAATCTGTTCGAATAGCCGCGTCCTCGGATATGGACTACTTGAAAACATTACGTGGTACATAGACAACTTTGAATGGATACTCTAAAATATGCAAGATACGTGTGAGTGCTATGGATGGCCTTCTCGCAGGGAGACGAGAGTGGATCCATAGTGGTGTATTAAATTGGTGAATATGTGGACTCGCGTTCGCTATTCCACCTCAAAGAAAGAACTTGTAGCCCTAGTACAAGTTAGCCAAGAGTCAAAGTTGGCTTGCTGCAATTAAACTCCACAACCCCTTCATTGATACTGATGCATATGTAGATTGTTCTGACGTAAGTCTTGCTGAGTACCTTTGTACTCACGGTTGCTTATTTATGTTTTTGCAGAGGAGACCTTAGTCTCATTAAAGGTTTCTACGCAATGTGTTCGATGTTGACCGGAATAGCTTGGGAATCCCACACAGAGGTCTGGCTCCTCTGGTAGGGTCGTTGTAGCTTTTGAGGCTCCTCCAGCAATTTTAGTAGATGTCTCTATTCAGACATGTTTTGCTTCCGCTTGATGCTTGTATGACTCGAGTGCTGGGTCATGTGACCCCTGTTTGTAATATCATACTATGTTGACTCTTATGAGTCATTAATAAATGCTTGAGTCATAGAGTTATGTTGTGATGCCATGTGGTATCTACACATATTGTGTATATTGTGTGTATGTTTTGAAATGCATTGTATGTGTGGGATTCGACACCTAGTTGTGTGCCTTTAGTAGTACTCTTTATGGGGAAATGGCTCTTTGTGCTTCCACCGAGCCTTGGTAGCTTGCTACTGCTCCGGACACATTGATTGACCGACATGTATCCTTCTTTGCTGCTGTGTCTGTTCCTTCGGGGAAATGTCACGCGATGTAATGGAGTCCCTGTAGCTTGCTATGACTCGTCTACACACGATGTTGACCGACACCTGCTTTATGGGTTATGTATGTCTGTCCCTGTACGGATGTGCCACTTGGGTTTATAATTAGTCATGTCGACCCGGTTCTCTGTCGTTTGACTGCTGGCGACATATACACATACATGAGCCAAAAGACGCAAACGGTCCCGGCCCGGGTAAGGTGGCAACCGTGGAGTTAACCGTGCGTGAGGCCGCAAAATGATGTGTTATGTTACATGCTGGGTTCTTATGACTTATGATCGGGGTCCCGACAAAAGAGTACATACGTTGGAGACGTATCAATGCCCCAGCCCTTCATGTCCTCCCTGATGCTCATCTCCTCCATGATGGCCATGCCCCTGACCAACATGATGCCCATGCCCTCCCAGATGACCATGTTTCACCAAATGCACAACATATGAGAGCTCTTTTCTTTGTCTGTTCGAGAAACAATATAAAAGCAAACCATGAACAAATGCAGATAATAACACACACGGATTTGAGAAGATGGCACAAGTTACTCACGTTATGGTTGATGCATTTGTAGAATAAGATGTTCGTATGCTTCGGGGTTTGCGAGAAAATCGCTTCACAACCACACCACAGTCACGACACTTGATGAGAGAAAGCACAACAGCAGCAGCACCGCTTGTACCGGAAGAGCTCGCGCTGTACATGGCCATCTGTTGTGGAGGAGCTCGCGACGGAGGATGTGAGAGAAAGCGGCGGTGAAGGACATATCCCGCGTGCCGGCGGAGATGCAGAGCGGCCCGAGAAGGCATATGAGCATTTATATGAGCATTTTGCGTCTATACTGTGTTAAAAAGAAAAATGATCATAATTTGCGGTTTACAAAATACTGTGACCAAAAGTGAGTTTATACGGAGAGTATAGGTACAGTGTATTTAACTTTTTTTTGAGAGAAGGTACAGTGTATTTATAACTCAAAAACAAAAGAAGAAACCGCTGCAAAACAGTTGTTTCTAGTTGGGCCAGCCCAATCTTGTGCAGTTTGAGCCGGATGCGTGGCCAGGCTGAGCGTGAGACGGAATATATAAACATCGGTCCTGGCTCTTTATGGTAATAGAAACGGGTGTTTGTTTCCAGGGACTTATTGATTTAGGGACTTTTAAGTCCCTATAAGTCCCACCTAAACCAAACACAAGGGACTTATTGGAACTTATTGTGATGATTTGGGACTTATCAAATAAGACTCTCAGGGAGGAGCTTACTGGGACTTATCCCGGGCCAGACCTACCCCGCGTCGCTCCAGGCTCGTTCCGTGCACGCCGCCCCGCCTCTCGGTCCAATCGCCGCCGCCGCCCCGCCTCTCGCCCCGTCGCCGCCCCGCCTCTCGCTCCGGTCGCCGCCCCGTCGCCGCCCCGCCTCTCGCTCCGGTCGCCGCCCCGCCTCTCGCTCCGGTCGCCGCCCCGTCGCCGCCCCGCCTCTCGCTCCGGTCGCCGCCCCGTCGCCGCCCCGCCTCGGTTCGTTCTGCCTCGGTTCGCCGCCCCGTCTCGGTTCGTTCTGCCTCGGTTCGTTGCAGCGGTGCCTCCAATCGCCGGACAGACCCTCTCCTGAGCCTCGTTGCAGCGGTGCTTATCCTGTGTGCCGTACGCGTTGGCTGATGACGATCCATGTAAACAAGTGTATTATTAGGTGCAACATGGACTTATAAGTCCCTATAAACAAACAGGTAGGGACTCGGGACTTATAAGTCCCTGTAAACAAACATAAGTTGAGACTTAAAAAAGTCTTAGAACTTATGAAACAAACAGGGCCTAAGTTAAGCCGAGGCGGCGGCGGCCGCAGGTGGTGGCGACGGCGCCTCGTAAGATGGCGACGGAACGGGAAACCGGCGAGTCCACCAGGCAGCAGTCTGAAGCTCTTTATTGGCTCCCTCCGATCCAGAGTATGGTTCGAGTTCCTCCACTTTCTAGGAATAAGATCAAGCGCAAGGGTCCAGCTGTCTCTTGTGTTAGAAAACCGGCGAGGGAGGACAGTTGTAAGATAGAGGAGACGGAAGGCAGATCTGGGAAGCAGGGGCAGTCTCAACTTCTTCATGGCCATCAAATCCGGAAGATGGAGGTTGAGATGGACGATATTGACATAGATAAATCAGTCCAACAATTAGCCACGGAGCAGGAGGAGATGGCCACCGAGGAAAAGAATTTCTCTGGCCACATAAGTTTCTGGCAATCTGTACGGGGATCCATGGGGTGCGGCCGCTTTGAAGACACAAGTAAGTTGAAATTCACGCATACTTACTCAGTTTTCTTTAGCTAGCCACGTACGTAGTTTTCAATTCCTTCCTGAGTTCCTGTTTTTTTCTTTTCTTTTGATTGATCGACCTTCCTTTTATAAGTGGCATGGGGATTGATTTGCCCTTTTGCTTATCTAGCACTAGTACATGTTAGATTTCTAACACATGCTTCACTTTGGTGCTTGCATGCAGCACTATTGAGTTCCATGCACTTCACACACTTGACACCTATACCTGGATTAGTGGATGGTGTGGTCGCAAATACCTTGCAGATCTTCTCCATCAAAATCGCAGAAATCAAAGGCGGCTTCAAATGGCCATTGTTTGTGTACGGTGTGGTTGCTGCCAGGGACTCGGTCGATTTTAATCGCAACCTTCTCTTTTGGTGTGATAGCACAATGAGCCAAATTGTTCGGGAAAATGTATGTATAGTATCTTTGCCTTTTGATGATTTTGTTTTGGAGATATTTCTGTTGGCATATGACCGTTTGGTCATCTCTCTTGTTGATTAGTAGTTAATGAAGGGGTGATTGGATAATGCTTGCAGGATCCTTTTTTGCGCTTGATTGGGCCATCACGTGCAATCCTGTTCAAAGATCCTGTCCAGTTTGAAATTCAACTGAGAGTTGAACATGGAGCAATGCCTCGAGACAGAGCATTGATCAGTACGATGCACACTTTCTCTGCAGGTCTTCCTGGTATGCATACCATTTGCTTTGAGAACGCCTTCTGCAAAATAGAGTTATGCATGGAGCTGGTCCTGGAGTCAATTCAGGCCACAGTCTGCAGTGTCCGTGTTGTCAAACAAGGGAGGCGGCAGCGTGTTGAGCATCATTGCCGAGTAGCTTGCTTGACAACATCGTACTCCAAGCATGTTGACGATGCCCCATTTGGTGAAGTCGTGCTGCTTGATCCTCGTAGACATGCAACGCCACAGGGTTCAGATGGTTACCTTGATCTGTCGAGGCGTGTGGTCTCTGTACAACGGGGAGGCCTCCTGGTAGTTGTTGTAGAGGCCTACTCACCATCCTGTGTTAGGACAGCACAAGGGCACATCTTCTTGGCTGCCAAATGTTTTGGCTTCAGTCAAAAGACATTTAATGTTGATGATGCTGAGCTGGAGATTACCGTTGCTTGGTCCCTCCTCGTCCCAGACAAGTATAAACTCTTGAGACCAGTGATGATTTGAAACCTCCGAGTGTTTACCTGAAGATGCTGGCTCACCAGGCAAAGCTTTGACGATGTGTGTCCGCTCTATATTATCTAAAATGTCCCAACTGTTCTATCATGTATGGACTATAACATGGGTTGTGTGATTCGGCTGTGACTAAGTTAATACTCCCTCCGTTCCTAAATATAAGTCTTTTAAGAATTATTGCTATTTGGAATGTATCTAATTCTATTGAGTCTGACTCATAGTGATCATTTCTCAAGAATGACCATGGTTCTTGGATTTTTTTATTTAATCCCTTTTTTATTTCTTCAATGATTAATTGGAACTCCGATTAATTATTTTGGCTGACTGTTTGTACATAAATAATAAGTCAAAACGAAGTAGGAACAAGAATGATCTTCGGACATACGGAAATCTGTTTCATGTAGCTTGGCAAGGAAATTTTGAATGAGAGAACCCCCCAATAGAAAAACATTGGAAAGGAAAAATACTTCTAACCCATGAACAGTTTGTGGCAATGGATTGGTTTGATCAAAATTTTCATGTTATTCCCGAATGCTAAGGAGAAGAAGAGGATTGAGTCGAAAGAAAAAGCTATTTTCGAGTTTTATATCAACAATTTATTTGTGCAACGATTGGATCTGTCCAAGCACCTCGTTTAACATTCAGGGCTTGTTTGGATACGTTGCTAGATGGTTTTCATAGTTGACCTCCAGTGCCTCCGTGAGGAAGGCATGTTTGGCGATAGCCGCTGGCTGTGATCCAGGCGGTGAAATTGAGTCCGAACTAGAGGCCGACTCCTAGGGATCCGAAGACTCGGTCGGACGCCGAGTCCAAAGTTAAAGCTTCGGAGTCTTTGGTCTCATCGGCAGAATCCGCTGGAATTAGATCATCCCGCGAATTGTTTGGGAATTTGAGATTCCCTAGCCTTGCTTGATGGTCGGGGGCAAAACCTCCGATATGCCCGAGGCGGCCAGTCAAGTCTGCGCGCAGCATGATGCTGCCGAACGAAAGGACCTGTCCGGGGACGAGGATGTCCCCGTTGCTGATCCTGTCGCAGACGATTACACGAGTCATCAATCTCTTCGGCGATCTAACAGTGGAACTCTCAATGAAATCACCAATGTCAGTGTGAAAACTGATAGATCACGGGTAGGGGGTCTTGAACTGTGGACCTAGGATCGATGGGTTGCAGGGAGAAGTGGACACAGTGGTTTTACCCAGGTTCGGGCCCTCCTATGGAGGTAATACCCTACGTCCTCCTCGATTATATTGATGAAGATGATTACAGAGTAGATCTACCTCGAGATCGTATATGCTAAACCCTAGATGATTCAGCCTCTTCCTCACAGATAGGGGCTCCTGGTTTATATAGACACCAGGGACCCTAGGGTTTACAAGTTTACCGAGTATAATAAGGAATAGATGAGCCGACCTAGTCTTCCTAAGCTTGAAGTACACGCCAATCTTCAGGATATTCCTTCCAAAGTAAAGGTCGTTGTAAGGCCCGGTCTTCTACAATGCGGTCCAATGGGCCCACCTGGTATTGACTAACCGGCCGCCCGAGGACCCCAAAATCCTGGACTCCCTCAACCCCCCTTTTATCGCACACACAGACAAGGTGACAGTTTGAAACCGCGTCACTTAAAGGGGTTAAAAACTGTTTGCTTAGGACATTGTTGCACCAGTGCTAGTACAAGTGCATCGCTCATACCAGCCGTCGCCGCCTCCCTCTCATATATACGGAAAACTTCTATGGACGCACAAAGAGAGGAGGAGATGACCACATCGCGATCGCCATCAGAACACTTGAGAAGAGATCTAGCAGAGAGAGAACTTCATTTAGACCCATTTCGGCTTCCTCCACATCACCCCCATTCATTCATGTGCACCATCGCCATAGAGAGATTAGTTCCAACTTCTAATTGTATTCATACTTTGTTGAAGATTGAGATCAGATCGATCGTTCTTCTTATTGCAGCAAGTAATCCTCCATAAGCATGGGAGGTGTAGGGGATTAGTGAGATTCATTCGTGCCTATTTGATATGTTATTTGTGAAACTAGTTCTATGTTTGATTATTAAGTTGTCTACATGTGGTGACCGAAATGTGTGTTGTCCAGTTTAAGGGTCTAGGCAACATGATCAAAAGACTTACATGTAACACATATGATTCAACGAATCCAAGCCCACTAGATGATGGTGTTGATATCTACGAGGAGCGAAGACGGTATGAGGACAACATGACTTAACTAGACTTATTAAAGCGTTGATTTGGTCCCACAACCTTAATTGTTGAAATGGTCATGCACATGGCTGCGTCGATGCAGAATACTAGAGGAGAACAATTCCGGTATGGATGATTTCTACTACCAAAGGGTGAACCGCCTACTGAACGTACAATTAACGAGGTAGAGTTACATGACAAGGTAACCCGTATTACCGTCGCACTGGCACATTTGATGAAAGCTATGATCCGAATTTCCCCCGCATAACATCTCCACTACAGACATACGATGATTTATTTTCGGCAATTTAATTTTTATGTACTTTACTTTTCGCCCTCGTTACTTTGTTTTAACTCCCTTTCATTTGTCTTCCATGACTAAGATCATCCTTGCAGATTTTTCAAATAGTTAATTCACACAAGATTGGTGAATTTTTTTCTTTAAGAAGTAAAGACCGATGATAACTTATGTGTGAACGTAAGGCCAGCTATTAACACTCTCCTCCGCTCTTAGTTGGAATGATAAACCATTTAAAATATTGACATGAAGGAGCTACATAACTATGTGTGTCTTGCAAGTCACCAGGGTACCAGTTAATTAGTGATTTTGTTGGTTTGTTCTATTAATTGATTCGTGGTTTGGAATTAAGATGGGTTGGATTATATTTCAAAGCCAAAAAAATATATGCAAATCAAAGTAGGGGCAACTAACTCACGGGCTTCCCTTGCGGGGTAGTTCCAGCGGACAGCTCGGGAGCACCCAGTGCTGCTATGAGTCGCGTGTTGTGTTGTTTTTAAGGGTTTATAGGTTTATTCAATTTTTCTTGGTTGTTCCTAGGGATTTTTTTCCTTTTTCCAAATTCTTTGTTTTTTTTTTGGTTTACATCTGACAAGAGTTGGTGATTATTGCGCGAAATCACATGTGTGATATGTGTTTTTTATGTGAGAAGCACAATTATGCTTTACAGCGAAGCACAATTATACTTTTGTACCCCCCAAAAAGAGAAGCACAAACTATGCTTCCCAAAAAAGTGAAGCCCAATTGTATCCGTAAGTTTTTTCATTTTTTCTAGAGTTTCTATCTTTTGAGTCTGTTTTCTTCTATGGTTTTTTAGTTTCTGGGTTTTTATCTATTTCTTCATCAATCACGGTTGTGCTTCTCGCATGATAATTGTGCTTCTACAAAAGTGAAGCATTTGATGTGCTTCCAGGTGAAGCACAAGTTGCTACCAGTTGGAAGCACATATTTGCTCGAAAAAAAAGTTCATCAAATGAACTAGAGATCTAGGTTCAAAGATCTTGACGTGAAAAAGCAACAACGAAAATGGTTCGTGATTTGGATGTGTAGTTCAAAACATAAAAAGCTTTGAAAAAATGAAACTACAAAAAAAACATAATCAATCCCGCTCGTGCCTTCCGTGCATAGAAAGAAATCCCATCAAAATTTATAGATTGTGACAAGTGTCACACATGTAGTGCTTTACTTGTCACCATGAGAGTAAGTAGGAGTGATCTTTGCAAGAGATACCCCCTAATGAGTGATTTCGCGGTCACATGGGCTGCTTGGACGCGTTGTCGGTAACTCTTATTTATCACTCGTTGCGACGAGTTGCTGGGCAATCACACAAAAGAAAGTTAGGTCATCCCAATTAGTTTTACGATTTTTGGAGGTTCTAGGTATAGTTTTTCTGGGTTGTACAAAGGTTCTGAAAGTCTCATGTCTATATTTTTATTCCTTTTATATTCTTTTCTTTATTAGTTTTTACATTTTATTTTCTTCTTATTATTTATATTTATAAAAATGTCCACAGTTTTTTTAAAATGTTTCTAAAATTTAAAAAATAATTGAACCTTTATAAGATGTTTCTCAAATGTATTAAAAATGTTCACAAGTTTCAAAAAGTGTTCACACATGTTTTTTAAAAGCACGTAGCTTTAAACATATTTACATTTTTTAGAAGTGTTCGTAGATTCCAAAAAAAAATTCAGTTTTCTCACAAGTTCACGCATTAAAAAAACAAATCACACGCTTTTCCCTATAAATGTTCATGTACCCCTCCGTCTCGGTGTAAAACTTATTTAGGTTGTGCACCGTGATCAAGATGGAGAGGAAAACGAGATAAATCAATGCTAATTTGCTAATTAATACCATTTCATGTAATAAATTGACCAGTGCTTGTTATGCTAGTTAGTCCCAAGTCATTGAAAACATACGATCCCACATTTCTTATTGGTTGATTCCTTTATTCATGTTGCAAAACAAGAAACGAGGTGAAACTTAATGCACCGCATCTAAATGTTTTGAAATTATTTGGTTTTCGTAAGATGACTTATACACCGAAACAGAGGGAGTAACCATTTTATGTTGAAAACCGAAAAAAAGAAGACAAAGGAGGGGGCAAAACACGATGACACTACAAGTTGCGGCACATGCCTAACTAGGCCACCGACCTAATACAACGCCCATTGTGTGGCACCTCTACAATCATTCCTATTGGCACGAGATAGGAGCTCCCCACATTGCCACTGCCATCCAACATCACCCCGGAGGAGGAAGCCAAACCCGTTGGGAAGCAATTGTAGGCTGGAACTACAATTTTATGTTCGCCTCCACCACTTCAGGTGTACTAATTTTATGTTCGCCTCCACCACTTCAGGTGCTATCCACCCACGATGGTGTACTAATTGTATGTATGTGCTTCGCTATGGGGAGAACACCGTCGCGACACTGCAGCATCTGTATGATGTCGTTCGACGAGAAGCATGTGTCTTCCTCTCGAACTTCCATCCATCCCATTATGTATCGAAATTGTGTTACAGAGTGATATTGTTAGGTAAAGGCAGAGATTAATATTGGATAGATTCTTACAATCCAAAAGTTAAATGGAGGACACTTGCTTACTTTGCAAGGTCATGTGTTCGAGCAAACACGGTGACAATCCTTAACAATTCTCACTTTATAATATCCTATAAGTATTACATTCTCTATTTTCCATTGTCATGGAGTAATATATTTAATTTTGTCAGCCACCGTCATTGCTGGTACATCCTTGAGTTAGTTGTATTTTTTCCCACTAATCAGGGGTCACGGCCGATGTAATTAGGCGCCCTGCTAGGCCCTGGTTTACTGCTATCGAATCTTAGAGCCTCTGCAGCTACAACTTGCAAATTCGAACCCTTAAAGGTTCGTGGACGCATCATCAGTGACTAGGTGTGTTCCTTATTTGTTTGTCTGTATTTGTAATTTTTTATATGTCCGATCACTTTCACGTGTTTGATGGAGAGATGGAGAAAGAAAGAAAAGAATGAATAAAGAAAAAAAATGTGGTCCGGGATGGGGTCGTGTTCTATGTGGATACTGACCGGGCGCGTCCGGACACGTCCTCATATCCTCCCTATATTTAAGATGAATAAAAAGGTTCGTGGACAATTCATACATATAAGGACGATATGAGGAATCCGGTTGAGTCATTTTTTTTCCTTCTCTCTCCTGTCCGATCACTGAATGAATGTATCCGTGAACATATGAAGAGTCATTTGAGGGTCCGGATATAGATGCTGTTAACACCTCACAGCTACGCTTGTATCCTTTCAGTCCGTACGTGTGAGCTCGTTATGAACCCCTTGATAGATACATGCATGGATAGGTTAAAAAGAGGTGTGAGTATTTTCACAAGAAATAGCGATGCTGAGTTGGTTGCTATAGTCACGTTTTGGCTGGACAAGAGGTAATAAGTTCAATCACCAGGCGTCCTATTTTTCTCGCGTCAGTTTTTTTTGTCGGTTAGGTGTTGACTAATGGTCATAGTGGTAAGACTATCCATAGTAAAACTAAACACAGGTAGTAACATAGATGTCACATAAATAAAAAAGGGAAACACTTCCTATCATACATCTGATAGGTATCATACATCTGATAGGGAGATATTCGTCAGACCAGTTGAGGAACGTTGATGGGCTTTTAATCGCACCCCTGATTTGCTTCCAAAATCCATTCATTATTCAGTTTCCAAACGAGCCTGATTTCTTGCCTTGTCCGTCTCCATAGATCCCGCAAATAATCTCAGATGCACCAACTCTCCCGACTCTAGCCTGCCCCCGCTAGGCCGCCACAGCTCCATCGCCGAGCTGGCCACGCCCCTCGCCGATCTGGTTCTTCACCGGTGCGTCCTCTGGAACAGTTGTCGCCCACCTGCGCCGTCCAATTCCTCTCTGTGCTGGTGTACTCTGTGCTGCCCATGATGTTCTCTCCTGCATGGAAAACCCAAAGACGTTCTTAGGTTGCCGCATGCGTCGATCCTGTTGTTTCTAGGTCGTATTACAGGAGAAATGATCAGATGAGACGGGCCTGATGATGTTGTTCTAATTTTCTTGCTGTTGTACTTGTACTACATGTCCATCGGGAGCAAGGCTGATAGAAAACAAGAGAAAAGAAACGATGAATTCAAACATGTATGCTTCGGATTGAAAGGTCCTCTACCAGGGTAACATTCTCTCATTTGTATTGATTAATATTTGCAATTTTGTTTTGCTTCTAATATTAATGTTTCGTTCAGATATGCATCTAGTTAATCTGTTGTACTGCACCTAATACCGTGGCGAGTCTTTTTCGCCATGATTTTTGTCGAGTGCATCTATTTTATAGTCGATGTGTTTCTTGCCTCATACGATGGCGAGTCTTTTTCGCCATGATATGGTAGTGCCGTACCAACCGCATTGCCAGCAATGATTTGCAGGCGGGATGATGGAAGCGGAGAGGAAGCACATGTCGGAGCCAAGCGCATCACACCGGTTGATGGCGCCGATGATGGAAGCGACTTGTAGCCTGCAACCGAGCATCTGACCTGACCTGACAAATAGGGATCGCCATGAGGCCGTGTTCACCTGTGCACCCATACCAGCAGCTTACACCCTGCCAATGGCACTGATATGGTGCTTCCTCTGGACGACAGCATGACCCTCTAGGACTGCACGCCCCAGGGTCCTGCACCAACGATTTTCTTAACACTCCATGATCTAAGTTTGGAAGCAATACTTATATAGTTTGGATGCAATGGAAAAATATTTTTTTTGAAGCAATACTAATGGACCTATGTCATCCATGGCAGTTGATGTGAACCGTGCGTCGCGTCATTTTGGCCACACGGCACACATAGTCGTTTATTCATTCCATTAAGTCCTTGTTGTGCAGAAGCAAAATCTAATTCTATTTGGAGCAAATTTATCTTAATTTTTGAAGCAAACTTCAATATTTTTTTGAAGCAGTCTGATGTTACATTCGGGACAATTCTATAGCTGCTTGAAGCAGATATATATTTTTACTGATCAAAATAATTTGTCGTCGAAGCAATGTAATTAACACAAAAAATATTTCTGCATAGGAAGCACAAATAAGTTGCACCAAGCTGTTGGAAACAAAAGTTTTTTATTTTAGCAATGCATTCCTATTTCATCGAAGCACGTGTAATCGTGAAAGCGAAACCATCAGAAATGTGGTAACAATTTATGTTTCATTCGAAGCAATTCGCTACTCGGCTGAACAATTTTTAATGTTTTGGAAACAATATATCATTATAAGGCAAAAAATTATGTCAAATTGAAGCAAATTCTATTATGTGTCGGAACATTATATTGCATCGTTGAAAACAAGTCTTTAATTTTAAAAAATCAGATTGAAGCAATTTTCAATCAAGATGGAAGCAAAGTTTGTCATGCTAGATACAAACTATTAGATTTCAAACCACCTATCTAGTTTTCCTTGTCCACTAACAAAAAGAAGAAGAAAAAAGAGCATGTAACACCAATTCCACGTACTTCACGGAAGGAGTTAAGAAGCAGTTAAAAAGGAAGCAAAACTCAATTAGTGGACCATGCATGTACACCTACCTACCTAGGCCCACATTTCCTCAAGCCATTCTATTCATGCATCGCATGCATGAGAAATCATTAATCCGACGGCAGCCAGCTAGGCTGATGGTTGCAAGTATCCAGACATCTGATGCCTAGTGATGCCCAATAAAAAATATGATGTGTTAGTTAATTAATAAGAAGAAAGAGAATTTGAATAACATAGCTAGTTACGAATATTATAAGCAATATAACACATATCAAGACAAGATAAGTCTATAAACTAATAATGGAAACGCTCAATATTATCATTTCTATATTACTATTCATTGTGAAGGTAACTTAGACTAGTAACATATGCATGTTATTATTTTATGTTACTTTTCATTATGGATAGTCCAATGAGTTCGATCACCGGCGCTTCCATTTTCTCGGTGCTAGTTTTTTTTTCTCACGTGGCTCAACAGCCCATAAGAAAAGGTCCAATGAAGGACAAATCTGGTCCAACAAATAGGTGTTCAAAACCAATAAAATCATCTAAACAAAACAAAATCAAGAGTATTACCTTGCTTTATTAATAGATATAAATTATGGAGCAAATTAATGATGGCATTGTAACGTTACGTGGAACTAGCATAATGGTCCGCGCAACTGGGTGCTAGTGAAAATTCGAGTAAAAGTAAGATACATTTTTATAAGGCCCGTGCTTCTGTGTTTAACATACATCCTATTGTATTCAAACTCGGTAGAGTGTGAAAACATAGTAACATATGCTTGACATTTGACATCTGTCGATGTTAAAATCGACGGATCTCGGGTAGGGGGTCCCGAGCTGTGAATCTAATATCAATGGTAACAAGGAGAGCAGGGACACGATGTTTATCCAGGTTCAGACCCTCTCGAAAAGGTAAAACCCTACATCATGATTTAACTAGATTTTGATGATAGGTATCAAGTACAAGTTGATAATCTACCTCGAGATCATTGTGTAAGCTCTAAACCCAAAGATGAATACGTTGGTCCTCTACAGACTAAACCCCAGGGTTTATATAGATACCCAGGGGGAGCTAGGTTACATGATTAAGTCGGTAATAGGCAAGTTGAATATGGAGGCATCCTTAGAGTACACACCAAGTCTTTGAAGGTTTTTTTTCTTGACACGGGCAAGTCTCGACGTTCCTGTTGGTCTCCCGAACATTGCTTGATGGACCCCCAGTTCGGTCCGTAAGAACTAAACACCTCGAGTTGGCACCCCTAGTCCAGGACACCCTTAACATCTTACCACTTGAATCAACTTCTAGATGTGTTTATGGTTTACATAGCCATTTGTATGTGATTATGCACTGAATAGGACAAACAATCATATGGGTTGTTCCATAATCATCATATAACCCAACGATGGAATGGTAAAATAGCTCGTATATTTATATCGCTTTCTCTTTAATGTACCATTACTAAGAATCTGAGTGTGCTTGTCTGCTCGAGCTCATATGAGCTTGGTATGAGCAGTAAAATCCGAAAAAGAAATTTAAAAATCTGATTTCTTTTTGTGATAATTTTTGATAATTGTTTTGAATGATTGCAAAGTTTCATCATAGGATGACATTTATGGAAGTTGTGGCAAAAAAAATCAATTTGTTTTTTATGTCTCCCACGTTCCACGAATGTCATTCGATGACGAAATTTTACAAGCACTTAAAACATTCATCAATGTTTGATCGAAAAATATATTTTTAAAATATGTTTTGATTTTTTTGGATTTTATTATTCACCGAGCTCATCAGATAATTGACGTCCTACTATGTAGTACTTTTTCCGTCTAAATTATTTATCTTAGATTTATCTAGATACAGATGTATTTAACACTAAAACATATCTAAATAAATTTAAGACAAGTAATTTGAGTCGGAGGGAGCGACATTTTATTCTTTCTAACAGAGATATTCGGACTGTCATACAACAAAGTACTATTTTACCATTCCATCGTATTTGTCGCGGCCTGATTGTATGTTTGTTGTATCCAAGCAAATGAATCTGATTCATGGAGTACTAGAACATGTGATCCTCTGTATGTTTGTTCGAATATCTTTGTCGCAGCCTGATTTTATATTCGGACTGTCATACAACAAATGAGTCATACAACAAATGAATCTGATTCCATCGTATTTGTCGCGGCCTGATTATATGACAGTCCGAATATCTCATTTGTCGCGGCCTGATTGTATGTTTGTTGTCTCCAAGCAAATGAATATGATTCATGGAGTACTAGAAGATGTGATCCTCTGTTTGTCATGTTGTATAGTTTTGCAGGGAATATCTTTCGAGTGATCATTGTATTTTAGCTTACTTAGTCAGGGTAGACTTGTAAATGTTACTGCCTTAAATGTCCAAAGTTAATGCATATTGTTGTACGTCTGGTCTGGATTTTCAACACGGGAATCTGAAAGTTTTCTCAATGGTCGAACTGGTGAAAGAATGCAGTGGTCGGTTTCCATGCCCCTGCCTTCTACCAGAGGCTGGTTGATACGCATCGCGGAAGACCGGGCCTGCGCGCGTTCTCACAACGGTGGAGGAGGCTGAAGCGCTAGCGATTGGCCAGGTACCAATCGGAGGAGCTAGTTAATACAGTACCTCGTACTCTGTTCTCCACCCTGCATGCTCCTTGAAAACAAACAAAAGGAATATCTTGGATCATAAACCGTTGCAGCATTGGGTAGCTCTCCAGCTTGCAGACCGGGAGCAGAAACGCACTCACGCACACATATTTGCATCTCCGGATGCCATCACAATCAGACAAGAGAACCAAAGAAACACAAGCAATCAAAAGAGACAAGAAACATGATCGAGCAGACTCTCTGCTCATCAAAGATTCATTTGCTTGGATACAACAAACATACAATCAGGCCGCGACAACACGGAGCAAGAGGAGAAAAAGAGACGCACCTCCATGAATCTGTACGAACAACACAAGGGGGCTCGATCACAGCATCAAAACCCTCCTCCCTACCTGAGCGAACAACAACGGACACGAACCAAGAAGTGATGATTGAGGGAACTCCATGGGAGACAGACGGCCTCTCCTCCTCCTCCTACGGCACGAGGAAGAAGAACGTCATCTCGCCTCTGGGAACAATGCTTCACCACCGAAGATACTTATACCGCGAATATCTCCATCCACGTCCCTTCGAGGGGCTCCAATTTGACCCGCTCTGAAACTCATCATCTGGCCGGGTTTCTGAACTTTGAACGACAGTATCGATCTCCTGCAGTGACAGGGATCCTGTGCACTGAACCTGGACGCCTTCATGTAGCTTTTTTCCTCTGTTGCAGCACTGTGGTGGCACAGGGCGTGCTGCCCCATCGGTGTCCCTGCTTTTCTTATTCTCCCTTTATACCGCCTGACCATAACAGTCACGCGTAATGGGACAGGTAGCTAGCTGGCCCATTGGATTAGACGGATTTTGTAATGGAAAATGCCGGATTAGGTCTATGTGCTCTGCCATTAGGATTACCAAATGTGTCCTAGCAGCATCATTGTCTGCGTGATAGCTGGCCTTTCATTAAAATTGAAATAACACTGATGATGAACGTGCTGCGTGAAAGACTAGTTTGTTTATGTGTGATGGTGATCTCACGCTCAGTTCATAATCAGTCATACGAGACCAACTCAGCACTCTCCGGTCCTGTTCCATCACAACATGGATTAACCAGCCACGGCTGCGAAAAGTAGAGTGGATTAGTAGGCCATCAAGTTAGTGAACCGACTGTGCTTTTAAACTGTACATAAACACCGATTTTTATATCCTCTTTTTATGTAAGTAGAGGTGGCACCCGTGTCATCCGGCTGCACCGATCGAATGCAAGCCATAAACAGCGTGAAATCTTCAGCATGTATCAGGACGCGGAAAACATTTTGTCTTCGTCTACCTAAGTTCCCGATCACTTTATGGTTCTTCGCCAAAGTTTGCTCACTTTATCAAAGATACTGCACTCACAGCACTACAGCAACTAACACGTCCACTCATGACCTGCACCGCATTATTAGCAGAGATTGCCCAGGATCCCTGCTCGTGTGCCTGGCCCCAAGCCTGTCCTGCAAGTGGCCCGAGCTTTGGACCAGTTGCATGGTGAGATGACGGTGATTATGGCGTGATCACTGTAACTCCCTTCGCATACGCTGACAGAAATGTTCGTGGAGAGAAACCGAGCGACGACGACGACGACGACACTGATCTCTAGCTAGCTGCTGGAGATAAGGAATTTGTAGGTTGGGCACGCATCTTTACTCCATGAGCCAGTTTTTCTAGAGCTGCAAATCTAGCTGAGTAGTGCCGCCCAAAAAAAGGACACGTCACATGAGATTCCCTTCACTCTAGCTTCTAACCTAGGCTGCATCACGGCTAGGTGCATTCCCAGGTTCATCTATCCGGCTCCAAGACCTTGCATGCATTTGCACACCACAGTCCACATGACACAAACAAGCTTGCTAGCTACTACTCTGTGTAGATCTTTAGTCTTTCGCCTAGACATATAAATAGCAGCCGGCTATGTGCTCATCAGCAGGGTAGATTAGACAAGTGAGGTGTGGTCCACGGGAGATGAGCAGAGTCCTAGCAAGTTTGGTTGGTTGTCAACTGGAGTTCTCCTCAAATCACTTCAGTAGCTAGCTTAACCATGTCTCGGTGCATTGACACTTTTGTAAGTGCGCGCAGTGAGCTCGACAGCTGTGCATAGTGAAGTGTTTGGGGGAACTCTGGGTGGCGACCAGCAATATCAATACAGGTTTGAGAGTGTTTGTGTTTCAATTATAGTGCTAGATCCATGTATGAAATCCATATACATGATGATGGGTACGTGGGAATTAATCGAGTTTGGCCACGTCGGGAGCTCCCTTCAAGCACTTCAGGAAGCATCTCTTTCAGGGCATTTCTGAAGTGTTTGGGGGAACTCTTGTTGTCGCCAAGCATTTCGTAAACATATGGAGCATATACCATAAGAGAGATGTACCAATAGCAAACCAAGTTTGGTATTACCGAGAGTTCCCTTCAAGCACTTTACGGAGTACCTCTCCAAGGTATTATGTGAAGTGTTTGGGGGAACTTTCGGTGTGGCCAAGCATTTAGCAGATATTGCAGGTTATATACCACGAAAGATGGCAAGACATGTTTAGTATTACTCGGAGTTCCTTTGAAGCACTCCACGCAGACTCCACGAAGCATCTTTTTGAGGGCTTATGTGTAGTGTTTGAGGGAACTCTAGGTGTCACCAGACACTTGCTAGTTACTAGCCACATGCCATAAGAAAGATGCACTAATAACAAACCACATTTGGTATAACCGGGAGGTTACTTCGAGCACCTTATGAAGCACTCTTTTGAGGTATTATGTGAAGGGTTTGGGGGGGGGGGGGGGGGGGTTCTTCGTTAAACCAACCATATAGCCGACATTACATGTCATCAACAAAAAGAGAAGCACCAATGGCGGAGCCAATTTGGTATTACTAGGAATTCCCTTCAAGCACTTTACAAACAACCATAACTTCTACTTTTACATGCATTTATTTTCCTGCAATTATTTATTTTGAAAAGAAAAAAAATACTTCCAACCTTAGAGATAAACCCATAACATGTTGCAACTAGCAAAACTAGTGAGATTGGGAATCTCACTACATTTGTTGGGGACAAGAGTGAAGTTCCTTGTTTGTGGTGCAGTATTTTTGTCAGAGTTAGGAGTGTTGCCTCTATGGGTTGATCCTTGTTTTTTGAACCGAGGGGAAGACTTGCCACTTGCTTCAAGCCCTTGCACTTGGGATCCCAACAATTGTTATCAAGATTGACTCCTTGGAGCAGCAAACAAATTTTGTGGCATCTTTGCCAGGTGGTAACATTAAGTCTCACAGGCTCCGCAATACTATTACTTCATGTTCCTCGTTATTTACGTTATGTAGACATTTTTATGTATTCTGGTTTTTTTGGCATTATTTACACAAAAAATATATTTTTACTTCAACATGTAGTTAATTTTCTTTTACTTAGCAGCAATGGAAAGCCTATCCAAAAATGCGGTGCCACTTGAGCTAGAAATTCTTGTCTTTCGGCAAAGTGGAGGTGAAACATTAAAAGACTCTTTGTATATGATCAAAAATTTGCATTATAGGTCTGAACAAAAATGCTCAACAAGTGCTCTGCCCAGGGAAGTTTTATATTGTAATGTTTGCCTGTTTTAAATATGTACTGGTTACTATAACATGAGTTCTGACATGGTTTCCTTTTGCTTAGTATAGCTGCAGCTATTTGGCGTCCGATTTATCTTAAGCTGTTGTAAGGATTGAAAACTTGGCAATAAATATAGCTGTGTCCATCATCTAATGCACATGCAAGGGTGTTTCTCCTTTCACAAAAAGAAGAAGGAAAATAGTAACGCTTGCAAAGTATTTTGGCACATAGATCATTGAAATGATCTCACCTATTTATAGGAGTAAATAGTTTGGCATAAAAACATGTTCATAATATTAGCTATTATTTTTTCATTACTAGTACATATCTGTAAAAACCCAATGCTCATAAGTGCATGTTTGAGATTTTTGTATAAATGGTGTTTTTATTCACTCATAACTTAACATTTAGGATGGGAATGGGCTGGATCGGCCCGCGAGGTCGTTTACCCCACCCAAAAATTCGTGGCCAATGGGTCATGTGGCTCGGCCTCAAATGAGATTTGGGTCAACAGAGCTGACACCGGGTGACCCTCTGGGTCAGCCTGGTCGACCCACCATAGAGTATTATATCTCACAATAGTTGCAATCTTTGTTATGTCGGCGTTGTCGTATGACCCGATTTTACGAGGCAGTGTGTCATATAATTTCTGACAAATGCTCATGTATATGAAAAAAATAGTCTTGATATGTTTCAGCAAGATGTGCATTTACAAAATCACAAGCAAATGACTTGATTTTTTAAGTTAACCATGTATTAGAAATCTTATTAATTCTTACACTAGTCAAATTCCAGTAAACCGTGACCAATTTTAATATCTCATTCGTCCATAAAGAAATGTAAAGTAAGAATTTAGGTAGACCCGAAACACCCATGGGGCAAACAAAGACACTGACTATTATTTATATGGGTTGACCCGTGACCTCACAAATTGGCCCTGGGGCCATAGGGGCCGGGTCCAAGGCCAGGTCCGGCGGGCCCATTTCCATCCTGATGTAACATCAAGGGTCGGCATGTGCATGATTATGATGACATCAACGTGCAGACAGAGAGGACCAAAATCAGGAAGACTAATTAAGACTAAAATCATGATGACTCGGTAGAGAAAAAATAAACAAAACCCCAAAGCTAAATCGATGATGGGCAAGTTATAGACCATGCTAGGGTTTTTGGCTCCCGTTGGCAGCGGGGCAATTTGCCACGTCTCATGTGGCCTTATGGCCATGGATGAGCGGTGGATCCCGGCCCTTGCTGATGGAAGGGCTCCGTTTTTAAGTGCTTCTTCAAGTTTTGTTAGTGTTTGTCTTCTGTTCAGGAAGACAAGACGACGACGGCTCCCTAAAGTTGGAATAAAGTTCTTCCCGCCTAGCCTCCGTCCTGGTGACGCGCCTAACATCGTCGGAGGACGTGTGGAGGTGTGTCTGCGGCGGATCTCACGGATTCGATCAATGGTTATCTTTGGTGGATCTGCTTGGATCCGATCTTTGTTTGTCTTTGTTGATGTGTCTTCTGGTTGGATATTTTTAATCTAACCTTTTCTTCATCGACGGTGGTTGTTGTTTTGCTCCGGTGTGGGAGGGGCAATGTGAGAGTTTCCCGGAAAATAAAAAGAGACCATGCTAGGGCCTATAATGTCACTTATTAATACCTGTGAAAATGTGAAAGTAGCAGTAACATTTTTTGGAAGCGCAATTCAACGTCCATGTATACGTTCTTAATGCTAGCTAGGTCGATTCATCATTCATTGCCAATTGCCCTAGGCTATGCGTCTCAACTATTACAACGCTCGGAGTCCTTCAAACTCAAATCAGACCAAATCGGCGGCTCGTATATGTCTGATTCGATCTAATGGCACGTAGCATCCGTCATGTCTTGCAGAAGTAGCCGAAGGGCACACTGGGAGTCGAGAACTCCGCCGAGAGAATCTTTGCCGCGACGACGGCGTTCGCGGCGTTGGTGTAGTGCACTCCGTCCCAGCTGACGAACTTGGAGCCGTCCTCGCACACCCGGTAGCCGGCGCCGAGGCAGCTCACGCTGGCGTTGTAGTTGTAAGGCGGCCCGCCGTAGCCGCAGCACGCCATGAGAGGCTCCTCAAACCCTGAGACACCAGCGGCCCCGTAAAAAAGACAGAGGATGCATGCAGTTGTCTCCAGGTTGATGGATAGGATTGCTGAACGATCGACTCACCGTAGCCGCTGTGGTTGGCGATGAGGTCGTGCTTGATGGACAGGACGTCGGTGTACACGATGGTGGCGCCTTTGAGCTGCGACGTGAGCTTGTTGCAGACGGTGCAGAGCTGGTCGTTGAACTCGTAGGAAGCGTTGTTGAGCGTTCTGAGGCAGCCGCCGTCGTCTAGATCGCCCCCTTCGTCGTCGCCCCTGGGCTCGGCGAGCTTCTCGGGCAGGCAGCCCAGCGGGCCGGTGCCATGGACCCAGAAGTTCTTGGCTCCATTGTAGTACAGAGTCTGCATGCCATGAACAGACATGATTAGATGAAGTGTGGTTTTAGGCTTTACTAGGGTTTTAGCACCAGAGGCAAAAGAAGAAATTGAGCAATGGGATTTGGGAATTAATCAGTTTGCAGTACCACAATGGCATCCTGTATCTCAGATAGTATGGCCGGGATCCTCTGATGGATAACGTCGTCGTAGGCCAGCCTGCTAGAAAAGGCTCCGGAGAGGTCGTTCTGCCCTATGTCGACGAGGTACAGCGCGTTCCGGAAACCGTCGGCGTCCACCGGAGCCGTCTCGCCTGCAAAGCAACTAGCACTAGATCTGTCAGGCAGGCACACACACGACCCTTGAATTTTGTGCTGACTAGTGCTGAAGTAGTATGAATCAAGGAGACTCGAGGACCATGGCTGATGAGCTGGAGGGAGCGCTGCTTGAAGTGGATGAACTGCTGCACCTGGACGTGGAGAGCAAAGGGCCTGTCACGCGGCATGGTGCCCGAGCCGGCGATGGCGAAGTTGGCGCCGTTGCTGAAGTCGGAGCCCAGCGCCTCCATGTACGGGCTCAGGTAGCTCATGTTCAGGCTCTCACCTGCACGTTCGCCCACGCACGCAGTAATTAATTATCAAGGCACTGCCAAACAGCGTGCTACGAGAAGACCAGATTTTGCATGGTGGTGAATCAGTAAGAAGAAAACCACTGTTACCGTTGCAGACTACCTTGACAAAACTGGTAAGAAAACCTTATCATTTTGGTGTGACTCAGTGGCCGAGGCAGGATCGCTGAAATCCTAATGTTGAGGGAGGGGAGGGGGCCTATAGGATTTTTTTTCTTTAAACTACTGTTCACCTGGTTTCAACAACAAAATTCAACTTCTTGAGGAGGGCCTTGCCCTAGCTGGCCACCAACCCCCCACCCTCTTGTCCCCGTCTCCACCCATGGCGGCTCAACAACACACATACTCAGTCGGGAGCGACTGAGCGGCAGGAAGACATGAACCCTAGCCGCTAGCACTATTGAATTCATGCTTGAGCCAGTTGCTTTAAAAATCCGAACTGATGAAGAAAAGCGGGTAATATATTTCAACACTGCGCCTCACGTCTAGGCTTATTTAGTTCTTAGACATGGCATTGATGTAGCCCGCAGAATTTTTTATTTTAATACAATGTTGGTAGGGTCTTATTAAACTAAAGACCTCTTGTCTCTAATATCATATTGAATTTATGCATCAGTCAGTTACTCTAAAAGTCTAAACTGATAAAGAACGACAGACAATATATTTCAACAAACACGACAACAAATTGGGCAATCTAAAGGCAGATGACGGCGGCGACATGCCAGCTATCGTTGTACGCAGGTTCAACGGCAAGGCGCCGATGAAGTTTTGGGGGGCAGTTAAGCTAACAGCTACAATGCTACATGTGTCCACTTAACCTGAAGTTCTCTATGACCTACGTCATTGTTGGGCATTGTTTACCTCTAAGGTGTTGCTTTCGGAGAATCATTCTGCTCGTCCATGTGTTCTTGAGGACAACGGTGTTATTGTTGCCTGTTTGTTGCATTGGTTCGTGTCAGTCATCTTTGTGTTTATTCACCTTTTGCAAATCTCTTTGCTGGTGTGTATTTTTAATGTTTTGACTAGGTCTTGATATCGTGTTGTTCAAAGACCAGATGTTTTTGTATGTCTAGAAGTATTTTAGCAAAACCATTTTCGAGTGTGTCTAAGATACATGCATCTAGATGTGACATAATTATTGCACATCTAAATGATTAAATCAAGTATAAAAAAAATATCTACACGAATCTTCACGTAAGATCAATGATATAGGACTTAGATGTGCAATAATTATCTCATATCTAAAAGTGTTTAAGCAAAACCGTTTCCATATCTACTCCCTCTGTTCGGAAATAAATGTCATGGTTTTAATTCAAATTAGGGACCTGTTCGGATCCTCTTCGCTCCACAACCGCAGCTTCCGGAGCAGAGGGAGCGACGGCACAATCGCACGGAATTGCTCAAACTCGTGTGGAGCGGAGTTGTGATACTTGAAGAGGTTCCGGACGGGCACTAAGTCTATCTCTCAAGGTGCTACAGTGCCTAAACGAAAACAAACAAAAAAGACGCGCGATGACCAATGCTTTTTATACCATCACCTACACAAAACGAGTGCGTGCCCCCAAAGAACTGATCGAGCAGGAAATAGACTGGCGTGCCGTCCCGAAGGTGCACAGTTGCTTTCATGCTACCGCTCCAACACTCTGATGCGATCGCGGGGCAGCACTTGACCACCAACCAATTCACGCGAGTGCTTCTTACAGCATGCTCAACTTTTTAAGATAGAAGCACTAGCACCACCACCAACACCATGCCATATGATATGAGCCAGGATTTGGGTGGGAATCTGTCGTCGCGCACTTGTCGATTCCTTGGGATGGGCCGTGCATGCATGCGCGCTTGTCATATCAGAGATGCATAATTTCAGCCGCCGCCACTTAATAGTCTGTAGTTGCTACTGCGCACTAATCATGCTTTCTAGCCACCAATTTATCCGGAAACAAATCGAGAAGATCAACTGACAAGAACACGGAAGGTAGAGCATGACAGCACTACGGCTGCATGTTGTGGTTGTGGAGAAGAGGAAACCGCGAAAAGGACGGCATCTTACTGTCGCCCAACTGAGCAATGACAAAGTCTCATGAAAGTATACGCATAGTAAGATTTAGGATTACTATGGCCAGGCGCATCTGAGTAATTTTTTTTTTACTATGATTTTTGTGCGTCAGGTGGAGCAGTTACTACTTGAGCAGAGTGCACAGCCAACGTGGAGGCGGCGGCAACAATGGATTTGCGTGTGCAACTTACAGAGGTAGTCGATGACGAGGCGGCCGTCGCAGAGCCGTCCGGTGGAGCGGCGGAAATGGGCGCGGCCCTCCGGGAGCGGGAAATAGCTCCCGAGCGCCGCCGCGGCGCCGCCCGTGTCCGTGTTGGAGTCGCCGAACGCGAACACCACCGGCCGCCGCGTGCACCCCTCCTCCGCGGCGGCGGCCGGCAGCAGCACCGGCGGCGAGGCGAGCAATACAGCGACCGCGAGCACGGCCGAAGCCGCGGCGACAAGGGCTCTAGCGCTCGCTGCCATGCCTCCGCAGACGTCGCCAGCTCCAGCTGCTTGCGACGTGCAGTCGATGTCTATATACGTATGCCTATACGAAAGCGTGAGCACGAGAACGGTCCTGGGACGCGCACGTATTTATAGCCGTGGTGTTGGTGGGTGCAGGCGTGCAGCACTAGAACCAAAGCCAGAAGACTGCAAATTGCAGAGCCGGGCACGGGGTGCAACTCTTTGCGCAACATGCATGCATGCATGCACAAGCACAATGGAGTGCTCTTGTGGGCGCATCAACTGAGCAGCCGTTGATAGGAGCGCCCGTGGCCCAGACTCCTCAACTGCAACTTTTATTTTTCTGGACAGTACGCCTCAGCGTCAGCTGCAACTTTGACGTACATATGGGATAGAGCACGATACCATCGCCTGTAGAGATGTCCGGCCAGATATCATCGCCCTGTAAGGACATATATCTAACCGAAAATGTCCTATAACTTCTCTCAAATGCTCTTCCAGATCTTAACTCTTTAAAAATGAGAAGTTGAGGAAATGATCGGACCTAATCAAATTATTATGGGTGTGTTTGGTAGCATGTATGAACTATGGATCTAGCCTAATTGTTTTCCTCTCGTACATGCTGAGTATAGATATGCTGAATCCATGCATTTGCTGTTGTTTTGCAACGGTGTATGCGTTGAAACATGTTGAACTGAGACTTTGTATGGCAGCTTGCATGCGCTGAGACATGCTGAACTGATACTTTATTTGGCAGCCTGCATGTGTTTAGATATGCTGAACAATTTTGAATTCCGATAATTTGTGTTAATGGTGAACAAAATTGAATAAACTTGAACATAAATTTAACATATTTTAATTTTTTGAACTTTTATTGAAAATCTAAAAAAAATTGATATTCTAAACATTCTTTGAAAATTTAAATGAAATTTGAAACTCTGAACATTTTTTGAAATTTAAACATATTTTCAAATTTTAAACTAATTTTGAAATTGTGAATATTTTTAAAAATGTAAAAAAAATCCTTTTTTCTAAAAAGTTTAATCATTTTTTTCTTTTATTTCTAACTAAAATTTAATTTTCTTGAAAATTATAAAAATTTGGAAATTCTGAATATTTATTGGAAATCAAAATAAAGTTTGGAATTTTGTATATTTTTGAATTTTTAAAAAAATTTGAAATTCTGTTCTTTTTTGAAATTTTAAATATATTTTTTGAAAAAATAAGTACATTTTAAATTCTAAACATTTTAAAACATTTAAACAAACTTTGAAAATCTAAATATTTTTTGAAAATTTAACCCAAAAATGAAATTATGAAAATTTAAATATATTTGGACGTTGTCTTGTGGATGGAGACGAGGGTTGAAGTGAGCATGGGTGTCTCCATGCACCCTTTATGGGGTGCATGAGATGGACATGGTTGAGGGCCTTTTTTGCATTAGATGGGCGTAGCCTAGGTGAATCCATGCACCCTATCAAACAAACAAAAATGGATCGGATGGCAACTATTACCCTCATGTATCCTCCATACACCCTACCAAACACACCCTATATGTTTCCTGGTATTTTTTAGCATTCTTTCATCGTTTGTGAGATACCCCCTCCTCCATTCTAAATTATTTTTCTTAGATTGTTTTAAATACATATATATAGACACGTTTTAGTGTCAGGTACATCCATGTCTAGACAAATTTAAGACAAGTAATTTAGGACGAAGGTATTTCATTTTAAACAAATGCACGGTATTCTGTCAAACAATTACATTGTTTAAATGCATCATATGCAACAATTTAACTATGAACACACATATGGTTCACCCAATGGAATAAGTCAAATTAAAGCATGCATATACTTAATCCAAAAGCCATCAGATTGATCAAGTATATCCAAAAAAACACCACATAGCATGTCTCATGCCGTGGACCAAGTCCTACCGTGCAACACAAATGAGTAGTCGTGGTCCTAAAGTCGTGTTGCATGTATAACTCTTGGATGATAAGCACATACTATCTCATTTACAACCCATTAAATGTTGCAATTTTGACTTCATTAACACAACTAGACCATCAGTTGCATTGCTCTTGTATCACACCACACCGGTGAGTAGAGCCTTGACTCTTTAGTTGTTTATCTTGATTAACATATGTTGTTGGTGCACATATGTGAGCCTAGTTGTTTTTGGTTTTATGCTTGACTAATTAAACGATAGTTTTATTCTGCATTTGTTCAATCTTAAACCGTAATTATTTTAAAGGGCCTATTCAGCCCCCCCCCCCCTTAGGCCACATCCACATCCTTTCACAATCGATGATCGAAGAAATTCGGAGGCAGCTATCAGATAAGGCAAGTCAAACCTACAAAATCTTTTTTACTTTTAATAGTGATTACGACTCACACCACCACACACACTCACACAACGTTCACACCTTGGACGACTCACTATCAACGAAGACATCACCTCTCACTAAAAAAATATTTCACATTAATAAGAGGCCAAAATGTAAAATATGAGATTTGGTCACTAGTGTCTCGATACCACCTATCTATTAACCATCCAATCACTAGTTGGCTTCATGTAACGGAAGAAAATGAAGCAACACAGACTAGGAACTCATTGTATATAGGTGTGTCGTATAAAAAATGGTATCCTTTTATACAAGCAAGAAGATAGTGTAAAAAATTATAATGATGTGGGTTACCATCTTCACAAAGTGAAAAGAAGGAAATAATATAGAGGCATAAAATAAGAACATAAATAGTAATTGACGAACATTTTCTAAGAGGGGGTAGCAAACGAGCGTATTTTCCTCGCAACTTTAGTTACGGCGCGATATTATGTTGGAAATATGCCTTAGAGGAAACAATAAATTGGTTATTATCATATTTTCCTATTCATGATAAACATTTATTATCCATGCTAGAATTGTATTGACCGAAAACTTAGATACATGTGTGGATAAATAACAATACAGTGTCCCTAGTGAGCCTCTACTAGACTAGCTCGTTCATCAAACATGGTTAAGGTTTCCTAACCATAGACATGAGTTTTCATTTGATAACGGGACCACGTCATTAGGAGAATGATGTGACGAACAAGGCCCAACTGTACGCATAACATTTTATCGTATCACTTAGTTTCTTGCTACTGCTTCCTTGGTGTCAAGTATATGTTCGCGAGACCATGAGATCATGCAACTCCCTGACACCGGAGGAATGCCTTGTGCGCTATCAAACATCACTTCCTAGCTGGGTGATCATATAGGTGCTCTATGAGTATCTTCGAGGGTGTCTGTTGTGTTGGTGTGGATCGAGACTGAGATTTATCACTCCATACGACAGAGAGGTATCTATGTGCCCTCTCGGTAATACATCATCACAAGAAGCTTGCAAGCAATTTGACTAAGGGGTATGTCACAAGATCTTGTATTACGGAACAAGTAACGAGACTTGTCGGTACCGAGATTGAACTAGGTATGGAGATACCGATTATTGAATTCCGGGAAAGTAACATACCGATGGACAAAGGGAACTAAATACGGGATTGACTGGATCCTTGACATCGTGGTTTGACCAATAATGGTATTCGTGGAATATATAGGTACTAATATGGGCACCCAGGTTCCGCTATTGGTTATTGACCAGAGAGGTGTCTCGATCATGTCTACAAGATTCTCAAACCCGTAGCATTTGCACGCTTAATGTTTCATGACGCTATAGACTAGTATTGGAATATTTACGTTGGTAAAATAATTTTATTTGGAGTCCTGGATGAGATCTCCAACGTCACGAGGAGCTCCTGGATGGCCCGGAGGTAAAGATTTATATATGGGAAGTCATATTTTGGCTACCGGAAAATTTTCAAGTTTTGCCAATATTGTACCGGAAAGCTTCCGGAAGGTTTTAGAGGGTTCCAAAGGAGTCCGGAAGGGTCCCTACAGCCCCTAGCGTGTACATGGGCTGTAGGTGGGCACCCTGGCCTTATTGAGCCAGGGGCACATGACCCACAAGACCCATGCACCTAGAGGGAAGGGAAACTCTAAGGGGAAGGGCCCTCCACTTGGCTTGGAGGGCACTCCTCCTCCCTAGGGCCGCTGCCACCTCCTTGGAGGACAGGAAAAGGGGGGTTGCGCCCCTCCCCCTTGATACTATATATAGATTAGGGGTGGGGAGGGCGGTCTTGCACCAATTCCTTCTCCCTCCCTTGGGCAGCCCCTATTCCATCTTCCCAAGTTCTTCCTTGTTCGCGGTTCTGGAGGCGCTTGGCGAAGCCCTGCTCGCATTGCTTCGCCACCATCTATAACATGTTGTCGTGTTGGTTGAGATCCCATCTACTTCTCCGCCCTCACTTGCTAGATCAAAGAGACGGAGACGTCATTGAGCCGCACGTGTGCTGAACGCGGAGTTGCCGTCCGTTCGGCGATGGATCGTGATAGGATCATGAAGGGTACGATTACATCAACCACGTAATATAGGCCTACGCTTAACAGTCTACGAGGGTATGTAGACAAACTCTCCTCTCTTGTTGCTATGCATCTCCATAGATAGATATTGGGTGTTCGTAGGAATTTTTTTGTTTTCCATGCTTCGTTCCGCCGCAGTGGCATCATGAGCTAGGTCTATGTGTAGATGATATGCACGAGTAGAACACAAAGAAGTTGTGGGCATTGATGTTCAGATTGCTTACCTCCCATATCTTATTTTGATTCGACAGTATTGTGGGATGAAGCGGCTCACACCAACCTTACTTGTCCTCGCACAAGAGACCGGTTCCACCGAAAAATATGCAAGTTGTATTGCACAAAGGTGGCTAGCGAGTGTCTATCTCTCCCACTCTTGTTGAATTGGATTTGGCAAAGGCGGTCCTTGTAGAAGGTTAAAAGGCAACTTTATTATCACCATTTTGGCTTTGCATAGGTAAGAATGGTTTTTCTAGTTGCCCAAAGCAGCGTCTAACTTGTTTTTGCTGAGTATGTTATGATGTGATGTGGTCAAGGTGTGATTATATATATATGTGATGTATGAAATGATTATGTTTTGTAATAATTATCACGACTTGCATGTCAATGATAACGAGAACTGGCAGGAGCCATAGGGTTTTCTTTAATTTATTTTATGTGATTGTTTTCCTTTATTGCTATGCGTTAGCAATAGTTGTAGAAGCAATAGTTGGCGAGACAACCACGCGACAACACGATGATGGAGATCATGGTGTCATGCCGGTGACGATGGAGATCATGCTAGTGCTTTGGAGATGGAAATCAAAAGCACAAGATGATGATGGCCATATCATGTCACTTATTTATTCGCATGTGATGTTTATCTTTTATGCATCTTATTTTTTGGATGACTGTAGCATTATAAGATGGTCCCTTCACTTAATTTAAAGAACAAATGTGTTTTTCCTAAGTATGCGTCGTTGTGAAAGTTCTTCATTTTGAAGCACCACATGATGATCGGGGTGATAGACTCTTCGTTCACATACAACGGTGCACTCCAGATTTGCACATGCAGAATACTTGGGTTGAACTTGATGAGCCTAGCATGTACAGACATGGCCTCAGAAGAGAGGATACCGAAAGGTCAAACATGAGTCATATAGAAGGTATGATCAACATGGAGATGATCGCCATTGAAACAACCTCATCTCAGGTGATGATTGGACTTGGGTTGGTGAATTTGGATCATGTAACACTTAGAAAACCCAAGGGATGTTGATTGAAGTGGAAGTTCATTAGTAATTTTATTAACTAAACTTATTATCATGAAATTAGTAAAAATGCCTTTGCAAATTAGGTTGTAGCAATGTCTCGTGTTGTAGCTCCCCTGTATTTTGATACGTTCCTATAGAAAACTAAGTTGAAAGATGATGGTAGGAATTATGCGGACTGGATCCGTGATTTGAGGATTGTTCTCATTGCTGCACACAAGGCTTATGTCCTTGATGGACCGATGATACGTCCCAAACGTATCTATAATTTCTGCTTGTTCCATGACCTTTTGGATGACATTGTTATATGTTTTGCTACACTTTTATATCATTTTACACATATTTGGACTAACCTACTAACTTAGTGCACCCAGTGTCAGTTTCTGTCTGCTGATGTCTATTTTGCAGGGGCTTTTACCCAATTTTCTGAAGCCTGGAAAATTCCGGGAAAAATATATAAAAAATCAGCGAAACAGAAGCTTCCGGATCACCGAAGATGGGCCAGAAGGGGCCAGGGGCTGCCGAGGCGACCTGCTGGCGCGGCCTATGGCCGCGCCAGGAGGCCGCCTGGGTGGCCCCCACCTCCTCCAGTGCCCTCCTTTGGCCTATATTTAGAGTCCCAAGAGGAAACACTTACACAACTTCCAGAATCGCGAATTTCTCCATCGTTTCGCCGCCGCAGCGCTTCCGAGATCGGGAGCGTGAGGAGACCTCTTCCCGGCACCGTGTCGAAGGGAGGATTGACCTCCGGGAGCTTTTCCACCGCCATGGATGCTTCTCGGATGTGTCGTGAGTAGTCCTCCTTGGACCATGGGTCCATGACCAGTAGCCATGTGATGCATTCTGTCCAGTCTTGTGCTTCAATGGTTAGTCCTTGTGAGCTGCCCTACATGATCAAGGCATCTATGTAATTCTCTTGCGATTGCTATGCTCGGTTTGTTGGGATCCGATGGATTATGAGATTATGTTCAGATTGTTATGAGTTATATATTTGATTATCCTTTTATATTATGTTCCTTAGTGATTCATGCATGTTCTCCGTTGCTATTTATTGCTTTGGCCGAGTAATAGATTGTAACTCGAAGAGGGAGCGTTGTGCATGATTGTGGGTTCATGCCCCTCGATGTCTAGCTTGAGTGACATGAAGATGAGACTAGGGGATGTGTTGTTGCCACCAGGGAGAAAACAACGGTGCTTGTGACCACGGTTGCAAGGATTGTTTACCTTACACATAGTTCATTAATGCAGTTGTCCGTTGCTTTGAGTTTACACTTTGGGTGGGGCTCGCAACTTAATACCGGAGAGATGTTCTGGATAGATATATCAAGGTGGATGATTAGTAAGTAGATGTTGATGAATAAACGGTCTACTTGTCTTGGCGTACTGCCCATTACTATTGAACCTCTAACTATTAACTAGCATAATTAGCATTGCGGTGCGTTCATAATTCTATCAATTGCCCAACTATGATTTGTTTACCCAAGCATAGTTGTTTATCGTATTTTGGGAGAGAGACATCACTAGTGAACATCATATGAATCTGGTCCATATCACCATCATTGTTTACACCTCCATCATTTGCCGCTTTCATTTACTTTTTCGTTGCAATCACTATCACCTTTCCCGCTTGTGTTTTGATCCTTTGCAAACTACAAGGACGGAGAGATTGACAACCTCTCTGTACTCATTGAGAGCAAAGTTATTTGTTGTGTGCGTAGGTTCACGTCTTCTGCTGACCAGGACAGGAGACACCTACTTTTTGATCCTAGGAGTCCTACTGGTTCGATAAACCTTAGAGTTCCCGTGTGAGGGAAAACTTGCTGTTGACTACATCTC
This sequence comes from Hordeum vulgare subsp. vulgare, assembly GCF_904849725.1. Classification (NCBI taxonomy): domain Eukaryota; kingdom Viridiplantae; phylum Streptophyta; class Magnoliopsida; order Poales; family Poaceae; genus Hordeum; species Hordeum vulgare. Next base: position 606,776,689 of record NC_058519.1, on the reverse strand, counting down.
AACCTTCCACTTGGGGTAACCAACGGGGTGCGAGAAGTATATACATCATCTCGTCATCAACCGCTTAGTGTGCTACCTCCTCAAACATCGTGTGTGGATGTTGTGAATGTCTGGGAGACACGGTCTCATGACTACTTGATAGTTCCGTGTGTCGTGCTTTAAAACTTAGAATCGAGGCTCCAAAGATGTTTTGAACGCCCACTAGTGGAGAAATGGCTAGCCACAACTCTTGTTCGTGGCGCGCTGATACGTCTAAAACGTATCGATAATTTATGAAGTATTCATGCCATGTTTGCCTATGTTTACAATAATTTTATATGATTTATTTAGAACTAACCTGGACTCGCACTGTTTTTGTCCAAAAAATGAAACTTCTCGAAATCACCCGAAACTTTTTTTTATTTTTTTCTAGAGAAAATAAGCAATATTAGAGTGAAGAACCACCGGAGGGGAGCCACCTGTGGGCCACAAGACAAAAGGGCGCCCCCCAGGCCTTGCCCTGATGGCTTGTATGGCCCACGTGGCTCCGTTTGGCGTGATTCCAATGCTAAAAAATCCTATATATACTAGAAACCCCAGAAATAAAGATAGAACTTCCACTCCACCGTCGAAACTCTTTGTATCAACGAAAAACCCATGTGGAACCATTCCAGTACCCGTCGGAGAGGGGAAATCATCTCCAGGGCCATCTTCATCATCCTGGCGGAGGCCATGACGAGGAGGGAGTAGTTCACCCTCGGGGCAGAGGGCATGCACCAGTAGCTATGTGTTCAATCTCTCTCTCTCTCTCTCTCTCGTGTTCTTGAGATGACACGATCTTGATGTATCACGGGCCTTGTTAATCTATTTGGATCATATGATGTTATTCCATTGCTACCTTGCTGTGATGAATTGAATCTTTCCCTTTAAGACCTTGTTCTGTTGGATTGAATATTTTGGTTTGAGAACACTTGATGTATGTCTTGCATGCAGATACCCATAGTGACATTGGTGTATTCAAATGATTCACTTGATATATGTTGTGGCATCAACTTGGAAATTTTGGTGACCTTGGGGATCTATGCATAGGGGTTGATTGCACATTCTCATACTATGTTCTCCGATAGAAATCTTGGGGTACTCCTTGAAGTTCTTTGTGTTGGATTGAATATGATAGATCTAAAATTATTTGATGCATGTCACTTAATTTACCCATGAATACTTGAGGTGACATTTATCTAGGTGACATTAGTGTTGTTTGCTATGTATCATGGGTCTTATTATAGTACAAACTCGAGGGTTGTTTCTGACACTTATAGGAATAGCTCAAAAGATTGACCAGAACGAGTAACTTTGAGGTGGTTCTACTACCTACGCCAATTTCAACGCATTATTATCTGCTAGATAGAAACTTTGGAGTGATTCTTTGTTGTGCGTTGAGGTATGATCGTATCATTCTATTATGTTAGCACTGTTGAGAGATTGCACTAGTGAAAGTATGAACCCTAGGCCTTATTACCAAGCATTTATACAACATTTTGCTCGTTGTTTTCCACTTTCTACCTTGTTGTTTTTATATTTTAAGATTACAATAACCTATATATACTATCCATGCTACACTTGCATCACCATCTCTTCGCGAACTAGTGCACCTATACAATTTTCCATTGTATTGGTTGTGTTGGGGACAAAAGAGATTTCATGTATTTGATTATAGGGTTGTTTGAGAGAGACCACCTTCATCCTAAGCCTTCCACAGATTGATAAACCTTAGGCCATCCACTTGAGGGAAATTTGTTGTTGTCCTACAAAATTCTGCACTTGAAGGCCCAACAACGTATACAAGAATAAAGTTGCATAGTAGACATCAAGCTATTTTTTGGTGTCGTTGCCAGGGAGGTGAGTGCTTGAAGGTATATCTTTATATATTGCAATTAAATCATTTAGTTTCTTGCTTTTCACTAGTTTGGTTTTATAAAATAAAACTACAAAAATGGAATTTAGGTTGCCTCATTTGCTTCGTCCCTATAATGTCTTTCGTGAAAATGATGGTTTGGAAAATTATGCTCAATTGCTAGAGGAAGAATTTATGAAAATGTTCAATGTGAAATCCTTGAATGATGAACATGATATCAATATTGTTGTTATGAATTCACTGAATATCCATGATGCTAATGATACGCAAAGCCACAAGCTTGGGGATGCTATGTTTGATGAAGATGTTATTTTTAGTCCCCCAAGTTTGATGAGCAAATTTATTATGATGAAACCATGCCTACTATATATGATGATTATTGTGATGACATTTATGCTATAAATAATAAGGATAACTATGAAACTTATCATCATGATTTTCATTTTTACATGGATTATATCAGTCAAGTATCTCATGATAGTTATTTTGTGGAGTTTGCTCCCAATACTACGAATTATAATATTTTTGCTTGTGTGGGTAGTAATAAAAATTATATGATTGTGCATAATGAAAAGAATGCTTTATGTGATAGTTATATTGTTTAATTCCTTCATGATGCTATTGAAAAATATTATGAGGGAGTAACATATGCTTGTAGGAATTGCAATAATATCAAGTTTTCGCCCTATGTGTTCAAAGTGTTGAAGTCATACTTGTTTTGCCTTCCTATGCAAGTTGATTATTGCTACGATAAATTGTTTTCTTGCAAAATCCTATGCATAGGGAGTGGTTTATACTTAAATGTTCTTGTCATGTGATTCATGATGCTCTCTTGCATGCCTCAGTTACTACTTTTTATACGAGCATCATTGCAATCATCATGCCTAGCTAAAAGGCATTAAAGAAAAGCGCTAGTTGGGAGATAACCCAACACTTTTACTTGATGTTATTATGTGTTCACATGATTAAGCTCATGTGGTAATCATGGTTCATAGCTTTTCTTTCAATAAAGTGCCAAGTAAAACCTTTGGGATAGTGTGGATACTTGTTTGTTTGATTCTATGCAAAAACAGAAACTTTTAGGTCCAATATATGAATTATGTGATTTTACTCAAGAGTCCAAAATTCTGAAATTTTAAATTTCCATGCAAATTATCTGCGTTTTCCTAATGTTTGAGAATTCTTAGAGTCGGGGAAGTATGGCGTCCATTCAGATCTTCACAGACTATTCTGTTTTTAACAGATTCTATTTTGCATGTATAGTTTGCTTATTTTAATGTTTCCATAGGTTATATTTTGTGATTTAAATTATGGAATGATAGAATACAGTAGGTATTATGTGAGAACAATTATTAATCTTGTATTGACAGTACCTAAGTGAATGATCTATCTTTATTACACTAACCCATCTTGTGAAGTTCCGTTGAATTTTGCATGATTGGAGTTTTCAAGTTTTGGGTGAGATACCGATATGAGGTTAATAAGGAGGAGCAATAACCTAAGCTTGGGTGTGTCCAAGGCACCCCCAAGGTAATAATCCAAGGATTATTCAAGCGTCTAAGCTTGGTGATGCCATGGAAGGCATCCCCTCTTTCGTCTCCAACATTATCTGTATATCTTACTTGCAGCTATATTTTATTCATCACATAATATGTGTTTTTCTTGGAGTGTCATTTTATTTTTATTTTTCTCTGTTATATGTTATTTATAATCTAGTTTTTCAACAAAAAATTCCAAGAATGCCCTTTAGAATGCTTGAATTGCATGTGTGATGTGTGTTGTACAAAAACACAAACTTTTGTTGTAGTATTTGAATTATCAGATTTTAGTGGAACATAGAAAGTTTCTGAAACTTCTACACAATACTTTCATATAAATTTTGTATGACGTCCTAAATTTTCATAATTTTTGTAGTTACATAAGTACATGGTTTTAATAGATTCCTAGAGGTTGTTCTGTTTGGACAGATTGGTGTCCTAGTTTTGTTATCTACTTATCCTAGAGTTTCCATGGATTATATTGGTAGATATAAATTGTGGAAATGATAGTATATAGTACCTAATGTTTGAAAATTATTATTCAACTTGTCCTCTAAGTACATGAAGTGTTGATTTACTTTTATGTGTACTAACCTATATCACGAGTTCCTTTCAAGTTTTGTGTGAATAAAGTTTTTGAGACTTAGGTGAAACCGGGATATGAGATGACTGAATGGGATATAAAATATCAATCTTGGGGATGTCCAAGGCCCCACAATTAAATATTACAAGAAGTCTCAAGCATCCTAGCTTGGGGATGCTACGCATCCCACCTCTCTTCATCAAAAACTATCGGTTAGCCTATGTTGATCCTAAGCTCTTGTTTGTACACATGATATGTGCTATTCTTGGAGTGCATTTATATTTAGTTTTATGTTTGAATAAATACTAAGATATGAAAATATTTATTGAGATAGAGTCCTCATATAGCTACTTAATTGTTTGACTACTCATTGATCTTCACTTATATCTTTTGAGACTAGTTTGATTGTTTGCTCTTGTGCTTCACTTGTATCCTAAGAGTAAATTATGAATGAATGAAATATCATAAATATGAAATTATAAATGTGCTTTATGTCTTGTATTAGTTTCACATTTGGTTTATAAAGTAAAATCTATTGAAGTTTGATAATCACTGTATTGGTCATATGAGCAATTCATGAATGATTAGTATAAGAAAGAAAATTTTCACATACAAATATATTATCTTGGACATGTTTTACGATTGTGAATACCCATGAATTATTTCCAAACTTGATCAAATAGTTGAATTTGGAAAAGGAAGACAACATAATGGTTATGTTCGGGTATATTTGCATAGAAGTTATATTGTTTTGGATCCTCCAACATGTGGTGCTTGTTTAGAACCTTTTGCTAGCCAAAACTTCGTACTAAGTAGAGATACTACATGTGCATCCAAATCCTTGGACCAAGTTTCTTCCATGGGAGTCCACCATACCGACCTATATATGGTATTTAACTGACATTCCAAGTAAATTTGCATGTGCCACCTCTAAACATTCAAATAATCATCTGTTTTGTGTGCTCGTACCGCTCATGGAGCGACGGGGAGGTCATTATCTTCCATGCTAAGAGAGTTATTCTTGAGATGAGTGTTTATTCACTTGTCATTGCATGAGAGAGGCCGGTAAAAAGGATGCCCAGTCCTGCATAATACAAAAATAAATAAACAAGAACTCCCCCTAGAAAGTTGATTGTTTGGAGGGCATCCCTCGATACGGCTAGCCATAGAATGTGACCGAATGGTTGAGGGGGAGTAAAATTTCAGTTCTGTTGGGGAACCGCCGATAATGTGATTAGCATGGAAGATATTGAAAACTCTGTTGTGACATTCACATGAAATGCACACCACCCAAACTTACATATTCATATCTATTTGAAAAATGAGTGCTTGCACCTCTACAAATCCCTACTTCCCTCTATGAAGGGACAATTTGTTTACTTTCATGTTACTTACTTTTCATGTTGAGTCAACCTCTTATGCCAACCTCGGTATATTAGTTGGCAAGCACCATGTGATGGGAAAAGATCCAGGCATATATATCCACTCAAATATATTTGATCATGGTTCATTATTGTTGACAATTATCTTTATGTAAATATATATGTTGGGTGGTGAAACATTAAGACCCTATATCTGTCTGTGTTCGATGGATGTTATTGGTTCTAAAAATATGCTTTGAGTAGTAGCAATCGTAGAAGACTATATGATAATTGAGTATGTGGAGCTCTTACTTAGACAAGATGATGCATTGAAATTGTTTGCTGGCTAAGAACATATGATGTTGAGTTTCAAGAGAATGCATTGTTTGAACCATGACATGTGAATTGATTGTTACTCTACCATGATGAGTTTTATGAGAAAAAAAGTTGCTGTTATGATGCTAGAAAAGTGAATGAAATTATCATTGATCAAACTTATATACTATGCTAGCATTCACACTTCATAAAATATTTCTTTTATCATTTACCTATTCGATAAGGAGCAGGAATTAAGCTTGGGGATGCTGATACGTATCCGACGTATCGATAGTTTATGAAGTATTCATGCCATGTTTGCCTATGTTTGCAATATTTTTATATGGTTTTGATGCACTTTATATGATTTATTTAGAACTAACCCGGACTCACGTTGTTTTCAGCAGAATTACCATGGTCTTGTTTTTGTGGAGAAAATGGAAGTTCTCGGAATCGCCCGAAACTTTTTTATATTTTTTATGGAGGAAATAAGCAATATTGGAGCGAAGAACCACTGGAGGGGGGCACCTGTGGGACACAAGCCAATAGGGCGCATCCCCCCCCCCCCACTTAGGTCGCGCCCTGATGGCTTGTGGGGCCCACGTGGCTTCGTTTGGTGTGATTCCAATGCTGAAAATCATATATATACCATAAACCCCAGAAATAAAGAGAGAACTTCGGCTCCTCCGTCGCAACTCTCTGTATCAATGAAAAACCCATCTGGAGCCTTTCCAGTACCCTGCCGGAGAGGGGAAATCATCTCCAAAGGGCATCTTCATCATCCCGACGGATGTCGTGACGAGGAAGGAGTAGTTCACCCTCGGGGCTGAGGGTATGTACCAATAGTATATGTTCAATCTCGCTCTCTCAGGTTGTTCAGATGACACAATCTTGATGTATCACGGGCCTTGTTAATCTAGTTGGATCATATGATGTTATTCTCTTGCTACATTGTTGTGATGAATTGAATCTTTCCCTTTAAGATCTCATTAGTTGGATTGGATATTTTGGTTTGATAACACTTGATGTATGTCTTGCATGCAGATACCCGTAGTAACATTGGGTATTCAAGTGATTCACTTGATATATGTTATGGCATCAACTTGCGGATTCCGATGACCTTGGAGATCTACGCATAGGGGTTGATTGCACGTTTCCATACTATGTTCTCCGATAGAAATCTTGGGGAGCTCCTTGAAGTTCTTTCTGAAGGATTGAATATGATAGATCTGATTTTTTTTATGCATTTCGCATAATTTACCCAGGGATATTTGAGGTGACTTTGGAGTATCTAGGTGACATTAGGGTTGATTGATATGTATCATGGGTGTTATTCTAGTAATAAGAACTCTAGGGTTGTTTGTGACACTTATAGGAATAGCTCAAAAGATTGATCAGAAAGAATAACTTTGAGGTGGTTCTACTACCTACACCAATTTCATCTTATTGTTCTCTGCTAGATAGGAACTTTGGAGTGATTCTTTGTTGCACGTTGAGGGATGATCATATGATTCTGTTATGTTAGCGTTGTTGAGAGATTGCACTAGTGAAAGTATGAACCCTAGGCCTTATTACCAAGCATTTATACAATGTTTTGCTCGCTGTTTTGTACTTGGTACATTGTTGTTTCTATATTTTCATATTACAAAAACCCATATCTACTATACATACTACACTTGGATCACCATCTCTTCATCGAACTAGTGCACATGTACAATGTTTCATTGTATTGGTTGTGTTGGGGACACAAGAGATTTCTTCTGTTTGATTGTAGGGTTGTTTGAGAGTGACCATCTTCATCCTACGCCTACCATATATTGATAAACCTTAGGTCATCCACTTGAGGGAAATTTGTTGCTCTCCTACAAAACTTTGCAGTTGGAGGCCCAACAACGTCTACAAGAATAAAGTTGCATAGTAGACATCACGCCCCATTTCTCAACAACACCGCCACTAATATTTTCAAATAGTGCTCGCGTTGCACATTAGCCACGGCGTTGCACATTAGGCCCATTAGGCCCACGCCAGCACTAATATATCTAATCTCCGTTGCACGCCCTACTCTTCACACTCTCGAGGCACAACCCCCTCGTCCTCCTCTGGATCCTCGCCGCTGCCCTGACCGAAACGTCGCCCCACCCGCGCGCCCCGCTCGATGCCGCCCGTCGCCGCCCTGCCCAACGCCGCGCACGATGCCACCTAACGCTGCCCCGCCTGACACCTCCCGTTGCCACCCCGTCCGACGCCTCCCGCCGCCGCCCGGCCCAACGCCTCACGCCATCTATGGCCGTGCGGAGACCCTCATCATCGTCGAGCACCTTCGCGTCCCCTTGACTGGTAACTCCGCTTCTTTTTGTTGTACAAACTTAGGTCATGTTTGATAGCAAATTATTTTCTAAGTACTTTAGGAATACTGCAGTTTTAAACTGAGTAGCCAAGAAATGTGATTTGACTCAACGAAACATACCAAAGTTATGTTGGTTCCTGGTTCACTACACAATTAAAAATCAGCATGGCAAGCTATACGAAGAAGTAGCGACTCCGTTCTTTTTCGTTGTAGAAACTTAGTTCTTTTTTCTTGTAGAAAATTAGTTCTTTTTTCTTGAAACTTAGTTCTTTTTCTTGAAACTTAGTTCTTTTTTGTTGTAGAAAAACTTAGTTCTTTTTTGTTGTAGAAACTTAGTTCTTTTTTGTTGTAGTAACTTAGTTCTTTTTTGTTGTAGAAACTTAGTTTTTGTTGTTGTAGAAACTTAGATATTTTTTTGTAGAAACTTAGTTCTTTTTTGTTGTACAAACTTAGTTCTTTTTTGTTGCAGAAACTTAGTTCTTTTTTGTTGTAGAAACTTAGTTCTCTTTTGTTGTAGAAACTTAGTTCTTGTTTGTATAAAATTAGTTCTTTTTTTTTGTAGAAACTTAGTTCTTTTTTGTTGTAGAAACTAAGTTCTTTTTTGTTGTAGAAACTTAGTTCTTTTTTGTTGTAGAAAATTAGTTCTTTTGTAGCTTTTATTACAAGTTTTAATTTTTATGTGTACATAATTCGAAACAGCACATATGGACAATTCAGCAAGCAACAAGGAATCGGTGGGCGATGTGGAGAAGTGGAATCAATGCACATTAGAGGGGTTAGAGTGGAGCATCAAGAAACTCAAAGAATCCAATGCCGTGGTGAAGAAGGAAACAGATAGTTTGCTCACACAGAGTGCTAATGCCTTCACTAAGTCAAATAAACTTAGGAAACTGAGGGATCGGTTGACGGATGTGATAGCCTAGCTTATTAGGGATGATAGACTACTCATATCAATAAGGAATTCCTTCTTTTCTGGGAGCCCATTCGAACAGAACTCCCAGGTTAAGCATGCTTGGCTTGGAGTAGTTCTAGGATGGGTGACTGTCGTGGTTTTGTCACGGCAGATGTCCTCGTGAAAGGACTTAGTATTGGAGCCATCGCACTTTGGTGGCGACTCAAAGGGGTTGAATGGGAGTGAGGCGGCGATTTACCCAGGTTCGGCCCCTCGTGAGGAGGTAAAAGCCTACGTCCTGCTTTGTGTTGTATTGATGGAGTTTCGATTACAAGGAGGGCGTAACTCGCCAGACCTAGTACTCGATGATTTTTAACCATTTTTGGACGAATACCACTGATGCCTTGAAACACCGCTCCCTTAAGTAGCCAAAGTTTCATAAGTCGCCCTGGCAACCTGACTCGGGCCTTCGTTGGCGGGTCAAAAAATTTCCTCAGCCAGCGGGCAAATTATTTGGCGAGTCAAATGAAATTGTTTCACCTCTTTCAGTAGATGTTTTGGCGTGTCAATTCACCCGTAATTTTATCCCTTTGTAGCATGGGCGCCGTTTTCAAAAGTGACTGGCTCCCCACCAAGGTTAATGATGCCATACTAGAGGATTATGTGAAAACGGGAAATTTGGACCCTCGGGATGTTATCGGTTGGCGCACCGGGTTAGGAGAAGAAATCCCCAATCCCAAAGAAGGGGAAATAGTTGTTTTCGTTGAACACCTTGAGCGGGGTTTTAAGCCGCCTGGATCGAAGTTCCTCAGAGACGCCATGGCTTTTATGAATGTCCGCCTCCAAGATCTAGGGCCCAACTCGATAAGCAACCTATGCCAGTTCCAGGTGTTTTGTGAGGCTTACTTGCGGATGGAACCCTCAGTTCCCTTATCCTGGTACTTCTTCCACTTAAATCGCCAAACAGAATTTCACAATGGCCCCAGCCTGGAGCTTGGTGGTGTAAATGTTCAGCGCCGCAGGGATAGCCCATTTCCGTCACTCGCCATGCCAAGCCACCCCAAAGGCTGGGGCGAGTCTTGGTTCTATTGTCAAGAGACCTCGCCTGAGGGCGAAAACAAACTTCTGGGTTATAGGGAAGATCGCCTTCCAACGAATATCAAACTCCCAGACAAGCTCACCGAAGAGGAGGAGTTAGATTGTATCCCAGTATTGTCCGAGTTAAGATCTTTGACAAACAACGGCCTTACTGGAGTTGACTTGATCCGCTGTTGGGTCGAATGGCGCATCCTCCCTTTAAGTCGCCGGGACGGGTTAATGTGTGAATTCGACGACACCCTAGATCATCCTCAGTGCTACTTCCACACGGCTCTGACGGAAAGTGACATTGTCGCCATCATCAAGAAGCTGACTGGCGAGCCCGCGGGAAAATGTGGCCAAATAGGTCTCAAACCTTTCTGCAAGATTAACCCGGCACCTAAGGTAAACAACTTTAACCCGCCTTTTGTCTTTTACTTCTTATGTCTCATTCGAACTATGACCTCTTATAAAATATGCCATTTCAGAAAGGTGATAAATTTTGGTCCAAGACGCCAAAAAAGTCAGCCATGAAGCAAGCTAGGCCGCCTCCAAAGAAGAAATCCAAGGGCAAGGGCAAAGCTGCTGTGACCGAACCATGTGAGGCCGATGAATCCCAAGTCAGCGATGCACCTTCGGAGGTAAAAAAAACCTATCCTCTTTTAACTCGCCATCCATTACCGATAACTTTGTATTTACACCTTTGCATCTCTTGAGTAGAATGAAGACAATGAAAGCCAGGAGGATTCCGTAGAGGTAATTTCTGTTTCCTCCGATTCATCTCCTTCTCCACCTAAGCCGGCCAGGCGAATTTGTGGGAAAGTTCCCCTCTCACACCCAAATGCTTGTTTGGATCCAAATTTTCTTCTGCAGAAAGCACAACACACTTCAAATCAGAAAACCCGAAGTCATTCTCGCGATCTGGTGTTCGGTTTACCAACAAGGAACAAGAAAAGGCCAAATGAGGTATCCTTTAACAACACTTCTTCAGGTCTTTTCGGATCGCATTTGTAACTTGCTTATATCTTCGAAGTACAACTTTTGCAGAGTTCTCCTCCTACATCTGGCGACTCAGTAATGTCGGCACTTCCGCCGAGGATCCGTGTCCCTGGGTAAGTCTTTGATAATATTTACTTTTAGTCTGATGGTGATAAATTTTCAGTCCTTTAAACGCACCCCTTCTCCTTTCAGGGCACACGCGAAGAAAAGAAAAACTGGCGGGTCAACTCCCATCACAATTTCAGAGCCTATCGAAAAGTCGGCGCCGATCCAAGACAACCCGGACCAAGACAAACCTGAAGATCAAGTGGATCTCCCTAGCTCTCCCAAGGAAACCATGGATGCACCAAACCCGCCAAGTCCATTGACAACAGCAGAAGACCTGGACGTTGTAATTATCACTGGTACTAGCTTCTCTAAACCGGCCAGAGCGGTTTTATCGAAGCATGTATCATCATCAGCTCAAACTATTCCTGAGCATGAACTCTCCAAGGCTAAGCTCTCTCAATATGAACATCTGGAATTCAAAGAACTTTGCTCTGGCTTTGCAAGTCGCCTGGAGGCGAGTTATGAGATGGAGAAGAGCCTGCTTCGGATGCTGAAAAACAAACATGAAGTACGTTTTGTTGTACACTATATTATCCCCATTAACCCCCAAGGGCCGGGTCATCAGTAAAAAGATGAGCCGGGTGTTGATGACTTGAAAAACTTTCGACCAGTAACCCCCAAGGGTCGGGTCATCAGTAAAAAGATGAGCCGGGTCTTGATGATTTGAAAAACTTTCGACTTGTAACCCCCAAGGGTCGGGTCATCAGTAAAAAGATGAGCCGGGTCTTGATGATTTGCAAAACTTTTGACCTGTAACCCCCAAGGGCCGGGTCATCAGTAAAAAGATGAGCCGGGTCTTGATGACTTGAAAAACTTTCGACCTGTAACCTCCAAGGGCCAGGTCATCAGTAAAAAGATGAGCCGGGTCTTGATGACTTGAAAAACTTTCGACCAGTAACCCCCAAGGGTCGGGTCATCAGTAAAAAGATGAGCCGGGTCTTGATGCTATATAATTTTGTCTGAAAAAATTATACATTAGCCCCCAAGTGTCAGGGATGTTGCTTGCAATAATTCTGAGACTTGCCCCTTAACTATATGCTTCAACAGGAATCTCTTATCGAAACTGAATCAACACTTGGCGACTTGAAGAAAAGCTTATCTGATCAGCAGGATGCCCGGGCCAAATCAGAGGAGAAATATCAACTGGTCTTAGCTGAGATGGAAAAGCTAAAAGCCGACTTAAAAAGGGCTCAAGCTGACCAAGATGTTTTAACAAAGCGAGCAGAAAAGGCTGAAGCCAAGTTGGATACTGTGCAACAGGAGATGTCCGTCTTAAAGCGACATATCTCAAACATGGCGCAAGCCATCTTTGGTAAAAACCAAACCTTGACCTTTGTAAACAAATAACTTTTATCTAAGTCGCTGATTATCATTACCTCCTATACAGGTCCGAGAGCCACCAACCTTCAGGATGATTGCGTCCTGACACTGAAGGCGATTTACACGCTGACGGAGCAGCTATATACCGGGAGTGTACTGAGTGTGAAAGCGGTGATGGGTGCCAAGGAACCTATAACATCAATAAAGAAGATGCTTGGCTGCTTATCCACTCTTCCTCCCCAAATTGGCGAGTTAACTCGGTCAGCCGCCCGAAAAGGGGCGCTGTCTACACTGAGTCGGTGCTTAGCATATGCTCCAGAAATAAACCCAGAAGAAGTAGCGTCGGGCTTTCCTCAACTCAAGGATGATGGATCAGAATTCGCCGAAAAGGACTATCAGCGTGTTGTCAAGGACTCCCGTTTGGCGGTGACTCAGCTTGCTGCAAGCCTGGACTTATCGAAATACCAAGCCGCCTATGACAACAAGAACAAGAAGGTTAACCCGCCAACCTTTGTGACGACCAGCTTAACTCCGCGTCGACCCAAGAATCCTTTTGACTTGGACGCGGATCTCTCATCAGTCCTGACCGATGAGGATGAATTTGCTGCATTATCCAAGTGTAACTGGGTACTGGGCGACTTGCAAATTGAGGTCGGCCAAAGCTCGCAGCAGGCTGATCCAAGGGCATCAGCAGAATAAAACTTCATCGATTTGGCCATGAGAGCCATGTAATAGGTCTCTTTAGGAATCAAAACTGCTTCTGCGACACCTTCAAAAATCCTTATGTCGCCCTTAAGGCGTTTTGAAATGCTTGATCCGTCGTTTGAGGCTTTTTATCATAATACTTTACCCGCCATTGAAGCCTTTCTATGATGCTTAATCTGCCATGGCTAGAGTGATTTTGATCATCAACCTGCTCTAAGCTTGAAAACATATATCAAACCATCTTAGTGAGGCGAGTCAAAAAAAGACTGATATTTTGAGGCGAGTCAGAAGAAGTCTGAAAAATCTTGTGGCAGTGCCAGGGAGGTAAAAAATAGCAACTTCGTCGGCTCATAAGGTCGCGACAGGATAGGGCGAGTCAAACAAGCTCAAGCGCCACCCAAAATAATAATTTCGTCGGCTCATAAGGTCGCGACAGGATAGGGCGAGTCAGACAAGCTCAAGCGCCACCCAAGATAATAATTTCGTCGGCTCATAAGGTCGTGACAGGATAGGGTGAGTCAAAACAAGCTCAAGCGCCACCCAAGGGAGACTTTTGTATCAAAAGCCCAAGCATTTAGACCGGCCGATCAGGCACAAGTCAAGCTTCAGTGAAGTTGGTTCAGTGAACCAATGGTCTCTCTACTTTCCATGTGAGGCGTTTGCCGGTACCAGACATGTTTTAACCAAAGCAAGTTCAGGATCCATTAGAGGAATAACTCGCCAAGAGTTCATGGGTCCATATGGCGATTCGGCAAACACCCAGTCCAGTATAACCATTTGTAATGCAGTAACTTTTCGTAGGCCAAAAGAGTAATAAAATTGATCTCAATGAGAGGAAGCCCCCAAGTCGGGAGGCGTTTAATTTTATTTCTTTATAAGAAATGAAAAACTTACAAAATGTAGAGCTTAAGAACTCAAGTGTAATAAGGCCGCAAGTGGGCAATATTCCAGGGGCGAGTCGACTCAGCCTCCGTGGTTTGCCGGTTAGGCCGGAGATCCACCAGATAGTAAGACCCGTTGTGAAGATTTTTGCTGACGACGAATGGTCCTTCCCATGGTGGTGATAACTTATGCATGCCAGCGCGATCTTGTATCAGCTGAAGCACTAAGTCGCCTTCCTGAAAGGTTCGGCTCTTGACCCGGCGGCTGTGATAACGTCGTAAGTCCTGCTGATAAATGACCGATCGGGCTGCAGCGAAATCACGCACCTCCTCTAAGGCGTCCAAAGAATCCTGACGCGCCAACTCATTGTCCTGTTCCACATAAGCGGCGACTCTAGGCGAGTCATGCCTTATGTCAGTGGGAAGAACAGCTTCTGCTCCATAGACCAGAAAGAAAGGGGTAAAACCCGTGGATCGGTTCGGGGTTGTCCGGATGCTCCATAGCACTGAAGGCAACTCCTCAACCCAACATCCCGGGGTTCTTTCCAAGGGAACCATGAGTCGGGGCTTGATTCCCCGTAAAACTTCCTGGTTCGCCCGCTCCGCCTGTCCATTAGATTGTAGGTGAGCAACCGCAGAAACATCAAGCCGGATATGCTCTCGACGGCAAAACTCCTGCATCGCCCCTTGAGATATATTAGTGCCATTGCCAGTAATGATACTGTGCGTATATCCAAACCGTAAAATCAACTTTTTCAAGAATTTGACCGCCGTCTCCGCATCGCAAGCTCCAACAGGCTCTGCCTCAACCCACATGGTGAATTTATCAATCGCCACCAACAAATGGGTTTTCTTGTTGGATGACATTTTAAAGGGGACAACCATGTCCAACCCCCAGACCGCGAAAGGCCAAGTGATGGGAATCATCCTTAGTTCTTGAGCCGGCACATGAGCCTGTCGCCCATAATGCTGGCATCCATCGCATCGACGAACTATCTCCTCTGCATCTGCATGAGCCGTCAACCAAAAGAAACCATGACAGAACGCCTTTGAAACCAAAGAACGTAACCCGGCGTGATGCCCACAATCTCTGGAATGAATGTCATTTAGAATTATGCACCCTTCTTCGGAGGAAACACATCGTTGAAAAACCCCGGAGGTACTTCGCTTATATAATTCGCCATTGATGATCACCATGGATTTGCTTCGCCGAATGATTTGGCGGGCCAAAACTTCATCTGTTGGTAACTCGCCTCGGGCGAGATAGGCCAGATAGGGAAGAACCCAATCCGGCGTAATGTGGAGAGCCGCCACGAACTGAGACTCAGGATCTGGTATCGCCAACTCCTCCTCTGATGGAAAACTCACGGAGGGATTATGCAAAGTATCCAGAAAAACATTGGGGGGAACCGGCTTTCGCTGGGAACCGAGGTGCGAAAGGGCATCAGCCGCCTCGTTAAGGCGCCGGTCAATGTGATCAACCTGATAGCCATGGAAATGACACGCCACATCGGACACAGCCCTCCTGTAAGCCGCCATCACGGGGTCTCGAGAATCCCAAGTGCCTGAAACTTGCTGAGCCACCAGATCAGAGTCACCAAAACATCTGACCCGCGTAAGGTTCATCTCCTTGGCGAGTCGCAGGCCGTGAAGTAAAGCTTCGTATTCTGCAGCATTGTTGGTGCATGGAAACATGAGTCGGAGGACATAACAGAATTTGTCTCCTTGAGGGGATACCAGTACCACACCAGCCCCCGAGCCTTCCAACTGTCTGGATCCGTCAAAATAAATAGTCCAGGATGTAAGATCAGCCTGTCTTACGGGCCCTGTAACTCGGTCCAATCATTGACGAAATCAACCAAGGCTTGAGATTTGATGGCCGTGCGAGGGATGTATCGTACATGATGCTACCCAAGTTTAGTCGCCCACTTGGCAATCCGCCCCGTTGCCTCCCGATTCTGGATGATGTCCCTGAGGGGGGCGGAACCGTGACAGCCCGATGCTGACGTTCCAGAAGATTCCCCTTTTCTTTCCGTTTTCCTCGTGTGCGTATTTTCTTTTGTCGCATCATCATCGCATCATGTGCATCATCTGCATTGCATTGGCATCTTCATGCCGCCAGTTTTCAAAACTTGCATCCGATGTTAGTTGTCGTTTCTCGTCGTTGTCCGTTCTAAGCCCGACCGCACGCGCACGCGCCCGCGGCATCGTCAAACCTTGTTTTTAAAAGTGTGCGTTAAACTTTCTCTGATTGGGTTGAGATTTGACGTGCGGTGTTATTTTAATATAGGTAGGCCGCCTGTCGAATTTCATCACGATAGGAGTTCGTCTGGTACCCGAACGGTCGTCCGTAGCGGCACCGTCTTCGGTCTACCGTCGGACGTTTGTCGGTGTTTTAAAATTCGTTGCCGCGCCACCCGTTCTCCCTCTCGTCTCCGGTAAACCACCCTACACGGCCAAGTACCCGTTCCCGCGTGCGGAATCGTTCGAATCCGACCCCGCGGTTGGATACGGAACGAAATTCCGGCTACCCTAGCCCCCCATATGTCTATAAGTAGACCCCCCGTGCCTATTTTTAGACACCAGCCCCCTGCCTCGGGATCCGTGCCCGAAACCCTAGCCCCACTCGCTCTCTTCTTCAGCCCCCCTCTCTCCCTCAGCCGCCGCCGAGGCCCGCTCGGGCCCGAGGCAGGCCCGGCAAGCCCATCTGGCCGGCCGCCGCCGAGCAGCAGCAGCCCGAGCCCCTTGCGCCGCCGTCTGCTCGCCCCTGCCCGAGCCGCGCAGCTCCCGCGCAGGCAGCCACCGGGGCCCGACGAAACCGCCGGCCGCCGTTGCGGGTGCCCAGCGCCGCTCGGGGGCTCGTCCCGCAGAGCTCCAGGAGGGAGACGACGGGTCCGGGCGAGGCAGCTCGCCAGCCTCGCATGGGCCAGCCCCCCCCCCCCCCCCGAGTGGGCCCACCACCGCCAGGCCGGTCTCCTCCCACGCAGGCCCACCACCTCCTTCTCCGAGTTGGCCCACATCCCCGAGCCCATCAGGTAACTATTCCCCGCCCCTGCGCTAGATAGTACTTTGCGCTCCCTGTTCGGCCCAGTAGCATTCTAGGTATTTTTTTTTCGGATTTAGTTAAATTTCAGGAAATAGACGAATATTGTAATGCCCGTAACTTTTTATCCGTAAGTCGGAACGAGGCGTATTTTATATGGTTTTGGGGTAGCTTCGCGAGTAGAACACGATTTCACAACTTGCATATTTATTTGACGTTGTTTGACGTGTCGTATGTCTAGTTTAGGGTGTTGTCTCGATAGGTTTATTGTCGTAGTTATTTTCTGTGCGTACCCGAATAGCTCGAATGCCTTAGATAAAATGCCCATGTTCTAGGGACACCTTTGTCATGAATTTTAGAGCGTTCATTTGTATTTTTACGTGTAGGGATTTGCAGCTAGTTTAATTTCCCGTATATAGGTTATTTTCCCGCATTTATGTGTGGCTTTATTTTGTTTTGCAACCCCACATATTTTATATGTTTCTGGGGTAGAAAAATCCCATGGATTTTTCTGTGCAATTAGTTTTAGCTTTCGAGTAAGTTAGTTCACGAGATATTTTGCTATGTTGCCCTTTTGTTTAATTGGTAGGATTTATTCCGTGCTTCGTTTGACGGAGTTGTCAACTAGAGAGTTGATCTTGGGTGTTTAGACTAGCCCCTGGTATTTTTAGTTGCAATAGAAATGCATGTTTAGGTGTAGTTTGATAGATCTCAAGTTCCTAGAAATAGTGCTGATTTGGAGGAGCTGAAATATTTCTAAGTCTGGAATCTGATATATTTTGTTGCTGTCTTGTCTTGCTTCTATCTTGTGATCTGTAGCTCTTTTGAGGTTGGTCCAATGGAGTTAGTTGTAGCCCTTATGTTTCTCTAGCATGATGTGAATTTTAATGCCATTTGGAGTCCTGTAGCTATAGGTTTTGCTGCTGTCAATATTGCTTCAGATCGAAAAATGCACTTTCATGAGGTGTAATTTTCACTAAGTCTGAAATAGTGTGTGAGATGCCATTTTGTGTCTTCTTTTCCTAGTGCTCCATGATGCCATGCTAGTTGTTGTTAGTTGTTTGTAGTAGTGCTTCTTGCCCTCTTCCGTGCCATGCCTTGCTTGAGCATATCGGAGTTGTGTAGCCCGTAGTTGTGGGGTGTAGAAAATGCTATGTGGCTGATTTTGGCAGATTGTAGTGTTTTCTTGTTTCGCTCGTAGTTGTTGAACCGTAGCTCTGATTTGATCGTGTCCTACATGAAACTTGCTTAGAATCTCGTGTAGTTTCATTTTATCTTGCTGGTTGTATGTTTTGAAGTGCTCGTAGCCGTCGTTGCACACATATTGCATTCATGCCATCATATCTTGCGGTGCTTGTAACTTTTGATCCGTAGCTCCGTTGGAGATGTTCTTTATGTGTAGATTGCTTGCCTTGACGCGTAGAATCACGTGAACCTATTTGTTTTCCTGTTTAACAACCAATTAAATGCATTAGTTCAGATCTGGACAGAATTGTAAATTAACATGTGAGGTCGTCACGGAGATGCTATATGTCATTTCCGACCTCATTTAAAATGTCTAGATAGGTAGTTTCATTTCCGCTTCACCTCTCGCATGTTTAACCACATTTAATATTGCCGTGTACTTAATCGGGATAGAACTAAATAATTAACGTGGAGTTTCGTCAATATGCAACTTGTTGCATATTGAACTTCACTTAATGTGTGGTGTTCGATTGTGTGAATTGTCATGTCGTGACTTGTATGTATTCAGCTGCTCATGCATCAATTTTGTTGTGCATCGTGTGGTGAATATCGTGTGTTGATTCTTGTTTCCGGTTTGCTTCGTCTCGTTAGAGTTCCGCAACGTGTCGGATTGTGAGGACCCGTTCGACTACGTCGGTTCGTCTGCTTCACGGAGGCATTCTTATTCCAAGCGGGATCTCAGGCAAGATGATCATTTCCTCAGATACCATTACTATCATTGCCATGCTAGTTTACCGTTTCTATCGATTATGTCTCGTTGCCTACCACATGTTAAATATTAGCCTCTCAACAATGCCATGAAACCTTCAACCTGTTCAACCTAGCAAACCACTGATTGGCTATGTTACTGCTTGCTTAACCCTGTTGTTAGCGTTGCTAGTTGCAGGTGCATTGCTTCCATGTGAAAGCATGGGTTCCTTGTTATATCACCATATTAAATGCTATTTAATTTAATGCACCTATATACTTGGTAAAAGGTGGAAGGCTCGGCCTTTCTAGCCTGGTGTTTTGTTCCACCTTTGCCCCCTTAGTTTTCGGCTACCGGTGTTATGTTCCATAAATGAGCGCTCCTAACACGATCGTGGTTGTTATGGGGACACCCTTGATAATTCGTTTTAGATTAAGACTGGTCTGGCAAGGCCCAACTTTGGTACTACATTTGCCTAATAACCATATAATAATGCATAGGGACCCGCCGGCACCCGCGGACTAATTTAATCAACCCCCGGGCCAGTGCTCCCCATGAGTGTTGGTCCCACCTGAGCGATGTCCGGCGCCCCTCTGGTCACCCGGAGGTTTAGCGATCCTGACGTCTAGCCCATCCGCCGTGTCCTGAGAAAGAGGTACACGACTCCTATCGGGATCATCGACACGTCGGGCGACCTTGCTGGATTAGTTTTACCTTTGATGAGATATCTTGTGCATCGGGGTTCCGGTGATGCTTTGGGTAATCTCAGAGTTGAGGTTTTCCACTTGGGAATCCGACGAGATGGCGAGCTTCGTGATTGAGGATTTCTATGCGGCTTGTGGTAATTTGTGATGGACTAGTTGGAGCACCCCTGCAGGGTTAAATCTTTTGGAAAGTCGTGCCCGCGGTTATGTGGCAACGTGGAAACTTTGTTTAACATTGGTTCTAGATAACTTGAAGTTAACTTGATTAAAATATGCCAACTGTGTGCGTAACCGTGACTGTCTCTTTTGTGAGTTCTTTCTCCGATCGAGGACACGGTGGGGTTATGTGTGACGTAGGTAGGTGATCAGGATCATTCATTTGATCATTAGTAGTTCACGTCCATTATGCGTAGATCTTCCCCCTTTTATTTCTTGTACTCGTAAGTTAGCCACCAAATATATGCTTAGCCGCTGCTGCAACCTCACCACTTATCCTTACCTCACCCATTAAGCTTTGCTAGTCTTGATACCTTTGGAAATGAGATTGCTGAGTCCCCTGTGGCTCACAGATTACTACAACACCAGTTGCAGGTACAGGTAAAGGTTACTTGACGCGAGCGTGTTGATTGTTCATTTGGAGTTGCCTCTTCTTCTTCTTCTTCATCGATCTAGGATGGGTTCCAGGCCGGCAGCCTGGGATAGCAAGGATGGACGTCGTTCTTCTTTTCTCGTTTGTTTTCGTCCGTAGTCGGACCTTGCTCTTACTCTTGATGATTATGTAATGTACTGATGTGACTCTAATGTAGCTTGTGGCGAGTGTAAGCCAATTCTATATATATATATATATATCTTCTTTTCAGTACTTGTACTTGTAACGATATCCATTCTTGCGACACAACGAGATGCGCTTCTATCCCTGACGAGACCCTCGTGCCAAATTGAGGATAGGGTCGCATCTTGGGCGTGACAGGAACTAACCACCGTGATGGGATGTTCTTGGAAATAATGTTTAAGCTTCCGACTCGCCATAAACACCCCATATACCAACTTCTGCCAATGTGGGTACCGTTGCTTGGAAAGAGTTAGCACTTCGCTGATAAAATACACCGGGCGCTGCACTGGGTATTCCTTTCCTTCCTCCTTCCTTTCAACGACCATCGCCACACTTACTGCTTTGGAGTTTGCCGCAATATACAAAAGCATGGGCTCTTTCTCAGTCGGGGCGGCCAAGACCGGCGGGTTGACCAGTTGCCGTTTCAAGGCTTCGAAAGCTTCATCAGCTTCATCTGTCCAAACAAAATGGTCAGATTTCTTCAGCAATTGATAAAGGGGAATCGCCTTTTCTCCCAGGCGGCTTATGAAGCGACTTAAGGCCGCAATGCGACCCGCCATCCGTTGGACTTGGTTAACATTTGTTGGCTTCCCAAGGGAAGTAACTGCTTCGATTTTGTCCGGGTTAGCTTCGATGCCACGCTCAGACACCAGGAAGCCCAACAATTTTCCTGCAGGAACACCAAAAACACACTTGGTGGGATTTAGCTTCATCTGATATACCCGCAAATTATCAAAAGTTTCCTTGAGATCTTCCAATAGCGTCTCCCCCTGGCGGGTTTTAATCACAATGTCATCGACATAGGCGTGGACGTTGCGTTCGATTTGTCTACGGAGGCAATTCTGGATGCAGCGCTGATAAGTCGCCCCTGCACTCTTGAGTCCAAATGGCATGGACACATAGCAAAAAGCCCCAAAGGGGGTTATAAAAGCTGTTTTCTCTTGATCCTCCACGGCCATCTTGATTTGGTGATATCCAGAGTAGGCGTCCAATAAGCACAAACGTTCGTATCCCGCCACCGAGTCAATAATCTGGTCGATGCGGGGAAGAGCGAAAGGATCTTTTGGACAAGCTCTGTTGAGGTCCGTGTATCAATGCACATACGGAAGGTACCATTCTTTTTGAGCACCAAGACCGGGTTAGCCAACCATTTGGGGTGAAAAACTTCTACGATGAATCCGGCGGCCAAGAGACGGGCAACCTCTTCCCCGATTGCCTTGTGTCGTTCCTCGTTAAACCTATGAAGATACTGATGGATAGGTTTTGCCTTTGGGTCAACATTAAGATGGTGCTCAGCGAATTCTCTCGGCACACCAGGCATGTCAGAAGGTTTCCATGTGAAGATGTCTCGATTCTCACGGATGAATTCGATGAGCGCGCTTTCCTATTTGGGATCCAGACCCGTCCCAATGATGAACTGCTTGGTTGAGTCGCCAGGAACGAAATCAACCGTTTTAGTGTCATCCATTGGTTTGAACTTGAGGGGCGGCTCAGCATCTGTCGTTGGCTTTTTTAAGGGCGACATATCAGCCGGATCAACATTGGCCCGATGATATTTGAGCTCCTCCGCAGCGCAGGCGACTTCCGCGTAAGCCGCGTCCCCTTCTTCACATTCCCTTGCAATCCTTCTATCACCGTCAACCGTGATGGGTCCTTTAGGACCAGGCATCTTGAGTTTAAGGTAAACATAGCATGGGCGAGCCATGAACCGGGCGTAAGGCGGCCGCCCAAACAGCGCATGGTAGGGGCTTTTCAATTTAACCACCTCAAACATCAGCGACTCACTCCTGTAGTTAGATGCTGTTCCAAATGCAACTGTGAGTCTGACTCGGCCTATGGGGCACGCCGATTTGCCTGGGACGATTCCGTGGAATACCGTGGTTGAAGGCATCAAATCTTTTTCTAACAAGTTCATCCTTTGGAAAGTGTCAAAATACAAAATATTGATGCTGCTGCCACCATCCATTAGTACTTTTGACAGGGTATACCCCCCAACTTGGGGAGCCACGACCAACGCTAAATCGCCGGGATTGTCAACTCTTGGTGGATGATCCTCCCTACTCCATGATATGGTCTGCTCGGACCAGTGGAGGTACCTGGGGAGTTCCGGCTCAGACACACTGTACGCTCGGTGACTCACCTTTTTATCACGCCTGCAAGCATTGGTGGTGAAAACGTGGTACTGCCCATTGCTTAACTGTTTGGGGTTGTTGCAGAAGCCGTCGTTGTCATCCTGGCCCTGCGAAGCCCCCTGTAGGGGTGGTTGCTGAAAAACTCCGGGCGGGTTATACCGTCGCTGGTGATGCACTGGATACTGGCCGCTGCTCGGCTGCGAGCCACCCTGAGCCCCCGGTTCAGGAAAACCGCCGAAGGGGTTCTGACGTTGGTTGGGTGCACCGAACTGTTCCTGCCGTTGGTCCGGGTCATCACTTTTCCCTTTTTTGATCGCCTCCGCCCGAAACTCCCGCATCACGTAACAGTTCTCCAAGGAATGAGTCGCCGGTCCGTCTGCCATGGCGTGGTGCGGGCAGGGGCCCTTGAGTAACTCTTCATAGTTGCGCGGCTTTTTACCACTGTATCCCCTGCTTTTCTTCTGGCGTTGGTTGCCATTGTTGGTGTTGGTATTGGCGACTAAATCTGAAGATTCTTCCTGCTGCCTTCTCTTGCTATTCGCTGCCTGATTGTGGCGGTTGCGTCCCTGGAACCGGGTATGATTTTTGGATGACTCGCCCTTCCTTGGTGAGTTAGCTTTACCGTCCTCACCGGGATCTTTGGTGTCGTCCGCCTCAGCGTACCTAGTGAGGGTATCCATTAGCTCCCCCATGTCTTGGACCTTTCGCTTGAGTCGCCCCAACTTCTGTACCAGAGGTTCGTAGTGGCAATTCTTCTCGACAATCAGCACAGCCTGAGCCGCCGTAATACCATCTGATGAGTAAATGATTTCCGCGACCCGCCGTGACCAGTGGTGGGCCGACTCATCGGGGCGTTGAACGCAGTGCTGCAGATCGACAATCGTCATTGGACGTTTGCAGTTTCCTCGGAAGTTTTTGATGAAGCGCTCTTTCAATTCAGCCCAGGTCTGGATGGAGTTGGGGGTAAGTTTTTTAACCAAGTACACGTTGTCCCTTTGAGCATCATTGTGAAGTATCTGGCGCAAACTGCTTCGTTTACGTCGAGCATGTCCATGGCGATTTCATAACTCTCGACCCATGACGCCGGCTCAAGGTCCGGAGTGTAGTTAGGCACCTTTCTTGGTCCTTTAAAATCCTTGGGCATTCGTTCGTTGCGAAGGGCAGGGGCCAAGCACGGCACCCCCACTCGTCCGCCGCTCCTGACAAGAGGGGCTGGGGCGACTTGGATGTCTGGGAGATCCCGGCCTGGCGGGTCTTGATGATCATGTTGGAATTATGCCCTAGAGGCAATAATAAATATAGTTATTATTATAATTCCTGTATCAAGATAATCGTTTATTATCCATGCTATAATTGTATTGAATGAAGACTCATTTACATGTGTGGATACATAGACAAATCATCGTCCCTAGCAAGCCTCTAGTTGGCTAGCCAGTTGATCAATGATAGTCAGTGTCTTCTGATTATGAACAAGGTGTTGTTGCTTGATAACTGGATCACGTCATTAGGAGAATCACGTGATGGACTAGACCCAAACTAATAGACGTAGCATGTTGATCGTGTCATTTTGTTGCTACTGTTTTCTGCGTGTCAAGTATTTATTCCTATGACCATGAGATCATATAACTCACTGACACCGGAGGAATGCTTTGTGTGTATCAAACGTCGCAACGTAACTGGGTGACTATAAAGATGCTCTACAGGTATCTCCGAAGGTGTTAGTTGAGTTAGTATGGATCAAGACTGGGATTTGTCACTCCGTGTGACGGAGAGGTATCTCGGGGCCCACTCGGTAATACAACATCACACACAAGCCTTGCAAGCAATGTAACTTAGTGTAAGTTGCGGGATCTTGTATTTCGGAACGAGTAAAGAGACTTGTTGGTAAAAGAAATTGAAATAGGTATGCGGATACCGACGATCGAATCTCGGGCAAGTAACATACCGAAGGACAAAGGGAATGACATACGGGATTATACGAATCCTTGGCACTGAGGTTCAAACGATAAGATCTTCGTAGAATATGTAGGATCCAATATGGGCATCCAGGTCCCGCTATTGGATATTGACCGAGGAGTCTCTCGGGTCATGTCTACATAGTTCTCGAACCCGCAGGGTCTGCACACTTAAGGTTCGACGTTGTTTTATGCGTATTTGAGTTATATGGTTGGTTACCGAATGTTGTTCGGAGTCCCGGATGAGATCACGGACGTCACGAGGGTTTCCGGAATGGTCCGGAAACGAAGATTGATATATAGGATGACCTCATTTGATTACCGGAAGGTTTTCGGAGTTACCGGGAATGTACCGGGAATGACGAATGGGTTCCGGGAGTTCACCGGGGGGGGCAACCCACCCCGGGGAAGCCCATAGGCCTTGAGGGAGGCACACCAGCCCTTAGTGGGCTGGTGGGACAGCCCACAAGTGCCCTATGCGCCATAGAGATAAAAATCAAAGAGAAAGAAAAAAAAGGAGGAGGTGGGAAGGAAGGGGGACTCCCTCCCACCAAACCAAGTCCAACTCGGTTTGGGGGGGGGGGGAATCCTCCCCCCTTGGACTCGGTCGACCCCCTTGGGGCTCCTTGAGCCCCAAGGCAAGGTCCCCTCCCTCCCACCTATATATACGGAGGTTTTAGGGCTGATTTGAGACGACTTTTCCACGGCAGCCCGACCACATACCTCCACGGTTTTTCCTCTAGATCACGTTTCTGCGGAGCTCGGGCGGAGCCCTGCTGAGACAAGGTCATCACCAACCTCCGGAGCAACGTCATGCTGCCGGAGAACTCTTCTACCTCTCCGTCTCTCTTGCTGGATCAAGAAGGCCGAGATCATCGTCGAGCTGTACGTGTGCTGAACGCGGAGGTGCCGTCCGTTCGGTACTAGATCGTGGGACTAATCGCGGGATTGTTCGCGGGGCGGGTCGAGGGACGTGAGGACGTTCCACTACATCAACCGCGTTCACTAACGCTTCTGCTGTACGATCTACAAGGGTACGTAGATCACTCATCCCCTCTCGTAGATGGACATCACCATGATAGGTCTTCGTGCGCGTAGGAAAATTTTTGTTTCCCGTGCGACGTTCCCCACAGATCAGGCAGGTTGTCCTGGGGGATGAACCGCGGTCCGCTATTTACAGCGGGCTGGTCCTCTGGCCGACTCCTGGTGCGACTTGCCTGGGGAGTGGAATGCAGCCTATCTAGGCTATGTGAGAACTGGGCGTTTTGAACCACCGCCGTCTTCAACATCTCAATGTGTATTGCCGTGAATCGGAAGAGATTCCAAATGGCGAGTTGCAGCAAGGACGTTGTCCACCGGGTTGGAAAAGTGACCTTGAGGTGTCCGGAATCGGGGGATGCGATCCACAACTGGTTGGACCGGCGGGTTAGGCGGCTGGCCCGGTCCTTCCCCCGGGGCGGCTCCCGTCCCAGGAGTTCGCGGAGTGTCGAACAGGCGGGTCGGGTTGAGATCAGGGGGCAGGCGACCCTGGTGCCTCCGCTGATGGACGGCGTCAGATGCGCGCTGGTGCCTTTCGAGCCGCCACTTGTCAGTATTTAAGCGAGTTATCTCAGCGGTAATTTGAGCTTGCCGGGTCTCGATCCTGGCGGACTCCACCTCGGCATCCCGCTGAGCCTTTGCCACTGCTTCTCTTAGTTTCGTCAATTCCGTGTTTACTGCCTCCTGGTTTTCCGGTGTGATGGGGGTCGCCATGAGCGTTGTAATTTCCGCTGCTAATTCCACCAAGACAGCGGCCGGGCTTCTAGATGTCTCGCCAGTTCCATCCCTACCTGCCGGGTTTGGCGAGGGTTGAGTCGCCCCAGCCATGTAAACGGCGATCTGACGGCGGGTTCGGTCAAGGACTTCGGGGTCCATGGCCAGCGACAAGCCCCCAAGACAATCCCCATGTAGAGACTGGATTGAATCCGAATCGCCCATGGACGATTCGTCATCAGTTTTGACCGGCGTGGTTTCCTGGGTCGCTAAGTGTTCTGGTTCCTCAGATCCCTGCGTGAATCCAACAAAGACCGGGCGAGTTAGATTTGGCGTCACCACCGGGCGGACGTACCTGGCCGGCTCGACGATGTCGGAGGAGATGTCCGGCTCAGGCACGGACGATCCATTCATGCCGATGAAGACGCTGATCTTGCCGAAGGGGACCCTGTAACCAGATTCGATCGAATCCGCCTCGGGCCCCCATAGCAGGTTGTTGATGTAGTACTTCCCACGGCGGCTCCGAGTCATGAGCCCCGTCGCGTAGCTCCCAAACCCTGGTAGGGCTCCCTTTGAGAAGTCAACTCCACCGTGCGCAGGCCCCACGGTGGGCGCCAACTGTCGTGGTTTTGTCACGGCAGATGTCCTCGTAAAAGTACTTAGTATTGGAGCCATCGCACTTTGGTGGCGACTCAAAGGGGTTGAACGGGAGTGAGGCGGCGATTTACCCAGGTTCGGCCCCTCGTGAGGAGGTAAAAGCCTACGTCCTGCTTTGTGTTGTATTGATGGAGTTTCGATTACAAGGAGGGCGTAACTCGCCAGACCTAGTACTCGATGATTTTTAACCTACCCTCTTCTTCCCTGGGACTCGCCTTTATATACAGGTCGAGTCCCTAGGGTTTACAAGGGTACTTTCCTTTCTACAAACCGTGACTCTTACGATCTCTAAGTCGCCACCTTTCCAAAGCTTGGAGACCTTCCGGAAGTTGTAAACTGCCATACAACCTTCGGTCCTGCCAGACCAAGGCCCGAACCATATTTCAGATGAATCGCCAGATTTGGTGACCCGGCCCAACTAGGGCGGGTTATCAATAGATAATATCCCCAACAGTGACCGACCAGGAAGTTGGTCCCGGGTGTGCATGAGTGAGGACAAAGTGCGCGGAAAAGACTAGTATTGATATGTGGGGCCAGTCTAGATCCCGCCATGAGTAACGACTGCCGGCGGGTGTGTCCGAGGCGTTACAACGGAAGAGAGGGACATCCTCAAGCTGCGAAAAAAAGAACTCAGGATAAAGAAGCTAACCTAAAGACAGACATTGCTTACTTCAAAAAAGATGGTGAGAGTAATCGGAAGAAGCTTCGCCCCTTGAGGATAATCCTTGATGAAGAGTAGTTTAATTATTTCGGTACCTTTTCTGAAGTTTTAAACTCTGAATTTTAGTTATGAGTATGTTTAGGTGCTCAGTACTAAGTTTTAAACTCTGAAGTTTATAAGTATGTTTAGTTGATGAGTACCTTTTGTGAACTTTAAGCTCTTAGTTTCTGAAGTAGTATTTTTTATTATCAATAAAACAAATTTCTCGCATTTGACAAAGGTGGACGCCAGGAACATGTCATATACTGTTGGCGTAGGATCCAACACCACCACTATTTTCTAATTGTGGTGCCATATTGGTGGTGTCGGGTGTTGTGACAGCCCGATGCCGACGTTCCCAAAGATTCCTCTTCTATTCCGTTTTCGTCGTGTGACTATTTTTCTTTTCTCGCATCATTCGCATCATCTGCATTGCATCGGCATCTCCGTTGCCGCCAGTTTTCAAAACATGCATCCGTTGTTAGTTGTCGATTCTCGCCGTTGTCCGTTCTGAGCCCGACTGCACTCGCGCGCGCCCGCGGCACCGTCAGGGATCCTGTTTTTAAAGTATGCGTAAAACTTTCTCTGATTGGGTTGGAATTTGATGTGCGGTCTTATTTTAATATAGCTAGGCCGCCTGTCGAATTTCGTCGCAATCGGAGTCCGTCTGGTACCCGAACGGTTGACCGTAGCGGCACCGTATTCGGTCTACCGTCGGACGTCTGTCGGTGTTTTAAAAATTGTGTTGCCACGCCGCCCGTTCTTCCTCTCGTCTCCGGATATCCACTCTACACGGTCATTTAGCCGACCCCGCGTTCGAGTTCGTTTGTTTGCGATCGCGTGGGCGAAAACAGGGCCGGATTCGGATAACCCTAGCCCCGTGTCTATAAATAGGCAGCCTCCCCTTCCTAATCTGGCCCTATCCCCTCGCCACCTCGATTCCCGTGCGAATCAGTGGGCAACCGCCACCCCCAACGCCCCTGTCTCCCTCCTCGCGCCAGGCCCTCCTGGCCCAGATCGGGGCCCGCTCGAGCCCATCTGGGCCCGGACGAGCCCGTTGCTGGTTGCAGCTCTCCTCCTCCCGAGCTCCCTGCCGCCTTCTCCACCCACGCCTTCCCCGTCGCCGCGCCGCCACCGAGCCGCAGCCCCGCCTCGCCCCTTGCCGCCGGAGCCGCGCTCCACCGCTGGCCGCCGGCCCTCCCCTGAGTCGCCGCCTTGAGCCTCGCGCGCCGCCAGAGCTTCCTGCCCGGTGCAGCACCCACCGCAGCTTGCCCCGTCGCCGGCCTCCCCAGGCTTCCCCTCGACGGATCTCGACGGCGCCAGCCGGATCCGCCGCCTGCCGTTCGCCTGAGCCTTCCCCCGAGCTCACCGGCCCTTCCTCGCCGAGGTCGTCGCCGTGACGCGCCGCCAGCAGCCCCTGGTCGGGAGCGTCGCCCTGCTCCCGCAACCGCCCCACTCCCGCACCGCGCGTGGCGCTCAGCTGGGCCCCGAGCCGGCCCAGCTATGCACCTCCAGCAGGCTTTGGCCTCACCCGCGGCCCACCTCCAGCTTCGGCAGCCAGGCCGGCTGCCTTCCTCGGCGCCCTCCAGCCCAAGAGCCCCCCCCCCCCGAGGTGAGATCCATCCCGCGTCCTTGGCGCTATTTACTAAATTGCGCCTCCATATTCGGCCCGTTTGCATTTAGGATATTTCTGTGATTAAATAATTTCAGGAATTAATAGATATTTAAAACGTTTGTATCTTTTAATTCGTAAGTCGGAACGAAGCGAGTAATATATGTATTTCGCGTAGTTTCTCGTGTAGAACACGTTGGCGCTACTTGCATAATTATTTGAGGTCATTTAGCGTGTCGTATGCCTAGTTTAGCGTGCTGTCCTATTATGTTTGCACCTCGTAATATTTTTTCGCGCGTGTCCGGACTGCCCGTCTACCGTAGATTAATGTCCATGTTTTAGGAATCATTTTGCATGTATTTTAGAGCGGCCATTTGTATTTTTACGTGTATGGTTTGCCGGTAGTTTATTTTCCCGTATATAGGTGTTTATCTCGCATTAATGTGTGGCATTATTTTATGTTGCAACCCCACATATTTTATATGTTTTCGGGATAGAAAATCCGTGTGATTTTTATGTGCAATTAGTTTTAGCTTTTGAGTAAGTTAGTTCGCGAGATATTTTGCCATGTTGCCCTTTTGTTTGATTCGTAGGATTTAATCCGTTCTTCGTTTGACGGAGTTGTCAACTAGGGAGTTGTTCTTGGGTGTTTAGTCTAGCCCCTCGTATTTTTGGTTGCAATAGAAATGCATGTTTAGGTGTGATTTTCTTGCTCTCAAGTTGCTAGAAGTAGTGCTGTTTTAGAGGAGCTGAAATATTTCTAAGTCTGGAATCTGTTCTATTTTGTTGCTGTCTTGTCCTGCTTGTATCTTGTGATCTGTAGCTCTTTTGAGGTTGGTCCAATGGAGTTAGTTGTAGCCCTTATGTTTCTCTAGCATGCTATAAACTTTCATGCCATTTGGAGTCCTGTAGCTATAGGTTTTGCTGCTGTCAATATTGCTTCAGATCGAAAACTGCACTCTCATGAGGTGTAATTTTCACTAAGTCTGAAATAGTGCGTGAGATGCCATTTTGTGTCTTATTTTCCTAGTGCTCCTTGCTGCCATGCTAGTTGTTGTTAGTTGTTTGTAGTAGTGCTTCTTGACCTCTTTCGTGCCATGCCTTTCTTGAGTTTATCAGAGTTGTGTAGCTCGTAGTTGTGGGGCGTAGAAAATGCTATGTGGCTGATTTTGGCAGATTGTAGTCATTTCTTGTTTTGCTCGTAGTTTTTGAACCGTAGCTCCGATTTGATCGTGTCCTACATGAAACTTGCTTAGAGTCTTGTGTAGTTTCATTTTCTTTTGTTGTTTGTATGTTTTGAAGTGCTCGTAGCCGTCGTTGCACACATATTGCATTCATGCCATCATATCTTGCGGTGATTGTAACTCTTGATCCATAGCTCCGTTGGAGATGATCTCTATGTGTAGATTGCTTGAAATGACACGTAGAACCACGAGAAACTATTTGTTTTGCTGTTTAACAACTAATTAAATGTGTTAGTTCAGATCTGGACAGAATTGTAAATTAACATGTGAGGTCGTCTCGGAGGTGCTATATGTCAGTTCCGACCTCATTTAAAATGCCTAGATAGGTAGTTTAATTGCGCTTCACCTCTTGCCACGTTTAATCACATTTAATATTGCCGAGTATCTAATCGGGATAGAACTAAATAAATAAACGTGAAGTTTTGTCAATATGCAACTCGTGGCATATTGAACTTCACTTAATGTGTAGTGTTTGATTGTGTGAATTGTCATGACGTGACTTGCATGTATCCAGCTGCTCATGCATCATTTGTGTTGTGCATCGTGTGCTGAATTCCGTGTGATGATTTGTGTTTCCGGTTTGCTTCTTCTCGATAGAGCTCCGCACGCGTGCCGGATTGTGAGGACCCGTTCAACTACGTCGGTTCGTCTGCTTCAGGGAGGCATTCTTCTTCCAAGCGGGATCTCAGGCAAGATGATCATTTCCCCAGATACCATTAATATCATTGCCATGCTAGTTTTATCGTTTCTGTCGTTATGTCTCGTTGCCTACCACATGTTAAATTCAGCCTCTCGACAATGCCATGATAACCTTCAACCTGTTCGACCTAGCAAACCACTGATTGGCTATGTTACTGCTTGCTTAACCCTGTTGATAGCGTTGCTAGTTGCAGGTGCAGATGCCTCCATGTGAAAACATGGGTTCCTTGTTATATCACCATATTAAATGGTATTTAATGTAATGCACCTATATACTTGGTAAAAGGTGGAAGGCTCGGCCTTTCTAGCCTGGTGTTTTGTTCCACCTTTGCCCCCTTAGTTTCCGACTACCGGTGTTATGTTCCATAAATGAGCGCTCCTAACACGATCGGGGTTGTTATCGGGACCCCCTTGATAATTCGTTTTAGATTAAAGCTGGTCTGGCAAGGCCCAACTTTGGTACTACATTTGCCTAAACACCTAATAAAATTGCATAGGGACTTTCCGGACCCCGAGGATAATTTAATCAACCCCCGGGCCAGTGCTCCTCATGAGTGTTGGTCCCACCTGAGCGATGTCTGGCGCCCCTCTGGTCACCCGGAGGTTTAGCGATCCCGACGTCTAGCTCATCCGCCGTGTCCTGAGAAAGAGGTACGCGACTCCTATCGGGATCGTCGACACGTCGGGCGGCCTTGCTGGATTAGTTTTACCTTTGACGGAATATCTTGTGCATCGGGATTCCGGTGATGCTTTGGGTAATCTCAGAGTTGAGGTTTTCCACTAGGGAATCCGACGAGATCGCGAGCTTCGTGATTGAGGATTTCTATGCGGCTTGTGGTAATTTGTGATGGACTAGTTGGAGCACCCCTGCAGGGTTAAATCTTTCGGAAAGCCGTGCCCGCGGTTATGTGGCAACATGGAAACTTTGTTTAACACTGGTTCTAGATAACTTGAAGTTAACTTAATTAAAATATGCCAACTGTGTGCGTAACCGTGAATGTCTCTTTCGTGAGTTCCTTCTCCGATTGAGGACACGGTGGGGTTATGTCTGACGTAGGTAGGTGTTCAGGATCATTCATTTGATCATCAGTAGTTCACGTCCGTTATGCGTAGATCTTCCCCCTCTTATTTCTTGTACTCGTAAGTTAGTCACCAAATATATGCTTAGCCGCTGCTGCAACCTCACCACTTAACCATACCTCACCCATTAAGCTTTGCTAGTCTTGATACCTTTGGAAATGAGATTGCTGAGTCCCCTATGGCTCACAGATTACTACAACACCAGTTGCAGGTACAGGTAAAGGTTACTTGACGCGAGCGCGTTGATTGTTCATTTGGAGTTGCTTCTTCTTCTTCTTCTTCATCGATCTAGGATGGGTTCCAGGCCGGCAACCTGGGATAGCAAGGATGGACGTCGTTCTTATTTTTCTCGTTTGTTTTCGTCCGTAGTCGGACCCTGCTCTTACTCTTGATGATTATGTAATGTACTGATGTGACTCTGATGTAGCTTGTGGCGAGTGTAAGCCAACTCTGTATATATAACTCTTCTTTTCAGTACATGTACTTGTAACGATATCCATTCTTGCGACACGACGAGATGCGCTTCTATCCCTGACGAGGCCTTCGTGCCAAATTGAGGATAGGGTCGCATCTTCGGCCTGACAAGTGTCCACACCAGCAAGGCCATTTTTGCCACGCCATAGCTAGGATTTTCTACACTAGTGGCCATGGAGCAGATGAGATGTTCCAAGAGCCCGTGTTGAGAGGTATGAGACCTCTAACAAGCTCTTTGCCTACAAGATGGAAGAGAATAGATGAGTCGGTGAGCATGTGCTCAGAATGTGTGGGTTCTATAATCGCTTAAATCAAGTATGAGTTAATCTTATAGATAAGTAAGTGATTAACAGAATTCTCTAGTGACTATCACCAAGCTACTAGGGCTTCATAATAAAATATAACATTCAAGGGATGGGGAAGATGATCCATGATCTATTCGCGATGTTTTACATTGTGGAGGTAGAAATCAAGAAGGACATCAAATGTTGATGGTTGATAAGACAACTAGTTTCAAGAAGGGCAAAGGCAATAAGGGAAACTTCAAGAATGGCAAGCCACTTGCTGATCCAGTGAAGAAACCCAAGGTTGGACCCAAACCTAAGACTAAGTGCTTCTATTACAAGGGGAACTGTAACTAGTAGCGGAACTGCCCCAAATACTTGGTAGATAAGAATGCTTGCAACGTCAACAAAAGTACATTTGATATACATGTTATGAATGTGTACCTTACTAGTGCTCATAGTATCACCTCGGTATTTGATACTGGTTCAGTTGCCAATATTAGTAACTCGAAACAGGAGGTGTGGAATAAACGAGACTCGCTAAGAATGAGGTGACGATGCACATTGGAAGTGTCTCCAAGGTTGATGTGATCGTCATCGGCACGCTCATTCTACCTTCAGGATATGTTCGAACCTAAATAAATGTTATTTGGTGCCTCCTTTGAGCATGACCATTATATTGATCTTGTTTATTGCGAGGCAATTGTTTGTTTAAGTCACTGAATAATGGTTGTTCTTTTTACATGAATAATATCTTTTATGATCATGCATCCAATATGAATGGTTTATTGAATCTCATTTGTAGGAACACACATGTTCATAATATTGATGCCAAAAGATGCAAATTTAATGATGATAATATCACATACTTGTGGCACTACCGCTTAGGTCATATTGGTCTAAAGCGCATGAAGAAACTCCATGCTGATGGATCTTTGGACTCACTCGGTTTTGAATCACTTGAGACATGCGCACCATGCCTCATGGGAAAGATGACAAATACCTCGTTTTCCGGAACGATGGAGCGGGAAAGTGACTTATTGGAAATAACACATATTGATGTATGCAGTCCAATGAGTACTAAAGACGTAGTGGATACCGTTATTATCTTAACTTCACAAATGATTTGAGTATATACAGGTATATTTACTAGATGAAAAACAAGTCTGAAATTTTGGAAAGTTCAAGCAATTTCAGAGTGGAGTTGAAGATCGTCGTGACAAGAAGATAAAATGTCTATGATATGATCCTAGAGGTGAATGTGTGAGTTACGAGTTTGGTATGCATTTAAGACAATGTGAAAATTGTTTCACAACTCATGCCACCTGAAATGCTAGAGTATAATGGCATGTCCGAACGTCGTAGCCGTACTCTGTTGGATATGGTACGTTCTATGATGTCTCTTACCGATTTGCCACTATCATTTTGGGGTTATGCATTAGATACAACTACATTCACTTTAAATAGGGAACCATTTATGTCTGTTGAGACGACACCGTATGAATTATGGTTTGGCAAGAAACCCAAGATGTCGTTTCTCAAAGTTTGAGGATGCAGCACTTATGTTTGATAAGCTCAAACCCAAAACGGAAAAGTGCATCTTCATAAGATACCCTAAAGCAACAATTGTCTATACCTTCTATCACAGATCCGAAGGCAAGGTCTTTGTTGCTAAGAATGGATCATTTCCAGAGAAGGAAGTTCTCTCGAAAGAAGTGATTGAGAGGAAGGTAGAACTTGATAAGGACCTTCACTTGAATTGGAAAGTAGCGCAACACAGAAAGGTGTTTGTGTGATGCGTACACCAATTGAAGAAGAAGCTACTGATGATTACATAAAACTTCGGATCAAGTTACTACCGAACCTCATAGGTCGACAAGGACACGTACTGCCCAAGTGGTTCGACGATCGTGTCTTGGGAGTCATGTTGTTAAACAACGATGAGCCTACGAACCATGAGGAAGCAATGATGGACCCGGATTCCAATAAATGGTTAAGCCCATGAAATCCGTGATATGATCAATGTATGAAAACCAAGTATGGACTTTGGTAGACTTGCCCCATGACCGGCATGCCATTAAGTATAAATGGATCTTTAAGAAGAACACACACGATGGTGGTAATGTCATCATTTATAAAGCTTGAGTTGTCGTAAAGAGGTTTTCCACAAGTTTAAGGAGTTGACTACGATGAGGCTTTCTCACTCATAGCGATGCTAAAGTCTGTTAGGATTATGTTAACAGTTGCTGCATTTTTTTATTAAGGAATCTCACATATGGATGTCAAAACAACTTTTTTCTTTAATGGTTTCCGTGAGAAAAGGTTGTATGTGATACAACTGAAAAATTTTGTTAATTCTAAGGATGTTAAAAGGTATGCAAACTTCAGCGATCTTTTTATGGACTGTTGCAAGCATCTCAGAGTTGGAATATACTTCCTCCGTTCCTAAATATAAGTCTTGGAATATACTCCCTCCGTTCCTAAATATAAGTCTTTCTAGAGGTTTCACTGATGGACTATTTACGAATGTATATAGACATACTATAGAGTGTAGATTTACTCATTTTGTTCTGTATATAGACCCCTAATATATTTCTGTATATAGACCCCTAATATATTCTCTTAAAAGACTTATATTTAGGAACGGAGGTAGTATGTTTTTGATGAGGTAAAAGTTCGCCAGCTATTGGGAAAGAAAGCGGGTTTTGCGAAGACGCTTCTGCCGTCGATGCGTCTGTGGCTCACCCTCCCCGCCGCTCGACCCGGCACGAGGCACAGCTCGGCTCACAGTCACAGGGGATGAGGAGATGAGCGAGAGCTGCTAGCGCTAGGAGGAGCGACACCACCCCATGGCTCCTCCTCAGTGCGCCATCTCGCCGCCGCCCGCCCCCACCAATGCCGCCAACCCCGCCGCCGGCGGAGGCAAGGGCAGGACGCAGCTGGCGGTGGCGCAGGTGAAGAAGCTCTGCAAGCAGGGGCGGCTCGAGCATGCGCGGCGGCTGCTTCTGGACGCGCTGCCGCGCCCGCCCCCGACGCTGCTCTGCAACGTGCTCCTCATCGCCTACGTCGCCGGCGCGCTCCCGGACCACGCGCTCCGCCTCTACGCGCTCCTCAACCACGCCGCGCGCCCCGCGCCCCGCTCCGACCACTACACCTACTCGTGCGCGCTCACCGCCTGCGCCCGCTCCCGCCGCCTGCGCCTCGGGAGGTCCGTCCACGCGCACCTCCTCCGCCGCGCCCGCTCGCTCCCGGACACCGCCGTCCTCCGCAACTCGCTGCTCAACCTCTACGCCTCCTGCGCGAGGCACCGCCGCGGCGGCGTCGACGTCGTCCGCAGGCTGTTCGACGCAATGCCGAAGAAGAACGTCGTTTCCTGGAACACCCTGTTTGGCTGGTACGTCAAGACCGGGCGCCCCGATGAAGCCCTGGAGATGTTCGCGCGCATGCTGGAGGACGGCGTCAGGCCCACGCCGGTCAGCTTCGTGAACGTCTTCCCGGCGGCGGGGAGCGGCGATCCCAGCTGGCCTTTCTTGCTCTATGGTTTGCTGATAAAGCATGGGGTGGAGTATGTCAATGATCTCTTTGTTGTCAGCTCCGCAATCGGCATGTTCTCTGAGATCAGCGATGTGCAGTCAGCTCGGATGGTGTTTGACCGTGCTGGCAAGAAGAACATTGAGGTTTGGAACACGATGATCACTGGGTACGTGCAGAATGGGCAGTTTTCTCAAGCCATGGATCTCTTTATCCAGATACTGGGGTCAAAAGAGGTTCCGTCGGATGTT
This sequence comes from Hordeum vulgare subsp. vulgare, assembly GCF_904849725.1. Taxonomy (NCBI): domain Eukaryota; kingdom Viridiplantae; phylum Streptophyta; class Magnoliopsida; order Poales; family Poaceae; genus Hordeum; species Hordeum vulgare. The sequence goes on along the minus strand of NC_058519.1, from coordinate 606,739,786 downwards.
GTGACTTTCTTGTCGGCCGTCACAGCGGCCTCGCAATCACAAGATGTCAGGCTGGGTCAGCAACTGCATGGCTACTTGATGAAAGGAATGCACAGCACACTGCCTGTGATACTAGGTAATGCGCTTGTCGTGATGTACTCGAGATGCGGCAACGTCCAAACTGCATTTGAACTGTTTGATCGGTTGCCAGAGAAGGACATTGTTTCCTGGAACACAATGATCACTGCTTTTGTTCAAAATGATTTTGACTTGGAGGGCCTGTTGCTCGTTTATCAGATGCAGAAATCAGGTTTCATTCCTGATACGGTGACCTTGACTGCAGTGCTGTCTGCAGCATCAAATACAGGAGACCTTCAGATTGGTAAGCAGTCGCATGGGTATCTCATAAGGCATGGCATTGAGGGCGAAGGCTTGGAGAGCTATCTAATAGACATGTACTCCAAGTCCGGCCGCATAGACATGGCTCAGAGAGTGTTTGATGGCTATGGCAATGACAGAGATGAAGTCACTTGGAATGCCATGATAGCAGGGTACACACAGAGTGGCCAGCCTGAACAGGCGGTCTTACAATTCCGAGCGATGATCGAGGCAGGTGTAGAACCTACTTCAGTGACACTTGCTTCAGTGCTTCCCGCGTGTGACCCTGTTGGAGGGGGTGTATGTGCAGGGAAGCAGATACATAGTTTTGCGCTGCGCCATTCTTTGGATACTAATGTCTTTGTAGGTACAGCTCTTGTCGATATGTACTCCAAGTGTGGGGAGATCTCTGCTGCAGAGAATGTCTTTGGTGGCATGACTGAGAAGAGCACTGTCACCTACACCACAATGATCTCTGGTCTTGGCCAGCACGGTTTCGGCGAGAGAGCACTATCCCTCTTCTACTCGATGCGAGACAAGGGGTTAAAGCCTGACGCTGTGACCTTCTTGGCGGCCATTTCAGCATGTAATTACTCTGGACTCGTCGACGAAGGTCTGTCTTTGTACAGGTCAATGGAAACATTCGGGCTTGCAGCTACCCCTCAGCACCACTGCTGTATTGTGGACTTGTTGGCTAAGGCCGGGAGGGTGGACGAAGCATACGACTTTGTAGAAAGCCTGGGTGAGGACGGGAACTTCATCGCCATCTGGGGATCACTTCTGGCATCCTGCAAAGCGCAGGGCAAGATGGAGTTGGCAGCATGGGCGACTGAGAAGGTGCTCAACATTGAGAAGCAGTATGGTCATGCAGGCTACAATGTTTTGCTGTCGCAGCTATTTGCTGCTGAAGGTAACTGGAGTAGCGCAGATAGTCTGAGAAAGGAGATGAGATTGAGGGGGCTGAGGAAAGAAGCAGGTTCTACTTGGATCAAAGTCCAGAGTGCAGCTTTGCAGGATAGGTCTACGGAGAGGAACCGAAAGCAAGATTTCCCCGAAAATGAGCATGTGTTCTCAATGCTGGATGGGGATGCTTACAGTACAGACACAATCATTTAACAGTTTAAGTACTTGTGACACGGATAGATTGCAGATTTGTTGATATCTGGAGATTAGCAAGTGGTGATTAGCTCATACTGTCACGGATCAGAGCTCTTGTTACCTTCGCTTATGTCATGATTTGCCTTCTCCCAGAATACAGCTCCTTTGGAGTCTTTCACTGGATGAAACATGAAAAGATCCCCCAGCCTGCAGGGGGCCCCGCGATGGTCAAAAGGTGAATAAGTGCATCGATGCAACATCTATGCTTCCATTGCAAATGAAACAAGTTGCTATCACTATACGCATCCATCAGAACAAAACGAAATGTTGAGACTGAGACCATGATCCGCTGGATGAAGAACCAGCTGCAGCGTAGACAGCATTAATTCTGAGACCTGAAATGTGAGTACGCCACTGTGAATGAAGTGTACATCAAATTTTGTTCATACTTGTTGCTACTGAGAGACGCTGTAAACATTCATGTAAAATGTCAATTAAAGAAAACTATCAAATGGTTATACTTATACAGCCAATTTAATGATGTAGATGTTTCTTCAGAATTCTAGATATGAATGTAATATCTTAAAATAAGATCACATGATTACCCAGCTTGCACTCCTTTTTTTTTTTTTTGGACTCTGTACTAAAATATTTGGAATCACTCGGATCAAGGTAAAAAATTACTACACGCCTCAAACGTACAGCCTGAAGCATCCCCATGATATAGCTGCAGAGAACAGTAGCTCTAATCCGTCAACAAAACCAGCAAAAAAACAGAAACCCCAGGGATACACCAAAGCACTCAAATTCAAATGAAACATTGAGCAAAGAACCCAGCAGTGAAAGAATCATACTCCCTCCGTTCCATAATTCTTGTAATTTGAACTAAAACCATGGTAAGAATTATGGAACAGAGGGAGTAGCATTTAGTTCCAGAATAACATTGACATGATATCATTGAATTCCACAACAATATCAACAATATGAGAATAAATGGCGATCACTGTAGTTGTACAAATACAACAAAAATATCTCAACTGGATAAATCGGGCCTCCAGGTGGCAAATTACATGCCTCATTTCAGAATTCCAGTCTCAGACTTAGTTCGCTACAAGATATCTATGAAACGTCACCCACAAGATATCTATTGATTTGCTGGGATGGTGACACTATCTATTGATTTGCTCAAATATGCTCCAGCTGACTTTCCTTAGTTGGAGTGGTTGTCCTATGAAACGTCACCCACAAGATCACCAGCCTGTGATTGCTGATAATGAATTCACCAGTGGTGTAGCACGTAATGTTCAAGATTTTATCCTTAATCCTATGTTGATATCTTACTTGCTCTGTGAATCACAAAATTGCCCATGTTCACATTCGCAAAGACCCATCCTCACCTGAAATTTTAATTCAGAAAGGGGATGAGTAAACCAGCCATAACAAATACCTTATGCCGTGGTATATAGTGATGCCAATTGACAGCAGACCTTTCGTAAAGTGAAGGAAACCCGCCGTGAATTTCTCTTAATGACTTGACCAGCCACATCATCAATCTACAAGGATCACATAACAACTATTATACAATGTTGCGTCATTTGGTATTAAATACAACAGAAGAATTCTCAAAAATGTATGCTTAAAGTTGATATTTATCCAACATATACAGGCTTCCTGCGAACAAAAGTAAGTACTAATTAATCTATGCAACTTGCAGTTCAATTAATGTGTGTGAAATAATGTGACGAGTTAACTTTTTGGCACTTACATAACTTACTAGCTAACATTTGTAATATTGTATGCCAACGATATTATTTAGAGGTAGAAAATATTAACTTCAACATCAAATACCTTATGGTGTGGTATATAGTGATGCCAAGCATATCGGCCTTCCCCAGACATGAGTAACATTGACCGAGGAGGTAGAAAGACAGCTTTCCTTATGCACTGTGGATCTTGGATACTGCCTTCATCAGCTCCACTGACCACACTTGGAGCACGCCAACTGCCTTTGCGGTATTGTCTGAACTCCATAATGCAAGGTCCAGCCAAGGAAAGACTGAAAATCATTTCTTCAAATGCTGAGTGTGTGTCTATGTGTGGAGACAAACCTACACCACAAGGATATTCGTTTACCTGAAACACAATCAGGTTAATTCTACCATCGGTTGTCAAGAGCTAATACTGTTAGCGATAGATAAACAAGAAAAGTGATCCGTAATTAGGCCGTACCAAACCAACAAACAGAAAATTTAAGCTACAGTTGCCACGTTCAATGGAAACCAAAACAGTGGTAGAAACGTGGAAACTTACCGTCAATTGATCCACCAGTTTGCCAGTACGATTCTTCACACCAGGGAATGTCACAATTTTATCAAGGATTTTTGAAACAAAAGATGGCAATTCACCCAAGAACTGCTTCGAATCAACATTCCTGGTCTGTAGAGTCAACAGAACCTCGTTACAGTGTAACTTTGAGCAGCCTTCGCATCAAGATTTTATGATGCTCTTAAAGGTAAGGAGTGGCAAAGGAGATATGAACTGTGGAAAGTTGTTCATGGTACATAAATCATCCCTCTCTACAGAAAGAAGTTAAGTTGACTGCATATCGTCTCACGGTAAAACTTCATAAAGCATTCTTCTTTTCTCCAATATTCGTTTTGTAACAGACTTTTCTTTGGCTCTATGTTCTGTACACTGGAATAAAAGTATTCAAAATAGCACTAACAGTGTGAAGGGCCATGGCAGGTTAGCATTGATGCTGCAGAGTTGACAAAATCAGGCAAAATGCAGTTGACACTTAACGAGTGTGCGCTTTTCTCATTTCCTACTGAAGGAGGAGCTATATCCTCTGGAAAGAATATGAACTTATATTGTACTGTACTACTATAAAAAGAAGTAACTGACAGTATATGAACTTATTATGCCAAACAAGGCAACCAATCTGACCAACTGATCGCAGAAGGAGATACGAAGGCACAGAGAGAAGAACAATCCGGATGCTCATATACTTACAAGATGGAACTTACTTCATACAGAAACTCGTAGCCGTAATGCTGAACTCGCCTTTTCGCCAACCTTTTCCACGGCCTGCTGTCCACAGCTGCAAGAAGCTCCTGCAGAAGGACCAAAATCACGCACGCTACATCAACCCAAATTTACTGCTCGAGCAAGTAAGCAAGCTGCCGATGCAAGACAGCCCGGTTGAGACCAGTTCACCGACCTGCTCCTCGGCGGGAGTGACGAACTCCTCCACCAAGTGAATGCCCGGGATGCCGAGCTCCGAGGACGAGAGGGCCACCGGGGGAGCGTAGACGGCCGCCGGGGCCTTGGGCGGGGCGGGCACCGAGTAGCGTATGTGCAGCACGCGCCCGGAGAGGCGGCCGCAGGGGCGGCCGTGGAGCGCGGCCATCGCGGCCCCCGCGGCGCCGGGCTCGCGGAACCGGACGATGACGCGCGCGCCGCTGTCGTCGGCGGCGCTGACCGCCTCGACCTCCCCGAAGGCGCCGAAGGCCGCGGCGACGTCGTCGTGGGCCAGCCCCACCGCCGGCCCGCAGTTGGCCACGTACAGGACGGCGCTGGGGGCGGGAACCGCGGCGGTGTCCTCGGCCATGGGCGGCGGGCGCGTGTACCCAGACTTGGCCATCTGCTGTGTCGCGTCGGGGTGGGGGTGGAGGGAGGAGGGGAAGGAGCACGCGAGCAGCGGTGGCGGCGCGGCGGGCGGTCGTGTCGCGGCTTCTCCTTTTCCCGGCGCGACGGCCCAGTTTCTGCCGTTTTGCTCGGCGTGTTACAAAAACTGGGATTCCATACAGAACCTCGCAAAGGTAATCACGACAGCTGGCTCCATCTCGTAGAGAACAGAGAGAGTTCCCAAATTCCAAACACAACCACAGAGCTTCGACTAAAGGCTTGTTTGGGACCGCTCTGCTCCAGACCAGGTGCTTCACAGATCCTGTAATTCCACGGAGCTGGTGCATAGCCGAACAGGCCCTAATAAGGAGAATTTCAGCTCTATTCGGAGCCCATGAATTTCACTGGGAACTTTTCAGTTTCTTCAGGAAAAACTCAAAAGGTTTCCGGACAGCAAGCGTATGTGAGCACCAAGGCAACGGCATTGCAACAGTCAGAGCAGAGAACAGCTAAAAAAAAACAATGTAAAATCTGGGATAATCTTTTAACTCTCAGCAGCGTTGAGTCTGGATTCCGGGGCTCGGAAAGCTTCATTAAGTGAACACAACCAGATAATGATGTAACCATCGATTCTATTATATATCATAGAGTTCGAGAGTGTCTTGACAATCGAGGACCCAATGGAGCAACGCAAATGCAGCAACATTGCAGGAAAGAAAAGGAAAATCAATAGCCAGAACCATCGCAACTCCGGTTTCGCCAGTACAAATAATTTATCCCGGCAATGAATGGCATTCCTCCGAGTCCACACTAAAATATGCTCCCATAATCTTTTCTGGGAAGGGACGAGGGTAGCCCGCCCGTCGTAAATGGATGCACGCCTGTTCCTCCTGCGCAAATTAGGACAACTTAGTTGAGAACACCAAAAGAAAGGTGCTTCTCCTATCCGCTAAAAGGGTTATGAAATTACCCCAGGGCACTCCCTCCCCCATGCCATAGGGAGGCCATGCAGGCTGCCCACTTTGGTGACTCCCCATCGGTGGCCGCATGTGACTGTTGGTTGGCTGGTTGTATCTTGGTTGAAGAAATTGATGTCCATGGCGACCCCGGTGGCTCTGCTGAGGATAGTTTGGAGGGTTGAAACCACCATAGGTGATTGGAACAGTAGGATGAGTGCCCCTACCATGGGAGGATGAGTGAAGTTGTTGATCCACTCTGTAGCTAAGAAGCATAGCAGAAGTAATTAGTTGGCATAACTTGGAAAGGAGCAGATCATATAATATGCATTGTTGTGTCTTCGTTCTTTAACTGAAAGACCGATCTTGTGAAGCAAAACAACTAAGAGGGGCATCTCAAGATATTCTGTCAGGTGGGTTCTTGTTTCGACAAAAACTCATTAACAAATTTAGAACACGATACCTTTGGCTTGTTGGTAAAGGGTTTGAGCTTGCAAAGTTGTGGCTTTGGGCACGGGTTGATCTGGCAGATCCGCCTGCCTGACCAGTTGCATCTCTAAGATGAAGACCGCTGCTTAAATCAGCTGACAATGAATTGTCTTCTTGCAATAGTGACTCGTCACTGCAAAATAGAACAGTGTAACCATTTATATTCAGACTACCTTTGCAGGAAGCAATTTGAGCACACAATTCCTTACCTATAATTAGGATCCCAATCAGAAGGATCAAGTGTTGATGGAGCTGATGTATCTGGTAATATATCAAATGAGGGCAAAGGTGGAGCATTATGTGAATTATATGCTTGGGAAGGCCCATGACTAGAAGAAGCCTCCACGGAAAAACCACTCCTGGAAGCTATTTGCGGTCTCCAACTAGAATGACCAGAACTAGGTAACGAGTGCTGAGAGTAGCCAGCATGTCCACGAATATAGGCATCCGAATGACTAAAACTGACACCATCTCCATGACGTCCTTGTCCATGCTGAGATGCATATTCATGTGGTGGCATCGGCATGTTCTTCCTCTTGCTGTATTGGCCTACTGATGCAGTTTTCCCCAATGGGGAGCCATGAATGCCTCCACTCGCAGGAGAACCAGAACCATGCTTCCCAGTAGAATTAGCCGGGATATGCATCTGGTAGTTTGGTGGGGTAAATTGTGATGGACTGGCACCAAGAGACATAGGCCCCATACTTCCAGGGCTCAATCGAATGCCTCTATCGTAAGAGAGACGAGGTCTCAGCCTAATATCTGGACTAGAGCTAACATGTGAAAATCCAGAAGGACCTAATGGTGAGTAATACATGTTGGCATTATTCACATCACCATAGCTTCCATAGCTGCTCGCAAGACCAGCATTGCCAACATAGCTACCATGGCTACCAAGGCTTCCATAACTACTCCCATAAGAAAAAGGCACTTTTGGAGGATAGGGATTATTAGGAGGTAGACATCTGTTTGCACTTCCAACCTAGAAAAAATTAGAACACAGGACATTTCAGTTTTAATGGACAAGAAAGATACTATAGGATTGTAATTCTGCAAATTCAACTCAGGAGCAACATAAGAGTAGTTATCACCTGAGGGGAAAGACCTGCAACTAACCAGTGACCTCCTCCTGGATTGTGATCAACTGCTGCAGCATGAGCAACAGGCTACAACACAAATCAAAAACAGGATAGGTTTGAGAAAGAAAGAAAGATTGAATGAATGTGTTTACAAACTAAAACCAAAACCGTGTTTTAGTTAGGCTAGAAAGCTGCTCCCTCTGTAAAGGATGGCATAATATAAGAGCATTTAGATCACTACTTTAGTGATCTAAACGCTCTTCATATTGGATGTAATAATGTCTTATATTATGGGACGGAGGGAGTATCTACTATGATCAATGATGCAACCTGCAGAACAACACTCGTGTACACAAAGGAGCATTTTACCTACTGATAGGTTTGTAGATTAGTGTATGTCTGTATGAGAGAGACATGAAATCATGCTAACTATCTGCGGACTATTGGCCATTATCCTCAACGAGGCAATATGCCAATAAGTTTGTTTGTCACAACCTAATCTTATTTTTATGCAACAACTGTATATACTTGTTATTCCTACGAAGATAGATAATTTTAAACCCCAAAGCAGAACCATATCATCTAGCATTATTTCAGTTTCCTTCTTTGATAAATACAAAGTTAAGACACTCGAAGTAAAACCATACTCACAATTCTTGGAGTCTCAGAGACAGGCTCATATGGACCAGTAAAAGGTTCGCCTGTGATGAATGGATGGCCTGATGCCTGAAATAGGATTGTAGAAATCATGTCCTTGCACATGGATCTGAATTATGTTACATTACCAACTTGTACGTAAGAATAAATTGTGTGTTCATGAGTAAAAACTACTAAAAAAAAGTACTGTTATAGAAAAAAATGACAATTCATCAACTTAACCTGACATAATAGACTCTAATGAGATCGAAAATATTGTGAAGTCTCAACCTTTATAATAAAGGCCAAGGAAATAGAATTGCACAACTAGCATGAGAATACCTGAAATGGCGACCATCGCTTATTTGGATCAAATTCAAGAAGTCCCCTCAAGAAATCAACTAATAGCACGCGGTCTGTTTTTTCTGTCTCTGAATCAAAATGCAACACCTGAGAACATAATATCAAACTTGCTAGTTGTACTCTAAAAGCTCTATTGTGCAGATTCAAGATAATTGTACTCTAATACCAAGCCCAAATTGAAGCAAATATCCCTACAATGTCTGTACTCCATAGTCCATACAGACAACCACAAGTTGCAGTTTATCATTGTGTTACTGATTGAAAGCAGCACAGCATGGAACATAATATCAAACTTGCTAGTTGTACTCTAAAAGCTTTATTGTGCAGATTCAAGATAATTGTACTCTAATACCAAGCCCAAATTGAAGCAAATATCCCTACAATGTCTGTACTCCGTAGTCCATACAGACAACCACAAGTTGCAGTTTATCATTGTGTTACTGATTGAAAGCAGCACAGCATGGCCTAACTATAACAAGATAACGTTATAAGGGACAAAATGCATTGCTTTCAAAGACAAAATTACAACTCAAGAGGACACCAGCATTTATGGTAAATTCAAAAAAAAAAAAAACTGACAGTGAGCAAATTTAAAGAGCTCCCTCTAGTTCCCTAAAACATGTCATTTCAGATACTAGCAGTCTAAAAAAAACACTTTTACTACCAAGTTTTGTTGTAATATTCAAAAAGCCTGACGAAACTACTTCCTCCGTAAACTAATATAAGAGCATTTAGAATACTATTTTAGTAATCTAAACACTCTTATATTAGTTTACAGAGGGAGTACAATATTACTAGAGAACATTTGATAAATATTCCCTCCGTTTCTAAATATAAGTCTTTTAAGAGGTTTCACTAAAAGGACTACATACGGATGTATATAGACATAATTTAGAGTATAGATTCATTCATTTTGCTCCGTATGTAGCCCTCTAGTGAAATCTCTAAAAAGACTTATATTTAGGAACGGAGGGAGTATAAGTTACACATGTGATTTTCAAAAATCCGACCCAGATATTTATAAAGATAAAGGTAGTCAGACTCTCAAAAGTTTGACTGCAGCTATGTCAAAACTGACATGTTTTTGCAAACAGGAGGAAGTATCAACAAGAACATATGGTACTGATCTGAAGTCTATTCTAAGCAACAGCTAAGAAGTCAAAGTCTTATTCACAGAACTAAAGATACGATAAAAAGACAAACCTGGCAATTTTGTATTGTCCCAAGGATAGGTATATATAAGTTGGTCCAACCTTTGCTGTGGAAAGTACCATTTCCCTAATTTCGGCCTTTTGGTCTCCCTCTGGTATAGTAAGGCAGACCATTAAGACGGTCTATAATATGACAGAAATTAATGTTGTGAAATCACAAGAAACTTACTGCCTCAACCTCTTCTTCACTTAACATTTTGTATGCAGCACCAGAGCCATCATGTGCCCCGATACCCAGATAACTTCCAACATGTTTGAAAAATTTAGTGGTATTCTTAGCTTCCCTTAGCAAGTCATCTGGTGGTTGTCCCCTATAAATGATTTATTCAAAGGAGCCAAAAAAAAAACAAGCATTATAACATTGTAAAGCTCGCCTGTGTAAATTTCTTAACTGACCGAAAGAACTAATAAGGGTAAGATTAAAAGCATTAAACTCAGCTGAGGCATCTGCTTTAGCATGCTGACATGTACTTAATAGTAATGTAAATACAGAAATAGGAGAGAAAATTATAGGTACAGGACCTACCCGAGAATCTTTAGCATACGCTTAAGCACATCATATTCTGATGCCCCAGGAAATAAGGGTAGTCCTATAAACAGTTCGGCAACTATGCAACCGAATGACCACATATCAATTGCAGTAGTATATCTGTCACTATTAAGGCCCACGTAATTTGAAAAGGCGAAAAGAACTTCATCGAAGAAATCATTACTCTTTTTGATAAATATAAAAGAGCATTCCAGAAAATGTTGAGCAAGATGCTTGTGGTGAATGATATGTAACAACTTGCCCTAGATATAGGATACGGATAGCCAAGGAGAACTTCTGGAGACCTGTAATAGCGGCTCTAGCAAAAAGGAAGGGTCGAAGTCTTACTTTCAAATAACAAACATTACTTGAATAAAAAAAGTTTAATTATTATGTTAGAGAAGCTTGAAGAAACCTGAATGTATGAGTACACAGTTTTACCCTCCAGGCATGCTGATCCAAAATCGATAACTTTCACTGCTGCAGCTGTTTTTGCACTTTAAATTTCATTGTACAACCTCAAGCAACAGTTAGCCAGGAAAAATACCATCCAAAACATAATAGTGCAAAATTCAATACTGATAGGGGCTACTCACGTCGGGGCTAAGAGGATATTTTCTGGTTTCAGATCACAGTGAATGATGCCACCATCTCTCATCACTATCATGGCATCCAATATCTGAAAAATGTAAAATAAGATCAAGTAACAGCCTAACAGGTACTAAGTTACTAGTTAACAGGAAATGCAGACTAAGACCATACCTGTTTTGAGAAGGCCTGTACAAATTGCACTTTCAATCCTCTTAAATGATTCCTTTTTAAAAGCTCATACCTATAATCTCAAAGTTCATAATGCAGTCTGAACAAAACTAAAAAGGAATGAACCTACTACCGAAAAAGTTCTACAGAAGTAAACTTACAGATTTTGACCAAGCATTTCAAAGGCAATACACAGGTGATTTTGGAAGGATAGATAATCTAGCATTCGGACAATGTTGTGCTTATCATCAGGATCAAAATTCTGATTTAGCTGCAAGCATATCCACAACTAAAATGGTGAGCTATCGGCCTATCACATATAATAATGAAACAAGTTTCTAATGGACTATCATACCATTCTCAACAGTGAAACCTCCATGATGGCCTGCTGATAAAACGCAGGCTGGTTTTTTATAACCTTCACAGCAACATACTTGTTGGTTTCTGTGTCCCAGCATTTCACAACTTGGCCAAACGTGCCTTGGCCAAGCATTTCCTTGACAACAAACCTGAGTACCAAAGTGAGAAATAGGTACAGTTCAACGATATGCTAGTCATTCTCAGCTGCAGCTTTCCAGACTCTCGGAACAGGAAATGCTGAGACAGACAACGCCGATTTTTTGACAGAACTTCTGGACGTAACATGAAAATTGGAAACGCCAGTTCATCTAACTTAAATGCATATGTATAAATATAATCTTCAATTACTTCTGAACAAACATGCCCTAGCGAAATTCAAGATGAACATACTTGTTTATTGATCACTGGTCAGGATGCATAAAGCCTATTTCATATAATTGATTCTGGAAGAGTAATACCATCCGCTATAATAGTCTACTAATTTATACAGTAACAGTGCATGATGCACTAAAAAGATGGACAGGAAGATGAAACAAAGCTAATGGGCACATCGAACACCAAGTCTGGGGAAAATTTACCTCCGATTTGATGTCTTGTTGACCAACTCCAGGTTGACATACAATATGAGGTCCCAATTTGCATTATCAACTCCATCATTGTGGGCTGGGGTTGAAGGATGGGTGAGAAAGCGCTTCGGGTTTAGTGTCTCCGAGTACTTAAACTCGGGGTGGCATCTTTCAAAAGTGTGAACGATGTCCGCCGTCAGCCTTGCAACACACTACACGATAAGAAGTGTCAGCTGGCAGCTGAACAACAAAAGCATATGGAACAAGAGTTGTAACGAATAAGTGAGACAGCATTTCCATGTCTCCATTTGGTAATACCGAATTGCTTATAGCGCATACAAACAAACTAGTGAGAATGTTTGCCCATAAATGTTGCTTAAAAGTGCAAATTTGGTGAAGTTTACGTACAGCATTGCTTAGCTGAACAGCGAGCACTAGCAGGACTTAGGTGGAATGCTGAAGTGGCTACAGATGAGTATTGTGTCTTATAACATTCTTACTAGCTAAAAATAGGTTGGTATGTACATTTTTCTCCCCGTCTGTGACCTCCCTTCAGTTGTACTTAATGAGTGCAATACATGACCCTGCAAACTTGGCAAACAACAACACCATCTTGTATGAAACTCTAGCACTCTAAACCTGCTGCTAGTTCATACGGACGGAAGTAAGAGCAGTTGACCAAACGTGCTGGTAAATAAATAGCAAAGGAGCAACAGTTGTAACGGACTAGCGGTCCGATGAGCAGTCAAAAGCTACATGAGCACGGCAAGCTGAATTCAGCAGCATCAAAGAGCTAACGCCTATGGTGGGAGCAATTCGACGATCTGAAAGGAACAGGGGAAATAGGAGGAGAGAATGAGGCGTACCGGTTTCCTCTTGACGCCATGAAGCTTGCTTACGCGGGCGGCAACACCGCCGCCCGACCCCGACGGGGACGGGTCAGCGGCCCCCGCGCGCGCGGCGAAGGGCCGGAACACCGTGCCCTCGCTGGGCGCCCACGGCAGCCCCTGCCTGCCGCCCCCCTCCATACGCGCGCGCGCGCTGACCGGCTGGCTACTCCGAGGCCGCGCGGGGAGATCTCGCGCCCGACGTCCACCACCACGCGCCCCCGACGACTCCGTACCCTGCCCGAGTGGCGGCGATCACAGCATCCGCGGGAGCAGCCGAGCAGCCGCCGGAGGAGTCCAGCTCCATCCTAGGCGGCGGCCGCCATGCCCCCCGATCCTCCGGCGCGACGTTATCGGGGGTAATTCCGTGCTCCGGGCCCTGCGCGGCGGCGGAATTGGGAGGGACGGGGGCGGGCCGCGGATTGGGCCCGGCTGGGTAGGGTTTTGATGGGACGAAACGGGAATCGCGGGATAGAGAGCAGTGGGAGGGAGGTGGGGGTGGACTGGCTCCTCCGGATTTGGGTTGGAGCTCCCCCGATTCGGCGCCCCGGATGGAGGGGGGAGGAGGGGGGTGGCGCGACCTAGGTAGGAGGAGGCGAGCTGGCGTCGAGGATGGAGGGATGATTCCCTTGGGAAATTTCTTCCCCGCTCCGCCCGTGTTCCTCCGCCTCGCCTCGCCTCGGCCTCGGCTATTTTCCTTGGCTTTTCCCTTTTCTCTTTCTTTTTTCGTTTTCGTTGCGTTCGCCCCTGTTTTCCTTTCCGTGTGGAGAAAGGGTACTGCGGCGGGCGGGCGATGCTGATTAGGTGTTTGATTATCGTATAATACTCCTACTACTGGTTAATGGGGAGATAAGCACCAGCCTTCCCGTTCCTCGCCATGTCTCCTCTCTCGCTTGCTTATTCTATTCCGGCCGGCTGACTGCGCTGGCCGTTGTTTCTAGCGGTAACTTGGACCTCATCGTGGGTGTGTCTGCGGGTGGGCCACAAGTGCCAGTGCTCGGCTCGGGCCTCACGGGAGCGCGTGCGATGTATCCAACGGCGGGCGGGCGGGCGCGTGGTTGACAACGAAGGGGTGGATGCTGGCCCCACGCGTCGCGACGTAGGGGGCGCGTGGAGCCCGCGTGTCGGTGGCGTGCAAGGTAGGCCTGCCTGTCCCGTCGTGGATTCTTGGTGATAAAAACTGTCTAGGTGACATCGTGCGTGCATTGTCCCGTGAACCCGGTCCAGGTGGGTGGTGGCATGCACATGCACCGTTTGTCCTTTTCCTCCCCCGTTGATTGTTTTTTCCTTTTGGTACAGACGAGGTACGGTACGGGTAGGAGTGCCGCCGCCGTACACTAGACGGAGGCCAAACTTGAATCGGTCACACTATATCATGCCAATTATACGTGGAAGTACAAGTGTGAAGTATGCACATTACTCCATCGATATAGGGTGCAAGAAAAGTTCAAGACTCATGAGCCGCTCGATATCGACTTGTATTTTGGCTTGACTCTAGATCAACTCTAACAAAATAAATCATTGATGACGCGTGTTGGTTATTGCGTCCGTTGGTTCGCAGATGGAATGATAAGAATATTCAAAGCATACAGGGGACACATGAAATAAAAGGATAAATATGTACATACCTTTCAGTTTTTTTATGTTTGTTATAGTAGTGAAAGGATTCTTTTGAACTTCATATTGACAGACTGTCAAATTGTTTTGCTACAAGCGATTTGGAACTTGTCTTATAAAAACTTTTTTATCCTAATATCTATCTGACAAATTATGTTGATAATGAGGGAAATTCCTTATTAATCCTATGCGTTGAGTAGGTAAAAACATAGTGGAACAATTAGCATATAGAGTGAGATAAATGCTATACTCTCCCCGTTTAAAAATACTTGTCATAAAAATGAATGTATCTATAGTTATAGATACATTCATTTTTATTTATTCATACGATAAATAATTTCAAACAGAGAGAGTATTATTTTTAGAACGATCTCATTGATGGGAACACAAGGCATCATATAGTAGAGCTAAGAACTTAACCAAGATCTCAATACTGAAAACACTAAATTAGTTATATATTACAAAGTATTAAAGTGGCTAAGCTAGCCCACCTGATATGAATCCTTAGTGTAATTTGAGGTGTCACGGGGTATTGACGCATGTAATTGGTTTTCACCAAGATAGTTCTCGTTTTTTGCCGGTTTTATTGTTCTTTGCCGGTAGCAAACCTGGCCATATGGACCATGCTTGCAAGGTCGGTACAAGCATAAAATTTTGTCCTGACATGTACGAAAGCAACTATTTAACGAACGTTCCTTCGGAAGCCTTCTAACGAGCACTCCTATATATCGTCATTTGACGCGTTCTTCGTCGTCGTCAGGCGTCGCGCTTTAAGCGTTTTCTTTGAATTTTTTAAAAAAAATCGCACGTGTTTTTGGCTTTTAAAATTGATTTTTCTATTTTGTGTGTTTTGGTATTTCATCGGTCTTTCTTAGCTTTTTGAGAAAAAATAATTCATTTTTTTTAGAAAAAGGTGTTTTTTAAAAAAAAATCGCGAGAGGCACGACCATGCTTCTCGAAAACGAAAAAAATGTGTTTTCTATTCTTTTTATGTGGGGGATTTTGCCTTCATGAGCCGTGTCTCTTAGAAAGAATTTTTTTTTACAAGAGGTACGGTTTTTGCCTTCATGAGCTCTTGAAAAGGGAAAAACGCGTTTTCTGTTGTTGTTTTTTTATCGCGAGAGGCACGGTTTTTTGTCCGAATTTTTTCTGAAAAAAAGGTTAATAAAAACCTATTAATATGGGATCTAGTTTTGAAGATCTCGACGCGAGAAACTCAACGATAAAAAAGGTTCAGAATTTAGACGCACGGTCTTATAGGAGATAAAACGTTTTGAATACAGATCTACGAAAAAAAAGTTCCAGGTTACGACAAATGACACGCATGTAGTACACCATTTGTCACAACCTGAAAAGATAAAATAATCTTTAAAAATGTATTTCTTAATTAATGATTTCGGGCATGCACGCAAATAAAAGGATTTGACCGGGCATTATGTTCAATCCTCGAAGCCAAGCCTGAAGGCCATCCTGACACGACCCTTTTATTCATGGTCTGACACAATACCCAACACGGTCCATCTGGCCTTCTTAGACAACCGTATGATGAGGGTTTGTAAAGCCCTCATTTTTGTACACGATTTTTCCCTCACGTTAGGGTTTCTTCCTCTCGTCGCCTCAGGCGACGTTGAGACTATCGGTTTCCCCTCCCCGTAACTATAGCGCTGGTGGTATCCGTTGTTGAAGCCTGGGTAATCGTGGTTGAGCGGGAGGAGGTTGCTTGTCGACGAGAGCCAAAACGATCTGCTTAGGGTTTTTTCTGTCAGTATGGCGCGACGTGGGGACTTATCGCCATCATCGGCGGGAGGGGGTGGCAATGTTGAGGATCTGATGAAAGAGCTTGCACTACAAGAAGATGATCTCGACGAAGTCGTTTTTGAAGAATCTGACGCACCGGCGGAGGAAGAAATCCGCTGAATGATTTTGGCCCGAGTTCATATGTATAAGGGGTTCAGCTCATGCTGGTTTTTCTGAAACATGAGAACGGCGTGGGATCTTGCGAGGACGGTCAAAATCAAGACTCTGGAGGAGAACCTGTTCATGATGTAGTTTAACTGCTTGGGAGATTGGGAGAAGGTCACGCAAGGGGGACCGTGGCACTTCAGAGGCAATCATGTGATCATTGCTTCGTACGATGGATACACCAAGCCTACTTTGATAGAGCTTTACAAGTTCGAGATCTGGGCACGGATCATTGACCTGCCAATAGCTTACCATGGGAAAGTGAAAGCTCTTGCTTCCAAACTGGGCGAATTTGTGGATTCAGAGCCATCCTCCTTTGATTTCGAAGGGAACTTTTTAGGGTAAGGGTGCGCTTGGATGTGCGCAATCCACTGAAGAGGGCTACCTCCATCATCCGAGGGGGCGAGAAAGAAACTTTTGCGGTTAAATGTGAGCGGCTGTCGGACTGGTGCCAAGTTTGCGGAGTGATGGGTCACGAATTCAAGAAGCATGGCGACGGGGTGCATCATCTGTCAGCTTTGATCTTCAAAAACTTGTGTGCCCCGACCACTGCAGCTTGGGGTGCGAGACGCCGGAACTACAACCAGAGGCAAGGGAAGCAGGACATGGATGTTGATGGTGAGGGATAGGAGGTTAATACTCGGGCTGATGCCGAGGACAAACAGTATCCGGATGATGTGGAGATGGATCCAGGTGAAGATAACATGAAGGGGGCTCGGACCAGGTGGCCGCAAGACCTAAGACGAATGTCAACTCTGGGAAGGGGCTCGTCTTAGCTAGCAAGGGAGGGGTTGTTGTGCCTCCAAGCCCTCCCCCGATGCAAGACCCAAAGCGCCTGCGATCGGGACAGTCGGCTGAGAGGATCAACAGTGGAGGAATCAAGAAGTATCTACAAATTTACAAACAACATAATGCACAATCGATGGCCTCCACGTTGGAGGTGTTGGAATTATGCCCTAGAGGCAATAATAAATATAGTTATTATTATAATTCCTGTATCAAGATAATCGTTTATTATCCATGCTATAATTGTATTGAATGAAGACTCATTTACATGTGTGGATACATAGACAAAACACTGTCCCTAGCAAGCCTCTAGTTGGCTAGCCAGTTGATCAAAGATAGTCAGTGTCTTTTGATTATGAACAAGGTGTTGTTGCTTGATAACTGGATCACGTCATTAGGAGAATCACGTGATGGACTAGACCCAAACTAATAGACGTAGCATGTTGATCGTGTCATTTTGTTGCTACTGTTTTCTGCGTGTCAAGTATTTGTTCCTATGACCATGATATCATATAACTCACTAACACCGGAGGAATACTTTGTGTGTATCAAACGTCGCAACGTAACTGGGTGACTATAAAGGTGCTCTACATGTATCTCCGAAGGTGTTCGTTGAGTTAGTATGGATCAAGACTGGGATTTGTCACTCCGTGTGACGGAGAGGTATCTCGGGGCCCACTCGGTAATACAACATCACACACAAGCCTTGCAAGCAATGTGACTTAGTGTAAGTTGCGGGATCTTGTATTACGGAATGAGTAAAGAGACTTGCCGATAAACGAGATTGAAATAGGTATGCGGATACTGACGATCGAATCTCGGGCAAGTAACATACCGAAGGACAAAGGGAATGACATACGGGATTATATGAATCCTTGGCACCGAGATTCAAACGATAAGATCTTCATAGAATATGTAGGATCCAATATGGGCATCCAGGTCCCGCTATTGGATATTTACCGAGGAGTCTCTCGGGTCATGTCTATATAGTTCTCGAACCCGCAGGGTCTGCACACTTAAGGTTCGACGTTGTTTTATGCGTATTTGAGTTATATGGTTGGTTACCGAATGTTGTTTGGAGTCCCGGATGAGATCACGGACGTCACAAGGGTTTCCGGAATGGTCCGGAAACGAAGATTGATATATAGGATGACCTCATTTGATTACCGGAAGTTTTTCGGAGTTACCGGGAATGACGAATGGGTTCCGGGAGTTCACCGGGGGGGGGGGGGCAACCCACCCCGGGGAAGCCCATAGGCCTTGGGGGTGGCACACCAGCCCTTAGTGGGCTGCTGGGATAGCCCAAGAAGGCCCTATGCGCCATAGGAAGAAAATCAAAGAGAAAAGAAAAAAAGGGAGGTGGTGGGAAAGGAAAGAAGGACTCCTCCCACCAAACCAAGTAGGACTCGGTTTGGTGGGGGGGAGACCTTCCCCCCTTGGCTCGGCCGACCCCCTTGGGGCTCCTTGAGCCCCAAGGCAAGGCCCCCTCTCCCACCTATATATACGGAGGTTTTAGGGCTGATTTGAGACGACTTTTCCATGGCAGCCCGACCACATACATCCATCGTTTTTCCTCTAGATCGCGTTTCTACGGAGCTCGGGCGGAGCCCTGCTGAGACAAGATCATCACCAACCTCCGGAGCGCCGTCACGCTGCCGGAGAACTCTTCTACTTCTCCATCTCTCTTGCTGGATCAAGAAGGCCGAGATCATCGTCGAGTTGTACGTGTGCTGAACGCGGAGGTGCCGTCCGTTCGGCACTAGATCGTGGGACTGATCGCCGGACGGTTCGCGGGGCGGATCGAGGGACGTGAGGACGTTCCACTACATCAACCGCGTTCACTAACGCTTTTGCTGTACGGTCTACAAGGGTACGTAGATCACACATCCCCTCTCGTAGATGGACATCACCATGATAGGTCTTCGTGCGCATAGGAAATTTTTTGTTTCCCATGCGACGTTTACCAACAGGAGGATCTCTCGGCACAATGAATCTCTTATGTTGGAACTGTCGGGGTATTGGCAACGCCCCACAGTCCAAGAGTTGCACGAGATAGCACAAAAAGTTCGCCCCTAGAGTACTCGACACTGTTGAAACCCAAATATCTGGTAGTAGGACTCAAAAGTTGAAGATCACTCTAGGTTTTGATAATGCTTTTGATGTTGATTCCTCCAGTCGGAGTGGAGGATTAGCTTTGTTTTGGAATGATGATTTACAGCTTGAGATTTTGGGTTACTCAAGGTACCATATTGACTATAAAATCTCCGATTTGGGTGGCAATCCTTCGAGACTCACGTGTTTCTATGGTGATGCCCGCACTCACTCTCGTCATCATACTTGGGATACAATGAAAATTTTGTCCACATTGCAAGATCTGCCATGGCTTTGCATGGGTGACTTTAATGAAGTCCTAAAACACGATGAACATGTAGGGATCGGTTCTAGGAGCCAATCTCAAATCCAAGGATTCCACGAAGCAATTGATGTTTATGAACTCTTTGACTTAGGCTTCAAGGGGACGAAATGGACTTTTGAAAAAAGAGTGGCAGGTGGTTCGTATACCCGAGTGCGACTAGATAGAGCTCTTGGCACCCCTGATTGGAATGCTCATTTTCCATCAACGACAGTTGAACATCTCACCATGGCAACTTCAGATCATTCGGCCCATTTGAATCCAACTTGATGAACCACTGATTAGGTTGAAGGGGAAGCCATTTAGGTATGAGGTTATGTGGGACTCCCACACTGAACTCAAGCTGACAGTCTATATTTTGGCGATCTGATGATCACAACCTCTCGACGAACGTCGTGCGAGCAAAGCTGGAGGATCTAGCTAACAATCTTTGAACCTGGGCTAAATCTACCTTTGGTAGTGTCAGAGGTGGGATTCGACATTTGAAGAAGGAGTTGGAACGCTTGCGGAGCGACTCTCCGTAACTAGTTCGGGCCCTTCTCATGCTGAAATAAAAATCAATGATAGATTAATTGATCTATATCTTCGTGAAGAGATGATGTGGCATCAGCGGTCTCGTGTTCAGTGGCTTGCTGAGGGGGACCGCAACACTAGTTTTTTCCACATGAGGGCTTCAATGAGACATCGAAAGAATTTGATCAAAGCATTGCAATGGCCGGACGGGCAATTAACTGAGGAGGTGACTGAGATGCAACAGCTGGCGATCGAGTATTACAAGACCTTGTACACTTCAAAAGGGGTCCAGGGGGAGGAAGATGTTCTGCAACATGTCCCTCTCAAAGTTACTCCGACAATGAATAACGCTCTCGTGGCCCCTTACGATCCAAAGGAGGTCAAAACGGCTTTGTTCCAAATGTTCCCAACGAAGTCCCCACGACCAGATGGGTTCCCAGCTCACTTCTTTTAGACACGTTGGGATATATGTGGTCCGGATGTAACGAAGGTGGTGCAGAGCATTGCTAGAGGAGAAGAGAGCCCTGAGGGGCTTAATGGTACTTTGTTGGTAACGATCCCCAAGGTGCCCAATCCTACATCATTGTCTCAATTTCGTCCCATCAGTCTTTGCAATGTACTCTATAAGATAGCCTCTAAGGCAATTGCCAACCGTCTCAAGATGTTTCTTCCGGAGATTATTTCTGAAGAACAATTGGCATTTGTTTCCGGTAGGCAAATCACTAACAATATTATATCTGCATATTAGTGCTTACACTTTATGAAGAGGAAGCGAGCTAAGAGCAATAGTTATGCTGATCTGAAACTTGATATGATGAAAGCATATGATCGGGTGGAATGGACGTATCTAGAAGCTATCATGTTGAAGTTGGGCTTTGCGGCACCATGGGTACAAGTAATTATGAATATGCTTAGCTCGGTCTCATTTTCAATCATGTTCGATGGTAAAAAAATCTAAAGAATTTAAGCCTACACGAGGTATTCGACAGGGAGATCCTATCTCTCCATACCTTTTCCTGTTAGCAGCAGAGGGCCTCTTTGGCCTCTGAAAATCTCAGAACCAATCATCCCAGCTCAGCGACATTAAGGTGGCACCAACGTCCCCGACAGCGAACCACCTTTTATTCACGGACAACAATCTGCTGTTCTTCAGGGCAAGTGTTAACGGAGCGGAGGAGGTAACAAACATGTTGGATTCATACTGTATGGCCTCGGGACAGCGGATTAATCGAGAGAAATCTTCTATCTTTTTTAGCAAAAGCTGCCCATAAATTGTCAGAACTGCGGTAAAAGGATATCTACAGGTGCCCAATGAGTCTCTTAGTGATCGATACCTGGGGATGCCAACAGATGTTGGCCACTCGAAGAAGGGAACTTGTAAGTATCTTTCAGACAGAGTTTGGGACAAGGTGAAATGATGGATGAGCAAGTGCCTCTCGGCTGGGGGTAAGGATGTGTTAATCAAATCCGTAGCCCAAGCCATCCTAGTTTTCTGGATTTCCTGCTTCAAGCTTGGGGCCTAGGATTTAAAAGACTTGGAGATCTTTAATTTGGCTCTACTGGGAAGACAGTCTTGGAGGTTATTACAGGAACCTGAAACTTTGGGTGCTAGAATACTGAGGGCATCATACTTCCCCAATGTCACAATCTTAGATGCTAAAATTGGGTCCAAACCATCTCAGATTTGGAGAGCCATCATCGAGGGACGGGGCCTGCTTAAGCAGGGACTGATGAGGCGGATTGGGAACGGACAGACTACACAAATATGGGATGACAACTGGATCCCGAAGGAAACTACACCCCGTCCGATCACTTCTTTGATCTCAACCCCCCCCCCCCCCGCCATGGTTTCCGACCTGCTTTCCCCAGCAACGACTTGAAGGCTTAGTACAGTCAGTTTTCCTACCGATTGATGTGAATGCCATCCTGAAGATTCCAATTTGCACTAAAAATACCACAGATTCCTGGGTATGGTTTCCTCACAAAAAGGGCAATTTCTCTGTCTCTTCGGCCTACAAGCTGCTTGTGCAAACCAAATTGCAGCGGGATGAATGGCTTGAGGGACGCAACGACTCCTCTCATTCCCTCAGGGATGAGCAATCGTGGTGCTCCCTGTGGAAGTTGTCCGTCCCATCCAAAGTGAGAGTTTTTCTGTGGAGATTGGCGCATCATTCTCTCCCAAACACAGATGTGTTGAAGCATAGGAAGATGGCAGACCAGGATGTATGCCCACTTTGTGGCGGCCCGGATTCTTGGCGACATGCTCTTGTCTCTTGCACCATGGCCAAGTGTGTATGGGCGCTTACACACGATGGGATCTTCTCTTATATGTCAGGTAACACTAAACCGAATGCTAGGCTCTGGCTCTTTGAGCTTAGTGATACTTTGGACCATCATAGCTTCTCTCAGATGGTTGTAACCATGTGGTCCATTTGGTATGCAAGGCGCAAGGCAGTATATGAAGCTATCTTCCAAAGCGCACAACAAACGAAGACCTTCATTGATAACTGTATTGCAGAGCTGGGGTGGGCGGCAAGCAGCACTTCGAGAGGCCTGTTAGCGGTAGTTCAGCCACCGATGGCATCATGGAGTCCCCCTCCACTCGGGTCCGCCAAGATCAATGTTTCTGGAATTGTTTCAAGGCTATTCCATGGAGGAGTGGTGGCGGCCATTTGCCGTGATCACACGGGCCTCTACTTGGGGTCTTCAACTGTGGTTTTCCGGGGATCCAATGATACTGCTATATGGGAGTCTTATGCTTTCCGAGAAGCAATATATCTCGCCGAGGACCTTGATGAACACAACATTTGTGTTGCTTCAGCCTGTCGGGAGGTGGTTAACGACATCACGAGGGGGATAGGAGGACCCAATGCAGCTATTCTTCAAGAGATCAAGTACTGATGTAATAGATTTCAGTCTAGTTTTTTTTTTCTGTTGAGACTAGGGTTCTTAGTGCTGAAACCATTAATCTCGTTAAATTTGTTTGTAATTTAGGTGAGGATAGACATGTGTGGTCGGGCTCCTGCCATGACACAAACATTGTACTTGCACGTGCTATGAATGAATAAGAAAGGCGAGATTTCTCAAAAAATAATCTGGCCTTCTTAGACACACTTTGTGTATATTTTTCATATGACACTTTGCCTCTGTTACCTTGTTTTTGTATTTTTTTCTTATTTTTTAGATTGTCTGTCTTTCCTTAAATTTCTAGAGCTTTCGGAATTTTTAAATGCAGAAGGCCGGAAAGGCCGGAAATGAACGAAGGCATTTTTAGGTCGCGTGCCAGGCCGAGCCGAGGCCTTCGGGCTGCCGTGCCGTGTCAGGCCTTTATATTTGCGTGCCGGCCCAGTAGCTCCTTTCTCTATCCATCCCGGCGGCCCGACAGCTTCGCGTCGCCATGGCCGCCCCAACCCCAAGCTTTTCCGGAACCCGTCCAGGTCCCCAGTAAAAGCTTCCGCATGCGGCATCTCCTCCGCCCGGCACCTCACCAACGCCAAGCATCTCTTCCCGCTGCCCAAGTCCCGAGCCCCAGCGGAAGCTCCGGTCTCCAGATCCCCGCTCTGCCCATGGCGGCGCGGGCACAGGCGTGGCAGTTTGCGGCCGCCCTGGTCCTCTTCCACGGCTCCGAGTACATCCTGGCCGCCTTCTTCCACGGCCACCGCAACGTCACCGCCACCTGTGAGTGAATCGCCTCTTTGCCCCGCCCCCCTCTTGCTATTCAGAGACAGTGCTCGTGGAGTAGAAAGCAGAGAAGGCGTTGCCGAAGCATATGATTCATGTGTGTGTAGATTACAGAGACCTAGTTAACATGTAGTACTGTGAAGCACATATATGGGGTCATCAGGATGCCAAGATGCGTCGTTGCGACGGATCCATTTGTATTGTTATTGGCGTAGCTTGATTTTGTTTAGGTAGTTGATATTGCTTAAGAGGAATTGGCAGGTTGCGTTCTTTGTCTGCGTAATAATCGCTGGCTTGGCCTCGGCAATTTCTCACCTAGCATTGAACTGAAAAATAACCACAGTATAACCGGTGCTGTCCGGTCTATATGCAATTGTAAGAATTTCTCTGTTTATCTTAATGATTCAGCAGAAAGAAGATACCAAATGCTATACTGTCATAAATTTAGGGGATAAGAAATAGAAGCATCTTTATGACCGGGCACTAGCTCCCATGGCAGTATTTTAGAAGAAATGAGGCGCCCTGCGGAGGCTGCGCCTCGATCGCGGGTGGGTGAGCTCACAGACGTGTGCTCTAGCCAACCGAGTACCACCCAGTTCTCAGAAAGAACAAGGTGTCAATAGGCTGACATGAGGTTGAGGTCAAGCTCCAAAATCGGAAAGTGCAATTTGAGTGTCTCTACAGAGTAGTGTTTTACCAATTAAATTCCAATTTGTCTGATTAATTAAATTCCTAATTTATTGCTTCATAAGCCATTATAAGTATGTATCTTTATACTTTACAAATTGGGGATGATGACAAATAGTTATTCAAACTTGATTATCCCACTTGCTTTTTTTTAGTTCACTTAACTTTGGCTCGGAACTCTTCCAGTTTACCACCAGAAAATACAAGGACATGCTTTCTCATTAATGTTGAAGCCTATTTGTACTGTTTTTTTCTTATTAATTAGGATAACTGTTCAGTATCGAATGGTTTTCAGAGTTGTACCATTTTTGTGTGGAAACAAAATGTCTGATGCTCATCTATCAACATATAATGAAAGGATATTTGATTGGATACTAACACAATTAGAAGATTCATAATCGCAGCTTATGAACTTGACACATAAGATGCTCAAATAGAAATGAAACAACACTACCATGCATAGATTGGTGACTACTTCTTTATTACATTTATCTTCTTTCTTTACCATTTAGTTGTAATTTGCATTATGTAACTTACTGCATGACCATGTTGTGAGCTAATTAAGGTGCTTCTGATGCAGCACTTCTTATCAGCAAGCAGTATGTTTTGGCAATGAGTTTTGCGATGGCGGAACACCTGACAGAAAGCCTTTTCTTCCCAGAAATAAAAGGGTATCTGTTTGTCAGTAATATTGGCCTTCTGATGGTGCTTTTTGGTGAAATTATTCGTAAAATTGCTGTCGTGACAGCTGGACGTGCCTTTACACATGTTATACGGATTCAGTATGAAGACCAGCATCAGTTGGTAACTCATGGAATTTATAGGTACTTATCTTGCATCATAATTCAACATTTATAGTCTTGAGTAATGTTGTTGCCTTCCTCTGCATGTGCTCCAACTTAAACATTACGTTATGTTGCAACATAAAAAAATGGTGATAGTTCTGCAGAACTGGTTATAGTTGCTAAAGTCTGCTTAATTGTACAGATTTATGCGGCATCCTGGGTATTCAGGCTTTCTTCTATGGGCAGTTGGAACACAGGTTATGCTGTGCAATCCAGTATCTACAGTTTTATTTGCATTGGTGCTGTGGCGTTTCTTTTCAAAGCGGATACCGTATCCTTCTAAAAGAATCGTATTTCTACCTCTATATCCTAGGCTCCCCATTTTTCAGAATGTGGCTAGTTAATGTGAATATTTCATATAAGTGTCAAGTATATTATTTTGTGTGCTTCTGCTACAGTTTTTATTGTGATCCCTTCACTCAAGAGCAGATATGAAGAATTTTTCTTGAGGCAATTTTTTGGCTCTCAATATGAAGAATATGCAAGGAAAGTGCACTCGGGGTTACCATTTATAAACTGAATGTTTCAAACTTACAAAGTAAGTTATTGAGTCCTCGCTTTTCAGTGTTCTGTTCACACCGTGTGTTTGGATTATCAAGTTATCAGACTGCTCTGTTACATACTTTTTAATGCTCCAACCATAAGGTTTAAGTAAGAAAAGTTGAATGTTTATGTGTCTTAATTTTGTACTCCCTCCGATCCATAATAAGAGTCGCAGTTTTGAACTAAGGTTGAACTAACCTTAGTTCAAAACTGTGACACTTATTTTGGATCGGAGAGATTAAAGAATATGAGTGACTTTTAGAAGTTTGAGTGTTTGATTTAGCCTACCAGAATCTAAAGTTTTTATCATACAAATCCGCCTTACCACCTGTTTGTACGTAATAACCTCCAACAGTTGCAGTTTCAGATTCAAAGCACATTTTCACACTAGTTTTGAGAATTGTGTTTTGAACGATCATTCCATCTTGTGGGCATCTCACATCTTACACACGACTTTCTCAACTTTCATGTATTTTAGCGTCGTCTGTTGCTTATGTATGCTTAAAGATGATATGCCGGAATTTCTAAAAGCTATCCAAGTTACAATTGATTACAATGCGAATGATTGCTATGTTAAGAGCTAGACAATAGAGAGAGGCTAGGAATTCTGAATTTTATTTTGCTTCTAATAATGAGGAAATTAAAACCTTGAGGAGTGAATCTTCTATAGACTCTTTCTTTAGCTTTTTGAATAAAACAACAACAACAACAACAACAACAACAACAAAGCCTTTAGTCCCAAACTAAGTTGGGAGAGGCTAGAGGTGAAACCCATAAGATCTCTCGGCCAACTCATGGTTCTGGCACATGTATAACAAGCTTCCATGCACCCCTATCCATGGCTAGTTCTTTGGTGATACTCCAGTCCTTCAGATCTGTCTTGACGGACTCCTTCCATGTCAAGTTCGGTCTACCCTGACCTTTTTTGACATTATCAACACGCTTTAGCCATCGGCTATGCACTGAGCTTCTGGAGGCCTGCGCTGAATATGCCCAAACCATCTCATACGTTGTTGGACAAGCTTCTCTTCAGTCGGTGCTACCCCGACTCTATCTCGTATATCATCATTCTAGACTCGGTCCATCCTTTTGTGGCCACACATCCATCTCAACATGCGCATCTCCGCCACACCTAATTGTTGCACATGTCGCCTTTTAGTCGGCCAACATTCAGCGTCATACAACATTGCGAGTCAAACCGTCGTCCTATAGAACTTTTAGCTTTTGTGGCACTCTCTTGTCATAGAGAATGCCAGACACTTGGCGCCACTTCATCCATCCGGCTTTGATTCGACGGTTCACATCTTCATCGATATCCCCGTCCTTCTGCAGCATTGACCCCAAACACCGAAGGTGTCCTCCTGAGGCACCACCTACCCATCAAGGCTAACCTCCTCCTTGTGCCTAATACGTATGTATGTGCGTGTATGGATGTATTTATACCCTGGAATTTCAGATTTTTATTGAAATTTAAAAGAATTACTATGTTACAGACTGCACAAAGTAAGAAATATCTGTTGTTCTAGCTGCTGATTAGATTCCAGGGTATATGGATTGCTCACGTCGCCAATCCTTGAGCTCATTGGCTTGTCTTGAACCAACCAGTATTTAATGGGTATGCGCATGTGGTATTATCACAAAATCATTAAACATGCATTGCAACATGTATGTTCTGGGGTCACTAGCGATACAGACAGTTTTTGTCCCTTTTAATGTAAATATATGAATCTGGAAACTGGGTACTAATTGTCTTCATTTTTATTATCATAGGTAACGCTTACCCCCTTCTGTCCTCATCATTGACATGTCTAAGGAAATCACTTTACAACATGGGCTCAAGAGATGCCAAACGAGCAAGCTATGTCATGGATTTTAAACAAATACAATACAAACCTGGAATTTCATGAAGCGGAAGAGTCATTCCTCAGCTCATCAATCTGGCTCGAATGCGAAGAACTGTTACTGGGTTCGCTTACAGCCAGTTTTGTGGAAGCTCTGCCACTCATTAGATTCGAACCGAACAGTTTCCGCTTTTTGTGGAGAACGTCGAACATTTCCAGTAGGTTCGCTGTGTGAAAGCCTTTGTAACACAGTTGTATCAAGTGTGCCTAAACATATATGCTCCACCATGCTTTGCTCCTGGGCTCGCAGAAGAAAAGGAACTCCCAGTTTGTTCCATGGAATCTGAAAATCACTGCAGAGCTGCAGTGATTTTCTCTCTTTATGTCTCTGCTGCACAGCTAGCTAAGAATAATCAGTCATTTTTAGCAAGAAACAGTTCTTGAATAATTGTGGAATAACCTGTCATTCTGCTCTGCACAGCTCTGGAAATGTGAACAGGGCGGATAAAAATGTCTTGATTCTCTAAAGGGAAACTCCTTGAAGTCTACTAAAGCCGGACAACCTGGAAGAGGATATGCCTCCAGCTGTTATTCTGCCATTAGAAGTTACCTGACTATGGACAAAAAAAGGTGTATTCTATCCGCAGCACCGGTAGCAATCAGATGATGCTGATTTGGGATAAACTTTTGCTATCGACTTAAACCAAGTCCACATCAGGTGTGCGTAGCCGGGAGGGCCTTGGTCGGTCCAAAAGCACCGGTGCACATCTTATCACTCCGATCTAGTGGATCCTTTCTTCGGCTCTACTTTTGACCTTTCAACTTTCAACCATCCAACCTATAGTTTTTTTTTCGGTTGTGCTAAGAGTTAGGCGACTCAAATTCGGGAAGTCTTCATGAATTTGTAGAGCGCGCAATTGGGGGTGGACGGTTTTGGCGTCGGAGCCGGAGAATGTGGATGGGGCGATGGTCAGCGGTGGTGGAGGTTGGGTGTCGACGGGGCGACGGTTGCCTGAAGGTTGAAGAAAATAAGCATCATAGGATTGAGAACCCAACAGTCGGTTGGAATCAACTACATTTCTAATGTGTTCAGGCAACAACGCTCTAGGTGGCTAAATTTGATGTTTTGACATTTTTGTCAAAATCAAGCCAGATGTGATCTTGGTTGGCAAGAATTTCAGGATCTAACCTTTTCCTATCACCAGGGTCGACGACTGTAGGGTACAACAACCTACCATCAGGGCTCCCGATGGTAGCTTAACGTTAGCCACCGTCATCTAACATTTGTTGAGCTGACGTGGCGCAACGGTCATATCGTCACAGAGGCTGGCGGTAGGCTGCAGGATCCTACCGCCGTATTCCTTGGCGGTAGGGGCATGTGCTACGTGCTCTAACTGGAATCTACGCAAAAAACGATAGGGTGTGCAACCCTACCGCAGGGGATTACGATGGTAGGGTCTTCTCCCACTTATTTTTGTGTGCAAAATTTGGTCATTTAGATTTTATTAAATTCTGCACACAAGTACTATAGTTTGTAAATCAAAATTTATTGATCACACATATTATAACATGCATCACACATCCATATAAATTATAGTTCAACACATTAAACATGTTGCTTAGATTTACATGTCCAACGTAGTAAATAGGTAACAAATCGACAATACATAATAGTTTGACATAGCAAACACAAATAGCAAATAGTTTAACTAAGCGAGTAGTTCAACGACAGCCATTTCACTTGCTCTTCCTTCCCGTCTTGGAGGTACTCTCCTCATTCCTCTTTGAGCGGGTCTCATCCAGCTTTTTCGTGCGACAATGATAAGGATGCGCTTTCTGAAACGTGAATGGACTCTTCCAATCCTTCTTCGGTTGCTGCCCCCTCTTGTCCCGGGTTTGCTGAGTGGGTGGAGGTTCGCCATCGTCAACATACTCCTCCTCATCACCTCTTTCCTCTTCTTCCTCAACTTGCTCCTCGTCCTCTTCTTCCTCATCATCTTCTTCTTCGACATCCTCAACAATGCAAGATATCGAGGCGACATGGCTAGAGGAACCTTCGCCAGTGTGGCTTGATGAAGCGAGGGTACGCACGGACCCTCCAGAAACATGAGCATCAACTCAGGTAGCGCACCCAAGCAGGCCCACTAGCTTGCGACAATGGGTTACGAATTTCTGCAATAACAAATAAACAAGAACATAATATGAATGGTAAGTGAGTGGCACTAGCTTGCGACTCAGGTAAGGATAGGAGGCTCGATGTTACCTTCAACATTCCCCTCGGCTTGTTCTCAGATTCCTCAGTCCCAGGGTCTGATACATCTTCAACGTATCCATAGATTTTGATTGTTCCATTCTATTATATTATCATTCTAGGATACCTTTTCGGTATTTACTTTTTGTTTTATATTATTTTTAAGCATTAACCTATTAACTCAGTGCCAAGTGACATTTGTTGTTTTCTGCACGTTTTTGGCTTTTCATGTTTACATCACCAAATGAAGTCCAAATACCCCAAAACTTTTTGATGATTTTTTCTGGATCAAAATAAGACATGGAAGCTTTGCGAGAAGACCGGAGGCCGCACGATGGCCCCACAAACCAACAGGGCGCGCCCTGGGGGGGGAGGGGGGGTTGCACCCTGATGGCTTTTGCCCGCCTTCCTTGGCCTCCGGCACCCCTCTCTGTCTTGTAAATTCTAATAATTTCCCAAAACCCTAGAGAGCCTCTCAAAACACTTTTTTCGCTGTCGCAAGTCTCTGTTCCACCGTGTGCCCATCTGGAGCCCTGTTCCTATGCCTTGCCAAAGGGGGGATCGATCACAGAGGGCCTCTAACATCAACCTTGATGCTCCCATGGTGATGTGTGAGTAGTTCACGACAGACCTACAGGTCCATAGCTAGTGCCTAGATGGGTCTCTCTCTCTATATATATGTTCTTCATTGCCAAGATCACCACGATTCCCGCGGTGATCTATCTTACGTAACCACTTTGTGCGGTGCATTTGTTGGGATCCGATGAATTGTGGGTTTATGTTCAGATTATTCATGAAAAAGATTTGAGTCTCCTCTGAATTATTATCTGGTTCTTATTTGTATGATCATTATAGCTTTGTAATTCTCTTCGAACTACCGGTTTAGTTTGGCCAACTAGATTGGTTCATCTTTAGTGAGAGAGGTGCGTTGTAGTGGGTTTAGTCTTGCGGTGCTCTATATCCCAGTGACAAAGTAGGTGACAAGACATGTATTTGTATTTATGTCACTAAGGATAAACCGATGGGGTCTATTCATATTAATTAGATTTACTTTGTCTACATCATGCCATCATTCTTCAAGCATTACTCTATTTTACTTAATACTCTAGATGCATGCAAGATAGCGATCGATGGGTGGAGTAATAGTAGTAGATGCAAACAAGAGTCGGTCTACTTGTTTATGGACATGATGCCTATATACACATTATCATTTTCATGAATAAATATTGCATAATTATGCGTTTTTTATCAATTGCCCAACAGTAATTTGTTTACCCATCGTATGCCTTCTTCGAGAGAGAAGCCTCTAGCGAACACTATGCCCCTGGGTATATTCACATATATGTTTACAAACACTCTCAATACCTTGCTGACATTATTTAATTTTTATTTATTTTATATTTATCCAACTATCATCTACACTACTAATTTGCTTGCAAGTAACTAGTTCAAGGGGATTGACAACCCTCTTGCCCACATTGGGTGCAAGTGTGTGCACTTTTGTGTGTAGATGTTGAAGACGAGAAGTTGTCTGATCCTCCTATTGGTTCGATAACCTTGGTTCTTATTGAGGAAAAATATTTATCTATACTGTGTTGCATCATCCCATCCTCTTCGGGGAAAACCTCAAAGCAGATCACAATTATCACGAAGGATTTCAAGCACCGTTGCCTCGGAGTATCATCAACTTACTATCAAGTACCTTCTCACAAATTATCATTCACTTATTCTACTTTTTATTTGGTGCTATATTTTCCTTACTATAAAAATAAAAAATACAAAAATATTTATCTTTACTAGTTTACTAGTTTCGTTTTCTTCTTGTTTGCTTGAAGTTGCTACCTTGTGTGAGTTTGAAATTCATGCTAGTTCCGCCACTAGTGCGGAAGTTCTAGATATTCCAATTTAACTTTTTAGTGATAATGCTAAAAGAAATTTTGATGAAGTTGCCAAGGAAAAAAATGATAATCTTGCGGATGATGATCCTTCTAAAGGAGAACCTATTATCCAAACAAAGAAATTCCGCATAGGTAGTGGTAAATTATTGGAAAAGTGTAATTCAAGACTTTTTCACCTGTGTTGTCTTATTACCCTTGATAGGAGGATCTATTCTTGCTATACTACTAGTTATGCGGATGCTATATCTTTGCTCATAATTGAATTGTAAAGACAATTCGTTCATATGCATCCCTTCATACATTGGTTGTTTCTAGAATTCTCTAATATCGAGGATGCTCCTACTAAACGTTTAGCAACAACATTTCTTGTTCATGAGTTCAATCACCTTATGCAGCAAGCTAGATAAATATTTTCTCATTATAGGGTTAATGGTGAGTGCCCACCTATAGAAGGAATTCTTTATGATTTGGAAGAAATAAGGAAATTGAGATCAATGGATTATGTTGCTTATGATGAAAACCTTAAAATTAAGGTCTCACCTAATGTCTTAGTTGATAAAATTTCCAAACACAGTGATCAACTTGTCATACCAAATCTTGGATTGGGTCATATGCTTGAGAAAGAATCGAGGAAGTACCTTTATTGAGACCTATATATGAAGAATTAACTATTACTTATGAAAAGTCGAAGGAGGAGCCTCCTCCTCCTCCTGAGATAGATCTCACGGACCCTTGTGTTGTGAAGTTTAGTCCCTTCAGTTACTTTTTCTTACCTATTAGAAAACTTTCTTTTGAGAGAAGGGAATATGATTATAGCATGATGAATTTTTCTCATGACTACTACAACACGTGAAACTATGCATTATGCCTAGCTAGGAACGTAAAACAATAATGGTTGTAGGAATCATAGGACTGACCATGGCATCTCCACATGTGCTCTCAAACATTTGTAGATACTCGTCCCACGAATCTGTGGTTGTGCCATATGCAAGCATCCGGAGAGCAGCCATGCACTTCTGGTAACCAGAGAACCCAATCGTTGCCACGACATCCTTATTTAAGACGAAGTAGGAATCATAGGACTGAATGTCATGGTACCAACGGTCGAATATAGTCATGCTCTTTCGAAAACCCCGACGAAAATGATCAGGGAAGAGTGCATCGGGGGCAAAGTAGTCGACTATTAGTGTCAAATGGCCGCGCTCCCTGTTGCATTAAGCACTCGATGACCCTTGATCGATCCCTTGAAATTGAGAACATGCTCCTCCACACGCTCTGTGTCTTCAAGGACCCTGCATCACCATCTCATTCGTGTAGTCCTCCTCATCAGACGAGCCGTCAAACGACTCAACATGGTGCTCGTATATGTACTCCAAATCAGAATCCATCGCTTGAAACAAGAAGGAACGTCTTTTTAGCTCCAACAATTCATTGAACAATTGTCGGACATGGGCGGGGCGGTCGAAGGAGAGGGGTCAAAAATCAGCGGAGGAGAAGCGGGGTGGAGCCCGACTAGAAAGCTTGGGTGACGAAGGTGTAGATTCTGACATGGTGTGGCAAGGCGGCCAGGGTGGTGTAACGGCGACGAATGCAAGAGATAAATACAACAGGTGAAAAATGAGGAGGATTGAGGGGTGAGGTTTGGGAGGGATTTTGGTATGGTTTTGGGTGGGTTGGGGGTGTCGGAGTCCTACATGGTGCTATCCGGACTCCCGCAAAGCCTCCTACGTTTGTCTCGAGTATGTCGGAAAAATACATTCGAACTGCTAGGCAGACCGATACAAGGCCCGCGTTGGATAGCAAATTGCATCCGCACATCGCGGTTTGGACCTATGCGGGCGGTTTAAGGGTCCGTCTTGATGATGCCCTTAGGAAACTAATTTCATGTCATATGTTAGAATGATTAGAGCTAATGAAACTAATTCAACGTTATATCTTAGACTGATTGGAGTTCCATTTAGTCCTTACATGAAACAAATATAACTTCATATAACCGAGGTTGCATAGGGACTTCCCATGGATGCCACTTGGACACTAGGAGCATACCGTAAAATGGTCTCCCTCAATCCTTGCCAAACCTCTTCAAATATCTGTCAACCGAACATAGCCTAAAGGAAATTGAATACGGGATTCGAGCTCATGTCTACAAACCTCCAATTCATGGGGAAAAGGGGGCTCCAAAATTCTTAACGATGCGTTTGGATGTTTGCATTGAGAGTCTTGGCATTGCATTGGGTTGAATACCAATATTGTTGGGGAACGTTGCATGGGAAACAAAAATTTTCCTACGCGCACGAAGACCTATAATGGTGATGTCCATCTACGAGGGGGATTTCAGATCTACGTACCCTTGTAGATCGCACAGCAGGAAGCGTTAATAAATGCGGTTGATGTAGTGGAACGTCCTCACATCCCTCGATCCGCCCCGCGAACCGTCCCACGAACCGTCCCGCGATCCGTCCCACGATCCGCTCCGATCTAGTGCCAAACGGACGGCACCTCCGCCTTCAACACACGTACAGCTTGACGATGATCTCGGCCTTCTTGATCCAGCAAGAGACACGGAGAGGTAGGTGAGTTCTCCGGCAGC
Organism: Hordeum vulgare subsp. vulgare; assembly: GCF_904849725.1. Lineage (NCBI taxonomy): Eukaryota > Viridiplantae > Streptophyta > Magnoliopsida > Poales > Poaceae > Hordeum > Hordeum vulgare. The sequence continues at coordinate 606,705,242 of NC_058519.1, read as the reverse complement.
GTGAAGGCGCTCCGGAGGTTGGTGGTGATCTTATCTCAGCAGGGCTCCGCCCGAGCTCCGCAGAAACGCGATCTAGAGGGAAAACCGTGGAGGTATGTGGTCGGGCTGCCGTGGCAAAGTTGTCTCAAATCAGCCCTAATACCTTAGTATATATAGGAGGGAGGGGAGGGGCCTTGCCTTGAGGCTCAAGGAGCCCCAAGGGGTTCGGCCGAAGGGGGGAGGAGGAATCCTCCTCCAATCCTAGTCCAACTAGGATTGGAAGGTGGAGTCCTTCCCTTCCTTCCTACTTCCCCCCTTTTTTTTCTCTTTGATTTTTCTTATCTCCTGTGCACGGGCCTTCTTGGGCTTTCCCACCAGCCCACTAAGGGCTGGTGCGGCACCCCTAAGGCCTATGAGCTTCGCCGGGATGGGCTGCCCCCCGGTGCACATCCGGAACCCATTCGTCACTCCCGGTACATTCCCGGTAATGCTGAAAACTTTCCGATAATCAAATGAGGTCATCCTATATATCAATCTTCGTCTCCGGACCATTCTGTAAACCCTCGTGACGTCCATGTTCTCATCCGGGACTTCGAACAACATTCGGTAACCAACCATATAACTCAAATACAAATAAAACAACGCCGAACCTTAAGTGTGCAGACCCTGCGGGTTCGAGAACTATGTAGACATGACCCGAGGGACTCCTCGGTCAATATCCAATAGCGGGACCTGGATGCCCATATTGGATCCTACATATTCTACGAAGATCTTATCGTTTGAACCTCAGTGCCAAGGATTCATATAATCCCGTATGTCATTCCCTTTGTCCTTCGGTATGTTACTTGCCCGAGATTCGATCGTCACTATCCGCATACCTATTTCAATCTCGTTTACCAGCAAGTCTCTTTACTCGTTCTGTAATACAAGATCCCGTGACTTTCAATAAGTCACATTGCTTGCAAGGCTTGTGTGTGATGTTGTATTACCGAGTGGGCCCCGAGATACCTCTCCGTCACACGGAGTGACAAATCCCAGTCTTGATCCATACTAACTCAACGGACACCTTCGGAGATACCTGTAGAGCATCTTTATAGTCACCCAGTTACGTTGTGACGTTTGATACACACAAAGCATTCCTCCGGTGTCAGTGAGTTATATGATCTCATGGTCATAGGAATAAATACTTGACACGCAGAAAACAATAGCAACAAAATGACACGACCAACATGCTACGTCTATTAGTTTGGGTCTAGTCCATCACATGATTCACCCAATGATGTGACCCAGTTATTAAGCAACAACACCTTGTACATAGTCAGAAGACCCTGACTATCCTTGATCAACTGGCTACCCAACTAGAGGCTTGCTAGGGACAGTGTTTTGTCTATGTATCCACACATGCATCTAAGTCTTCATTCAATACAATTATAGCATGGATAATAAACGATTATCTTGATACAGGAATTATAATAATAACTTATTCATCATTGCCTCTAGGGCATAATTCCAACAGTCTCCCACTTGCACTAGAGTCAATAATCTAGTCCTCACATCGCCATGCGAATTACATTGTAATAAATCTAACACCCATACAGTTCTGGTGTTCATCATGCTTTGCTCGTGGAAGAGGTTTAGTCAGCGGGTCTGCCACATTCAGATCCGTGTGCACTTTGCATATATTCACGTCCTCCTCCTCGACGTAGGCGCGGATGAGGTTGAAGCATCGTTTGATGTGTCTGGTCTTCTTGTGAAACCGTGGTTCCTTTGCTAAGGCAATGGCACCCGTGTTGTCACAAAACAGGGTTATTGTATTGAGTGCGCTCGGCACCACTCCTAGATCCGTCATGAACTGCTTCATCCAGACACCCTCCTTAGCTGCTTCTGAGGCAGCCATGTACTCCGTTTCACATGTAGAATCAGCTACGACGCTTTGCTTGGAACTGCACCAGCTTACCGCACCCCCATTAAGAATAAATATGTATGCGGTCTGCGACTTAGAGTCGTCCGGATCTGTGTCAAAGCTTGCATCGACGTAACCCTTTACGGCGAGCTCTTTGTCACCTCCATATACGAGAAACATCTCCTTAGTCCTTTTCAGGTACTTCAGGATATTCTTGACCGCCGTCCAGTGATCCACTCCTGGATTACTCTGGAACCTGCCTGCCATACTTATGGCCAGGCTAACGTCCGGTCTAGTGCACAACATTGCATACATGATAGAACCTATGGCTGAAGCATAGGGGACGGTGCTCATATGCTCTCTATCTTTATCAGTTGCTGGGCACTGAGTCTTACTCAATCTCGTACCTTGTAAAACTGGCAAGAACCCCTTCTTGGACTGTTCCATTTTGAACCTCTTCAAAACTTTATCAAGGTATGTGCTTTGTGAAAGTCCTATCAGGCGTTCTGATCTATCCCTATAGATCTTAATGCCTAGAATGTAAGCAACTTCTCCTAGGTCCTTCATAGAGAAACTTTTATTCAAGTAATCATTTATGCTCTCCAAAAACTCCACGCTGTTTCCAATCAGTAATATGTCATCCACATATAGTATTAGGAACACCACAGAGCTCCCACTCGCTTTCTTGTAAATACAAGATCCTCCAACCACTTGTATAAACCCAAATGCTTTGATCACCTCATCAAAGCGTTTATTCCAACTCCGAGATGCTTGCACCAGTCCATAAATGGATCGTCGGAGCTTGCACACTTTGTCAGCATTTTTAGGATCGACAAAACCTTCGGGTTGCATCATATACAACTCTTCCTTAAGGAACGCCGTTTTGACATCCATCTGCCAGATTTCATAATCAAAAAATGCAGCTATTGCTAACATGATTCGGACGGACTTAAGCATCGCTACGGGTGAGAATGTTTCATCGTAGTCAATCCCTTGAACATGTGAAAAACCCTTTGCCACAAGTCAAGCTTTATAAACGGTCACATTACCGTCAGCGTCCGTCTTCTTCTTAAAGATCCATTTGTTCTGAATAGCCTTGCAGCCTTCAGGTAGTACTTCCAAAGTCCACACTTTGTTTTCATACATAGATCCTATCTCGGACTTCATGGCCTCTAGCCATTTGTTGGAATCCGGGCCCACCATTGCTTCTTCATAATTCGCAGGCTCATTGTTGTCTAACAACATAATTGATAAGACGGGATTACCGTACCACTCTGGAGCAGTACGCGATCTCGTCGACCTGTGAGGTCCGATAGAAACTTGATTCGGAGTTCCATGATCATCATCATTAACTTCCTCCTCAACCGGCATCGCAACGACAGGGGTTTCCTCTTGCCCTGCGCCACCATCCAGAGGGATGAGAGGTTCGACAACCTCATCAAGTTCTATCTTCCTCCCACTCAATTCTCTCGAGAGAAACTCCTTCTCGAGAAAAGCTCCGTTCTTAGCAACAAATACTTTGCCCTCGGATTTGAGATAGAAGGTATACCCAACTGTCTCTTTCGGGTAACCTATGAAGACGCACTTTTCCGCTTTGGGTTTCAGCTTTTTAGGCTGAAGCTTTTTGACATAAGCATCACATCCCCAAACTTTAAGAAATGACAACTTTGGTCTTTTGCCATACCACAGTTCGTATGGTCTCGTCACAACGGATTTTGATGGCGCCCTATTTAAAGTGAATGCAGCTGTTTCTAATGCATAACCCCAAAACGATAACGGCAAATCGGTAAGAGACATCATAGATCGCACCATCTCTAATAAAGTACGATTACGACGTTCGGACACACCATTACGCTGTGGTGTTCCAGGCGGTGTCAACTGTGAAACAATTCCACATTGTCTTAAGTGAGCACTGCTAGCAGTCCCCTGACAATGGTGCTAGAAAAGAACTGCTTCTAGTTGCTCAACAATTAGCAATTGTCTTGCAATGGCCCACCAGCGTGTGGGATCGTGGCAGTTTTCGAGGGTAGAGTATTCAACCCAAATTTGTTGGTTCGACACGATGGGAGTGAAAGGATATTCTCCAGTATTAGCTTTTGAGTTGTCGGTTCAACCACACCTGAAAGATTAGTATCTGCAAGCAGGATATAAGCAGCAAAAGGAGTATGATAACAACGGTGCCAGAAACGATCTGTTGATGAGGCAGATTATTCCTAACTGTTGTATCAATGGCGCCAGAAAAGTATTGTAGCAGGTAGCAGTAGTGTAACGAGTAACAACATTGGCAAGGAACAGCAGTAGTGACAACAGTAGCAAGTAGCAACAGTAGCAAGCAGCAACAACAGCAAGTGACAGTAGTAGCAACAGTAGTGGCAGCAACTGCAAGACAAAGCAAGTAACGGTAGCAGCAAGTAACAGTAGTAACAACAGTAGTAACAACAACAGAGCGAAGCAAGTAACAGCAGCAACAAGTAACAGTAGCAGAAACAGTAGCAACAGCAGCAGAGCAAAGCAAGTAACAGCAGCAGTGGGACAAACTCGTAGGCAATGGATCGGTGATTTGTTGGATGACATTCGTCATGCAACAGTTATAACACAGAGAGATATGTGGCTAGCTCCCGTTCGTCGATGTGATGTAGGCATGCATTTCATGTGTAGTCATACATGCTTAGGGAAAAGAACTTGCATGACATCTATTGTCCATCCCTCCCGTGGCAGAGGGGTCCAAATGGATACTACGGGATATTAAGGTTCTCCTTTTAATAAAGAACCGGATCAACGCATGAACTCCTCAAACTATGGTCATCACCGGGAGTGGTTCCGGTTATTGTCACTCCGGGGTTGCCGGATCATAACACATAGTAGGTAACTACAACTTGCAAGATCGGATCTAAAACACACATATATTGGTGACAACATAATAATTTCAGATCTGAAATCATGGCACTCGGGCCCTAGTGACAAGCATTAAGCATGGCAAAGTAGTAGCAACATCTATCTCAGAACATAGTGGATACTAGGGATCAATCCCCATCAAAACTAACTCGATTACATGATAGATCTCATCCTACTCATCACCGCCCAGCGAGCCTACGAATAGATTACTCACGAACGATGAAGAGCTTCATGGAATTGGAGAGGGACGAAGGTTGATGATGACGATGGCGACGATCTCCTTGATCCGGAGCCCAAAACGGACTCCAGATCTGCCCTCCAGGGCAAGAACGGGATGTCGCGGCGCGTGTGGATCGTAAACGCGATGAAATCTTCTCTCTTCGATTTTTTTCCGTGACGAAAGGGAATAAATAGCGCTGGAATTGGGGGCGGCAGAGCCACGTGGGCCCCACAAGCTTGGTGGCCGCGGCCACAGGGCTTGTGGCCCACTGGCCCGTCCCCTCCGGTGGATCTTTGCGCAGGTATTTTTCATTTTTTCCAGAAATATTCTCCGTAAATTTTCAGGACATTCCAAGAACTTTCATTTCTACACAAAAACAACACCATGGCAATTCTGCTGAAAACATCGTCAGTCCGGGTTAGTTCCATTCAAATCATGCAAATTAGAGTCCAAAACAAGGGCAAAAGAGTTTGGAAAAGTAGATACGATGGAGACGTATCAACTCCCCCAAGCTTAAAACCTTGCTTGTCCTCAAGCAACTCAGTTGACAAACTGAAAGAGAAGAAAACTTTGACAAACTCTGTTTGATCTTGTTGTTGCAACTATGTCTAACTCATAACCAGAATTTCAGCAAGATCACAAGTTAACCACATAAGCAAGTGACACATAGGTCTCACGGTAAACTAATATCAATGGCATAATCAACTAGCGAGCAAATAATAACGAGTTTCAGATACCAACAATTCAATCAAAACAAGCATGAAGCAATATGAATAGGTGGTATCTCGCTAGCTCTTTCTGAGACCGCCAAACATAAATGCAGAGCACTTTCAAAGATCAAGGGCTGACTAAACATTGTAATTCATAGCAACGAAGATCCAGTCATAGTCATACTCAATATCAATCAAAAGCAAAGCATAAAAATGACAGAGGTCCTCTCTAATTGGTGCTTATATAAGAAGAGGATGACTCAACTGGAAAATAAATAGACAGGCCCTTCGCAGAGGGAAGCATTGATTTGCAGAGGTGCCAGAGCTCAAGCTTTGAAAACAGAGATAATAATTTTGGGTGGTATGCTTTCATTCTCAACGCAATGACCAAGAGTTCTCAATATCTTCCATGCTACTCATGCTATAGGCGGTTCCCAAACAGAAAAGTGAAGTTTTAACTCCCCCACCACCAATCAATCACACTCCACGGCTAGCCGAATCCTCGGGTATCGTCCATACTAACATCAATCCGGGGGGAGTTTTGTTTTACAGTTATGTTTTCGATTTAAGCATGGAACTGGGCATTCCAATTACCGGCCCCTTTCTCGTGAATGACAGTGAATAAACACATGTCGAGGATAACACGCCTAACATGGAAGATACCAATAGCCCCCTGTCACCACATGAGCGTTTCGGGCATGCAAAACAGATTATTTCTTGAAGGTTTAGAGAATGGCACATGCAAATTTACTTGGAACGGCAGGTAGATACCGCAAATAGGTAGGTACGATGGACTCTCATGGAAAAACTTTTGGGTTTATGGAAGTGGATGCACAAGCAGCATTCCTCTTAGTACAAGTGAATGCTAGCAAAAGACTGGGAAGCGACCAACTAGAGAGCGACAACAATCATCAAGATGCAATGAGTTTGACTAACATTGAGTGCAAGCATGAGCAGGATATAAATCACCATGAACACGAACATCATAGAGGCTATGTTGATTTTGTTTCAACTACATGCATGAACATGCGCCAAGTCAAGCCACTTGAATCATTCAAAGGAGAATACCATCCTATCATACTACATCATAGTCATCTCAAAATCTATGTTGGCATTCAAGACAAACCATTATAAGCTCCTAGCTAATTAAGCATGGCATCAGAAACTATGATCTCTAAGTTGTCATTGCAAACATGGTTCTCTCTCAATAAAGCTGAATCTGGGACGACAAGCTAGTCATATTTACAAAAACAAAATAGATAGAGTCCATACCAGCTTTTCCAGTCTGAGTCACTTCATCATATATCATCATTATTGCCTTTCACTTGAACGATCGAACGATGTGAACAATAATAAGAGTGCTCGTGCATTGGACTAAGCTAAATCTGCAGGCAAACACAAAGGAGAAGACAAAGTAATATGGCTCTTTAACAAATGAACAGGTATGCATGCGAGAGCCACTAAACATTGTAACCATGGTCTTCTACCTTGACTTAAAGAAAAAGAAAACTATTTACACGGGAAAGCTCCCAACAAGCAAAAGAAGAAAGGAAAATCTTTTTGGATTTTCTCATAAGGACACAAAACAAGAAAACAAGAAAACGAAAATAAACTAGCATGGGTAATACAGTGGCAAAGTGTAAACACCGACTAACAAAGTGAAAGCATAAGCATGAATGTAAAGTTAGTGCAAACACGTACTCCCCCAAGCTTAGGCTTTTGGCCTAGCTTGGTCTACTCCCAAGGACGGTCCTGGAAAAACCCAAAATCATAATCGGGGTTATACGGGAGCACTGCAACCACTGCTTGGATAGCTGCCTCACGGAGACGAGCAGCCGTCGCCTCCCTCTCATACTCCTCTTCCTCTCCTTTGGTTATGTAGTATCTCCGTTTTACCTGAAAGTCAAAGAAAGCAGGAGCAGGAAGGGTAATATGGAAAACACGCTGCCGGTTAAATATCAATCGGTATAGAAGGGATTCATCATCCCTCTCAAGGAACTGGTAGCGTGTCAAAGCGACGCGGTCAAGGAAAGCTGTATGGAGCGGGGGATCTCCTGCGCGGATGGGTACTCCAAGAAAATTTGCTATGCGAGTGGCATAGATGCCGCCAAAGAAATCCCCATCAATAGCATTCTTATTCAGCCTCCTTGCTATAATAGCTCCCATGTTGAAGCTTTTGTCACCCGTCACTACGCTCTTAAGGATACTAAGGTCGGATGCGCATAGGTGACAATGTTCAATCTTGCCGTTAATGCATCTACCTATGAAGAGGGCAAAGTAGTGCAAGGCAGGGAAATGAATACTTCCTATAGTAGCTTGCGTGATGTCTCTAGTTTCTCCCACAGTTATACTAGAGACAAAATCTCTAACCGAAGACTTAGCAGGATCATTAAGGCTACCCCCATCAGGTATCTTGCAAATCCTATTGAAATCCTCCAAATCCATGGTGTAGGATTTATCATACAGATCAAACAGCATGGATGAGTCACGACCAACTGAAAATTTAAATCTACGCATGAAAGAGGCAGTGAGCAAAGCATACTGTTCACATTTATCTAAGAGGAATTCTTCTAACCCGGCATTGCGGACAAGTGTATCAAACTCATCCTTGAAGCCTGCTTCGATCATGAACTCATCGAAAGGCCATTCACATGGTTGTACCGGTGCGTCCCTTAGTTGATAAGGATCGGGCTCCCGAATAGAAAGACGGGGACCCTTCTTACTTGAGGAACCACCATGAAACTTCCTCCTGAACATAATTTCTTTTTGCTGAAATTTTTGAAGTTCAAGAGAAAAGTGAATAAAGACCAACCACTCCTTGTAGAAACTACTCCTACTAATGCCTAGAGACCGTATCACGCGCTAAAACTACTTAGGACCAGCTAAAATCAACATTTCAAGCTCAAGAACAGGGTCACCAAGGTAGCAAGAATACGCGAAGGATAAAGCACTAGAGTAGAAACTAATTGGACCAATGGAGGAGTCACTTACCAAGGAGTAATTTCCCCAAAACGGTTCGGAGAATGGTGCTTTGAGGAAGGAGATCGAAAATCACTACCAAATGAGCAAGAACACGGGTTTGAGCTGCGAAACGATTTTTTCTGAAGGTAGAAGAAGAGGATGGGAGCTGGAATGAGTGGAGGGGGTCCCTGTGGGCCCCATAAGCTTGGTGGCCACGACCAAGGGGGAGGCCGCGGCTACAGGGCTTGTGGCCCACTGGTGTGGCCCCCATGCCAGCTCTCAGTCCCAGTATTTTTCAAAAAATTCAGAAAAAATCATATTTTATTTTCAGGACCATCGGAGAACTTTTATTTTCGGGGTACTTTTCTTCGGGACGCTAAAACAGAAAACAGGAAAAACTAAACTAAATCTATCATTTTTCTTCTAAGCAACAGAAATTAAAAGCTTAAAACAGAGGTATGTGACTCCTTGATTCATCCATTTCATGGTCATCGAAACAAATCCGTCAATGGGGTTGATCAAATCCTCATGACAAAACTTTTTCGAATCGCAAAAGGAAACGGAGAATTGTCGAATAGCCACTAAGCCACCTCAATGGGGATATGAATCTCCCCAACAAGCAAATCATACTTCATCTTAACACGAGGAATAGGGCATTCAAAGCTCCCAATAAGAATCGATGAAGTTTTTTCGATGGCATTGATGCAATGTACTTGACATCGTTTCTTCGGAAAGTGCACTGTATGCTCATTACCATTGACATGGAAGGTGACATTGCCTTTGCTGCAATCTATAACAGCCCTTGCGGTGTTTAAGAATGGTCTTCCAAGAATGATCGCCATGGCATCATCCTCAGGAATATCCAGGATAACAAAGTCCATCAAGATAGTAACGTTAGCAACCACAACAGGCACATCCTCGCAAATGCCGACAGGGAAAGCAGTTGATTTGCCAGCCATTTGTAGAGAAATTTCAGTGGGTGTCAACTTATCCAGTTCAAGTCTACGATAAAGAGAGAGAGGCATAACACTAACACCGGCTCCAAGGTCACATAAGACAGTTCTTACGTAGTTTCCTTTAATGGAGCAAGGTATAGTGCGCACTCCGGGATCACCAAGTTTCTTAGGAGTTCCACCTTTGAAAGTGTAATTGGCAAGCATGGTGGAGATCTCAAGATCTGGTATCTTCCGTTTATTGGTCACGATATCTTTCATGTACTTGGCACATGGAGACATTTTGAGCATATCAATTAATCGCATCTGCAGAAAGACGGGTCTCAACATTTCAATACAGCGCTCAAAATCCTCATCATCCTTTTTCTTGGATGGCTTAGGAGGAAAGGGCATGGGGCTCTGAACCCATGGCTCCCTTTCTTTACCATGCTTCCTAGCAGTGAAGTCATTCTTATCGTATCTGTTAGGTTGTGGGTTATCAGGATTAACCGTAGGTTTAATCTCCACACCCTTATCATTGCTAGGTTGAGCATTATTATGAACATCGCTGTCCATATTGTCACCAGGTTCATGTTCATCACCATATTGTGTTTCTCCATCAGACGCAGAAATATCATTTGGTTCTTCACGTGTGACAGTATTTGGTGAGCTGACATGTAGGTTTCTATCATCCTTCTTCTTCTTCTTCTTAGGATGACTGGGTGTATCAGCATTAATTCCTTGAGAATCTTGATCAATTCTCTTAGGATGGCCTTCAGGATACAAAGGTTCCTGAGTCACTTTGCCTCCTCTAGTAATGACTCTGACAGAGTTGTCATTTAATTCATTGAGCAAGTCATTCTGAGCTTTAAGTACTTGTTCTACCCGAGTAGTAATCATAGAGGCATGTTTACTCAGAAGCTTCAGATCATTGACATTTGTGTCTACACAAGCACTTAAATGACTAAGCATACGAGTACTTTGTTCCAATTGTCTGCCAACATAATCATTGAAACTTTGTTATTTGGCAACAAAGTTGTCAAATTCATCAAAGCATAGGCTAGTAGGTTTGTCAAAAGGAATATCACTCTCATTGAATCTACGTAGAGAATTCACCTCTACTACTTGTATCGGGTTATCGAGACCATGGATCTCTTCGATAGGCGGTAGATTTTTGACTTCTTCAGATCTAATGCCTTTCTCTTGCATAGATTTCTTGGCTTCTTGCATATCTTCAGGACTGAGGAATAGAATACCTCTTTTCTTAGGAGTTGGCTTAGGAGGTGGTTCGGAAATAGTCCAAGCATTATCGTTGATCAAGATGTTATTCAGTAGGATCTCAGCTTGTTCTTCAGTTCGTTCCCTAAAAACACAACCGACACAACTATCTAGGTGGTCTCTAGAGGCATCGGTAAGTCCGTTATAGAAGATATCAAGTATCTCGTTCTTCTTAAGAGGGTGATCAGGCAAAGCATTCTGTAGCTGGATGAGCCTCCCCCAAGCTTGTGGGAGACTCTCTTCTTTGAGTTGAGCAAAGTTGTATATTTCCTGCAAGACAGCTTGCTTCTTATGGGCAGGGAAATATTTCTCACAGAAGTAATAGACCATATCCTGGGGACTACTCACACATCCAGGAGCAAGAGAAGTGAACCAAGCTTTAGCGTCATCCTTTAGAGAGAAAGGAAACAACTTAAGGATATAGTAGTAGCGGATCTTCTCCTCACTAGTGAAAAGTGTGGCTATATCGTGTAGTTTGGTAAGATGGGCTACGACCGTCTCAGACTCATAACCGTGGAAAGGATCAGATTCGACTAGAGAGATTATCTCAGGGTCGACAGACAATTCATAATCCTCATCGGTGATAAAGATAGGTGAGGTGGCAAACTTCGGGTCGTATTTCATCCTAGCTTTCAGAGATTTTTCCTTCCACCTGAGAAGTAATTTCTCAGCGTCATAGGCATCCTTACACGCAAGAAAATTCTCAGCTATCTCTCCCTCCATAACATAACCCTCGGGTATATCAGGCAATTCATATCTAGGAGAGCTAGATCTAGCAGGAGCAAAAGCAGGTTCTATCTCAATAGTATCGACAGTTTCAGAAGCATCACGAGCATTGGCAGTAACTCTAGCAATACGAGCATCAAGGAATACCCCTAGTGGCATATCAGGCAAGGCAGCGTCTCTAGCAGTATCAAGCATAGCATCATCAGGCAAAATAGCATCTCTAGCATCATCATACAAAGCAGTATCAAGCATAGCATCATCAGGAAAAATAGCATCTCTAGCATCATCAGGCAAAGTAGTATCAAGCATAGCATCATGGATAGCAGTATCAGGCATAGCATCTCTAGTAGTATCAGGCATAACATCTCTAGCAGTATTAGGCATAGTAGAATCATAAGCATCATCAAGTACACGCGACATATCAAGATTTCTAGTAGGAGGTGGTGTCGCAAACTTACTCATAACTGAAGGTGAATCAAGTGCAGAGCTAGATGGCAATTCCTTACCTCCCCTCGTAGTTGAGGGCAAGACTTTGGTTCTTGGATCTTTCAGTTTCTTCATAGTGATCAGCAGATATAAATCCCAAGTGACTCAGAGAATATAGCTTTCCTCCCCGGCAACGGCGCCAGAAAAGAGCTGCTAGCAGTCCCCTGGCAATGGTGCCAGAAAAGAACTGCTTCCAGTTGCTCAACAATTAGCAATTGTCTTGCAATGGCCCACCAGAGTGTGGGATCACGACAGTTTTCGAGGGTAGTGTATCTAACCCAAATTTGTTGGTTCGACACGATGGGAGTGAAAGGACGTTCTCCAGTATTAGCAGTTGAGTTTTCGGTTCAACCACACCTAAAAGATTAGTATCTGCAAGTAATATATAAGCAGCAAAAGGAGTATGATAGCAACGGTGCCAGAAACGATCTGTTGACGAGGCAGACTATTCCTAACTGTTGTATCAATGGCGCCAGAAAAGTATTGTAGCAGGTCGCAACAGTGTAACGAGTAACAACAGTGGCAAGGAACAACAGTAGTGACAACAGTAGCAAGTAGCAACAGTAGCAAGTAGCAACAGTAGCAAGCAACAACAACAGCAAGTGACAGTAGTAGCAACAGTAGTGACAGCAGCAGGACAAAGCAAGTAACAGTAGCAGCAAGTAACAGTAGTAACAGCAATAGAGCAAAGCAAGTAACAACAACACAAGTAACAGTAGCAGCAACAGTAGTAACAGCAGCAGAGCAAAGCAAGTAACAGCAACAGTGGGACAAACTCGTAGGCAATGGATCGGTGATTTGTTGGATGACATTCATCATGCAACAGTTATAACACGGAGAGATATGTGGCTACCTCCCGTTCGTCGATGTGATGTAGGCATGCATTCCGTGTGTAGTCATACGTGCTTAGGGAAAAGAACTTGCATGACATCTATTGTCCATCCCTCCCGTGGCAGCGGGGTCCAAATGGATACTACGGGATATTAAGGTTCTCCTTTTAATAAAGAATCGGATCAACGCATTAGCACTTGGTGAACACATGAACTCCTCAAACTATGGTCATCACCGGGAGTGGTTCCGGTTATTGTCACTCCGGGGTTGCCGGATCATAACACATAGTAGGTAACTACAACTTGCAAGATCGGATCTAAAACACACATATATTGGTGACAACATAATAATTTCAGATCTGAAATCATGGCACTCGGGCCCTAGTGACAAGCATTAAGCATGGCAAAGTAGTAGCAACATCAATCTCAGAACATAGTGGATACTAGGGATCAATCCCCGTCAAAACTAACTCGATTACATGATAGATCTCATCCTACTCATCACCGCCCAACGAGCCTACGAATAGATTACTCACGAATGATGAAGAGCTTCATGGAATTGGGAGGGAAGAAGGTTGATGATGACGATGGCGACGATCTCCTTGATCCGGAGCCCAAAACGGACTCCAGATCTGCCCTCCAGGGAAAGAACGGGATGTGGTGGCGCCTCTGGATAGTAAACGCGATGAAATCTTTTCTCTTTGATTTTTTCCGTGACGAAAGGGAATAAATAGCGCTGGAATTGGGGGCGGCAGAGCCACGTGGGCCCCACAAGCTTGGTGGCCGCGACGAGGGGGGGGGGGGGTGGCCGCGGCCACAGGGCTTGTGGCCCACTGGCCCGTCCCCTTCGGTGGATCTTTGCGCAGGTATTTCTCATATTTTCCAGAAATATTCTCCGCAAATTTTCAGGACGTTCCGAGAACTTCCATTTCTGCACAAAAACAACACCATGGCAATTCTGCTGAAAACAACGTCAGTTCGGGTTAGTTCCATTCAAATCATGCAAATTAGAGTCCAAAACAAGGGAAAGGAGTTTGTAAAAGTAGATACGATGGAGACGTATCAAGCACCAAACTCGAAACTGAGATATTCACCCCCACGATCAGACCGTAGGAACTTGATCTTCTTGTTACGATGATTTTCAACTTCACTCTGAAATTGTTTGAACTTTTCAAATGTTTCAGACTTGTGCTTCATCAAGTAGACATAACCATATCTACTCAAATCGTCAGTGAAGTGAGAAAATAACGATATCCGCCGCGTGCCTCCACACTCATCGGACCACACACATCGGTATGTATGATTTCCAACAAGTCACTTGCACGCTCCATTGTTCCGGAGAACGGAGTTTTAGTCATCTTGCCCATGAGGCATGGTTCACACGTGTCAAGTGAATCAAAGTCAAGTGACTCCAAAAGTCCATCAGTATGGAGTTTCTTCATGCACTTTACACCCATTTGACCTAAGCGGCAGTGCCATAAAAACATGGCGCTATCATTGTTAACTCTAACTCTTTTGGTGTCAATGTTATGTATATTTGTATTATCACTATCAAGATTCAATATGAACAATCCTCTCACATTGGGTGCATGACCATAAAAGATATTACTCACAAAAATAGAAAAACCATTATTCTCTGACTTAAACGAGTAACCGTCTCGCAATAAACAAGATCCAGATATAATGTTCATGCTTAACGCACGCACTAAATAACAATTATTTAAGTTCATAACTAATCCTGATGGTAACTGAAGTGAAACTGTGCCGACGGCGATTGCATCAACCTTGGATCCATTTCCCACGCGCATCGTCACTTCATCCTTTGCCAGCCTTCGCTTATTCCGCAGTTCCTGTTTCGAGTTGCAAATATGAGCAACAGAACCGGTATCGAATACCCAGGCACTACTACGAGAGCTGGTTAAGTACACATCAATAACATGTATATCAAATATACCTGATTTTTCTGTTGGAATTATGCCCTAGAGGCAATGATAAATATAGTTATTATTATAATTCCTGTATCAAGATAATCGCTTATTATCCATGCTATAATTGTATTGAATGAAGACTCATTTACATGTGTGGATACATAGACAAAACACTGTCCCTAGCAAGCCTCTAGTTGGCTAGCCAGTTGATCAAAGATAGTCAGTGTCTTCTGATTATGAACAAGGTGTTGTTGCTTGATAACTGGATCACGTCATTAGGAGAATCACGTGATGGACTAGACCCAAACTAATAGACGTAGCATGTTGGTCGTGTCATTTTGTTGCTACTGTTTTCTGCGTGTCAAGTATTTGTTCCTATGACCATGAGATCATATAACTCACTAACACCGGAGGAATACTTTGTGTGTATCAAACGTCGCAACTTAACTGGGTGACTATAAAGATGCTCTACAGGTATCTCCGAAGGTGTTCGTTGAGTTAGTATGGATCAAGACTGGGATTTGCCACTCCGTGTGACGGAGAGGTATCTCGGGGCCCACTCGGTAATACAACATCACACACAAGCCTTGCAAGCAATGTGACTTAGTGTAAGTTGCAGGATCTTGTATTACGGAACGAGTAAAGAGACTTGCCGGTAAACGAGATTGAAATAGGTATGCGGATATTGACGATCGAATCTCGGGCAAGTAACATACCGAAGGACAAAGGGAATGACATACGGGATTATATGAATCCTTGGCACTGAGGTTCAAACGATAAGATCTTCGTAGAATATGTAGGATCCAATATGGGCATCCAGGTCCCGCTATTGGATATTGACCGAGGAGTCTCTCGGGTCATGTCTACATAGTTCTCGAACCCGCAGGGTCTGCACACTTAAGGTTCGACGTTGTTTTATGCGTATTTGAGTTATATGGTTGGTTACCGAATGTTGTCCGGAGTCCCGGATGAGATCACGGACGTCACGAGGGTTTCCGGAATGGTCCGGAAACGAAGATTGATATATAGGATGACCTCATTTGATTACCGGAAGGTTTTCGGAGTTACCGGGAATGTACCGGGAATGACGAATGGGTTCGGGGAGTTCACCGGGGGGGGGGGGGGGGCAACCCACCCCGGGGAAGCCCATTGGCCTTGGGGGTGGCACACCAGCCTTTAGTGGGCTGGTGGGACAGCCCAAGAAGGCCCTATGCGCCATAGGAAGAAAATCAAAGAGAAAAAGAAAAAAAAGGAGGAGGTGGGAAAGGAAAGAAGGACTCCACCCACCAAACCAAGTAGGACTCGGTTTGGGGGGGAGACCTTCCCCCCTTGGCTCGGCCGACCCCCTTGGGGCTCCTTGAGCCCCAAGGGAGGCTCCCCCTCTCCCACCTATATATACGGAGGTTTTAGGGCTGATTTGAGACGACTTTTCCACGGCAGCCCGACCACATACCTCCACGGTTTTCCCTCTAGATCGCGTTTCTGCGGAGCTCGGGCGGAGCCCTGCTGAGACAAGATCATCACCAACCTCCGGAGCGCCTTCACGCTGCCGGAGAACTCTTCTACCTCTCCGTCTCTCTTGCTGGATCAAGAAGGCCGAGATCATCGTCGAGCTGTACGTGTGCTGAACGCGGAGGTGACGTCCGTTCGGCACTAGATCGTGGGACTGATCGCGGGACGGTTCACGGGGCGGATCGAGGGACGTGAGGTAGTTCCACTACATCAACCGCGTTCACTAACGCTTCTGCTGTACGGTCTACAAGGGTACGTAGATCACACATCCCCTCTTGTAGATGGACATCACCATGATAGGTCTTCGTGCGCGTAGGAATTTTTTTGTTTCCCATGCGACGTTCCCCAACAGTGGCATCATGAGCTAGGTTCATGCGTAGATGTCTTCTCGAGTAGAACAGAAAAGTTTTTGTGGGCGGTGATGTGCGTTTTGCTGCCCTCCTTAGTCTTTTCTTGATTCTGCGGTATTGTTGGATTGAAGCGGCTTGGACCGACATTACTCGTACGCTTACGAGAGACTGGTTTCATCGCTACAAGTAACCCCGTTGCTCAAAGATGACTGGCAAGTGTCAGTTTCTCCAAGTTTAGTTGAATCGGGTTTGACCGAGGAGGTCCTTGGATGAGGTTAAATAGCAACTCATATATCTCCGTTGTGGTGTTTGCGTAAGTAAGATGCGATCCTACTAGATACCCATGGTCACCACGTAAAACATGCAACAACAAAATTAGAGGGCGTCTAACTTGTTTTTGCAGGGTATGCTTGTGATGTGATATGGCCAACGATGTGATGTGATATATTGGATGTATGAGATGATCATGTTGTAATAGATAATATCGACTTGCACGTCGATGGTACGGCAATCGGCAGGAGCCATAGGGTTGTCTTTATACTAATGTTTGTGCTTGCAGATGCGTTTACTATTTTGCTAGGATGTAGCTTTAGTAGTAATAGCATGAGTAGCACGACAACCCCGATGGCGACACGTTGATGGAGATCATGGTGTGGCGCCGGTGACAAGAAGATCGTGCCGGTGCTTTGGTGATGGAGATCTAGGAGCACGTGATGATGGCCGTATCATGTCACTTATGAATTGCATGTGATGTTAATCCTTTTATGCACCTTATTTTGCTTAGAACGACGGTAGCATTATGAGGTGATCTCTCACTAAAATTTCAAGACGAAATTGTGTTCTCCCCGACTGTGCACCATTGCTACAGTTCGTCGTTTCGAGACACCACGTGATGATCGGGTGTGATAGACTCAACGTTCACATACAACGGGTGCAAAACAGTTGCGCACGCGGAACACTCGGGTTAAGCTTGACGAGCCTAGCATGTGCAGACATGGCCTCGGAACACATGAGACCGAAAGGTCGATCATGAATCATATAGATGATATGATTAGCATAGGGATGCTTACCACTGAAACTATGCTCAACTCACGTGATGATCGGACTTGAGCTAGTGTAAGTGGATCATGAACCACTCAAATGACTAGAGAGATGTACTTTTTGAGTGGGAGTTTAGAAAATAATTTGATTAAGTTAAACTCTAATTATCTTGAACATAGTCTAAGTCCACTTTGAATATATTTGTGTTGTAGATCATGGCTCACGCGACAGTCACCCTGAATTTTAATACGTTCCTAGAGAAAGCTAAGTTGAAAGATGATGGAAGCAACTTTGTAGACTGGGCTCGTAATCTTAAGCTAATCTTACAAGCTGGGAAGAAGGATTATGTCCTTAATGCTGCACTAGGAGATGAACCACCCGCTACGGCTGATCAGGGTCTGCACACTTAAGGTTCGACGTTGTTTTATGCGTATTTGAGTTATATGGTTGGTTACCGAATGTTGTTCGGAGTCCCGGATGAGATCACGGACGTCACGAGGGTTTCCGGAATGGTCCGGAAACGAAGATTGATATATAGGATGACCTCATTTGATTACCGGAAGGTTTTCGGAGTTACTGGGAATGTACCGGGAATGACGAATGGGTTCCGGGAGTTCATCGGGGGGGGGGGGGGGGGGAACCCACCCCGGGGAAGCCCATAGGACTTGGGGGTGGCACACCAGCCCTTAGTGGGCTGGTGGGACCTTCCCCCCTGGCTCGGCCGACCCCCTTGGGGCTCCTTGAGCCCCAAGGCAAGGCTCCCCCTCTCCCACCTATATATACGGAGGTTTTAGGGCTGATTTGAGACGACTTTTCCACGGCAGCCCGACCACATACCTCCACGGTTTTCCCTCTAGATCGCGTTTCTGCGGAGCTCGGGCGGAGCCCTGCTGAGACAAGATCATCACCAACCTCCGGAGCGCCGTCACGCTGCCGGAGAACTCTTCTACCTCTCCGTCTCTCTTGCTGGATCAAGAAGGCCGAGATCATCGTCGAGCTGTACGTGTGCTGAACGTGGAGGTGCCGTCCGTTCGGCACTAGATCGTGGGACTGATCGCGGGACGGTTCGCGGGGCGGATCGAGCGACGTGAGGATGTTCCACTACATCAACCGCGTTCACTAACGCTTCTGTTGTATGGTCTACAAGGGTACGTAGGTCACACATCCCCTCTTGTAGATGGACATCACCATGATAGGTCTTCGTGCGCGTAGGAATTTTTTTGTTTCCCATGCGACGTTCCCCAACATTTTCTTTGGCCGCCTTCTTATCAGCCAGATACTTGGGGCAGTTGCGCTTTCAGTGACCCATACCCTTGCAATAATAGCACTCCGTATCAGGCTTAGGTCCAACTTTGGGTTTCTTCATCGGATTGGCAACAGGCTTGTCGCTCTTCTTGGAATTAGCCTTCTTTCCTTTGTTGTTTCTCTTGAAAGTAGTGGTCTTATTCACCATCAACACTTGATGCGCTTTACGGAGTTCTGACTCTGCGACTTTCAGCATCGCGAATAACTCGCCGGGTGACTTGTTCATCCCTTGCATGTTGTAGTTCAACACAAAGCCCTTATAGCTTGGCGGCAGTGATTGAAGAATTCTGTCAGTGATAGCCTCTTGCGGGAGTTCAATCCCCAGCTCAGCTAGACGGTTTGAGTACCCAGACATTTTGAGCACATGTTCACTCACAGACGAATTCTCCTCCATCTTGCAAGCATAGAATTTATCGGAGGTCTCATACCTCTCGATCCGAGCGTTCTTCTGAAAGATAAACTTCAACTCCTGGAACATCTCATATGCTCCATGATGCTCAAAGCGACGTTGAAGTCCCGGCTCTAAACCATACAAGACTACACATTGAACTACTGAGTAGTCCTCCTTACGTGTTAACCAAGCGTTCTTAACATCTTGGTCAGCTGTAGCGGGTGGTTCATCTCGTAGCGCAGCATTAAGGACATAATCCTTCTTCCCAGCTTGCAGGAGCAACTTAAGATTACGAGCCTAGTCTACAAAGTTGCTTCCATCATCTTTTAACTTAGCTTTCTCTAGGAACGTATTAAAATTCAGGGTGACTGTCGCGTGAGCCATTGATCTACAACACAAATATATTCAAAGTGGACTTAGACTATGTTCAAGATAATTAGAGTTTAACTAATCAAATTACTTGCTAAACTCCCACTCAAAAAATACATCTCTCTAGTCATTTGAGTGGTTCATGATCCAATTCCACTAGCTCAAGTCTGATCATCACGTGAGTTGAGGATAGTTTCAGTGGTAAGCATCCCTATGCTAATCATATCAACTATATGATTCATGATCGACCTTTCGGTCTCATGTGTTCCGAGGCCATGTCTGCACATGCTAGGCTCGTCAAGCTTAACCCAAGTGTTCCGCGTGTGCAACTGTTTTGCACCCGTTGTATGTGAACGTTGAGTCTATCACACCCGATCATCACGTGGTGTCTCGAAACGACGAACTGTAGCAACGGTGCACAGTCGGGGAGAACACAATTTCGTCTTGAATTTTTATTGAGAGATCACCTCATAATGCTACCGTCGTTCTAAGCAAAATAAGGTGCATAAAAGGATTAACATCACATGCAATTCATAAGTGACATGATATGGCCATCATCACGTGCTTCTTGATCTCCATCACCAAAGCACCGACACGATCTTCTGTCACGGGCGCCACACCATGATCTCCATCAACGCATCGCCATCAGGGTTGTCGTGCTACTCATGCTATTACTACTAAAGCTACATCCTACAATATAGTAAACGCATCTGCAAGCACAAACATTAGTTTAAAGACAACCCTATGGCTCCTGCCGGTTGCCGTACCATCGACGTGCAAGTCGATATTAACTATTACAACATGATCATCTCATACATCCAATATATCGCATCACATCGTCGGCCATATGACATCACAAGCATACCCTGCAAAAACAAGTTATACGTCCTCTAATTGTTGTTGCATGTTTTACGTGGTGACCATAGGTATCTAGTAGGATCGCATCTTACTTACGCAACCACCACAACGGAGATGTATGAATTGCTATTTAACCTCATCCAAGGACCTCCTCGGTCAAAACCGATTCAACTAAAGTTGGAGAAACCGACACTCGCCAGTCATCTTTGAGCAACGGGGTTGCTCGTAGCGATGAAACCAGTCTCTCGTAAGCATACGAGTAATGTCGGTCCGAGCCGATTCGATCCAACAATAGCGCGAAATCAAGAAAAGACTAAGGAGGGCAGCAAATCGCACATCACCGCCCACAAAAACTTTTGTGTTCTACTCGAGATGACATCTACGCATGAACCTAGCTCATGATGCCACTGTTGGGGAACGTCGCATGGGAAATAAAAAATTTCCTACGCGCACGAAGACCTATCATGGTGATGTCCATCTACGAGGGGATTTCAGATCTACGTACCCTTGTAGATCGCACAGCAGGAAGCGTTAACAAACGCGGTTGATGTAGTGGAATGTCCTCACGTCCCTCGATCCTCCCCGTGAACCGTCCCACGAACCATCCCGCGATCCGTCCCACGATTCGCTCCGATCTAGTGTAGAACGGACGTCACCTCCGCGTTCACCACACGTACAACTCGACGATGATCTCG
This sequence comes from Hordeum vulgare subsp. vulgare, assembly GCF_904849725.1. Lineage (NCBI taxonomy): Eukaryota > Viridiplantae > Streptophyta > Magnoliopsida > Poales > Poaceae > Hordeum > Hordeum vulgare. Next base: position 606,683,873 of record NC_058519.1, on the reverse strand, counting down.
GACTTCTTGATCCAGCAAGAGAGACGGAGAGGTAGATGAGTTCTCCAGCAGCGTGACGGTGCTCCGGAGGTTGGTGGTGATCTTATCTCAGCAGGGCTCCGCCCGAGCTCCGCAAAAACGCGATCTAGAGGGAAAACCGTGGAGGTATGTGGTCGGGCTGCCATGGCAAAGTTGTCTCAAATCAGCCCTAATCCCTTAGTGTATATAGGAGGGAGGGGAGGGGTCTTGGCTTTAGGCTCAAGGAGCCCCAAGGGGTTCGGCCGAAGGGGGGGAGTAGGAATCCTCCTCCAATCCTAGTCCAACTAGGATTGGAAGGTGGGGTCCTTCCCTTCCTTCCTACTTCCCCTTTTTTCTCTTTGATTTTTGTTATCTCCTGGGCAGGGGCCTTCTTGGGCTTGCCCACCAGCCCACTAAGGGATGGTGCGGCACCCCTAAGGCCTATGGGCTTCGCCGGGGTGGGCTGCCCCCCCCTGTGGTGAACATCCGGAACCCATTCGTCACTCCCGGTACATTCCCGATAATGCCGAAAAAATTCCGGTAATCAAATGAGGTCATCCTGTATATAAATCTTCGTCTCCGGACCATTCCGTAAACCCTCGTGACGTCCGTGATCTCATCCGGGACTCCGACCAACATTCGGTAACCAACCATATAACTCAAATACGCATAAAACAACGTCGAACCTTAAGTGTGCAGACCCTGCGGGTTCGAGAACTATGTAGACATGACCCGAGAGACTCCTTGGTCAATATCCAATAGCGGGACCTGGATGCCCATATTGGATCCTACATATTCTACGAAGATCTTATCGTTTGAACCTCAGTGCCAAGGATTCATATAATCCCGTATGTCATTCCCTTTGTCCTTCGGTATGTTACTTGCCCGAGATTCGATCGTCAATATCCGCATACCTATTTCAATCTCGTTTACCGGCAAGTATCTTTACTCGTTCCGTAATACAAGATCCCATGACTTACAATAAGTCACATTGCTTGCAAGGCTTGTGTGTGATGTTGTATTACCAAGTGGGCCCCGAGATACCTCTCCGTCACACGGAGTGACAAATCCGAGTCTTGATTCATACTAACTCAAAGGACACCTTCGGAGATACCTGTAGAGCATCTTTATAGTCACCCAGTTACGTTGTGACGTTTGATACACACAAAGCATTCCTCCGGTGTCAGTGAGTTATATGATCTCATGGTCATAGGAATAAATACTTGACACGCAGAAAACAGTAGCAACAAAATGACACGATCAACATGCTACGTCTATTAGTTTGGGTCTAGTCCATCACATGATTCGCCCAATGTTGTGATCCAGTTATCAAGCAACAACACCTTGTACATAGTCAGAAGACCCTGACTATCCTTGATCAACTGGCTAGCCAACTAAAGGCTTTCTAGGGACAGTGTTTTGTCTATGTATCCACACATGTATCTAAGTCTTCATTCAATACAATTATAACATGGATAATAAACGATTATCTTGATAGAGGAACTATAATAATAACTTATTCATCATTGCCTCTAGGGCATAATTCCAACAAATATCACAGTATATTGGTATTGAGATTGAATGCCAATATTTTTGTTTGGATGTTTAGGTATCTGGAACACGATTTGATATTGAGGTTGAATGCCAAATTCTGTTTGGATGGTCAAATGGAGGAATTAGGTCTAATGAGACTTTGCCAAGAGGAGACAATGGAGAGGGGAGAAGGCCGGCGTCGGCAGCTGGATTAAGCTTGGGGTGTAGGGCCGTCGGCCGCTGGATCTCAGGGGGAAGGCGGTGTGGGAGGGTGGAGGGCCGCCGGCCGCCGGAGCTTGGGGTGGAGGGCCGCCGACCGGTGGATCTCACGGGGGAGGCGGTGCAGGAGCATGGAGGGCCGTTGGCCACCGGAGCTTGGGTGGAGGGCCGTCGGCCGCTGGATCTCGGAGGGGAGGTGGTGCAGGAGGGTGGAGGGTCGCGGGCCGCCGGAGCTTGGGGTGGAGGGCCGTCGGCCGTTGGATCTCACGGGGGAGGCGGTGCAGGAGGGTGGAGGGCCGCCGGTCGCCAGAGCTTGGGGTGGAGGGCCGTCGGAACTCGAGCCGGAGGCGGGGCGGGAGGGAGGGCCACACGCATGCGAGATTCTGTCTCGAGTGGGTAGGAGGCTGATTTTCAATACCTAGCGATGTTGAGATCATACCCTCCGAATTGGGCGAGGGACTACTTGCGTTAGGGACGGGGCACTCAATATTGAGCCCATGCCATGGTTGAATGCCAAAGTCACCCAAGCAGTGGTATTCGGGACATTTGGCCCAGATGAATGCCAATGCCCAATACCCGGCCTGAATGCAAACATCCAAACGCACCGTTACAATTCAAAATCACCTCAAATCTTCGCTAATCCTCTTGAGAGGGGTGTAACCGAACAAGGCCTTGGAAAGTCCAAGTCAATGAGTGTTTTTTTCTCCATGCATGGGAGGTTTCTAAACATGAGCTCCGATCTCATATTCAATTTCGGTTCCTAAACATGAGCTCCAATTTCTTATTCAATTTTCTTTAAGAAGTCCATGGTAACACAAGTGTTTCTCTGCACTCATAGGAAAGTTTTATGGTGATGTAGTGTGGAATTTGGGGGAGTCATTTGCCTTAAAAAACATTGTATCAAACTTTCCCAAGGCCTTTACTCTCTAAGAATATGTACAATGCAAAGTGCCTAGAAAAACAATATGTTTTTATCACTTAAGCAACAATGCTTATTTATAAAAAGCAGAAGCTTAATTAGGCACGACTACCATAAAGCTAAGCGTTGGTACATAAAAAATGTAAATTTATTTTTACTAATCATCTCTCTAAGCACCTTTTCCTGTACATGGTCTAATACTTGTTTGAAGAATTCGTGAACAAGAATTTACTACTACCGTGCCACATAAATTCGTTTGAACGTCAACTAATATGAGCCAAAGAGAGTAAAATTCATGCATTTTCATTTTCTGCACGGTCCATGAGACAAGACTGTCAATTTCTGAGGATTGTTTCTATGCTTCTTCTGTCTTTGGATTCCTGCATTCCATTCCAAACATGCCATAATTCAGGTGACGATGGCGACCATAAACATCCATCCATGGACAAATCTTGCTCACACCAGTACAAATACATGGACAACAAGGCGGCTGCTGCAAATCTGTCGCCTGATTTCTACCAGTCGTAAGCCCCCTGAGTAGTCGTCCGATCGAACAAGCCCCCACCGTCTGATTAAGTCCCGACACCGCCCCACCTCAGCAGCAGCGCACCGACACCCCTCGCAACATTGGGCTTGCTGCATTGAAACGGTAAGAAAACAAAACAGACCAACCCTGACACTGCCCCACCTCAATCCCTGCGGATCACAGGCGGCGACGCGACTCGCAACCTGCGGCGACTTCGCCCTCCCCACCCACCCTCCCGCCTGCCACCCTCTGCCGCCGTTTGCTAGTTCTCAAACATCAGCGCCAGAAATTGACACGTTGACGGAGATTGGGCTTGCGTTGGTTTTTCCCTTGAAGAGGAAAGGGTGATGCAGCACAGGAGCAGTAAGTATTTCCCTTAGTTTGAGAACCAAGGTATCAATCCAGAAGGAGGGTCTCGTCAAGTCTAGAGTACCTGCGCAAACACAAACAAGCTTGCACCCAACGCTTCAAAGGGGTTGTCAATCCCTTCAAGATTGTTTGCAAAGTGAGATCTGAAGGTGGAAAGTGCAACGAAGTAAAAAGTGTAAGGCTGAAAATATGGTGTGGAGTAGACCCTGGGGGCCATAGTGTTCACTAGAGGCTTCTCTCAAAATAGCAAGTAATACGGTGGGTGAACAAATTACTGTCGAGCAATTGATAGAACCGCACAAAGTCATGACGATATCTAAGGCACTGATCTAGCATATAGGCATCACGTCCGAGACAAGTAGACCGATACTTACTGCATCTACTACTATTACTCCACACATCGACCGCTATCTAGCATGCATCTAGTGTATTGAGTTCATGACGAACAGAGTAACACTTTAAGCAAGATGACATGATGTAGAGGGATAATCTCAAACCAATGATGAAAAACCCATCTTTTTACCCTTGATGGCAACAACACGATACATGCCTCGCTACCCCTTCTTTCACTGGGTGAGGTCACCGCACAGTATGAACCCAAAACCAAGCACTTCTCCCATTGCAAGAATCATAGATCTAGTTGGCCAGACAAAACCCACAACTCGAAGAGAATTACAAGGATATGAAATCATGCATAAGAGAGATCAGAAGAAACTCAAATAAGATTCATAAATAATCTGATCATAAATCCACAATTCACCGGATCTTGACAAACACACCGCAAAAGAAGATTACATAGGATAGATCTCCATGAAGATCATGGAGAACTTTGTATTGAAGATCAAAGAGAGAGAGAAGAAGCCATCTAGTTACTAGCCATGGACCCGTAGGTCTATGGTGAACTACTCACGCATCATCGGAGAGGTCATGGTGTTGATGAAGAAGCCCTCCGTGTCCGAATCCCCCCTCCGGCAAGGCACCGGTACGTGCCCCAGATGGGATCTTGCGGAAACAGAAGCTTGCGGCGGCGGAAAAGTGATTACGATGCTCCCCTGATTTTTTGGGAATATTTGGGAATTTATAGGCGCAAGATCTAGGTCACGGGACCTCCAGGGGGCCCACAAGCGTGCATGGCCCGCCCGCCTGGCCGCGGGGTGGGGGCTTGTGGGGCCCTTGGGGCTCTTCTGGCTTGGCTCCCAAGTCCCCCTATCTTCTTCCATTCCAGAAAAAATCTTTTTGGGGATTTTCTTCCGTTTGGACTCCGTTTCAAAATCTCCTCTGAAAGGGGTCAAAAACATGGAAAAAACAGGAACTAGCACTTGGCACTGGATTAATAAGTTAGTCCCAAAAAATAAATAAAAGGCATGCAAAACATCCAAAGTTTGACAAGATAATAGCATGAAACCATAAAAAATTATAGATACCTTGGAGACGTATCAAGCATCCCCAAGCTTAACTCCTGCTCGTCCTCGAGTAGGGAAGTGATAAAGAATGAATTTTTGATGTGGAGTGCTACCTAGCATAGTTGTCCTTTGCAACTTCTTTCACGTGGCATGAATGTTCAGATCCGTGCGATTCAAAACAATAGTTTGCTATTGACATGAAAACAGTAATACTTCAAACAAACTAGGAGAGTAATCATGAACTTTCAAAATAACAAGGCCAAAGAAAGTTATCCCTACAAAATCATATAGTCTGGCTATGCTCCATCATCCTCACACAACTAATGTAAATCATGCACAACCCCGGAATTGGCCAAGTAATTGTTTTCACACTCTTACTTTCTCAAACTTTTTATAACTATCATGCAATACATGAGCGCGAGCCATGGATATAGCACTATAGGTGGAATAGAGTGTGGTGGTGGTTGTGAGACAAAAAAGGAGGAGATGGTCACATTGACTCGGCGTATAAATAGGCTATGGAGATGCCCATTAATAGATATCAATGTGAATGAGTAGGGATTGCCATAAAAGAGATGCACTAGAGCTATAAGTATGTGGAAGCTCAAAAGGAAAACTAGTGGGTGTGCATCCAACTTGCTTGCTCACGAAGACCTAGGGCAATTTTGAGGAAGCCCATCATTGGAATATACAAGCCAAGTTATATAAAAGATTCCCACTAGCATATGGTAGTGACAAATCAAGAAGCTCTCAATCATGAAGAACATGGTGCTAATATGAAGCACAAGTGTGGAAAAAGATAGTAGCATTGTCCCTTCTCTATTTTTCTCTCATTTCTTTTTTTTATTTGGGCTCTTAGGCCTCTTTTTTCTTTTCTCACCTTTTTTTTGTTTTTGGGCTCTTTGGCCTCTTTTTTTATTTTTTATTTCCTCACATGGGACAATGCTCTAATAATGATGATCATCACACTTTTAGTTACTCAAAGCTCAAAGATCACAATGATGATGACTCAATAGGAAATGCCTCCGGCAGTGTACCGGGATGTGCAACGATCTAGTATGATCACGCAATGGCAATATGAGAGTGACGACACAAGTCATAAGACGGAACGGTGGTAGTTGCATGGCAATATATCTCGGAATGGCTATGAAAATGCCATAGTAGGTAGGTATGGTGGCTGTTTTGAGGAAGGAATTTGGTGGGTTTGTGCACCGGCAAGAATTGCGCGGCACTAGAGAGGCTAGCAATGGTGGAAGGTGAAAGTGCATCTATACCATGGACTCAACATTAGTCATAAAGAACTCACATACTTGTTGCAAAAGTTTTTATTAGTAATCAAAACAAAGTGCTAAACGCATACTCTGAGGGGAAGGGTTGGTAGGTGTAAACCATCGCGCGATCCCTACCTCAACACAAAGGATTACAATCAATAGATCAATTATGCTCCGACTTCCTAACATAGCGGTTCACCATACGTGCATGCTACGGGAATCACTAACTTCAACACAAGTATTTCTAGATTCACAACACCCTACTAACATAGCTTTTAATATTCCCGAATCCATGTCTCAAAACTAATTGAGAGGAATCGAAACTTTTCTTTCTACTCAATGCACATGAAGATGGAGGTTTTTGCATCCTCTTTGGGTACCTAGCACATGGGACTACTTTCATAGCATAAGCCAACTACCAAATCACGCACCGCCGTGTCTAAAGATATAAGTGAATCACAAGAGCAAAAGTATCTAGCTCAAAAAGATATAAGTGAAGCACTAGAGCAAAAGTATCCAGCTCAAAAGATATAAGTGAAGCACTAGAGCAAAAGTATCTAGCTCAAAAGATATAAGTGAAGCACTATGAGCATTCTAGCAAAATCACGATGAGTGCATGTCTCTCTCTCTCAAAAAGGTGTTCAGCAAGGATGATTGTGACACAACAAAAATAAAAGACTCCTAAGATACAAGACACTCCAAGCAAAACACATATCATGTGGTGAATAAAAATATAGCTCCAAGTAATGTTACCGATGGATTGAAGACGAAAGAGGGGATGCCTTCCCGGGGCATCCCCAAGCTTAGGCTTTTTGGTGTCCTTGAATTTGGATTGGGGTGCCTTGGGCATCCCCAAGCTTGAGCTCTTTCCACTCCTTATCTCTTTGTCCATGAGAACATCACCCAAAACTTGAAAACTTCACAACACAAAACTTAAACAGAAACTTGTGATAACATTAGTACAAGAAAACAAACTACCACTTCTTTTGGTACTGTAGCAAACTTGAATTCTATCTATATTGATGATGGGCTACTTTATTCTCACTTTTCCATGGCTAGTTCCCCCCCGATACTGACCATAGTTTCATCAAAACAAGCAACCAACTCAACAAAAACAGAATCTGTCAAAAACAGACCAGTCTGTAGCAATCTGTATACTTCGTATACTTCTGATACCTAAAAAATTTGAAAAATTACGACGGTCTGGGGTAAAACCATATCAATCAGCAGCAAAAAGAATAAACTCAAAATCTCTTTCTGAATAAAAATGAAAAATCATCTCGTGAGCGAAAAGTTTCTGTCTTTTTCCAGCACGATCAAACAACCATTACCAAGACTAATCATAAAGGCTTTGCTTGGCTCAAACACAAAAAGAAACACAAAAACACAATCACAACAGAATTATGAAAGTGTGGACGCAACAAAACAGAAAGAAAAAGATAAATTCATTGGGTTGCCTCCCAACAAGCACTATTGTTTAACGCCCTTAGCTAGGCATTGATAATTCAATGATGCTCACACAAAAGAAAAGAATTGAAGCACAACGAGAGCATCATAAAGCATGTGAGAATCACATCTAAGTCTAACATACTTCCTATGCATAGGCATTTTATAGGAAAACAGATTGTCAAGACAACCAATAGTTACCATATGCAAGGAAGAAGAAAGAGACAATAGCAATCTCAACATAACGAGAGGTGATTTAGTGATATGAAAGTTTCTACCACCATATTTACTCTCTCATAATAATTACATGTGGGATCATATTCGAATTCAACAATGTAACTATCACATAGGATATTCTTTTCATGATCCACATGCATGCAAAGTTGACGCTCTTAAAAAATAGTGGAATTATCATCAACTAAAGTCATGACTTCTCCAAACCCACTTTCAATAATATTGCAAATATCATATTCGTCATGAGGCTTAAACAAACTTTCAAGATCATAAGAAAAATCATTGCCCCACTCATGATCATTGCAACAAGTAGTGGACATAGCAAAACTAGCATCCCCAATCTTAGGGTTTTGCATATTCTTAGCATGATTGTCACTAATAGAATTTATAGTGAAACCATTGCAATCATGCTTTTCATCCAAGGAGCCCTGTGAATCACTTCATAAATTTCTTCATCATGATTTTCAGATTCACTCATCTCAAGCAAAACTCCATAAAGATAATCTAGTGCACAAAACTCACTAGCAATTGGTTCAACATAATTGGATCTCTTAAAGAGATTAGCAAGTGGATGAGGATCCATATCACTAGATTTTCAGCAAGCGAAGATGCAAGCATATTGAAGGCACATGGCACACAAGCGAACAGAAAGCAAGCGAGAGAAAAGGGCAAACGAAAAGGCGAACGAAAAAGGCAAAAGAAAAAGGAAAATTGGTGAAGTGAGGGAGAGGAAAACGAGAGGCAACTGGCAAACAAACTAAATGCAAGAGATGAGTTTGCGACACTTACTTGGATGAGTTCTTGACTTGATCTTCCTCCCCGGCAACGGCGCCAGAAATCCTTCTGCTACTTCTCAAACAACAGCGCCAAAAATTGACACGTTGACGGAGATTGGGCTTGCATTGGTTTTTCCCTTGAAGAGGAAAGGGTGATGCAGAATAGGAGTAGTAAGTATTTCCCTCAGTTTGAGAACCAAGGTATCGATCCAGAAGGAGGGTCTCGTCGAGTCCAGAGTACCTGCACAAACACAAACAATCTTGCACCCAACGCTTCAAAGGGGTTGTCAATCCCTTTAAGATTGTTTGCAAAGTGAGATCTGAAGGCGGAAAGTGCAACGAAGTAAAAAGTGTAAGGCTGAAAATGTGGTGTGGAGTAGACCCTGGGGGCCATAGTATTCATTAGAGGCTTCTCTAAAAATAGCAAGTAATACGGTGGGTGAACAAATTACTGTCGAGCAATTGATAGAACCGCGCAAAGTCATGTCGATATCTAAGGCAATGATCTAGCAAATAGGCATCACGTCCGAGACAACTAGACCGATACTTTCTGCATCTACTACGATTACTCCACACATCGACCGCTATCCAGCATGCATCTAGTGTATTGAGTTCACGACGAACAGAGTAACGCTTTAAGCAAGATGACATGATGTAGAGGGATAATCTCAAACCAATGATGAAAACCCCATCTTTTTACCCTTGATGGCAACAACGCGATACGTGCCTCGCTACCCCTTCTATCACTGGGTGAGGTCACCGCACGGTATGAACCCAAAACCAAGCACTTCTCCCATTGCAAGAATCATAGATCTAGTTGTCCAGACAAAATCCACAACTCGAAGAGAATTACAAGGATATGAAATCATGCATAAGAGAGATCAGAAGAAACTCAAATAAGATTCATAGATAATCTGATCATAAATCCACAATTCATCGGATCTCGACAAACACACCGCAAAAGAAGATTACATCGGATAGATCTCCATGAAGATCATGGAGAACTTTGTATTGAAGATCCAAGAGAGAGAAGAAGCCATCTAGTTACTAGCTATGGACCCGTAGGTCTATGGTGAACTACTCACGCATCATCGGAGAGGTCATGGTGTTGATGAAGAAGCCCTCCGTGTCCGAATCCCCCTCCGGCAGGGCACCAGTACGTGCCCCAGATGGGATCTTGCGGAGATAGAAGCTTGCGGCGGCGGAAAAGTGATTACGATGCTCCCCTGATTTTTTTTGCGAATATTTGGGAATTTATAGACGCAAGATCTAGGTCAGGGGACCTCCAGGGGGCCCACAAGCCTGCATGGCCCGCCCCCTAGCCGCGGGATGGGGCTTGTGGGGCCCCTGGGGCTCTTCTGGCTTGGCTCCCAAGTCCCCCGATCTTCTTCCGTCCGAGAAAAAAATCTTTTCGGAGATTTTCTTCCGTTTGGACTCCGTTTCAAAATCTCCTCTAAAAGGGGTCAAAAGCATGGAAAAAACAGGAACTAGCACTTGGCACTGGATTAATAAGTTAGTCCCAAAAAATAAATAAAAGGCATGCAAAACATCCAAAGTTTGACAAGATAATAGCATGAAACCATCAAAAATTATAGATTCGTTGGAGACGTATCACCGTTCCACCCCCACCCCCGTTTCACCAGCAGATCTTGCTCGCCTGCAGCGAATCGCAGTACTTGAGCCACCGGCGACTATGCCCTCCCCACCCACTGTTTGGAACACCATGGTGCAACACATCTACAGAGACATGGTTGCTTCAGCTTTTGCTCGAAGCTCGGATGGATCCAGCTACAATAGTCCAGCCGTGTTCTTCCCAGAAAATCCGACCTACATTTCCTCTGCAAATTGGGTGAGTTCCTGTGTAAAATACACCTTGTGTCGCAATGTAACTATGCTAAAATAAACCTTCTGCTATCGAAATATGAAGAAATGCTTGTGATTCCCTGGTTTTTTGACTTGAGCATGGTAGTATCCGCTCAGAAAAGAAATCAGTATGGTTGCTGCGCAAAAATGTTGTATCCTTGTGCAACACTGTTCAGAAAAATGTGTGTTTAAAACTGGTAAAGCCATGGTAAAAAACTGGTAATGTCGTGAACTGCTATGAACTGGTAATGTGTATCCTTCTCCTACAATATTGTTGTGTTGGTGTGAACTGTTGCAAAAAAGTACTGATGTATGGATGTACTTTTGATGGCTTTTTTGTAGGATGCTCATGATGGGACAACAACTCAACATAGCCACGCGACGCATGACTTTGTAACAAATACAAGAATGAATTCACATGTTGGACTCAACTCAACAACTACAATGTATGATTGTGATGATGAGGAAGAAGAGATTTCATTGCAACCACTTTTACCATTTGTTGGCATGCAATTTCATAGTGTTGATGATGGTAGAACATTATACAATGATTATGCCTTCAAGAGTGGATTTGGAATACACATAGGCGCTTCTCAAAACATCCAAAAGAAAGGTCCTACGACACTTATCAAGAGGGTTTTTGAGTGTGTACACATAGGGAAGTCAGGAAGCAAAGCTGACAGTAGCAGTGCTTCGGAAGGTCTATCAATTGGTGCAGCCTCGTCTAGCAAAGATAGTTGGTTCGAAATGGATGTTATGAACAAGCGTCACAAGAATAGGTTGTTGCGACATGATTGCAAAGCTAAGATGATAGTTGGAATCAGGGGAAACAAGTGGCTTGTATCACACTTTGTTGCGGAGCACACACACCCTCTAATGCCACAGCCATAGCTTTAATGGTACTACTGCTCACACCGCAACATTCCAGAAGAAGATATGGATCTCATAATGACCATGCATGATGTAAACTTCTCTTCATCGTGCATGGGGATGCTCTCAAGGGTGCACGGCGGAGACCGCAGGATACTACCATATATGAAGAGGGATGTTTCAAATGTCCGGTCAAAGCTGTGCCAAAACCTAAATCTCCGAGGCATGGATTTGACATTTGAGTATTTTAAGAGGCGAGTGATACGTCTCAAACGTATCTATAATTTTTGATGGTTTCACGCTGTTATCTTGTCATCTTTGGATGTTTTATGTATCTTTTATATCTTTTTTGGGACTAACTTATTAATTCAGTGCCAAGTGTGAGTTCCTGTTTTTTCTGTGTTTTTGGCTCTTTTTAGATTTGATTTTGGAACGGAGTCCAAACGGAATAAAATCCCCGAAATGATTTTTTCCCGAACGGAAGAAGATCAGGGGGCCTCTGGGCGAAGCCAGGTGGGCTTCAGGGAGCCCACAAGCTCCCACTCCGCCACCAGCGGGGAGGCGGGGGTGTCGGGGCTTGTGGTCTCCATGGACGCCCCCTGACATAGATCCTTGGCCTATATATTCCCAAAAATTCAGCAAAAAATCAGGGGAGCCTCGAAAATACTTTTCCGCCGCAGCAAGCTTCCGTTTCCGCGAGATTTCATCTGGAGACCCTTCCCGGCGCCCTGCCGGAGGGGACTTTGGAGTTGGAGGGCTTCTTCATCATCATCATCGCCCCTCCAATGACTCGTGAGTAGTTCACTTCAGACCTACGGGTCCGTAGTTAGTAGCTAGATGGCTTCTTCTCTCTCTTGGATCTTCAATACAAAGTTCTCCATGATCTTCATGGAGATCTATCCGATGTAATATTCTTTGGCGGTGTGTTTGTCGAGATCCGATGAATTGTGGATTTGTGATCAGATTATCTATGATATATATTTGAGTATTTGCTGATTTCTTATATGCATGATTTGATATCCTTGTAAGTCTCTCCGAGTCTTGGGTTTTGTTTGGCCAACTAGATCTATGATTCTTGCAATGGGAGAAGTGCTTGGTTTTGGGTTCTACCATGTGGTGACCTTTCCCAGTGATAGTAGGGGCAACAAGGCACACATTAAGTAGTTGCCATCAAGGGTAACAAGATGGGCTCTGGCGTTGATATGAGATTGTCCATCTACATCATGTCATCTTGCTTAAGGCGTTACTGTGCTCTTTTGGACTTAATACACTAGATGCATGCTTGATAGCGGTCGACGTGTGGAGTAATAGTAGTAGATGCAGAAAGTATCGGTCTACTTGTTTTGGACGTGATGCCTATAGATATAATCATTGCCATAGATATCGTCACGACTTTGCGCAGTTCTATCAATTGCTCGACAGTAATTTGTTCACCCACCGTCTACTTGCTTTTATGAGAGAAGCCACTAGTAAACACTACGGCCCCCGGGTCTATTCACATCCATCGTTTACACCTCCGCTTTTACTTTGCTTTGTTACTTTGTTGCTTTCAGTTCTCACTTGGCGAACAATCTATAAGGGATTGACAACCCCTTCATAGCGTTGGGAGCAAGCTTTTGTGTTTGTGCATGATCTTGTGATACTCCTCCACTTGATTGATACCTTGGTTCTCAAACTGAGGGAAATACTTACCACCGCTGTGCTACATCACCCTTTCCGCTTCGAGGGAACACCAACACAAGGCTCCAAGGCCACAGGGGAAATCCTTTGCATATTTGCCTAGGAATTCCCTTAAGGCGTAGCCGCAGCAGAAGGATTCCTGGTGCCGTCGACACGACTATTTCTGGCGCCATTGGAAGGGAAGCTCAGCTGACATCAGCGAGTAACTAAGAACCCTAAATTCTACTATGAAAAAAATTATTGATAAGGATACAAACTCTGTTACAGGGCTCTTTTGGGTGGATGGCAGGACAAGGGCATTGTACCCTAAGTACAAAGATTGTATTTTCTTTGATACAACATTACTTTGCATCAATTATTCTGACACAATTGATGAATTTGAGGAGAACAGACAACATATGATACATTACTTTGAATTGGTTGAGAACAGACATCTTTGCAACATGTGGCGCACCCGTCAAGCACTACCGGGAGGTCAGAGGGGCTAAACTCCTACTTCAAGACATTTGTCAACCCTCAAGATTCGGTGCGGAGGTTTGTGCAACAATATGAGATGTTGCAGGAGACTATGCTAGACCGTGAGGACAATCAAGCTTTCATTGGTGCAGCAACCACAACCCCGATTTACTCTAGGTACAACATTGAACGTCAGGCAGTTGGTTTCTACACTCGAAGCGTGTTTTCGAAGTTTCAAGCAGAAGTGACTGAATCCACAGGCTTTGTGCTAAACCAAGTTCCTTCACTTATCATTGGAGGTGTGAAACTTTAGCTCTTTTCAAATTACTATGAAGACCCCAAGATATTTTCAGTAAATGTCGAGATGGCACAAGAGATATTTGAGTGCAACTGCAATTGTTCTGAAATGAATCGCATCATATGTGCACATTTCATTCGAGTCATGGTCCACCTCAATTTCCAAGCTATACCACAACGCTACTTGCTAGAACGTTGGTCAGAACAAGCAACTACACCAACCGGAAATAGTGCTCATCTACTGGATTTTGTGCTCCCTTACAACAATACACTCAAGTACAACTCATTATGCAGGAAGTTCACATGGCTGGCCTCACAAGCTTGTAGCAATGATGCTGCCTACAAAATACTAAATGATGCGGCTCAAACGCTTGAGCCCATTATAGATGCAGCAAAAAAGGCGAATTGCAAGAATAGCAAGAAGCACAACAGCAGTAGCAGACCCAACAACAAAACACGACACAAGGTGAGAAGCAGCCAGAAACAATGCAACAGCGGGAGGTGCCGCTCCGACCAAGGAAACAACAGCCAAAACAGCCAAGGCAGAAGCAGCCAAACCCGCCAATCCAACAACCAGAAGCACCCAAACCATCGGTTGCACAAGATACCGAGCAGAGTGTCACGCTTCGAAACTCAATACGTGTCCCAAAGAAAGGTCGACCGTCGGAATAATCAAGAAGGAGAAAGACTTTGCTTGAGCAAAGAGAGGATGCAATGAAGAAGAAGGCAAAAGCAGAGGAGGAGAAGAAAGAACCAAAACCCAGAGGAAAACGTGGGCCAAAGAAAAAAATAGACATACGGTCTTACTTCAAACAAGATGGTCACATCGCCCAAGTGTGCGAGCAGTTGAAACTTCCGCTGGCTGTCCAGAAATGCAACTATTGCACTGAGGATGGTCATGCAGTGAATACATGTCCCTACTTAAGGGATACAATGTGAGTGGATGCAAATGTCGCTAGAGAAACAGAGCTTAGGATCTGAGAAGAAAAAATACACGAAGAGCAAAAATTGCTTGCTTCATACAAAAGTCAATGGAGGGCTCGTGTTTCACTGTAAATTTCTCCATGTTAGATTTTGGTCACATGAGAAAGTCTCTTTGAACATGTAATGAGCTTATTTTTGTAGCAAAAAAAATGTGGTTACATTTGTGTGCTGGACAAGTGAAGTTGTCTATTTAGTATAAATTTACAGTTGTTACATTTGTGCTTATTTCTTCAAAATATATGATTTTCAGTGTCTACATGTGTGTGTTGGACAAAAGTGGAGATTTTTATTCTGTTTGAAATCTTCCTCACAATTAGGCTCCATTTTCAGACAAAAAGCCAACTATAAAACATATACGTGGTAAAAACTAGCCTATGGTTCTGAGCATAAAGTTTAAAAAATATACTAGGTAAAAACATTTAAGCAGCACCCTTTCATTTTTAGATATAAAAAGCTTGTGATGATAAGCATCAAGCAAAAGAAACTAAATATTTGGGATGTCGCATGATAGCATTTTAAGAAAAAAAGCAAAATGGGGACCCTCTATACAGAACCACGGGAGAACCTCACACTAATTTTCAAACAACCACAACTGTATAATAATGGTACACGCAATTATTGTACATTCATCACAGAGAAGAAGATGAGTTGCATTCATCTTCAACAAAAAGAAGGGGAAAAGGACCAATAAAGATACATGTGAGGGGACTGATAACAATTTATTTAGAATGCATTGTATTAACATCCCAACAAAGTACGTCCACAATTTCATTGAACAAAAACAAGCACTGTCGAAGCACGAAAAGTACATCCAACACGGAGTTGCAACATTCCCAAACACTTACAAAAAAGGTTACATCTTGGTTACATCAAAATGTAAACCACAAAATCTGTCACAAATATAGCACACGACCTAGCCACCACCAAGAAAACCAGTCCCACCTATACCATTTGTCTTTAAATCAAAGTTTCAGCACCTTCCTCAGATGCTCTGCACGGTCCAGATTGTTGCTGGGATGCTTTAAAAGATTTGCTGCAATACATTTTCGGAGGTTGGGGATGTAAGTCTGACAACAAAAAAACAACAAGAACACAAGGGGTTTAATGGATATAATAGGGGCACAATACAATGTAGGAAAAAAATATGCTTTCATTTGTGCAACATAAATAAATTTTGGTACCTCATCGAAATGGATCATGACAACACCATTGTAGTTTTCCAAGTATAGAACTGCATAGAAGCCACAAATATAACTGAAAAACCATTAAAAAATAAAAAATATAAGTATTTTTAGATAAGATTGCTTTCTATTAAATTTTATTTCCAAGAATAGTTATTAATGGGAAACAATGCTTACTGTGTTCCTTCTGTCGGGGAAACTGGGGTGACAATCTCAAAGCAATTGAGAGCAAATTTGAATGGAGATTCGCAGTTTGCAACCTTATTTATGTTAGTGATCTGATTGGATGCAACACAACACAATAGTTTTAAAATGCTATTATAGTGTGTGAATCATACTGATTTTGAAGCAAAAGTGATCAAAAAAAATACTAGGTTGATCACTCTCGGAAAGGAAACGTAAAAAACTTCATTACCACATTGTTGGTCGCAATCTCGAGCAATGTAACATCACCGGAATTCTTGATAGAGTCAAAGACATTGATTTTTTTATGCATCAATTTAACAACAACTACAGCCCAATGCCTGTTCTGGACGACAACAATGAAAAGCTGCGATGGGACAAAAACCAACTACATGTAAAAAACAGGCTTGACAGAAAAATAAGATAAAAATGACATATGGTGCAAGATGAAACTTACTAGATCATATTTAGAAATCTGGTTATTTTTGCAAGCCCTTCGGAACTCTTTTTCACAAATTTTGGGATTGAACAAGCCAGGTTGAATGTTTTTAGATATAGTGTCAATATCTCAGAGTCAATCTCGGTTCGTGGCTTTAAGGAAGCATGGAAGTTCTGGAGTGATGTGTGAAAACCCTCTATTTCAATGAAATCAGGACTACAAAAAAAATTCAAAAATAATTTAGCATAGAAATAGTTGAAAACAAAAAACATTCTATTACTTTTGACAACCCAACGACCATGCCATATGTTGCGATGAATGGAAGAAAAATACAAGGGATAAAGGAGACTCGCATTTCTTGGCCGGTTTTTTTGGGTATCTTGTACCTGCTCAAAACGTACTGCTGGTACAATGCATCATCTTTTGGCTCAATCTTGACTTCTTCATCTTTTGAGCACCTTCAAGGGTGTGGGTTGTTCTCTTCTTTACTGCCTTCTTCACACGGCTTCTTCGCATGCTACTGTCATTGACAATCTTCACAAGGCGAGCATGCAACTCGGCATTTGTCTGACCTTGTTGCACTGGCACAAGGACTAAAAAATATGAAGAGAGAAAACATAGATAACTCCGCATCAACTACATGGTACATGTTAGTCAAAATAAATCTTCAAGCAGAGTATATGGCCGAAAAAAGGGACAAACCTGGAGATACAAGTGGATCTCCAAATGCAAATGGAGATGATTGTCTCGGTATGTCTGTGGGCCTATGAAGTTTTGGTTCAATGTCCAAGCAAGGACCGTCTGCATCGTTTTGCGCTGGAAGCTTTGGGTTGTTGCCCTACATTGCATGCTTTGGGGTGTTGTCATATGTAGGTCCAGCTGATACCGGTTGTTCCACATAAAGGGGTGCAACAACGTGATTGGGAGTTTCCATACCCTTATTTGCTTCCTTATACTTGTTTGCCTTGTCAACATCCATATTGAACCATTCGAAATATTCAGTTCCCTCTTTGAACAGGCTCATTGATAGACCATCATCCAGTTCCATAGCAAGTCCTTGCAATGCAGCCACCGTGCCCTGTGATAGAATAACACCCTCACCCTCATCAAAAACATTTGGATATTTCATATCTCCCACCACAGCTTCAACACCTACCGACTTATCCCCTTATCTAATATCAGTGTTGGAAATGTTCCCTAGAGGCAATAATAAATTGGTTATTATTATATTTCCTTATTCATGATAATCGTTTATTATCCATGCTAGAGTTGTATTGATTGGAAACACAAATACATGTGTGGATACATAGACAACACACTGTCCCTAGTGAGCCTCTAGTTGACCAGCTCGTTGATCAAAGATGGTCAAGGTTTCCTGGCCATAGACAAGTGTTGTCACTTGATGACGGGATCACATCATTAGGAGAATGATGTGATGGACAAGACCCAAACTATAAACATAGCATATGATCGTGTCATTTTGTTGCTATTGTTTTCTGCGTGTTAAGTATTCATTCCTATGACCATGAGATCATGTAACTCACTGACACCGGAGGAATGCCTTGTGTGTATCAAATGTCGCAACGTTACTGGGTGACTATAAAGGTATTCTACAGGCATCCCCGAAGGTGTCTGTTGAGTTAGCATGGATCAAGACTGGGATTTGTCACTCCGTGTGACAGAGAGGTATCTCGGGGCCCACTCGGTAATACAACATCATATATAAGCTTTGCAAGCAATATGACTAAAGAGTTAGTCACGGGATATTGTATTACAGGACGAGTAAAGAGACTTGCCGGTAACGAGATTGAAATAAGTATAGAGATACTGACGATCAAATCTCGGGCAAGTAACATACCAAAGGACAAAGGGAATGGTATACGAGATTATATGAATCCTTGGCATAGAGGTTCAACATAGCGGTTCAACCGGTAGGATCTTCATAGAATATGTAGGATCCAATATGGACATCCAGGTCCCGCTATTGGATATTGACCGGGTAGTGTCTCAGGTCATGTCGTCATAGTTCTCGGACCAGCAAGGTCTGTACACTTAAGGTTCGATGACGCCTCGGTCTAGTTGAGTTATAGGTGCTGGTGACCGAAGTTTTGTTCGGAGTCCCGGATGAGATCCCGGACGTCACGAGGGTTTCCGAAATGGTCCGAAAAAGAAGATTGATATATAGGAAGTTGGTATTTGGATTGTGGAAGGATTTCGGGCATTGCCGGCAGTGTACCGGGAGTGACGAATGGGTACCGGGGGCCCACCAGGTGGGCCCACCACTCCCCAAGAGAGCCACGTGAACTTGATGGTGTCACAATAGCTCTTAGTGGCCTGTCTAGTCAACCAAAGAAAGCCCATGTGGAAAAAGGTGGAAAATCCAAAAGAGGTGGACAATTTGCGATGGAGTCCTGATCCAAGTAGGATTGGAGGAGGACTCCTCCCTCCTTTGGTTCGGCCAACCCCAAGGAGTTTCCCTTGGTGAGCAAGGCTGCCTCCTCCCTCCTCCTATATATATACTAGAGGTTTTAGGGTTTTTGAGACACAATTTCAGCCACGTGCAACCCTCTCTTCTAGTTCGTAGTTCTTCCTCTAGATCGGATTTCTGCGGTGCTTAGGCGAAGCCCTGCAGGAATAGATCACCATCATCACCGGTGCATAGTCACGCTGCTAGAGAAATCATCTACTTCCCCGTCTCTCTTGTTGGATCAAGAAGGCGGAGATCATCATCGAGCTGTACGTGTGCTGAATGCGGAGGTGCCGTCCGTTCGGTGCTAGATCGGGACGGATCGTGGGACGACAGCGATTTGGACCACGAAGACGTTCCATTACATCAATCGCATTTCTTAACGCTTGCCGCTTAGTGATATACAGGGGTATGTAGATCCTATCTCCCTCTCGTAGATGATCATCACCATGATATGTAAATTTTTGTTTCCCATGCGACGTTCCCCAACAGTGGCATCATGAGCTAGGTTCATGCATAGATGAAATCTCGAGTAGAACACAAAAGTTTTTGTGGACGTTGATGTTTGATTTGCTGCCCTCCTTAGTCTTTTCATGACTCGGCGGTATTGTTGGATTGAAGCGGCCCGGACCAACCTTACTCGTACGCTTATGAGAGACCGTTTTCATCGACTAACATGCAACTTGTTGCATAAAGATGATTGGCGGGTGCATGTTTCTTCAACTTTAGTTGAGTCGGATTCGACCGAGGCTGTCCTTGGAGAAGGTTAAATAGCAATTTTCATATCACCATTGTGGCTTTGCGTAAGTAAGATGTGATCATACTATATACGCATAGCAACCACGTAAAATTTGCAACAACAAATTAGAGGACGTCTAACTTGTTTTTGCAGGGTATGCATGTGATGTGATATGGCCAAATACATGATATGATATATTGGATGTATGAGATGATCAAGTTGTAATAGTTAAATATCGACTTGCACATCGATGCTACGGCAACCGACAGGAGCCATAGGGTTGTCTTTAAACTAACGTTTGTGCTTCCAGATGCGTTTACTATATTGCTAGGTGGTAGCTTTAGTAGTAATAGCATAGATAGCATGACAACCTCGATGGCGGCACAATGATGGAGACCATGGTGTGGCGCCGATGATGATGAAGATCATGTCGGTGCTTTGGTGATGGAGATCAAGGAGCACAAGATCATGGCCATATCATGTCACTTGTGAGTTGCATGTGATGTTAATCCTTTTATGCAGCTTATTTTGCTTAGAACGACGGTAGCATTATAAGGTGATCCCTCACTAAAATTTCAAGATAAAATTGTGTTCTCCACGACTGTGCACCGTTGCGACAGTTCGTCGTTTCGAGACACCACGTGATGATCGGGTGTGATAGACACAACATTCACATACAACAGGGGCAAAACAGTTGCACACGCGGAACACTTGGGTTAAACTTGATGAGCCTAGCATGTACAGACACGGCCTCGGAACACAAGAGACCGAAAGGTCGAGCATGAATCATATAGTTGATATGATCAACATGGAGATGTTCACCACTGAAACTATACTCGACTCACGTGATGATCGAACTTGAGTTAGTGGATTTGGATCATGCACCACTCGAATGACTAGAGGGATGTCTATTTGAGTGGGAGTTATTAGTAATATGATTAAGTAAACTCAATTATCATGAACATAGTAAAAAGGTCTTTGCAAATAATGTTGTAGCTTGCGCTGTAGCTCTACTAATTTTTATATGTTCCTAGAGAAAATTTAGTTGAAAGATGATAGTAGCAATTATGCGGACTGAGTCCGTAAATTGAGGATTGTCCTCATTGCTGCGCAGAAGGCTTATGTCCTTAATGCACCGCTCGGTGTGCTGAACCTCGAGCGTCGTGTACGGATGTTGCGAACATCTGACATACACGTTTTTGATGACTACGTGATAGTTCAGTGCGTAATGCTTAACAGCTTAGAATTGAGGCGCCGAAGATGTTTTGAACGTCACCGAACATATGAGATGTTCCAAGAGATGAAATTGGGATTTCATGCTCGTGCCCTTGTTGAGAGGTATGAGACCTCCGATAAGATTCTTTGTCTACAAAGTAAGGGAGAAAAACTCAATTGTTGAGCATGTGCTCAGATTGTCTGAGTGCTACAATCGCTTGAATCGAGTGGGAGTTAATCTTCGAGATGAGATAGTGACGGTTCTCCAAAGTCACTACCACCAAGCTACTAGAGCTTCGTGATGAATTATAACAAATCAGGGATAGATATGATGATCCTTGAGCTATTCGCGATGTTTAACACCGCGTGAGTAGAAATAAAAAAGGAGCATCAATTGTTGATGGTTAGTAAAACCACTAGTTTCAAGAAGGGCAAGGGCAAGAAGGGATACTTCATGAAACGGCAAACCAGTTGCTGCTCTAGTGAAGAGACCCAAGGTTGAATCCAAACCCGAGACTAAGTGCTTCTGTAATGAGGGGAACACTCACTAAAGAGGAACTACCCTAGATACTTGGTAGATGAGAAGGCTGACAAAGTCGACAAAAGCATATTGGATATACATGATATTGATGTGTACTTTACTAGTACTCCTAGTAGCACGACGGTATTAGATACCGGTTCGGTTGCTAAGTGTTAGTAACTCAAAATAAAAGCTACGGTATAAACGGAGACTAGCTAAAGGCGAGGTGACGATATGTGTTGGAAGTGTTTCCAAGGTTGATGTGATCAAACATCGCACACTCCCTCTACCATCGGGATTAGTGTTAAACCTAGATAATTGTTATTTGGTGTTTGCGTTGAGCATGAACAATATTAGATCGTTTTTATTGCAATGCGATTATTCATTTAAAGACAATATTGGTTATCCTATTTGCTTGAATAAATACCTTCAATGGTTTATTGAATCTCGATCGTAGTGGTACACATGTTCATAATATTGATGCCAAAAGATACAAAGTAGTAATGATAGTACCACTTACTTGTGGCATTGTCGCTTGAGTTATATTGGTATAAAATGCATGAAGGAGCTCCATGCTGATGGATCTTTGTACTCACTCATTTTTAAAACGTTTGAGACATGCAAACCATGCCTATTGGTATAAACGCATGAAGAAACTTCATGCAAATGGATTGTTTGGACTCACTTGATTTTGAATCACTTGAGGCATGCAAATCATACCACATGGGCAAGATGACTGAAGGCCTCGTTTTTCCAGTGAGATGGAACAAGAAAGTAACTTGTTTGAAGTAATACATTTTGATGTATCCAGTCCAATGAGTGCTGAGGCACGCAGTGGATATCATTATGTTCTTACTTCAGTGACGATTTGAGTAGATACAGGAGTATTTGCTTGATGAATCACAAGTCTGAAATATTGAAATGTTCAAGATATTTCAGAGTGAAGATCGTCGTGACAAGAGGATAAAATGTCTACGATATGATCATAGAGATGAATATCTGAGTTGCGAGTTTGGTACACAGTTAAGTCAATGTAGAAATTGTTTCGCAACTCATGCCACCTGGAGCACCATAGTGTGATAGTGTGTCCGAACATCATAGCCACGCCCTATTGGATATAGCGCATACTATGATGTCTCTTATCAAAAATACCACTATCGTTTTGGGTTAGGCATTAGAGACAACCACATTCACTTTAAATAGGACACCACGTAAATTCTGTTGAGATGACAACGTGCGAACTATGGTTTGGAGAAACCTAAGCTGTCGTTTCTTAAAAATTTGGGGCTACGACACTTGTGTGAAAAAGTTTCAGTCTGATAAGCTCGAACCCAAAGTGAATAAATGCATCTTCATAGGATACCCAAAACAGTTGGGTATATCTCATATCTCAGATCCAGAAGCGAAGTGTTTGTTTCTAGGAATGGGTCCTTTCTCGAGGAAAAGTTTCTTTCAAAAGAATTGAGTGGGAGGATGGTGGAAACTTGATGAGGTTATTGAACAGTCACTTCAACCAGTATGTAGCAGGGCACAGGAAGTTGTTCCTATGGCGCCTTACACCTATTGAAATGGAAGGTGATGATAGTGATCATGTAGCTTCAGATCAAGTTACTACAAACCTCATAGGTCGAAAAGGTCATGTACTGCTCCAGAGTGGTACGGTAACCCTGTCTTGGAGGTCATGTTGTTGAACAACAATGAACCTACGAGATATGGAGAAGCGATGGTGGGCCTGGATTCTGGCAAATGGCTGGAGACCATAAATCTGAGAGAGTATCCATGTATGAAAACAAAGTGTGGACTTTGGAAGAACTACTTGATGGTCGTAAGACTGTTAAGTACAGATGGATCTTTAAAAGGAAGATGGACGATGATGGTGACAAGTCACTGTTAAGAAAGCTCGACTTGTCTCAAAGATGTTTCCGACAAGTTCAAAGAGTTGACTATGATGAGACTTTCTCACTTGTAGCGATGCTAAAAGTCTGTTGGAATTATGTTAGCTGTTGCTGCATTATTTATGAAATCTTGCAGATAGGATGTCAAAACATTGTTTCCTCGACGGTTTCCTTGAGGAAAGGTTGTATGTGATACAACCAGAAGGTTTTGTCGATCCTAAGGATGCTAACAAGTATGCAAGCTCTAGCGATCCTTCTATGGAATAGAGTAAGCATCTCAGAGTTGGAATAAGTACTTTGATGAGTGATCAAAGCTTTTTATACAAAGTTTATGAGAAACTTGTATTTCCAAGAAAGTGAGTGGGAACACTATAGATTTTCTGATGAGTATATGTGATTGACATATTGTTGATCGAAAATGATGTAGAATTTCTGGAAAGCATATAGGGTTGTTTGAAATGTGTTTTTCAAATGAAAACCTGGATTAAGCTACTTGAACATTGAGCATCAAAATCTATAGAGATAGATCAAGACGCTTGATAAGATTTTCAATGAAATGCATGCCTTGATAAGTTTTTCAAGGAGTTCAAAATAGATTGGCAAAGAAGGGGTTCTTGGCTGTGTTGTAAGGTGCAAATTTGAGTAAGACTCAAAACTCGACCACGACAGAAGAAAGAGAAAGGACGAAGGCCATCCCCTATGCCTTAGCCGTAGGCTCTGAAGTATGCCATGTTGTGTATCGCACCTTATGTGTGCCTTGCCATGAGTCTGTCAAGGGGGTACAAAGAGTGATCCATGATTGAGTCACTGATCAGTGGTCAAAGGTTATCCTTAGTAACTAGTGGACTAAGGAATTTTTCTCGATTATGGAGGTGATTAAGGAGTTCGTCGTAAAGGGTTACGTCGATGCAATCTTTGACACTAATTCACATGACTTTGAGTAGTAAACCGGATTCGTATAGTGGAGCAGTCATTTGAATAGTTCCAAATGGCGCGAGGTAGCAACATCTATAGGATGACATAGAGATTTGTAAAGCACACACGGATCTGAAAGGTTCAGATCCATTGACTAAAAACCTCTCTCACAATCAAGATATGATCAAACCCCATAACTGTATGGGTGTTAGGTTCATTGCAATCACATAGTGATGTGAACTAGATTATTGACTCTAGTGCAAGTGGGAGACTGTTGGAAATATGCCCTAGAGGCAATAATAAATTGATTATTATTATATTTCCTTATTCATGATAATTGTTTATTATCCATGCTAGAATTGTATTGATTGGAAACTCAAATACATGTGTGGATACATAGACAACACACTGTCCCTAGTGAGCCTCTACTTGACTAGCTCGTTGATCAAAGATGGCCAAGGTTTCATGGCCATAGACAAGTGTTGTCACTTGATGACGGGATCACATCATTAGGAGAATGATGTGAAGGACAAGACCCAAACTATAAACGTAGCATATGATCGTGTCATTTTGTTGCTATTGTTTTCTGCATGTCAAGTATTCATTCCCATGACCATGAGATCATGTAACTCACTGACACCGGAGGAATGCCTTGTGTGTATCAAACGTCGCAACGTTACCGGGTGACTATTAAAGGTACTCTACATGCATCTCCGAAGGTGTCTGTTGAGTTAACATGGATCAAGACAGGGATTTGTCACTCTGTGTGGCGGAGAGGTATCTCAGGGCCCACTCGGTAATACAACATCATATATAAGCCTTGCAAGCAATGTGACTAAACAGTTAGTCACGAGATCTTGTATTACGAGACGATTAAAAAGACTTGCCGGTAACGAGATTGAAATAGGTATAGAGATACCGACGATCAAATCTCGGGAAAGTAACATACCGAAGGACAAAGGGAATGGTGTACGGGATTATATGAATCCTTGGCATAGAGGTTCAACCGATAAGATCTTCGTAGAGTATGTAGGATCCAATATGGACATCCAGGTCCCGCTATTGGATATTGACCGGGGAGTGTCTCATGTCATGTCTGCATAGTTCTCGAACCCGCAGGGTCTGCACACTTAAGGTTCGGTGACGTTTCGGTATAGTTGAGTTATAGGTGCTGGTGACCGAAGTTTTGTTTGGATTCCCGGATGAGACCCCGGAGGTCACGAGGGTTTCCGGAATGGTCTGGAAACAAAGACTGATATATAGGAAGTTGGTATTTGGATTCCGGAAGGATTTCGAGCATTGCCGACAGTGTACCATGAGTGACGAATGGGTACTGGGGGCCCACCAGGTGGGCCCACCACTCCCCAAGAGGGCCACGTGAACTTGATGGTAGCGCAATAGCTCTTAGTGGGTTGTCTAGTCAACCAAAGAAAGCCCGTGTGGAAAAAGGTGGAAAATCCAAAAGAGATGGACAATTTGGGAAGGAGTCCTCGTCCAAGTAGGATTGGAGGAGGACTCCTCCCTCCTTTGGTTCGGCCGACCCCCAGGGGTTTCCCTTGGTGGGCAAGGCTGCCTCCTCCCTCCTCCTGTATATACTAGAGGTTTTAGGGGTTTTGAGACACAATTTCAGCCACGTGCAACCCTTTCCTCCAGTTCGTAGTTCTTCCTCTAGATCGGATTTCTATGGTGCTTAGGCGAAGCCCTGCAGGAATAGATCACCATCATCACCGGCGCGCCGTCACTCTGCCGGAGAACTCATCTACTTCCACGTCTCTCTTCCTGGATCAAGAAGGTGGAGATCGTCATCGAGCTGTACGTGTGCTGCACGCGGAGGTGCCATCCGTTCGGTGCTAGATCGAAACGGACCGTGGGACGACGACGATTTGGATCGCGAAGACATTCCACTACATCAACCGCGTTTCTTAACGCTTCCCGCTTAGCGATCTTCAAGGGTATGTAGATCCGATCTCCCTCTCGTAGATGATCATCACCATAATAGGTCTTAGTGTGCGTAGGAATTTTTTTGTTTCCCATGCAACGTTCCCCAACAATCAGGTCCTTGCTGCACATCTTCCATCCCTTGATAACTGCAACTCTGCATTTTCTCCAAACCAATGTAATCAATTCTATGCTCAGAAGCCAGCAACCGAGGCACCTCAACAAAAGTCCATGTAAATAATTTGAACAGAAACATAAAAATAACATTGTGAGCCAACATGTCATAGATGGATACTACATCGCAAGAAATGAAACAAAAATAGAGAGAAGCAACAAGCTCATGGGCCATACCGCAAACATTGGTAGACAACCAACGATCGAGAAGGCAATTTTTCCTTCATTCCTCTTCTTTTGATACTTCTTGACCTCATTCAACGCAGCAGCCAAGAAATGCTCATCCCAAGCAAACTCATTGATACTGTCCATGTCAACCAAGCTCGCAATATACTCTAGAGGAATCATGTTGCCAATACACAAAAGAACACATATCATGTCTACAATAACAACATCAAGAACGTCTGCACCTTCAAGCACTTCGATAGTGCACCTTGTTGGGGCCCTCGATCCAACTCGATAGGGTTCACGCAACACATGTGGCTCGTTCCTCCTCAACAACTCCACTGGCCTTGACCCAGAAGGTACATTGATTTTTTTTGCACCATGTCTTTTGTAAACAATATGGACTTCTATCTGTGACTGCAACAAGTAGAGTAAACATCTGAGCCTATAAGAAACAAAACCTATTGCAACAAAAAGATAGAAAAAATGATGTTATGTAAGAGGGATATATTTGAAAAATGCATACCTAAACAACGCCTTCTCTGGATCAATTTTCATGACTACCCAATCCAGCAGATCAGCGGGTACAGAAAAAAAGTTGATATTCAAGAGGGAACCAAAACTGCATAGGCGTATAACATCCTTCTTTTTTTTGGCCGACGATCCGCAATCTGGCGCAAGCGGGTGTGTGAGAAACGCGTTGAAAATGACCCATCAGCGGCAGGGCATTCGTCGTCGTCCATTCTACAAAACAGAAGGAATAACAAAAAACAAGTTATAAAAACAGAGAAACTGAAAAAAAACATAATAAGAGTTACTCAATTGATTTTCTCATAAGAGTTAGTCAACTAATTTCACTCAAACTGAATAAGAATGACTATTGCAACGTGACTATTTAATTCAGTCTGAATAACAAACCTAAATTTAACAAGAACAAAAACATGACTATTGTAACAAGTGTATTCAATGTGCAAATGTATTTGAAGAGAACAAAACAAACAACCTACAAAAGTGCACACTAAAAATTCAGGATAACAAAATGCGGGTTGGAGCAGCTCAACAAATGTTGTTGCTATATATATGGTAGACAACAATTTTTCCTGTATACTATCAATTGTTAAAACTCCTGAAAATGAGACTAATTTGACTAAGGGACATTGCCACATGACTGTCCCTGGCATGTTGCTTTTCCCGTTAGGATGAGTCCATTTGATATGATATGAGACTCAAGTTTGTCTCGATCGAGTAAGTTGGGCACACAAAAATCGTTCACCCAGGTGACAAACTTGGATGCTTTTAGTTGTTCATGAAGAAAACATCGCCATCTCGACATGAATAGCCCGTTTTCAAGATTAAGAACCGTTGGCTGTCGTGTGTTGGCGTCACATCAATTCATTTCAAACGCTTGCCCCCAACTTCTCCAACTTGCACGACAGGCCTCACATCTACAGCGACAACTAAACAATGCAAAATGGACGCGGCCCCACGAGTGGCATCCATCCCCGCCGCAGTGGAGCCACCGCGGAGGGCAGTACGCCGACGAGCCCAACACCAACCGCTACAACAACTCCTCCTACAAAAAACTACTCAGATCCACGAGTACCACCCCATCCTACACCTACCCAAGGTCGTCCACCGTCCACCCTCTCGAAATGCTTCGATTCCTACCGCGCCACATACGAGATCTAGAAAAAACTGACCTCGTCTCTCGGTCGTCGTCGGGCATGGAGCGCGAAGAATAAGCGCGAGTAGTCGCTCCCTCTCTGCCTGTCGGCGCCACCGCTCCCTTGCCCAGCTGCCGCGTCGACCGGCGCATCCGCCGGTTCTGGATCCAAATCGGAGCAGGAAGGGAGAAGGGAGGGGAGGAGGAGGAAGAGGGAACGTTGCAATTCTCCGGGACGAGCTGCAATGTATAGTGGGTGGACTGGTGGACCAAACCATCTGGTTGGGGCGGCCTGCGCGCGAGGAGTTACAATGCTGCAACCTGGTCGAGGCTGCCCGTTGTTTGGACGGAGGCAATTTAAACCGTTCGATTTCGTGCGATCCGACAACACAAAAGACGGTTTACGGACAGAAGAGGTCAGCCGACTGATTTAGAGCATTTTCAGGACAACAAACTATGACATGGATGACACCGAGGCTTGACCGGACGCGCCAGCAAAGCCGAGGACGCACGCACTCCCGTAGGCCCTTGAGCCCAGTCAGCCACGGGCGACCCACACCACACCACTGGAACAAGCCCGCTCTCTTCTTCTTCTTCTTCTTCCTCCTCACTTCGGCTATAAATACTCGCCGTCACACTTTGGATTCCCCTCTTCTCCACACTCCACTATCTCCCTCCGCCCCCTTCCACTCGCTCTCCGCCAGGGGCTCACAAGGGAAGGCGCGGGACGCGAGCTGGTGGTGGGGAATGGCCGGCGCGTCCTCGCCGCCCCCGACGCCCAAGTCGCCCAAGCTGCAGCCGCCCCTCCTCGAGCGCACCAAGGGCCCCTCCGGCCTCGACAAGATCGTGCTCCGCGACCCGGGCCGCTTCACCGCCGAGGTACGTACCCGCCCCTCTCCCCACCCCCGTCCCCCTCCCGCCCCCGGCCGATTCGGGGCGCATTCACCGCGGATCCGCCGCGGGGCTCGCCGACGCGCGCGCCTTCTCAGGCCGGGCAGGGTCGCCGGCTTCAAAATCACAAGTTTCCGGGGGCGCGCGATTTTCGGGCGGATTTCGTGGTTCAGCTGGCCCATCGAATCGAGGCGCATTATGCCGTACCACGCTCTGATAGGCTTTAATTGTTGTGTCAGCGTCTCTTTTTTACCTTTCCCCTTTTGATCAGAGGAATTAGCGGTGCCATTTCGCCCTCCTCCTGTCAGTTTAATCGTCCGGGAGCGCCGTTGCAATCAGATTCCGCGAGTTGGCTCAACCAAAATACCTGTGTGCGCGCGCGCTGTGTGCACATCCTGTGAAAAATCAAAGCCAAGAGATGAGGCCGCGCTCATACGAACGTCACTATAGCATTCACAACTTGGTAGCTGGACAGGGTAAGATGTGATGGTGATAACGGATAGGACACGAGTTTTACGCAGACAATCATCTTTATCATGTTCGGGGACCCAGCGGAAAAGACGCACCGACTATGCTACCGCTCGAAAGCGAGAGGGACTAGGTAGGTTTACCCCCCTAATGTTTCCAGGATCGAATGGGATGGCTAATCCCCATCCCATCCCATCCCCTGTCTGCTGGCGTTTGGTCCCATATGCGTCTCATGGCCCCTTTTTTAGGGGAGGTGCTATCCCACCAATCCTCCTTTTTATATGACAAGTGGGTTACTGATTGTAGTTCTGGCGTGTTAGGCCGATCGAGTCACCTGCATACCAAATTTAACTTTGATTGATGTGTTCCTTTCGGTGTACTTGTCACCTTGTGCCAGCTGCTTACCATGACAGGGTCTAAGCCATGGGAGGCGTGTTTGAACTTGTGAACTTACCTATGCTAAAGACAACTTTAGAATTACAAGATGAACTTGAGTATGTGTTGCTCTGTTCCCCAGTCATGCATTATTGGAATGGAGGGACTAGCAAACAAAACCCCAGTAGTCTTACCTAAGGCACCTAGTTTCCTAACATGGGTGTCAATTTTTTCCATGCTTTTCTCGGGGCCAATTTTGTCAAAGCCTAGTAGTTTTACCTAAGGCATCTAATTTCTTGTGGCTTATTCAGAACTATAAGATCGAAAAAGGTGAAATTTGATCGCGTTAAAATTCTAGTAATTTATAAGCATATCAGTGCCAACTGGCAAGGAAAACATGTTTGTGGTCTGTGGAGCTATTGTTACAAAGACGGCAGTGCCCTTGTTAGATGAATGAGTTGTGCCATGAGCCCATGACAAGTAGGTTAGCATTTTACCCAGATGTTTGGGTTAATCCTTCTTTTTACTCTTGTCATGGCTGTACTTACATTTTGTCAGGAAAGAAGGTTCTAAACTTCTGTTTGGTGTGATGCTTGCATACGAGTAGGATTCAGATCACCCCTTTTGAATTCTCCTGCATTATTGCTGCCTAACCTTTCCACCCTTATTCTGCCAAACCTCAAGAATTCTCCGTGCTGCAAAATAAATATTTATGGCCTGGTCCCTACGTGTATTATTGCCAATTATCATTACCTTTTTAGACTCAGACCGGTCTTGCTAATCAATTGTCTTTGTCTTTTGCTAGGTCCGTCTATATGGAGGGCAAGTTACCTCTTGGAAGAATGAACAGGGGGATGAGTTACTTTTTGTAAGCAGCAAGGTACGGAGCCATTCATGAGGTCATGGATGAAGTCATTAATTTGTTGTATCGATAAACTTCTATAGGATGCATTGACACATCCTTGTCATCCTTGTCCCACTAATTAATTTTGTTGTTTGTCCCCATTTGACCACAAGCCTATCACGTTCTGATCAAGTGTCCTTTTGAGCATAACCACAAACAACTGCCTCATCTTGGCCTGTATTGGCAATTTTGGCCATGTTAGATGTTACATTTGTTTTGCACCGTTGGAAGTTTAACCCCATTAATTATGAAGTTTCACACTGTAATACTGGCACATATTACTTATTATTTTGATTATTACGTGTTACTGCAGTAATTATAGCATCTCTGAACTGTATTTTCAAAATACAATCCCTTTCAGGCAGTTTTTAAGTCTCCAGGAGCAATTCGTGGTGGCATACCCATTTGCTTTCCCCAGGTATGACAGCTTCATCAATATTTACTTCCATAAATTCATTGTAATGTTTTGTCTTCTCTGGTCATCCAAATGAACTATATAAATGCAGTTTGGAACACATGGAAATCTTGAAAAACATGGATTTGCGAGGAACCGGCTATGGCTCGTTGATGATAATCCTCCACCACTCCCAGTAAACAGCGGTATTAAAACTTATGCAGATCTCATTCTGAAGCCTTCTGAAGAAGATCTCAAGATCTGGCCTCACAGGTCAGTGATCAACCATCCAGAGATCATGCTTCCTTCCTTTTCTTCATGTCGCCAATTCTGATTCTGCTCCTCACGTCTTTGGACAAACTATGACTTGCAGATTTGAATTCCGATTAAGAGTCGCTCTTGGACCCAAAGGAGAATTGTTTCTCACTTCTCGAATTAGAAACACCAACACTGATGGAAAACCCTTCTCATTTACATTTGCATATCATACATACTTCTCCGTGTCTGACATAAGGTGCGTCTATGCTTTGCAATTTCTTTTCCTCCCTTTTCTCAGTTTTTTTTCCTCCCTGGATATTTCAAGCTCAAACTTCTCCAAGGGTTTAGAATTGCAACAGTGAAATCATGTTAGTGTAAAGCTGTCCAGACATCCAGTGGTATATGTACTCGGGTTTACTCGGCAATGGTGCACCACCAGACACCGATCCACCTTTCAAGAGGCTTATATGCATGGTATTTGTGTCATTGGTACTGAGCCAACTACCAAGAGTCTAAGACCAGTAGTTTCGTTAAAAAATGGAGCAGATGTACAAAATATGCTACTCTAGTTTTCTACCCTGGTTTCATATTGTTAATACCATTGTACATGCTCATGTATGTGATAGTTGCCGTGCTTGTCTTTAACCAAGGCTGGTAAATTCAGCACATTTTCTTGGAGCAGATGCGAAACTCTGCTTCTGATTCTCATATTGTTAGTGCCGGCATATGGACTACTTTTCAAAATATTGGACTTGCTTTTATTGGCTAGTGCCAGCACTATGACAGTAGAGAAAACAGGGTCCAGGTTCTTCCTTTTTCCTCTGCTGGTAAACATATTCAAGTAATTATCAAACTATTGCAGATAAATAAAGTATGCTTCGGTGTTAAGTTGTTTTATCTCGTTGGGATTGAGTCAATGGATAAGGGCAAAATTGTTACATATCCTGGCTTGTTAGAATACTGCATCCTCATGCTTAGATAATGGACACTGTGGAACAACCGAACAGGGTTTCTAAAGTTTTGCTTGAGTTTGCCCATTGATAATTCTGTAACCCAGAGTGTTTATCTCAGTTAAGACAGTGCATATTAAAACTGAACCTGACCAGAGTTTTTGCAGTTTTACGTTTTTTGGTACCGTAGCAATATCCGGTACCGTTTTAGCCTTGGTTAGTTGGAGGGAATTGGTAGATACTGAAAACCAAAGTTCGAGGCCCACAGAAGTGTCTCGCTTCCGTTTTACACCCTTCTGTGGCACACATGGACCATGTGGCAGCACCATAGCAGCACTCAGCAGATTGGACTTGTACTCTTAATTAGTACTATTATTATACTATCAAGGGTTGTACGCTGTAGCTAATCAACTTGGACTTGCGAGCTTGTGTAATGCACGGTGCCGCTGTAGTCTCTAGTTTAGCCTGTAGGTTGTAGGCTTGTTATTGCGTGTCTGTCACGGACTGATCGGCGACATGGTCTGCACTTTGCCACTTAATCACTTGGGAATGCTGATCAATCGGAGTATCTGGCCGTTGACTATTCAATCCGCGTTGCACATAACAAGTTTGAATATTCAGACATACGAACAGAAGTAAAATATGGTGTCTTTATTCTTGAATTCTGTTCAACTTTGGTTAGTTTGATATTTACCAAAACCATACAAAATAATTTGGTATTTACCAAAACTGTAATGTATTTACCAAACTCAACTGACCAAATTAACTGAATGCACAAGACTACTCAGAACAAAAACAGTTGCTGTTGTGATTAAAGAATAATGATTATTTCAAATGCACATTTTGGTGATAACTTCGAGCAATTTTAGTTTTACTTTTTGTAGCTTCCCTGTTCCAATGCATCATAACTCAAAACTTTATTATGTGCTTACTGAAACTGCAAAATTCCTTAGCGAAGTACGTATTGAAGGGCTGGAGACAATGGACTACTTTGACAACCTGAAGGGAAAAGAGCGATTCACGGAGCAGGGGGATGCTCTTGTGTTTGAATCAGAGGTAAATAAACCACTTCAGTGTTCCATGTGATTATATGAAGCTACAACTGCTGATCTGTAAACTTTGCTGTGAAGATTGACAAAATATATCTGGACACACCACCAAAAATTGCAATTATTGATCATGAGAAGAAAAGAACATTTGTGCTTAGGAAAGATGGGCTTCCAGATGCTGGTAAGCTAATTTGGTAGTAGCGAATACTGTACCTATCTGTGTCAATTCTTATTTTCCTCACTACAAAATTCATACTTCTATTATCATTTTGCCCTTTGTAGTTGTATGGAACCCATGGGAGAGGAGGTCAAAAACCATTCTGGATTTTGGTGATGAAGAATATAAGCACATGTTGTGTGTGGAGCCTGCAGCTGTTGAGAAGCCCATTACCTTGAAGCCTGGTGAAGAGTGGAAAGGAAGGTTGGAGCTCTCAGCTGTTCCTTCCAGTTACTATAGTGGTCAGTTAGATCCAGACAAGGTTCTTCATGGTTGAAAATCCTCACTTGGTGCATCTCGTACAGGTAATGTTTAACCCTAGATATGCAACTGTTTGGGGGTCTATTTGGAAGCTAGGAAATACATCTCTTAAATAATGCTGCCGTAACTGTATGGACGCATAGACTTTGAGACTTCTGCATCATTTGCAATTCAATTTATTTGTGTTCTTGGAATATTTAGTTTAGGAATGCATTGATGTCTAAAGGTTCGTGTTATAGACTAAAAAATCAGTAAAGTTCTGATTTCAACACTAGGGTTATGTCTCTAAGGCCCTTTTTCTTGCCATAACCATGCTTCAAAATGCATGGTGATTTTTAGTGTTTGGGGCGAGGGGGGCGGCAGCCTAAACCATCAAAGCGCGATTGCAGTAAGCGCAGTGAGTTCATTTAGATGGGAGTGTGACAATTCCATTATATTGATGAGCCAGGCGAATCTCCAGCCACCAAAATGGGTTACAAAGCCAGGGAAAAGATCCATACACACTGCATGGTGATTATCGCCAAGAGTTTGGTATATCCATAGTATCTGCGTAGCTGTCATCATCATCAACAATAACAACAACAACAGTAACAACAACAACAACGATGATACCTGAGTAGTTCTAGATATGCATTTCTGATGTGATCGCATGGCTGCTGCTTCTGTTTTTTTAACTTGTGGCTCATCGATTTCTCCAGGAACACTTCAGGGCACTTTATATTACCTGGTGCTCTGTCTGTCCGGTGTTGATGCTATGTGAACTTGCTGGCTTTCATCTCCTCCATCGTCTCCGCCTACATATGTTTATTTCTTCATGTATAGAAGGAGGAGGCGAGCACCGGAATAACAAAACAGCCTGAGTGTCTCTATCTCGAAATCTGTCTTCGATGCACTCAGCTCAGTGTTCAGTCGCAGCAAAAAAAGAAGCGAATAATAGCATTCCGATAGTTTAGGGTTGCCTCCTGGCCCTGGACAATGGGTGATTTGTTGTACTTCTGCATCGGAGTACCAATTGTTATCAGACTATTGTCTGTACTCCTCTAAGATCTGTACATATACTATCTTAGGAACTTGCTGGTGTGAGATAATTCAAGGAGCACAATTTATCATGTGCTGCTGGTAATATATAAAGCGTGTTCTGAACCTTAATAACAAGGGCATTCTCTTATTACCTTGTCAATTTGCTTCTACTCATCAGAACCTGTTCAGTCCTTCTGCGCGATCATATTATTCTGCGTTTCGAGGAGAAAAGAAAAATGATGTGATTTTGGAGATGCAGGGATCGAGGCGTACGTTGGCTGCTGTCTAAATCCGTGTGACCTGAGGTTCTCATGGAAAGAGCCGCCATTGTCGTTGAGAAAGCAGAGATTCCCCGCCAAGTTGCAACTGCTCCCACCCCATTTGCCTTCAATATATATCGCGTGATCTGATCCAGTCGCTCGTCAAGCATGACAGGAACCTCGAGGGCAGAAGAACGGAACACGAAGGCCATATCGTCCCTGTCAACGTCTGTATTCGTATGGATGAGGTTCGTGTACGTCTCCAACCACTTTACGTATTTCATTTCGAAACTGATGGCAGCGTCTCTGTGCATAGGATAAGGTATGTATAGTCTGTGGATGTACACGGGGAGAAGAATAGCTTGCCCACCCGAGTTCAATCCGAGGATTCGTGCCTATCTTCTCCTGCCCACTAGGGCTCAAACATAAGATCAATACCGGGGTGTTCGACTGTTCGTAAATTAAAAATAATATTTGTCAAATTTTTAGAAACGAAGTCTGACTATACGAATTGACGAATACCATATCCGTACTCGCTGTTAACCGTCCTTGAAGAGATTCTTACTGATGAAAAGGATGAGTATGTACATCACAAGCTAAGAGCACAAACTGAACACTGACAAGATAAACCACTGAGCAAGTGAAATTCTCCACCATCTAATCAAGAGTTTATTTCTTGTTCCCTTTTTCATTGTCCACTGGACCTTGTGAACTGAAGGAAGACAAGAAGTCTTGAAGGCACAAACAAATGTTTCGTTCTAGAAAAGAATAGAAAAAAGAATACAGATCTTGTGTCTAGACATTTCAGGAGAATCTGTTTACACTAAACAAGCAGAGGCTGCTGGTGCTAGCGCTAGACGGTCTTGGCGGCGACGGATTTGCAGATGGGGCACCAGTTCTTCTGCCGGAGCCAGTGCTGTATGCAGGTGATGTGGTAGTAGTGCTTACACGCCATGTTCCCCACCTCCTCACCACCAGAGTACTCCTCCTGAATCCACAAAAACAACATGGGTCAGATTACACACCGAAACTCCGTCGCCCGAGTACTTTTCGCCGCGTGGTAAATTCAGTTTAGCGCGGTGCTGAAACTCTGCGGATGAACTTACCTGGCATATGCTGCATTTTCTGTCGCAGTCTAGGTGCGTCTCTGGGGCTGTGGGCGTGTACAGGCTTCGTTTCAGGCACTTGTACAGCGCGTCCTCTGAAAGCCCGGTGTTCACCGTGCCGATCCGGTCACCCAACGCGAGCAATTCCTGCAGAATCAAGTGTCATATAGATGATGATCCAAAGAACAGGCAGAAACAATGCATCTCAAATGTGCCAACAAGAGAAATGTTAAGATGTTGAGAACAGGTGATCATGATCATACCTCGTAGGACATGCCGTCGATGTCCATCCTCATCGCCCGGTGCCGATCACTGAGCATGAAGTAGTTCTCCAGCTGCAGCATAATTCCACGGTTCAGATACATTGGTTGTACAGTTCACCAAGTTTTTGGGATGATCATGATTGACGCAGTGAGTGACAGAGTTGTGCCATTACCTCTTCACTGCCTTCGACGTCGAAGCGCCAGTACCCGCTGGAGTCCTCGGTGCCGTCCTGCAAAGACGACCCTCCCTGGAGACTACCCCTGTACCTCGCCAGGAACCCGGAGATGAACCCTTCGGTAGGGGCCTGCTCCCTTGCTGCCCGCTGCCCAACCATCACCGGGTCATCTGAATTCCTCCTGGCACCAACACCACCACCGGTGTCCCTCCTAGGCGCCCTGCGAGCACCTCCTGCATTTTCGCCTTCGTCTGCCTTCCTTATCCGGGACGCTGCACGACGCGTCGGCCTCGACACCGCTGATGACCGGGTGGCACCACCACCAGAAGAACTGGCACTGAACCCACCGGACGACGACGACGAGCTGCTCATCTCCCTGGCCAGCGACCGCTTCCTTGACGCATTCACCCTGTCCTTTAGGCGCGCCAGCAGGTCACGCCCGGCACCTGGAGCCGCCGTCTCTCCCGTCCTGTTGTCGGTTTCGCTACAAGGCTCTGCTGGATTGCTGCTTCCTTGTGGAGGCTTCTTCCTGAGAGGCTGTGATCTCCGGGTGGTTGGCGCTGCTTCCTTGGCTGCTGTTGCTGCTGCTTCCCTGTGGCTGGGCGTTGGCCGGCCTTTGTCTGTCGAATGCCGGGTGCCGTTGCAGCCATTGCGCGGGCAGCAAGCGCCGGCCTTGCGGCGGGAGCTGTCCTCCCTGAAGAGGAGGATGGAGCCCCCTTTGGTGAAGAGGAGGCCGCCCACCGTCCGCCGTCCCATGTGTTCGTCCATGCCAATTGATCAGAGGATCACCTGAGACTGAAAAATCGGATATGTTTGTTACAAAAGATTCAATCAGCCAGGCCACGATTCTTCACCTAAAAAAGGAAGATTCTGAACATAGAGGAATGGTGAACTGTCCTACTCGACGACACTGTCAAGTCTCATGTGCAATGAGAGATGACACAAATACTGATCGTACGGCACGGCAGCAAAGTCGCCTAACAAAGGAGGGGCATGTGGCGGCCAAATGGCTGATAATAACTGAAAAGCGTACGGAACCAACATCAGCACGTAGTACTGTACTATATATGTATGACTAACAAAATTTGTTGTTTCAGTTTCAGTTAGGTGTGGTGGCCCTCCCTCCCTCCCTCCTTCCATGTAGGCCTGCGTCTGCCTATAACAGAAATTTCTTAGGCAGGCAGACATTTGCATGAGCTGTATCGGCTAGGTGCCACCTGGTTTTCAAAGGCAGGTGCGTTTTCACCGTACCGATGCAACTTTTTTTTTTTCGCTCTTGTAAGGCAAGTAAACCCTCCTCCTTCTCCTTGTGCGTCGACCAAATGAAGATGTTAACAGCTCGAAAGAAGAAGAAAAGAATGAAGAAGCTAACTGCAACGCGCTCCCTTCACGTTAAAACCATCTCCTTGTTTTTTTTTAATCCTGAATCAGAACTAGCAGCATCGGTTTATCTGTGAGGTGAAATCGATGATACCCACCCTAGCACGGCAGAGGCGGAGGCAGAGGGCGGTGGTGCTAGTAGTAGTACTGTATGTGAACCGAAAGGTGTGGTGGCTCCCCTCTCCTTTCGGGAATCGGCCGAAAGAGGAGGGAGGCAGTTGACGCGTACGGGCTACACAAAACACTTGGGGTCGTGGAACAGTATCTACGCCTTGGTCCATCCGAAGGAGAAGGAAGAAAAAGATGTAGTACTAGCAGGAGGAAATCGTTGGGTTCCAGCGCATCCAAGCAAAGCAACCGGCCGGAGCAGGCGGGGAAGGAGAGGAAGAAATCAATCAAGAAGGCAACCGAACCCTCCATGGCGACGACAATCAGAGGTCGATCAGCATCAAACAGAATGGAACGAAAAGAAAGGCGATTTAATCTAAGATAAGATGAGAAGAAGCCGTTGGTTCGATCGCCTTCCTGGATGAATGAATCCAAGAGATGGATGAACCGCAGGCGCATACATACATACATACGTAGACCGGTTCTTCGTCAGACTACACAAGGGGGAAAATATGCAGATATGGAAGGATACCATGATCGAACCCAGCGTACGTATGAACAGATTACGGGAGGAGGAGGAGGAAGAAGATACGGGCAGGCAAGAGGCAACAAACCTTCCTTCCTTCCCTTGTGAAGCCTGCCTTTCCCTGTTCTGACGCCCCTCCAATCCAATGGACCAGGCCGGGACGGAGACCAGATTGAATTCCTCGATGGGGAGAGGGAGGGAGGGAGCCAGGGGTGAGAAGAACCAGTGGAGTTCTAATATATAGATGCCGAGAAGCCACACACACACACGGGGAGAGAGAGAGAAGAGAAGGGAAGAGAAGGGAAGGGCGAACGGAGAGAGAAGCTTGAGACGAAGGGCAACGCAACAGGAGACCGGGGAAGAGGAAGGCGGCCGTGGCCGGGGCGGGGGCGTGCGACCCACGTCGGATGGGATCCGGGCCGTCGGATGGGGCGGGGGAGTAAGATCGGACGGGACTGGTCAAGCGGGCGACGAGAGATGCCCGGCGCGGGGCCCGCTCCAACGGAACGAGCCCCACCACCCGATCCGTACCGCCGGATTGCCTGCCACAGCGCCGGCCCCCGCGATCCCCGCGAGGCGGATCCCCTCCTCTCTGGTTTTAGAGCGCAAATCAATTAATTTATTTAAATAATATAATCCTGCCTATCCCCTCTGCAAAGATTTTCTTTTAAATCTTTTCGCCGGATATATCTCCTGCTTAAGATTAGCGTTCAACAGTAGGTTTTGCCCTGGAAGCGATCGCTCGTTAAGATGCGGTTTTAATTTCGTGGGGATTTGCAGATATCCGTTTCGACAACCGTATGATTCAACAAGATCTCGGTATCATTCTACTAAATGGGATTTGAAGTGCGCGTGCTGCGAAATGATATTTTCTTGGGTATAAAAAGAGTTTGCATGCACGCACGGCGTGGCCAGCATGCTAATTAAGCCGTCGAAGCCTTTTCTCTACATGAAATAAAATAAAATAAGCTATGGAGGCGTGCCACATGGGAGAAATACGCATGCGTTCTTTGCTAGTAGGAGTAGTATATTCCGTTTTGAAGCGGTGTGTCCCATGTTGGCAAAGCGGAAATTTGGTGAGCTAGCTACTAGTAACTTTCCTCTGTGGCGTCGATCACTAGCTTGGATGATGATAAACCGGCCGTTTCTTTAGGACGAGCCGAACCGACTTGGACGAGGCTGTAAAGCGTAAAGCACCGCGTCCATGCCATGGCAATCTTTCGGTATAACTAGCCACTTTACCCTCCTGTTTTCTCGTCACTAAAATCATACTGTACAATACTAGCGTGGAGAGGCAATTCGATCGTATTTGCTCGCCGGAATTCGTACAAATCCGCTGTGAGATATCGTATCGGTGGCGCCAGCAGATGGATGACAACAACTGAGCTTTCACTTGGACGCGCACACATCACTCGTATTATTAATTAAGTAGAGTAGTATAATACTGGTCTGACCCTAAAAACTTATCTGCAAAAGATATTCTAATCCTACCCTCGCAAAAAAAAAAAAGACATTCTAATCCTGATCGCGCAAGCGACGCGATCGATGTGGCCCGAATCTTCCAGGAAATAAACCGATAATAACTAATTAACCGGCAGTCGCTGGATTCTCCAGATGGAGGTTGCTAGGGGCCGGGAAAGGATCGAGACCTTTTTCGTGTCGAGTAGTTTGTGGCTCACGGCTCACTCTGGCTTACACGGCACAGTTTCGCTTGCAGATCGTTCTCGTACTTGCGTGGCTTGCGTAGATGACTGCGTGGAGTTAATACGTTTTCAACTCTTGGAAAAGCCTGAGAGAAGGAACACATCATTTAATTACGTTTTTGGAACCGTCTAAATATAGAGTCAAAACGGTGAGTGATAATCTCGCCGTGTATCCCTCTCCATATAACGGTATCACTGTCCCAGAGGCCAAGGCGAACTGGTCAATATAATAATAATACATGAATCTATAATAAAAAGGGCTTGGAAAAGGAATTAAAAAAGGGGAAGACTGTTTGAGGAAATTCAGGGCATGTGTACATGCATGACATGTAATGGTTCTCCGCTTTATCTTTTGTTCGGTGCAAGCTGCTACTTCCAACTTCCTTATCAAAAGTTAAATATGTCGTGCATGTATGTGTGTGTATGGCCGGCTTGGAGTTGGAGTTGGGGTTGGAGTGAGCCGTGCCACTAGTAGCATTAGTGCGATGGTGATGTGGTGCAGTGCGTGCAGGCCGGCCGCCGGAAAAGAAAGGCGACCCGGCCGGGGAAAAGAAAAGGTGGCCGGCAGTTGACGTACGGTTGTGGCTGTGGCCGTGGCCGTGGCTGGCCGGTACCCTAATCTAACTCCTCTGCCTTTTTCCCATGTTGATTTGCTGCCTTTGTTGGGCAGGTGAGTTGACATGAAGGTAGGGAGGTGAGTAAACATATGGTATGGAGTCGCGATAGTACGGGAGGTATCAGCAGGTGACACGCGCAGCATGCGTGTGGGCTCTGAGGAGGTCAAACGGCGACGGCGTGAGCAAGCACCATTTGCTGGAGATTCGTCCACTTCTAACTTCTAAGCCTCACGGCGGCTACATGAGTCAACTCAAAGCTGTTGTTGCTGGAATAAGCAGGGAAAGTGGTTTGATTCGGAGATCTGACCATGTCTTGGCAGAGGAGGCTGTTTTTTTTTTTTTGTTTTTTGATATTCAACACAGGCGTGGCATATTAGATATGCGTTCACATGTCCTGCGTGACACAATCAGGAGACAGCCCACACGGTCATGTATGGACGAATATTAGGATTGTTCATACACGTGGACGCAACTACTTCGTGTCACACGTCCAACAACGATTACTCACCCCTATCCCGCCGTGTAGCATGAAACAAATCTGTCCACACGTTCTGACGCAGCTACGTTAGTTACACATGGGATGACACTTTAGTCACCTTGGGGAATGACAACTTTAGTTAGCTGGGATGACAAATGTACTTGCAAAAGTATGACAACTTTTTTGTTTTGATAAACTACGGTTGTCATGTCTAATTAACGATAGTTGCCGTGTGTAATTAAACCGTAGTTGCCATGTGTGATTAACTACTTGTCTTATCTGGTCAAATAATAGTTGTCATGTTCGATTAACTATTTACCCTATGTGGCCAAACAATAGTTGCCATGTGTGATTAACTAGTTGCCACGTGTGGTACAACCATAGTTGCAAATCATAGTTATCATGTGTCTTTACCTAGCAACGTACGGGCATCGTGTGGGCGAAGAGCAGTTCATCCACACGCGCGCGAACTAGGTGTTGACTATGTGGACGAAAACTGATTTGTCCACATGGCGTAGCTGGCAACCGCGCACTGCGGGTCCTGTGGACGAAATCTCCAACGCCCACACACATGATGATGCTTACATGACACACAAAACTCATGAACCGTTGTCAAGATTCGAGCAAAACAAAATCAACAAAAATCGTTGCGTATGGGCAAAGTGCAAACATGCCACACGGGTGGACATTATCATTTGCTTTTTTCCCACGATGATGATAGGCAACACACGTGGTAATAAGGACGTGTCTAATCTATTCGATCCTCGAAACTTGATTCTGTCAAACCCGTTCATGAAACCTAACTCGTGAAAAAACACTCCCTGTAAATAATGATCTAAACGATCTTATATTTCTTTAGAGAGGGAATACTATGATGTTGTAATCACATGTTCCATAAAACTACTACGATGTTTCGAGTGCATACATTTGAAAATTTAGTGCAAAAAATCAAATTATTAATGACACATGTTAAAGACTTGCACTCAAAGCAACAATTTAGTCCACCCCGAAGAAGCAACATAAATCAAAGTCCATGACAAGAAATGAGAGACACCACTCAGCATAGATCAAGCACCCGCATTGTGACTTGCACTTTCCGAGTACATCGATCTTGGCAAGGATGGCGGTGTTGGTGTTTCAAATTTTCACGACTTACGATACAACAACCCGACAGTCCCCTCGATAGGGTGGTGAACGTGACCGGAAGTACGAGAAGGGAGTTCACACAAGGGGGGGGGGGTGTGAAAGAATGAATGTTGGAAGTGTATGATAATCATCGGGGACTGATGACCCACAAGTATAAGGGATCAATCGTAGTCATTTCGATAAGAGTGTCGAATACAACAAGGAGCGGAAGAAAATGACAAGCGTTTCTCAGCAAGGTATT
The DNA here is from genome assembly GCF_904849725.1 of Hordeum vulgare subsp. vulgare. Lineage (NCBI taxonomy): Eukaryota > Viridiplantae > Streptophyta > Magnoliopsida > Poales > Poaceae > Hordeum > Hordeum vulgare. Next base: position 606,640,745 of record NC_058519.1, on the reverse strand, counting down.
CTCTGCAAGTGCTAGTTTTGTAGCAAGATAATTTATAACAAGTAATAGTAGTAGCAAGAGTGCAACAAGGTAGCCCAGTCCTTTTTATAGCAAAGGACAAGCCTGAAAGTTCTCTTATATAAAGTAAAGCACTCTCAAGGACACATGGGAATTGTCGTCTAGTCATATTTATCACGTTGAGTTGATTCGCGTTCGTTACTTTTATAACTAGAGGATGCCCCGCGCGTTGCAGCAGAAAATGCACCAATGATTTAGAGAGATATGAAAAAATTATAGAAATTGGTCATAGATGATGTTTATTAGATTGTCACTTTTTAGCCTAGAAAAGTAAACAATGATCCATCTTCTCAATTCCAGCTCACCAAACTACTAAAGTTGCAGCATGCAACTACAACATCTCATTTTGGGGTTTGAAGAACACATGCCAGTGACTTATAATAAAAAAAAGAGGTGAGCAACATCGTAATTAACCTAGTATAATGAAGGGAAACCAACCGATAATTACTCACACAAAACCCTTACCTAACAAATGACCTACAAATCGAAAAGGCATCATAGAGGATTCATAAAAAAGGAACAATCAATTGATAAAGAAAAAAGTAATCCAAATAAAGTAAAAGAAAATGAATTGTTTAGAAAATTATGGTATATGAAACATAACTTTGATGGTATAAAGGCCATAGTAAAAACAAAAACTGAATATCCAACACATATGGCCAACACTTCGAGAGAATAACCACACAAGATGGAGCTAAAAGCGGTGGATGGATCACATGAACCCAAAACATGAGCAATTTGATAGCCCTAGTCCTAATACCATTCATGCACGAAGTAGGTTAAGCAATTTGGCACCCTTTGTTCTAATACCATCCCTGCATGAAGTAGGTTAAGCAAGAACAGTTTCGTGGAAAGAACAGAGCCAGCAAATACAGTAAAACTGGCTTGCTATATGACAACATGACTTGTTGCACATCGAAATATAATAAAACTGACAAATAGAAATAAGTTGGTATATTAGGATATATAGCTTTGTCTACCCATTTGCTTTGCATGGTCGGCAATGATAGCAAGATCGTACAATTAGAAAATTGAGAAATAAACATGGGTTAGTGCTAAAAATTTGGCGTTCTCCTTTGCGGAATAATCCAATTGGATTGTAGAATTAATGCAAAATTATTGTGTTTGTAAGAGGAAGCTACTATGGAAAAATAGAAGTCTATCCTTGAACAACACTATCAAATATTGGCACACGACTGCCATGCCTGTCACACACATTTGTTTTAGTGCTTCCTACCAAGGTGAGTTACTGTTACGTCCAAGATGCGACCCTATCCTCAATTTGGCACGAAGGCCTCGTCAGGGATAGAAGCGCACACCGTCGTGTCGCAAGAATGGATATCGTTACAAGTACATGTACTAAAAAGAAGAGATATATAAAGAGAGTTGGCTTACACTCGCCACAAGCTACATGAGAGTCACAACATTACATTACATAAACATCATGAAGAAGAGCAGGGTCCGACTACGGACGAAAACAAACGAGAAAATGAAACAACGTCCATCCTTGCTATCCCAGGCTGTCGGCCTAGAACCCATCCTAGATCGATGACGAAGAAGAAGAAGAAGCAACTCCAAATGAACAATCAACGCGCTCGCGTCAAGTAACCTTTACCTGTACCTGCAACTGGTGTTGCAGTAATCTGTGAGCCACATGGGACTCAGCAATCTCATTTCCAAAGGTATCAAGACTAGCAAAGCTTATTAGGTGAGGCAAGGTTAAGTGGTGAGGTTGCAGCAACGGCTAAGCATATATGTGGTGGCTAAACTTACGAGTACAAGAATAAGAGGGGGAAGATCTACGCATAACGGACGTGAACTACTGATGATCAAATGAATGATCCTGAACACCTACCTACGTCAGACATAACCTCACCGTGTCCTCGATCGGAGAAGGAACTCACGAAAGAGACAGTCACGGTTACGCACACAGTTGGCAAGTTTTATTTAAGTTAACTTCAAGTTATCTAGAACCAGTGTTAAACAAAGTTTCCACGTTGCCACATAACCGCGGGCACGGCTTTCCGAAAGATTTAACCCTCAGGGGTGCTCCAACTAGTCTATCACAAATTACCACAAGCCGCATAGAAATCCTCGATCACAACACTCGCGATCTCGTCGGATTCCTTAGTGGAAAACCTCAACTCTGAGATTACCCAAAGCATCACCGGAATCCCGATGCACAAGATATCTCGTCAAAGGTAAAACTAATCCAGCAAGGCCGCCCGGCGTGTCGACGATCCCGATAGGAGCCGCGTATCTCGTTCTCAGGACACGACGGATAAGCTACGCGCACGAGTGCCAAACCTCGAGTTTCTCGCGGTGGCCCCGCACAGTGCTCTATTTTGGACCAGCACCATCAGCACTGGCCCTCCTTGTATTATGTAGAATTACTCCTCGGGTAGCGCTAACTCCCTATGCATTTCTATTTAACATAATTATTATGTTGGGCAAATGTAGTACCAATGTTGGGCCTTGCCAGACCAGCTTTAATCTAAAACGAATTATCAAGGGGGTCCCCATAACAACCCCGATCGTGTTAGGAGCGCTCAATTATGGAACATAACACCAGTAGCCGAAACTAAGGGGGCAAAGGTGGAACAAAACACCAGGCTAGAAAGGCCGAGCCTTCCACCTTTTACCAAGTATATAGGTGCATTAAATTAAATAGCATTAATATGGTGATATGACAAGGAACCCATGTTTTCACATGGAAGCAATGCACCTGCAACTAGCAACGCTAACAACAGGGTTAAGCAAGCAGGAACATAGCCAATCAGTGGTTTGCTAGGTCGAACAGGTTGAAGGTTAACATGGCATTGTTGAGAGGCTGATATTTAACATGTGGTAGGCAAAGAGACATAACGACAGAAACGACAAAACTAGCATGGCAATTATAGTAATGGTATCTGGGGAAATGGTCATCTTGCCTGAGATCCCGCTTGGAAGAAGAATTCCTCCGTGAAGCAGACGAACCAATGTAGTCGAACGGTTCCTCACAATCCGGCACGCTTGCGGAACTCTATCGAAACGAAGCAAACCGGAAACACAAATCAACACACGAATTTCATCACACGATGCACAACACAAATGATGCATGAGCAACTGAATACATGCAAGTCACGACATGACAATTCACACAATCAAACACTACACATTAAGTGAAGTTCAATATGCAACGAGTTGCATATTGACGAAGCTCCATGTTTAATTATTTAGTTCTATCCCGATTAGATACACGGTCATATTAATGTTGTCAAACATGCACGAGGTGAAGCGAAAATTAAACTACCTATCTAGACATTTTAAATGAGGTCGGAAATGACATATAGCATCTCCGAGACGACCTCACATGTTAATTTATAATTATGTCCAGATCTGAACTAACACATGTAATTAGTAGTTAAACAGCAAAAAAAATTGGTTCACGTGATTCTACGCGTCATGGCAAGCAATTTACACATAGAGAACATCTCCAACGGAGCTACAGATCAAAAGTTACAAGTACCGCAAGATATGATGGCATGAATGCAATATGTGTGCAACGACGGTCACGAGCACTTATAAACATACAAACAGCAAGAGAAAATGAAACTACACGAGATTCTAAGCAAGTTTCATGTAGGACACGATCAAATCGGAGCTACGGTTCAAAAGATACGAGCAAAACAAGAAATCACTACAATCTGCACAAAACAGCCACATAGCACTTTCTACACCCCACAACTACGGGCTACACAACTCCGATAAACTCAAGCAAGGCATGACACGAAAGAGGGGAAGAAGCACCACTACAAACAACTAACAACAACTAGCATGGAATCATGGATCACTAGGGAAAGAAGACACAAAATGGCATCCCACACACTATTTCAGACTTAGTGAAAATTACACCTCATGAAAGTGCAGTTTTCGATCTGAAGCAATATTGACAGCAGCAAAACCTTAAGCTACAGGACTCCAAATGGCATGAAAATTCACAGCATGCTAGAGAAACACAAGGGTTACAACTAACTCCATTGCACCAACCTCAAAAGAGCTACAGATCAAAAGATAGAAGCAAGACAAGACAGCAACAAAATGTAACAGATTTCAGACTTAGAAATATTTCAGCACCTCCAAATCAGCACTATTTCTAGCAACTTGAGAGCAAGCAGAACACACCTAAACATGCATTTCTATCGCAACCAAAAATACCAGGGGCTAGACAAAACATCCAAGATCAACTTCTAGTTGACAACTCCGTCAAACGAAGCACATAATAAATCCTACGAAATAAACAAAAGGGCATCACGGCAAAATATCGCGCGAACTAATTTGCTCTAATGCTAAAACTAATTACACAAAAAAACACATGGATTTTTCTACCCCGGAAACATATAAAATATGTGGGGTTGCACAACAATATAAAGCCACACGAAAATGCGAGAAAAATAACCTATACACGGGAAAATAACTACCGACAATCCCTACACGCAAAAATACAAATGACTGCTCTAAAATACATGCAAAAATGATTCCTAAAACATGGGAATTTCTATTACGGCATTCGGGCTATCCGAACACGCGCGGAAAAATAATACGGGCTATATTCTATTTGGACAGCACACTAATCTATGTATTTGACACGTAAAACTACGTCAAATAATTAGGCATGTTGTAAATTTGTAATCTACGCAAAATTCTACACGAAATCCATATACTACACGTTCCGATCCGACTTACGAATAAAAAGATACGGGCGAACGAATATTACTATTTTCGTGGAAACTATCTAAATCGGAAACTCCATTAAAGCCTATTGGGCCGAAAGGGCAGGCGAAATATATTAAAATTGCACTGGGGGCGGGGAATAGTCTCACCTGGGCCTCGGGGCTGGCCTGGCCGAGGCGAGGAGGTGGGCCGCGGGGCAACGGGGCGATGGGCCAGCGCGCTGGCGAGGCCCAGCTGGGGGCGTGCACGAGCGGTCACGGGGGGGGGGGATCTCCTCGTCCTCCCGTGCGGGATCCCCTGGCGGCGGCGGCTGCTGGCGATGCATGGCGGTGGTGAGGCGCTGGAGGCGGTTGGGAGGCGGTGGCCGGGCGGATCCGGGGCCACCGGGCCCATTCCCGCCGGTGGGAGCGCGAGCCGGGGTCCGGTGAAGGAGATCGTCGGCGGCTTGGCTTCGGCCAGGGAGGAGATGGCGGGACGGCGAGGATCCCTGGCGGCGCGCTCTAGGGCTTGCGCGGGCATGCGGCCTGAGGAGGAGGCAGGGGCGGCGCGGCGAGGCACGCACTGCCGCAGGAGCCATGGAGGCGCTCGAGCAGGGCCTCGGCTGAGGAGCTCGGGCAGGAAGAGAATTTCGGGCATGGGTGTGTCTGGGCCGTTGGATCTTCGATCCGACGGTCCAGATCGCTCAGATCGGATCTGAGGATTAGTTGGAGAAGATGGAGGCTAGGGTTTGCACGAATTTCGAGGAGAGAGGGGGTTGGCTGCCTAAAAAATAGGAGGGGGTCTATTTATAGGCAAATGGGGGTCTAGGTTTAGCGAAATTTCGTTCCGGATCCAACCGTGGGGTCGGATTCGAACGATTCCGCATGCGGGAACGGGTACGTGGCCGTGTAGAGGGGATATCCGGATATGAGAGGGGAGACGGGCGGCGCGACAACAATTTTTAAAACACCGACAAACGTCCGACGGTAGACCGAATACGGTGCCGCTACGGTCGACCGTTCGGGTACCAGACGGACTCCGATTGCGACGAAATTCGACAGGCGGCCTAGCTAGAACTAATTACGACCGCATGCCAAGTTTCACCCCGATTAGAGAAAGTTTTACGCGCACTTTTAAAAACAGGGTTTTGACGATGCCGCGGGCGCGTGCGTGTGCGGTCGGGCTTAGAACGGACAACTACGAGAACCGACAACTATCAACGGATGCAAGTTTTGAAAACTGGCGGCAACGGAGATGCCGATGCAATGTAGATGATGCGCATGATGTGATGATGATGCGACAAAAGAAAATAGACACACGACGAAAACGGAATAGAAGGGGAATTTTCTGGAACGTCGGGCTCGGGCTGTCACAACTCTCCTACACTACAAGAGGATCTCGCCCCGAGATCCAAGAATGAAAGGGGGAGAGGATGAGAAAGAACAAGAGGTAAAAACTTAGTCGCTTCTTTGACAAACAAGTGAAACCAACGATCCTTGAAGGTTGCAAAGAGATGAGGAATGATATGGGAAAGAAGCAAGAATTCACGGAAAATTTCGGCAGCACTTTGGTAGGAAAATGGGACAAAACAATTTCGATAAGATGGAAGAAATAGACAATATTCATAAAAAACAACTAAATAGAGCAAGGGAACACCATGATCTTGGTAGAACAACATAATAGACCCAAAAGAGCAACAACACAATGCCTCCGGAACAACAGATATGAACTAGCTCAAGCAGAAGAAGAGAATGAAGCAAAAGAATGACAACTACTAACTCCAATGAACTTGGCAAGCATCCTTGCGAGGAGAATTGAACGGAGTTGTTGAAAAAACAACAACGAAAAGAACAAGACAGTAGTGGGCTTATGGAAAGCTTTTCAAACTAATGAAGTGACAACCCGCCACTAACAGAAACAAGGATTGATTGGGAGAAACAAGATATGAATAATTCTTACACCAAGAGGATACATTGAGAACTTGGATTAATGACAAACACCATGATAGCAACAATCCATAGGAAAAGCTTTAGCTGAAATCCAAACCAAGATAGCTCAATGAAGAAACCATGAGTTAAGAATAATCTCATGATCAAAGGATTGGTGGGTTTAATTATCTCATTCTTGAAAGGATATCTCTTCGAGGCTCCTACACTAACAAGAAGGCTATAAAACCACCTCAAAGGATAAAGAAAGAACAATTGCACATATGAATGCAAGAGAAAGGATACTTGAGGTACTCCAACAGGAATCTTGAAGAACACTTCAGAATGAATGAAATCTTGACGAACCACCAAGAAGGACCTCCGTATACAAATGAATGATGCAAATACATGAAGGAAGAAAGAATAAGATTGAAGCCTTGCAAAGACTTCGATGAAGCGTCACGACGAGATACTTGAGAAAACTTAGAACTCCGGAAAAGAGAAGATAATAACACTTGAGAAAAGGAATTGATACCAAGAGCCACTCCGGAAGAGGAATTCAAAATACTACGACAAGAATAAGAATTATGTTATGCTTGTCCTTCATCAACTTAAATTGATGACAAGCAACGGATTTAGCATACAACTTATTCTTCTTGAAAGAAACTTGAAGAGAGAGATAGATAAGCACCACTTGAAGCAAAATTGAAGGAAGCACCGGTAAGAATTCACAAATAAATGGGAACACCACGAATTAATGGAGATACAAGAGAATGAAGAGATCATGATCTACCTGAAAGAAAACTTGAAGAAAGCACCGGATAATCGAGAGACGAACGAAGAGACAACAATTGAGAAGATTTGAGGATGAAAGTTGAAAGCTGAGAACGAAGAATCTTTTGAAATGATGGCCTTCGGAGAATCGAGAATGAAACAATTTAAAATGCACAGGATAGTAGAAATAGATTCTCATGATTGGGAACAAATCAAGATGATGCCACAAGGCTGAAATGATGAATCTCCAAGAGGATGGACCAAGATTTGAGAGAAACACTCCTTCAGATTTTGCAAACTGAGAATGATGACAAGAAACAACACCAAAAATACTGAGACACTCCGGAATAATGAAAAATGCAAGGTTGGCCAAATATGAGAATTAATTCAAATAGATCTTGACGAAGGGAAAGACTGATGAAATTCATACTTACGTCATAGTTGAAAAGATATAGAGATCTCCGGAAAATTACACAGCTATATAAGATCCTGGGAAAAACCTGTGGGTTATGGGCCCACTCAAATAAATCACCGTTGACACAACTGATTATAAGGAGAGACATTGCACCGGCATAACGAGAACTAGATGAGGTTGGCACCTCGAAATAATTAAAGATTTGAAAATAAGAAACTCTGGGATATCTTCAACGCTCCGGATGGAATAGAGTTGAATTAAATTCGCCTCTATAGGAAAGAAGATAGGCTGAAACGAATCTCCAACATAGGAAGAAAGAAAAAAATAATACAAGGATGACAAGGATATGATGAACACAGACAACTGAATTAAATTCACCGGGTAAGAGAGAAAAGAACAGACAGCGGAAGCACAATAAAAAGAAAACTCTTGGATGAAAATTGAATCACCGAAGAAAAGGGTGGGAGGGTGGGGAAAAACAAAGACAACTTGGGCTAGATGAGATGAACTCCGGAATAAAATGAGAGAATGATCTTGCAAAAATTAAAGAGGATTGAATTCACTGAAGAGAAGCACACCGGTTGAATGGAATTGATACGATGACTCCGGTTGAAAAGGAATTGATAAGACAATTGATAGAGCAAAAGAATTAGCATTCCCATAAAATACGAGAACACCTCTTAGGAAAGATCTGAAATCACCACTTGATATCGAAGCAACTTGAATTACCATATTCAACGAAACAAAGGGTGAGGCTTATGAAACAAGACAGAACAAACTCATGAGAAAGATTTCGTCTGATATTTTCATGGACACGATCGCACGAGCTCGATTTTATAGTAGCCATCAAGTGCAAGGCAGTGCACCCGACATACGAAGCGTCCCCGAGTCGTAGCAAGCTACAAGGACTCTTTAAGACACAACGTGTACCGCTGTAAGTCGACCGTGAACAAATGAATCCACTAGATGTCGAACCCCAACCTAACATCATGCATTTGTTAGAAGATTGTCCTATAAGCAACTACTAGAATTCCCACCTATGAATTCCCGAAATATCTGGTCATGCAATCTGGTACACGGATACAAGGAGTAATAATCACACAACTCCTATACTAACCCGTCACCTGTATCACATCCGTCAACATACAACCAGAATCTCGGACCTTCATCTACAACAGACCCTCGTGATCACAACGATACAAAGTCTGGCAGTACTCCCGAACAATCTGCACCAGTACTGGGGACATCGGGGTTATCTCGCCACTACTAGTATTAAAGCAATTATGAACATCCTTTGTTCTGAGATACTCAGAAACCTGAATGATAACGATGTGCTCGAGAATCCCCTGGAGCTCAACTCCCGTGAGACTTAGAGCAGATAGGAGGCACCAAGGCAGAACTCCGTCACATCGGCATCATATAGATTCCAAAAATATCCGCGTGGTCCTAATTTTTTTTGAGTGGGAAGAGGAGTAGAATTAAATTATTACGTCATGATTCCTCACGAGAGCATAGAAGAGGATAAAAAAGAATCCTACTCTCCGATATATAACTAGACTCAAAGCAGTTTTTCACTAGACTCGACTCGGCCAAGTTCGATCAATCAAGGGGGCTCCTAGGTTGGTACTGCTCTGATACCAACTTGTCACGCCCAAGATGCGACCCTATCCTCAATTTGGCATGAAGGCCTCGTCAGGGATAGAAGCGCACCTCGTCGTGTCGCAAAAATGGATATCGTTACAAGTACATGTACTGAAAAGAAGATATATATAAAGAGAATTGGCTTACACTCGCCACAAGCTACATCAGTGCCACAACATTACATTACACAAACATCATGAAGAAGAGCAGGGTCCGACTACGCACAAAAACAAACGAGAAAATGAAACGACGTCCATCCTTGCTATCCCAGGTTGCCGGCCTGGAACCCATCCTAGATCGATGACGAAGAAGAAGAAGAAGCAACTCCAAATGAACAATCAACGCGCTCGCGTCAAGTAACCTTTACCTATACCTGCAACTGGTGTTGTAGTAATCTATGAGCCACAGGGGACTCAGCAATCTCATTTCCAAAGGTATCAAGACTAGCAAAGCTTATTAGGTGAGGCAAGGTTAAGTGGTGAGGTTGCAGCAGCGGCTAAGCATATATGTGGTGGCTAAACTTACGAGTACAAGAATAAGAGGGGGAAGATCTACGCATAACGGACGCGAACTACTGATGATCAAATGAATGATCCTGAACACCTACCTACGTCAGACATAACCCCACCGTGTCCTCGATCGGAGAAGGAACTCACGAAAGAGACAGTCACGGTTACGCACACAGTTGGCAAGTTTTATTTAAGTTAACTTCAAGTTATCTAGAACCAGTGTTAAACAAAGTTTCCATGTTGCCACATAACTGCGGGCACGGCTTTTCGAAAGATTTAACCCTGCAGGGGTGCTCCAACTAGTCCATCACAAATTACCACAAGCCGCATAGAAATCCTCGATCACGACACTCGCGATCTCGTCGGATTCCTTAGTGGAAAACCTCAACTCTGAGATTACCCAAAGCATCACCGGAATCCCGATGCACAAGATATCTCGTCAAAGGTAAAACTAATCCAGCAAGGCCGCCCGGCGTGTTGACGATCCCGATAGGAGCCGCGTATCTCGTTCTCAGGACACGACGGATAAGCTACGCGCACGAGTGCCAAACCTCGAGTTTCCTCGCGGTGGCCCCGCACAGTGCTCTGTTTTGGACCAGCACCATCAGCACTGGCCCTCCCTGTATTATGTAGAATTACTCCTCGGGTAGCGCTAACTCCCTATGCATTTCTATTTAACAGAATTATTATGTTGGGCAAATGTAGTACCAATGTTGGGCCTTGCCAGACCAGCTTTAATCTAAAACGAATTATCAAGGGGGTCCCCATAACAACCCCGATCGTGTTAGGAGCGCTCAATTATGGAACATAACACCGGTAGCCGAAACTAAGGGGGCAAAGGTGGAACAAAACACCAGGCTAGAAAGGCCGAGCCTTCCACCTTTTACCAAGTATATAGGTGCATTAAATTAAATAGCATTAATATGGTGATATGACAAGGAACCCATGTTTTCACATGGAAGCAATGCACCTGCAACTAGCAACGCTAACAACAGGGTTAAGCAAGCAGGAACATAGCCAATCAGTGGTTTGCTAGGTCGAACAGGTTGAAAGTTAACATGGCATTGTTGAGATGTTGATATTTAACATGTGGTAGGCAACGAGACATAACGACAGAAACGACAAAACTAGCATGGCAATGATAGTAATGGTATCTGGGGAAATGGTCATCTTGCCTGAGATCCCGCTTGGAAAAAGAATGCCTCCGTAAAGCAGACGAACCGATGTAGTCGAACGGTTCCTCACAATCCGGTACACTTGCGGAACTCTATCGAAACAAAGCAAACCGGAAACACAAATCAGCACACGAATTTCACCACACGATGGACAACACAAATGATGCATGAGCAGCTGAATACATGCAAGTCACGGCATGACAATTCACACAATCAAACACTACACATTAAGTGAAGTTCAATATGCAACGAGTTGCATATTGACGAAACTCCATGTTTAATTATTTAGTTCTATCCCGATTAGATACACGGTCATATTAATGTTGTCAAACATGCACGAGGTGAAGCGGAAACTAAACTACCTATCTAGACATTTTAAATGAGGTCAGAAATGACATATATCATCTCCGAGACGACCTCACATGTTAATTTACAATTCTTTCCAGATCTGAACTAACACATGTAATTAGTTGTTAAACAGAAAAACAAATAGGTTCACGTGATTCTATGCGTCATGACAAGCAATTTACACATAGAGAACATCTCCAACAGAGCTACTGATCAAAAGTTACAAGCACCGCAAGATATGATGGCATGAATGCAATATGTGTGCAACGGCGGTCACGAGCACTTCTAAACATACAAACAGCAAGAGAAAATGAAACTACACGAGATTCTAAGCAAGTTTCATGTAGGACATGATCAAATCGGAGCTACGGTTCAAAAGATACGAGCAAAACAAGAAATCACTACAATCTGCCCAAAACAGCCACATAGCACTTTCTACACCCACAACTACGGGCTACACAACTCCGATAAACTCAAGCAAGGCATGACAAGGAAGAGGGCAAGAAGCATAACTACAAACAACTAACAACAACTAGCATGGCATCATGGATCACTACGGAAAGAAGACACAAAATGGCATCCCACACACTATTTCAGACTTAGTGAAAATTACACCTCATGAAAGTGCAGTTTTCGATCTGAAGCAATATTGACAGCAGCAAAACCATAAGATACAGGCCTCCAAATGTCATGAAAACTCACAGCATGCTAGATAAACACAAGGGTTACAACTAACTCCATTGCGCCAACCTCAAAAGAGCTACAGATCAAAAGATAGGAGCAAAACAAGACAACAACAAAATGTAACAGATTTCAGACTTAGAAATATTTCAGCACCTCCAAATCAACATTATTTCTAGCAACTTGAGAGCAAGCAGAACACACCTAAACATGCATTTCTATTGCAACCAAAAATACCAGAGGCTAGACAAAACATCCAAGATCAACTCTCTAGTTGACAACTCCGTCAAACGAAGCATGGAATAAATCCTACGAAATAAACAAAAGGGCATCACGGCAAAATATCGCGCGAACTAATTTGCTCTAACGCTAAAACTAATTATACAGAAAAATCCCATGGATTTTTCTACCCAGGAAACATGTAAAATATGTGGGGTTGCACAACAATATAAAGCCACACGAAAATGCGAGAAAAATAACCTATACACGGGAAAATAACTACCGACAATCCCTACACGCAAAAATACAAATGACTGCTCTAAAATACATGCAAAAATGATTCCTAAAACATGGGCATTTATATTACGGCATTCGGGCTATCCGAACACGCGCGGAAAAATAATACGGGCTATATTCTATTTGGACAGCACACTAATCTATGTATTTGACACGTAAAACTACGTCAAATAATTAGGCATGTTGTAAATTTGTAATCTACGCAAAATTCTACACGAAATCCATATACTACACGTTCCGATCCGACTTACGAATAAAAAGATACGGGCGAACGAATATTACTATTTTCTTGGAAACTATCTAAATCGGAAACTCCATTAAAGCCTATTGGGCCGAAAGGGCAAGCGAAATATATTAAAATTGCACTGGGGGCGGGGAATAGTCTCACCTGGGCCTCGGGGCTGGCCTGGCCGAGGCGAGGAGGTGGGCCGCGGGGCGACGGGGCGATGGGCCAGCGCGCTGGCGAGGCCCAGCTGGGGGCGTGCACGAGCGGTCACGGGGGGGGGGGGGATCTCCTCGTCCTCCCGTGCGGGATCCCCTGACGGCGGCGGCAGCTGCCGGCGATGCATGGCGGCGGTGAGGCGCCGGAGGCGGCTGGGAGGCGGCGGCCGGGCGGATCCGGGGCCACCGGGCCCATTCCCACCGGTGGGAGCCCGAGCCGGGGGCCGGTGGAGGAGATCGTCGGCGGCTTGGCTTCGGCCAGGGAGGAGATGGCGGGACGGCGAGGATCCCGGGCGGCGCGCTCTAGGGCTGGCGCTGGCATGCGGCCCGAGGAGGAGGCAGGGGCGGCGCGACGCAGGCAGGCAGGGGCGGCGCGGCGAGGCACGCACTGCCGCAGGAGCCATGGAGGCGCTGGAGCAGGGCCTCGGCTGAGGAGCTCGGGCAGGAAGAGAATTTCGGGCATGGGTGTGTCTGGGCCGTTGGATCTTTTATCCGACGGTCCAGATCGCTCAGATCAGATCTGAGGATTAGTTGGAGAAGATGGTGGCTAGGGTTTGCACGAATTTCGAGGAGAGAGGGGGTTGGCTGCCTAAAAATAGGAGGGGGTCTATTTATAGGCAAATGGGGGTCTAGGTTTAGCGAAATTTTGTTCCGGATCCAACCGTGGGGTCGGATTCGAACGATTCCGCATGCGGGAACGGGTATGTGGCCGTGTAGAGGGGATATACGGAAATGAGAGGGGAGACGGGCGGCGCGGCAACAATTTTTAAAACACCGACAAACGTCCGACGGTAGACCGAATACGGTGCCGCTACGGTCGATAGTTCGGGTACCAGACGGACTCCGATCGCGACGAAATTCGACAGGTGGCCTAGCTAGAACTAATTACGACCGCATGCCAAGTTTCACCCCGATCAGAGAAAGTTTTACGCGCACTTTTAAAAACAGGGTTTCGACGATGCCGCGGGCGCGTGCGTGTGCGGTCGGGCTCAGAACGGACAACGACGAGAACCGACAACTATCAACGGATGCAAGTTTTGAAAACTGGCGGCAACGGAGATGCTGATGCAATGCAGATGATGTGCATGATGCGATGATGATGCGACAAAAGAAAATAGACACACGACGAAAACGGAATAGAAGGGGAATCTTCTGAAACTTCGGTCTCGGGCTATCACAGTTACATTGTCCACTTGCATGATATGGATAAATATTAGTAAAAGACACAACTAAAAATAGTTGGTGAAAAGTCAAAACAGAAAAAACAGTAAAACAGAAAATAATTAACAAGGGATTTTGAAGAGAGACTTAAGGTTGTTCTGTTGAAGGTCACTACTTGCAATGGTCAAATCGTCTTGTTCACTGATAAGATTCACATTGTTGTTGGTGGAGGTATGTATGTAGTCTAAGTGTGCCATCAACCATTTTCTTGTTGAGCTTTATTGAAGTCATGCCCTAAATGGTAGATGCTAGAAGTAAGACACGCAAAATAGTTCGTTAATCCAAACATGTAACTCAAGAATTGACATTAATAATAAAGAAAATGAGTGTGGATACATGTTGGAGATATGTATTAGATCCTTACTGGCCATGTCCCAATTTAATCCTTTGGCTCGATTCTTTTGCTCCTTTTTCCGACAAATGGAAATGGAAAAACTACCATGATATATCAAAAGCATAGCAGCTGGAGTACCCCCACCATCGCTTGTGTAGGCATACCCATCCTCCTTTCCAAGAAGTGGTTCGGTCACTCGCGCTCTGGTTCTCCCATCCACGCGTAGGCGTACCTAGCGACGACGTGCACGTCATGGAGGCTGTGATGTGTACTACGCAACTTTATTCTTGTAGACGTTGTTGGGCCTCCAAGTGTAGAGTTTTGTAGGACAACAACAAATTTCTCCCAAGTAGATGGCCTAAGGTTTATCAATCTGTGGGAGGTGTAGGATGAAGATGATCTCCCTCAAACAACCCTGCAATCAAATACAAGAAATCTCTTGTGTCCCCAAAGCACCTAATACAATGGAAAATTGTATAGGTGCACTAGTTCGGTGAAGAGATGTTGATACAAGCGTAGTATAGATAGTAGATATGGTTTTTTGTGATCTGAAAATATAAAAATAACAAGGTAAAAAGTAGTAGAAGTGAGAATAAATGGCATTGCAATGATTGGAAATAAGGCATAGGGTTCATACTTTCACTAGTGCAATCTCTCAACAATGCTAACATAATAGAATCATATGATCATCCCTCAATGTGCGACAAAGAAACACTCCAAATTTCATAAGTACCGGAGAACATAAGATGAAATTGTTGTAGGTAGTAGAACCACTTGAAAGCTATTCTTTCAAATCAACCTATTGAGTTATTCCTACAAGTGTCACAAACATCCCTAGAGTTTGTACTAGAATAACACCTATGATACACATCAATCAACCTTCATGTCACCTAGATACTCCAATGTCACATCAAGTGTCCGTGGGCTATTTTTTTGACAAGCATCAAACAATTTCAGATTCATCATATTCAATCCAACAGAAATAACTTCAAAGAGTACCCCAAGATTTCTATCGGAGAAGTAGGACAAGAACGTGTATCAACCCATATGCATAGATTACCCCATTGCCACCACGAGAATCCGCAAGTTGAATATCGAAACATATATCAGGTGAATCAATAGAACACCCCATTGTCACCACGGGTATCCACATGCAAGACATATATCAAGTGATCTCAAATCCAATATTCAATCCGTCATAACAAAATCTCAAAGGGAAAGATTCAATTCATCACATCAAGATAGGACGAGACGAACACCATATGATCCAACTATACCAATAAAGCTCATGATACATTGCTACGGCAACAAAAGTCCTTCCCCGGCAATGGTGCCAGAGATCCTTCTGTCGTCTCTTGAGCTTGCATTGGTTTTTCCCTTGAAGAGGAAAAGGTGATGCAACACAGGAGCAGTAAGTATTTCCCTCAGTTTGAGAACCAAGGTATCAATCCAGTAGGAGAATATCATCAAGTCCAGAGTACCTGCGCAAACACAAAAGAGCTTGCACCCAACGCTTTAAATGGGTTGTCAATCCCTTCAAGATTGATTGCAAGTGAGATCTGAAGGCGGAAAGTGCAATAAAGTAAAAAGTGTAAGGCTGAAAATATGGTGTGGAGTAGACCCGGGGGGCCATAGTGTTCACTAGAGGCTTCTCTCAAAATAGCAAATATCACGATGGGTGAAAAAATTACTGTCGAGCAATTGATAGAACCGCGCAAAGTCATGATGATATCTAAGGCAATGATCATACATATAGGCATCACGTTCAAGACAAGTAGACCGATACTTTCTGCATCTACTACTATTACTCCACACATCGACCGCTATCCAGCATGCATCTAGTGTATTGAGTTCATTACGAACAGAGTAACACCTTAAGCAAGATGACATGATGTAGAGGGATAATCTCAAATCAATGATGAAAACCCCATCTTTTTACCCTTGATGGCAACAACACGATGCGTGCCTCGCTACCCCTTCTGTCATTGGGTGAGGTCACCGCACGGTATGAACCCAAAACCAAGCACTTCTCCCATTGCAAGAATCATAGATCTAGTTGGCCAAACAAAACCCACAACTCGAAGAGAATTACAAGGATATGAAATCATGCATAAGAGAGATCAGAAGAAACTCAAATAAGATTCATAGATAATCTGATCATAAATCCACAATTCATCGGATCTCGACAAACACACCGCAAAAGAAGATTACATCGGATAGATCTCCATGAATATCATGGAGAACTTTGTATTGAAGATCCAAGAGAGAGAAGAAGCCATCTAGTTACTAGCTATGGACCCGTAGGTCTATGGTGAACTACTCACGCATCATCGGAGAGGTCATGGTGTTGATGAAGAAGCCCTTCGTGTCCGAATCCCCCTCCGGCAGGGCACCAGAACGTGCCCCAAATGGGATCTTGCGGAGACAGAAGCTTGCGGCGGCGAAAAGGTACTTCCGATGATCTCCTCATTTTTTATGGAATTTTGGGGAATATACAGGCGCAAAACCTAGGGCAACGGAGCCTCAGGGAGCCCACAAGCCAGGGGGCCGCGGTCCCCCCTGGCCGCGCCGTGAGGGTTTGTGGGGTCCCTGGTGGCCCCCTGCCCTGATTCTCCAGCTCCCCGATCTTTTTCTGTTCCGGAAAAAATCTTTTTGGCAATTTTTTTCCATTTGGACTCCGTTCAAAATCCTCCTCTGAAAGGGGTAAAAACATGGAAAAAACAGGAACTGGCTCTTGGCACTGAGTTAATAAGTTAGTCCCAAAAAATATACAAAAGGCATGCAAAACATCCAAAGTTTGACAAGATAATAGCATGAAACCATCAAAAATGATAGATACGTTGGAGACGTATCATACATCAAGATCATGACATCTCAAGAACACGAGAGAGAGATATAGATAGATAGATAGATAGATAGATAGATAGATAGATAGATAGATAGATAGAGAGAGAGAGAGGAAGAGAGAGGGAGGGAGGGAGAGAGAGATCAAACACATAGCTACTGGTACATACCCTCAGCCCTAAGGGTGAACTACTCCCTCTTCGACATGGAGACCGCCAGGATGGTGAAGATGGCATCCAGTGATGATTGCCCCCTCCGATAGGGTGCCAAACAGGGCCCCGGATGACATTTATTCTACACACAGAGTTGCAGCGATGGAGCGGAAGTTCTAGGTTAACTTCTGTTTTTTTCCAATATATAGGATTTTCCAGCCTTGGAATCACGTCAACCGGAGCCACGAGGTGGTCCCAAGCCATCACGGGCGCATAAGGGGGCATGCCCTGTTGGCTTGGCACCATCAGGTGACCCCCTCCGATGGTTCTTCGCTCCAGTATTTACTATTTTCTCCCAAAAAACGTCAAAAAGTTTCGGGCGATTCCGAGAACTTTTATTTTCTGCACAAAAAACAACACCACGGTAATTCTGCTGAAAACACCGTCAGTCCGGGTTAGTTCTAATTAAATCATATAAAGTGCATGAAAACCATATAAAAGTATTGTGAACATAGGTAAATATGGCATGAATACTTCATAAATTATCGATACGTTGGAGATGTATCAGGTTGCAGCACGCAGTGTAGAGAAAAACGTTGGACTCTCGTGCGTACCATCACAAGGGCACCTTTCTTGGGAGCGCGCCGACCACGGGACGGAGGATCTCGACCAGGGTGGATGATATTTAAACCACTTCTCCTTAGGGATATCAATATGAGTAGAAAATGATTCACAAAAATAAGCTACTATCTCGGACTCAAGCCCATATTTATTGCTAACCTCATGAAAGGTATCAGTCTACATAAAATATTTAACACAATTAAACTTAAGCTTTATACTAGACTCTTTACCTTTTGAAGATCCCATTTGAATTCAATAGTCCTCTTCATGTAGGAACCAATAGAAGAAGAATCGAGTAGTAATTTATCATCATGAGAAACCTGAGCATAAATTTCTTTTATAATCATTTCTATCGAGAGATCATGGTTGGGGCAAGTGTGCACCATAGATTTAAGTCTCCCCCAAGATTGAGTGATACTTTCTACTTCACGAGTCCAACAATTATATATAAAGTTCCGATCACGATGGACTAGATGCATAGTATAAAACTTCTCGTGAAATTCCAGCTTCAAGTGATTGGAGTCCCATGATTCAATATCTTACAATAGCGTATACCATATCAATGCCTTTCCTCCAAAGATAAAGGGACAACCTTATTCTTAACTTTGTCTCCAGATAATCCTACAAGCTTAAATAATCCACAAATCTCATCGACATATATCAAGTGGTAATGAGGATGAGTTGTACCATCATAAATATTAGGTAGCAGTTTCTGTACCATACCCGAAGGAATCTCATAATAAATATTTTCAGTAGGTTCATTAGGTTGAGATATAACCTTTTGCACTTCCGTTCGAGGTGAAGATGCCCCGAACAAGCGACTCAAAGGGTGACCGTCCGTAGTAACAAGCAACAATAAATTTCAGCACGTATCGAAAATGTTTCCTTACCAATTTCTACTTACCAAAGGCGCTACACTCCCCGACAATGACACTAGAAAAGCGTATTGATGACCAACAAGTATAGGGTATCAATGATAGTCCTTTCGATAAGTAAGAGTGTCGAACCCAACAAGGAGCAAAAGGAAATGATAAGCAATTTCAGCAAAGGTGATGGGGACATCAACACCATTGTTACACCCACAACCCAAGCTGCTATACATACTGGACCAGTTACAAGAGCTCGTGCGCGCCAATTGAATTACCAGGTACTTTCGTGTGACAGCCCGATGCCGACGTTCCAGAAGATTCCCCTTTTAATTCGTTGTCGCAAGGTGTTTTATTTTGTTTGTTGCATTCGTCACGCATCATGCATCATCTTCATCTTCTTTGGTGTGTTTGCTTCCTTTGTTGTGTTCATTTTCTTTTTCCCTCTTCTCCTAGACACTCCTTGATCCTTCTTGTTTCCCTTTGCTTTCACTTATTTGAGCTGCAGATGTAGATGCTCAAATAAATGTTTCTGTTGAGCCCATAAATAATATCTATTGTATCGGGTCTCCATCTAAAATCTCAGTCCAATTGGGGTTGGTTTGGTTATGGTTTAAATTTAGGCAAGTTTGAAATAAACTCAAAACTTGTTCGAAATTATAATTTGTATAAAATCCCCAAACCAATTTTATCAAATTCCCCATATTTTTCTGGCTCTGGGATAATATCTCTCTTGTTGGAATTCCAACTTTATCTATTGTTTTCTTTCTTTGCAAGTGGCTGTAAAGAGATTAAAAAAATAAAGAGGGAGAGAGGAGGAGCCCAGCCTGTGCCAGGCCGGCCCAAGGCCTAACCGGACTCCATCCAACCCTAGCGATCCCTCCTCCCTCTCCTCCCGCAGCGCCGCTCCATCCCCCGACTCCTTCACCCTCCAGTCCCGATTCCCCTCTCTCTGTTCCCCTCGCCCGCCAGGGAGGAGCTATCCCTGCCGAACCGTTCGTCGCCCCACCGTGCTCGCTGGAGCTGTGCCCCGAGCTGCTCCACCCCGCGCCACCAGCCTCAACTGCCCCGCCGCCCGTGCCCGTTCCGGTCGGATCCGGCCGCCCCGAGCGCCCTGTGTCCGTGCGACGACCGACCGGAGCTCGCCGCCCGTCTCGTTCCCAGCCGGCCCAAGGCCCTCCGCCGCCTGCCACCCGTGGGAGCCGAGCACGCCGAGCCGCCCTTGGCCCTCTCCCCGCCGCCGGCTTGCCCCTGAGCCCGCGCTACCCTTGGCCTCCCGCACCGCCCTGCGCGCCATGGTGCCTGCTGCCTGCCATGATGTTGGTTCCTGCTGATGCTGATGCCTTGCTGCTGCCGCTGGCATGCCTGCTTGCGTTGCCTGATGCTGCTAGCTGTTGTTGCTGTCGCTATTTGCCTTGCTGCCACTGATGCTAGTTGCTGCTGTAGCTTGCCGCCGCCTGCTAGCTTGTTGTTGTGCATGCTTGCCGCTGATGCTGGCGTTGCTTGCTTGTGCTGCCTGCTGCTGCGGTTGATGCTTGCTGCTACTGTCGATGTTTGCTGTTGGTGCTCGCTGTTGCTGCTTGCTATTGCTTGCTGCATGCTGCCGCCGATGTTGCCGTTGTGTGGCATGCCGTCACCGCTTGCTGTTGCCGTTGTTGCTTGATGCTTGACGCTGTTGCCTTGCCGCGCTGCCTTTTGGGACGTCGCCGAAGACCACGTGCACCATCCCCACCATCGTGGATCCGACAAGTTCGCCGAGTACCACGACGTCCTCGACGACCCCGAACATCTACGGTCTACGGAGCAGTGTACGTCTACCGACGCCGAAGACCCGTGTACAACTAGTTCCACTACGACCACGACGACCTATGTTCACACCACAACCATCCGATCCGCTCCGATATGCATGCTTTGTCGTGAACCGAGTGCATGTGATGTATGAGATGTAACCGTATGTTTGCGCCATATATGTTTCCCGTTGCACGTTGTCCCTCTTTCGTCGCGCCCTCGAGACATGGGAACCCGGTAACCGGGATCACCCCATCATTATTTGGCATGACCCGCACGCGCTCCCTAATCGTTGACACCGGTATCTCCTCGAGTTATCGGGACCGGAACGTTGCCGTGTCATCGTTTCTGTTTGCCGCCATGGTTCCCTTTCATTCGCCCTGGTGACACATGCTTCTTTTCTCTTCTTGCCCGTGTTGTTATGTACTCGCATGTATGACGCATTCATGGCATATTATCTTGTGTTGCATGTCTCTTGTGACGTAGCTCCGTTCTATGTTCCGCGTGTTAACCGACTAGGATGGCATGTAGAATCACCTGCTTCACCCCTTGCCATGTTAACAACAATTTAATATTGCGTGTAAATAAACAGGAGTGAACTAAATAATTAAACGTGGAGTTTCGTCGATATGCAACTCGTTGCTTATCGAGCTTCACTTAATGTGTAGTGTTCGCGTGAGGTGAATTGCCATGCCATCCCTTGCATTTGATCTGATCATGCATCATATTAGGTTGTGATTCATGTCGTGCATTTGCCGTGGTGATTACCTGTGTTGATGCTTGTTTCCGGCTTGCTCCGTCTCGATAGAGTCCCGCAAGTGTGTCGGAATGTGAGGATCCATTCGACTACGTTGGTTCGCCGAGTTCACGGAGTCATTCTTCTTCCAAGCGGGATCTCAGGCAAGATAACCATTTCCCCAGATACCATTACTATCATTGCCATGCTAGTTTTATCACTTCTATCGATTATGTCTCGTTGTCTACCACATGTTAAATTTCAGCCTCTCAACAATGCCATGAAAACCTTCAACCTAGCAAACCACTGAGTGGCTATGTTACTGCTTGCTTATGCATGTGTTAACGTTGCTAGTTGCAGGTGTAGTTGCTTCCATGTGATAACATGGGTTTCTTGTTATATCACCATATTAAATGCTATTTAATTTAATGCACCTACATACTTGGTAAAAGGTGGAAGGCTCGGCCTTTCTAGCCTGGTGTTTTTGGTCCACCTTTGCCCCCTTAGTTTCGGCTACCGGTGTTATGTTCCATAAATGAGCGCTCCTAACACGATCGGGGTTGTTATGTGGACCCCCTTGATAATTCGTTTTAGATTAAAGTTGGTCTGGCAAGACCCAACTTTGGTACTACATTTGCCTAATAACTAATGAACCGCATAGGGAGTAATTAACCCGAGGAAATTTAATCAACCCCCGGGCCAGTGCTCCTCATGAGCGTTGGTCCAAACTGGCAAACTACGGGGCCACCGTGGGGCAACCCGAGGTTTGGTTTCTCCTAGTGTGACCCATCCGACGTGTCCTAAGAACGAGATACGCGGCTCCTATCGGGTTCGTCGACACGTGGGCGGCCTTGCTGGATTAGTTTTACCTTTGACGATATATCTTGTGCATCGGGATTCTGGTGATGCTTTGGGTAATCTCAGAGTTGAGGTTTTCCACTAAGGAGTCCGATGAGATCGCGAATGTCGTGATCGAGGATTTCTATGCGGCTTGTGGTAATTTGTGATGGACTAGTTGGAGCACCCCTGTGATGACCCACAAGTATAGGGGATCAATCGTAGTCCTTTCGATAAGTAAGAGTGTCGAACCCAACGAGGAGCAGAAGGCTCTGATAAACGGATTTCAGCAAGGTAATAACTGCAAGCACTGAAAGTAGCGGTAACAAGTGATTGTGTAGCGAGGTGAAACGTAGCCCCATGATCCAGCATCATCACATAACCTGTACCATGTCAACGCCTTATCCTTCAAAGATAAAGGAAAGACTTTCTTATTTACCTCATCCTCGGGCAAACCTGCAAGCTTAAATAAACCACAAACTACATCTACATAGATTAGATGAAAGTCTGGATGTGAAGATCCATCTCCTGTAAAAGGATTAGCCAGCAGTTTCTCAAGCATACCCAAAGGAATTTCATAAAAGATATTTTCAGTAGGTACCTCAGGTTGAGGAGCAACTCCTCGTGCTTCCGTTCGTGGTGAAGATACCCCGAACAAACTCCTCAAAGGAAGAGTTTCCATAGTGACAAGTGACTATAAATTTCAGCACAGTATATAAATGTTTCCTTACCAATTTCCACTTACCAAAGGCGCTTCACTCCCCGACAACGGCGCCAGAAAAGAGTCTTGATGACCCACAAGTATAGGGGATCAATCGTAGTCCTTTCGATAAGTAAGAGTGTCGAACCCAACGAGGAGCAGAAGGCTCTGATAAACGGATTTGAGCAAGGTAATAACTGTAAGCACTGAAAGTAGCGGTAACAAGTGATTGTGTAGCGAGGTGAAACATAGCAAGCAAAGAGTAACAAGTAACAAGTAGTATCAATGGTGCAGCAAGTGGCCCAATCCCTTTTGTAGCACGGGACAAGCCTGAACAAAGTCTTATAGGAGGAAAAACGCTCCCGAGGACACACGGGAATTTCTGTCATGCTAGTTTCATCATGTTCATATGATTCGCGTTCCTTACTTTGATAGTTTGATATGTGGGTGGACCGGTGCTTGGGTACTGCCCTTACTTGGACAAGCATCCCACTTATGATTAACCTCTCTCGCAAGCATCCGCAACTACAAAAGAAGAATTAAGACAAAGTCTAACCATAGCATTAAACTAGTGGATCCAAATCAGCCCCTCACGAAGCAACGCATAGACTGGGGTTTAAGCTTCTGTCACTCCAGCAACCCATCATCTACTTACTACTTCCCAATGCCTTCCTCTAGGCCCAAATATGGTGAAGTGTTATGTAGTCGACGTTCACATAACACCACTAGAGGAAAAACAACGTACATCATATCAAAATACCGAATGAATATCAAATTCACGTGGCTATTATCAGCATGACTTATCCCATGTCCTCAGGAACAAAAGTAACTACTCACAAGACATAATCATAATCATGACCAGAGGTGTAATGAATAGCATCAAGGATCTGAACATAAACTCTTCCACCAAATAATCCAACTAGCATCAACTACAAAGAGTAATCAACACTACTAGCAACCTTACAAGTACCAATCGGAGTTGCGAGACGAAGATTGGTTACAAGAGATGAACTAGGGATTGGAGAGGAGATGGTGCTGATGAAGATGTTGATGAAGATGTTGGAATTATGCCCTAGAGGCAATAATAAATGTATAGTTATTATTATAATTCCTGTATCAAGATAATGGTTTATTATCCATGCTATAATTGTATTGAATGAAGACTCATTTACATGTGTGGATACATAGACAAAACACCGTCCCTAGCATGCCTCTAGTTGGCTAGCCAGTTGATCGATGATAGTCAGTGTCTTCTGATTATGAACAAGGTGTTGTTGCTTGATAACTGGATCACGTCATTGGGAGAATCACGTGATGGACTAGACCCAAACTAATAGACGTAGCATGTTGATCGTGTCATTTTGTTGCTACTGTTTTCTGCGTGTCAAGTATTTATTCCTATGACCATGAGATCATATAACTCACTGACACCGGAGGAATGCTTTGTGTGTATCAAACGTCGCAACGTAACTGGGTGACTATAAAGATGCTCTACAGGTATTTCCGAAGGTGTTAGTTGAGCTAGTATGGATCAAGACTGGGATTTGTCACTCCGTATGACGGAGAGGTATCTCGGGGCCCACTCGGTAATACAACATCACACACAAGCCTTGCAAGCAATGTAACTTAGTGTAAGTTGCGGGATCTTGTATTACGGAACGAGTAAAGAGACTTGCCGGTAAACGAGATTGAAATAGGTATGCGGATACTGACGATCGAATCTCGGGCAAGTAACATACCGAAGGACAAAGGGAATGACATACGGGATTATACGAATCCTTGGCACTGAGGTTCAAACGATAAGATCTTCGTAGAATATGTAGGATCCAATATGGGCATCCAAGTCCCGCTATTGGATATTGACCGAGGAGTCTCTCGGGTCATGTCTACATAGTTCTCGAACCCGCAGGGTCTGCACACTTAAGGTTCGACGTGGTTTTATGCGTATTTGAGTTATATGGTTGGTTACCGAATGTTGTTCGGAGTCCCGGATGAGATCACGGACGTCACGAGGGTTTCCGGAATGGTCCGGAAACGAAGATTGATATATAGGATGACCTCATTTGATTAGCGGAAGGTTTTCGGAGTTACCGGGAATGTACCGGGAATGACGAATGGGTTCCGGGAGTTCACCGGGGGGGGCAACCCACCCCGGGGAAGCCCATAGGCTTTGGGGAGACACACCAGCCCTTAGTGGTCTGGTGGGACAGCCCCAAGGGGGCCTATGCGCCAAGAAAAGGAAATCAAAGGAAAAGAAAAAAAAAGAGGGAGGAAGTGGGAAGGGAGGGGGACTCCTCCCACCAAACCAAGTCCAACTCGGTTTGGGGGGGGAGTCCTCCCCCCCTTGGCTCGGCCGACCCCTTGAGGGTCCCTTGGACCCCAAGGCAAGGTCCCCCTCCCTCCTCCTATATATATGGAGCAATTAGGGCTGATTTGAGACGACTTTCTCACGGCTGCCCGACCACATACCTCCATAGTTTTTCCTCTAGATCGCGTTTCTGCGGAGCTCGGGCGGAGCCCTGCTGAGACAAGATCATCACCAACCTCCGGAGCGCCGTCACGCTGCCGGAGAACTCTTCTACCTCTCCGTCTCTCTTGCTGGATCAAGAAGACCGAGATCATCGTTGAGCTATACGTGTGCTGAACGCGGAGGTGCCGTCCGTTCGGTACTAGATCGTGGGACTGATCGCGGGATTGTTCGCGGGGCGGATCGAGGGACGTGAGGACGTTCCACTACATCAACCGCGTTCTCTAACGCTTCTGCTGTACGATCTACAAGGGTACGTAGATCACTCATCCCCTCTCGTAGATGGACATCACCATGATAGGTCTTCGTGCGCGTAGGAAAATTTTTGTTTCCCATGCGACGTTCCCCAACAGAAGATGCCTCCCTTCCGACGAGAGGAGTGTTGGTGATGACGATGGCGACGATTTTCCCCTCCGGGAGGGAAGTTTCCCCGGCAGGATCGTCCTGCCGGAGCCCTAGATTGGATCTACTCAAGTTCCGCCTCGTGGCGGCGGCGAAACCACGAAAAAGCTCCCAATTGATTTTTTCCAGACGATGACGCTTCATATAGAAAAAGAGGGGGGCTAGTGGGCCTTCGGGCAGCCCACAAGCCTGCCCTGCGCCACCAGGGAGGTGGTGGCGGTGGGCAAGCTTGTGGGGCCCTGGTGGCCCCCCTCCGGTAGTTCTTTCGCCCAGTATTTTAAATATATTCCAGAAAAAATCCACGTAAATTATCAAGGCATTTGGAGATGTGCAGAATAATGGACTAGGATTTGCTCCTTTTTGAGTCCAGAATTCCAGCTACCTGAATTCTCCCTCTTCAAATAAACCTTGCAAAATAAGAGAGAAAAGGCATAAATATGGTACCACAAGTAATATAACAACCCAAGAAGCAATAAATATCAACATGAAAGCATGATGCAAAATGGACGTATCAACTCCCCCAAGCTTAGACCTCGCTTGTCCTCAAGCGAAAACCAAGTTCCATAAACATGTCCACATGTTGAGGGACGAAGGTGTCGATAAAACATAATACGAACATGAGGGCATCATGATCACACATAGAACAGCAGAACAACAATATATCATAAAGATTCTTATGGGGAAGTAACAATTCGTTCACAAAGCCAAGCATGAAGAAAAAACCTTACCGAGAAGTAACTAACAATAGTCCATAGTCATTGAAGCAATTGCAATTTATCACAACATCAGAAAGAGTCAAATAAGAGCTTGTAAGGCAAACCCACATACTCAATCATCTCTTTCGTTCCACAATTGTTACAACTCACGTGGTACTCATGGTGTCAAAGTTTCAGCTGGACACAAAGGAAGATAGGGGCTTATAGTTTTGCCTCCCAACGGTTTACCTCAAGGGTAAAGTCAACAACAATAAAGCATGAGTACTCAACTCCAAGTTGATATATGAATATAGATCTTTCCCAAGCATGCGACGGTAGCCAAGACAAAGGCAAAAAGGGAATTGGTGATGATCACCATGACTCTTACAAGGGTAAAAAGTAAAGGTACACGATAGGCCCTTCGCAGAGGGAAGCAGAGGTTGTCATGCGCTTTTGAGGTTTGAATGCGTGTCCTCTTAGTGCGGAGGAACGTCACTTTATATTGCCCCGTGTGACAAAGAACTTTATTATGCAGTCTGTCGCTTTTATGTCTTCCTTATCACAGGTTCGTACAAAGCTTATTTTCCACACACTAATAGATCATACATATTAGAGAGCAATTTTTATTGCTTGCACCGATGACAACTTACTTGAAGGATCTTATTCAATCCATAGGTAGGTATGGTGGACTCTCATGGCAAAAATGGTTGGAGGTTTATGGATGCACAAGTAGTATCTCTACTTGGTGCGGGAGTTTTGGCTGATATGAGGTGGGAGAAATCGTCACATGCTAAGGGATCTCTAATCATATAACATTGTTTGGAACCAAGCAAACACAATTCATTATGTTGTCTTCCTTGTCCAACGTCTACTCCTAGGCATGTAATAGTTTGGTGAGTGCTCACAATTGTAAAAAGTGTCTAAGATGATATATTTATATGTGAACCTCTCTTTCCTTATCACTTCTTATTAATTGCAACAATGAATGAGGCCTATGTTGATTTATTATCAACAAGTTTCAATCATCATACGTGTCATAAGTGAAGTTATCACTTTCCATAAGATCGTCTCATGATCTTTCATGCTATAGTTCTTTTCATACTATTGATCATGACACAGAGCAAAGCCCTTGACTAAGACACTCTTTATTATATAGCTCGTAAGCTCGAATACATCGGGGAAAAGCAAAAGACTCAAACTAAAAACTAAAGACTTATTCCTCTAAAAGAAGAAATAAAAACTAAAAAGGAAAGAACTAAAACAAAAGTAAAAGCAAAAGATATAAAGGTGATACGATACCAGGGCAACTCCCCCAAGCTTGGCAGAAGCCAAGGGGATTGCCCATACCAATGCTTAGTTGTCTTACTTTGGTGGTTATGGTGTTGTTGTTGGAGTAGTCTGATCCTCCGTCTTCCAAGGCATAGGTGCTCCATCATGGCAGGATGAACGAGTCGCCGGAATCCTCAAATCTGCAGCCAACCTTATTGATTTAAATCTGTACTCATACTCATAGTTTTGATTCTGCAGGTCATAGATCTGACCCTGAAGTTGGTCAACCCTATCGTAAAGCCTGGAGAGGTGTTTCCCAATATCAATGGCATCCATCTTGTGATTGCTAGTGAACTCCGTGATCATCGTGTGGTTGGCGTTGAGTCCACGCTCAACCATCCCTTGGCACTTGAAGACTTGTTGCTCCATTGCTTCGAGCCTCGTCTCCATGCTTCGGGTCTTCTTAGGCCCCTCAACATCACGGATGTGCAACATCCCCTCGCTCATCTTGATAGATTGAGGGTGTTTCAGCACTTCCGTGAGGTAGGGATTGATGACCTTCTCGAAGATCTTGTCCTTGGGAGCGTTTGGGGAAGTCATGATGATCTAGATCTGCAGCAGAAACAAGCTCGAAACGAAAACAGAGGAAAACTACATGATACGGAGATCAAAACCTTCGGGCGACTATATATTGATTTTTTCTGGGCCAGAAGGAGTCCTCCATAAGAAAACGGAGTCCGGGAGGCACACGAGGTGCCCACAAGCTTGCCCACCGCCACCTGGGGGTGGTGGCGGAGTGGGCCCTTGTGGCTTCCTCGTTTGCTCTCCGGACTGCTTTTTATTTTTCTAATTTTCCAAAAATTCCAAAACTGAGGAAATTTCCTATTGGAAAAGTATCGGAGTCCAATTTCTTGCCGAAATAGATAC
Organism: Hordeum vulgare subsp. vulgare; assembly: GCF_904849725.1. NCBI lineage: Eukaryota > Viridiplantae > Streptophyta > Magnoliopsida > Poales > Poaceae > Hordeum > Hordeum vulgare. The sequence goes on along the minus strand of NC_058519.1, from coordinate 606,611,652 downwards.
ATCTTCGTTTTCAAGGTCTGAAACAGGCTGATAAACATCCCTTATGTACTCCTGTGGAGTTATGACATTGATGATATTGGTCTCAACATTTATGGGAGTACCAGAGATGTAATGCTTGATTCTTTGCCCATTTAGCACTCTAGGAAAATTTCCTTCCGTGTTATTGATTTTGATGGCACCAGAACGATATACTTCCTCGACAACATAGGGACCTTCCCATTTAGAGAGAAGCTTGCCTGCAAAGAATCTCAAACGAGAATTGCATAGCAAGACATAATCACCTACATTGAACTCTCGTTTCTGTATTCGTTTATCGTGCCATCTCTTAACCTTTTCCTTGAACAACCTGGCATTCTCATATGCCTGGGCTCTCCATTCATCTAACGAGCTGATACCAAACAACCGCTTCTCACCGGCAAGTTTGAAGTCAAAGTTGAGCTCTTTGATTGCCCAATAAGCTTTGTGTTCCAGCTCAAGAGGTAAATGACAGGCCTTACCGTAAACCATTTTATACGCTGACATGCCCATGGGATTCTTATAAGCAGTCCTATAAGCCCATAGTGCATCGTCATGTTTGCTTGACCAGTTCTTTCAAGATCTATTGACGGTCTTTTGTAGGATCAACTTGATCTCCCTATTACTCAAGTCAACTTGACCACTAGACTGAGGATGATAAGGAGATGCAACTCTATGGTTGACATCATACTTAGCTAGCATCTTGCGGAAAACACCATGAATGAAGTGTGAACCGCCATCAGTCATCAAGTATCTAGGGACTTCAAATCTTGGGAAAATGACTTCTTTAAGCATCTTAATAGAGGTGTGGTGATCAACATTTTTAGTGGGGATAGCTTCTACCCACTTAGTAACGTAATCCACAGCAACTAAGATGTGAGTATACCCATTGGAACTCGGGAAGGGTCCCATATAATCAAAGCCCCAGACATCAAATGGTTCAATGACAAGTGAATAGTTCATACGCATATGTTGATGCTTACTGATGTTCCCTATCCTTTGGCATTCGTCACAAGACAATACAAACTTACGGGCATCCTTGAAGAGAGTGGGCCAATAGAAACCTGATTGCAATACCTTATGGGCAGTTCTATCTCCAGCATGGTGTCCTCCGTAGGCTTCGGAATGACACTTCTGCATGATCTGTCCCTGTTCATGTTCAGGCACACAACGTCTAATAACACCATCTACTCCTTCCTTATAAAGGTGAGGTTCATCCCAAAAGTAGTGTCTCAAATCAAAGAAGAATTTCTTCTTTTGTTGATAGGTGAAACTGGGTGGTATGTATTGGGCTACGATATAGTTTGCATAATCGACATACCACGGTGCACTAAGTGAAGTGCGGATGACATTTAATTGCTCATCAGGAAAGCAATCATCAATAGGTAGTGGGTCATCAAGGACATTCTCTAGCCTAGACAAGTTATCTGCTACGGGGTTGTCAGCACCCTTTCGGTCAACGACGTGCAAATCAAATTCCTGTAGCAGGAGAACCCATCTGATCAGCCTAGGCTTAGCGTTCTTCTTCTCCATGAGCTACTTAATAGTAGCATGATCAGAGTGAAAGTGACTTTGGAGTCAACTATGTAAGATCTGAACTTTTCACATGCAAACACGACTGCTAAAAATTCCTTCTCCGTGGTGGCATAGTTTCTTTGGGCACTGTCTAGAGTTTTACTAGCGTAGTGAATGACATTCAACTTCTTGTCAACTCTTTGTCCTAGAACATCACCAACATCATAATCGCTAGCGTCACACATGATTTCAAAGGGCAAGTTCCAGTTAGGTGGTTGAACAATAGGTGCGGTTATCAAAGCCATCTTAAGTATTTCGAAAGCTTCCTCACAATCCTCATCAAAAACAAAAGGAACATCCTTCTGCAAGAGGTTGGTAAGAGGCCTAGAAATCTTAGAGAAGTCTTTAATGAACCTTCTATAGAAACCAACATGACCTAGGAAACTTCGTATACCTCTGATATCTGTGGGGCAAGGCATTTTCTCAATTTGCATCAACCTTAGCCTTATCAACTTCAATGCCTCTTTCAGAGATTTTGTGTCCTAAGACGATACCTTCATTAACCATAAAGTGGCACTTCTCCCAATTCAAGACGAGGTTGGTTTCTTTGCATCTCTGTAAGACTCGATCAAGGTTGCTGAGGCAATCTTCAAAGGAAGACCCGTAAACGGAGAAGTCATCGATGAAAACCTCGACGATCTTTTCACAAAAGTCAGAGAATATAGCCATCATACATCTTTGGAAGGTGGCAGGTGCATTACATAAGCCAAAAGGCATACGTCTATATGCAAAGGTACCGAAAGGGCAGGTGAAAGTGGTTTTCTCTTGATCAGATTGTGCAACAGGTATGTGCGAGAAACCTGAATAACCGTCTAGAAAGCAGAAGTGTGTGTGCTTTGATAGCCTTTCTAACATTTGGTCAATGAACGACAAAGGATAATGGTCTTTCCTGGTTGCCTTGTTCAGTTTCCAAAAGTCTATCACCATTCTATAGCCGGTAATAATCCTTTGTGGGATTAGTTCATCCTTATCATTAGGAACGACGGTGATACCTCCCTTCTTAGGTACGCAATGTACTGGACTTACCCAATCACTATGAGCAACAGGATAAATGATTCCTGCTTCCAGAAGCTTTAATATTTCTTTTCTAACGACCTCTTTCATCTTAGGATTTAATCTCCTTTGATGATCAGCAACTGGTTTAAAGTCAGGATCGGTTTTAATCTTGTGCTGACATAGAGTAGGACTAATACCCTTAAGATCATCAAGAGTATATCCAATAGCAGCGCGGTGCTTCCTCGGAGTTTTTAGTAACTTCTTCTCTTCGCACTCTGAGAGGAGAGCACTAATAATGACATGATATATCTCCTTCTCATCAAGATAGGCATACTTAAGAGTATGAGGCAACTATTTAAGCTCGAACACAGGATCACCCTTTGGTGGGGGAGGATCCCCAAGCAGTTCAACAGGGAGATTATTCTTGAGAATAGGATATTGTTCTAAGACAATTTTATCTATCTCATCTCTCTCCTCCATATCCATATCATTTTCATGCTCAAGCAGATATTGCTCTAAAGGATCCGTAGGAGGTACGGTAATAGAGGCAAGAGAAATGATTTCATCCCTACCAGACGACTCACTTTCATGGGTTTGTCTTCCAAACTTGGAGAAGTTAAATTCATGAGACACACCCTCGAAACTTACTGTGACGGTCTGCTTAATGCAATCAATGTAAGCATTGACAGTGTTGAGAAAGGGTCTATTGAATATGATGGGGCAAAAGCTATCTTGTGCAGTACCAAGGACGAGGAAATCGGTAGGATACTTCGTCTTACCACACATGGCTTCTACGTCTCTCACAATTCCCAGAGGGTAGATAGTGTCTCTATTAGCTAGCATAATAGTGACATCAATGGGTTCTAACCCAACAGGTGCAATCTCATCTTTGATTTCATCATATAGAGAACGGGGTATTGCACTAACACTAGCTCCCATATCACATAAACCATGGTAACAGTGATCTCCTATCTTAACAGAAACAACGGGCAGGCCAACTACAGGTTTGTGCTTGTCTCTCGCGTGAGGTTTAGCAATTCTAGCGGAGTCCTCACAGAATTTAATAACATGCCCGTCTATGTCTTCGGCTAAGAGATCTTTGATAATAGCAACACTAGGTTCAACTCTAATCTCCTCAGGTGGTGCAAGTGGTCTAATGTAACCCCTACGTATCACAGTTGGAGCTTTAGAATAATCCTTCATCCTAGCAGGGTATGGTGGATTCTCAGTGTAAGCACAAGGAACAACAGGATCACTAAAAGCTATGATTTTCTCCTTAACTAGATTGGTTTTGGCTATGTTGCTTTCTATAGGAGGATGATATTTAAACCACTTCTCTTTGGGAAGATAAACATGCGCAGCAAAAGATTCACATAGAGAAGCTACTATCTCAGAGTCAAGTCCATAGTTAGCGCTAAAATCTCTAGAAGTGTTTGTCTCAACAAAAGATTTAACGCAATCAAACTGGAAATTCATACCTAACTCCTTACCTTCCTCCAGCTCCCAATCTTCAGAGTTGCGTTTGATTCTCTCCAATAAATTCCACTTGTGATCAATATCCTTCTTCATAAAAGAACCGGCACAAGAAGTGTCAAGCATGGTACGATCTTCATGAGAAAGTCGAGCATAAAAGTTTTGAGTGATGATTTCCCTGTCACGATTTAAGCCTCCCCCAAGCTTGAGCTATGATTTCCGTGTCACGAGGCCAAAAGTTATAAATAAAGTTCCGATCATGATGTACTAAATGCATATGATAGAACTTTTGATGAAATTCCAATTTCAACCGATTGTAGCCCCATGGTCCAGCATCATCACATATCCTATACCATGTCAACGCCTTATCCTTCAAAGATAAAGGAAAGACTTTCTTATTTACCTCATCCTCGGGCAAACCTGCAAGCTTAAATAAACCACAAACTTCATCTACATAGATTAGATGAAAGTCTGGATGTGAAGATCCATCTCCTGTAAAAGGATTAGCCAGCAGTTTCTCAAGCATACCCAAAGGAATTTCATAAAAGATGTTTTCAGTAGGTACCTCAGGTTGAGTAGCAACTCCTCGTGCTTCCGTTCGTGGTGAAGATACCCCGAACAAACTCTTCAAAGGAAGAGTTTCCATAGTGACAAGTGACAATAAATTTGAGCACAGTATATAAATGTTTCCTTACCAATTTCCACTTACCAAAGGTGCTTCACTCCCCAGCAACGGCGCCAGAAAAGTGTCTTGATGACCCACAAGTATAGGGGATCAATCGTAGTCCTTTCGATAAGTAAGAGTGTCGAACCCAACGAGGAGCAGAAGGCTCTAATAAACGGATTTCAGCAAGGTAATAACTGCAAGCACTGAAAGTAGCGGTAACAAGTGATTGTGTAGCGAGGTGAAACGTAGCAAGCAAAGAGTAACAAGTAACAAGTAGTAGCAATGGTGCAGCAAGTGGCCCAATCCCTTTTGTAGCACGGGACAAGCCTGAACAAAGTCTTATAGAAGGAAAAACGCTCCCGAGGACACACGGGAATTTCTGTCATGCTAGTTTCATCATGTTCATATGATTCGCGTTCGTTATTTTGATAGTTTGATATGCGGGTGGACCGGCGCTTGGGTACTGCCCTTACTTGGACAAGCATCCCACTTATGATTAACCTCTCTCGCAAGCATTCGCAACTTCAAAAGAAGAATTAAGACAAAGTCTAACCATAGCATTAAACTAGTGGATCCAAATCAGCCCCTCACGAAGCAACGCATAGACTTGGGTTTAAGCTTCTGACACTCCAACAACCCATCATCTACTTACTACTTCCCAATGCCTTCCTCTAGGCCCAAAATGGTGAAGTGTTATGTAGTCGATGTTCACATAACACCACTAGAGGGAAAACAACATACAACATATCAAAATATCGAACGAATATCAAATTCACATGACTATTATCAGCATGACTTATCCCACGTCCTCAGGAACAAAAGTAACTACTCACAAGACATAATCATAATCATGACCAGAGGTGTAATGAATAGCATCAAGGATCTGAACATAAACTCTTCCACCAAATAATCCAACTTGCATCAACTACAAAGAGTAATCAACACTACTAGCAACCTTACAAGTACCAATCGGGGTTGCGAGACGAAGATTGGTTACCAGAGATGAACTAGGGATTGGAGAGGAGATGGTGCTGATGAAGATGTTGATGAAGATGCCTCCCTTGCGACGAGAGGAGTGTTGGTGATGACGATGGCGACTATTTCCCCCTCTGGGAGGGAAGTTTCCTCGGCAGGATCGTCTTGCTGGAGTCCTAGATTGGATCTGCTCAAGTTCCGCCTCGTGGCGGCAGCGAAACCACGAAAAATCTCCCGATTGATTTTTTCCAGACCAGGACGCTTCATATTGCAAAAGAGGGGGGCTAGTGGGCCTTCAGGCAGCCCACAAGCCTGCCCTACGCCACCAGGGGGGGTGGTGGCGGTGGGCAAGCTTGTGGGGCCCTGGTGCCCCCCCTCCGGTAGTTCTTTCGCCCAGTATTTTTAATATATTCCAGAAAAAATCCACATAAATTTTCAGGGCATTTGGAGATGTGCAGAATAGTGGACTAGGATTTGCTCCTTTTCCAGTCCAGAATTCCAGCTGCCTGAATTCTCCCTCTTCAAATAAACCTTGCAAAGTAAGAGAGAAAAGGCATAAATATGGTACCACAAGTAATATAACAGCCCAAGAAGCAATAAATATCAACATGAAAGCATGATGCAAAATAGACGTATCACCCTGCAGGGTTAAATCTTTTTGGAAAGCCGTGCCCGCGGTTATGTGGCAACGTGGAAACTTTGTTTAACACTGGTTCTAGATAACTTGAAGTTAACTTAACTAAAACATGCCAACTGTGTGCGTGACGTCTCCATCGTATCTACTTTTCCAAACTCTTTTGCCCTTGTTTTGGACTCTAATTTGCATGATTTGAATGGAACTAACCTGGACTGACGTTGTTTTCAGCAGAATTGCCTTGGTGTTGTTTTTGTGCAGAAATGAAAGTTCTCGGAACTCCTGAAAATTTACGGAGTATATTTCTGGAAAATATGAAAAATACCTACGCAAAGATCCACCGGAGGGGATGGGCCAGTGGGCCACAAGCCCTGTAGCCGCCACCCCCTGGTGACGGCTAGCAAGCTTGTGGGGCCCACATGGCTCTGCCGCTCCCAAACTCAGCTCTATAAATTCACTTTCGTCCCATAAAAAATCAAGAGAGAAGATTTCATCGCGTTTGCGATACGGAGGCGCCGCCACATCCTGTTCTTCATTTGGAGGGCAGATCTGGAGTCCGTTTTGGGCTCCGGAGAGGGGAAATCATCGCCATCATCATCATCAACCTTCTTCCCTCTCCAATTCCATGAAGCTCTTCATCGTTCGTGAGTAATCTATTCGTAGGCTCGCTGGGCGGTTATGGGTAGGATGAGATCTATCATGTAATCGAGTTAGTTTTGACGGGGATTGATCCCTAGTATCCACTATGTTCTGAGATTGATGTTGCTACTAGTTTGCCATGCTTAATGCTTGTCACTAGGGCCCGAGTGTCATGATTTCAGATCTGAAATTATTATGTTGTCACCAATATATGTGTATTTTAGATCCGATCTTGCAAGTTGTAGTTACCTACTATGTGTTATGATCCGGCAACCCCGGAGTGACAATAACTGGAACCACTCCCGGTGATGACCATAGTTTGAGGAGTTCATGTGTTCACCAAGTGCTAATGCGTTGGTCCGGTTCTTTATTAAAAGGAGAACCTTAATATCCCGTAGTTTCCTTTTGGACCCCGCTGCCACGAGAGGGATGGACAATAGATGTCATGCAAGTTCTTTTCCCTAAGCACGTATGACGACACACGGAATGCATGCCTACATCACATTGATGAACGGGCGCTAGCCACATATCTCTCCGTGTTATAAGTGTTGCATGATGAATATCATCCAAACAAATCACCGACCCATTGCCTACGAGTTTGTCCCACTACTGCTGTTACTTGTTTTGCTCTGCTGCTGTTACTACTGTTGTTGCTGCTGTTACTTGCTTTGCTCTGCTGCTGTTACTACTGTTGCTACTTGCTACTGCTGTCACTACTGTTGTTCCTTGCCACTGCTGCTATTCGTTACATTGCTGCTACCTGCTACAATACTTTTTCTCGCGCCGTTGACGGGAAAGAATATTTTCCGTCCACGGTCAACTTCTGGCGCCATTGATACAACCGTTAGGAATAGTCTGCCGTCAATAGATCGTTTCTGGCACCGTTGTTATCATACTACTTTGCTGCTGATACTTTGCTTGTAGATACTAATATTTCAGATGTGGTTGAATCTGACGCATTCAACTGCTAATACTTGAGAATATTCTTCCACTTCGTGTCTGGCGAACCAACAAATTTGGGTTGAATACTCTACCCTCGAAAACTGCCGCGAACCCACACGCTGGTGGGCCATTGCAAGACAATTGCTAATTGTTGAGAAACTGGGAGCAGTTCTGGCTCCGTTTCCGCGGAGGCATCAAGTCAGGAACACGTCAACAACATTTCTCTAGTGCCGTTGCCGGGACTGCTACCAGTGCGTAACCGTGACTGTCTCTTTCGTGAGTTCTTCCTCCGATCGAGGACACGGTGGGGTTATGTCTGACGTAGGTAGGTGTTCAAGATCATTCATTTGATCAACCGTAGCTCACGTCTGCTATGCGTAGATTTTCCCCCTCTTATTTCTTGTACTCGTAAGTTTAGCCATCAAATATATGCTTAGTCGTTGCTGCAACCTCACCACTTAACCTTGCCTCACCTATTAAGCTTTGCTAGTCTTGATACCTTTGGAAATGAGATTGCTGAGTCCCCTGTGGCTCACAGTTTAGTACAACTCCAGTTGCAGGTATAGGTAAATGTTACTTGACGCGAGCGCGTTGATTGTTCATTTGAAGTTGCTTCTTCATCATCATCATCATCGATCTAGGATGGGTTCCAGGCCGGCAGCCTGGGATAGCAAGGATGGATGTTGTTCTTCTTTTCTCGTTTGTTTTCCGTCCGTAGTCGGACCCTGCTCTTATTCATGATGCTTATGTATTGTACTGATGTGACTCTGATGTAGCTTGTGGCGAGTGTAAGACAATTATATATATATATATATATATCTTCTTTTCAGTACATGTACTTGTAACGATATCCATTCTTGTGAAACGATGAGATGCGCTTCTATCCCTGACGAGGCCCTCGTGCCAAATTGAGGATAGGATCGCATCTTGGGCGTGACATTTCGTTTCTTGGGAATACTTCTAATGTTCATGAACATATGATGCTGCCTAAGTTAGATACTTTTGTTGTGCTCATAAATGAAGGACCTAGCATGAACAAGAAGGATATCCGTTGGAGCGGGATCAAGCATGGGGAAGAAGGTGCGCGCGCGGGAGAGAACAATGGAGCTTCAACTCGTGATTTTCGCACTCTAAAGCCACCATAAGGAGATCCCGTGAATTAGATGTGGAAGACAAGTTGTTGGTCAACTGAGAGGAAAGTATCCTTATCATTGGTAATACCACTCCATTAAGATGCAATACTTTCCTAAACTGCATGGCAGGTTGATATACATCTTAATATGTTCTAAGTGGCTTATTGAAGCAAAGATGCTATCCTGCAGAACATCTTTTGAAGAACATACCTATATGAGCCTGATTGTTAACGTCGCAATCTATGAGAGTAGGGTGCTCTCTGGTAAACTCATGAAAGGTCTCGGAGTATGACGCATAAGCTCCACCCGCGGGGAAGTCCCACAGTAGCCTAGTATCGATCAAGGCTCTGTGTGAAGCTAGATTCGCAGAAAACTTGCAGTTCAAGGCCTAGTCCACTGTTCAAGTTGCTTACTAGTGTAGCATAGAGTTCTAGGTGGAAGTTCAACTTAACAGTCTCCACTGCAGTATCAGTATATAAAACAGTGTTTTGGAACCAAAGGCAAATTTTGTGTGCCTCTGGGATCTGGTGGGGGATAGTTGGAATTTTTGTCTACTTTTGGGCCAGCCCAATATATAATTTCAGAAATTCCTAATAAATCTCAGAGGCCTACGCAGCCCATTTGTGCAAGGCAAGAGGTGGAAATGTTTAGTCCCACATTGCTAGTTTAGTGGGAGTTGGACCTCCTTATAAGGGTGGATGTTTCCACACATGTATGAGCTTGAGAAAAAGAGAGACATACATGCGCGCTCCTCCTCCGCCGCCCGCCTCACCTCGTCATGATGCGTCGTGCCACGGGTTGCGCGAATGAGCCGAGCCGAACTAAATTTTCGCCACACATGACTGGTATACGAAAGGTCACTCGAAAGCTCAACGTTTTGTTGTAGTGAATATTGAAAGCGAACGTTGCACTCTTCGGCTGCTGTTTGTTCATTTCGTCTCCCTCGCTCTCTTCGGCTCCCGTCGCTGGCCTCTCGCCTCCTTCTCTTGCGCCTATAAAAGAGAGGTCGCTCCTCTCCAGAGAGAACGCATCAGAATTTCCTCTCACCATCGGTTCCTTTCTCTGTGCTGCTGCTACGTTCTTCCCCATCCCGACTTGCGGCCTGCACCGTACGTCGGGACAGTAGGCCTCCGAAACTCCGTCTCTTCGAGTCATGTACGGGAGAAGGATGATACGTCTCCAACGTATCTATATTTTTTTATGGTTCCATGCTATTATCTTGTCAAACTTTGGATGTTTTCTATGCCTTTTATATCTTTTTTTGGGACTAAATTATTAACTCAGTGCCAAGTGTCAGTTCCTGTTTTTTCCGTGTTTTTGACCCTTTTCAGAGGAGAATATTAAACGGAATAAAACCTCCGAACATATTTTTTTCCGGAACAGAAGATACGCAGGGAGCGTGAGAACCAAGGCACAGGCCACCAGGGGAGGCCACAAGCCCCCTAGGCGCGGCCAGGGGGGGCGCGCCTAGCAGGCTTGTGGGCCCCCTGTGGCTCGTCTGCCCTACTTCTTCCGCCTATAAATCCTCGAAAAATCCAAAAATGTGGGAGAGATCCACGAAAATACTTTTCCGCCGCCGCAAGCTTCTGTCTCTGCAAGATCCCATCTGGGGCACGTTTTGGTGCCCTGCCGGAGAGGGGATTCATATACGGAGGGCTTCTTCATCAACACCATTGCCTCTCCGATGATGCGTGAGTAGTTCACCATAGACCTTCGGGTCCATAGCTAGTAGCTAGATGACTTCTTCTCTCTCTTGGATCTTCAATACAAAGTTCTTCATGATCTTCATGGAGATCTATCCGATGTAATATTCTTTTGCGGTGTGTTTGTCGAGATCCGGTGAATTGTGGATTTATGATCAGATTATCTATGAATCTTATTTGAGTTTCTTCTGATCTCTTATATGCATGATTTCATATCCTTGTAATTCTCTTCGAGTTGTGGGTTTTGTTTGGCCAACTTGATCTATGATTCTTGCAATGGGAGAAGTCCTTGGTTTTGGGTTCATACCGTGCGGTGACCTCACCCAGTGACAAAAGGGGTAGCGAGGCACGCAACGTGTTGTTTCCATCAAGGGTAAAAAAGATGGGGTTTATATCTATTGCATGAATTTATCCCTCTACATCATGTCATCTTGCTTAAGGCGTTACTCTATTTGTCATGAACTCAATACACTAGATGCATGCTGGATAGCGGTCGATGTGTGCAGTAATAGTAGTAGATGCAGAAAGTATCGGTCTACTTGTCTCGGACGTGATGCCTATATGTATGATCATTGCCTTAGATATTGTCATGACTTTGCGCGGTTCTATCAATTGCTCGACAATAATTCGTTCACCCACCATAATATTTGTTATTTTGAGAGAAGCCTCTAGTGAACACTATGGCCCCCGGGTCTACTTCACATCATATTTTCAGCCTTACACTTTTACTTTGTTGCACTTTCCGCCTTCAAATCTCACCTTGCAATCAATCGTGAAGGGATTGACAACCCCTTTGTAGCGTTGGGTGCAAATTTGTTGTTTTTGCGCAGGTACATCGGTGCTTCATCTTGATACTCCTACTGGATTGATACCTTGGTTCTCAAACTGAGGGAAATACTTTTTGCTACTGTGCTGCATCACCCTTTCCTCTTCAAGGGAAAAAACCAATGCAAGCTCAAGAGGTAGCAAGAAGAATTTGTGGTGCCGTTGCCGGGGAGCATCAAGTGAAGCTTATCCAAGTAAGTGTCGCAAACTCATCTCTTGCATTTACTTTTTTTGCCTCTCGTTTTCCTTTCCCCCACTTGTGAAAAAAAATTACAAAAATATTTTGCCTTTTTCGTTCGCCCTTTTCTTTCGCTTGCTTTCTGTTCGCTTGTGTGCTTGTGTGCTTGCTGAAGTCACCATGACTGAAAACACCAAACTTTGTGACTTCTCGAATACTAATAATAATGATTTTATTAGTACTCCGATTGCTCCCGCCACTAGTGCGCAATCATATGAAATCAATGCTGCTTTGCTGAATCTTGTTATGAAAGAGCAATTCTCCGGCCTTCCTAGTGAAGATGTCGCATCCCATCTTAACTCATCCAAGTATTTTCTGCCGGCTAAGATTATCTCTCTCCGTAATGATATCATGAATTTTAAGCAACTTGATCATGAACATGTTGCACAATCTTGGGAGAGAATGAAACTGATGATTAGAAATTGTCCCGCTCATGGCTTGAGTCTTTGGATGATTATACAAATCTTCTACGCTGGTTTGAATTTTGCTTCTAAAAATATCTTGGACTCCGCCTCCGGTGGAACTTTCATGGAAATCACATTAGGAGAAGCCACAAAACTCCTATACAATATCATGACAAACTATTCTCAGTGGCACACTGAAAGGTCACCTACTAGTAAAAAGGTACACGCTATAGAAGAAATTAACTCATTGAGTGCTAAGTTGGATAAGTTAATGAAATTGTTTGCTAGTAAAGGTGCTCCTTTAGATCCGAATGATATGACCTTGTCTTCCTTGATTGAGAGTAGCAATGAGAGCTTGGACATTAATTTTGTTGGTAGGAATAATTTTGGCAACAACAATGCTTTTAGAGGAAACTATATTCCTAGGCCTTTTCCTAGTAATCCCTCTAATAACTTTGGCAACTCCTACAACAATGCTCATGGAAATTACAATAAATTACCCTCTGATCTAGAGAGTAATATTAAAGAGTTTATCAACTCGCAAAAGATTTCCAATGCGTCCATAGAAGAAAAACTACTCAAAATTGATGATTTGGCTAGGAGCGTTGATAGAATGTCTCTTGATATTGATGCTTTTAAAATTAGATGCGCTCCTCCCAAGATCAATATGGATGAAACTTTGAAATCTATGCATGTTTCCATGAATGAGAGTAAAGAAAGAACCGCCCAAATTCGTGCTAGACATGAATGGCTTAAAAAGGCATGTTCTCATGATGAGAATCACGAAGATCTTAAAGTGCTTGGTGTGACTCTCATTGAATCCTTGTTTTCTAGTGTCAAACCTAATGATGATGGGGCTGGATATGGATCCACCTTGGTTGAAAAACGCCCCAATGATTCAGAGTCTATCTATCTTGATGCTAAAAGCATTGAAAGTGGAGTAGAGGATATCAAAACTTTGAGTAGTAATGAAACTACTACTTTGGATTTCAAGGAATTCAATTATGATAGTTGCTCTTTGATTGAATGTATTTCCTTGATGCAATCCATGCTAAACTCTCCACACGCTTATAGCCAAAACAAGGCCTTTACCGATCATATCGTCGATGCTATGATGAAATCTCTTGAAGAGAAACATGAATTGGAAGTTTCTATTCCTAGAAAACTTCATGATGAGTGGGAACCTACTATCAAAATCAATATCAAAAACTATGAATGCAATGCTTTGTGTGATTTGGGTGCAAGTGTTTCCGCGATTCCAAAGTCTTTATGTGATGTTTTAGGCTTTAATGAGATTGATGAGTTCTCTCTTAATTTGCATCTTGTGGATTCTACTATTAAGAAACCCATGGGAAGGATCAATGATGTTCTTATTATTGCAAATAGGAACTATGTACCCGTGGATTTCATTGTGCTTGATATTGATTGCAATCCTACATGTCCTATCATTGTTGGTAGACCTTTCCTAAGGACTATTGGTGATGTCATCGATATGAAGGAATGGAATATTAGATTTCAATTTCCTTTAAAGAATGGCATGGAACATTTTCCTAGAAAGAAAATAAGATTGCCTTATGAATCCATGATGAGGGCTACTTATGGTTTGAGTACCAAAGACGACGATACGTGATTCTATCACCTTATGCATAGCTAAGGGCGTTAAACAATAGCGCTTGTTGGGAGGCAACCCAATGAATTTATCTTTGCTTTTTTGCTTTCTATTTTGTTGCATCCACACCATCATAATATTGTTACGATTGTGTCTTTTGTGTTTCTTTTTGTGTTTGAGCCAAGTAAAACCTTTATGACTAGTTTGGTGATGGTTGTTTGATCCTGCTGGAAAAAGACAGAAAATTTTCACTCACGAAATTATTTTTCATTTTTATCCAAAAAGAGATTTTGAGTTGATTCTTTTTGGTGCTGGTTGATATGCCAATTTCACAAACTGTCGAAATTTTTCAGAATTGTTGAGATACCAGAAGTATACGAAGTATACAGATTGCTACAGACTGGTCTGTTTTTGACAGTTTCTGTTTTTGTTGTGTTGATTGCTTATTTTGATGAAACTATGGATAGTATCGGGGGGGGTCTTAGCCATGGAATAGTGATAATACAGTAATCTAACACCAATATAAATAGGAATCAAGTTTTCTACAGTACCTAAAGAGGTGGTAGTTTGTTTTCTTGTGCTAATGATATCACGAGTTTTTGTTTAAGTTTTGTGTTGTGAAGTTTTCAAGTTTTGGGTGATGCTCTCATGGACAAAAGGATAAAGAGTGGAAAGAGATCAAGCTTGGGGATTCCCAAGGCATACCAAGCCAAATTCAAGGACACCAAAAAGCCTAAGCTTGGGGATGCCCCGGGAAGGCATCCCCTCTTTTGTCTTAAATCCATCGGTAACATTATTTGGAGCTATATTTTTATTCACCACATGATATGTGTTTTGCTTGGAGCGTCTTGTATCGTAGGAGTCTTTTCTTTTTTGTTGTGTCACAATCATCCTTGATGCACACCTTTTGAGAGAGACATGCACTCATCGTGAATTTGCTAGAATACTCTTTGAGCTTCTCTTATATCTTTTGAGTTAGGCAATTTAGCTCACATGTGCTTCACTTATATCTTTTGAGCTAGATAAATTTGCTCTAAGTGCTTCACTTAGATCTTTTAGAGCACGGCGGTGTCATATTTTGGAGAAATAAGAACTCTCGATCTTCACTTATATCTTTTTGAGAGTGCTCTCTTTGAGTAACTTGGTAGTTGGCTTATGCTATGAAAGTAGTCCCAAAGGTGATAGGCACCCGAAGAGGATACAATAAAACTTCCATCTTCATGTGCATTGATTATAAAGAGAAGTTTGATTCCCCTCAAATAGTTTTGAGACATGGATTTGGTAATATTAAGAGTTATGTTAGTAGGGTGTCGTGAATCTAGAAATACTTGTGTTGAAGTCAGTGATTCCCGTAACATGCACGTATGGTGAACCGCTATGTTAGGAAGTCGGAGCATAATTGATTTATTTATTGTCATCCTTTGTGTTGCGGTCGGGAACGCGCGATGGTTAACACCTACCAACCCTTCCCCTAGGAGTATGCGTTTAGCACTTTGTTTCGATTACTAATAAAAACTTTTGCAATAAGTATGTGAGTTCTTCATGACTAATGTGAGTCCATGGTATAGATGCACTTTCACCTTTCACGATTGCTAGCCTCTCTAGTGCCGCGCAACTTTCGTCGGTGCACAAACCCACCATATGCCTTCCTCAAAACAGCCACTATACCTACGTACTATGGCATTTTCATAGCCATTCCGAGATATATTGCCATGCAATTCCCACCATTCCGTCTCATGACTTGTGCCTTCACTCATATATTACCATTGCATGATCGTAAGATAGCTAGAGAGATGTTTCAACGTCATACGCCAAGCTAGATCGTTGCACATCCCGGTACACTGCCGGAGGCATTTCCTATAGAGTCCTTATCGTTCTAAGCATTGAGCTGTGAGTAAATTAAAGTGTGATGATCATCATTATTAGAGCATTGTCCCATGTGAGGAAATAAAAATAAGGAGGCCAAAGTTGCCCACAAAAAAAAAAGAGAGATATGGAAAGAGGCCAAAGAGCCCAAACAAAAAAAATAAAAATTAAAAAGAGAGAAAAAGAGAGAAGGGACAATGCTACTATCTTTTCCACACTTGTGCTTCATAATAGCACCATGTTCTTCATGATTGAGAGTCTCTTGTTTTGTAACCACCATATGCTAGTGGGAATCTTCATTATATAACTTGGCTTGCATATTCGAATGATGGGCTTCCTCAAAATTGCCCTAGGTCTTCGTGAGCAAGCAAGTTGGATGCACACCCACCAGTTCTCCTTTTGAGCTTTCACATACTTATAGCTCTAAGTGCATCCATTGCATGGTAATCCCTACTCTTTCACATTGATATCTAATGATGGGCATCTCCATAGCCCTTTGATACGCCGAGTCGATGTGACCATCTCCTCCTTTTTGTCTCACAACCTCCACCACACTCTATTCCACCTATAGTGCTATATCCATGGCTCATGCTCATGTATTGCGTGAGAGTTGAAAAAGGTTTGGGAAAGTAAGAGTGCGAAAACAATTACTTGGCCAATACCGGGGTTGTGCATGATTTAAATTAGTTGTGTGGGGATGATGGAGCATAGCGAGACTATATGATTTTGTAGGGATAACTTTCTTTGGCCTTGTTATTTCGAAAGTTCATGATTACCTTGCTAGTTTGCTTGAAGTATTATTGTTTTCATGTCAATAGCAAACTATTGTTTTGAATCTTACGAATCTGGACATTCATATCACATGAAAGAAGTTACAAAGGGCAAATATGCTAGGTAGCATTCCACATCAAAAATTCAGTCTTTATCACTTCCCTACACAAGGACGAGTAGGAGTTAAGCTTGGGGATGATTGATACGTGTCCAACGTATCTATAATTTTTGATGGTTCCATGTTATTATCTTGTCAAACTTTGGATGTTTTGTATGCCTTTTATATCTTTTTTTGGGACTAACTTATTAACTCAGTGCCAAGTGATTTCGTGTTTTTGACCCTTTTCAGAGGAGAATATTAAACGGAGTCCAAACGGAATAAAACCTCCGAAAAGATTTTTTTCCGGAACAGAAGATATGCAGGGAGCGTGAGAACCAAGGCAGAGGCCACCACGGGAGGCCACAAGCCCCCTAGGCGCGGGCACGGGGGGCGCGCCTAGCAGGCTTGTGGGCCCCCTGTGGCTCGTCTCCCTACTTCTTCCGCCTATAAATCCCCGAAAAATCCAAAACCACGGGAGAGATCCACGAAAATACTTTTCCGCCGCCGCAAGCCTCTGTCTCCGCAAGATCCCATCTGGGGCACGTTCTGGTGCCCTGCCGGAGGGGGGATTCGGATACGGAGGGCTTCTTCATCAACACCATTGCCTCTCCGATGATGCGTGAGTAGTTCACCATAGACCTTCGGGTCCATAGCTAGTAGCTAGATGGCTTCTTCTCTCTCTTGGATCTTCAATACAAAGTCCTCCATGATCTTCATGGAGATCTATCCGATGTAATCGTCTTTTGCGGTGTGTTTGTCGAGATCCGATGAATTGTGGATTTATGATCAGATTACCTATGAATCTTATTTGAGTTTCTTCTGATCTCTTATATGCATGATTTCATATCCTTGTAATTCTCTTCGAGTTGTGGGTTTTGTTTGGCCAACTTGATCTATGATTCTTGCAATGGGAGAAGTGCTTGGTTTTGGGTTCATACCGTGCGGTGACCTCACCCAGTGACAGAAGGGGTAGCGAGGCACGAATCATGTTGTTGCCATCAAGGGTAAAAATATGGGGTTTATATCTATTGCATGAATTTATCTCTCTACATCATGTCATCTTGCTTAAGGCGTTACTCTGATTGTCATGAACTCAATACACTAGATGCATGCTGGATAGCGGTCGATGTGTGGATTAATAGTAGTAGATGCAGAAAGTACCGGTCTACTTGTCTCGGACGTGATGCCTATATGTATGATCATTGCCTTAGATATCGTCATGACTTTGCGCGGTTCTATCAATTGCTCGACAGTAATTCGTTCACCCACCATAATATTTGCTATTTTGAGAGAAGCCTCTAGTGAACACTATGGCCCCCGGGTCTACTTCACATCATATTTTTAGCCTTACACTTTTACTTTGTTCCACTTTCCGCCTTCATATCTCACCTTGGAATCAGTCGTGAAGGGATTGATAACCCCTTTGTAGCGTTGGGTACATCGGTGCTTCATCTTGATACTCCTACTGGATTGATACCTTGGTTCTCAAACTGAGGGATATACTTACTGGTACTGTGCTGCATCTGAAAGGTTGTGGATGTCGCCTAGAGGGGGGGTGAATAGGCGCTTTAAAATAATTACGGTTTAGGCTTAAACAAATGCGGAATAAAACTAACATTTAATTTGTCAAGCACAAAACCTAGAACAACTAGGCTCACATATGTGCACCAACAACTTATGCTAAGCAAGATAAACAACTAAGTGATAGCAAGATATATGACAATAAACAATATGGCTATCATAAAGTAAAGTGCAAAAGTAAAGGGTTCGGGTAAGAGATAACTGAGGCACGCGGAGACGATGATGTATCCCGAAGTTCACACCCTAGCGGATGCTAATCTCTGTTGGAGCGGTGTGGAGGCACAATGCTCCCCAAGATGCCACTAAGGCCACCGTAATCTCCTTACGCCCTCGAACAATGCAAGATGCCGTGATTCCACTAAGGGACCCTTGAGGGCGGTCACCGAACCCGTACAAACAGGTTGGGGCAATCTCCACAACTTAATTGGATGCTCCCAACAACACCACAAAGCTTCACCACAATGGCATATGGCTTCGAGGTGACCACAAATGCTCGGGGCAATCTCCACAACTTAATTGAAGACCCCGACGTTTGCTCGGAGCTTTACACCACAATGATTGAGCTTCGAGGCACCACCAAGCTTCTAGGGGTACCAAGTACCCCAAAGCTAATAAGATTCTCAACTTCTCACTTCCACGTATCACCGTGGAGAACTCAAACCGATGCACCAAATGCAATGGAAAGGGCACACGGAGTGCCCAAATCCTTCTCTCCCAAATCCCACCAAAGCAACTAATGCTAGGGAGGAAAAAGAGAGGAAGAATGAAGAAGAACATGAAGAACTCCAAGACCTAGACCCAATGGGTTCCCCTCACTTAGAGGAGAAAGTGTTTGGTGGAAATGTGGATCTAGATCTCCTCTCTCTTTTCCCTCAAGAACTAGCAAGAATCATTGGAGGGATTGAGAGTTAGCAAGCTCGAAGAAGGACAACAATGGGGGAAGAACACGAGCTAAAGAGATAAGGTTCAATGGGGAAGAAGACCCCCTTTTATAGGTGGGGAAAAATCCAACCGTTATGCTTCACAGCCCGCACAGAGCGGTACTACCGCTTGGTAGGTTCACAAACCATGTTGAGGCCAAAAGGATGCGAAAAACATCCTGACAGAGCGGTACTACCGCTCCTGAAGCGGTACTACCGCTAGGGAGCGGTAGTAATTTGGGGCGGTACTACCGCTCGCACGAGGAGCGGTACTACCGCTAGATACTGAAACTGCTCTAACTTTCGCATACGAACTCCGAATTCAACGAAACCAAGTTTGTTGGAAAGCTAACGACATGGGCTAACACAATATTGGTAGAAATATCAATAAGGAGCAAGTGAGAAAAGTCCCATAAGAAAATGGTGAGAACCCTTCTTCGAATAAGACCGGTAAAAACTCCCAACATTGAAAACATCATAGAAGATGCATATGGAGTCCGTTTTCGATGAACTCGAGCTTGTCATGAAGATGAACATAAGCTCTAAATCTCACAAAGAGAAACACCAAACAAGAACCAAGAAGTATGATGCAAGGATGCAAATGGTTTGATCTCTCAACGAACGATACGATCAAGCTACTCACTTGAGAGCCCCCCTTGACAATACGACAATCTATCCTAAAACAGAAAACCTATCAAGGGCAAACCTATACCTTGCACCTCGTCCTCTTGAGATAGATGAAGATGATCTTGGCTTCCTTAAGATGGACCACCTTTCTTGATTGCGTTGGCTTGATGAAGACTAGTTGATTGCTCCCCAATACACACTATGGGTGAGCCGCTCTTGAGCATAACTTCACAAGTCCATTGCCACCATCCTCTACCAGTTGACGTCATCCTCCATGGGTTGTATGATATCTTCCTCTTGACGCAAGCCCATGGAAACACACCTAACCCCACATAAAACTCTCACGAAGACCATGGGTTAGTACACAAATACGTAATGGACAATGCTTACCATACCATGGGATCACTTGATCCCTCTCGGTACATCTTGTACGCTTTGTGTGTTGATCATCTTGATTTACTCTTCGTCTGATGATCTTGATCAACCTTGTGTCTCTATGACCATTCTTTGGATAATACCTTGAGTACCACCTTGGTCACCATATAAACTCCTTGAAACCAACAGATGGACTTCAAGAAGTGCCTATGGACAAATCCTATAAATATAACTTAAGGCAACCATTAGTCCATAGGAATTGTCATCAATTACCTAAACCATATATGGAGAAATATGCTCTAACAGCATCACCCTTTCCTCTTCAAGGGAAAAAACCAGCGCAAGCTCAAGAGATAGCAAAGGGCGATAAGGTTTTTCGGGAGCACTCAGCGCGACTACTGGTTCCATCACGGACAACGACAATCTCTTCCCGGACGACGACTACTTCCCCGACGTCGACCACCTCTTCGGTAACATGGCCAACGACAACGCCAACACCAACCCTACTGCTGCTGCAACTCAGTACGTACTCATGTTCTTTTCCTTTGAGTTCCTCCCGCAACTTCTTGCTATAGTTTCACTTCTAGATATGTTCCGTTTCTGCTCATCACTCCATATGATGCCTTGTGTATATAGAACGGTTACACATATGTTCTTTTCTAGATCATATGTGCACATGTATTTTGTCGTCTCATCTCTATATTGCTTGTCTTCTTTCATCTTTATTATGATAGTCAAGTTTTCCCTATCTTTTCTGTTAGTAAAATCCTATGGTAAATTGCTCATATTTCCAACAGATATAAACCGGCTTAAGGCTGCCACACAGCCTGCCAACTTTTGGACGTGTTGTAGCTCTGTTGGAATGGCGAGTTGCGACAATGCTCGAATTTTCTCCGGATTGGACTCGATTCCTCTTTGCGACACTATGAATCTGAGGAATTTACCGGCTAGGACTCCGAAGATACACTTGTCCGGATTAAGCCGTATATCGTATGCCCGTAGTTTGGCGAAGGTTTCTCTAAGGCCATCTACGAGTTGGCTAACGTGTCTGGTCTTAACAATCACATTGTCCATGTATGCCTCCACAGTTTTGCCGATCTGTTTCCCCAGGCATGTCTGGATCATGCATTGGTAAGTGGCGCCCGCGTTTTGTAACCCGAACGACATTGTGTTGAAGCAGAATGGTCTGTAGGGTGTTATAAACGCGATTGCAGATTGATCGGATTCCTTCATTTTGATCTGATGGTATCCGGAGTAGGCGTCGAGGAAACACAAGGAATCATGTTCGGCTGTCGCGTCGATATTTGGTCTATCCGAGGTCACAGAAAATGATAATTGGGTTGATAATGATCACACTTATGTACCATGAAGTTGCTTAAGCTTGTGTTCACCACAAACTGCTCGAACTCATATCGGAACCCGGCTTCGCTCATGAACATGTTCCATGGCTACTCACATGGTCGTAGCTCCGTCCTTCGAGGGAGGTTGATCCGAGGTGCTCCCCTCGAAGTCCTCTCTAAACTCCGGCTAGAAGAACCCCTAATGAATATCCCTTGTAACATTTTTTCTGAAATATTGGACCACGAATAAAAAATGAATATAACTTAACAAAATTGGTAGTAACAACTCATATGAACGCCTAGAGGCTATATCAAGCATTCAAACTACTTATAACTAAATCTTACATTCTTAAGAAGTTGGTTCCAATTCTCTCAACATGCAAGGTGTCCACCTCATCATTCCACTAAGCAATGCATTTAAATCTTTTCTTCCACTAAGCCTTGCAAAGTGCTTCACATAAGCATTCTTAACAAGCAAAGTGTCCACCTCAACGTCCCACTAAGCAATGCATTTAAGTATTTTTCTCCCACTAAATCATGTAAAATATTCCACATAATCAAGTCATAAATTTAACTTATAAATTACAACTATTTTTTGCATTAGTCTATCCATGTAACGATGCCACGTCATATATTCATGTTAGTCATCCTTCACATTTTCGTTCGAAATGACATTTTTAAGTATAATTCAAAAGTTTTGTAGACACTTTAATTTATTGATTTTTAAGTTCATACATTCTTTCGTTAGGATTTAACAACTACTTACACATGTTGTTAACAAAGTTATGATAACAACACGCGGGAAGAGAGTCATCCTCACTACACATGTCCAAATTTTCCTCAATGAAAAAGACACCCATGTGGACAACTCCAAGAAATTTTAAACTCACATTATGCTACATATATTCCCAAAATATTTTACTAATATAAACTAATCATGTGTAATAAATCTCGTACATTTGTATTTTCATGCTCATATTGTTAGTTGTAATATTCACATTCCACATAAGCAAGTATCATCTAAACATATTGCCAACAATTTCCGCAGCAACGCGCGGGGAATTGTCTAGTAAAATTCAACATGCAAGCTCATTTTCTTGGTCATCAATAGAAGCAAAATATGCAAAATATAAATCACTACAACAAAAATAATTGTACCATCGGAGGAGTTACATACCAAGAAACAATTTATTTTTTGTTTGTGAACCGCCTCAAATGTATTTAGTATAGAAGATATTGGTTAATCCACCGTAACTGATGACATGAAAAACACATCTCTCAAAATACAATTATCTTGGTTTTTAAGCCATGAGCTCTAGCACATAGAGCAAATCCTTGTTTCCCTCTACGAAGGGCCTATCATGTTAATTTTTGTTGAGACATCGCCTTCTCACTTCAAGCACGAACTTTGAGAGGGCTATTGCATTCTTAGTGTAACATACATTTAGTCTAATTAATATTGGATGATATTATGACTGGTTGTATTCTATGCTGAATTACAATATCTAGTTGTTGGTTGAGCTTTAGAGGTGCTCTGCATTTATGTTTTACGATCACAAAAATGACTAGCGAGATACAATTTCATCATATTATATCATGGTTATTTTGACGAAGTGTTGATATTCGAGATATATGTAGTATAATTGCTCGTTAGTGTTGTGTCATTGATATGAGTAAATAAGGATTTTAAGTTTTATAATATACATGTTTAGTTCATGATCTGTGTTTAAAACCTGATTACTTGTTAAGCCTATATAGAACAACAAAACCTAATGAGTTTGTAAAAGTCTTCTTTATCATTTTCAATTTATTAAATGAATTGCTTGAGGACAAGTAGTGAGTTAAGCTTGGGGAGTTGATACATCTCCATCGTATCTACTTTTCCAAACACTTCTCCTCTTGTTTTGGACTCTAATTTGCATGATTTGAATGAAATTAACCCGTACTGGCTCACTGTTTTTGGCAGAACTTCCATGGTGTTATTTTTGTGCAGAAATAAAACTTTTCGGAATTGGACAAAACTTAACGGAGATTTTTTATGGAATATATAAAAAATATCGGGACCAAGATCTACCGGAGAGGAGCCATACAGGGGCCACAAGCCCAAAGGCGCACCCCCTCCCTAGGGGCATGCCATAAGGGCTTGTGGCCTCCCTGGAGATCGTCCTAACCTAATTCGAACTCCATATATACCATCTTGCCGAGCAAAAAATAGAGAGGAATTTTTATCATGGTTTACGATATATAGTCGCCCGTCGCCTCCCATTTTTCGTCAGGATCCCTAATCGGGAGTCCGTTCGTGGCCCCGGAGAGAGGGATTCACGTCGTCGTCATCAACAACCCCTCTCCATCAATAATTTCATGATGCTCACAACCATGTGTTAGTAATTCCATTGTAGGCATACTAGAGGTAGATAGGTTGGATGAGATTTCTTATCTAATCGAGTCAATTTTGTTAGGGCTTGATCCCTATTATCCACTATGTTCTGAGATTGATGTTGCTATGACTTTGCTATGCTTAATGCTTGTCACAAGGAACCGAGTGTCGTGATTTCAAATCTTCCTATTATGTTTTCATGAATATATTTGAGTTCTTGATCTTACTTTTAAGTTGTATGCACCCGTTATCGTTCTGAGCCTTAGACCCCCAGGGTGACCATGAATTGGGATATTGATGGGAGGGCAGTAATGTGAGGAGGTCATGTATTCACTGTGTGTTAATGCTATCTTTTGATTCTTTATTAAGAAGAGAACCTTAATTACCTTTAGTTTCCATGAGGACCCCACTATCACGGGAAGGTACGATAAAAGATGTCATGCGAGTTCTTATTGTAAGCACGTATGAGTATATACAGAATACATGCCTACATATGACCGATGAATTGGAGCTAGTTCTGATACTACTTTGTCTGCTATAAAACCGCTATCACTTTTACTCCTACCATTACTCTGTTAGTGTTGCTATTGCTATCAATACTATCATATTAGCGTGCTACTAATAAATTGATGCAAGGAGGTGATTCTTAGGTGTGATTGAATTGACAAATCAACTGCTAAGGCTTATAAATATTCCTTGGCTATCCTTGTGTCGAATAAATAAATTTGAGTGTAATACTATCCTCAAAGACTGTTGCAATCCACTGTACTTGTCGGTCATTAATCATCTATCTCGTGGTAGATCAATCTGTATGTTGTACATCATCCTAGATCAATACAACACAAGCAAGACATAGGGGTTTATCTCTTCAGAGAGCTCAAACCCGGGTAAAACCCCGTGCCCCTGTTTCATCGTGTCAAGTATACTAGCTCGGGACCCCCTATGAGAGATCCGTCGGAATTGACTCCTTCATTGGTGGCCCATACATGTCCCTCATCGTAATCGCAATGATTCAATGGGATCTAGATCAATGAGCAAATCGAGGCCAACACAATCTTTGTGCCCTGTCAGATGTTCCTCTTTGACGTTATCTTGTTCATCGCCAACTCAACCGGTCACCTTGACCAGGTCAAGAACTACGCCCCATGTCGGGTGCCAGAGATCGACGAGCATCTTAATCAACATCAACTTCGATCTCTACCTAGATCATGGAGAATTTCATCCATGGAGCTCGGGGGCTCAATGTCAACTTTGCCCTCGTGCGACCATGCAGAATTTTCCTGAAAACGCATTCGCTCCCACAGTCCTTGTCTCATTGAACATCGTTTTGGTGATTGCTTTAGTGGGATTGTACGGAATTTATCCTACACCAACCATGTAGAATTTCATCGTGGTCCGATAGGTGAATCTTCGACAGTTGCTGATATACCGAGACTCTATCGGGTTTGGATGCAAATCCACGCAAGTTCGATAGAACATGTCCATCGGTCAACTCCGACATCCTTTGAAAGATCCAACTATCCATATCATGTGTAACTTTCATATAGACATCCCATCAATATTTGAGGACGCTTCGACAATGCAAACTTCGGAGCGTAGGTGGCAACATGATACGGCCTCCTAGGCCGTTGGATCTCTGATCCGATGGAATCTGAGTAGTTGTTGTACCTGCGCACAATTTTTGAGACTCTTGGATGATATTTTTGCAAAATGTTCAAGAGCTTTTGGGAGCTGTTGGATCTAACATCCAGCGACTCCTAAGAGTCCGTATTAGGCCTTCCCTAATGCTTGTATCTTGACACGGTATCATAGGCATATTGCTGATGTGGCACCATATTAATTGAAGAAAGAGAGTGGTGCCGTATCTTATTTAGTATACGGCTCTTGCACGAGATCGTAGGCAAAAAATATGATTAGACCAATCAAATACATGCATGAGGCCAAATTCATTAAATACTAGCCCACTAAGATACAACACTTAAGAAACCATGCATTAGGATGGTTGTATCTTATAATGCAACGGTACCTAGGATACCACGCTAAGAGACGATGCATTACGGAAGGCCTTACAGAGCAGCTGATATTTCCTCGAACGGGAAACCACATCCGAAAGCATCGGTTGTCGTTAGTTAATGTTGTTTGAAAACAGGTGATTGTAGACCTCGGGGAGTCAGGGGGCTAGGTGTTGCCAGAAACGTCCAACTTGATGGTGAAAGTGAAACCAAACATTTGTGGTACATATTTTCTGTCCAAATGGAGGTAAATTGGTCTCACATGTTTAACAACATTTAGGCAGAATACCGACCTTTTTTTTGCATGGGCACAATACTCAGCCTGTTGCCATGTTTTGTACTGTTCGATTTCAGACTGAGTACTAGTGCAGAGTACGAGTTTTTTTTTTCAGACACCTAGCACTAGTTCGATTTCGGACTGTTCCAACAAGAGCAGTACATGATCTCCCTCACTTGTCGTCTCCGTTCCAACAAGAGCTGCATTATACGTCTATACCCCCCCCCCCCCCCACCCCACCCCACCCCCCTGGCTCTGTTTAATTAGAGTTTCCTGTGTTCATTGTAGTTTCCTGTCTGTCCTGTAATGCCGGCTGCCTTTCCATTGCCACCATGCCTCCCTGCACAGAATCATAGCAGCCATGAGCCCCTCAAGCCTTTCTCATCTCCTTTGTGCCAGCATGATTACACAAGGAATCAAGCAAGCAAGCCACAAGACTTATAAAATACTAAGGAGCCAGCCTCCCCTTTTTCAATGTGTGTAGTGTGTACTTGGTGTTGGACAAAGTCGCAGACGCAGAGACATCGGGTCGGGATACCTTTGTCTTGCCTTTACTTTGCATCCTCATGGCTCTGACCGTCTCGCACTTATCATATTCTCCTCGTGCCGTATCAACGTCATTCCCACCATAATTCTATTCAATTCTTCGCCATCATTCGCAAGCAGGCCGTCCACAAGTTCTTGTTTTCCGAGAGAGCTTGATAGATGGATGTCAAATGGCAATTCTCAGCAGCGTGGCCTACCAAAGATGCGTATAAATCTCTGTAACATCATATGATGCAGCAATCAAATCAAGAGAGCAACCCTTTTGTTTTTTGGGTTTTGGTGCACTCTTTGGGTTCTCTGAATTGGAAGTACCTCTCAGCGTGTTGCCGGTGTGATAATTCGACACGACACAGCACGGCACAGCGCAGCTCTGTATCGATATTTTTTAGGTTGTGCCTACGCTTAGCTTCCTCAGACCAATCATTATTCAGAGTGCTTGATGATAGGACATGCTTTCATCAGTCGCCCCCTTAACCCATTTGGTCTTCCTGCTAGTCGCTTTCTTCGGCCAAGAACGAAAGGGTCAGGACGCACGCAATGGGTGTTCAGAAGAGGTTGTTTTTCCTTGCCGTGACAGTGATTATCCCAAACTGCACTGTTGTTTCTTCAGGCCATCTGTTTGTCTTCAACACAAGGATACGGGTATCCACTGATCTGAGGTCACACTTTTAGTATATTTTGGAGCCATCTTGCCTGAATTGCATCGTCTTTTCGAATGTCAACGGGTAAAAACCACTTCTGCCAAACCCATGTTTAGCCATGGCTGAATAGAAAACAGATGCTGTTGCCAAACAATACAGGTATAACCTGCAAGACGATGCTCGTAGTATTAGAATGGCACCATTAAAAAGGAGACGTCGATGGATAATGCTGTGGTCGCCTCCCTGCAAGGGAACTAACGGCCCATAACGTGTCGCTTCCCTTGTTGGGTTCGCTCGGTTTTCTGTTAAGTGTCAACTTCTGCCATGAAAGAAACCCTCCAAGTTGCGCCTGTCGTGCTCCTCCATTACTCTCCCCCCACAAAGTTGCCTTAAACATATTTTTTGTTGCTAATTGGTCTCCTTCATTTCGCATAGCAGATAACACAAGAAAGCAAGCAAGGCAAATACCAAAAATTCAGTCGACTTAACAACACTGTTCACTTGCATATGTTGATATGTATGACAGAGAAACCGAATATATATATTTATATATGGTTGAAAAGTAAACCCCTCTTGCTCCATCGTCTCACCGAGTTTTGCGAGAATTCAGCGCAATCCACATGCAACATGTACAGAAAACATTCAGGCTTTCAGATCAGAGGCTTGCGGCGCGCTCTGCAACTGAAAAATCCTCGATCTTTTTCCCGGAGAGTCGACGGGCAGGGGGATGGGGGGTGACTGATCGATACCTGGCATCAGGCATTGAGTTGCCAGACTGACTAATCAACTATTACCACAGGGTACTTACTTACTTACTAAATCGGCCCTCCTCCTCATCTTGTTATTATGGACCGGTGCCACCAAACCGAGCTGCATTCCATGTCAGCGTCGGGGGTCTCTATTGCGCGGCCGCGATCGAGGACGACGACCGGCTGGGCCACGCCGAGGGCGGCCTCCAGGAGGCCGCCGTCTGTTGCTTGCGCCTCTTGGGGTCCTCCAGCTCCGACGTCAGCATCTCGAACATCACCTGCACGTCCTTGTATCCACAGGTCTGCACGTCCTCATGAAGCTTCAGCAGGCTGCCTCCACCGCCTGCACGCACGAACCAACACAAGGATAAGGGTTTTGTCATTGTCATGGATTTCGCACCACTTTGTCAGTGGAGAGGAAAGCAGCAACTATGCTATTGCTTATGCTGGCTTCTTCTACACCTCAGGAATTCGTGGGGAGGAGATGAAAGACATGTGACACTCGTCGCCACTCGTGCGAATGGAATGACACGTCAGCTTCTTTTTAACCAAGGAAAGAGATTATGTTTGGTTGAAAGAATTATTAAAACAAACAACAGCACACCTCAAATTCTTTTGATGTCATCATCTCCTACTGGCTACTCCCCACCCCCGGTTTTTTTTTTATGAGAACATTTCCTACTTGGCGTTTTCCTTGCACAAATGGCGAACTAGCAAGCTGATTGGGCTCTAGGTTCCTTCCTTTCTTGGGCAGGTCGAACAACTTGGCAATTTGCGTCATGGGCCTAGCACAAATGGGAAAGCCACCCAGGCCCGTGCACAACTAAAGCTCTATCTATCCACTATTATTAGACAGACCTTGGGACCAGAAACAATAATGGGCTTCCGCCACTGGCGATATAATCGAAGCTGCCGAGTCAATGGTGTCTTTTATTCTTCTGGATAAAAAGGACGGAACAAACAAGACAGCACCATAGCACATCATTGGCAGGCCACAGAAACCCCAGAAACTATCCTCACAAGGAAAAAACTCCCAGAAGAGGAAGTAAAAGAGATGAGGCAGCATCTCATTCCCATCACACACCCAGTGAAAAAAGGGATAAAAAGTGAAACAAACGGGGTAAAGAGGGACCTTCAAATTCGATATTCTTCTACTGCAAGATCGATGGCTAGAGACACTCCGTCATGCGTCCTTATCCAGAAACCGCACGCCCCTTTTTCCTCAGCTAGCCAAGAACATTCCCCACCTCGGATTCTCACCACGAAGCTTCTTCTTTCGCCCCTTTTCCACCACCTAAAACTTTACCACAAAGGCGCACGACACGCATGAATATATGCGCCCTTTATTCCCAGCCCCAAACGAGGGCGAGCGATCGAGCGCCGCAAGTTCACTGGCACGGCGACGTGTGGCTTTTTCTTTATGGGACGGCAATGCATGCCATGGCGACTGACGTGACTCCATGTTGCTGCAACGGACGGCTGGGGACAAAAAGCAAAGGAGATAGCTCCACAAAGACACAAAACAAAAATGTAAAGCTTGTCATCACCTATTGGCCGGCTGCCATCGCCCCGATCTCCGAAAAAACTGCTATCATCGCACTATTTCAACAGAAAAAAGATGTACTGTAGGATCCATGGGCTGGCGGCTCCGGTGGCCTGCGACGTTCTTCCCGGGGGCCCCGGTTTGGTTTGTCCATGCGATCATTGCGCCTACTAGTAGCAGTACTATGATACGGCGTCCTACGACGATCCTGCCATAGGTCCATGACCATAAGCTCGAGTTCTAGACAAGTTGGTGGTTATGGGCCACACTATCTTCCAATGATTGTGTAGTTGAGTCACATTTTTCCATGGAAAACCTCCGGATGACCGCAAGAGAACCATTGGCAGTGGCAGACCGCTCCCCTTGCGCACCGCCGCAGCCGCAAAAGCTCAGTTCAGACTACACTGGCTGAATTATTGGAGGGCAATGGCAATGCACACTTGCTAAGACAAGGATCTCAAGACCAGACAATGGAAGCTGCGAGAGAAGAGGACACCACGAGCATACTGCCGCTACTTTTTCTCTCTAAAGATTTGCACGGTGTCAAGGAAGATCTTGTGCAGGCGTGAGGTAAAGATAGTTATCAGTAGCAATTGACAGTACGACGAAAATCGGATGGCGCATAGCAGTAGACGACGAGCAGGCCCACGACACTGGGTATGGACGGTACTGGCTGGCGGCACAGTGCGGCCAGTGCATGCCAAGTACTGGTGACGAGATCTCACACTGTGCGGCGCTGCTAATTCATTCCTTGCAGTTGCAGTTGCAGGTTTGCTGCCAAGTTCCTTGTATGTGCACTTGTGTACCGACAGCGAGGTTGACTTGCTCGGCAGAGCATTTAGTCTGGTGCAAGTGCAAGATGGATTTTGAAGAGAAATATACCTAACTGAACCCGTTGAAACTCGGAAGAAATTTTCGGCATGGGTGGTCGGCAGCAAGAATTGAGAAAGAGGCCACCAGACTTTTCTTTCGCCTCAGGGCCCCGCACGTGTTAGAATATGTGAGGGGAGGAGCTAGATTTGGGGGGATGCCAGTGCGAGGTGACGGGGCGCGGAGGTGTGGTTTCTAGACTGAAACTGCAAAGTCCAATCCGATCTACTTACATCATGGCTGTATTTTAGTGGGGAGGAACCGCATTCCAAAATGGATTAGTCTTTGACCCGTGTTAAATTGAATTGATGGGTGTGGTCAATGCCGTAAGGATGAAGAAATTGCCGATCAAAGTAAGTTCAATTCCAATTATAATACTGCAGACTAAACTAAGGGCCAATTATACTAGCTGTTGATAAAACAGCTTGAGGGTTCACTGGTTTCTTGCGGAGGCTGTGTATATAAACAAACCAATCATGAAGACTGAACCATCACCTAACCGCTACCCAACTCTGATAAGTTTTCTGAAATTCTGGATTGGGAGGGGAGAGATGGAGAAGACAGTAACAAGCATGGCTAGGCTAGGCTAGGATATCTATCACTGTCCTGCTGAGTATGAAACTCTCTGTTCATCTAGGCGGTTATTATTGCAGTTTAACCTGAAAAAACCTCAGCCACGCGCGCGTGTCACCTGTCTGGAATTCTAGTGGATGCTACAGTGCTGTTTTATCTCACGGAGTGGAGTGGTAAACACAAACCACGAGCGAATTCCGCGGTGATCGCCACGGGAACTCATCAACTGACTAAACTGAAGCAGGGGGTGTCGCTCTGCGTGTGGCAACCATAAACCTCAGAATTCGGCGCAACTGACTCAACTGATCAGGCGGCCAGGCGCCGGAGCACGCGTCTGACCGGCGTGCCCAGGGCCACGGATCGACCAATGGACGACGGCGAAGGCGAAGGCTCGGCCGTGCGTGCGTGGACGGGGAGTAGAGGGTGCGTTGCGTACCTGTCTTGCGGGAGCGGACGCGGGCGGAGACGGCGGCGAGCGCGCGGCGCGCGGGGAAGACGACCTTCTTCCGCCACCAGGCCATCATCGCGCGCACGGGCGCCGGTATCCTCGCGGCGGCGGCCAGCCTCGACGCCCGCCCTCCGTCGGTCGCTCGCTCTTGCTGGGTGTTTTGGGATTGATTTTTGATTTTGATCTCGAATCGGATCGAACCGAACCGAACGCGGCCCTCGATCGATCGCCTGCTGAGTCCTGACTGACGCCGCGCGGTTGGGGCTGATGGGCACTGTTGGGCTGCAGTTTATAGGCGAGGGCGAGGCCGAGGGCAGCACTGGTCGCGGTTGTTGGTTGGTTGCACTCTCTGCGTTTTGGATTCGTGTGCTCTGCCTTTTTATCTCGCTCGCGTGCCTTTAGCGTGGCTAGCGCTTTGCTGCTATCCGCACCCCAGCCCCGCCCCCCGCAAAAATGCTTTTCTTTTCTTGTCCTACTAAAAACTCGGGGTTAACTCAAATCTTACCAAAACCATGCCATATATTAACTTAATTAAATCAAATACAACCATAGTAAAACCTAAACTAAATCAACAATTTGTTGTCTTCTCCTATCTATACTCAAATCAAATCTTATCAAAATGTAGAGTATGGTTGGCCTAACGAATATGCAACATGATTGGTATTGAACCACTAGAATATGTAAGCCCGGTTTGCAACGCATAGATAATTAGCTAGTTAGTTTTATGGCAAAAAAAAATACTAATATCTAGTTAAATTCATGGTTAAAGTCTGATCCAAAATATGAATTGACTAATAAACCTAGACAAATGAAATTCCCTAGACTATTTTTTAATTATTGTAAGTACCCCCTTCGTCTGGAATTACTGGTTGAAGAAATAAATGTATCTAGATGTATTTTAGTTCTGGATATTTTTTTATTCATTTCTGCAACAAGTAAATCCAGACGAATGGAGTACACATAGGCCCGCACTCATCTACAAAATATTAGACTCGCAAAGCTTCAAGTTTAAGAAAGTCACGATAAAGATCATGCTATTGACTACAGTATCATCTTGATGGAAATTTAAGGCGCTTTAATGTAACGCGAGTGCATTAGACGTGCAGTTTTCCATGATGAACTAGACATTCAACCAATGGTTCGGTCTTGAGCCACTCTAAACTACAGAGATTTCAACTTCTGATGTGATTAGGTCTGTGCCAATGCATCGTCTCTTAGCATGTAATTATATATGTAATAAAAACATAAGAAATAACTAGTACAATGCATTGTATCTTATGTGTTCTGTTCAAATTTAATGTTTATGGCTCATGCATGCAAGTGATTGGGTTAACACCTCTTTTTTGCCTATGGCCAAGTGCCAAGGTTGTATATTAATTAAGATACAACCTCACTACCTCTCTTCCTTAAATACAGTGTCACATATGCAAAATGCCTATGAAACCGTGCTAAGAGACTTGCATTCGCACATGCTTTATACATCAATCGATCTCTTGTGGCCACACCATCCTCCACATGACCTCGTCCATCAAAGTATGCTAAGGGTGTGTCCGTGACGTTTTCTTATTAACATAGTCTTGTGATGTTTCTTTAGTAAAATGCTGGTTTTGTGCAAGATGTATAATTTCTGGCTCCTTGCATATTAGAGATGCGCTGCTAGGTTATTATTTGCCAAAAGGCGCACACCAATACACAATCATCTCGCGCATTCATCTATGGAAAATTCTAGAATGTGACATGTTGAGTTTCATATAAAATACAATTAGGATTGTTTATTCGACATGTCCACGAAGTTTGAAGAGGGTGAATGCACACCGAATAAAGTGGATTCAAGTACAATGCAAGTTCTGCAAAAATGTATATTTTGTGGCTCATTGCAGACTATTGACGGCTATGTACTTGGCTGGTATTGGCAAAAGGCACACGCCAACACACAAGCATCTCCTGCATTCGGTTATGGAAATTTCTACAAAGTGACATGTTGAGTGCCGTAGAGAACACATTCCAAGATTGTTTTCTCATATGTGTCCGTAAATTTGAAGATGGTGAAGGCACGCAAAAACAAAGTGAACTTTAGTAGAATGCAAGTTCGGTAGAAGATGTCGTGACCTATTGAATTTCGTATAAAACACATTTTCGGGTTTGTTTTTTTGGACGATCCATAAGATTCGAAGAGGGTGGAAGCAAGCAAAAATAAAGTGGATTTTAGTAGAATCCAGGTTTTGCACAAGATGTCATGACGTAGTGAATTTCATAGACATCATGTTCTGGAGTTTGGTTTCTTCGATGACCCATATGATTTGAAGATGATGAAGGCAAGCAAAATAAAGTGAATTTTAGTAGAATGCAAGTTCAGTAGAAGATGTCGTGAATTATTGAATTTCGTAGACAACATGTTGTGGAGTTTGGTTTCTTCGATAATCCATAAGATTTGAAATTGATAAAGACATGCAAAATAAACTATTTTTTACTACGATGCAAGTTTTGCAGGAGATGTACATTTTATGGCTTGTCACTTACTATTGACAGGCTAGCTACTTGGATGGTATTGCCAAAAGGCACAGACCAACACACAAGCATATCATACATTTCAGTTATGGAAAATTTTAGAGCAAAACTTGTTGAATTTCATAAAAAAATATGTTATATTGATTTTTTATGTGTCCATTAAATTTGAAGTGGGCAAAGGCATGTAAAAATAAAAAACTATTTTAGTAGGATGTAAGTTATGTAGAAAATTTCGTGAACTATTGAAATCTGTAGAAACGTCTTACGGAGTTTAGTTTGTTCGTTGATCCATAAGATTTGCAGATGGTACGATGCAAGTTTTGCATGAGATGTACTCCCGTTGAGACACTTATTTTGAAACGGAGGGAGTATATTTTATGGCTTGTCATAGATTATTGACGGGCTAGCTACTAGGATGGTATTGCCAAAAGGCACAATAAACCCACGGATGAGCATCTTGTGCGTTCAGTTATGGAAAATTCTAGAGCAATAATATCGTGTAACCATGCTCATGGTTTTGCACCATAAAATGTGCAAGGGCCTATTATAAATTCAGGAACAATAAAGAGGTAGTAAATGAGATATCATGACACCCTGAGTTCTGAAGAAAATACGTTATTATTATTTTTTGCGGTAAAATGGAGTTTTATTCCAAAATTACAGGATTATAATCTACTAGCAAGAGATCCTCAATACACGGAGGGCCTCTCTGAAGCCAAACAACAGTACAAGATCACATTATGTTTCTTTTTTTATGTTCCATAAAATGTGACATGGGTGAAGGCACGCAAGATAATGTGCATTTTTCGTGAGTTTATACATTTGTAAGGGTAACTCCAACGGGCCGACCTAAACGGACGACGATTTTGTCCTTTTTTATCCGTTTTAGTCGGCTAGGCGGACACGAACGTCCGCTTCTGCAGATGGATCAGCGCATGTGCCCAACGCTGACCGGACCAATTTTTGTCGGCGTGCGAAAAAAAAATACATAAGTGCATAATTAAACATAAAAAGCTGGGCACGAAGGCCGGCGAGAGTTCACCACATTACATTAATTAAACATAAAAAAACCTAAAACTACGAGGGCAGCCCTAGGCGTCGTCGTCGTCGTCATCGTGGCCGGTGAGGTCAACCAGCGTAGGCACATGGCCGACCCAGGGGAACACCGTGTTCCAAAGCGCAGCTGCCTGCGTCTTCGTCGTCTGTCCCGCCGGCGCGGGCTGTGCTAGTGGCGGTGGCAGCGCAGCAGCAAGGGCACGCTCCTCCGCCTCCGCCCCCCGTCGTTCCTCCTCCGCCTCCTTATCCAGCTCCATCAGCCAAAGGCCGGCTGCGGTCGCTGACGCGTGGGCTCGAGGATGACGACCGTCATAAATAATGTTGACCGCGGTGGTTGGGGGCGGACACCGAGAGGGCGCGCGCGCCCGCGCCGACGCATTTTAGTCCTAAATTTGGGTCGGAAATGTGTCGGCGCAGACGCGTTTTGGTAATGGATAGGCACGTTGGGTCATCATTTTTGTCCATGCCGATCCAAACAAAAGGCGACGGACGAAATGGGTCGCGTCCATTGGAGTTGCTCGAAGTGTTGTAGTCCATAGACACCTACATAGTGCATTTTCGGTTTTTACTACATGTACCACCCCATGGGCCCGCGTGTCGATTCTAGGACGATGACGAGCAGATCACCGACTCCTCACCCTCGCGCGTGGCCGCAGCATTTTCAGCGTACCGTCCTCAGCCCCACCACGCATCCCCGTCGCACGAGGCTTCAACCTCCGCCTCACAAGGTGGCGCGTGGGGAGCTCCTATTCGTCGAGGTGCCTCACAAGGTGGCAGGGCACGTTTCCGTTGGACTCGAATGCCCCTCTTCAAAAACTCTGAAACCTCTGCGCTGAATTTTTTTCCGCGCCTTCAGTCCGGTCTCCCGTGGCTGGCCTGGCTAGAAGAGACGTACGTGTACCGGTATTTGCAAAATCTCTCCTCGAAGAGCGAGCATGTCATGTGTGCCGGCATATCTTTGGGACATGTGATGGGTTTTGTACACGCCGACGCCGGTGAGGTCCTCTGGCCGTAACGAGCAGGACATGTATCTCCGGACGGAGATCTGCCGACGCAGGCGGGCGTGCGGGACGGGACAGCCGACCGGCCACGCCTCCGCGGCCGCGCATGCACGCGTGCGTTGCGACGGGGTCGGGGCGGCACGGCGAGACGGACGCTTGTGCGCCGCGGACGCTTGCCGGGCCCCGGTGGGTGGGAACTGAGCGCGACCTGCATCGTCGTGTCATTGCCGTGCGAATGTGATATGACATCGTCGACGTTGTTGCGCCGCTGCGTGTATATCGGCACGAGGGCGGGCTCGCTCGGCGACGGCGACCTTGCGTGGGCTCTGGCGGTGCGGCCGTACGCTGACGAGCAGCACGTAGTGATCGCCGTCCGTTGTGGCATCAGAAGGTTTGGTGAGGGTTGACGCACACAAGAGAGCTAGGTTCACACTTCAAAAGATAAGATCAACTCCAACGGATTGAGCTGAACGGACGCAGATGATTGTCTTTGGTTTTCTGAACGCGGCATAGGCTGTCAGACGCGGTCCTCTGCCTCCCTCTCCCGGCGCTTCTCCTCCTCCTCCTGCGCCTAGCGTCGCTGGAGCTCCATCTGCTGCCCGACCTCTGCGCGTGCTTCATGGAATGCTGGAGGTAAGCTGTTTCCTGCTCTGGCGTGGCGTCGAGCCACACGAACGACGCGCAGAACCATTCACGGAGAACGTCGATCCACTGGTACCGCTCCGGCTCAGGCTCGTACGGCGCCTCGACCGCCTCAGGCGGCGGCGAAGGCTAAGGGACGGCGTAGTCGCCGGTCGCGGACAAAGCCAAGGCCATCTCCAGGGCTACGACAGATCTTCGTCGGGATGATACTTTAGTCACCGTCATGATCTCCTGCGCGTGGTGAAGCCACCTTGCTCACGGGTCCTCCGTAGCACGACTGTCACATTTGTCAATAATAAATAATGATTTTGACATAAGTCATTTAAAGTGGCAATCTTTTTGGCTTCAGCCATCATGTCATACTGTCACGCGCAGGCCACTTAATGTTACATTTATCTCATACATAATCGAATTATCATGACGAAGGCTATACTACATCACATACAATCATGTAAAACCAAGTTGGACATCTTCTAATCGGTTTGGCAAATTTTAATTACGTGGTTTCCAGGGTTTCAGCATAACAATAGCTACCTACGTCCATCATTAAGGCGATAATCCTTATTGCTAGATTAAGTTTCAGGATGTGTGAGGAGGGAGACTTAGTTATAAATCTCTAGCCCCACACTAAACTTCATCAATACGTGTGACCCCTACAAGATTGACCATCTTCGTCGCCCTATTGCGTATGCGACGGTTTACTATTCTTGACTATGCCGAGGCCCAAAGAACTGTTAGCATATTGTCGACACCCAGAGCAGATTGATTGTCAAAACTTTGTACAAAGCCACATCGTGCCGTCAATGAACTGAACCGAAGCAACACTAGGGAAGCATAGCAAAAACATCAAATCCTCACATCCACATGTGATCTAGATCGCAACCTGGATGTACTCATGCAACCGCTCATGACGCCACTATTGGGAAACGTAATAAAAAAATCACCCTACGATTAACCAGGAACACTATGAAGATACAATAACGATTGGGATCACGATCGTTATTACAACCGAGTTACGACAAAAGAAGAGCGCCACGATGAAGATCGATCTTGGAGTGCCTCAACTCGTAGATGGACGATCCCGCGAACCGCCCACGAACAATCCCTCGAAAGTAAGAACGAAAGCACGACCTTTCTACACATTGCAAGTGTACAGTCTTCACGATCCGGCAGCGCTTTGCCGTCCAGAGCTAATCGTCACCGAAGAATTAGAGGGGGAGAGGTATTAGAACCACACTGGACTTCTAATTATGAGGATTAGAGGAACTAGACCTAGCTCTAATTAGTCAACTAGGACCATCTACACCTAGAACTAGAGAACTAGAGATGGCTCCAAAACTTGTGTCTTAAAAAGGTGCCAATAACTCAAGTGTATATAGGTTGGAGGGGAGAGAGAGGGCACCACAAGGGGAGGGAAAGTCCCTCCCCTTTGGCCGGCCAATTCGGCCTTCTTCCTTAAAGGACGGGGCGCCTCCCCACTTGGGCCCTTTGTTGGAGAATGTTGCATGGGAAACAAAAATTTGCCTACGCACACGAAGACCTATCATGGTGATGTTCATTTACGAGAGGAGATTAGATCCACATACCCTTGTAGATCGCTAAGCGGGAAGCGTTGAGAAACGCGGTTGATGTAGTGGTACAACTTCGTGATTCAAAACACTGTCGTCCCACGATCCGTTCCGATCTAGCACCGAACGGACGACACCTCCGCGTTCAGCACACGTACAGCTCGATGACGATCTCGGCCTTCTTGATCCAGCAAGAGAGACGGAGAAGTAGATGAGTTCTCCGGCAGGGTGATGGTGCGCTGGTGGTGGTGATGATCTACTCCTGCAGGGCTCCGCCCGAGCTCCGCAGAAATTCAATCTAGAGGAAGAACTACGTGGTATAGGTTTGAGTTGCACGTGGCAAAGTTGTGTCTCAAAATCCCTAAAACCATCAATATATATAGGAGGAGGGGAGGGGCTAGCCTTGGGGCTCAAGGGAGCCCCAAGGGCGCCAGCCGAAGGGAAAAGGTGGACTCCCACCCCAATTCGGTTTGGGGGAAGAAGTCCACTCCTTCCTTCCCACCTCCCTCTTTCCTTTTTTTTCCTTTGGTATTTTTCCCTTGTGGCGCCATAGCCCTCTTGGGCTGGCCTCACCAGCCCACTAAGTGTTGGTGCACCACCCTAGGGTCACTGGCCTCACTCCCGTGTGGGTGGGCCCCTCCCGGTGAATATCCGGAACCCATTCTTCACTCCCGGTACACCGTCGGTAATGCCCCAAAACTTTCCGGTAACCAAATAAAACCATCCTATATATCAATCTTCGTTTCCGGACCATTCCAGAAACCATCGTGACGTCCGTGATCTCATCCGGGACTCCGAACAACCTTCGGTCACCAACACATATAACTCAACTATACTAAAACGTCACCGAACCTTAAGTGTGCAGACCCTGCGGGTTCGAGAACTATGTAGACATGACCCGAGATACTCCTCGGTTAATATCCAATAGCGGGACCTGGATGTCCATATTGGATCCTACATATTCTACGAAGATCTTATCGGTCGAACCTCTGTGCCAAGGATTCATATAATCCCGTATAACATTTCCTTTGTCCTTCGGTATGTTACTTGCCCGAGTTTTGATCGTCGGTATCCGTATATCTATTTTAGTCTCGTTAACGGCAAGTTTCTTTACTCGTTCCGTAATACAAGATCCCGTGACTCACACTTGAGTCACATTGCTTGCAAGGCTTGTATGTGATGTTGTATTACCGAGTGGGCCCCGAGATACCTCTCCGTCACACGGAGTGACAAATCCCAGTCTTGATCCATGCTAACTCAACGGTCACCTTCAGAGATACCTGTAGAGCACATTTATAGTCACCCATTTACGTTGTGACGTTTGATACACACAAGATATTCCTTCGGTGTCAGTGAGTTACATGACCTCATGGTCATAGGAATGAATACTTGACACGCAGAAAACAATAGCAACAAAATGACACGATCACATGCTACGTTCATAGTTTGGGTCTAGTCCATCACATGATTCTCCTAATGATGTGATCCAGTTATCAAGTGACAACACTTGCTATTGTCAGAAAACCTTAACCATCCTTGATCAACTGGCTAGCCAACTAGAGGCTTGCTAGGGACATTGTTTTGTCTATATATCCACTCATGTATCTATACTTTCATTCAATACAATTATAGCATGGATAATAGACGATTATCTTGAAACGGGAAATATAATAATAACTATATTATCATTGCCTCTAGGGCATATTTCCAACTCCCTTGTGGCCCAAGTTGTTCCCGTCCACTTGGCCTTATTAGGGTTGTTGATATATTACTGCTTATTTTAAATTGAAGCTTTGTTTGTATGTTGTCATCAATTAACAAAAAGGGGCAGATTGGAAGCACATATGCTCCCTTAAAGGTTTTAATAATTCATAACAACATACATTATTTCTTGGACTAACAGTTCTACCTAGTTGGTTTTAGATTGAGTCCAAAGATTGCTATGGCTGGAAGTTGTGAGGAGAATCCCCAAGGAGGAAAGGAGTAGGATTGGAAAAAGCTTCAAGCTTCAAGATTCTACATTTTAATTTTTTGTGAAAAATTACATTTGAGTCCATAGAAAAGCCAATACTATTAAAAGGGGATGAGGTATCTAAAATAATCTGGTTGCTCAAAGTGCTTAGAGATTTGCCACCAAAAACCTTAACATTTCCCCCACAAAATATTATGTCCTAAACCCTAAAGATCAAATTCGGGGCCACCAACATTTCCCATATCGCCCGCATCGAGTCTTCATTAGACAGAACCGAAGGCAAACCCTAGCAAATTGGTACAACCAAGATTCGCTTTGGTACACCCGAAAAGCAGTGACCAACCTTTTGGTATCCATTTGTTAAAAATCAGAATTCCTGAGTTTTATATATCGGTGCCACCGAAGTGAAGAACTGCCCAGGCCAGCCGAATCAGCCTCACCGAGATGCTTCTTATTGGTCTCACCCAGAACCCAAAAGTTAGGACGGTGCAACCGAGTATTTACTCCGGTTTCATCGAGTTGGGCAATAATATTGTAATGGTTAGATTTTCTCAATGGGGAGTACTATAGTCAATGGAAAGACAAAATGCTTGATCTATTTGATGAATTTCATTTGAGAAAGCATCACTCGTGCAGTGATGTGCTATACAAACGGTTTTTAAATCCTTTCCGCAACGTAGTTTTAAACCATCGCCTTGCCTGTGTCGGTGATAGGGGGGTCCATCCCACACGACACGGAAAATCATCGACGATGGTGACCTACGAACGCAAACTTTTCACAAAACTAAACGTATGGGATGTCCGCACCTATCAGAAACGAGAGTTATCGGACAACCGTTTGAGATATGTCATATTTCCCATACGGCCCAT
This sequence comes from Hordeum vulgare subsp. vulgare, assembly GCF_904849725.1. Classification (NCBI taxonomy): domain Eukaryota; kingdom Viridiplantae; phylum Streptophyta; class Magnoliopsida; order Poales; family Poaceae; genus Hordeum; species Hordeum vulgare. The sequence continues at coordinate 606,570,591 of NC_058519.1, read as the reverse complement.
CTTTGCTGCTCGTGTGAGATCGCATTACCAACGCACACGCTACTCTGTGGTGCACCGTTTACGATATGCGTCGCATCACGAAACCCTTCTCCCATCTAGCGAGAAGGCCAATGAAGAAGAAGGAGGAGGAGGGCGCCTCTCCCCCTCTCTTCCGATGGAGCGAGAGTGCTGCGAGGGGAATCATCGTGGCGACGATCTACACCAACAACTCCGTCGTCTTCCTCAGACCATCATCACCTTCCCTCATATATTATCAGCGATACACTCTCCCGCAACCCGCTGTACCACATACTTAAACATGACGTTTTATGTTATATATTATTTTCTAAATGATGCGTAGTCACCCCGTGATGTTTGAGTAGATCATTTTTGTCTTATGGCTTGATTGATGACCATGACTAGTTTGAGTTGTATATTTTATTGGTGCTATCCTATAATGACTTCTCTGTCTCACATACGTGAGGGAATTATCGTTGTAGGGTGTTGCAATATGTTTATAATTTGCTTATAAAGTTGTGAAAGTGACATAAACTTAAGCTCGAGTAAGAGAAATGTTGCATATGGGATAAAGGGGACTATACACTTAAACCTATGATTGAGTTTTACCTTAATAATCTTTAGTAGTTGCAGATGCTTGCTAGAGTTTCAATCATAAGTGCATCTGATCTAAGTACACAAAGTATATTAGCTCATGCCTCTCATTCATATAAAACTGCAACAACGACGACCGATCTAGTTATCAATTGCATATGACAATCTCACATACCCTACCATCACTTTTCCACACTCGCTATAATTGTTATTTATCCAAACATTCCTTAACTTTTATTTACATGTTCTTTATTATCTTGCAAACATATTCAATTGCACCTACGAAATAGTTTTGTTTCTTGTACTGGTAAAGTAAATTTTATTGTGCGTAGACTTGTATCGGTGGTCGATAGAACTTAAAAGAATATTAATTCTACGTTTAGCTCCTCGTTGAATTCGACACTCTTATTTGTTAAAAAGACTACAAATGACCCTCTACACTTGTGGGTTATTTTCGTAAAAAAAAGTCATAGTATGAAAAGTGAATTATGAAAGTAAACCTGAATATGAATACGCTCAATGCAAGATAACAATTATGTGTGAATACGCTCAATACGAATACGCAATCCTCAAAAAAAAATCAGCATGTGGCTCATTCTGATTGGTTAATCATGTGTGAAGTTTGTTGATCGAGAGGTAGGCGCTGCAATGCAGATAAGGGTTTTACAGCTGGCTCGCTCCACAGAATACCAAAGCAACCTACAATCCCCAGTGCACAAGCCAAACTATGAGAAGCAAAGACATAACAAGCAGTCCAACGAAGGACCCGACTGAAGCTGTCACAGTCCAAAAGTTTCAGAGTATCGGAAACAGAAGATATAGCAGGAATTAATACGTGCCCCGGAGCACAGCCACCAGAGTCGCACTCAACATGAGCAGCACGAGCTAGCAGTGTGGAAGCGTTTCATCAACAAGACAACAAGGAAAATAAACCTTAATTCTTGCGAGTGCACCCTGCTTTGCTCGTCGTTTATTATTAGTCTTCGGTCCCAACGCCGTCAAAGTAAGCCTCCCCAATCTTCAAGATCCCAGTCATAGGCTTCAGGCCCAGCGCCGCCAAAATAAGGATCCCCATGGTACTCCAGCTCAACCTTGAGATTCTTGATCGCGGCACATTTCACTCGCAGGGCGGCCTCGCTGCCGATGTTGAACGAATAGTGCACGAGAAGAGTCTCCAGGCGAGGGCAGGCGTCAACGGCGGTGATCAGCTCCTCGGTGGTGAGGTTAACCATGTCTACCAGCTGAAGCGACCGCAGGTGCGGCGGCGGCGCTCTTATCATCGCACCGGTGAAGCCGTCTTTTGAGACGCCGCGGCATGAGACCAGGCGCAGGCTTTTCAAAGAGGGCGACCTGCAACCGCAAGAATCAGTAGACAGCAACTGTCGGAACACGGATCTATCTAGAACTAGAACTAGAACTAGAATATGTGTCAATGTGTGTACGTACGTACCTCTTCCTAAGGTACATGAGGAGCTCGTCATTAACGAACCCCTTGGCCGCGAACGCCTCAAGACGACCATCGGACCGGTCGACGGCCACCTTAGCCATGGCGCGCAGAACACCCTTGTCCTGCTTGTTGACAACGGCGCCGTGACGCTCCATGTCAATGGTCCGCCACATATCCGCCGCTTTGGCCGCGTCGAGCCATGGATGGCACACGAGGCCGGCACCCATGAGAACCTCGATGGCGCCGGTCTTGGCGAAGATCAGCGAAAGCACGTCCGGAGGTAGCCCCGACCAGTCCCTGTCCGGCACTGGCACGGCATCCATTATTTCCTAGTTCCTACCAAGGCATGAAGCCCCTACTCTAAGGCGGGTTTTGTAGAGGCGAGGGATGTGAAACGTAGTTGAGCCGAGAAGACAGAGGGTTTGCGCGCAACGAGGATTAATCTCCCTGGAACTGGAAGAGATGCACATGTACATACTTTTTTTGAACGCGTGATTGTTTGTGTACACAGAACCGACCGATGGCTCCCCCTGGCCGACAAACAAGATGCACACACAAATCCTTCCACAGAGATCACCAATGTACGTAGGCATACTGCAGTGATCCAACCAACTGTCTCGGTGTTTCATAGAAAGCTAGAACGTTCTAGAAGCTAACTTGGGGGGGGGGGGGGGGGGGGTGTCAAACTTGGCGACCAAATGGAGCAGATGAAATAGGCTTTGCCCATAATTTGACTTCAAGCCCTAAATTATTTGTGGAGACACGTGGACTTGCTAATGTGATTCGGTGACAACTTTTGGAGCAACAGAAAAGGTAATGGCTCTGTCAGTGCATGCATGATTGGTGAATGAAGAATATCATAACAAGATTGGGAGTGTATCACAGTAATGGTGGGGGTCTTGGCATTCTTCAAACATAATGCCTAGGCAGAAAAAAAAATCCTAGCTAAAAACATAAAATCATGCAATCAGAAATTCATGCTCTTGTGCAAGATATGGCACTGGCCATTCAACGCTCGGATTGATTGTATACCTTTCTAGGTCAGCCTATGGCCATCTAGCTTATGGGATTAAGGATTATATGGTCGCTAGGGAGTTTGTTCCTCTAAAAATTAGCAGAGATCAGAATAGGGTAGCACATTAATTAGCAAACTATAGCCGTATCAAAGCTTGTACTGTAGTATGGCTAGTGTCCTCCGTGTCCGTGTTGTGAGGAGCGGCTCTCTCGCAATTGTGGTCTTATCATAATTGAATAAAATTCCCTTTCTTCCTGCAAAAAAAAACGTAGAATCTTGGGAAGTGCTCTTTTTTTGAACTGAGGCAAAGGATTTGCCTCATCGATTAATTAACCAGAAGCAAACTATCCGGTTAATTAACAAAAAACCAAACGAAAACCGATAAACCCACCACATGTGGACTACTCATAAAGCATGCAACTCCATATTGCATATTCCCATGACCAGCCCGACTACAAAACCTAAAACGCAACAACCACCGGTGTATCACAGTAATGATTCGAGAAATATCTTATTACATTATACGTTTCCCAATAACAATGAACTCGAAATCTGCATGGTGGTGAATAAGCGCAAATGCATGATTTCATCAATCTAAGTGTTGTCCTGGTATATATACATATACAACAATTTATACAGCAATAAGCTCAGGCAATTTGGACACAGCCGATCGTCCAATTGGGTATTTATGTTTTATTTACAATGCGTAAATGAACAAGCTTGTACTGGTTGAGGCTAGATATTCTTATCTTATTGTCAATGTACCTGAAAGGAAAGTCATAGATGTTAGGACAAGAATTCACTATCAATGTTGAGTCACCAATGACCAAACAAATTGGTCAGTCCATAACTCTTATCTTTAATTCAATGGGAAATGGGAATCAAGTCTTACAAGATCTCCATGACAAATTCTCCTCCAGTTTCCAAGGGAAACTGTATGCCACCAACTTGAATAACGCCTTCATTCATGGACACGCTGAAGGTATTATTGTTGTTCCCTGTTTTGCTGCAAGTTCAACACAACATACTTAGCACAAAATATAAGTGTACCTTTTGTAGTGGTATTGAAATGGAGGTGCATAAATCAAGATCACAAGGGAGTTCCAAGAGAGGAACAGAATAAACATGTGTGACCTGAATTTTGATACATGTACAGAGTGAATAGTAACAAACTGATGTATGAAGCTTGTGCGCCAACTGCGCATTGATGTATGAAAGTAGTAATGAAACGATCCAATGTCCTGATGGTTTAAACATCTACGAAGTATGTACCATTCTTACGGTCTTCCTGCAACACGTGTGACATCACCTCTCCTGCATGTGACCATGTGTACAGAATATTGTACTGTACAGTCATACATGTTCGCATCTCCTTATGGCATTAGTGAAATATATGATGTTTTCTTTGATTCTGTGACATATTAGTTTTAAGGGTTATATATCACACAATATATGCTTCACTGCTATGGTCTTTGACGACTGAAACGATCCCAAAAAGGAAATATACATGAACATATATGCAGCTCTTCAACTTACCATATGTTGCCTCTTGCACTGAGGCTGACACCTGGAAAGGGGTTCACCAAATTCTTCAGTTGCCCATCTTCATTTATGGTCTGAATGAATAGTTGATTCATGTCAAGTACCAAGAAACACACGAGAGTATCATATCATCTTTTCCTCAGCTTTTCTGAAGTTCTGCAACTTACCTGGAAATCCTTGAGACCGGCAGATGCAACAGATGACCAGCTTCCACCTCCACTCTCACTCTGTACACACAAGTAAATATATGAAAGGGAAAACACATCATACAAGCAGTGGCAGTTACCCCTACGCCTCATATGCCATCTCTGAAGTATAGTATATATTCTCCTGTATCATTTTGAATATACGTAATTACTTATGCGATTACATGGAAAATTGCACGGGAGTCAGATAGTTTTGAGCCTTCATATTTTTACACAGAAGAGAGTTTGTCTCTGAACCATTAGATTGCACAGGAGTCAGATAGTTTTGAGCCCATTTTCGTAAAGCCTTCACATTTTTACGCAGAAGAGAGTTTGTCTATGAACCATTAGCTATAGATTGCATTCACGACCGCCAAAGTTTTCGTGAATAACATGAGTCAGGGCTACCGTCCTTTGCAATCATCAAACTTAAATATGCATCAGCTCTCACGCCCTTCAAAAAATTCAGAAAAGCATCAACCTTCTTTGACTCTAGCAAGAATCATAACTTCAATCTCGGTCTGATACCCGTACAATTTTGTATGCTCTTTTATAAGAGTGGCTGGGAAGAACCCTAGCGTAAACAGATTTATACATAAATCATAGCAAACTGTACAAGATAAATTACTGGATAAAAAGATAGAGCAAATGATGTTACTCGTAAATGACTGGGGATGCCTTGTTATATTTTGATTTCCATAGTCATATACTTAATTATAATAAAATCATGACCAACAAGAAATCAAGCTCCACAGACAAGAGATGACATGCATAGAAATCTCAAATTGCTTTTGTAATGCTTATGTAAAGGTTGACCTGTGAAGCCCACAACAGTTGCCATTCTCCCGCTAGGGTATTCATATCAACCACAACCCCTTTTTTGCTTAAAGTAAGATCATCTATAGCCTGTCCAATAAGCATATTGTACAAATGAGTACCTCATGTTACTGCTATAATGGACATCGAAGATATAATAACATACCTCTTTTACTCCGGTTCCCGCAGATATAGCTGACAACAACATTTGCCTTGGGTCTGCACTTTTCTGGAGAACAAATGTGGTTCCCTGCACTACATGTTGTTTTGGAAAGCTAATAAAATACAAGGAGGTCTGGAAAAAACCACATCTTTTGTAAAGAAGTGCTTTACATATACTCCACCATGGGTTCAACAAAATTGAGAGAATAATTACACAACTCAATACGCTAAATCCATGGCTGCAATGTTACATGCAGACAATGTATTACGTACCTTGTTTCCCCTTGAAATACGTATGTTCCCACTACGAGATAAGTATGTAGTGTCAAGCCAACCCTTGGCCTCATCCCCAAGAAGCCTGAATGGCACCGGATATGGAACCTTAAATGGCAAGAACTTGAAGGCGAATGCTGCTCGGTCAAAACGGAAGAGAATGCGCTTCCCATCTTTGATAGTTGCTTCTGCCTGATATTTTGTTTAACAACCCTCATTGCAAAATCATGTAGAACATCCTAAAAGCACTATAGATGTACCACTTAGCAGTAGCATAAGTAAAAGCATACATATCTTCTATCCGCCAAGTCTCACGAAAGAACCACACTAAGAAAAATCAACGATGTTTATGCGTTTGGCTCTACTACCAGCTTTGTAATGTACTCCCTCCGTAAAGAAATATAAGAGCATTTAGATCACTAAAGTAGTGATCTAAACGCTCTTATATTTCTTTACGGAGGGAGTACTAATGAGGACATGACCAGCGTAGATACAAACCACTACTGCCTCTACTTCCACTTGCTGGTCAAAAGAAGGTACAAGCACAAGTTAAGGCCAAGAATCTAAGTCCAAAAGAGGAACCAATGTCAAGACTAAGAAGAAAATAATGGTCATGTCACTTCAAGATGGAGACAGTGCATGAAGATGATGTGTTGCTTGCCGCCTTAAATTATAAAATGAAGCCTCTCCATGAAGCTAAAAAATAATTCTTGGGCGCAGAGTAATCCAATCATCAAAGTCTACTCCATCGAATCAGTATCATGGTTTTCATCGAAAGATCGGGACAACCATAATCATCATGTATTATACAATGTGTCTCAATATAGTGCTACTGTATCCCCTCCAGTCTATCCTAAAACACTGTTAGCAAAAATCGCATGATATAGTGCTACCATATTAACTTGAGTGTTGTATTTACTCTGCGCAAGAAAGACCCATGCACTTCCCTCTAGCATGACACTGAAGCTTACTATATATACATATACTATTATATAACTCTTCTACAACCCGATTAGTTTCTATATAGAACCAGGCTCTGGAAGACACAATTAGACACCGAGGACAGCAATAAATGAAGCAGCAGAATTTGGGGCAAGACTATCACAAGCGGCATTTATGGTTGAATAGGAAACATCATTACATCAAAATACACAAAGCTTCCCTGTACACTTGAAGCTAAGGCGACACTGAGTTATGGACAGAGCAGTTACCTGTACTGCCAGTTCACCCACTGTTTCTGAAAACTTGACAACATTGACCACTCTTGGATCATCTGTTCTAAGGTAAACTTCCTGAAAGACCCTGAAAGAGTCAACTCCAACGAATGTCCTCTGCATCCAATGTGAATTGAGAACAAATTTAGTCACTTTTACAGGTATGAACAATCCAACAGCTGAACTCATTATGTAATGCATAGATAAATACAAAATGGAACATATAGTTGCTCACATGAGCATGCTAGTTCTATTCTACCTGAATGGGGGATGCCGTCCCTGGTCTTGTAGTGAATATGAGCTTCCAGCTACCTTCAATTAAATCTGAACTGGTCTGCATATAAACCATAAATGCTAAGCAGCAACCTTTGTTTTCCAATATTTTTTTCTAGAAAATTTACAGCAGTCAAGTTAGTACATGCATCATTATTTCGTATTTTCTCTAATAGTCACCTCCATATATGCTAAGAGCAATGCAATACTTCACCATACTCCATCTTCCGTTATATATGCACTTGAGTTCTCGAGTCTTGACACACTGGGTGAACGAATTGGTTTTGTTGGTAGCCATGCCACAGTCAAAAGTGTCAAGTAAAACTTGAACGGAGGGAGAATTTGTTTTCAATTGGTACAATCAATTAATTGAACATGACTGGATCATTTAGAAAAAAAAGTAGAATGCTAAAAATTGTTGGTGGCAATTCATTTCATGGCACAATATGCCTATCTTCGTTTGTGCCCATTTGAAGATCAAAGTATTGCACTTTCATAAGGCACTTTTTTTTGTAAGAGCTCATTAGAAAAAAATTAAGGATTTTTTTGTAAGACACATACATAAGGCACTTCCATGAGCTCATTAGGCAACCCAATAACGACCTTCAAGCGCAAACCATACAGAAAAAAAGCACAAGGGCCTACCGGATCGGGCACACCTTCGAGTGCCTCCAGAGTCTGCACCGCGCTTTCCACCTCCTGCACGCATGCGGATCGGCACGCCGCATCAGTAACATTCCAACAAGCACATGGCGCGCGTACTCAAGCCTCAACTCTCAAGCCAAGCAGAAGCAGGCTGGTTCCTTGCCTGGAGCTGGCGCGGCGCTACCGCACGGCCACGGCCCTGCACGCCGACCAGGGCCTCTAGCAGCGCCTCCTCTGGCTCAGTGTACGACACCTCCCCAGCCGCCACCGCGAGCAGCGGGGCTCCGCGGCGGCAAAGGCCAGGCCGTCTCCGCGAGCGCCGCCCGTATGAGGTGCCGGGGAGATGGGGGGAGGGGGAAGGAGGTGGCGCGTAAGAAGGAGGGAGCTTGAGGAGGCCTGTAGGCGTTGCTACTGCGGCGGCCATGGCGCCCGGTGGAATGGGGGGGGGGGGGGGGGGGCGTCGTTCGTTTGTGGCTTGCGTTGGCGCCTCCCGGGTGTAGGGGGTCGGTGCTGGATGTGAAATCGACCAGCGGTTGGGCGCCACGTGGACGGGATGGCTGCCACGGCCGTTATTACTCAGATCACGCTACTCGCCGCCCCTTCTCCCTCTGCACGCCACCGTCCGTTCTCTCCCCCACTCCATTTTATTTTCATCCAACGGTTGTGCGAGTCTTTCGCGCATCACATTTTTCACCTTGAAGGAAAGATAACTCTTGATGTTTTATTAAGAAGACTTACAAAAGTCTTTTCCTCTGATTTTTAATGGGGGTGGGGTCCTCATCCTTCTATTACCAATCACAATCCTCTACGTCGATTTGTATGTAAAATATTTATGTAAATCTTTGCAGGTGTAGCATTACTCAAAAGGAAAAGCTCGGCTTCACCCGGCTGCAGCGTGACCACGTCGTTTAAGCTCCCACGACTAGAAGGAGACTCTAATGTGACCATGTATCCTTACACAACCCCGGTTCATAATCAGAAATGATAACCCGTCAAACATATGCACGCCGCGTGACAAAATTTCATGTTTTGACCTTTTCTTGAAAGTTAATCCAGATGTAACCATAGTTTGTAAAAGTTTCGAAATCTGCCCCTATTCCTATCGCCGGGGTCCATAATGATAGGATATAACAGCTTACTGTTAAGAACCATGACGGTAGGAAACTTAACCACGTCAGCGCGACGCACCCCTACTGTCAAATATGCTGGCGGTAACCTATATAATCTTACCGTCAAGATGTCCAGTGGTAGGTGCGAACATGCACTGTGTCTGATATTTAGGAAAAAATTACGATAAGGTGTGCAACCCTATCGTCAGGGTCCGGTCAAATCTCAAAAATTTACAAACTAGGTTCAGATCTGAATCAACTTCCACGAAAGGGCCAAAACATGAAATTTAGCCATGCCTCGTATGTCGGCATGCAATTCGTGGTTGGATCTGACATATGGACCCGCTCGTCCATCTACGCCTCACGACAAAAGAGTGGGAGATGATCAGCCTTGGCGATATTGTGAGAAAGACCATCAAAGAGGCTAAGGCCGTGTTTGGAATGTTGTTTCGCTTAGCAATACACTTGTAAACAACATATGTCTCCCTCCATCGTTTTGCTTCGAGTTGAAAATCATTATTGGTTTCGTAAGTTATCCTGTAAATTAAATGCGTGCATATTTAAATACACCCAATCCCAGCACTCCCTAAGTGTCGGCGGTTGCATTTTCATAAAGAACTTTAGCTTCAACATGAAAGTGGATCGTTGTCATATAATCAATCTGTTGGCACTAGGCAGCGCTACGTTTGTCATGCAACAGGAAATTTCTTGATGAATCGGGTGCGGTCATCTAGAATTGCTCAATCACATTTGGAAGACATGCGGGCGGGTGTTGCCCACCCGAAATGCAGAGACTATTCCTACGGAAAATGTGTTTTTGATTGGTTTCAAAACGGTGCTCAGACGTGTCCCATATATATGTCTCCAGTGTGATCAAGCGAGCATCGTTTTGAGGGCGTTGACATGTTGATGCAAATATGTTACACTAAAATCACACTAATATGTATGATTGGTGTGTTTACGGCATGGGACATGTGATTAGTAACTTCAAAATTAACATGTACTTCCTCCATATCGAAATATTTGTAGTTGGAAGAACTTGTATTAGCTTTCCTCAGCTACAAGTATTACGATATAGATGGAGTATATGGTGTGTTCGTGCTTAATATCCGGAATGCATGCATGCACGTGCACATTGCTTGGAAATTTTGGTGTTGGTCGATCTTTTCAGCCATCCAATTCAAATCCAAGGACTCCTATGCATCTTCTACATCGAGCCGTTTCCTTCAACCTCAGGCGTCCCGGCCTTGGCTACGGCGCTTCATACGCGACTCGCATCTCTTCTTCTTCTGTAGTTCTGTGTCCCAAAATCGACTTGCACCGGCAAAAACTTCAAGCAACTTAACTATGGTCCACGCTTGAGAGTTTTGCGCCGTTGAAGCCTCCGGTCAGGCAGAATGTTAATATTTATATATCGTGTCATTGATGTGCGGCAGTCAGGCACAGGGCGCACCGAATGCCGGCCGCCCTGCCGGTACAAACGTAATGAACTCCGAAGCTACTGTAAAAAGATAAATATGCGCTACAAACGCAGCCGACGCGCAGCGTGCGCGCGCACCGGGATGAGCGAGACGTCGTCGACGACGGGGCCGCACAGCGTGGCGTCGGACTTCATGAGGTGGTTGGAGCTCTGGAACACCACGCGCGTCTCGTTGGCGACCGCCGTGAACTCGAGCGCCGCGCGCGCGGACCCGCCCGTGCCGAGGGACTCGTACGGCACCCTCAGGGTCGCCCGCCCCGCGTACGCCTCCACCACCAGGGACCCGCTGCACCCGTTGCCCGCGTCGCCCACGGAGAAGGAGAGCCTGTACGTCCGCCCGGGCACGGTGCGCACCTCCTGCACCAGCGCGCTCTCCCGGCCGGCCACCAGCTCCACGGCGCGCGCGCCCCGCGGCACCGCGTGGTGCGGCGCGTCCACGTACTTGACCACCTTGGTGTCCGACATGACCATCCAGCCCGACAGCGGCGAGTGCACGTCCTCCATGATCGGCGGCACCATCACGCCCCACGGCGCGCCGGGGAAGATGTACGGCCCCTGCTCGAAGTCCCCGTTCCTCAGCATGTTACCTGTCGATCGACAGTTCGTTAGATTTCCAAACTGATCATGGCGTGCTGAATTCATGCATGATCTTTGATGTGGTGCGACGAAGACGAACCCTTGGTGTGGTGGGGCGCGTAGAGGGTCTTGATGGCGACGGCGATGACGAGGGGGCCGCACGCGGGGTCCTCCTCGACGCCGGTGTTGTGGATGCTCAGCCACCCGGTGCTGTGCCTGGCCTTGAAGGCCCAGGAGTAGGTGTCCCAGCCGGTGCTGGTGTACACGGTCTGGATCGGGAGCACGCCGAACTCCGGGTCGACCGACAGGTTCAGCTTCTCGGCCTGGGCGCACGACCGCGCGGCCATGAAGGAGACGGAGTAGAACATGTGGCGCGTGACGTTGAGCTGCTGCCGGATGGTGGCGTCGTTGCCGAGCCGCACGGCCGACGCGCCGGGCGGCAGCGGCAGGATCATGTCCTCCTCCTTGCGCCCGGGCTCGATGTACTCCACGAACCCGGAGATCTCCCAGCACGGTATGGCGTGGCGCGCGGTCACCACCGTGCCGTTCATCTCCGACCTGCGCGGCCCCCGGGCGAAGTCCCCGTTGGGCAACAGCCCTGCGCGCGACAAGACGGTCGGAAACTGGAATTCGTGGGAGGGATGAAGTTGCCGAGGTCTTTACCTTCGGGGACGGCGGAGATGGGTCGGACGGCCAGGGCAAGGGACACGAAGAATGCCATCGAGAGCGTGCTCCTCGCCATGATCTCCCCCCCGCTCCCTGCGTACGGTCTCTCGAGCTCTGCTGGGGTGGAAGAGGGAGGAAATGGAGGAGGGCGAAGCTGGCGCGGCGGCTTTATAAGCGGCACGTCCCGCGCGCCGCTGACCGGGGAGGCGTGGCCGTTGGGCAAGGCCACCGCCCACCGGCCGGGCGCGGCGCCGCGAGGTGCGCCGGGAGGGCACGAGCCGGGAGGGACAACTGGCATCTCTCGGTTTTCCAGTTGGCCGGCCGTGCGTCTTGGCCGCCAGATCGAGTCTGGGGCACCCTTGCGGGTGTCCTTCACGTGGCGCTCCGTTTGGTTCGATGCGTAAGAAGATTCCGGCCTCGAGTTCGTGTGTTCGAGTGTCCCACGCTGCGCGGCTCCGTCTCGTGCCTCGTGCTGCGCGGCTTCCGCACACCTGCGCCGTGGCTAGTGGCTACCGACGCAGCCAGTGGGGCGGGCGCCGGGGCTCCCGCCGGTTGGCCCGTTTCGCCTCGCGCAATACTGCCACGATGAAGGTGTTTGTTCGTCCATGGGCATCTTCAATAATTGTATATTCATAGTTGATAAAATTATCACACAGAAGGTTTTGATGACATGACACATAATAAAAAGAAAAAAGAATGAAACCGTATGAACTTGAAGCAACGGTTCAGGCACAAGCTTCGAGGTAAGCATGGTTATTTCTTTCACATTTAATGAACTTGTTTACTCCATTAGAGCATCTTCAATAGTCCGTATGTTCAATCGTTGGTATAAATGTTTACATCAACAACCAACAACACATCATACAAGCTCTTCAATGAAGTGTATGTTAATCGTATGTAAAATAACTAAGCGGGTTCACTAAATATTGAAGAAATAATCATGCTTGCCTCGGAGCCTGTGCGTGATACATACAATTTCATTCTCTCTCTTCTTTTATTATGCGTCATGTCATCAAAATCATCTATGTGACAATTTTATCAACAATGATCATACGATCATACCATCATTGGAGATGCATTGGATTGACTTGAAATTTGGTGTATGATGTTAATTTGGGCATATGAAGGCACTGTATAAAAATTATACCATTTGGACATGGCAAAGTGACACTTCCTTCACAATGTGCCAATCTGGACAGAAAATGGTAATTAAAACTGGGCTCACATAGATGATTGAATTGAGCTTAAATTTGGAGGAGGATGATAATTTGGGCACATTAAGGTACTGTAAAAAATTCATAAAGTTTGAATAAACAAAAATTGTACTTCCTTCACAATGCTCTCTATTGAATAGAATATTGGGAAAAATATTGAAAGAAACTGGCTGAACTAAATGAGCTAAAATTTGGTGCAGTGAGGTTATATGGTCAGTATCATCCCGTGGTAAATTTTTCATCAACTATAAAAGCAATATAAAACATAGTTGCTTCACAAAATGAAAATATTATCAAAAACAAAGATTGGATGATGAGCTCACATGAATTGTTAGATGAGGCTAAAATTTTATGAAGAGCTACGTTTTGGGCACATAGATGATGTGGAAAAAATTCAACTCATCAAGATATTCCTATCTAGTACTTCCTTCACAAAGTTGTTAGCTGAACACAAACTTTGGAAATTTGCTGAGAAAGATTTACTAGGCAAATCGTTACGAAAGTTTTCATGAGGCAATGACTTGGATAGGAAAGAGTGTCCAAACAATATGAGGGTAATCAAAGAAATAGAAATAGCACTTCCTTCACAAAGTGCTATTCTGAACAGAATAGGAAAATGAATATTTTTGAATTATTTTTGAACTATGAAAGGGAGGGTTTTCACATAGTTGAGGAATATATAGTCCAAAGTATTTACGAGAATTTTTTGAGAATTTTCGGAATGATAGAATAGTAGGTTGCTTCACAAACTAGGATCAGGTGGAATAGAATGGACCCACGAGTGACATGTCAACATAGTTAGAACATGTTACGAGATTTTTACAATCGTCGTAAAAGTTATGACGATCTCATCTTATGCGGTTACGACGTTTTGACTCACATCGTCGTAATTTATATGTAGATTTGATCCCCTCAAACGGTTTACGACGATCTTGGATGAAATCGTCATAGATTTATGACGAATTCATCAACGACATTTTAAAAAACATCACATATGAGCATATTTCTTGTAGTGATGCCCTTAAAGAGTATGTATGATGTGTTGTTGGCTGCTGACGTGGACATTTCTACCAATGATTGAACATACAGACTGTTGGAGATGCTCTAATGCGTCGATCCCCTCTTTAAAAAAATGTGTCAATTCCCTCGACTGCCGTTCCCGCCGTCCAGTTTTCTTCTTCTTTGTGCGTTGTCCAAAAATAATTTCAACTCAGATCATCTTTTTACCAACTCGCTTCACCCGGAAGTCCCCTCGTTAATAAACCCAATAAGAGCAACTCCAACAAGCGCGTGATGGCGCAACGCGATAAAATTCTTTTACAGTGACAAAATTGCTCAATTTTTGCGTGCGACAAGGCGTTTGTTTTTTCTTTGCCAATCTATTCATCTTCAATCATGGTAGTACAACGAAAACTAGAAATAATAAGAATTACATCCAGATCCGAAGACCATCTAGCATGCCTTTTGTCAAACACATTGTGGGTGTCGAGCTCCAAACGACCGTCTCGCGCTGTTCGTCGAACGGGATGGTGTGCTCGAGAGGCGGCGGCGAGCGGGGGAGGTGAAGGAAGCAGTGGCATCGCACAAGGATGGGCGGGGGTAAACCTGGGCGTACATTGGGTCGGGCCGGGCTTTGGAAAGCCTGAACCAAAAATCTCAGGCCCGAGCCCAGCCCGGCCCGACCAAAAGATGCAAATCTCAGGCCCGAGCCCGGCCCGGCCCGACCAAAAGATGCAAATCTCAGGCCCGAGCCCGGCCCGAACGAACTAAAAAGGTGATTTTAGGGTCGGGCCGGGCCGGGCCTCCGTGTAAAATAGCGATTTGTGCAAACCCGAGCCCGGCCCGAACGAACTTAAAAGGGGATTTTGGGGCCGGGACGGGCCGGGCCTCCGTGTAAAATGGCGATTTGTGCAAGCCCGAGCCCGGCCCAAACGAACTTAAAAGGGGATTTTGGGGCCGGGCCGGGCCAGGCCTTCGTGTAAAATGGCGATTTGTGCAAGCCCGAGCCCGGCCCGAACTGCCCATGCCCAGATTTAGGCGGAGGAAGCGCCGACGGGTCTTGGAGGCAAATGGGTAAGTATTCGTGCGGCGGCGCCAGCGCCTGAAGGTCAGATCTAGCAGTTTGGGGAAAGTCGTGCACGAGTCGTTGTTGTCGAGCGCGCGGGAGTGGGTGCAGCAAATACACCGCACGCGATGTCGTTTTGATACGCACGTTGGACCGAGTATAGCGGACGCGATTTTTGCATGGCTGTTGGAGCGTCCAACTCGAGTCCACAAACGCTAAAAGCAGGGTTTTTTTTACAGTGTGTCGCTTAGATAGCACGTCTGTTGGAGTTGCTCTAAGGTGCGGTGGAATGGTGGCCAATCACCTACGCGATGTGGCGTGTGCTGGTTAGTCGCGGTTAGAAAGTTTTTTTTTCATTTTTTATAGTTTTTTAAATGGAAGTGAGACTTTTTACTTTTGCTTTTCAAGAAAAAAATCTAGGCTTTTTATTTTAATTTTTGAGATGGATGTGATGCCCATGTGATGCGAAAACTTTTTATTTCTATTTCGAGGTGAAGATAAGGTGCACACATCTACCTCTCAAATAGCCCGCAATGGCGGGTCCCAACCACTAGTCTCCTATGAAAGTCTACTATATTGAACTTCGACGTATTGCAAAGTTAAAATTGTGGCCTTGTAGTGTAAGGTACTCCCTTCGTTTATAAATATAAGATGTTTTAAATATTTCAACATGAACAAAATACAAAATTTAAATAAATAAACAAACACATCAAAATGCGTCTATATACATTTGGATAAGGAAAAGTTAGAACATCTTATATTTATTAACGGAGGGAGTACATCTGAAATCACCGAGCTCCGTTTAAAACTCATGCTTTGGTATATATGATCCTATAGTGTTTACAAACTTGGAGGTGTAGAGGTTTAAGGTGGTGGTAGGTGGGGAAGACCTAGATTTAGGCTTTTTCGAGAAAGTCACCCATCTGAGATCTGCTAGGCACCCCTTATTTATGACGAGCTTCATAGGACCGTCATAGGTGAGCAGACATACAGTTCATAGCAACCGACCTTCACTCTATGCCCCTGCTCCAACTTATGGGCTTGAGTGCTTGGGTGGTCTTCTGGACGGATCTCGGTTTCCTGGGCGGAGCATCTCGAGATCCATTCCTCATATCACTGTCACTACTCGTTGCGCCCGGAAACGGGTTAGTCCAACTCAAATCACATCTATCGGATCGATATCTCTATATCCATGACCCCTTGAAACACGATCATCGGTTGATAGACATACTAGTCTTTGGATGTGTGCCTCCCATATCCTCCACAACCAGGGACATTTGAATGACATCATACAACATAGAGTTTCACAAACTAATCGCGTATTCGACAAACCATGTCAAGATGATATTGAGGGTTTGTGTTTAATATCTCATGAATACAAGGAACTTGATCATCACATGATTGCCTCTAAGCTAAAGCACATTTCTAACCTAGGGGTTGTTCTCGATCGTTGGCATAGTTTATTTATTCTTTCATGAACAAATGTCTTTCACATTGCTTGGTTCTATAAGTAGTTGATGTAGCTTAGTACTTTCTACTTACCTTGTAATAACACCGGTCATCTCAACTCATATAAACTGCGTAAAGTTTGATTTACAATTTGGATTACAGTGCTTAATCAATGCTTGTCAAAAAAAAGATAGCATGCAATAGATATGTTGGAAATGTTCGTGTTGTCATTTTCCTTGGTTTGAATAGTAACATATAACAATCACATTTAACTCTCTCTCTAACTTGCTCAAAGTCAACGCAAAACATGATGACCTACACTTCACCCTCTTATATTGGTTGGCCCTACCATGCCAATTTGAATATCCTTCATGCATGCTAAGCTAGTCATACAAATAAGAGGCCTAAGGCAATAAAAACTTGCATATGCCTCTCATTTGTAAGACTCAACCCTTGTGCGGTTGAGCAGTAAGTGGATCCTGGAAATTCTTCATTACAAACCATGTTGAGCTCAAATTTTACACACTGTAGATCGAGTTGAATCCATCTTTCTCGTTTTTTATATGAGTTGAGCTAAAGTCAATCTAGCTAACTCTAAATCGATTTGTTGGCAATTCTAACACTAGACGAAACCAAGTTGCCTCAAGTGGAGTTTGGCAACAGGTTGTACCTATGTTTATTTTTTGTGGGGCCTCAGCCCACAACTCCACACTATCCCTCGTGTCAGTACATAAATTTTGAGTGACACAACTTTGTCCATTTATATAGTCACCACACATACAGTGATGGCACTGCACACCTAAGCAAGAGGTGTGGTTAATGAACATACCGTATCTAGTCCGTTCATGTAAGACTCCTCGCCCATGGCATTTGAGCCATTGGATAAAAAAATAGAGGGACATGATGAGGCTAGACTGTCAACAGCGCACATTTTCAAAATAGACCTTCTGTTTCATCAAAAGCAACCCGTGAAACGCATCACACTACCCCATCAACAAAGGTATTATCTATTGCCCGAACAAAAAAAAGGCATAAATTTGAACCAAATGTCCAATTTCGAATCCATTTTGCATCATCTTCGAAACAACACCAATGCCGAATGTTTTCAAAGTTTGAAACTCACCTTTTTGCAACTTGATTGACAACTTTGAAAATTTCCTAAAACCACACAGTTCTGCATGGAGTTTCAAATTGTATTTGACTAAGTTAGATTGTTGCATGATGATTTCTCGGTTTCATACGGGTTTCACTATGGTGAAATTGTGCTTTGTGTTTTACCGAGTTTCTGTCAAACCTCAACTTAGACTTTGAAACTTCTTTGAAATCTCACTAGTTATGGGAAACGTCATTGAAACGATGACAATGAGGGGAAAGCACAGTGAATAGTTGAAATCTCACTTAAACCTTCTTTCAACTCTCAATTAAACATCAACAAGAGGATGCGGGTTGGCTGGGGGCTGGGGCGGGGGGGTTCAATGAATGAACTGAAACCTAAATTAAGCCTCAACTGATTTTTGTGCACCTTATAAAAGAACATTTTTTGTGAAAACCCCAGTTAAACTGAAATGTGGTACAGGTGCAACTTGAAACAACCAAACAGCTGAAATGTTGTATATGAGCAACTTGAAACAACCAAACAGCAATGAAACTGTTGCAGAAACCGGAGCACATATTGGCTTTGACGAATACATAACTATGTCCCAAAAGCCACAGATGCAGCAGTGGTAACCCATAGATGCAACGAGAGTACTACTACATCCGTCTCATTAATATAAGAGCATTTTTTACACTATTATGGGACAGAGGGAGTAGTAGATACGTTCTCGCTTGATGGATTAACGGCAGCTACCGACGCAATAAAGCTTTATTGATGCAATAAACAAAACGAATTTGGCGACTGATCGGGTTCGACAGTCTGCTGTACATATATGTTTAGGCACCAGGCTACAACTCATTTCAATCATGTATATCTCTGCTGCCCGGCAGGCACACAAACGACCAACCTTATAAAAAATTAAAAGAATACAAAAACGCTGAGCCCCACAACAGAAAGAACCTGCCTGAGCTCCGTCTGATTCAGTAGAGAAAAATACCCCTCGAAGACCTATATTTACTGGAAGAAGAAGAAGCAGAGGCTAGGAAAACAATTGACACGAGCTAGGTGAAGAGAAGAACCCCGCAAAATTGGCGCCATTCGACAGGGCTAAAAGAGCTGCACCGCAGATTTCAGCTTGTTCTGCTTCCAGTTGGGGAGCCTGTAGAACGCTGTCCTTTTCATGCCCAACTTCTCGCTGAACTCGGCTGCCGACAAGTAGATCTGCATTCGGTTTACAGCAGCAGCACATGTTAGCCAGGTAGAAGTGCGAAGGGGTGGGGGTGGAAGAGGAACAGTTCATCAGTCACCTCTCGTTTGGTGATGTCGATGTCGGGCGCAGGATCCTCGGATGTGGTTACCAGGCGTTCATACGGGAAGACTGTACGCCCCTCGTCACTCTCTGCCTCATCGTCGCCTGCGCCATCTTCCTCCTGTATTGCCTTCCCTGCCTCATGGCCCGCTTAATTTTGCAAAGATCCAGAAAGGAGATACGTAAGGAAACAGAACGTTTGCCACCATGTCCTTATCACAGTTGGCATCGTAAAGTCTAAGCAGTTGTATTGCACAGTACCTTTTACTGACTTCGGTATTGTTCTTTTCAAGGGACCCTCCAAACAACTGGTGAGCTCACTGATAGCTGCCTCTTTCGACGTATCAGGTCCGGTTGATTTAGGGAAAAGCTTTTTAACAGCAGGTGGAGGGGTGGAAAGATTCCTGATACTAGGTTTCTCAAAGGCAGAAGTTAATGCTGCAAAGGCCGGAGATCTGCCTCGAATACGGTGGCACTCCGGGCTGGTGGACATGCTTCTTGAGCGCTGAGCTTTATCTTGCGCTGCACTTCTTCCTGAAACTGCTGGTGTTCGACGTTTTGGTTTCTGATGACAGAGTAGAGATGTTTTTCAGAGGGTCGTTAAAGCAAGTTATCAGTAAAACAAAATAATACCAAGTCGCACGCTACTTAAGAATGTACTCCCTCCGTCTCTAAATATAAGTCTTTTAAGAGATTTCACTAAGAGACTACATACGGAACAAAATAAGTGAATCTATACTTTAAAATATGTCTATATACATATGTATGTAGTCTCCTAGTGAAACCTCTAAAAAGACTTATATTTAGGAACGGAGGGAGTAGTTGAAAAGATACTAGTGCCACCATACATGACCAAAAGTTTAACTGTACTGGTCAATTCCAATTATGTAATGAACAGTATAAAAATAAAAGTTATTCCACTGAAGGACTATTGTTACCCAGTTTGTACTCCTTATTTCAAAATAAAATAATAAACTCGTCACCAGGCACTAACCACCTGTGGCATTCTTATTCAGAACAAACAACCAAGAACCGCAGGGAGGCCAGGCATCGACGCTGGGTGGGCTGAGCGAGGACAGGTATCCCAACTAAGCGATGCTCAGTTCTCTCCTTATTTCAAACTACAATGCGCAGTACTGTGTTTAGGCGCATTCATGTAGATGACAAAATGGCTCTACAAATGCTGAACAATGGGATTGATCATTAGTCAGTGGTCACATCTCACATGCATATATGCACACTTCAGCACCAGTAACCGCAAATGCACGAGTATCATAAAACATGAAGAGACTCAACCAGCCACTAAGAAAGCAGAGAGATGACAGAATATAAGTATCTTTTACAAGCAATGGAACCTAAGATTTCCGCCGAGAACTGGAAGATGATTAGATTAATACTTACATCAAGCAATTTAGCTGCTCCACCCTTTAAAATGGCAAGCCTCCTCTGGTATGAACTGCCATGCATCTGTAACGAAACAAGAGTTAATGTGATGCATTTATTCCAGAACTAAATAAGGATTAAGGGATAATAGGTGCCCATGCAATCATACACTCACCAAAAACGCATACAATTTCACAGCAAGCTCATACAATTTATATACCAACTAACAACCAATCCCTCACCAAAAGTGCAAAAAAGAAAAACATACCAAAGATTTTGCAGAGTCCCAGGTGAAGAACCTCGTAAAAAATTGAGGCTCACTTCCTTCCGAAACAGTGAAAATCGTTGTTTCTCGGGAGAGATTTTCCATCAGGAAATCGCGCACAAGAAATTTCTGTCATAGTTGCAGTGAGAAAAGGAAAGTCAGAGAGCAAATAGGAAATGTAATTTCTAATTATAGTACGCAGGATTTCGTTATTACCTCTCCAATATCCATGGCTTGTGTTTTCACTTTAGCATCAACCTCCTGCCCGACCCAAACAAATATGTATGAGTGACAATCTAGAACATAAGCATCCTCTGCCATCAGATCATCCTGAGTAAAGTGGTGTATTTCTTTGACCTGTTCAAGTAGAATTGGCGTTAGACATGCAAATGGACAGCATTCTCAGGTATAAAACCTTCACAACACTATTTTGCTTACCTTCAAGTTGCCATCTTGAACCCCCAATAGCAATATTGTTGGCACAGCAAAAACAGATGTGTCAGTACATGTTGGAATGTAAACTCCACTGAGCAAGACATCATAGAGTGAATTGTTTATGACTACCTTTGGATAAGATACATGAGAAAAGATGAGGGTCACTTTCCTGCTCTCTTTCTATTTTTTTGTTCGAATACTTCAATTTACCACCCAGTAATTCCCAAAATTTATCAGTTTCTCTGCCCTCCTTTAGTGACCTGGATGGCAGATCTGACTGTATAACCAAAAAGGGAAGCACAAATTAGAAGGTAAGCCAATGGATAGCTTAGACCAAAGTCAAAGCTGTTTCAGAGCATAATCAAACAACATGATTCAAAATTTTAAATCAACCAAGATAGCAAGGAGGGTGATGACAATGGTGATAACCAAACAACACAACTAAAAACATCAGATAACCACAGATGGTTATTAGAATTATATACATCATGATAATAAACATTAATAGAAGCCAATTACTCTCATGAGCACTTGTAGTTTCCTTTTCCATGGCAATTCGAGAATATATACTCCCACCGTTCCTAAATATAAGTCTTTTTAGAGATTTCATTAGGGGACTACATTCGGAACAAAATGAGTGAATCTACACTCTAAAGTACGTCTATATACATCCGTATGTAGTCTCCAAGTGAAACTTCTAAAAGGACTTATATTTAGGAACGGAGGGAGTACTATATAATGTGAATGAGAGATCTTATGCTTCTATTGTTCCTTCAAGGCTAATGGGCTCAAATACTCAAACTACAACTACTGCAGACATATAAACCAATATACCAAGCATGAGGAAGGTTAGATAAATACAAAAGAAATCGCCTAGGGCATACCTTAACTGCATCTAGCTGCCTCTCAACCAACTCATGATCCAGTGAGGTCGTAAGGTTCCCAATCCATGTGAACACACTGTTTCCATCATGTAGAATGTAACAATATGACGAATTTAATGATGAAGCCACCTAGTGAAAAGATGGTAGAGATGAAGCAGATGATATGAAGATACAATCTTAATTACAAACAATTTATGATTATGAACTTACTGCATCAACTTGAATTGCTTGCATGTTTTCTGATCCTGAGCCTTGAATCCGGAATAGCGCGAGTCCAGCTTCAGAGTAACTATCATCATCCAGACCATTTTCAGCAATAAACTTCTTGTATCCAGAGCTAAGACCACCCTGCATTGAAAATTCAGAGAGAAAATAGATGTTACGTGCAACTCGAATTATCTATCTAACAACTTCAGAGTTCAGACTGTCAGAAGCAAACCTTAAACACTTGGAGACTCTGAAATATGACAAAGAACTGAATTGGTTCTTTTCCTTCATAGAGGCGAGCCTGCACACAAATAAGAACAAATTAGAGAGTGGAAACTAGATTCACATATGAAAAAAAAAAATGGGTTACCATGGTAGCCTGGAATTTTGCAGCCTGAACCATCTTGCTAGCCAGTGAAATTGCTGACGCCCTTTCCTCCTGAAAGCAACTAAGATCATCCGAATGCAGAAATTCACATTTAACATAGGCAGATACACAAGTACTTGTCCAAAAATCTGTTCTTGTCAATGGAAAACAGGAAACGACTAGCATTTTATGATTGCTAATCTTCAGTTACTTTAGCTAACAAATTCAGAACAGATATAAATATGCATATTAATTCCAAACTCATATCTGGATTTGGTTTTGCATATAGATAGTACCTCAACACTCTTGTTTCCAAACCATGTTCCAATAAGACATTCCTCTTTGTCCTCTCCAGTATATGTGTATTGAAAAATGTAGCAATCTCCAGTGTAAAATTTTGATTGTTCAGCTGATGCCAGAAGAGTCTTCGCATTTCCATTTACACGCCAGACCTGATGCCAAGATGTAGAATACAAAACCACCATCAAACACGGACCAAGATAAAATGGATGGATGCTGTTATGCAAAGAATTTTTTGTTGGAGGGGAGCATTAATGATAAATGAGTGCAGATCAATGGCATGGCTGAGTTTTAGGGAGTTACAAGATGACTAATTTGCATGTGGACTATTCAAAGATACCTAGCAGACTAGCACCTTAAAATGTGTAGGCACAAGACAGATTACCAGTAACCATTACTCGCACAATACAAATCCATAAGAAGTCATCGAAAAGAATACCTGTAAATTACCAGTGCAGTCAATATAAGGCTCGGGTTCTTCCTTTACATCTGCACTTTTCATCAAGCCCTTGACATCTAATCCTTGATTTTTGAGGAGAGCTGTATGAAGAAAATAAAAGATAAATATGAGTGATCAAGTGAACCTTCTAGCAATCCACTTATCAAAACTGATAATTTGTAGAGAATAACCTGCAACTTTGCCTCTTCCATCCTCAGATGACAATTTCAAATCAGGAGTTGGTGGCCACTCATTAAATTTTGACTTGAATACTACTGTTTCGTATCCCTCTATCATTTTCATAACATGTGATTTTGTTCGGCTATCATCAGTGAGCAATTTCTGTACAAAAGTAAAGCATACTAAGCACGGAGCAACACAAAATATAAAACATGAGCATGCTTTGATTTAGGATTTCAAAAATATTTCCAGCGAATACTATATAATATTTCACCGAAGTAGTACCTTTTCTAAAATCAGTTGAATATAAAATGTATTGTTTTTCATTCAGAGACGGAAATAAGTAAACATTAAGAAAGAGCATGTATTAATGCATCCAAGTAGCTCCAGAATATGATCAAACTTCTCTGCAAAACTATATTTGACTGATGGGAATCAACTCGACGTATTACAGTATCAGCTAGCAAGTGAGAGTAACATTCAAAAAAATGTGAAGAGCTCTCAAGTAGACATGCACCCAAAAAGTTCCTAGAACTCAACCCAGGTGGGTGAGGAGGTTAAGCAGCCTCCCCCTATCACCAGGTCACTGTCATGTTCCCAGTTAGTGAAAAAAAATACATTCTAATCATCAGAGCCTTCAGGCTTGTATAATATTTTTGCATAGATGTATTTAATAAGTAGAATCAATCTAGGCATACGAGTTACCTCGGCAGCTTCACTTGCACCTTTCCTCTGTTTCAAAGAAGTACTTCTGCCCATCCAAACATACATTTCACCACCACAATCTAACAAGTAGCATTTGTTTGTCTCAAGCAAATCATGCGTCAAGGATTCAAAACTAATAGGCTCCGGCTGTCCTTGATTAAAACTGAGAAGTCATAAAAATCGGCTATTCAGTTCGACATTTTCAAGAGTTAATATATCTCATACTCATGGATGAGATGTCGATAGCAAATTACTCTTATTGACTACTGATGCTCATGTGCTATGGGTATTTAATGGTAATCAATTACCATAGCAATTTCGCCACAGCTTCCATGTCTTCCCCAGTCTGCTCTGAAGGTATCTTCCTCGGAAGAGGAGCAAAGCCACCAAACAAAGCCCAAAATTCACCAGCCTCGGCGTCAGCCATCAACTTTCCATCCTCTACAGTGGACTCCCACTTGTCAGATCTTGTAAACGTGATTTGAAATACTCAAGGCATATTATCAGAGTTACTTACCAACAGCTGCGACTTCACACTTCCCCTCATGGAAAGTATCTTTGATATACTGCACAACTTCAAGAGCTTTTGCTCTCTCTTGAATACATGAGTTGGAGCCATTGAATTGGAAAATTTTGGACTTGGTATCCAAAATAAATATGTCGTCGTGGTTGAGGGAAGAACGAGCAAAAGGAACCTGGTTCATGAAGTAGCAAGCACAATCAAGAAATGAACTAACCATAAGCATAAAAGGACAGTGATTTAGATAGCTTACCTCCTTAACATGAACAGCATGCTTTCCTCTGCACACATATAACCGGGTAACGTGGTCCTGCTCATTGACTTCTACGTGATTGAACCCAGAAGCTACCCCTCCTGGTTGTGGCATGATGCATGGTCTAAAATATGAGAGTAACTTTTCAGTTTCATTGCCTTGCAATTCCCGGTACTGAACAGCACGCCCTCCAAGGGCAGCATCAAGCTCCACAGTTAAAATCGCAGCAGTTCCAGCTTCATCCTTCATGGACAAATATTAAGCAAGTTGGTGAACTGTTACGTGACACAAGGCCTGGGTAGCCGCTCAGAATAGCTAACTCGTGTGGTGCATTGCCAAATAATTTGAGAATATACCTGACTAGTATCTTTACCAAGCCAATAATGGATGTCATGGCGGAAGGAACCCTTCTTCAAGGCTGATGTCTGTAGGGAGAGAAAAGAACATGAGAGCTGAGTTCGAGGCATATACAAACTGAACATCAGATGAAATAAGTGTATTGTGAACTTTTGCAACTATACACCGAAAAAATGTATGCATAACAAGGCATAGATACGTCCGTACCTTTAGTATGATATATGAATCACCCATGTAAAATTTTCCATATGAAGATGCCGGTGCAGGAACTGGCTTGAAATTTTCAATACGCCATACCTCCAAACCGCTGAATCGTGATTAAGGAGTACTATGTATGTATATGACACTCCTATGAACACTACTTATAAGGGGATAAATGAAACAAAGGAAATTTGAAAGGAAAAAATCAGCATTCTTTATCACATTTATTTACTACAGTTTGCTTGATGTTTGCAAGATTCATCATCCATAATGTTTTTTTACTCAGCGTCCAATGCAGTGTATCGCCATTTTTTGCTTCTTCTGTATAATACAGAAAAGCTTGTGCATGTTCATATTGATAAGAACACAACGACATGACCACTATGCAAAAATCATTTTCCCTACTAAACAATGAGCGCTGGTACATGATAGGCCTTGTAATTCATGTTGATAAATGGTAATAACTGAATTATGGTGCTAGCATGTTGTAGGCTTGTATCATTTTAACAATGAAAGAACTATGACTTATGGCAAACCCTTAAGATATTTAAATAAGCATTACTTGCTGTGCACATATTTCATATTCGAAATAGAAATGCCTAAGAAGTGACCCGTTATGATATTAATTAATCCAGCACTTAAAGCAGGTTCAGGTTACTGAAGAATGGTCATAAATTCATAAGAGGTGCTTAACAACTTCACTGTTACCAACAGTTTTATCCCATGATAACAAAATACCTAAACCATTTTGTCTTGTTCCCCGACCGGGAGAACAGTCCTGGTCTCTCGTACATACAACTTTAAACTTTAAATATCCAAGCCACGAAAGTTCGCAGAAATGGCGACGATTGAAGCCATGATGATAAAAAGGATACTCCTTCTGTCCAGCCCCGCGGAAAGCCGGATCCAAATCCTTCATAGAAACGGACATGATGGACGGACGTTGCCGAAGAACCCTCGGATCAAAGTGGCGCTGGCGCTACGCTGCAAACAGGTAACAGGAAATTTATCATCCGTACTGCTAACGCAGCCGATCACTCGCCACGAGAATCCACGGCGATACAAGCGTCCCCCCCGAATTCAGCAATCCACCCAATCCCGGCACCCCCGGCATAAGAAGGCGTAATCCCCCAGTTCGCCACAACGATCGGCGGAAAGAACCCGTGCGTGTAGCCGGGGCGAAATCCGCAGAGGGCGCGCATTGATTCGGAGAGGGAGGGAGGGAAGAAACGGAGAATAATAGGATACGGATGGATTCAGAGGGTCGCTCACCTGAAGCCGCCCGTGCTGGGGCTTGTCGACGGGATTGGGGAATTTTGCGGGCGGGGCGGGGCGGGGCGGGGGGAGAGGGGAGCAGCATCCGTGGGGAGAAGGAGAAGTAAATGGCCATCCGCCGAGATCGGGTGCGGAGGGGGACGAGGTAAACTGTGGGAGCTCAGCTTTTTTTCCAGTCCGTTCGTTGGCCTCCAGCCGAACACCTTTTTTTTTGCTCGCTTCCTCCTCGTCTCGTCGGTTGCAGTCCACGACCATCAGATTTGAGCTGGCGGCCATCTGTATCACAATTCACAAATCACTCCGCTTGTCCTTTCCCGAAAACGCTCCCTCGTTTTAAAATACTATACAGTATAATATGGTGTGTGCTGATGATTTTCAAAAGTTCACGTTTTAATGTTCCAATCAAGTTTATATTAAAAAAATGTCAGCATTTAAATACCAAATCAATAAAGCATAAATATACATTTCATGGCGAGGTTGATGATACTGAGTTGATATCGTAAATAAAGCATAAATATATTTTTTTTAAGTCACACCTTACAAACTTTAATCAAGTTTGTGAAGAAATACATTTACATCTACTCCCTCTCTTCCCTTTTTAGAGATTTTATTAGAAGACTACATATAGAGCAAAATAAGTGAATTTATACTTTAAAATATGTATATATACATTCGTATGTAGTCTCGTAGTGAAACATCTAAAAAGACCTATACTCCCTCCATCCAAAAATATTTGTCATAGAAATTGATCTATCTAGGTGTATTTTAGTTTTTGATACATCCATTTGTATCCATTTGTGCGACAAGTATTTTCAGACGGAGGGGGATTATAATGCTATACATATATCATTAGATGTGATTTCATATTTTACATACAAATAGATTTATCTATGAACTTGGTCAAAGTTTACAAAGATTAAATTTTAAAAAAAATTTATACACACTATATTATGAAATGGAGAGAGTAATATAAAAACTTACTACTCTCTTCGATTTATTTATTTATTTTCTTAAATTTGTCTACGTACAAGTGTATCTAACACTAAAACATGCCCCATATTATTTGTCTTAGAATTGTCTAGACATAAATGTATCTAACAGTAAAACGTGTCTAGATATATTTGTATTTAGATAAATCTAAGACAAATAATATGTATCGGACGGAGTAAGACAAAATTTGATGCATATTTGAAATATTTTACGTAGATATTTAGACAACTGAACCAAATTTTTGACTAGACTTACTAAGCCACTCGCTATTCGTCTCATTCTCTAGCCTCCCCAATCCGATTTGTCAGTCCTTCAATCATAGGATCCTGCCACACACCGTTGCCATCGTCGTGGTCCTCAACGTCGCTTGAGAGATCGATGACATGCGTTGCATCGGTCGTGTACTGCTCGTACAGCCGATGATAGCTCCTCCTCGATGTACTCCAGGTAGCGGCATTGGAGCTCCGCCATGTAGTCCTCGTCGACGCGGGGCCCCTTTAAAAGCGCGCATGCTTTCTTGGTGGTTTTGATAATTTATGACAACATACATTGTCTCCTGGACTAATACTTTTACCTAATATATTTTAGATATAGTCCACAAAAGGATTGACTAAGGATTGCGAGGAGAAGCCCCAAGGAAGGAAAGGAATATGATTGACCAAGCTTCAAGATTGAAGACTCTGCATTTTATATTTTGTGAGAAATCATATTTGAGTCCATAGAAAAACCAATACTATTAAAAAAGGGATGAGGTGACCATGATGATATGGTTGCTCAAGTGCTGGTTGTGCCCCCCAGATTCCCGGTACTTGGCCGGGGCCCTAACTCTAGCCAGATGTTCGGGGCCTTGGCCAGATGTCCGGACCGTGTATATTGACACTGTTTTCTCTTTGTTTGTGTGCACACTTCACAAATGCCGGATGTCCGACCCTTGGCCCAGATGTCCAGCCTGACCCAACCAATGACATATTTCTTAGAATATGTCAAAAAATTTCTTTTAAATTTTGTATATTTTATTAATTTTACTGCTCATACCATAAACATTTGAGCTCGGGTGTAGAAAAGTACTTTCGACGATGAAGCTCTTTTTTGTAGTTCGAGACTCCACCAACAATTAAATACTTTGGCCATGGCAGAGGATCGGACATGTTGGGAACATGGTTGATTAGTCCTTCACCACTCATTCTTTAGTTTTTGTTATCCGAGGTTTGCTGGTACACAAATGGAAATGAGTGCTACTCCTCTTCAATCTTCTATACTGGATTTAGCCTTGCGCTTACCCAATGTTTTCCCATTTGTATCTTCAACGATTTCACATGAAACTACAAGTCCCGACTTTCACATACCTCATTAGTGCCATCATCCTCGGAGGTACTCCCTTTATAACTTAATATAAGACGTTTTATGATACTTTCCTAAACTCTAAACATGACTTATAGAAAGTTACAAAGGGAGTATTTGATGTCTCTTCAAAAATGGAGGTTGCTGCCCCACCAACGTGAATATTTTCAAACATGACATCTATCTCCTTCAAGTTAGCTAGCCTCGTGTTCCTCCACTATGTCACACTAAAAACTTTAAAGAGTTGATTTTAATTTTGTTTTAAACTATGTCGTAACATGGTCTTCCACGGATGCCATCACCTCGATTGTTCCCAATTGATCATTCCAACCAAGCCCAGCTGCAACATTTGAACATCATGGTCAGGGGCTAAATTCCAGTTGCAACATTTCAACACCGTTTTCAAGGCCTAACTAAGGATTGTTAACCTCAACATAAATCAATGGGAAGTGAGAACTGAGTGTGAAGCTGATGGGTCGACATGGTTTGCAACAATAATCATCAAAGGAAAGCGAAGACATTTCTCACCATGCATCTACTCCCTCCGTTTCCTTTTACTCTGCATATAAATTTATCCGAAATCCACCTTTGTAGGTTGACCAACTTTATAGAAAAAAATATAAACATTCACAATACAAAATCAGTATTTTTAGATGCATCATGAAATTAAATTTCATACTGTATAGCTTCAGTATTGTAGATGTTGATATTTTTAAATATAAATTTGGTCAACCTTTATGTGGTTTGACTTTAAACAAATCTTATATGTGGAGTAAAAAGAAACGAAGGAAGTATATTTAGAACAAAAGAAGTGGGTGTGTTGTTCATGGAACCTCAATCTGGTCACCAATCATCTAGCGAGCATATAAATGTGATTAAACTATACTGCTCTTGTTCTCCTAGTTTTGGGATGAAATTAAACTCTTAAAATTTTATCTTAATTAATAAATAAAGTAAAAAATTACCATTTTTGCAACAATAGAGTCATTTCTACGTTTTGACGGTACTTTGATCCCAGATTGTAAACATGTTTTCATTTCTTTTCTTGAAACATGTTAACACGATGCTTAGTATTTTTTCACTCGTAAAAAAAGAAAAACAATGTCGTTAGTCCTTTTTAGTCCCTCACTATGTACATATGCATTGTCCTTGTCCTCTTTAGTATCTTGAGATGTACTCCCTCTGTTCCTAAATATAAGTCTTTTAAGATATTTTACTAGGAGTCTACACACGAAGCAAAATGAGTGAATCTACATTCTAAAGTATGTCTATATACATTCGTATGTAGTCCACTAGTGAAATCTCTTTAAAGACTTATATTTAGGATCGGAGGGAGTACATATGTTGAGAATGTCACATAGACAAAAGACTGATGTGACAAAGCAATTAAAAGAAGAAAGATCATTTTAATGACCTAAGAAGAAACAATGTTAATCACATGGACCTATGTAAAACAGCTACACATAGTACAAGAGTTTAGTTGCCAAACTGTTTAACGAAGGAAGCTTAGCTATAAAAATCTAACCATTTATGAAATTTAAATCTACTTCCTCCGTCTTATAACATGTAACTCCTCCGTTTTATACAAGATGAACGTCTTATAATGGTCCCTTTTATACACTTTAGCATCTCATTTGAACATGTAACTCCTCCCTTTGCGAATGAGTGTACTTCTAACTTTTGTTTTAAGATAAGAATTTAAAATTCTGACCAACTCCATAGAAAAGCGTGACATATATGACATCAAATTGATATATTATGCACCCGTTGAGGAGATTCGTAGAATGACCGACCTTGCTGCTAGGGAGATTACTTTTATCCATTATAGTCGTTCTAGAACATCGTTAGTCACGAGTTGGCCGCCTATGACCGCAATATCCCACGCGCAACAGTCCGGATTACGGTTAAGATGGACTTTGTTGTAAACCTGGCTGAGGTTGAGAAGCCTCAGTAATGAAAATTTCATTTCCACCTGTAATTATTTTTTCAAAATATTATGAAAGTAAATTTCAAAACGGATATAGGGATACTAATTTCGTGTCATAAATGCTGCTACTTTTTTTTCATAAAGTTGGTCAAAATTTTAAAATTTTGACCTAGAACAAAAGTTAGAAATACATTTTTTTAAAAATAAAGTTAGAAATACACCTATTCGTGAAGGGAGAGAGTATGCACTAGACCAGGGCTCGTGATTTACAAGTCTTTGGACCCGTTCGCCTGCCTGGCCCACGCGCAGAGGAACGAGATAGTGGACCGGACCATACGCCAGCCTGGCCCACCATCGAATGAACCGCTCCGAGCACTAGCCACAGCCGGAACCAATTCGAGCAAGCTTTTAAACTCGAGGCCAGCGCAGAGCCGCGGACTTGCTATCCACGCGACATCGCCCCTGCAAATTCTCGCCGTCTCGGATTCTTGGCCACCAAGCTCACACACACGCAGCCCTCTCTGGATCCGCCCGCCGGCCGGCAACTCCCGCGGCGTCTCTCCTCTCCCTAGACCACCGACCCCTTCCCCGATGGATCCATTCCCCGTCTTCGGACGCGACAGATCCCCCTCGTCGCCGGACTACCCGCCCCGCCCGGGGTCGACGGAGCACGTGCCGTCGTGCCATCGGTGGCGGGCGGGGTCGCTCGACCTCGCGGCGTTCACCTCCCCGTGGCGCGCCGAGTCCCCGGAGTACGCCCCGTCGGCTCCGTGGCGGAGCGGGCGCGCGGCGGCCAGCCACCACGCCCGGTTGCCGCCAATTGGGCGGCAGAGCTCGTCCTCGCCGGATTACTCCCCGTCCACCTCGCCCCGGCGCGTGGCGTCTCTTGAGTATGTGCCGTTGTCTGACCACTGGAGGCGCGCGGCTTCACCAGATTACGCGCCGTTGGCCTCCCCGTCGCGCGTGGGCTCCCCGGAGTACGTCCAGTCGACTCCCTGGTGGCGCGGGCGCGCGGCGGCCAACCGCCACCACGCCCGGGTTTCGGCACCTGGGCGGCAGAGCTCTTCGTCGCCGGATTACTCCCCATCTTCCTCGACGTGCCGCGTGGCGTCGCCGGATTATATGCCGTTGACTGACCACTGGAGGCGCGCGCTGGCGGTGTTCCCCGCCGACTACACCCTGCCGATACCTCTGCAGCAGAGACCGGACTACGCCGCGTCGACATCTCCTCTGCGGCGCTCGCCGTCACCGGATTACTCCCCGTCTGCCTCCTCGTGGCGCCCGGCCTCGCCGGAATACGTGCCGACTGCTCCGTGGAGGCGCGCGGCGTCCCCACAGTACGCGCCCCCGACGCGTCCCGAGCGCGCGGCGACATACCCTGACCGCGCCCCCTGCCCGTCGCCGATGGTGCCAGCTGACGCTGGATCGCGCACATCGTCCAGGTCCCGCTGCTATCATCCGTACCAGAGGAGCGGCGTGCGGACGTGCACGTGCTCCGCGTGCCGGGGATGAACCTCCCGTGCCGACATCGGCGCCTGATTTTGCACGGATGTTTTAGTGATTCATAGGCACATGGCAGCTTGTAAGAGGAGCTATTGGATTCCTCATGTCATGCAAACTTGGCTTTAGTTGGCAAACTTGCAATGCTCACTTCTTTCCGGTTTGCCGTGCTTCACATCAACAAGGAGCATATCAATGCTATATGCATGACGACCTTCTCTCCTTCATGCATTGATTGATTCTACTATCGAAAAACAAAATTGGACAGAATGTAATGCGGGCATAGCTAAATTTACATGTTTCCAAAATTATAAAGTTCAAAATTAGAATTTTTCATTTAAGATAGACCTAACAAGCTGGAAGGAGGAAGTATCCAATTTGAATGTGATGTTTAATGGTGTTACTTGCCAGCTTATCGGTTCTTGATCTTAACAAAATGTCTCCTATGTACTGATAAAGTCAGAAAAAATGTATTTTATCAATGAAGTATAATTTTATTAAGCAGGGTTAAGGAGGGTCTAACCATAAAATATACACTTTAGCTAGCAACTAATAATCGTCAATCTAGAAAAGGGAACTGAATGTTGGCCTGGGCCCTGCTGGCCACACCTGCCTCTGCCATTATGGGTGGTTGGTTATATGTCGAAATCTTATCAAAATTCAAAGTGCTACAAGTTAAGAGTACAAATCAAATAAAAAGTTTAATCGTGAGTTGTTTGGCACGATCTGGCATGATGTCAGTCAACCTAAAGTACATATTCAGATGTATACAGTTTATGGTTAATACATATAGTTTATTTTTTAATTAAATATATGTATATGGATCCCATGAACACCTAAACAATATAAACACCCATCATTTCCGTATCGGATATTATATCGGATATCAGTATTTATTAGTTCTCGATATGCCCCCGATACGTAGGAAGGAAATAGGGGTGAATGTAGGTAATACAATTAACGTGAATGTGTATCGTATACTCCCCCGACCCTTTCTTCATATATTATTATTATTATTATTATTATTATTATTATTATTATTATTACTACTACTACTACCACTACTCCATATTAATGTTTTTATAAAATGTATTTATATCCGCATCGTCCAGATATTGACGCATGTATCTATATTGGTGCAATTTAAAGGAACGTTGGACCAGCTAGCCATTCCTAATAATTGTACTTGGAAGACAAAACTTCCACATAAGATGAAAATGTTCCTGTGGGTTCTAGGTCATGCTGTTGTACTCACGAATGATAACTTGCAAAGCTCAACTACTACGGGGAGTAAGAAGTTGTATTTTTGTGACTAGCTAGGACGAACAAACTCAACATTCTCTCTCTCACTAATCACTAAACTTATTTGTTGGTGGTTCATATAGGTCTTAAGGTATGACCACCAACTATGTACCGAATATGTTCGAACTTCGACCAAATTTAGAATTACTGTAATGATTTTTTTATAGAACAACAACTTCATCTTTTTTGGAGATTATCTTTTACATGTTGCCGCTATAATGATGCTATCTACTGTTACCGGATGCAATCGCTCAGAGACGATAACACATGATATATTAAGGCGGTTTGATTGATGAGCCACGGAGCTAG
Organism: Hordeum vulgare subsp. vulgare; assembly: GCF_904849725.1. Taxonomy (NCBI): domain Eukaryota; kingdom Viridiplantae; phylum Streptophyta; class Magnoliopsida; order Poales; family Poaceae; genus Hordeum; species Hordeum vulgare. The sequence continues at coordinate 606,536,324 of NC_058519.1, read as the reverse complement.
TAATATGTTTCAAGTACGACTCCCGTATTCCTGTTATCAGGTTGTTGTGATTTGACATTTATACCATTTCAATATGAATGATGGTGTGCATCGCATGAGACCATGGTTGATAGTATACCCAACAGCGAGAACATATGTTTGGAGGCCGGGCTGCCATTTTCTTTTGAAAAATTCAAATTTAAAAGATTTTGTTAAAAAAATCTAAAAAAATATGCAAGTAAAAAAGGATGTTATGTTTATGTGTGTAAAATTTTAAGATGAAATACCTTGGAATACGATCGGCACAAAAAGACAAATTCATGTCTGAAACGATGAATAGTATCATGTGTTGAAAAGCTTTAAATTTGTCTTTTTTGTATAACCCACATTTCAATGTATTTTTTTAAAAAAATTTACACACATGTGTGTTACGCCCTCACTTATCTCTGTACTTTTTTCAGAATTTTTTAAAATGTAAAAATATGAATTTTCTTGAAATTTGAATTTCAAATTTAAAGGCCTCCATGAAGGCCGAACTCCCAAAGCAATTTCCGTCCAACAGCCGGCTATATAAAGTTGCCAAGTCATATGTAGCCAATCTAATAGCCCACTCGTATAATATGTAAACATACTAGTATACTATATATCATTAATGTATGACCCACATTTTTCTCTCATAAAGGGTGTTAGAACTCATGCTATAGCCCGTTATAAGTTTGTACCCTTTTTATCTCTTTCTTTCATCTTCTTCTTTATTTAGACACAAATCTAATGTGGCATCTCCGCCGATGTCACTCTATTGTGCCGTTTCCAAAGAAAATGATTGCTTTTACTCCCATTTCCTTGGAAAAAGGGCATGCCAAAAGGGGAATGTATAGAAGTTGCAACATGCCAATTTCTTTGCATGAATGGAAACTTCCGTTGCCACGATCACTACTTCGAAGATACTACACACAACCAACTCATCCGTATAAAATAATGGAAAATAATCGACCACGTCCAAATCATAGAGGTGTGACAGGAGCACAGTGTAAACGAATCATAGTTCTTTGTATTTGCAATTTCCCAAAACTGGGATGCTAATAGACAGAACAGAGAGAAGCACATATATATATATATATAATCTAAAAATGAATTGAATTTCCGACGTCGCAAGGGAGGAGTATTTAGACTTCAATAGAGGAAATCACTGTAACTACCGCCATGGCGCCGTTCGGCCGCGGAGAACAGCTCGGAGTAATCGCAGAGCCCATACAGGTCATTCGGAAACGGCTGCGCGGCGCCGGCGTCGGCAGCCTGCGCGCCCGCCGCGGCTGTGGCGGCGACGACGCCCGCAGTGGCGGGCATGAAGTGGCTTCGTGCTCCGGCGACAGCGTTCCTCCCCTCGGCGGCCGGGCGGCTGGGGCGCGGCCGGTGGATCGGACGTGCCGCGGCTCCGGCTCCGGCCTCGGCGGACATGCCGGTGAGGCGCTGCACGAGGGACTTGAAGCCCGCGGCGTCGGAGGTGACGAACTGCGTCTCGATGTAGGTGACCTTGACGCCATTGCTGGCCATGGATCTTGCTTGGCCGAGCGCGCGCGTGCGTGCGTGCGGGTGGCTCCCCGTTCTGGATTCGCTGACGACTTGTCCTCGCCGAAAAGGTGCGTGCTCTAGCTAGTCACAGGTTGTATGCGTGCGCCTTGCTCTCCTCGCTTTTGGGGACATTTATATAGTAAAACTCCAGAAAACAGAGACTTGGGACTGAGGTTTTGGAAAGGGAGAAGTATTCTCAGGTTGGTGGTAGCGGCTGAACGTAGGGAGGCAGCAGCACAGCCACCAGCAAGGTGCGGTGTTTGACCGGTCCGCCGGAGCCGCTGCCAGCCGGACAGCGGTCAAATAATTTAGAACGGGAGAGCTGGTCAAGCGCTCGTGCGCGGGGGCTTGCTTTCGACTCGACGGCTATCTTCTTCGCCGTTGTTTCTCTGTCGCTCGTGCTGATGCCGACGGATCTCAAATAACACGACAAGGTCACACAGTACATCTGTGCCACACACACACACACACTGGGCGTTCCTTTCTCCTTGCCAACGGCATAGCTTGGGTTTCGAGCCACGGCGGTTTTAACTGATCATTGATCAAAAACGCAATTTTGATCATGGATACTACCTCCCTCTCAGTTTACAGGTCCGACGTATGTATCTATGTCGTTAATTTAATCAACTTAATGCGAGGTATATATAACAAAAAATATATCATTAGAAACTTTAGATGTTCTATTTTTTAATGATATAATTTTTATGTTAACAATATATTTTATATGAGTCAAACTAACGATCTATATATACGTGCATGCCTTCTAAACTGTGACGAAGAAAGTATAACATGTCAACGTGTTAGCATGTACTCCCTCTGTTCTTAAATATAAATCATTTTAAAGATTTCATAAGTGAACTACATGCAGAGTAAAATAAATGAATGTACACTAAAAAATATATCTATATACATCCATATGTAGTCCTCTACTGAAATATCTAAGAAGACTTATATTTAAAAACGGAGGGAGTAATACATAAAAAATACAAGGATGAATATAGTACCATGCGTATTTACGTGAATGGCAAATTTTGAAGACACTAGTTGTTTTTTTTAATTCTGAGGTATCAAACTTGAACGTCCTTTCTATTCCTGTGTGAAGTCTCGTGAAGAAATGACACCCCATGGTATTTGCTAGTGAAAAAAAAGTCTGGTCTTATTATTTATTAAAATAGTGTTCATCAATATAGTTTTGATTTTGTCCTTTGGTTCAGAATATCACAAATGCCATCTTTTCATGAAACGTCATACAGGTGTATCCTAATCGACCATGTATGTCAAAAATGTTTTAGTTTTTTTTTTCAAATTCACTATTCATAATGCGCATTGAAGCATGTTCCACAAACCCTTGTCCACAATATATTTAAAACATTGATCGACTAAGTCTTGCAAGCATGTTAAAATTTAGAGTTAAGTTTCAGTTGTAGTTTGCACTTGCATGTCAGTAGTGGAGTGGAGTGGAGTTGCACTTGCACTTCAACTGTGAGTTGGAGCCTACCGCACGCTGCCGTGGCCCCTGCCTTCATGATTCCGAATACGATCCGGGTGAAGCTGCCATAGACTGGTATAGAGGGGCATAACCGGTGTAGGCGTTCAAAGGAGGGCGTGAACCGAGGATGTTGGGGGCACCAACGGAGGGACGCATGCCACGCGCCGAGGCACTTCTGTATTCTAGTGGATCGTCGTAGGGAACGGTGTGGACCATGACATAGGCTAGGCCTGCACAAGCCCGGTCCAAGGATCATGCGAGGGGAGCCAGGCAGGAGCTGCAGTGGATGAAGCCAGACATATTGTTGAAGGAGTTGGTGCAGGAACAGAGGTCGACGAGGAGGCCAAAGATTGTTGCTGGGGAAGCCGGTGTCGTGGTGTGACTTCTGACGATAATAGATGTAGAGGAATGAGGCTTGATCATGTGAGGCGCAGGAGGTGGAGACAAGAAAATATGATGTTTAAGCCTCTCACGATAGAGGTAACAACCCTACGTCCTGTTCTTGGGAGAGATTGTTTCTCATCTGTGGTGTCTGATTACAAATGTTACGAACCCGTATCCTCGTGTCATGGGGTGACTTATATAGAGTTCACTCAACCCCTCGCCTACTACTCCACATGTGAAGTTATGATTACTAGTATTATACATGTCCACTATGAATTGTAACGAGCATACTAAAGTGTAAGCGCAACTCTAGGCAATTAATGATATGGTAATTCTCCAATCAATGTTCTTGGCTCTTGAATTGCCTTTTTCCGAGTGTAGCTCATCCAAGTGGAATTATGTTCTTGTCGTCCGAGTGGATCTCAGTTTGGGTTTCTCCCGAGTGAGTGAGCCCCTATTATGGTAACTGGTACTTTGTTACTTAGTGAAATGTTGGTCTGGCCCTCTATGCGATTTTCATAGGTTTCGATCACCGTAGACCTATCCAGTTGGAGATAAGGTCATCATTAGACCCCAAATTCATCTGGATCAGGATGAAGTGAGTCTTGTGACCCTACAAATCTGATTGAATCTTTATAGGAAAGGTATCCTAAATGTTTTCTAATTCGATGTGATGCATGACCTTGCTTAGATAAAGATCATGATGGATTCTCAAAGCTAGTCTTTCATGGATCAAACTTTTTTATGTAAGTTCATTTAGGAAAAGTTTGGTGATCCTCAGTCATCTCTCGGAAGATGCTAACTAGTGATCCAAATTTGGATTTATCATAACAATCCGAGTGATGAAATTAGCGCTTGGATTGATTCTCTCGGAGAGATGCCAATCACTATCGCGAAGGGACACCAAATTCCACCAACTCAAGATCCAAACTTATGGATTCCGTGCTTTGGAACCTAGAAGAAGGTCCAAACTGATCCGAGAAGAGGACCATCTAATTCACCCTTTATGATCATTAAATTTGAACCCAAATTCAGGGGAAGCAACACTAACATCAAGTAATAGATCACATCTACTAGAAATCTCATCTACTGCATAATTTTTGAAGAAATGGATATAATCTACTTCACAAAACTTTTGTGCAATACGCACACAATACATGTACTCTAGATGTAACATGCACCTACTCATAGATTGATCATAATGCCACTCCTGGGAAATAGTAGAAAACAAAACGTTTCTGCCTATGGATCAAGTTCCAAGGATCATTATGAAGATGCATAAGGTTAATATCAGATCCTTACCAATTTAGAGTAGCAGCAGAAGAAGAGTTGGTGAAAATCATTCCCTACATATTCCCGCATCTAGGGTTTCCAACCTCCTAACTGCAAGAGTCCCCCCTCTCTGATAGTCCCTCGAACAAAGACCTAAGGCATGATCTCTCTATGGATTTCACACATACGAGATCATCGACCCGACCATGCTTCATCGTCCAGAACTAGTGGCTGCCAGAGAAGTATAAGGGGATGGGAGAAGCCTTGCTACATGGAGGAACTTTTCTAGTGAGGGATAGATATAAAGATAGAGAGACAACCCTTGCGAGGTGCCTTGTGAAGGGATGATCCCTCCCATATTTATAGGCCAGGGGGCGACACACCCAACCAATCCTAGGAGGCAGTGCTCGCCTGATACGTCTCGAACGTATCTAGAATTTCTGAAGTGTTCATGGTATATTTACATCATTTTTGGCACATTATTTAATTGTACTAACCTATGAACCCGGTGCTAGAGGATGGTTCATGTTTTCTATTATTTGTTTGGAAATATAGGTCAAGAATTCATGGAGCTGAAACAAGCTGATTTTTATGAACTTTTATGGAATTTTTGGAAATTTGGGCGAAGGAATCAATGTAAGGCGGTGCACGAGGGCCCCACATGGCCTCATGGCGCGGCCAAGCCCTAGGCTGTGTGGGGAGGCCATGTGGAGGCTCCTTAAGGCGATTGATGCTCTTCTTTTGCTGCAAGAAAGCTAATTTATGGAGAAAAATCATGTTGACATTTGATCCCTATTGGAGTTACGAATCTCCAGATATTTAAGAAACGGTGCTCAACCAGAAAACATAAGTGGAAAACAAGAGATAGAAAAGAGAGATTTAATCTAAGGGAGATGTCTCTCTCTCTCTCTCCTCGGAGGGCCAAAGAAGAATAAGACAGACGGGGTGGGGTGGGGTGGGGTGGGGGGCTTCCCCCTCTCTTCTCGTGGCACCGAGACATCGTCGAGGACATCTTGATCATCACCATCACCTTCACCAACTACTTCCTCTCCATTCTCATGTTGATGTGTGAGTAGTTCATCCTCGGGCTGAGGGTATGTACCAGTAGCTATGCGCTAGATCTCTCCCATGTTCTTGAAAGATTGTGATCTTGATTGTACCATGAGCTTTTTAATATAGTTGGATCTGATGATGTTCTTCCCCATCTATTATTATTTTGGTGAATTAAGTCCTGCTCTTTGAAGTTTCTTTATATTGGATTGAATAGTTGGGATTTGAGATTGTATGATGCATGTCTAGTAATTAAGTTGCGGATATCCTGGTGACATTGGGGGTGCACTATGCATAAAGGTTGCGTGATATGTATTATATCGTGTTGTCGTAGTAGAATTTCCAGGACTACCTATGTCATTAATAGAAGTGGTTCAATAGGTTAAGATTGGAAAGAAGATTTTCATGTCGTTTGTTGTTAAGCGCACCTACGCAGTTTCATCCTACTTTCTCCGACAAAAATAAAAACTTTCGAGCGATTCCTTGCTGCACTTTTTGAGGGATTATCATGTGGTTTAATTATGTTTAGGATGTTGAGAGTTGGCACTAGTGAACGCATAAACCCTAGGCCTTGTTTCCAATCATTCAAATGTTGGGGAACGTCGCATGGGAAACAAAAATTTTCCTACGCGCACGAAGACCTATCATGGTGATGTCCATCTACGAGAGGGGATGAGTGATCTACGTACCCTTGTAGACCGTACAGCAGAAGCGTTAGAGAACGCGGTTGATGTAGTGGAACGTCCTCACGTCCCTCGATCCGCCCCGCGAACAATCCCGCGATCAGTCCCACGATCTAGTACCGAACGGACGGCACCTCCGCGTTCAGCACACGTACAGCTCGACGATGATCTCGGCCTTCTTGATCCAGCAAGAGAGACGGAGAGGTAGAAGAGTTCTCCGGCAGCGTGACGCCGCTCCGGAGGTTGGTGATGATCTTGTCTCAGCAGGGCTCCGCCCGAGCTCCGCAGAAACGCGATCTAGAGGAAAAACTATGGAGGTATGTGGTCGGGCTGCTGTGTGAAAGTCGTCTCAAATCAGCCCTAATTGCTCCATATATATAGGAGGAGGGAGGGGGGGCCTTGCCTTGGGGTCCAAGGACCCTCAAGGGGTCGGCCGAGCCAAGGGGGAGGACTCTCCCCCCAAACCGAGTTGGACTAGGTTTGGTGGGAGGGAGTCCTCCTCCCTTCCCACCTCCTCCCTCTTTTTTTTTCTTTTCCTTTGATTTCTTATCCTTGGCGCATAGACCACTTGTGGGCTGTCCCACCAGCCCACTAAGGGCTGGTGTGTCTCCCCAAAGGCCTATGGGCTTCCCCGGGGTGGGTTGCCCCCCCCCCCCCCCGGTGAACCCCCGGAACCCATTCGTCATTCCCGGTACATTCCCGGTAACTCCGAAAACCTTCCGGTAATCAAATGAGGTCATCCTATATATCAATCTTCGTTTCCGGACCATTCCGGAAACCCTCGTGACGTCCGTGATCTCATCCGGGACTCCGAACAACATTCGGTAACCAACCATATAACTCAAATACGCATAAAACAACGTCGAACCTTAAGTGTGCAGACCCTGCGGGTTCGAGAACTATGTAGACATGACCCGAGAGACTCCTCGGTCAATATCCAATAGCGGGACCTGGATGCCCATATTGGATCCTACATATTCTACGAAGATCTTATCGTTTGAACCTCAGTGCCAAGGATTCGTATAATCCCGTATGTCATTCCCTTTGTCCTTCGGTATGTTACTTGCCCGAGATTCGATCGTCAGTATCCGCATACCTATTTCAATCTCGTTTACCGGCAAGTCTCTTTACTCGTTCCGTAATACAAGATCCCGCAACTTACACTAAGTTACATTGCTTGCAAGGCTTGTGTGTGATGTTGTATTACCGAGTGGGCCCCGAGATACCTCTCCGTCACACGGAGTGACAAATCCCAGTCTTGATCTATACTAACTCAACTAACACCTTCGGAGATACCTGTAGAGCATCTTTATAGTCACCCAGTTACGTTGCGACGTTTGATACACACAAAGCATTCCTCCGGTGTCAGTGAGTTATATGATCTCATGGTCACAGGAATAAATACTTGACATGCAGAAAACAGTAGCAACAAAATGACACGATCAACATGCTACGTCTATTAGTTTGGGTCTAGTCCATCACGTGATTCTCCCAGTGACGTGATCCAGTTATCAAGCAACAACACCTTGTTCATAATCAGAAGACACTGACTATCATTGATCAACTGGCTAGCCAACTAGAGGCATGCTAGGGACGGTGTTTTGTCTATGTATCCACACATGTAAATGAGTCTTCATTCAATACAATTATAGCATGGATAATAAACTATTATCTTGATACAGGAATTATAATAATAACTATATTTATTATTGCCTCTAGGGCATAATTCCAACAGTCTCCCACTTGCACTAGAGTCAATAATCTTGCCCTCACATCACCATGTGAATTACATTGTAATAAATCTAACACCCATACAGTTCTGGTGTCGATCATGCTTTGGCCGTGGAAGAGGTTTAGTCAGCGGGTCTGCTACATTCAGATCCGTGTGCACTTTGCATATATTTACGTCCTCCTCCTCGACGTAGTCGCGGATGAGGTTGAAGCGTCGTTTGATGTGTCTGGTCTTCTTGTGAAACCGTGGTTCCTTTGCTAAGGCAATGGCACCAGTGTTGTCACAGAACAAGGTTATTGGATTCAGTGCGCTTGGCACCACTCCAAGATCCGTCATGAACTGCTTCATCTAGACACCTTCCTTAGCCGCCTCCGAGGCAGCCATGTACTCCGCTTCACATGTAGAATCTGCTACGACGCTTTGCTTGGAACTGCACCAGCTTACCGCACCCCCATTAAGAATAAATACGTATCCGGTTTGCGACTTAGAGTCGTCCGGATCGGTGTCAAAGCTTGCATCGACGTAACCTTTTACGGCGAGCTCTTCGTCACCTCCATACACGAGAAACATCTCCTTAGTCCTTTTCAGGTACTTCAGGATATTCTTGACCGCTGTCCAGTGATCCACTCCTGGATTACTCTAGAACCTACCTGCCATACTTATGGCCAGGCTAACATCCGGTCTAGTGCACAACATCGCATACATGATAGAACCTATGGCTGAAGCATAGGGGACGGAGCGCATATGCTCTCTATCTTCATCAGTTGCTGGGCACTGAGTCTTACTCAATCTCGTACCTTGTAAAACTGGCAAGAACCCTTTCTTGGACTGTTCCATTTTGAACCTCTTCAAAACTTTATCAAGGTATGTGCTTTGTGAAAGTCCTATCAGGCGTTTTGATCTATCCCTATAGATCTTAATACCTAGAATGTAAGCAGCTTCTCCTAGGTCCTTCATAGAGAAACTTTTATTCAAGTAACCTTTTATGCTTTCCAAAAGCTCTACATTGTTTCCAATCAGTAATATGTCATCCACATATAATATTAGAAACGCCACAGATCTCCCACTCACTTTCTTGTAAATACAAGATTCTCCAACCACTTGTATAAACCAAAATGCTTTGATCACCTCATCAAAGCGTTTGTTCCAACTCCGAGATGCTTGCACCAGTCCATAAATGGATCGCTGGAGCTTGCACACCTTGTCAGCATTTTTAGGATCGACAAAACCTTCGGGTTGCATCATATACAACTCTTCCTTAAGGAAACCATTAAGGAACGCCGTTTTGACATCCATCTGCCAGATTTCATAATCGAAAAATGCAGCTATTGCTAACATGATTCTGACGGACTTAAGCATCGCTACGGGTGAGAAGGTCTCGTCGTAGTCAACTCCTGGAACTTGTGAAAAACCCTTTGCCACAAGTCGAGCTTTATAAACGGTCACATTACCGTCAGCGTCCGTCTTCTTCTTAAAGATCCATTTGTTCTGAATAGCCTTGCGGCCCTCAGGTAGTATCTCCAGAGTCCACACTTTGTTCTCATACATGGATCCTATCTCGGATTTCATGGCTTCTAGCCATTTGTTGGAATCTGGGCCCACCATTGCTTCTTCATAATTTACAGGTTCATTGTTGTCTAACAACATGATTGATAAGACGGGATTACCGTACCACTCTGGAGCAGCGCGTGATCTCGTCGACCTGCGTGGTTCAATAGAAACTTGACCTGGAGTTTCATGATCATCATCATTAACTTCCTCCTCAACCGGCGTCGCAACGACAGAGGTTTCCCCTTGCCCTGCGCCACCATCCAGAGGGATGAGAGGTTCGACAACCTCGTCAAGTTCTATCTTCCTCCCACTCAATTCTCTCGAGAGAAACTCCTTCTCGAGAAAAGCTCCGTTTTTAGCAACAAACACTTTGCCCTCGGATTTGAGATAGAAGGTGTACCCAACTGTCTCTTTTGGGTAACCTATGAAGACGCACTTTTCCGCTTTGGGTTCCAGCTTTTCAGGCTGAAGCTTTTTGACATAAGCATCACATCCCCAAACTTTAAGAAACGACAACTTTGGTCTTTTGCCATACCACAGTTCGTATGGTGTCGTCTCAACGGATTTTGATGGTGCCCTATTTAAAGTGAATGCAGCTGTTTCTAATGCATAACCCCAAAAAGATAATGGCAAATCAGTAAGAGACATCATAGATCGCACCATCTCTAACAAAGTACGATTACGACGTTCGGACACACCATTACGCTGTGGTGTTCCAGGCGGTGTTAACTGCGAAACAATTCCACATTGTCTTAAGTGAGCACCAAACTCGAAACTCAGATATTCACCCCCACGATCAGACCGTAGGAATTTGATCTTCTTGTTACGATGATTTTCCACTTCACTCTGAAATTGCTTGAACTTTTCGAATGTTTCAGACTTGTGCTTCATCAAGTAGACATAACCATATCTACTTAAATCGTCAGTGAAGGTGAGAAAATAACGATATCCGCCGCGTGCCTCTACGCTCATTGGACCACACACATCGGTATGTATGATTTCCAACAAGTCACTTGCACGCTCCATTGTTCCGGAGAACGGAGTCTTAGTCTTCTTGCCCATGAGGCATGGTTTGCACGTGTCAAGTGAATCAAAGTCAAGTGACTCCAAAAGTCCATCAGCATGGAGTTTCTTCATGCGCTTTACACCAATATGACCCAAGCGGCAGTGCCACAAAAATATGGCGCTATCATTCTTTACTCTAACTCTTTTGGTCTCAATGTTATGTATATGCGTATCGCTATCAAGATTCAATATGAACAATCCTCTCACATTCGGTGCATGACCATAAAAGATGTTACTCATAGAAATAGAACAACCATTATTCTCAGATTTAAAAGAGTAACCGTCTCGCAATAAACAAGATCCAGATATAATGTTCATGCTCAATGCAGGCACTAAATAACAATGATTTAAGTTCATCACTAATCCCGATGGTAGCTGAAGTGACACTGTGCCGACGGCGATTGCATCAACCTTGGAACCGTTTCCTACGCGCATCGTCACTTCATCTTTCGCCATCCTTCGTCTATTTCGCAGTTCCTGTTTCGAGTTGCAAATATGAGCAACAGAACCGGTATCGAATACCCAGGCACAACTACGAGAGCCGGTTAAGTACACATCAATAACATGTATGTCAAATATACCTGATTTTTCTTTGCCCGCCTTCTTATCTGCCAGATACTTGGGGCAATTGCGCTTCCAGTGACCCATACCCTTGCAATAGAAGCACTCTGTTTCAGGCTTAGGTCCAGCCTTGGGTTTCTTCGGCGGATTGGCAACAGGCTTGCCGCTCTTCTTCAAATTGCCCTTCTTGCCTTTGCCGTTTCTCTTGAAACTAGTGGTCTTGCTTACCATCAACACTTGATGCTCTTTACGGAGTTCAGACTCTGCGACTTTCAGCATCGCAAACAACTCGCCGGGAGACTTGTTCATCCCTTGCATGTTGTAGTTCAACACAAAGCCTTTATAGCTTGGCGGCAGTGATTGAAGGATTCTGTCAGTGATAGCTTCTTGCGGGAGTTCAATCCCCAGCTCAGCTAGACGGTTTGAGTACCCAGACATTTTGAGCACATGTTCACTGACAGACGAGTTTTCCTCCATCTTGCAAACATAGAATTTATCGGAGGTCTCATACCTCTCGATCTGGGAGTTCTTCTGAAAGATAAACTCCAACTCCTGGAACATCTCAAATGCTCCATGATGCTCAAAGCGACGTTGAAGTCCCGGTTCTAAGCCATACAAGACTGCACATTGAACTATTGAGTAGTCCTCCTTACGTGCTAACCAAGCGTTCTTAACATCCTGATCAGCCGTAGCGGGTGGTTCATCTCCTAGCGCAGCATTAAGGACATAATCCTTGTTTCCAGCTTGTAAGATTAGCTTAAGATTACGAGCCCAGTCTACAAAGTTGCTTCCATCATCTTTCAACTTAGCTTTCTCTAGGAACGTATTAAAATTCAGGATGACTGTCGCGTGAGCCATGATCTACAACACAAATATATTCAAAGTGGACTTAGACTATGTTCAAGATAATTAGAGTTCAACTTAATCAAATTATATGCTAAACTCCCACTCAAAAAGTACATCTCTCTAGTCATTTGAGTGGTTCATGATCCACTTACACTATCTCAAGTCCGATCATCACGTGAGTCGAGTATAGTTTCAGTGGTAAGCATCCCTATGCTAATCATATCAACTATATGCTTCATGATCGACCTTTCGGTCTCATGTGTTCCGAGGCCATGTCTGCACATGCTAGGCTCGTCAAGCTTAACCCGAGTGTTTCGCGTGCGCAACTGTTTTGCACCCGTTGTATGTGAACGTTGAGTCTATCACACCCGATCATCACGTGGTGTCTCGAAACGACGAACTGTAGCAACGGTGCACAGTCGGGGAGAACACAATTTCGTCTTGAAATTTTAGTGAGAGATCACCTCATAATGCTACCGTCGTTCTAAGCAAAATAAGGTGCATAAAAGGATTAACATCACATGCAATTCATAAGTGACATGATATGGCCATCATCACGTGCTTCTTGATCTCCATCACCAAAGCACCGGCACGATCTTCTTGTCACCGGCGCCACACCATGATCATCCATCAACGTGTTGCCATCGGGGTTGTCGTGCTACTCATGCTATTTCTACTAAAGCTACCTCCTAGCAAAATAGTAAACGCATCTGCAAGCACATATGTTAGTATAAAGACAACCCTATGGCTCCTGCCGGTTGCCGTACCATCGACGTGCAAGTCGATATTTCTATTACAACATGATCATCTCATACATCCAATATATCACATCACATTGTTGGCCATATCACATCACAATCATACCCTGCAAAAACAAGTTAGACGTCCTCTAATTTTGTTGTTGCATGTTTTACGTGGTGACCAAGGGTATCTAGTAGGATCGCATCTTACTTACGCAAACACCACAACGGAGATATATGAGTTTCTATTTAACCTCATCCAAGGACCTCCTCGGTCAAATCCGATTCAACTAAAGTTGGAGAAACCGTCACTTGCCAGTCATCTTTGAGCAAAGGGGGTTACTCGTAACGATGAAACCAGTCTCTCGTAAGCGTACGAGTAATGTCGGTCCAAGCCGCTTCAATCCAACAATACCGCGGAATCAAGAAAAGACTAAGGAGGGCAGCAAAACGCACATCACCGCCAACAAAAAATTTTTGTGTTCTACTCGAGAAGACATCTACGCATGAACCTAGCTCATGATGCCACTGTTGGGGAACGTCGCATGGGAAACAAAAATTTTCCTACGCGCACGAAGACCTATCATGGTGATGTCCATTTACGAGAGGGGATGAGTGATCTACGTACCCTTGTAGACCGTACAGCAGAAGCGTTAGAGAACGCGGTTGATGTAGTGGAACGTCCTCACATCCCTCGATCCGCCCCGCGAACAATCCCGCGATCAGTCCCACGATCTAGTACCGAACGGACGGCACCTCCGCGTTCAGCACACGTACAGCTCGACGATGATCTCGGCCTTCTTGATCCAGCAAGAGAGACAGAGAGGTAGAAGAGTTCTCCGGCAGCGTGACGGCGCTCCGGAGGTTGGTGATGATCTTGTCTCAGCAGGGCTCTGCCCGAGCTCCGCAGAAACGCGATCTAGAGGAAAAACTATGGAGGTATGTGGTCGGGCTGCTGTGTGAAAGTCGTCTCAAATCAGCCCTAATTGCTCCATATATATAGGAGGAGGGAGGGGGGGGCCTTGCTTTGGGGTCCAAGGACCCTCAAGGGGTCGGCCGAGCCAAGGGGGAGGACTCTCCCCCCCCCAAACCGAGTTGGACTAGGTTTGGTGGGAGGGAGTCCTCCTCCCTTCCCACCTCCTCCCTCTTTTTTTTTTCTTTTCCTTTGATTTCTTATCCTTGGCGCATAGACCACTTGTGGGCTGTCCCACCAGCCCACTAAGGGCTGGTGTGTCTCCCCAAAGGCCTATGGGCTTCCCCGGGGTGGGTTGCCCCCCCCCCCCGGTGAACCCCCGGAACCCATTCGTCATTCCCGGTACATTCCCGGTAACTCCGAAAACCTTCCGGTAACCAAATGAGGTCACCCTATATATCAATCTTCGTTTCCGGACCATTCCGGAAACCCTCGTGACGTCCGTGATCTCATCCGGGACTCCGAACAACATTCGGTAACCAACCATATAACTCAAATACGCATAAAACAACGTCGAACCTTAAGTGTGCAGACCCTGCGGGTTCGAGAACTATGTAGACATGACCCGAGAGACTCCTCGGTCAATATCCAATAGCGGGACCTGGATGCCCATATTGGATCCTACATATTCTACGAAGATCTTATCGTTTGAACCTCAGTGCCAAGGATTCGTATAATCCCGTATGTCATTCCCTTTGTCCTTCGGTATGTTACTTGCCCGAGATTCGATCGTCAGTATCCGCATACCTATTTCAATCTCGTTTACCGGCAAGTCTCTTTACTCGTTCCGTAATACAAGATCCCGCAACTTACACTAAGTTACATTGCTTGCAAGGCTTGTGTGTGATGTTGTATTACCGAGTGGGCCCCGAGATACCTCTCCGTCACACGGAGTGACAAATCCCAGTCTTGATCTATACTAACTCAACTAACACCTTCGGAGATACCTGTAGAGCATCTTTATAGTCACCCAGTTACGTTGCGACGTTTGATACACACAAAGCATTCCTCCGGTGTCAGTGAGTTATATGATCTCATGGTCATAGGAATAAATACTTGACATGCAGAAAACAGTAGCAACAAAATGACACGATCAACATGCTACGTCTATTAGTTTGGGTCTAGTCCATCACGTGATTCTCCCAATGACGTGATCCAGTTATCAAGCAACAACACCTTGTTCATAATCAGAAGACACTGACTATCATTGATCAACTGGCTAGCCAACTAGAGGCATGCTAGGGACGGTGTTTTGTCTATGTATCCACACATGTAAATGAGTCTTCATTCAATACAATTATAGCATGGATAATAAACTATTATCTTGATACAGGAATTATAATAATAACTATATTTATTATTGCCTCTAGGGCATAATTCCAACATCAAACACCCTTTTAATCACTTTTCTTACTAGTTACCTTGATGTTTTTATTTATTCTAATTATAAAAAACCATTTCTACCATCCATATTAGACATCTATCATTATCTTTTCGCCGAACTAGTGTACTTATACAAATGACAATTGTTGTGGGTGTGTTAGGGACACAATAGACTACTTGTGTTTGATTGCAGAATTGTTTGGTGGATTTTCGGGGTGTTTTTGAACCTTTTTGCTTACCCTATTTTATTCAGTTTTCTTGAGAACACTTCCGGTTACCCCGAAACACTTTTGGATTTCTATCAATACTATTTCCATCGTCTTCGAAAGTTATTTTGGTTACTTTCTCTAAAGATCCTAACCATTAAGTACTCAATAGATCGATGGCCCTTAAGTGTGTGACCTTCTAGGTTTAGTGAAATGTAGACATAACCGAAAAACTCATTCTGATCAATGATCAATAGCTGAACCGTGGACATCCATATCGACCGCTATACCCACACTAAACCTCGACAAACGTCGGGCTAGACCAGGTTTCGGGCCGGGCTTGTAAAAGCTCGACCTTCATTTCTCAAGCACGAGCCTGGCCCGAAGCCCAAAATATTCAACGTTTTCAAGCCCATTCCCGGCCAAAAATCAAACCCAAAGCCCGAAAGCCTGTCCCAAACGCTATTTTTGGATGTACGCACTTGCAAGACCGACCCGAAAGCCAAAAAAGAGAAGCCTGAGCCCGGACCGAACTATCTTTCGGTCTGCAAAACAAGGCCCGAGCCTAGCCCGAAAGGCAAGCCCAACCCGACCGGGCCCGAGTTTTTCAAGTCAGATCGCGAGGCCGGGTTGCACATGCCCGGGTCTAACCCACACAAATGATATTTGAGTGAACCTATAGTTACGATGAGCTATTTATTTTGCTTCACAATACTTCACCCGAGGTGATATATATTGGCATCCTCGTGAATCAACACAAGATCACTATGCGAGTTTCCTCGTTACCGTTTTGTTCTCTTTTTTTGTTCTCGTGTCCGATATCCTTGTGAGAAAGTTACAATGTGTATTGATACATCTCCAACGTATCTATATTTTTTGATTATTCTATGATATTATATTATCATTCTAGGATGATTTTTAGGCATTTACTTGTTATATATTATTTTTGAGCACTAACCTATTAACCCAATGCCAAGTGTGATTTGCCATTTCCCGCATGTTTTTGGCTTTTCAGGTTTAGAGTATCAAACGAAGTCCAAATATCCTAAAACGTTGTGATGATTTTTTCTAGACCAAAAGAAGACCTGTAAGCTTTGGGAGAAGACCAGAGGCCGCACAAGGGGCCCATAATCCAATAGGGCGCGCCTAGGAGGGGGGGGGGTGGCCGCGCCTTGATGGCTTGTGTCCGCCTCCCTCTGCCTACAATGCCCCTATCTATCCTATAAATTCTAATGTATTCCCAAAACCCTAAGGAGCCTCCTGAAACACTTTTTTTGCCGCAACAAGTATCTGTTCCGCCGTGTGCCCATCTGGAGCCCTTTTCCGGTGCCCTGTCGCAGGGGGGGTCGATCACAGATGGCTTCTACATCAACCTTGCTGATCCCATGGTGATTTGTGAGTAGTTCACCTCAGGCCTACATGTCCATAGCTAGTAACTAGATGGCTCTCTCTCTATGTTCTTCATTCCCAAGATCACCGTGAATCCCGCGGTTATCTATCTTATGTAATCACTTTGTCCGGTGTGTTTGTTGGTATGCGGTGAATTGAGGGTTTA
This sequence comes from Hordeum vulgare subsp. vulgare, assembly GCF_904849725.1. Lineage (NCBI taxonomy): Eukaryota > Viridiplantae > Streptophyta > Magnoliopsida > Poales > Poaceae > Hordeum > Hordeum vulgare. Next base: position 606,519,283 of record NC_058519.1, on the reverse strand, counting down.
TGTTTAGATTATTCAAGAAAAATATTTGAGTCTCCTATAAATTACTCCTATTGGTTCGATAAACCTTGGTTCTCTACCGAGGGAAATACTTACCTATATCGTGTTGCATCACCCATCCCTCTTCAAGGAAAACACAGTGCACATCATAAGTATCAGGAAGGATTTCTGGCGCCGTTGTCGGGGAGTATCACCAACCTACTATCAGGAAACTTCACACAAAGTATCATTCACTTGTTCTTATTTTTATTTGCTGTTATATTTAGCTTGCTTTTTAAAAATCAAAAATACAAAAATATTTATCTTTGCTTGTTTACTTCCTAGCTATGCTATCTTTATCTCGTCACACAAAAATAGAAGGTAAAGACTTATGGATCCACTTAAAGTTCTATACTCGGATCATCTTTGGTCCATTCTTGCTCGTGCTGAAATCCAAACTAGCTTAGTTTATCGAAAATTATTAGATGAGCATGATTATTTTGTTCGTCATTGGTTGTCTCAAAAGGGGAGACTCTTATGGTATCAAATAAATTGTTTGCTATGCTATGCTTGGAATCTGTGTGAAACTTATGATTTTAATTGTTGCTCTCAAAACCCTTAAAAACACCTTACATACCTATGTGAGTTTAATGATAATGAAATGTTATCTTCTTATGCCAAGGGTGCTTACAGTTACTATGATATCGAACAAATTGAAGAAGTTGTTGCTTTTAAGGGTGCTTATGAATTTGCGTCATTGATTGAAAACTATGATGCTACTCTCTACAAATCTGAAAATTCCGCCATACTTAAATATTGCTATGAAAACTATGCTCCTAATGCCTATGTCAAAGAATTTATTGAGAGAACGTCTAATGCACTGGAAGAAATTTATGATTCCATTGATTCAATTGAAATTTCCCCTCTTGATGAACGTGATGCTTGCTATTCTTATGGCCGCAATGCCAATATTAACGATGCTTATGGAGATTAACTTGTTATAGTTCCTTATGTTGAAAATGAAATTATTGCTATTGCACCCAAAAAGCATGATTGCAATGATGTTATTATAAATTCTATTAATGTCAATTGTGCTAGTGATATGCAGAGATACAAGCTTGGGGATGATAATTTTGTTATGTCCACTACTTATTGCAATTATCATGATTTAGGTGATTATGTTTCTTTTGATATTGAGTATTTATTTAAGCTTCATGATGAATATGTGATGGATAATAATGTTTGCAATAATATTAAAAGTGTATTTGGAAGAGTGTCAACTTTAGATAAGAATCCCACATATTCGGAGAGTGTTCAATCTTATGATTTTATTGGTAAAAGTGAGTTTGAAGAGGTCATAACTTTATATTGATCCTAGTACCTTGTAAGATTGTAAAATTTTGTGCATGTGGATCATGGAGAGAATATTGTTGAATTTGAATATGATCCTACATGTAGATATTATGAGAGAGAAAAATATGGTTATGGAAATTTGCATGTTACTGAATTACCTATCTTTGTGCTAAAATTATTAATGCTTCACACCTCCTATTTTCATATGCTAGATATCACTTGTCTTGGTAATTTGTTTGCTTATAAAATGCATATGCATAGGAAGTATGTTAGATTTAAAAGTGTATTTAATATGCTATATTATGCTCTCTTTTTTGCTTCAGTTATTATCTTTCATGTGAGCATCATTGAAATCTCGAGCTTATCTTGATGACTATAAAGAAAGAGCTTGTTGGGAGACAATCCAATAGTTATCTTTTATTTTCTATTTGTGTGCGATAACATGATTGTTGCATCTATAGTGATTATTTTTATGCTTAAATTAGTGTTTGTGTTAAGTAAAGCCTTTGGGATGATTTGAATAATAGTAGAATCGTTTCGGTGCAAAAACAGAAACTTTAGTGTCCAGTGCAGAATGTCTCTAATTTTACTGGAATATATTTTTGATCTGAATTTTTTACGCCTTATTTTTATACAAATTCCTCAGGGTGTACAAATTTTTAAGAATGTTTGGAGTTACAGAAGTATGGTACTTAACTATATCATTACAGACTGTTCTGTTTTAGACAGATTCTGTTTTTTGCATGCATAGCTTGCTTGTTTTGATGATGCCATGGATCGTATCGGGGGGGGGGGGGGCGTATAAGTCATGGAGAAGTTAGAATAAAGTACCTTATGCAATAATAATATATGAATCAATTTATAACAGAACCTAAAGTACTTGATATGTTTATTATACTAACGGATCTCACGAAGTTTCTATTGAGTTTTGCGTGGTGAAGTTTTCAAATTTTGGGTGTTATCACGATGGATGAAGGAATAAGGAGTGGCAACAATCTAAACTTGGGTATGCCCAAGGCACCCAAAGGTAATATTTTAGGAAGACTCAAGTGTCTAAGCTTGGGGATGCCCCGCAAGGCATCCCCTCTTTCGTCTCAATCCATTGGTATGTCACTTGGAGCTATATTTTTATTCATCACATGATACAAGTTTTGATTGGAGCATCGTTTGCTTTTTGTTTAATTTTCCACAATCATTGTTCTGTGAATACACCCACTTGAGAGAGACACGAGATCACAATTATTTATTAGAATACTTTATGTGCTTCACTTATATCTTTTGAGCTTAGCAGTTGCTCTAGTGCTTCACTTATATCTTTTAGAGCACTGTGGCATATAGATTTGAAAGAAATAATTGCACTCTCATTATTCACTTATATTTGATTGAGAGTTAATAAATAGCATTGGTAATTTGCATGGGTTATAAGACTAGTCCAAAAATAATAGGTATTCAATGAGTGCATAATCAAAACCACATGGAGCACATAAAAGAGAAATCGTGGTTAATGATATTAATGTAGTAATGTGAAAAAGCATGAGTGCATGATCATTGGTTAATATAGATATCGTGAATTATAGGTTGTTAATTTTTTGTTCATCCAAATGTTTTTATGGCATGGTGATGATGTGTGAGCATACTTATTCCTCGTTGAAATCCTAGTGTTGTTTAAGTCGGGGCCATGCGATGGTTAACTCCTACCAACCTTCTCCCTAGGGGCATGTGAGTAGTGATTTGCTTCGAGAGAGCTAAAAATCCTTGCAATAACTATGTGAGTTCTTTATGACTAATGTGAATCCAAGGATATACACACTCTCACCTCCACATATTTGCTAGCCTCTTCGATACCGTGCATTTCCCAATCTCACCTCGAGGATCGGTGCAACCTTCGCTGGTGCATCCAAAACCTGTGACATGATACACTCTGTTGCACATAAACCTCATTATATCTTCCTCAAAACAACCATCATATCTACCTATCATGGCATTTCCATAGCCATTTCGAGATATATAGACATGCAACTTCCATTGTCACATTATATGACTTGTACTTCCATTGTCATATTGCTTTGCATGATCGCAAGACATGTAGCATGATATCTCCATGGCTTGTCCGGTTTTTGATATATTTTGCGATGCCAGATTATTGCACATCCCGGTACACTGCCAGAGGCATCCATATATAGTCATACTATAGTTTTCATGTTGAGTTGTAAGTAAATAAAAGTGTGATGATCATCATTATTAGGGCACTGTCTCAGTGAGGAAAGGATGATGGAGACAATGATTCCCTCACAAAGTCTGGATGAGACTCCAGGAGAAAAATGAAAAAGAAAAAAAGAAAAAAGAAAAAGAAAGAAAGAAAGAAGAAAAAAAGAGAAAGAAAAAAATGAGAGAAAAGAGAGAAGGGACAGTGCTACTACCTCCTTTTCCACAGCTGTGCCTCAAAGTGGCACCACGTTCTTCATATAGAGAGTCTTATGTTTTATCACTTCCATATGCAAGTGGTAATTTTTCATTATAGAACTTGTCTTTTATATTCTGATGACGGGCTCCCTCCAATGCATGAGGTCTTCATGAGCAAGCAAGTTGAATGCACACCCACTTAGCTTAAGTTAATCTTTCATACACTTATAGCTCTGGTGCATCCGTTGCATGAGAATCCCTAGTCCTCACATTGATATCTATTAATGGGCATCTTCATAGCCTATTGATACACCTAGTTGATGCGAGTTTTGCATGGGAATACCTACTCTTCGCATTGATATCTATTGACGGGCATCACCATAGCGTGTTGATACGCCTATTTGATGCGAGAATTTCTTCTCCACTTTCACCCCTTTGAAACCTACCACCATATTCTATTCCACCTTTATGCTATATCCATGGTTCACGCTCATATATTGAGTGAGTAATAAATATATGAAGCGCGTTAAAGAGTATGATCCAATTGCGTGGGTTGACACCATGGAGCTTAACATTTGTATTTATGCGGTGAGGACGGAGGCATGCGATACTTATATGATAAAATGAATAGGGGGTGAACATTCTTTAAGGATCATATATTCTGAAACTTGATGATTATGTTGCTTATGTTTATGAATAATATTATGTTAATGTTTATTGATTCATCATTTCTCAATGATCAAACATGTAATAGATTACATGATGGGTAGCATGTCACATCAAAAATTCTGTTTTTATCATTTACCTACTCGAGGACGAGCTGGGATTAAGCTTGGGGATGGTGATACGTCTTCAACGTATCTATAATTTTTGATTGTTCCATACTATAATATTATCTTCCTAGGATACTTTTTCGGTGTCTATATACCAATTAATATTATTTTTGAGCACTAATCTATTAACCCAGTGCCCAATGCTAGTTGCTCTTTTCTGCATGTTTTTGGCTTTTCAGGTTTACAATACCAAAAGAAGTCCAATTGCCCCGAAACATTTTTATGATTTTTTCTGGACCAAAAGAAGACCTGGAATTTTCAGGAGGAGACGAGAGGCCACAGAGGGAGCCACCACACAATAGGGCGCACCCAGGTGGGTGGTCGTGTGTGGTGGGCCTCCTAGGCACCTCCTCACGCACCTCTTCATTCTATAAATCCTCAATTACCCAAAAACTCTAGTGAGCCTCCCAAAACACTTTTCCCGCCATCGCAAGTCCGTGTTCTGCCATGAGGCCATCTGGAGCCCTTTTTTGGTACCCTATCGGAGGGGGATCGATCACGGAGGACCTCTACATCAACCTTGCTAGTCCCATGGTGATGTTTGAGTGGTTTACCACAGACCTACGAGTCCGTAGTTAGTACCTAGATGTCTCTCTCTCTCTCGACCTTCAATACAATGATCATCGCATCTTCGCTTTGATCTATTTGATGTAATTCTTTTGTGCGGTGCGTTTGTTGGGATCCAATGGATTGTGGGTTTATGTTCAGATTATTCATGATAAATATTTGAGTCTTCTCTGAATTCTAATTATGATTCTTATTTTCATAATTATTATAGCTTCATAAATCTCTCCAATCTATTGAAATAGTTTGGCCAACTAGATTGATATTTCTTCAATGAGAGGTGTGTGTTGTAGTGGGTTCAATCTGTCGGGTTTCTATATCCCAGCGACTGAAGGGGACAAGATACATCTTTGTATTGTTTCCACTAAGAATAAAATGATGGGGTTAATTCATATTGATCGAGTTCTCTTTGTCTACATCATGTCATTGTTCTCCAAGCATTACTCTGTTTAACTTAATTCTCTAGATTCATGCTGGATAGCGGTCGATGGGTGGAGTAATAGTAATAGGTGTAGGCAGGAGTCGACCTACTTGCTTGTGGACGTGATGCCTATATACACATGACCATTGCTGTGAATATCACATAACTATGCGCTTTTCTATCAATTTCCCAACAATAATTTGTTTACCCACCTTATGCCTACCACATGAGAGATGCCATTAGGGAAAACTACGACCCCCCAGGTCTATTCACTTATAAGTTTACAAAGGTTACAATTTCCTTGCTGCCTTCATTTACTTTTAATTTCCTTTGCAATTATCAACTATCATCTACACCCTTTACTTGCTTGCCAATAACGAGTCCAAGGGGATTGACAACCCTCTTGCGTGCGTTGGGTGCAAGTGTTTGTTTCCTTGTGTGTAGTCGTTGAAAACGGGGGCTGGATGTTACTACTATTGGGTCGATAAACCTTGGTTCTCTACAAAAGGAAATACATACCTATATAGTGCTGCATCACCTGCTCCTCTACACAGAAAACCCAACGCAGATCACAAGTATCATCCTCCTCGCTGCCCTGATCCTCTCACCAGGAACGGCCGCTGGCGGCGGTCTCGGCACCACCACCTGCCGGGTTTTATTTTAGCCCTGTTGCACGACCATCCACAAATTAAACAAATCACCCAAGTAAAAACATGAGAGATAGCTTTGGTAGAGGACCCTTCCATGGTCAAACCGCCACTGGAGTCGTCCGTCGGTGAACGACCCGCCGGAGCACCTCAACCTTGTGTGCGTGCGTTTGTCCATCCCCTGCCTGATTGCTGGGTGACACAAACACGTCGATGTTCATGACCACTCTAAATAACCAACACGAAGAGACTCACATACAAGATCTAAGGGCATTGGTGATGCGACCTCTGCCGCTGATCTGATGAAGACCCGGGTGTCCTCGTCGTCCGACTCATCGGAGACCGATCCAGCAAGGGCCGAAAACCGGTTGCCTCGCCATACATCGGGTGTTGCCTAGGCGTCCCTGGGAGACCCCCATCACCATCGTGATCGCCCCCTTCATTGTGTTGGTGCCATGTGTATTTCATTTGTGTTCTCAAACTATCTTTAAAATGGGATAGATTTTCACCTCCCGGCCTCTGTACCAACTAGGGATGCATATAACTTTTTTAGTATGAGTACCAAGCTAAACATGGTCCTCAGATTTTTTTTATCGGAAAAGGTTTCACCCTGGTTTATATATAAAGCAACATTGATCAGCAACCCAGTACAGATGCACGCCACCACAACACACGCACACACCCATGGCATGATACATAGGCGCTCAGCACATCAACACCACCCCTAACACTACATGACCAACCGAGGGATTCAACCATCAACAAACCACTTCAAAGAAATCAAGCTGCATAAGACAAACTATGGGCTCCAAGGTGGCGCCTTCAGGAAGGTTACGACATCGGAATAACACTACCTCTCAATACGAGGATCAGAGTTTCCCCTGGAGCAACACGACAGGCAATTAGAGTCGTGGCGGTGCTTTTAAGAAGGGAATGAGCTTCGCCGTTGATGGTCCATCCGAAGATAGACCATATTTTCACCCCAGCCAACACTTATTGCCACCAAATGCCACACCGCGGCTACCACGCCGCCCACATGGCCATGGACACTAGGTAACACAAAGCCATGGGCTCTGCTAAAGAGTGATAACCCACAAGTATATGGGATCGCGACAGTCTTTACGGGTAGTACTTCACCCTAATTTATTGATTCGACACAAGGGGAACCAAATAATATTTATCGGCCTTCACAGTTGAGTTGTTAATTCAACCGCACTTGGGATATCTCTCTAGAGCAAAGGTTTAGTAGAACGGAAAATAATAGTAGTAGCAGTAACAGTGATAGCAACAACTTTTTGACAGTACTACTAGTGATAGCAACAATAGTAACAATAGTGACATTGACATCAACGATAGTACTTCACGAGATTTAGTGTATGTAAAGCATAGGCTAGGGTGCGTCGATAGAAATATATGGATGACATCAATCATGTAACAGTTGCACACTAGAGCGACACAAAACTAGCTCCAATTTATCAATATAATGTAGGCATGTATTCTGTATATAGTCATACGTGCTTGCGATAAGAACTTGCATGACATATTTTGTCCTACCATCCCGTGGCAACGGGGCCCTATTGGAAACTAAGGGATATTAAGGCTTCCTTTTAATAGAGAACCGAAACAAAGCATTAACACATGGTGAATACATGAACTCCTATCACTAGAAAGAATCCCAATTATTGTCACCTTGGGGTATGCGGATCAAGACACATAATAGGTGCATACAACTTGCAAGATATGATCTAAACACTTTTCATATTCGGAGAGAACATAATAAGTTTAGGTCTAAAATCATGGCACTCGGGCCATAGTGACAGGCATAAAGCATAGCAAAGTCATAGTAACATCAATCTCACAACATAATGGATGCTAGGGATCAAGCCCTATCAACTTAAATCGATTACATGATCAATCTCATCCAAACCCTATCATCGACCAGTGAGCCTACAAAGGAATTACTCACTCCTGGTGGTGAGCATCATGCAATTGTTGATGGGGAAGGGTTGTTGATGATGACGACGATGAATTCCCCTCCCCAGAGCCCAAAATGGACTCCAGATCAGCCCTCCAGAGGAAGAACATGAGGTGGCGGCAGCTCCATCTCGTAGATCGTGATGAGAACTTCTCTATAATGTTTTTCTACGGATATGTGAATTTATAGGACGAGAAATAGTGTCGGAGGAGCCTCGTGGGCCCCACCACACAACAAGGCATGACCTAGGGGGTGGTCGCTCCTTGTTGCCTCGTGGGCCACAGGGGCACCCCATCTGGTGGATATTTGCTTCACAATTCCTTATAATTCCGAGAGAAAAACACAAAAAGTTCCGCCCTATTCCAAGAACTTTTATTTCTGCACACAAATAACACCAAGGTAGTTCTGCGGAAAGCAACGTGAGTCTAGGTTAGTTTCATTCAAATCATGCACATTAAAGTCCAAAACAAGAGCAAAAGTGTTTAGAAAAGTAGATACATTGGAGACGTATCAATGAGAACCACGCTACCACCACCAAGGCCGCCGTCCACGCATCCAAGACATGTACACCAGCTCAGCCTAGACCCGCCACTACACCAACCAAAGAGACGAGCGGAAAGGCCCCTCCTTTCACACCCGTGGGCGCCGCCATCGTAGAGACCCGTCCTGCATCCCCTAGCACGAGACCAGATCGATCTTGCTATCGGGAGCGAGACAAGATCGGTCTTGTTGCTGGGCTTGAGATGAGCCAGGTCCTGCTGCACCACGTGCGAGATAAGCGATGAACCGAATCTAGGAGAGGGCCAACCCTTTGACGAAGATAGCACCCAATCGACGAGGAGATGCATCGAAGGTCGACACATGCCGCCTATGGACGAGTCGACGCCGGAACATGCCAGTCGTTGATACGTCTCCAATGTATCTATAATTTTTATTGTTCCATGCAATTATATTATCATTCTAGGATGCTTTTAGGCATTTACTTGTTGTTTTATATTATATTCTTGCACTAACCAATTAACCTAGTGCCAGGTGCGAGTTGCTGTTTTCTGTTTGTTTTTGGCTTTTCACGGATACTGTACCAAATGAAATCCAAATACTCCAAAACTTTTTGACAATTTTTTTGGACAAAATAAGCACCTGGAAGCTTTTGAAGGAGACCAGAGGCCCCACGGGTTGGCGCCAAGCCAACAGGGCATGCCGGGGGGTGGGGGGTGGGGGTGAGTGGGTGGTGACCGCACCCTGATGGCTTCGAGCCACCTCCCTTGGCCTCCCGACACCCCTTTCTCGCCAATAAATTCCTAAAATACCCAAAACCTAGGGAGCCTTTCTAAACACTTTTTCCGCTCTAGAAGTCTCTGTTCCGCCGTGTGCCCATCTAGAGCCTTGTTCCGATGTCCTGCGGGAGACGGGATTGATCACAGAGGGCCTATACATCAACCTTGTCCCTCCCATGGTGATGTGTGACTAGTTCATCACAGAACTAGAGGTCCGTAGTTAGTACATAGATGACTACCTCTCTCTCTATGTTCTTCATTGCCATGATCACCGCGATTCTTGCGGTGATCTATCTTATGTAATCACTTTGTGCATTTGCTGGGATCCGTTGAATTGTGGGTTTATGTTCAGATTATTCATGAAATATATTGGAGTCTTCTATGAATTCCGATATGCATGATTATGATAGCTTCATAATTCTCTCCGATCTATTGATTTGGTTTGGCCAACTAGATTGATCTTTCTTCAGTGAGAGAGGTGAGTTGTAGTGGGTTCAATCTTGCGGTGCTCTATATCCCAGTGACAAAGTAGGGGAGAAGACACATATTTGTATTGATACCACTAAGGATAAAAGGACAGGGTTGATTCATATTAACTAAATTTTCTTTATCTACATCATGTCATTGTTCTCCAAGCATTACTCTATGTTACTTAATACTCTAGATGGAGGCTCAATAGCAGTCGACGGGGTGGAGTAATAGTACTAGATGAAGACAGGAGTCGGTCTACTTGCTTACGAACGTGATTTTTATATGTAATGATCATTGCCATGAATAAATATTGCATAACTATACACTTTTCTATCAATTGCCCAACAGTAATTTGTTTATCCACTGTATGCTTTGTACAAGAGAGAAGCCTCTAGCGAAAACTATGGCCCGGGGTCTATTCACAAATATATTTACAAAAACTCTAAATACGTTGATGCCTTTTATTATTTGAATTTACTGTCTATATTTAATATATTTCAGCTATATATCTATCATTATTTATTGCTTGCAAGTAACAAGTTCAAGGGGATTGACAACCCTCTTGCCCGCGCTGGGTGCAAGTGTGTGCTCTGTGTGTAGGCGCTGAATACAGAAAATTGCGTGGTTCTCCTATTGGTTCGATAACCTTGGTTCTCATCGAGAGAAATACTTATCTATACTATGCCGCATCATCCCCTCCTCTTTAGGGAAAACCCAATGCAAATCACAAGTATTAGCCGTCGTCGCAGTCGAACTGCTGAGCTGCATGGAGCCATCCACGGTAGGAGCAGCAGCCAACCAGGACACTGCCCAACCCGCGTCGCCCGGCGAGCTCCAAGCGCCAGAGCCGCTAGGCACACACCCACGCAACCACCGCCGAAGGGAGGGACGCCTTCGACGCCCCCAAACCTGGACGATCCACATCGGGGACAGGGAGGACCGAACTCCCCGCAAGCACTAGCCACCACGTGCCACAACCATGAAGCCCTCCATGCCGCCGACCGCGCACAGGAGCCACCGCCGGAGCGCCGCCGCGAGACCCACGTCGCGTGACCTAGAAGCTTGCCTCCGCTCGTCGAGGCCCGCCGTCTTGCACCCGACCGTGAGCTCCCCGGGATACCGTCGCCTACCGCCTAGATCCCCGCCCTGCGGAGGAAGGGGAGCCGGGAGATGATGACCCCCACTGCCACCGTCTGCCACGAAGGTTTCACGCGGCGGCGACGCGCGAATGGGATGGGGAGAGGGTGACGATGACGCTTAGGGTTTCAGGCCCCCTAATTCATCAAGGACGGAGGCGAAGCTAGGGAGTTTTTTCACTAGCTCCTTGCCATTTTTCGTGTCATTCATCCTTGGAATTTAGTAAATGAGTATCAAGATGTTTTTTGATAAGCGGTTTCATCATATATCAAGTTTGCTCCTTAATAAATAGAAAAACTCTATGTGCATCATTTGTCAATTCTAAAAATTAAACTTGAATCGTTATGTTTTACAACGCATGCCCAAGCACTGAGGAAGGCTCTATTTACAACTGTGTAGCTGATATGTCCATTTTGCATCATGCTTTCATGTTGCTATTTATTGCTTTATGGGGTGTTATATTACTTTGTGTTACCATATTTATGCCTTTTCTCTCTTATTTTGCAAGGTTTATTTGAAGAGGGAGAATTCAGGCAGCTGGAATTTTGGACTGGAAAAAAAGAGCAAATCTTAGTCCACTATTCTGCACATCTCCAAATGCCCTGAAAAGTTACGTGGAATTTTTTGGGATTATATAAAAAAATATTGGGCGAAAGAAGTACCGGAGGGGGGCCACCAGGGCGCCACAAGCCCTGCCACCGCCACCCCCTGGTGGCGGAGGGCAAGCTTGTGGGCTCCCTGACGGCCCACTAGCCCCCCTCTTTTGCTATGTGAAGGGTTTCGTTCCAGAAAAAATCATTCAGGAGCTTTTTCGTGGTTTCGCCGCCGCCACGAGGCGGAACTTGAGCAGATCCAATCTAGAGCTCCGACAGGACGATCCTGCCGGGGAAACTTTCCCTCCCGGAGGGGGAAATCGTCGCCATCGTCATCACCAACACTCCTCTCGTCGGAGGGGAGGCATCTTCATCAACACCATCTCCTCTCCAATCCCTAGTTCATCTCTTGTAATCAATCTCCGTCTCGCGACTCCGATTGATACTTGTAAGGTTACTAGTAGTGTTGATTAATCTTTGTAGTTGATGCTAGTTGGATTACTTTGTGGAAGAGTTTATGTTCAGATCCTTGATGCTATTCATTACACATCTGATCATGATTATGATTATGCTTTGTGAGTAGTTACTTTTGTTCCCGAGGACATGGGATAAGTCATGCTGATAATAGTCATGTGAATTTGATATCCGTTCGGTATTTTGATATGCTGTATGTTGTCTTTTCCTCTAGTGGTGTTATGTGAACGTCGACTACATAATACTTCACCATACTTGGGCCTAGAGGAAGGCATTGGGGAGTAGTAAGTAGATGATGAGTTGCTGGAGTGACAGAACCTTAAACCACAGTCTATGCGTTGCTTCGTAAGGGGCTGATTTGGATCCACTAGTTTAATGCTATGGTTAGACGTTGTCTTAATTCTTTTTTTGTAGTTGCGGATGCTTGCGGGAGAGGTTAATCATAAGTGGGATGCTTGTCCAAGTAAGGGCAGTACCCAAACGCCGGTCCACCCACATATCAAACTATCAAAGTAACGAACGCGAATCATATGAACATGATGAAACTAGCATGACAGAAATTCCTGTGTGTCCTCGGGAGCGTTTTTCCTCCTATAAGACTTTGTTCAGGCTTGTCCCTTGCTATAAAAGGGATTGGGCCACTTGCTGCACCGTTGCTATTACTTGTTACTTGTTACTTTTTGCTTGCTACGTTTCACCTCGCTACACAATCACTTGTTACCGCTACTTTCAGTGCTTGCAGTTATTACCTTGCTGAAATCCGTTTATCAGAGCCTTCTGCTCCTCGTTGGGTTCGACACTCTTACTTATCGAAAGGACTACGATTGATCCCCTATACTTGTGGGTCATCAGTAGCTATGTCATCCGAGAACAGTGACGGAGCTACACAAAAACTATTGAAAGGCCAAGCGTAAATGATACAAATCTGGAGAGGTGAAAAGCTAATTTTCCCCTCATCTAGGTCCTCCAAAAACAAATCTCTTCAGACTTTTTTCCAAAGCTGGGAGATGGGGAGGGGGGCGGGCCGCACCCCCCCCCCCCCCGCCTCAACAAAGCTCCGCCGGTGTCCGAGAGCAATGTCAATCCTTGCCTAGGCATGTCCGACTCCGTTCTTCTTTGCCCAACACGACCCCTCTAAGCTTTCACTTGGATTTTGCTTTATGATTTGTACTCCCTTTATTCATATTTTTTATTTATTTAAATAGATATATCTAGATGTATTTTAATATTAAATACCGTTTAAAAGATAATTAATACAATCGGACGGAGTACCACATTCGGCTCCGAAGAATCGTGCTAGCTAAGCTAGTTCACGGCATCATTAGAAACTTCGCTTGGATAAATCATCACACTAGCCTCGGAACTCGGAAGCATCGTGCTGGCTAGCTAGGTAGCGGGGTTTTTACTCACATAGTCACATGGATGCATATCTCGATCCGTGCTGAATTTTGTTTACTGGTTTCTATGGAATAGATTGCGCTGCTTACACTCATGACCATATGCGTTCGTACGTGTCCACTCTTTAATCTTCACGGAATCACTATATATAATTACTCTCGGCATCTTAGAGCAACTTCAATGGAACGGTCCATTTCGTCTCTCGGCGTCCGTTTGGGTCGGTGCGGACACAAAAGTCGGCCCACCGCGGACTCAAACGGACGCGCGTCCGCTTGGCGTCCGTCTGCCGACCCATTTCCGGTTCAATTTTGGGCCGGATTTGCGTATGCGCGGACACGAGTCGAAAACGCGCGCGCCTACTCCTCTCCCCGGGTCCGTCGATCGGTAGCTTCCACCGCCATTTCCTCCAAAAAACCTTCTCGCCCGCGCGCGCTCCCGCCCCACGCCCGCTCCCACCCCGCGCCCGCCATGGATGGCGACCTCGACCTCGACCATGAAGGCACGCGACGGGTGCGAGGGATGAAGCCATCGCGGCGGCCGCCGCACAACAACATGCATTCAAGGTCCAACACAATGGCAAGTGCTTCAACCTCTCACATTGCTTTAGGATGATCAAAGACGAGGAGAAGTTCAAGGGGCAAAATGCCGGCCTCAAGTCGCGTGGTGGGAAGCAAGCCGTGGAGGAGGTTGGGGATGGCGAGAAGGCTCGAACGAGGGGGAAGACCAACTCCAAGAAGGAGGACAAGCGGGATGCGGCATCGATCGCCTTGATCACAACCGTGGAGGGCATGATCACAAAGAAGGACTCAAGGGAGGAGAAGCGTCGACAAGAAAGAGAAGAGCAAATAAACGTCTTCTTGGAGATCCAAAGGAGGAGGTTTGACATGGAGGCGGAGAAGCAAGCACGGATGCTTGAGATGGAGGCGGAGAAGCAAGCCAAGATGCTAGAGATCTAGGCCGCCAACGCGAAGACCAAAGCCAAAGAAGTGTCTCTCGCGAGCATGATGACCGGGGTGGAGATCATGAAGGTGGATCTCAAAACCGTGTCGCCAAGGAAGAGGTCGTGGTTCGAGAAGATGCAGGCCGACATGCTCAAGTTCGACGAGGAGTGATCTATGGCGGCGAGCGCCATCTTTTTTGGATGCCAGCAGGTGTGCTGGCATGACCACGGAGCCGCGATGGCAACCCAAGTCCCACCTTTTTTGTGTGCTGGCATGTGTGCCGGCCGGCTGGGGAGTGCGCCAACATGACCATGGTGCTATTTTTTGAGGCCGACATTGTATGTCGATGCTGGCATGATGCTGGCATGAAACATGGCCGCTGGCATGGTGCTGACATGAAACATGGTTGTTGGCATGGTGCTGACATGAAACATGGCCGCTGCCATGGTGCTGACATGAAACATGGTCGCTGGCATGATCGGTCCTTCTTTTAATATATGTTGATTGCGGACATAAAATGGGTCGGTGCGTTGGACGCACTGTCGATCCAAATCTAAAACAGGAAAGACGTCGTACGGGCGGCCGACCCAAACGGACAAATAACGGACAAATTCATTGTACGTTTGGATCCGCAGTTGAAGTTGCTCTTAGTACATATATGACCAGAAATGGTTGCCCATGTAAAAGCGTATGCTTCTATACTGTGTTAAGAAAACAAGAGGAAATGGTTCTTTTGCTTCTGTTTTCCTTTGTCCAGAAATCAAACTCTGAATTGCCGTTCATATAAATAGCCAAAAGAAGAATGAAATAATGTTCTTGTCAAGACACACATCTACCACCCATGCCAGCTCCATCATCACAATCACTTCTATCGATCCTAGTAAGAGTAATTCCTAAGCCAGCCCACACTCCTTCGGGAAGCCATTGGGGAATCTCTTTGCGTCGGTGCAGTAGTTGTAGATCATGTACTTGCCCTGCACCTCCCTCAGCTGCTGCTGCTGCTTCACGTCGTCGTCCAGCCGCCCTCCTCCCCTTGCCCGGTCCATCCAGCCGCTGCTGCTGCCGGTGCCGGACGGGTCCTCGCCGCACGCCCATGAGCCGCCGGCGCTGGGCGCGCACCCGGAGGCGGTGTAGTTCCGGAAGTAGGCGACGAACGGCGCCTGCGACCAGTCGGTCTTTACAAGCCCGCCTTGCGTGGCCCAGTCGTCGGCGTTCCACAGGCAGCCGAACAGCCGCATCGGCTGGTACACCGGGAACGGCACGCCGGCGTCCCAGTGGTTCTTGAACTGCCGGATCGGCACGCCGTCCACCAGGATCCTGCAGATACAGCCCAATAATGTCTTGGCAACATAAATGCCATGGAAACTTAAAAGCATTCAAATCAGAGTTTCAGACATGTCGAACAGTGTACTGGTGTGTACAATAGGAACAGGATGAGGCTTACAGGATCTCGTCTGTGTTCCAGACGATGGAGTAGGTGTGGAAGTCCTGGGTGGGATCGAACCAGAGGCGGTACTGCATCTCCCTGCCGCCCTCGCCGTTGGCGAAGATGTTGGTGTGCAGGGTGTAGGGCTGGCCGGTGGCGTTGCCCAGGAACTCGAGGTCGACCTCGTCGTGCGTCTTCCAGTCCTTCTCCGAGATCAACTGCACCACAGCACACGACACATATGCCATTATCTTGCCAGGAACTCGTGCAAGCCATGGATGTATGGATGACGAGACGATGAACGGTCACTTACATATATGGTGGTGACGGTGCCGGCGGAGTTCCTGGGGATGAGCTTGATGTCCACGTCGATCCGGGCAAAGAGGTACGAGGTCTTGGACTTGAAGGCCGACCCCATGGCCTGGTCCAGCGTCAGGCCGATGGTCTGGTCGCCATTGCCGTCGTTGAGCACCTGCGTCTGCCCCCACAGTATCTCCAGCTGGTCCGTCGTCGGGCGACCACCGGCCGGAGAGGCCCAGGCGGCGATCATCAGCGCAAGAGCCGATAGGCTGGCTAGGAGGCGCTCCCTAGCCAACGCCATGGTTCCTGTCGAGTGAAGTGAGTGACTGTAGTGTGCGGGGGCAGCGTGCCAGCCACGGTCAAGTGCAGGATATATGCAGACTCCAGTGAGAGAAGGTGCGGCAGGATTACCGGGGTCAAATGCACATGAGGATCGATGCCGCCGGATCGATCGCATCGAACTCGGCGACGCCTTTAAAATTCTTGAAAGGTGTAAACAAGTTCAGTCATGGGCTGGCTGCTCGTCCAGTGAAGACCTAAGCATAGAAAATGCTCGAAGGTTCAGAGCTAATGGCAACGCGAGATGGGCAGAGATGCCAGAAGTTGACCACCTGGTTACGTGCCCGGCGACGAGTGAACTGCGGCAAGATTGTGGCTTCAGAATTGCTGTGACTGCGGAGCAGAGCAGACATTGGAAATATGGAATGATATGGTGGTGGGGGCTACACTGACAAGATCTGTCCTTTTAATGTTCATTCTATCTGAACTTATGTTAAGAGGGAGAGATGTATCACAATGAATATGATACATTATTTAAAAAAATGAATATGATACATCCTACATGCACCGATATCGATCTGGAATGTTAGCATTTTTTGCACATATACCCTTGGTGGTGTGCTTTTCACTTTTCAGGGTGCAGATAATAGGACCTGAATTTCCTATGAACATGCATACGACTACTCTTCAAGGACAGTAGTGCATTACTGTTGGACTCGGAAGTTAGGTGCCCGTATTTTCAAGAAAATAATCTGGGATCCATCTATCTTCTCCATGAGCGTCGACGGGGTTCAAATAAAATAAAATCCATGAAGTAAAAATGCAGTTTCCGAAGAAGAATAGGACATGAGGAGAGACCAGTTCACATAGGACACAAGGTCCTGCCGCCTCCCATGCCTTACTCATCCTCGGAGGAGTATGTGACATGTCCGTCGCCGGTGTCCGTGGACGTGAGGTCGACGATGGACGTGGATTGTTTGTCACCGTCCACATGCTACATGTGTACTGAAAGTTGGATGACGACGCGTAGAACACGCAGCTGTAGGCGTTCTCATCCTTGGCTGCTTGCGCTGCCAGCGCGTGTGCATGTGTTGATGTATCCGCATCCGGTTGCGTCGCCTATTCGTTAAAAGCGGCATGTTGAGCACACGCGGCATCGTAGGCGCAGCTGTTGATGTATCCGCATCCGGTTGCGTCGCCTATTCGTTAAAAGCGGCATGTTGAGCACACGCGGCATCGTAGAGCACCCGCTGCGCCGCAACGAAGTTCAAAATCATAGTGACCATGGCGGCCATGGCCTCCTCGCTTGCGCGTTCACCATAGATTTGGCCCTCCGACTGTCGGTGTTGCTCGAGGAGGAACAAGTACGTGTGTACGTTTATAAAAATGAATGTATGCGCGTGTATGTGAACACTTACGTGTGTATTGTGTTAAAAAAACTACAAGTACTAGCCAATGGCTGACTTATTTCCTTTCTATTAGTAAAAAAAGGCAAATAAAAATGTGTAAATCAAGTGATTTTAATTCCTAGAGGGATTGATGGAATAATTGTTGTATTGCTTGAGCCTCATGGACATATATATAGAGTACAATGATCAATTTGAAGTACAAGACAAGGTTGACGGGTTGCTTGGGGCCTTGGATGAGCAGTGGCATCATAATAAACTTTCGCTTCATGCACAACCAAGAAGGAAGGTCATATATACATAGAGTCATGGGCCAGGTGCAATGATTGCTTCTCTGCTCCCCAAAAGGATTAATATCATCTACACTTAAACGAAACCAACAGTTCCTTGCGTCATCTCCAAAGTCTGGCCACTCTCTCTCGATTTTCCTCCACTACGACCCATTAGCGGGTACTCTCAACTCTCCCTCTTTGTGCCATTGCATCAACTTGGCATTCTCTTTGTTTTGTAACAAATCTTTCAACCATGGTATTATAGGAGCATACCACATGACCTTAGCAGAAATCCTCTTCCTGGGACGCTGGCCCTCAACATTGTCACCAGGGTCATCGCAGCCGATATTATAGCACAATGCACCACATACTGTGCATGCATTCAAATTCTCGTACTCCTCACTATGGTAGAGGATGCAGTCATTAGGGCATGCATGTATTTTCTACACCTCTAATTCTAGAGGGCAGATAACATTCTTTGCTTCGTACATACTGTCGGGAAATTCATTGTCCTTTGGAAGCATCTGCTTTAACATTTTCATCAACTTTTCAAAACCCTTGTGAGATACACCATTCTCTGCCTTCCATTGCAACAATTCCTGTGTGATACCCAACTTCTTCTTGTCATCTTGGCAATTTGGGTACAACAATTTCTTGTGTTCCTCTAACATGGGCTGCAACTTCAACTTCTCCTTTTCACCTGCGCACTTTCTCTTTGCATCAGCAATGGACTGACCAATATCATCAGCGGGCTCATCTCGTGCCTCTACTTTAGCTTCTTCCCCATTGTAGTATCATCGTATTCAGGGAACAAAGGATAGCGATCATCATCCTCTTCTTCTTCATTCTCTTCCACTAGAACCCCTTCTTTTTCTGTGCTTGGTCCAACAGTTATAGCCGGACATAAAACTGGACGCATTCTTACAGACAGCACATGGACAAGACATAAAACCATGCCGCTGGTTTGCCTCACCCGCACGTAGAAAACTCTGCAAGCCATCAATGATCTGGGGAGAGCGTCGGTCATTGTACATCCATTGTCGGTTCATGTTCATTACACAAGACCGAAAAGACCAAATTAATAGAAGTTCATACACACTTATTCTCATCAAACAACATACAAGAGTATCTAGTTAAATCATTTAAATGCAATAACAAATGCAACCAAGATAGCAACTAAGGTAACAATTGATCCAACAACATAGTGATACCAAGCCTTTTTATTAATAGCATATTTTCTAATCTTTCTAATCTTCAAGCGCATTGCATCCATCTTGATATTGTGATCATCGACGACATCGGCAACATACAAATCTAATTTCATCTTCTCTTCTTCAATTCTTTTCAATTTTTCTTTCAAATACTCGCTTTATTTTTCAACTAAATTTAACTTCTTGACAAGAGGATCGGTTGCATTTCCGGTTCACATACCAGCTCCTAGATAAAAATATATATGTCAACTTGATGGGAATAATTGTATAAACGAGAAATGCATCAAAAACTTATAAAAAAGAATAGAACACATCTGAATCATAAACCGAACGAGGGCCGACGGGGACGAATATCAAGACATGGCACTATGTATACCAAACAATCATACAGGAAAGAAAACTATCTAAATCATACAAATTAATAAGATTTTTTTGTATAAAAATGATAAGAACAAGAGGATCACCAAGGTGGTGCCGACGACGAGACGGTGCAGGTGATTGACGATGGTTAAGACGGGGACGGGAAGACACTAAGTAAACCACACCTACAGAGATGCAAACTAAGAAGTTAATTTGAGCTGAATTTGCATATAAATAAAATAAACTCCCACATAATTACTCCCAAACTAGAACCCACAAATCACTATACTTATAGAGCATTGAAAGAGCTAATCTAGCAATGAGAGATGAAATGACAAAGTTGCTAACCTTTGTGAATAGTTGAATAGATGAGGTGCCTCAAATCTTGACAAATTTTGGCAAAAATGAAGGAATGAGATCGAGTAGGGGAAGAGAAAATAGAAAATGGAGAGGATGAGCTCGGGCTGAAAGAAGCATCTATATATAGTGATATATTTAGTCCCGGTTGGTGCTACAAATGAGGAGTAGAGTCCCGGTTGGAGTTGCAAACCGGGAGTAAAGGGGCTCACATGGCCCTAGCCTGACACCAGCCTGCCACCACCCCTTTAGTCCCGGTTAGTAACACGAACCGGGACTAGAGGTTCCCCATAAACCGGCACTAAATCCTAGGCTCATGAATTGGGACTAGTGGCAGCATTAGTCCCGGTCCAAAAGCCAACTAGGACTAATGCTTAGGTCCAAAGGCCTGTTTTTTACTAGTGACGGTCGAAGCAGATTGGCTTCATCGGCTCTTGAATGAGTTACTTGTTGTTGAGAAACCTGTATAGGGTGTTCTTATGAACTGCGACAATCAAACTATGATTGCCAAAGTGAGTAGTTCAAAGGATAGCATGAAGTCATCAAGACATGTTCACATAAGGTTAAAATATATCAGGAAAATGAGAAAGTCTGGAGTTATTGCACTGGATTATATCCAAACATCTAAAATTCCGGCAGATCCTTTTACTAAGGGTCTATCAGGTAATGTGATAGATAGGGTCTATCAGGTAATGTGATAGATAATGCACCGAAGGAGATGGGCATGAGACCCACAATATGAGTTGTTCACGGTGGCAACCTATTCTATGTGATCGGAGATCCCGTGAATTAGATGTGGAAGACAAGCCGTTGGTCAACTCAGAGGAAAATATCCTTACCATTGATAATACCACTTCATGAAGATGTAATACTTTCCTAACCTGCATGGCACGTTGATATACTCCCTCCGTTCCTAATTATAATGTGTATTATTTTTCAAAAAAGTCAAAGTTCTCAAACTTTGACCAAGTTTATTGATAAAAATAATAATATCTAGAATATGAAATCATTATCACTAGATTCACCTTGAAATATATTTTTATATTATATATATTTGGTATTGTAAGTATTTATATATTTTGCTGTAATGTTGGTCAAACATAGACAACCGTTGACTTTTTAAAAAACTAATACACCTTATATTTTGGAACGGAGGGAGTATATCTTAATGTGTTCTAAGTGGCTTATTGAAACAGAGATGCTGTCGTGGAGAACATCTTTTGAAGAACATACCTATATGAGTCTGATTGTTAATGTGCAATCTATGAGAGTAGGGTGCTCTCTAGTAAACTCATGAAAGGCCTCGGAGTACGACACATAAGCTCCACCTGCGGGGAACTCCCACGGAAGCCTAGTATCGGTCAAGGCTGTATGTGAAGCTAGATTCGCAGAAAACTTGAAGTCCAAGGTATAGTCCACTGTTCAAGTTGCTTACTAGTGTAGCATAGAGTTCTAGGTGGAAATTCAACTTAACAATATCCATTGCAGTACCGGTATATAATCATTGTTTTGGAATCAAAGGAAAATTTTGCGTGCCTCTAGGATCTGGTGGGGGATTGATGAAATTTAACCATTTTGGGCCAGCCCAATGACCATTTTCAGAAATTCCTAATTAATCCTAGAGGTCCACTTAACCCATTCGTGCAAGACAAGAGGTGGAACTAAAGTTTAATCCCACATTGCTAGTTTGGTAGGAGTTGAACCTCCTTACAAGCGAGGATGTCTATACACATGTATGAACATGAGAACAAGAGAGACATACACACGCGCTCCTCCTTCGCCGCCGCCTCGTCACGATGCGCCGCGGGTTACGGAAATGAGCCAAGCCGATGACTAAATTGTTGCCACATCGCTGCCTGTTCGCGACAATAGGCCTACTAGCCTCTTCATCACGTACGCCGACGACCACTTTTCGGATGATGACTTGTTCCCCGACGTCAACAACCTCTTTGACAACATGGCCGGTGACGACGGTAACACCAATCCCACTGCTGATGCTGCTGCAACTCAGTCATCACGTACGCCGACGACCACTTTCCGGATGATGACTTGTTCCCCGACGTCAACAACCTCTTTGACAACATGGCCGGTGACGACGTCAACGCCAATCCCACTACTGATGCTGCTGCAACTCAGGACGTGTTCGTGTTTTTCTTGTTTGAGTTCCTGCCGCAACTTCTTGTTCTAGTTTTTATTCTAGATATGTTATGTTCCTACTCACCACTTCAAATGCTACTTACATACTTTGTGTATGATCGCATGACTTGTCTTATAATTGTTTTGATTGTCATGATTTATCTACTATTTTTGCTAGTAAAATCATAAGGTAAATCGTTCATATTTCGAACATAGTATATTCGTCAGCATGCTATATCCTTGTATATGGCCTTCAGTTCAACAGTATTGGTCAGCATCATCACCATTTTATTGAACAAGTACGTACTAAACAAGAACTAAGCGGTGACACATATTCTAGCTGCCGGCCCACTAGCCGAGGAAAGATTTGCAAAAGGAATAGATATACCCTACCTCCCCGTAACGTTAACAATAAAAGTCAGAGCTATATTCAGGATGAAATTGGCAAACACACGTTTCAACTTTCAAGTGTTCGAAGAATTGGACCGGATAATCTAATAATAGCTTCTGTTGTCCGTAGGAGCAAAGTGACCTAATTATCCTAGATAGCTTGTCGTTGTAGACTCATCGGGTATATGATGTACACTCAGCAAGCATGATAGATCGATTAATATAGGTATGTGCTTGTGGTAGCCATGAGCGCGCAATACCGGAGGAAAAAGATTTGGCTGCATGTACGCACTAGCCATAGCGGCATGAAAGTTGGAAAACCCAACACTGGGGGAGAAAAGAAGAAGGCCCGCATGCCCACACATAACACACGCACACAGGATGCCTCCTGAAGTTCACTATAAAAACACGGCATGGGAGCGTGTGTCTTCCACAGTCCACGCTACTGCTGCCTGCCACTGCATACCACTACTACCAATACCACCCAGAACCCAACCATCTCCATCTTTCCTTCTCATTAGCTCCCAGTCGCCATGGCCGTGAACAACACCAAGCTGGCTGCCGTGGCGGACGCCGAGAACCCGGCAGTGACGTGCTGCGACGTCGACGACTCCGAGTCCTCCATCGACTTCGCCGGGCGTGCTAACTGGCTTCGCGCGGCGGTGCTGGGCGCCAACGACGGGCTGGTCTCCACGGCCTCCCTCATGCTCGGCGTCAGCGCCGTCAAGCCCGAGGCGCGGGCCATGGTCGTCTCCGGGTTCGCGGGACTCCTCGCCGGGGCGTGCAGCATGGCAATCGGAGAGTACGTGTCCGTCTGCTCCCAACGCGACGTGGAGATCGCGCAGCTGGACCAGGCCGGCAAGCGTGGCGGCGACGAGGAGAAGGAGCTGCCCAGCCCAGCCCAGGCCGCCGCGGCCTCCGCACTGGCATTCTCCGTCGGGGCGCTCCTACCGCTGCTGGCCGCCGGGTTCATCGCGGGCTACAACGTGCGTGTCGCCGTAGTGGTCGTCGTGGCGACGTTGGCGCTGGCCGCGTTCGGGTGCGTGGGCGCCGTGCTCGGGCGAGCCCCCGTGGCGAGGTCGTGCGCGCGGGTGGTGGTGGGCGGGCTGGCCGCCATGGCCGTCACCTTTGGGTTCATGAGGCTCTTCCGAGCCAGCGGCGTATGAGAGACTCACAAGGCTTTCGTCGCCGTTCTCGCGTGTGTACTCACGTACGGCATCGTCCATAACTATCTCGGAAGGGAATAAAGTACTAAAGTACTACTAGCCCGGGTGACATATTTTCTTTCTGTTAGTGATAAAACGACAAATGAAAATGTTTAAATCAAGTGATTTCAATTCCTTTCCATGTGTACTATTGTCTTCAAACGAACGGTTATTTTATCCATTTTTTATCCTTTTGGGCTGCCCATCCGTTCAGCGTTCGTTCTATTTAACATTTGGATCGACAGTGCATCCAAAACCTGCGACCCATATTCGGATGCGTGGGCACCATGCTTGGGTGCCCCCCCACCCCCCGGCGAGGTCGTGCGCGCGGTGGTGGTGGGCGGGCTGGCCGCCATGGCCGTCACCTTTGGGTTCATGAGGCTCTTCCGAGCCAGGCATATGAGAGACTCACAAGGCCTTCGTAGGCCACCGTCTCCTACGTACATCATGCACGGGCATCGTTTATACTATTCTCGGAATAAAATTGACAGTACTTGTACCTATTTTCGTGTTTTGACCCATTGAAGAAGTTTAGCTAGATCTGATCCTAGCGTGTATAAAAGTTTCATGATGTGACCTTTTTCATATTGTCGTGGTCCATGAAGGTAAGGTATAGCAACCTATCGCGGAGGTCCCTGACAGCAGGGGAGGAATTAGCTTGTGGCTATGCCTAGGGCTAAATTAGCTTCAATGGTGTATTTTATAGATTTTTTGTATTTTGTAAGAAGGTATTACAAAGACTATTATCACTACACATAGAGCATATAGCCCCATTAATTTTCCCTAGGCTTAATTCCGCCGTTGCCTGACAGTAGGGTTGCACACCTACCGTAAAAAAAATTGGATGCTCTCCGTACCTACGTTATGGTTGCGATGGAGCCCCCCGCTCCGCGCGCTCCTTTCTTTGGGATGCCGCGGACAAGGCTTTGGGCGTGCAATGCCTCATCGCTTGGGACCGTGTTCTACGTCTAAAGGAGGAGGGTGGGCTCGGGGTCCGTGCCCTTCCCATCCAGAACAGATGTCTCCTGATGAAGGTTCTGCACCGCCTGCACTGAGGCCAAGACGTGCCATGGGCTCGTCGGGTGTGGTCTAAACTCGGGTGTTCCCTCCTAACCCCGACGATGGCTGCCTCGCTCCCCGGCCAGCACTCGTCCTGACTTGCTAAGCTCATGCCAGTGTAGCACGCGGTCTCCTCTGTCTCCATCGGCGACGGGCGCACTACTGCCTTTTGGCTTGATTCGTGGCTGCTGGGCAGCCCTTTGTTCGGGCAAAGAGGGGGTGGGGGCCGGGGGTGCGTCGGTCGTTAGGCCGTATCTTTGCCGTCTGCCTACCTTCTCTTTCCCATCTGCTGACAGACATCAAAGTGGGGGGAGGGTGAGGCCTGTGCCCTTTGCCGTCTGCATTTCCCTTCTTTGCCATCAGCTGGCAGACGACAAAGATATGGCTGACGGTAAAAAGGCCCTTTGCCATATGTTTTCTAGAAGCTGACGACAAAGAGGCTATTTGCCATCAGCCAACACACGACAAAGAACTGGCTGATGAGAAAATCTCTGATTCCAGTAGTTATAGCCAATTAAGACTCTTGTAATCATAGGCCTACTATGCATTATATAAACCGAGGCGAGGCTGGTTGATAGCCAATCTCATATTGAGACACGTAAAGATCATTACTCATAGGGTTTTAGACCAGAACATACGGTCTTGACATAGATTAACTCTATACTCGATACTTCATCATCAATATAAACAAGAGTAGGACGTAGGGTTTACCTCCATCAACACGGCCCGAACTTGGGTAAACATTGTCACATTTATCTCTTGTTACCCGTCGATCCAAGATCCACGGTTCGGGACTCCTTACCCGAGATCCGTCGGCTTTGACACCGACATCCCCCTTCAAAAATTAAAAAAGGAAAATAACTACTATTCTATATTTTCTTGACCTTATTTATACAAAAGAATTAAGACTTTTTGAATTTTTATATACACATTTAACTTTGAGCCCCGTTCATTTTCTTCCAAGATTCATCACTGAGTAATACTCCTTTCGTTCGAAATTATTTATCGTCAAAATAATTTCAAATAAATATATGTAAAATTAAAATATATCTAGATATATTCATCTATCCAACGAGTATTTCCGGACGAAGAGAGTAGCAAACAAGCGACCAAATTATCGCTAGTCGTTGTAGACTATTTCAATACAAAAATGCTAGATATACAAAGAGTTACATTAAATTACACTCTGGCTAGGATTCTTTCTTTCTAACTAACCACGCCTCCCCTTATTTTTAAGAGGGGTGGGACCCTCATTTCTCTTAATCTCAAATCAAAGTCTATCCCTTTGTAAAATCTATGTAAACTTATGTATATGTAGCATTGCTGATTTTGATATGATGTACACTCAGCAAGCACGATGGGTCGATTAATGTACTGTAGTTGTGTAATCGTGGTGGCCACGGGCGCGCAATACCGGAGCTCAAATAAGATGTGGCTGCATGTACGCACTAGCCATAGCGGCATGAAAGCTGGAAATCCCAACATCGGGGGTGAAAAAGAAGACGACCAGCATGCCCACACCACACAAGACGCGATCCTCATAGCTCCTCAAATTCACTATAAAAACACACCAGGGGAGCGTGTGTTCGTCACACTACTGCTGCCAGCCACTGCACAATAGCACTACTGCCACCCCGAACCCAACCATCTCACTAGCTCCCAGTCGCCATGGCCGTGAACAACACCAAGCTGGCTGCCGTCGTCGATGCCGAGAACCCGGCTGTGGTGTGCGGCGACGTCGACGACTCCGAGTCGTCCTTCGACTTCGCGGGGCGCGCCAACTGGCTGCGCGCGGCGGTGCTGGGCGCCAACGACGGGCTGGTCTCCACGGCCTCCCTCATGCTCGGCGTCAGCGCCGTCAAGCCCGACGCGCGCGCCATGGTCGTCTCCGGGTTCGCAGGCCTCCTGGCCGGGGCGTGCAGCATGGCCATCGGAGAGTACGTTTCCGTCTGCTCCCAACGCGACGTGGAGATCGCGCAGCTGGAACAGGCCGGCAAGCGTGGCGGGGACGAGGAGAAGGAACTGCCGAGCCCAGCCCAGGCCGCCGCGGCCTCCGCGCTGGCTTTCTCCGTCGGGGCGCTCCTACCGCTGCTGGCCGCCGGGTTCATCGCGGGCTACAACCTGCGGGTCGCCGTAGTGGTCGTCGTGGCGACGTTGGCGCTGGCCGCGTTCGGGTGCGTGGGCGCCGTGCTCGGGCGGGCCCCCGTGGCGAGGTCGTGCGCGCGGGTGGTGGTCGGCGGGCTGACCGCCATGGCGGTTACCTTTGGGTTCATGAGGCTCTTCCGGGCCAGCGGCATATGAGAGACTCACAAGGCCTTCGGCGCCATCGTCGCCTACGTACATCATGCACGGGCATCGTTCATACTATTCTCGGAATAAAATACACAGTACTTGTATCTACGACGGACAACTTTCCTGTCTTAACCTTTTGATTTTGAGGAAGTTTAACGAGATCTTACGTAGTGTGCACAAATTTCAAGATCTGATCTTTTTCGTATAGCCAGGTTCATGACGGTAGCGTATAACAGTTTATCACCGAGATCACTAGTAATAGGGTTGCACGTTTATCGTAAAAAAAAATCTAAGTTACAGACACAGTATGCGTGCGTGCTTATCACCGAACCCCTAGGCGGTAGGGTTCCATATGTTACCGTGAGCCACTGCATTAGTAGGCCATTTTTCTATCGCCAGGGACTTCAGCGGTAGGTTGTCATAACCTACCACCAAGGGGTCCGACGGTAAAAGAAGAGTCAGATTTCAAAAAATTTACACACCAAGATCAGATCTGGCTCAACTTCATTAAAAGGGACGAAACACAAAAACTGTCCTACCTACGACTAACTTATTTGGACGCGTCTATCAAATGGTTGTTGGCTCGTTAGACATACAAACATTTTATCTTCCCAAATCGGTATTAAGAAAAGTGTCATGTCAACATGCAAAAAAAAAGTACCCACGAGTACATGGGTGGACGCATTCAATTTGGGTTTTATAATTTTTTAGAAGTCATAACTTTTAAAAAGAACATCAAAATTGTGACCTGTTTTCACTTTGAAATCTTCGAAATGTGCTCTTCGAAACTAGATCCCGTATAAGTATGTTTCGACAAAAAAATTTGTGTGCAATTTATTACCTATTTTGTATAACTGGCCAGCCGTTAGTGTGCAACTTTCCTCCTACTCGTGAACATATAGTTTTCACTAATGTGAACAGATGTGAACACGTTTACTTCGGGTTCTATTATCCTAAGAAATGTCTTAACTTTTGAACCGAACATCAAAATTACATTCTTCTTTCACTATTGGAATCCTCATGATATGCTCATCGAAACTAGATCATACATGGGTATGTTTCGGCGATCTTTTTTCTGTGCAATTTACTGCTAGTTTGTACAACTCTCTAGCAGTCAATGTTTAACTATGAGAAAGTTAGTGTGCAACTTTTCCCCATACCCGTGGACATGCATTTTTCATTATTGAAGCCTTCACCCCAAACTATCCCCTACCAGTGAGACGTGATACTTTGTCCGGGACACTAGCCAATTGTCTAGTAGTCGGTGTGCAAACTTCCACTCTACCCACGGATGTGCAGTTTTTACTATTTGTTGCCTTGTCCAACTGCCTAGGAGTGGATGTATAACTTCATCTGTTGTCGCGGCCAACTATGCCAACAAGAGGGTGCAACTCCACGATTGTGCATGTGCGATAATGACAATGTGCGTCGCAACTACCTCAACCATGATTGTGCGATTATAAAGTTGTGTGTGTGTAACTCAAGCAGCCGTGCTTGAAGTACTATCCAACGAGAGTGTGCAATCCCTCTCTATGCATAAGAAGCTATGTCAACCCGGGTGTGCAACTCCACAGTCACATGTGAGCAACTACTCCTCCATGCGTGTGCAACTCCCGAAGCCCGTGCAAGAACAACTAGGCTGAGGAGAGTGTGCAACTCCATAACTGTGCTTGTGCGACTATGCCGAAGAGAGTGTGCGACCCCCATAGCCGTGCGTGTGCTACTATGCTAAAGAAAGTGGGAAAATCTGAAACCGTGCTTGAGAAACTATCCGATGAGAGTGTACAACTCAGCGGCCCTGCTTGAGCTACTATCCCCCCCCCCCTAATGAGAGGGTGCAGCTCTCCGGTCCCGTGTGTGCGACTATTCCCTAGCACAACTCCCATACTCGTGTGTGAGCTACTATGCTGATGAGAGTGTGCATCTCCGCAACGTGTGTGTGCGACCTATACTAATGAGAGCGCGCAACTCTGTGACCGTGCATGTACGATTGTGAGGACGAGCGTGTGCAACTCCCTGATCGTGCATGTACAGCTATATCGACGCACGTATGCAATACTCGTAGTCGTGTTTAAGCTAGTACGCCGACAAGAGTGTGCACTTTCATGGTCGCTCGTGTGCGACCATGCCGATGAAAGTGTGCAACTCTGCGTGTGCAACTATGAGAACGAGTGTACAACTATATTCTCACCGTGTGCGACTATGCCGACGAGAGTATGCATCTTCAAGCCCGTGCATGAGCTACTACCACGATGAGTGTGCATCGATCTCTTGGTCTTTTGTGTGTGTGACTACACCAACGCACGTGCAACTCCGCAGTCATACGTGAAGTACTATGCCGACGAGAGTATGCAATTTCTGAAGCCATTGAGAGTGGACACTTATGCCCACGAGAGTGTGCAATTATGTGGCCATGCTCGTGTGACTATGCGGACGACAGTATGCTACTCTGCTGATGAACATGTGCAACTATGCTGATGAGAGTGTGCAACTCTGCACCCATGAGCAAGATACTACCTTGACGAGAGTATGGAGCTCCATGGTCATGTGTGTGCAACTCTCGCAGTCATGCATGAGCTACTATGCGAATGAGAGTGTGCACCTTAGTGGTTGAGCGTGTGCGACTATGTCGAAGAGAGTATCCAACTTCGTGACCGCACTTGTTCGACTATGTTGATGAGATTGTTTAACTCCGTGGCCATGCATGTGCGGCAATGGAGACGCGTGTGCTACTCCGATGTCATGCATGTGCAACTATGCTGACAAGAGTGTGCATCTTCACGGCCACGCATGTGCGGCTACGCCAACGAAAGTGTGATGCTCCATGGTCTTTTTTGTGCAACCATGCTGTCGTGCATGTGTAAATACTTCAATCATGAGTGACCTATTATGCTGATGAGAGTGTTCTACCATCTCAACTACCCTTGCCCCAATGATATTTGCAACTTCATTTGTTGCCCCCGGCCAACTGCTTACCCAACGGTGTGCAACTTTGTTTGTTTCCCGAGCAACTATCTACCACCCATTGTGCAACATCGTCTACTGCCCTGGCCAACTGCTTAGCAGTCGATGTGCACCCCGCTATTCCCTGGATGTGCAGATTACATCATGTTTAACTTCCCCTTGCCGTGTGAGATATACAACTTCGTCTGTTGCCATGGCCGAACTATTGCAATTGATGTCCGACTTTCTTCCCTAGCCGTGCACACTCTGGCTCCAACTATCCCTACCAATAGGATGTGCAACTTCTGCAGCTACCCCGGCCAACTGCCTGACATTACATGTGCAGCTTCTTCGGGTTAATCATGAAATGTGGTTGCCCTATTAGAGAGAAAAACTCTGATGCTAACAAAATCAAATTGTTGCTAAAAATCTAATATCATTCAAATACAAAAGAGATACATGAACATAATTTAAGGTACCGAACATTCAATGTGGGTCTGACACGTCATCTAGCTAACTTAGTATCGCTCTGTGTGAAACTTTCTAATGATCATATCCAATCGAGTCAGCTTTAATCACTAATTCTCCGCAAGGAGGTTCGATTCCCCATCTCAATCGTTGATCCGAGCTCGAAAACCAAAGAATACAACAGCCGTAGTCAAGCATGAGGAGAACAGAGGCTCGGACGACGCTATACGGGGTGGCGAAGAGATAGCCGCGGTCGAGGCAGACGGCGACCTTGGCAGGGAGCGGAACGTGAACTACTCTTCCTTCCTAGTGCTTGGCCACTGGCGAGGTGGCCATGACCGAGGCAGACGGACGTGCTCGTGGTGACGGCCACTTCTGTCGATATGGTCGCGACTGGGACGTACGAGCGAGGGTGCCAGTGTGTTTGGGCATAGCCGAGCCAGACAATCAGGCTTGTGAGTGATGCAGTCAAGGAGGAAAGGCGGGCTCGTGGTGTCCTCGAGTTCCATCGCGACGGAATCTATGGGGAAAACGATTGTAAAAGGAAAAGAGGAAAAAGGGGATGATTGGTGGGGTTCAAGTGATTTTAATAGTCTATCTTGGATATGTATTCTAGAAACATTTCGTTTCGAACCGTAATTTCTTTCTGGTGTAGACAAAAATGATTTTGCGGTGCGGGATTTTACGAGATCCGCTAAAGATGCTCTTAGTACCATCGGATGTGCAATTTCCAAAGGTTGTATCATGAAATGACTATATTTGCAACTACAACTACTATAAATGCCACCAAAAAATTAACTAACAAAAAAAGATGTTACCGTCATACATACTCCCTTCATTTCTAAATATAAGACCTTTAAAAAATATTACTATACACTATATACGCAGCAAAATGAGTAAACTTATACTCTAAAACATGTCTATATATATTTATACGTAGTCTATAATGTAATCTCTAAAAGATCTTGTATTTAAGACGGAGGAAGTATTTCCTATTTATGATTAAAAAAATATGGTTGGGACGGTGTTTGACCAACTGTCTAGCAAATAATGTGCAACTTTGTCTGTTGCCTCGCGAACTCTTTAGTTGTTGATGTACAACTTTCCCACTATTCTATCATGGATGTGTGATTTCCACCATCTCAACTTTGACTAATTTCCTAGCTTTTTTTTTTTGAAACATGGTCCTTAGGGCCCGATACATTAATAAAGTAGAAGAGAGTTTTTCGGTTAATTAACGGAAACCCGGACGAAAACCGTTACAACACGCTCCAAAAAAGGCACCATCAACACATCGACCCTCGGGGCCGCACATCCAGCGAGCCGTCAGCTCCGTCGCCCGAACAATCCGTAACCGACACCCTACAACCAAAATCGAAGCCGTCGCTTCGGTATCCACACCAACTCCGAGGCCACGCATGAGACGAGCCGCCCGATCTGTCGCCCGAGCAACCAAAACCGACACCCTATAACTATCTTCAGAGCTGCCGCTCCGACATACAGAAAGAGACCCCACACACTGACCCCGAGGTCGTACATCAGGCGAGCCGTTTCCCGGCCAATTGCACAAACGTGAATGTGCAACATCGCGTGCTTTCTCTAAAACTACCGTTTGTGCAAAACATCGCCGTAAGCATGTCAATTTTAGCATAACATATCACTTAAAAGACAAAAAGATGTATCAAACAGAATGGAGCTCCGTAGAGTAGCAATTCAAATCGATTTGAATGTACAGATCGATTTGATCTCCATAAAGCTCCATATAGTTCTCCATAGAACGGAGGTCCATAGAATGTACAGGTCGATTTGATCTCCGTACATACACACCGCAAGGGACATGAATTCAACACTATGTGACTATCATTAAGATCCATATGCACAGACACATAAGCTAGCACTCAGATCCGTCCACCTCACATGAGCGAACTAGTAAACGTAACAATTCACACACACCATGAGAGAAAGAGGCACACCATACGAGAGGAAAAGAGTTTGCCATGAACGGTATGGCTGCAACGGCCGCGACTCAAGGTCGATGCATCCATGCGGTGGGAGGTTGCCACAGCTTGCAGGCTTCGATGCCTAGCCAACGAGCAGGGAGGTCGATGGGGAGACGCGCGTCAGATCGAAGATGGCTGCCTTGCTGTCATACGTGTATCCCATTGATGCGGTGGACAGCTGTGCGTAACACTGTAGCCATGAATAGGGGCATTTGTGAGGTGCGCCTATAAGTATGGATGTAGACACAGGAGATTGTTGTATTAGACTCTGAATCACAACGATGTTACAGAATACTACAGCAAGGGATAGTTACGGAGCATTACAGAGTGAGTTTCAGCTAGCAAATGATGATTGAATTAAGGGAAGTGAGGGCCCCCATCTAAAAATCAGGGAGGGACATGTTTAGTTGGTTAGCAAGGAGTGTGTAGATGTATGTAAGACTCCACACGTCTAGCATTTTTGCTCTGAATCCTCACCTACCTATCTCTGCTCCTCACCTATTTTTCTATGTACCTCATCTCCTTCCTTCTATAAAGCGGACTACGATCTCATCCCCTTTTCCCCTTGTAGCGATCCTCTGGATCAATGGATCGTTACAACTGGTAATCAGAGCCTGGTCGATCCCGCTACCCAATTTCATTTCCATATCATCGATCTCATATCCTCTCCATTGGATCACAATATCCACCGCTGCAGGTGCGGGCTCATTTCGATTGCTGGCGCAAAATCCCCAGCGGGGTTGATATGATTTGGAGCGAGGCGACGACGCCCCGGTCCAAACCATCAGCCGAGATCCGCCACATACTCACAGCCATGTGTGAAACCTCGGGGAAATAAAGTCGTTGCTCGAATCACTGCTCAAGCGGGTGGCCGCAAGTCAGCTCGCCGCCAACAAGCACGTGGAGGCCCAACTCACCTTTGACGAGCATGTCTCCAGCGATCTGTCCCATCTGCGCAAGCAGGTGGATCTCACACAGTCCGATGTCGACCAGGTGCGTCAGCACAACGACCAGTCCAAATCGATAGCCTCGCTGTCTCCACGCCACCAGCCGCACGCATCCACCGCTCCTCAACCAAAGCAGTCGTTCGTGCGCCTGGCCAACGCTCGGCCACCCCTCATCGGGTACGCCCGACCGTGTCACTCTCTAGAGCGGCGCAGTCGCGCGCCCAACAGAAAGCCTACCAGGAGGAGCACCTGGACACTGATACTCTCAAACGTATCTATAATTTTTGATGGTTTCATGTTGTTATCTTGTCATTTTTGGATGTTTTATGTACCTTTTATATCTTTTTTGGGTCTAACTTATTAATTCAGTGCCAAGTGCCAGTTTCAGTTTTTTCTGTGTTTTTGGCTCTTTTCAGATCTGATTTTGGAACGGAGTCCAAAGGGAATAAAATCCCCGAAATAAATTTTTCCCGAACGGAAGAAGATCAGGGGGCTTGAGGGCCAAGGCAGGAGAGCTATAGGGGCCCACAAGCCATGTAGCCGCCACCAGGGGGCGGCGGCTAGCAGGCTTGTGGCCTTCCTGCCGCCCCCTTGACCTAGCTCCTTCGCCTATATATTCCCTAAAATACAGAAAAAATCAGGGAATCCACGAAAACACTTTTCCGCCGCCGCAAGCTTTCGTTTCCGCGAGATCTCATCTGAAGACCCTTCCCGATGCCCTGCCGGAGGGGACTTTGGAGTTGGAGGGCGTCTACATCAACATCATCGCCCTCCGACTGCACATTGAACTACTGAGTAGTCCTCCTTACGTGCTAACCAAGCGTTCTTAACATCCTGATCAGCCGTAGCGGGTGGTTCATCTCCTAGCGCAGCATTAAGGACATAATCCTTCTTCCCAGCTTGTAAGATTAGCTTAAGATTACGAGCCCAGTCTACAAAGTTGCTACCATCATCTTTCAACTTAGCTTTCTCTAGGAACGTATTAAAATTCAGGGTGACTGTCGCGTGAGCCATGATCTACAACACAAATATATTGAAAGTGGACTTAGACCACGTGCCTCCACGCTCATCGGACCACACATATCGGTATGTATGATTTCCAACAAGTCACTTGCACGCTCCATTGTTCCGGAGAACGGAGTTTTAGTCATCTTGCCCATGAGGCATGGTTCGCACGTGTCAAGTGAATCAAAGTCAAGTGACTCCAAAAGTCCATCGGCATGGAGTTTCTTCATGCGCTTTACACCAATATGACCTAAGCGGCAGTGCCACAAAAATATGGCGCTATCATTGTTAACTCTAACTCTTTTGGTCTCAATGTTATGTATGTGTGTATCGCTATCAAGATTCAATATGAACAATCCTCTCACATTGGGTGCATGACCATAAAAGATGTTACTCATAGAAATAGAACAATCATTATTCTCTGACTTAAAAGAGTAACCGTCTCGCAATAAACAAGATCCAGATATAATGTTCATGCTCAACGCACACACTAAATAACAATGATTTAAGTTCATAACTAATCCTGATGGTAACTGAAGTGAAACTGTGCCGACGGCGATTCATCAACCTTGGAACCATTTCCTACGCGCATCGTCACTTCATCTTTCGCCAGCCTTCGTCTATTCCGCAGTTCCTATTTCGAGTTGCAAATATGAGCAACAGAACCGGTATCGAATACCCAGGCACTACTACGAGAGCCGGTTAAGTACACATCAATAACATGTATATCAAATATACCTGATTTTTCTTTGGCCGCCTTCTTATCTGCCAGATACTTGGGGCAATTGCGCTTCCAGTGACCCATACCCTTGCAATAGTAACACTCTGTTTCAGGCTTAGGTCCAGCTTTGGGTTTCTTCGTCGGATTGGCAACAGGCTTGCCGCTCTTCTTTGAATTACCCTTCTTGCCTTTGCCGTTTCTCTTGAAACTAGTGGTCTTATTCACCATCAACACTTGATGTTCTTTACGGAGTTCAGACTCTGCGACTTTCAGCATCGCAAACAACTCACCGGGTGACTTGTTCATCCCTTGCATGTTGTAGTTCAACACAAAGCCTTTATAGCTTGGCGGCAGTGATTGAAGGATTCTATCAGTGATAGCCTCTTGCGGGAGTTCAATCCTCAGCTCAGCTAGACGGTTTGAGTACCCAGACATTTTGAGCACATGTTCACTGACAGACGAGTTCTCCTCCATCTTGCAAGCATAGAATTTATCGGAGGTCTCATACCTCTCGATCCGGGAGTTCTTCTGAAAGATAAACTTCAACTCCTGGAACATCTCAAATGCTCCATGACGCTCAAAGCGACGTTGAAGTCCCGGTTCTAAGCCATACAAGACTGCACATTGAACTACTGAGTAGTCCTCCTTACGTGCTAACCAAGCGTTCTTAACATCTTGATCAGCCGTAGCGGGTGGTTCATCTCCTAGCGCAGCATTAAGGACATAATCCTTCTTCCCAGCTTGTAAGATTAGCTTAAGATTACGAGCCCAGTCTACAAAGTTGCTTCCATCATCTTTAAACTTAGCTATCTCTAGGAACGTATTAAAATTCAGGGTGACTGTCGCGTGAGCCATGATCTACAACACATATATTCAAAGTGGACTTAGACTATGTTCAAGATAATTAGAGTTTAACTTAATCAAATTATACGCTAAACTCCCACTCATAAAGTACATCTCTCTAGTCATTTGAGTGGTTCATGATCCACTTACACTAGCTCAAGTCCGATCATCACGTGAGTTGAGTATAGTTTCAGTGGTAAGCATCACTATGCTAATCATATCATCTATATGTTTCATGATCGACCTTTCGGTCTCATGTGTTCCGAGGCCATGTCTGCACATGCTAGGCTCGTCAAGTTTAACCCGAGTGTTCCGCGTGCGCAACTGTTTTGCACCCGTTGTATGTGGACGTTGAGTCTATCACACCCGATCATCACGTGGTGTCTCGAAACGACGAACTGTAGCAACGGTGCACAGTCGGGGAGAATACAATTTCGTCTTGAAATTTTAGTGAGAGATCACCTCATAATGCTACCGTCGTTCTAAGCAGAATAAGGTGCATAAAAGGATTAACATCACATGCAATTCATAAGTGACATGATATGGCCATCATCACGTGCTTCTTGATCTCCATCACCAAAGCACCGGCACGATCTTCTTGTCACCGGCGCCACACCATGATCTCCATCAACGTGTCGCCATCGGGGTTGTCGTGCTACTCATGCTATTACTACTAAAGCTACATCCTAGCAAAATAGTGAACGCATCTGCAAGCACAAACATTAGTATAAAGACAACCCTATGGCTCCTGCCGGTTGCCGTACCATCGACGTGCAAGTCGATATTTTCTATTACAACATGATCATCTCATACATCCAATATATCACATCACATCGTTGGCCATATCACATCACAAGCATACCCTACAAAAACAAGTTAGACGTCCTCTAATTTTGTTGTTGCATGTTTTACGTGGTGACCATGGGTATCTAGTAGGATCGCATCTTACTTACGCAAACACCACAACGGAGATATATGAGTTGCTATTTAACCTCAACCAAGGACCTCCTCGGTCAAATCCGATTCAACTAAAGTTGGAGAAACCAACACTTGCCAGTCATCTTTGAGCAACGGGGTTACTCATAGCGATGAAACCAGTCTCTCGTAAGCGTACGAGTAATGTCGGTCCAAGCCGCTTCAATCCAACAATACCGCGGAATCAAGAAAAGACTAAGGAGGGCAACAAAACGCACATCACCGCCCATAAAAACTTTTGTGTTCTACTCGAGAAGACATCTACGCATGAACCTAGCTCTGATACCACTGTTGGGGAATGTCGCATGGGAAACAAAAATTTTCCTACGCGCACGAAGACCTATCATGGTGATGTCCATCTACGAGAGGGGATGAGTGATCTATGTACCCTTGTAGACCGTACAGCAGAAGCGTTAGTGAACGCGGTTGATGTAGTGGAACGTCCTCACGTCCCTCGATCCGCCCCGCGAACTATCCCGCGATCAG
Organism: Hordeum vulgare subsp. vulgare; assembly: GCF_904849725.1. Lineage (NCBI taxonomy): Eukaryota > Viridiplantae > Streptophyta > Magnoliopsida > Poales > Poaceae > Hordeum > Hordeum vulgare. The sequence goes on along the minus strand of NC_058519.1, from coordinate 606,481,739 downwards.
TCCCACGATCTAGTGCCGAACGGACGACACCTCCGCGTTCAGCACACGTACAGCTCGACGATGATCTCGGACTTCTTGATCCAGCAAGAGAGACGGAGAGGTAGAAGAGTTCTCCGGCAGCGTGACGGCGCTCCGGAGGTTGGTGATGATCTCGTCTCAGCAGGGCTCCGCCCGAGCTCCGCAGAAACGCGATCTAGAGGAAAAACCGTGGAGGTATGTGGTCGGGCTGCCGTGGAAAAGTCGTCTCAAATCAGCCCTAAAACCTCCGTATATATAGGTGGGAGAGGGGGGACCTTGCCTTGGGGCTCAAGGAGCCCCAAGGGGGTCGGCCGAGCCAAAGGGGGGAAGGACTCCCCCCCAAACCGAGTCCTACTTGGTTTGGTGGGTGGAGTCCTTCTTTCCTTTCCCAGCTCCTCCTTTTTTTCTTTTCTCTTTGATTTTTCTTCCAATGCGCATAGGGCCCTTTTGGGCTGTCCCACCAGCCCACTAAGGGCTAGTGCGCCACCCTCAAGGCCTATGGGCTTCCCCAGGGTGGGTTGCCCCTCCCGGATCAACTCCCGGAACCCATTCGTCATTCCCGGTACATTCCCGGTAACTCCGAAAACCTTCCGGTAATCAAATGAGGTCATCCTATATATCAATCTTCGTTTCCAAACCATTCCGGAAACCCTCGTGACTTCCATGATCTCATCCGGGACTCCGAACAACATTCGGTAACCAACCATATAACTCAAATACACATAAAACAACGTCGAACCTTAAGTGTGCAGACCCTGCGGGTTCGAGAACTATGTAGACATGACCCGAGAGACTCCTCGGTCAATATCCAATAGCGGGACCTGGATGCCCATATTGGATCCTACATATTCTACGAAGATCTTATAGTTTGAACCTCAGTGCCAAGGATTCATATAATCCCGTATGTCATTCCCTTTGTCCTTCGGTATGTTACTTGCCCGAGATTCGATCGTCAGTATCCGCATACCTATTTCAATCTCGTTTACCGACAAGTCTCTTTATTCGTTCCGTAATACAAGATCCCGCAACTTACACTAAGTTACATTGCTTGCAAGGCTTGTGTGTGATGTTGTATTACCGAGTGGGCCCCGAGGTACCTCTCCGTCACACGGAGTGACAACTTACACTAAGTTACGTTGCGACGTTTGATACACACAAAGTATTCCTCCGGTGTTAGTGAGTTATATGATCTCATGGTCATAGGAACAAATACTTGACACGCAGAAAACAGTAGCAACAAAATGACACGATCAACATGCTACGTCTATTAGTTTGGGTCTAGTCCATCACGTGATTCTCCTAATGACGTGATCCAGTTATCAAGCAACAACACCTTGTTCATAATCAGAAGACACTGACTATCTTTGATCAACTGGCTAGCCAACTAGAGGCTTGCTAGGGACAGTGTTTTGTCTATGTATCCACACATGTAAATGAGTCTTCATTCAATACAATTATAGCATGGATAATAAACGATTATCTTGATACAAGAGTTATAATAATAACTATATTTATTATTGCCTCTAGGGCATAATTCCAACAGGCCCCTCCTGGTGGAACCCTGGAACCCATTCGTCACTCCTGGTATTTTACGGGTAATGCGTGAAATCTTTCCGGAAGCCAAATACACCCTTCCGATATATATATCGATATTCGTCTCCGGACCATTCTAGAACTCCTCGTGATGTCTGGGATCTTATCCGAGACTCCGAACAACATTCGGTCACCAACATACATAATTCAACTATTCCGAAACGTCACTGAACCTTAAGTGTGCAGACCATGTGGGTTGGAGAACTATGCAGACATGACCGAGACACTCTCTGGCCAATAACCAATATCATGACCTGGATGTCCATATTGGATTATACATATTCTACGAACATATTAATCGGTAGAACCTCTAAGTCAAGGATTTAGTTAATCCCGTATAACATTCCCTTTGTCCTTCCGTATATTACTTGTCCCGAGATTCGATCGTCGGTATCTCCATACCTATTTGAATCTCCTTACCGGCATGTCTCTTTACTCGTTCCTTAATTCAAATTCTCGTGGCTAACTCTTTAGTCACATTGCTTGCAGGGATTATTATTATGTTGTATTATCGAGTGGGCCCCAAGATACCTCTCCGTCATACGGAGTGACAAACCTCAGCCTTGATCCATGCTAACTCAACGGACACCTTCGGAGATACCTATAGAGCACCTTTATAGTCACCGAGTTACGTTGTCACGTTTGATACACACAAGGTATTTTTCCGGTGTGAGTGAGTTACATGATCTCATGGTCATAGGAATCTATACTTGACATGGACAAAAACAGTAGCAATAAAAATGGCACGATCACATGCTACGTTCATAGTTTGGTTCATGTCCATCACATCACTCTCCTAATGTTGTGATTCCATTATCAAGTGACGACCCTTGTCTATGGCTAGGAAACCTTAACCATCTTTGATCAATGAGCTAGTCCAGTAGAGGTTTACTAGGGACGGTGTGTTCTCTATGTATCTGAGTTTCCATTCAATACAATTCTAGCATGGATAATAAAAAATTATTTTGAACAAGGAAATATAATAATAACTATTTTATTATTGCCTCTAGGGCATATTTCTAACAGTTGGAACCGAGTGCTCTTTCCTTGTGCCAACTAGCCTCGGTGTAGGAGGTGGCCAATTCTTATGCCATGGAAACAGATGCACGAGAGCTGTTGTGTCGCCTCCCCATCCACAACCCTTATGATGATGGATTCGAGCTGCACAAGGGCCTCATCTACAAGCAGAACCAGGTTTGGATTGGAAACAATGGAGCTCTTAACACTAAGCTCATTAGTGCCCTCCATGATAGCGCCGCCGGCGAACATTTAGGTACCACGACAACTTACCAACGCCTCAAAAAGATGCTCCTATGGACAGAATGAAAGGGGACGTCGACGCCTACGTCAAGCAATGCGTCATCTGCCAACACACCAAACACGAGCTTCGTCGACCAAGAATCTTGCTCGCACCCTTGCCAGTGCCAGTAGCACCCTAGTAGGACCCGACGATGGACTTTGTGGAGGGCTTGCCCAAGTCCGAAGCATATGACTTGATCATGGTCGTCGTCGATCGCCTCATCAAGTTCGCACACTTCATACCCGTGCGAAACCCATTCAACACCACTTCAGTTGGCGCACAGCGTTTTGGGATAGCATCGTGAAGCTCCACGACATTCCCAAGTCCATCGTATCCAAACGTGATTGCATCTTCACGATCGCACTCTGGCGCGAGCTGTTCACCAAGGCAAGAACCAAGCTCCTCTCCTCGACAACCTACCATCTGCATACGGATAGGCAGCGCGAGCGCGTCATTCAATATCTGGAGATGTACCTACGCTGCTCCATCCACGACACACCTCAACGCTGGTGTCATTAGCTCCCAATGGCGGATTTCTGGTACAATTCGTCCTTCCATTCCGCCATCAAATGTACTCCATTCAAGGCCCTCTACGACATCGAGCCAAATCTCGGGGCTATGGCTCTCTGGGACGACACGACGGTGCCCACCCTCGACGCCGACCACTGGGATTGAGGCACGAACACTACACGCATAGGTGAGCAAATTCAATGCGTCGAGGGCCATTTCAATAAGCAGGCGGACCGCCATTGCACGGAGTGCAGCTTCCACGTGGGTGACTCCATGCTCCTCAAGTTGCAGCCCTACGCGCAATCCTCCATCGTCAACCGTCCGTGCGCCACACTCACCTACAAGTTATATGTACCACTCAAGATTCAAGACAAGGTCGACGCCCTTGCCTACAAGCTCGAGCTACCTTCGGATAGCCACACCCACAACGTCTTCCACGTCTCTCGGTTGAAGCCGTTCACGCCTAACTATGCACCTGTCTTCACGAAGCTACCGCGCCCTCCAGATTTGGTGATTGGCGACATCGAGCCCGTGGACATCCTCGAGCGACGCCTGGTCAAGCGGGGCAACAACACTGTCGTGCAACTACGGACCCACCGGTCTTCTTCATCCTCCAACACCACGTGGGAGAACTACGACACACTTCCACGACGCTTTCCTTCGGCAATTATCTCGCAGGACCAAGACACGGATGAACAAGGAGATCCTGCAACAACTGTTGAGCTTAAAGAACCTAAAGAGGAGGCTTTCTCTGAAGAAAAGGGGAGTGTCACACCTGCATCCTGATACGTCTTCGTCGTATCTACTTTTCCGAACTCTGTTGCCCTTGTTTTGGACTCTAATTTGCATGATTTGAATGGAACTAACCCGGACTAAAGGTGTTTTCAGCAGAATTGCCATGGTGTTGTTTTTGCACAGAAATAAAAGTTCTCAGAATGACCTGGAAATCTACGAGGAATTTTTGTGGAATATATAAAAAATACTGGCACAAGAATCAACTGGAGGGACGGAGCCAAGAGCTCACAAGCCCACCAGGCTCTCCCCCTGGCCGGGGCTGGCAGGCTTGTGAGCCCCTCGGGACTCCGCCACCCCCAATTCTAGCTCTATATAACCTCTTTCGTCCGAAAAAAATCAGGGAGAAGAGTTCATCGCGTTTTACGATACGGAGGCACCGCCACCTCCCGTTCTTCATCTTGAGGGCTGATCTGGAGTTCGTCCTGGGCTCCGGAGAGGGGAGATCGTTGCCATCGTCATCATCAACCTTCCTTCATCGCCAATTCCATGATGCTCTTCACCGTTTGTGAGTAATCTCATCGTAGGCTTGCTGGACGGTGATGAGTTGGAGGAGATCTATCATGTAATCGAGTTAGTTTTGACGGGGATTGATCCCTAGTATCCACTATGTTCTGAGATTGATGTTGCTACTACTTTGCCATGCTTAATGCTTGTCACTAGGGCCCGAGTGCCATGATTTCAGATCTGAACCTATTATGTTGTCGCCAATATATGTGTGTTTTAGATCCTATCTTGCAAGTTGTAGTCACCTACTATGTGTTATGATCCGGCAACCCCGGAGTGACAATAGCCGGAACCACTCCCGGAGATGACCATAGTATGAGGAGTTCATGTATTCACCAAGTGTTAATGCAGTGGTCTGGTTCTTTATTAAAAGGAGAACCTTAATATCACGTAGTTTCCATTATGACCCCGCTGCCACGGGTGGGATGGACAATAGATGTCATGCAAGTTCTTTTCCCTAAGCACGTATGACTACATACGGAATACATGCCTACATTAGATTGACGAACGGGAGCTAGTTACATATCTCTCTGTGTTATAGTTGTTACATGATGAATCACATCCGGCATAATCATCCATCACCGATCCAATGCCTACGAGTTTTTCCTACTGGTCCTTGCTACTGTTACTCTATTGCTATTGTTGTTACTTTGCTGCTACTGTTTACTGTTGCTACTGCTGCTATCATACTACCTTGCTACTCATACTTTGCTGCAGACACTAAATCTTTCAGGTGTGGTTGAATTGACAACTCAACTGCTAATACTTGAGAATATTCTTTCGCTTCCCCTTGAGTCTAATCAATAAATTTGGGTTGAATACTCTACTCTCGAAAACTGTTGCGATCCCCTGTACTTGTGGGTTATCAAGACCTTTTTCTGGCGCCGTTGCCGGGGAAGCACAACTATATTCTCTGAGTCACTTGGGATTTACGTCTGCTAGTCACTATGAGGAATCCGATAGATCCAAAAATTAAAGTCTTGCCCTCCACTACGAGGACAGGTAAGGAACTGCCATCTAGATCTGCACTTGATTCACCTTCAGTTATGAGTAAGTTTGCGACACCACCTCCTGCTAGAAATCTTGATATGTCGCATGTGCTTGATGATGTTAGTTCTGCTGCCCATGATGTTTATGGTGATGCTATGCTTGATACTGCTTTGCCTGATGATACTATGCTTGATACTGCTTTGCCACTTGGTGCATTCCTTGATGCACAAATTGCTAGAGTTGCTGCTAGATGTGATGATACTTCTGAAACTGCTGATGATACCTCAAGGCAAGCCTCCCCTCCCTCCTCCTATATATATGGAGCTATTAGGGCTGATTTGAGACAACTTTGCCAAGGCAGCCCGACCACATACCTCCACGGTTTTACCTCTAGATCGCGTTTCTGCGGAGCTCGGGCGGAGCCCTGCTGAGATTAGATCACCACCAACCTCCGGAGCGCCTTCACGTGCTGGATCAAGAAGGCCGAGATCATCGTTGAGCTGTACGTGTGCTGAACGCGGAGGTGCCGTCCGTTCGGCACTAGATCGTGGGACGGATCGCGGGACGGTTCGCGGGGCGGATCGAGGGACGTGAGGATGTTCCACTACATCAACCGCGTTTCTTAGCGCTTATGCTGTGCGATCTACAAGGGTATGTAGATCAGAAATCCCCTCTCGTAGATGGACATCACCATGATAGGTCTTCGTGCGCGTAGGAAATTTTTTGTTTCCCATGCGACGTTCCCCAACAGTGGCATCATGAGCTAGGTTCATGCGTAGATGTAATCTCGAGTAGAACACAAAAGTTTTTGTGGGCGGTGATGTGCGTCTTGCTGCCCTCTTAGTCTTTTCTTGATTCCGCGGTATTGTTGGATCGAAGCAGCTCGGACCGACATTACTCGTACGCTTACGAGAGACTGGCTTCATCGCTACGAGTAACTCCGTTGCTCAAAGATGACTGGCGGGTGTCGATTTCTCCAACTTTAGTTGAATCGGAATTGACCGAGGAGGTCCTTGGATGACGTTAAATAGCAATTCATTTATCTACGTTGTGGTGTTTGCGTAAGTAAGATGCGATCCTACTAGATACCCATGGTCACCACGTAAAACATGCAACAATAATTAGAGGACGTCTAACTTGTTTTTGCAGGGTATGCTTGTGATGTGATATGGCCAACGATGTGATGTGATATATTGGATGTATGAGATGATCATGTTGTAATAGTTAATATCGACTTGCACGTCGATGGTACGGCAACTGGCAGGAGCCATAGGGTTGTCTTTAAACTAACGTTTGTGCTTGCAGATGCGTTTACTATATTGCTAGGATGTAGCTTTAGTAGTAATAGCATGAGTAGCACGACAACCCCGATGGCGACACATTGATGGAGATCATGATGATGGAAATCATGGTGTGACGCCGGTGACAAGAAGATCGTGCCGGTGCTTCGGTGATGGAGATCAAGAAGCGCATGATGATGGCCATATCATGTCACTTATGAATTGCATGTGATGTTAATCCTTTATGCACCTTATCTTCCTTAGAACGACGGTAGCATTGTGAGGTGATCTCTCACTAAAATTTCAAGACGAAATTGTGTTCTCCCCGACTGTGCACCGTTGCGACAGTTCTTCGTTTCGAGACACCACGTGATGATCGGGTGTGATAGACTCAACGTTCACATACAACGGGTGCAAAACAGTTGCACACGCAGAACACTCGGGTTAAGCTTGACGAGCCTAGCATGTGCAGACATGGCCTCAGAACACATGAAATCGAAAGGTAGAGCATGAATCGTATAGTTGATATGATTAGCATAGAGATGCTTACCACTGAAACTATTCTTGACTCACGTGATGATCGGACTTGAGATAGTGGATTTGGATCATGTACCACTCAAATGACTAGAGAGATGTACTTTTTGAGTGGGTGTTCTTAAGTAATATGATTAATTGAACTAATTGTCATGAACATAGTCTAATGGTCTTTGCGAATTACGATGTAGCTTGCACTATAGCTCTAATGTTTTTATATGTTCCTACAGAAAATTTAGTTGAAAGTTGATAGTAGCAAACTTTGAAGACTGAGTGTGTAAAACCGAGGATTGTCCTCGTTGCTGCGCAGAAGGCTTATGTCCTTAGTGCACCACTTGGTGTACTGCACCTCGAGCGTCGTCTGTAGATGTTGTGAACATCCGAGATACACGTTTCTGATGACTACACGATAGTTCAGTACAAAGTACTTAATGGCTTAGAAGCAAGGCGCCGAAGACGTTTTGAAACGTCACAGAACATAAGAGATGTTCTAAAGAGATGAAATTGTGATTTCATGCTTGTGCCCTTGTTAAGAGGTATGAGACCCCCGACAAGATTCTTTGTTCACGAAGTAAAGGAGAAAAGCTCAATCGTTGAGCGTGTGCTCAGATTATCTGAGTACGACAATCGCTTGAATCAAGTGGGAGTTGATCTTTCAGATAAGATTGTGATGGTTCTACAAAGTCACTACCACCAAGCTGTGAGAGCTTCGTGATGAACTATAACATATCAAGGATAGATACAATGATCCTTGAGCGATTCGTGATGTTTGACACTGCGAAAGTAGAAATCAAGAAGGCGCATCAATAGTTGATGGTTAGTAAAACCACTAAGTTTCGAGAAAGGCAAGGGCTAGAAGGGATACTTTGTGAAACGGCAAAGCAGTTGCTGCACTAATGAAGAGACCCCAGATTAAACCCAAGCCCGGGACTAAGTGCTTCTGTTGTGAGGGGAACGGTCACTGAGGCGGAGCAACTCTAGATACTTGGTAGATAAAGAAGGCTCGCAAAAGTCAAAAGAAGTATATTTGATATACATGATGTTGATGTGTACTTTACTAGTACTCCTAGTAGCACGAGGGTATTGGATACCGGTTCGGTTGCTAAGTGATTCGTAACACGAAATGAAAGCTACGACATAAACGGAGACTAGCTAAAGGCGAGGTGACGATACATGTTGGAAGTGTTTCCAAGGTTGATATGATCAAACGTCGCACGCTCCCTCTACCATCGGGATTGGTGTTAAACCTAAATAATTGTTATTTGGTGCTTGTGTTAAGCATGAACATGATTGGATCGTGTTTGTTGCAATATGATTATTCATTTAAAGAGAATAATGGTTGCTCTATTTGCTTGAATAATCACCTTCAATGGTTTATTGAATCTCGATCGTAGTGTTACACATGTTCATGATATTGGTGCCAAAAAATACGAGGTAATGAGGATAGTACCACTTACTTGTGGCACTGCCGCTTGAGTTATGTTGGTACAAATTGCATGAAGAGGCTCCATGCTGATGGATCTTTATACTCACTTGATTTTGAATCACTAGTGACATGCAAATCATACCACATGAGCAAGGCCTTGTTTTCATTGAGATGAAACAAGATAGTAACTTGTTGGAAGTGATACATTTTGATGTATGCAGTCCAATGGGTGCTGAGGCACGCAGTGGATATCATTATGTTCTTACTTCAATGACGATTTAAGTAGATACAAGAGTATTTACTTAATGAATCACAAGTCTGAAATATTGAAAAGTTCAATTCTGTTTCGGAGTGAAGTTCGTCGTAACAAGAGGATAAACTGTCTACGATATGATCATAGAAATGAATATCTGAGTTACGAGTTTTGGTACGCAGTTAAGACAATGTGGAAATTGTTTCGCAATTCATGCCACCTGGAGCATCATAGTGTGATGATGTGTCTGAACGTCATAGCCACGCATTATTCGGTATGGTGCATGCTATGATGTCTCTTATCGAATTACCACTATCCTTTATGGGTTATGCATTAGAGACAACCGCATTCACTTTAAATAGGGCACCGCGTATTTCCGTTGAGATGACACATTATAGACTGATGTTTAGAGAAATCTAAAACTGTCGTTTCTTGAAAGTTTGGGGCTTCGACACTTATGTGAAAAAGTTTCAGTCTGATAAAGCTCGAACCCAAAGCAGATAAATGCATCTTCATAGGATATCCAAAACAGTTGGGTAAATCTCCTATCTCAGATCCGAAAGAAAAGTGTTTGTTTCTAGAAACGGATCCTTTCTCGAGGAAAGGTTTCTCTCGAAAGAATTGAGTGGGAGGGTGGTGGAACTTGATGAGGTTATTGAACCAATACTTCAACCAATGTGTAGCAGGGCGCAGGAAGTTGTTCCTGTGGCGCCTACACCAATTGAAGTGAAAGCTGATGATGGTGATCATTGAGCATCGGATCAAGTTACTACAAACCTCGTAGGTTGACAAGGTCGCGTACTACTGAGTGATACGGTGACCCTGTCTTGGAGGTCATGTTGTTGAGCAACAGCGAACCTCAGAGTTATGAAGAAAGCAATGGTGGGCCCGGATTCTGACAAATGGCTGGAGGCCATGAAATCCAAGAGAGGATCCATGTATGAAAACAAAGTGTAGACTTTGGAAGAACTACTTGATGGTCATAGGACTATTGAGTAAAGATGGATGTTTAAAAGGAAGACAGACGATGATGGTGATAAGTCACTATTAAGAAAAGCTCGACTTGTCGCAAAGATGTTTCCGACAAGATCAAATAGTTAACTATGATGAGACTTTCTCACTCGTAGCGATGCTAAAAGTCTGTTAGAGTTATGTTAGTAGTTGCTGCATTATTTATGAAATATTGCACATAGGATGTCAAAACATTGTTTCCTCGACGGTTTCCTTGAGCAAACATTGTATGTGATACAACTAGGAGGTTTTGTCGATCGTAAAGATACTAGCAAGTATGCAAGCTCCAGCAATCCTTCAATGGACTGGTGCAAGCATCTCAGAGTTGGAATATGCACTTTGATTAGATGATCAAAGATTTTGGGTTTGTACAAGGTTTATGAGAAACTTGTATTTCCAAAGAAGTGAGTGGGAGCACTATAGAATTTCTGATAAGTATATGTGGTTGACATATTGTGGATCAGAAGTAATGTAGAATTTCTGTAAATCATACAAGGTTGTTTGAAAGGAGTTTTTCAAAGGAATACCTAGATTGCGCTACTTGAATGTTGAGCATCAAAGATCTATGGAGATAGATCGAAAGCGCTTAATAGAAGTTTCAACAAGATGCATGCCTTGACAAGTTTTTGAAGGAGTTCAAAATAGATCAGCAAAGAAGGAGTTCTTGGTTGCGTTGTAAGATGTGAATTTGAGTAAGACTCAAAACCCGACCCCGGGAGAATAAAGAGAATAGACGAAGGTCGTCTTCTATGCCTTGGCCGTAGAATCTGAAGTATGCCATGCTGGGTACCGCACCTGATGTGTGCCTTGACTCAAAGTTTGTTGAGAGGTACAGAGTGTGATCCATGATTGAATCACTAGCAGCGGTCAAAATTTATCCTTAGTAACTGATGGACTAAGGAATTTTTCTCGATTATGGAGGTGGTTAAAGAGTTCGTCGTAAAGGGTTACGTCGATGCAAGCTTTGACACTAATCTGAATAACTATGAGTAGTGAAACGGATTCGTATAGTAGAGTAGATATTTGGAGCATTTCTGAATAGCACATAGTAGCAGCATCTATAAGATGACATAAATATTTGTAAAGAAGACACGGATCTGAAAGTTTTCACAACCGTTGACTAAAACCACTCTCACGAGCAAGACGTGATCAGACCCCATAACTATATGGGTGTTGGATTCGTTGGAATCACATGGTGATGTGAACTAGATTATTGACTCTAGTGCAAGTGGGAGACTGTTGGAAATATGCCCTAGAGGCAATAATAAATTAGTTATTATTATATTTCTTTGTTCATGATAATCGTTTGTTATCCATGCTATAATTGTATTGATTGAAGACTTATATACATGTGTGGATACATAGACAAAACACTGTCCCTAGCAAGCCTCTAGTTGGCTAGCCAGTTGATCAAAGATAGCCAGGGTCTTCTGACTATGTACAAGGTGTTGTTGCTTGATAACTCGATCACGTCATTAGGAGAATCACTTGTTGGACTAGACCCAAACTAGTAGACGTAGCATGTTGATCGTGTCATTTTGTTGCTACTGTTTTCTGCGTGTCAAGTATTTGTTCCTATGACCATGAGATCATATAACTCACTGACACCGGAGGAATGCTTTGTGTGTATCAAACGTCGCAACGTAACTGGGTGACTATAAAGATGCTCTACAGGTATCTCCGAAGGTGTTCGTTGAGTTAGCATGGATCGAGAGTGGGATTTGTCACTCCGTGTGACGGAAAGGTATCTTGGGGCCCACTCGGTAATACAACATCACACACAAGCCTTGCAAGCAATGTAACTTAGTGTAAGTTGCGGGATCTTGTATTACAGAACGAGTAAAGAGACTTGCTGGTAAACGAGATTGAAATAGGTATGCGGATGCTGACGATCGAATCTCGGGCAAGTAACATACCGAAGGACAAAGGGAATGACATACGGGATTATATGAATCCTTGGCACTGATAGTCCTTGGGGGTGGCGCACCAGCCCTTGGTGGGCTGGTGGGACAGCCCAAGAAGGCCCTATGCGCCATAGATAGAAAATCAAAGAGAAAAGAAAAAAAAAGAGGTGGGAAAGAAGAGAAGGACTCCACCTTCCAATCCAAGTTGGACTAGGATTGGAGGAGGACTCCTCCTCCCCTTGGTGCGCAGCCCTTGGGGCTCCTTGAGCCTCAAGGAAAGCCTCCCCTCCCTCCTCCTATATATATGGACCTATTAGGGCCGATTTGAGACAACTTTGCCAAGGCAGTCCGACCACATACCTCCACGGTTTTACCTCTAGACCGCGTTTCTGCGGAGCTCAGGCGGAGCCCTGCTGAGATTAGATCACCACCAACCTCCGGAGCAACGTCACGCTGCTGGAGAACTCATCTACCTCGCCGTCTCTCTTGCTGGATCAAGAAGGCCGAGATCATCGTCGAGCTGTACGTGTGCTGAACGCGGAGGTGCCGTCCGTTCGGCACTAGATCATGGGACGGATCGCGGGATGGTTTGCGGGGCGGATCGAGGGACGTGAGGACGTTCCACTACATCAACCGCATTTCTTAACGCTTCTGTTGTGCGATCTACAAGGATACGTAGATCGGAAATCCCCTCTCGTAGATGGACATCACCATGATAGGTCTTCGTGCGCGTAGGAAATTTTTTGTTTCCCATGCGACGTTCCCCAACAACTACTTCTCTGAAAAATATTTCCCTGCCATAAGAAGCAAGCTGCCTTGTAGGAAATATACAACTTTGCTCAAGCTGGAGAAGAGAGTCTCCCACAAGCTTGGGGGAGGCTCGTCCAGCTACTGAATGCTTTGCCTGATCACCCTCTTGAGAAGAATGACATACTTGATATATTCTATAATGGACTTACTGATGCTTCTAAAGACCACCTAGATAGTTGTGCTGGTTGTGTTTTTAGGGAACGAACTATAGAACAAGCTGAGATTCTATTGAATAACATCTTGTGCAATGAGAATGCTTGGACTATTCCCGAACCACCTCCTAAGCCAACTCCGAAGAAAAGAGGTATTCTATTCCTCAGTCCCGAAGATATGCAAGAAGCTAAGAAATCTATGAAAGAGAAAGGCATTAAGTCTGAAGATGTCAAAAATCTACCACCTATCGAAGAGATCCATGGTCTCGATAACCCGATACAGGTAGTAGAAGTAAGTTCTATGCGTAGGTTTGATGAGAGTGATATTCCTTTTGATAAACTTGCTAGCCTATGTTTGGATGAATTTGATAACTTTGTTGCCAAACAACAGAGTTTCATCGATTATGTTAGCAGACAATTGGAACAAAATGCTCGTATGCTTAGTCATTTAAGTGCTTGTGTGGATAGAAATGTCAGTGATCTTAAGCTTCTGAGTAAACATGCCTCTATGGTTACTACTCAGGTAGAACAAGTACTTAAAGCTCAGAATGACTTGCTCAATGAGTTGAATGACAATTCTGTCAGAGTCGTTACTAGAGGCGGTAGAATGACCCAGGAACCCTTGTATCCTGAGGGTCATCCAAAGAGAATTGAACAAGATTCTCAAGGAGTTAGCACTGATGCACCTAGTCATCCTAGAAAGAAGAAGAAAGATGATAGGAACCTGCACGCTAGCAACCCAGATGCTGATAAATCTGAGAATCCAAACGATGTCTTTGTTTCTGATGGTGAGACACAATCTGGTGATGAACATGAGCCTAATGATACTATCAATAGTGATGTTCATGTTAATGCTCAACCTAGCGGTGATAAGGATGTGGAGATTGAACCTATTGATCTTGATAACCCACAACCTAAGAATAGAAGACACGATAAGAATCACTTTGCTGCTAGGAAGCACGGTAAAGAAAGGGAACCATGGGTTCAGAAACCTATGCCCTTTCCTCCCAAACCATCCAAGAAAAAGGATGATGAGGATTTTGAGCGATTTGTTGAAATTATTAGACCTGTCTTTCTGCAAATGCGTTTGATGGATATGCTCAAAATGTCTCTGTATGCTAAGTACATGAAGGATATTGTTACTAATAAGAGGAGGATACCTGAGGTTGAGATTTCCACCATGCTTGCTAACTATACCTTCAAGGGTGGAACTCCTAAGAAACTAGGTGATCCCGGTGTGCCCACTATACCTTGCTCCATTAAAGGCAACTACGTTAGAACTGCTTTATGCGACCTTGGAGCCGGTGTTAGTGTTATGCCTCTCTCTGTTTATCCTAGGCTTGAATTGGATAAATTGACACCCACTGAAATCTCTGTGCAAATGGCCGACAAATCAACTGCTTTCCCTATCGGCATTTGCGAGGATGTGCCTGTTGTGGTTGCTAATGTCACTATCTTAACGGACTTTGTTATCTTGGATATTCCCGAGGATGATGCCATGGCGGTCATCCTGCAGTGTTTAAAAAGGGTCTTCCAAGGATGACCGCCATGGCATCGTCCTCGGTTGCGGAGATACACATCCCTATTGAGGTTACCTAGTGACTATTCGAAAATTCTCCGTTCTCTTTTGTGATTCGAAAAGGTTTGTCGAGGAGACTTGATCAACCTAATTGATGGGTTTCTTTCGATGACCATGAGATGGATGAATCAAGGAGTCACAAACCTCTGTTCCAAGCTTTCACCTTCGGTTGCTTAGAAGAAAAATGATAAGTTTAGTTTAGTTTTCCCTGTTTTCTGTTTTAGCGTCCAGTAGAAAAGTACCCCGAAAATAAAAGTTCTCCGAATGTCCTGAAAATCAAGTATGATTTTTTCTGGAATTTTTGAAAAATACTGAGACGAATAGCTAGTCTGGGGGATGCGCCAGTTGGCCACAAGCCCAGGAGGCCCGGCCACCCCCCTAGTCGGGGCTGGCAGGCTTGTGGGGCCCACATGCACCCCCTCCACTCATTCTAGCTCTCATCCACTTCTCCTACCTCCAGAAAAATTCATTTCGTAGCTCAAACCCGTGTTCTTGCTCCTCTTGCTGGGATTTTCGATCTCCTTGCTCAAAGCACCATTCTCTGAACTGTTTTGGGGAAATTACTCCTTGGTAAGTGACTCCTCCATTGGTCCAATTAGTTTTTGCTCTAGTGCCTTATACTTCACGTATTTTTGCTGCATTGGTGACCATGTTCTTGAGCTTTGCATGCTAATTCTAGCTGGTCCCAAGTAGTTTTGATGCATAATATGGCCTCTAGGCACTTGTTGGAGTAGTTGCTGCAAGTTTAGTTGAGCCTTATTCACTTTTCCTTAGAATCACTAAAAATTTCAAAATTTCATAGATAGAAAAGGGAAAAGGTGAGGAGGTTCTTAAGAGGCTCTTCAAGCCGTGACCCCCAAGGATGATGGAAGTGAGAAGAAGCCCAAGTATCCGGTCCCTAGAGTTGCAGAAGTTCGAGCGTGCGAGTGGCCAAGCAATGTGGTCTTACGCGCCGCCGGACTTTATGAGGACTTTTACTACTTGGTGGAGAACGCAGGCCTTACCGCCTTCGTTGAAGATAAGTGTCCGCAATACCTCCTCCTCACTAATATCTTCATACAAAGCTTTAATTTCTATCCGAGGAAGAATCCTCCTATGATTGAGTTCAAACTTTATGATATCCCCAGTGCATGTCACTCCAGGATTTTTGCAATGTTTGCAAATTACCTTACGTTGGGGATATTTATGAACCTCGTCCACGGGACTTAGAGGATTTCATCGATACAATTGTTGTAGGAGAGGAGAGAGGAGTGTCTTGCGCTAGAGCTGCTAGCATATATTTTCCCGTGCTTGAGTACTTCTCACTATTTGCGGGAAAATGTTTGATTGGCCGTGGGAAGGCTGGGTCCCTTAGCTCCCCAGATCTTGGGGTCTTGCGCGAAGCCCTTTATAATGATAAAACTTGTAGCTTGGGCGCTATAGTAGCTCAACAGTTGAACACTAACCGTTCTAAAGGCGTTGTCTATGGAGGTATCTATGCTACTCGTCTTGCTAGATACTTTGAGATACCTATTAGACTAGACGAGGAAGAAGAGATTCTTCTTCCTGAGAAATATCTAGATTATGATAGCATGGTTTGCCATGACTTTCTTGATAGAGATACAAATAGAAGGAATATTTATAACCTGGTATTTAGTCAGGGTACTCGTGAGAATATTACTTTGCTTGCTCCTTCTTTGTTCATCTTCATGCATGTAGGTACATTATTATGCCCTCGGACATCTACGCATATTGGGGCTTGGCCCAACCACAGGTGCCCATGCCCGAGCCACCAGTCAAGTACCAGACGCCGGTTTATCAGTGGGAGCGAGAGGACCTCACATAGCAGTGGCATCCTCAGTCCACTCTGGAGTACCCCGGAGCTGGTTATTTCCCTCCTTGGGAGTAGACCAACTTAGACCAAAATCCTAAGCTTGGGGGAGTACGTGTTTCTCACCGACTTTACATTCTTGCTTATGCTTTCACTTTGTTCGTCTTTGTTCACACTTTGCCAGTGTATTATCCATGCTAGTTTAATTTCTTTTTCTCGTTTTCTTTTCGTGTGTCTGTCTAGTTTGAGAAAACCCAAAAATATTTCCTTTTTGTTCTTTTGCTTGTTGGGAGCATTCCCATGTAAATAGTTTTCTTTTTCTTTGGGTCAAGGTAGAAGACCATGGTTACAATGTTTAGTGGCTCTCGCATGCATACCTGTTTATCTGTCAAAGAGCCATATTACTTTGTCTTCTCCTTTGTGTTTGCGTGCAGATTCTAGCTTTAGTCCAATGCACGAGCACTCTTATTATCGTTCACATTGTTTGGTCGTGCAAGTGAAAGGCAATAATGACGATATATGATGAAGTGACTGAGCTTGGAAAAGCTGGTATGAACTCGATCTATTTTGTTTTTGTAAATATGACTAGCTCATTGTGTCTGATTCAGCTTTGTTGTGAGAGAAAAATGTTTGCAATGACGACTTAGAGATCATAGTTGCTGATGCCATGCTTAATTAGCTAGGAGCTTATAATGGTTTGTCTTGGTTGCCGACATGAATTTTGAGATGACTATGATGTAGTATGATAGGATGGTATCCTCCTTTGAATGATTCAAGTGGCTTGACTTGGCGCATGTTCACGCATGTAGTTGAAACAAAATCAACATGGCCTCTATGATATTCATGTTCATGGTGATTTATGTCCTACTCATGCTTGCACTCAATGTTGGTTAATCTCAATGCATTTTGATGACTGTTGTCGCTCTCTAGTTGGTCGCTTCCCAGTCTTTTGCTAGCCTTCACTTGTACTAAGCGGGAATACTGCTTGTGCATCCACTTCCCTAAACCCAAACTTGTTCCATATGAGTCCACCATACCTACCTATATGTGGTATTTACCTGTCGTTCCAAGTAAATTTGCATGTGCCACTCTCTAAACCTTCAAGAAATAATCTGTTTTGCATGCCCGAACCGCTCATGTGGTGACAGGGGGCTATCAGTATCTTCCATGCTAGGCGTGTTATCCTCGATATGTGTTTATTCACTATCATTCACGAGAAAGGGGCCGATAATTGGAATGCCCAGTTCCATGCTCAAATCGAAAAGATAATTGCAAACAAAACTCCCCCTGGATTGATGTTGGTATGGACGGCACACGAGTATTCGGCTAGTCGTGGAGTGTGATTGATTGGTTGTGGGGGAGTCAAAACTTTACTTTTCTGTTTGGGAACCGCCAATAGCATGTGTAGCGTGGAAGATGGTGAGAACTCTTAGTAATTGCGTTGACAATGAAAGCATGCCACCCAAAATTATTATATCTATTTTCAAAGCTTGAGCTCTAGCACCTCTTTAAATCAATGCTCCCCTCTGTGAAGGGCATGTCTATTTATTTTCCTGTTGAATCATCCTCCTCTTATAAAAGCACTAATTAGAGAGCACCTCTGTCATTTCTATGCTTTGCTTTTAACTGTGTTGAGTATGACTGTGACTGCATCTTCTTTGTCATGAATTACAATGTTTAGTTGATACGTCTCAAACGTATCTTTAATTTTTTGTGGTTTCATGTCGTTATCTTGTCAACTTTGGATGTTTTATGTACCTTTTATATCTTTTTTTGGGACTAACTTATTAATTCAGTGCCAAGTGCCAGTTCCTGTTTTTTGTGTGTTTTTGACTCTTTTCATATCTGATTTTGGAACGGAGTCCAAATGGAATAAAATCCCTGAAATAATTTTTTCCCAAACGGAAGAAGATCAGGGGACTTGAGGGCCAAGGCAGGAGAGCCACAGGGGGCCCACAAGCGCTCTAGCCGCCACCAGGGGGGCGGCTACCAGGCTTGTGGCCTCCCTGGCGCCCCCTGACCTAGTTCCTTCGCCTATATATTTCCTAAAATACAGAACCAAATAGGGGAATCCACGAAAACACTTTTCCGCCGCCGCAAGCTTCCGTTTCCGCGAGATCTCATCTGGAGACCCTTCCCGGTGCCCTGCCGAAGGGGACTTTGGAGTTGGAGGGCTTCTACATCAACATCATCGCCCCTCCAATGACTCGTGAGTAGTTCACTTCAGACCTACGGGTCCGTAGTTAGTAGCTAGATGGCTTCTTCTCTCTCTTGGATCTTCAATACAAAGTTCTCCATAATCTTCATGGAGATCTATCCGATGTAATCCTCTTTGTCGGTGTGTTTGTGATCAGATTATCTATGATATATATTTGAGTCTTTGCTGATTTCTTATATGCATGATTTGATATCCTTGTAAGTCTCTTCGAGTCTTGGGTTTTCTTTGGCCAACTAGATCTATGATTCTTGCAATGGGAGAAGTTCTTGGTTTTGGGTTCATACCGTGTGGTGACCTTTCCTAGTGACAGAAGGGGCAGAAAGGCACGCATCGTGTTGTGGCCATCAAGGGTAAGAAGATGGGATTTTATCGTAGATATGAGATTTTCCATCTACATCATGTCATCTTGCTTAAGGCGTTACTCTGTTCTCATGAACTTAATACACTAGATGCATGCTGGATAGCGGTCGACGTGTGGAGTAATAGTAGTAGATGCAGAAAGTATCGGTCTACTTGTTTTGGACGTGATGCCTATAGATATAATCATTGCCATAGATAACGTCACGACTTTGCGCGGTTCTATCAATTGCTCGACAGTAATTCGTTCACCCACCATCTACTTGCTTTGATGAGAGAAGCCACTAGTGAACACTACGGCCCCCGGGTCTAATCACACCTATCGTTTCCACTTTTGCTTTTACTTTGCTTTGTTTCTTTTTGCTTTCAGTTCTCACTTGGCAAATAATCTATAAGGGATTAACAACCCCTTCATAGCGTTGGCTGCAAGCTCTTTGTGTTTGTGCAGGTACTTGTGACAATCCTTCATTGGATCGATACCTTGGTTCTCAAAACCGAGGGAAATACTTACCACCGCTGTGCTACATCACCCTTTCCGCTTCGAGGGAACAACAACGCAAGGCTCCAAGGCCACGGGGGAATCCTTTGCATATTTGCCAAGGAAGTCCCTAAAGGCGTACCCGTAGCAGAAGGATTCCTAGTGCCGTTGCTGAGGAGTATCAAGACAAGAATAGTCTCCCGTCATCACGCTTGTTTCTCGCGCCGTTGGAAGGTCTTTTGTTGCAGTAGCAGAAGTATTTCTGGCGCCGTTGCCAGGGAAGGAGAGATCTATCCAAGTAGGTCTCACAAACTCATCTCCTGCATTTACCTTTTTTGCCAGTTGCCTCTCGTTTTCCTCTCCCCCACTTCACATTTGCCGTTTTCATTTGCCTTTTTCCTTTGCCGTTTTCTTTTGCCTTTTGCCTTTTTGCCGTTTTCCTTTGCCGGTTTTCTTGCTTGCTTGTGTGCTTGTTTGTTTGTTGAAGTCATCATGGCTGAAAACACCAAACTTTGCGACTTCTCGAGTACCAATACTAATGATTTTATTAGTACTCCGATTGCTTCCGCCACTAGTGTGGAATCGTATGAAATCAACACAGCTTTGCTGAATCTTGTTATGAAAGAGCAATTCTCTAGCCTTCCTAGTGAAGATGCCGCATTCCATCTCAATACCTTCATTGAGCTTTGCTATATGCAAAAGAAAATAGATGTGGATAATGACGTGATTAAGTTGAAGCTTTTTCCTTTCTCGTTGCGAGATTGCGCAAAAACTTGGTTTTCTTCTTTGCCTAAAAATAGTATTGATTCTTGGGATAAGTGCAAAGATGCTTACATATCCAAGTATTTTCCGTCGGCTAAGATTATCTCCTTACGTAACGATATCATGAATTTCAAGCAACTTGATCATGAACACGTTGCACAATCTTGGGAGTGGATGAAGTTAATGATTAAAAATTGTCCCGCTCATGGCTTGAGTTTGTGGATGATTATACAAATCTTTTACGCTGGCTTGAATTTTGCCTCTCACAATATCTTGGACTCTGCCTCAGGTGGAACGTTCATGGAAATCACGTTAGGAGATGCTACAAAACTCCTAGACAATATCATGACCAACTACTCTGAGTGGCACACTGAAAGTTCACCTGCTAGCAAAAAGGTACACGCTGTAGAAGAAATTAACTCGCTTAGTGCTAAGATGGACGAGTTGATGAATTTGGTTGCTAGTAGAAATGCTCCTTTACATCCTAATGACATGCCACTTCTACTGCAACAAAAGACCTTCCAACGGCGCCAGAAACACGTGTTGACGAGAGACTATTCTTGTCTTGATTCTCCTCAGCAACGGCACCAGGAATCGTTCTGCTACGGCTACGCCTTTAGGGACTTCCTAGGCAAATATGCAAAGGATTTCCCCCGTGGCCTTGGAGCCTTGTGTTGGTGTTCCCTCGAAGCGGAAAGGGTGATGTAGCGCAACGATGGTAAGTATTTCCCTCAGTTTTGAGAACCATGGTATCAATCCAGTGAAGGAGTATCAAAAGTACCTGCACAAACACAAAAGCTTGCTCCCAACTCTATGAAGGGGTTGTCAATCCCTTATAGATTGTTTGCCAAGTGAGGACTGAAAGCAACAAAGTAACAAAGCAAAGTAAAAGAAAAAGTGGAAACGATAGATGTGAATAGACCTGGGGGCCGTAGTGTTCACTAGTGGCTTCTCTCATGAAAGCAAGTAGACGGTGGGTGGACAAATTACTGTCGAGCAATTGATAGAACCGCACAAAGTCATGACGTCATCTATGGCAATGATTATGTCTATAGGCATCACGTCCAAAACAAGTAGACCGATACTTTCTGCATCCACTACTCTTACTCCACACGTCGACCGCTATCCAGCATGCATCTAGTGTATTAAGTCCAAAAGAACAGAGTAACGCCTTAAGCAAGATGACATTATGTAGATGGACAATATCATATCTACGACAAAGCCCATCATGTTACCCTTGATGTCAACTACATGATGTGTGCCTTGCTGCCCCTACTGTCACTGGGAAAGGTCACCACACGGTATGAACCCAAAACCAAGCACTTCTCCCATTGCAAGAATCATAGATCTAGTTGGCCAAAGAAAACCCAAGACTCGGAGAGACTTACAAGGATATCAAATCATGCATATAAGAAATCAGCAAAGACTCAAATATATATCATAGATAATCTGACCACAAATCCACAATTCATCGGATCTCGACAAACACACCGCCAAAGAGGATTACATCGGATAGATCTCCATGAAGATCATGGAGAACTTTGTATTGAAGATCCAAGAGAGAGAAGAAGCCATCTAGCTACTAACTACGGACCCGTAGGTCTGAAGTGAACTACTCACGAGTCATTGGAGGGGCGATGATGTTGATGTAGAAGCCCTCCAACTCCAAAGTCCCCTCCGGCAGGGCACCGGGAAGGGTCTCCAGATGAGATATCGCGGAAACGGAAGCTTGCGGCGGCGGAAAAGTGTTTTCGTGGATTCCCTAATTTTTTTTCTATATTTTAGGGAATATATAGGCGAAGGAGCTAGGTCAGGGGGGCGCCGGGGAGGCCACGAGCCTGCTAGCCGCTTCCCCCTGGGGGCGGCTACACGGCTAGTGGGCCACCTGTATCTCTCCTGCCTTGGCCCTCAAGCCCCCTGATCTTCTTCCGTTCGGGAAAAATTTATTTCGGGTATTTTATTCTGTTTGGACTTCGTTCGAAAATCAGATCTGAAAAGAGCCAAAAACACAGAAAAAACAGGAACTGGCACTTGGCACTGAATTAATAAGTTAGTCCCAAAAAAGATATAAAAGGTACATGAAACATCCAAAGATGACAAGATAACAGCATGAAACCATCAAAAATTATAGATACGTTTCAGACGTATCAAGCATCCCCAAACTTAACTCCTGCTCGTCCTCGAGTAAGGAAGCGATAAAGAATGAATTTTTGATGCTTTCATGCTACCTAGCACAGATGTCCTTCGTAACTCCTCTTATGTGACGTGAATGTTTAGATCCATTAGATTCAAAATAATAGTTTGCTATTGACGTGGAGACAATAATACTTCAAGCAAACTAGCAAGGTAATCATGAACTTTTAAAATAACAAGGCCAAAAGAAAGTAATCCCTACAAAAGCATATAGTCTCGTTATGCTCTATCATCATTGCACAACGAATTTAAATCATGCACAACCCCGGTATTGGCCAAGTAATTGTTTTCACACCTTTACTTTCTCAAACCTTTTCAACTCTCACGCAATACATGAGCGTGAGCCATGGTTTTAGCACTATAAGTGGTGTGGAGCGTGGTGGAGGTTGCAAGACAAACAAGGAGAAGATGATCACATTAACTAGGCATATCAATGAGCTGTGGAGATGTTCATCAATAGATATCAATGTGAATGAGTAGGGATTGCCATACAAATGATGCACTAGAGCTAAGAGTATGTGAAAGCTCTTAAAGAAAACTAGTGGGTGTGCATCCAACTTGCTTGCTCACGAAGACCTAAGGCAAATTTGAGGAAGCCTATCATTGGAATATACAAGCCAAGTTATATAATGAAAATTTCCCACTAGCTATATGGTGGTGACAAAACGAGAGACTCTCAAACATGAAGATCATGGTGCTTAATAAGCACAAGTGTGGAAGGATAGTAGCATTGTCCCTTCTCTCTTTTTCCCTCATCATTTTTTTGGTGGGCTCTTTTGGCCTCTTTTTTTATTTTTTATTTTTTATATTTTGGTGGGCATCTTTGGCCTCTTTTATTTCCTCACATGGGACAATGCTCCATCAATGATGATCATCACACTTTGAACTCAAAACTTAGAGCAACGATGACTCTATATGGAATGCCTTCGGTAGTGTACCGGGAGAATGATCTAGCATGGCATAGACATTAATGGAAACATCATGCTAGCTATGTTACGATCATGCAATGGTAATGTAGAAGTGGTGGCACATGTCATGGTGGTAGTTGCATGGCAATATATCTCGGAATGACTTTGTAAAAGCCATAGTAGGTAGGTATGGTGGCTGTTTTGAGGGAGGCTAATGGTGGGTTTTGTGCACCGGCGAAAGTTGCACGGCACTAAGAAGATATTGATGGTGGAAGGTGAAAGTGCATCTAAACCATGGACTCAACATTAGTCATGAAGAACTCATATACTTGTTGCAAAAGTTTTAGTAGTAATCGAAACAAAGCATTCAACGCATACTCCTAGGAGAAGGGTTGGTAGGTATAAACCATCGCGCGATCCCGACCGCCACACAAAGGATGACAATCAATAGACTAATCATGCTCAGACTTCATCACATAGCGGTTCACCATACGTGCATGATACGAGAATCACTAACTTCAACACAAGTGTTTCTAGATCCACAACACCTTACTAGCATAACTTCAATATTACCACAACCACAACTCAAAACTAATTGAGATGAATCAAACTTCTCTAACTATTCAATGCACATGAAGGTGGAAGTTTTCATATCCCTTTGGATAACTACCCCTTTTGAGACTACTTTCAAATCATAGATCAACTACCAATCCACGCACCGCCGTGCTCTAAAAGATATAAGTGAAGCACATAGAGCAAAATCAACTACCTCAGAAGATATAAGTGAAGCACATGTGAGCTGAATTGTCTACCAAAGGATATAAGTGATGCTCGACAAAATCAC
Source organism: Hordeum vulgare subsp. vulgare (assembly GCF_904849725.1). Taxonomy (NCBI): domain Eukaryota; kingdom Viridiplantae; phylum Streptophyta; class Magnoliopsida; order Poales; family Poaceae; genus Hordeum; species Hordeum vulgare. The sequence goes on along the minus strand of NC_058519.1, from coordinate 606,457,510 downwards.
GGTGAGTGCATGTCTCTCTATCTAGGTGTGCAGCAAGGATGATTGTGACACAACAAAAATAAAGGACTCCTACAATACAAGACGCTCCAAGCAAAACACATAACATGTGGTGAATAAAAATATAGCCCCAAGTAACGTTACCGATGGATTGAAGACGAAAGAGGGGATGCCTTCCCGGGGCATCCCCAAGCTTAGGCTTTTACGGCATCCTTGAATCTCTTGGGGTCCCTTGGGAATCCCCAAGCTTGAGCTCTTGCCACTCTTTATCTCTTTGTCCATAAGAACTTCACCCAAAACTTGAAAACTTCACAACACGAAACTTAAACAGAAACTCGTGATAACATTAGTATAAGAAAGCAAACTACCACTTCCTTAGGTACTGTAGCAAACTTAAATTCTACTTATGTTGATGTTGGGTTACTGTATCTTCAATCTTCCATGGCTAATACCCCCCGATACTATGCATAGTTTCATCAAAATAAGCAACCAACACAACCAAAACAGAATCTGTTAACAGCAGACGAGTCTGTAGAAATCTGTATACTTCATATACTTCTGGTATTTCCGAAATTCTTAAAAATTACGACAGTCTGAAGAATTTGCGTAGAAATCAGCATAAAAAAGAATCAACTCAAAAGCTCTTACAAAAACAAAATTAAAATTCTTTTCGTGAGCGGAAAGTTTCTGTCTTTTCCAGCATGACGAAACAATCATCCCCAAGACTAATCATAACGGTTTTGTTTGGCACAAACGCAAAAGGAAACACAAAAAACACAATCATAACAGAATTATGAAAGTGTGGAAAACACAAAACAGAAAGAAAAAGGATAGATTCGTTGGGTTTCCTCCCAATAAGCGCTATTGTTTAATGCCCTTAGCTAGGCAAAAGGTGATGAAATCACGTATAGTCATCTTTGGTTCTCAAACCATAAGTAGCCCTCATCATAGATTCATAAGGCAATATTATTTTCTTTCTAGGAAAGTGCTCCATGCCCTTCTTTAAAGGAAATTGAAATCTAATATTCCCTTCCTTAATATCGATGATAGCACCAATAGTCCTTAGGAAAGGTCTACCAAGAATAATGGGACATGAAGGATTGCAATCTATGTCAAGTACAATGAAATCCATGGGTACATAGTTCTTATTTGCAGCAATAAGAACATCATAGATCCTTCCCATGGGTTTCTTGACAGTAGAATACGCAAGATGCAAATTAAGAGAACACTCTTCAATCTCATGAAAACCAAGAATATCACATAAAGACTTTGGAATCGCGGAAACACTAGCACCCAAATCACACAAAGCATTGCACTCATAGTTTTTTATATTGATTTTGATAGTAGGTTCCCACTCATCATGAAGTTTTCTAGGTATAGAGACTTCTAATTCGAGCTTCTCTTCAAGAGATTTGATCATAGCATCTACGATATGTGCGGTAAAGGCTTTGCTTTGGCTATAAGCATGTGGACAGTTTGCAATGGATTGCATCAAAGAAATGCATTCAAACAAGGAGCAATATCATAATTGAATTCCTTGAAATCCAAAGTGGGAGTTTCATTACTACCCAAAATTTTGATTTCTTCTACTCCACTCTCCACACCTTTATCATCAAGATGGGTAGACTCTGAATTATTGGGGCGTTTTTCAACCAAAGTTGATTGATATCCAGCCCCTTCATCAATAGGTTTGACACGCGAAAACAAAGATTCAAGAGGAGTCACACCAAGCACTTTAAGATCTTCGTGATTTGCATCACTAGAACGCACCCTTTTAAACCATTCATGCCTAGCGCGAATTTTGGCGGTTCTTTCTTTGCTCTCATTGATGGAGACACGCATAGCTTTCAAAGTTTCATCCAAGTTGACATTGGGAGGAGCGCATCTAACTTTCAAAGCATCAATATCACAAGACATCCTATCAACGCTCTTAGCCAAATCGTCTATTTTGAGTAGTTTTTCCTCTATGGACGCATTGAAAATCTTTTGAGAGTTGATGAACTCTTTGATATTACTCTCTAAATCAAAGGGTAATTTGTTGTGATTTCCATAAGTGTTGTTGTAGGAATTGCCATAATTGTTAGAGGAGTTACTAGGAAAAGGCCTAGGAACATAGTTTCCTCTAAAAGCATTGTTGTTGCCAAAATTGTTCCTACCAACAAAATTAACGTCCAAACTAGCGTTGCTACTCTCAATCAAGGAAGATAGTGGCTGATACGTCTCAAACATATCTATAATTTTTGATGGTTTCATGCTGTTATCTTGTCATCTTTGGATGTTCCATGTACCTTTTATATCTTTTTTGGGACTAACTTATTAATTTAGTGCCAAGTGCCAGTTCCAAAAAAGATATCTTCCTTGATTGAGAGTAGCAACGCTAGTTTGGACGTTAATTTTGTTGGTAGGAACAATTTTAGCAACAACAATGCTTTTAGAGGAAACTATGTTCCTAGGCCTTTTCCTAGTAACTCCTCTAACAATTATTGCAATTCCTACAACAACACTTATGGAAATCACAACAAATTACCCTCCGATTTGGAGAGTAATATCAAAGAGTTAATCAACTCTCAAAAGATTTTCAATGCGTCCATAGAGGAAAAACTACTCAAAATTGACGATTTGGCTAAGAGCGTTGATAGGATGTCTTGTGATATTGATGCTTTGAAAGTTAGATGTGCTCCTCCCAAGATCAACTTGCATGAAACTTTAAAAGCTATGCGTGTCTCCATGACTGAGAGCAAAGAAAGAACCGCCCAAATTCGCGCTAGGCATGAATGGTTTAAAAGGGTGCGTTCTAGTGATGCAAATCACGAAGATCTTAAAGTGCTTGGTTTGACTCCTCTTGAATCTTTGTTTTCGCGTGTCAAACCTATTGATGAAGGGGCTGGATATGAATCCACTTTTGTTGAAAAATGCCCCAATGATTCGGAGTCCACCTATCTTGATGATAAAGGTGTGGAGAGTGGAGTAGAAGAAATCAAAATTTTGGGTAGTAATGAAACTCCCACTTTGGATTTCAAGGAATTCAATTATGATAGTTGCTCCTTGTTTGAATGCATTTCTTTGATGCAATCCATTGCACACTCTCCACATGCTTATATCCAAAGCACAGCCTTTACCGCGCATATCGTAGATGCTATGATGAAATCTCTTGAAGAGAAGCTCGAATTAGAAGTCTCTATACCTAGAAAACTTCATGATGAGTGGGAACCTACTATCAATATCAAAATCAAAAACTATGAGTGCAATGCTTTGTGTGATTTGGGTGCTAGTGTTTCCGCGATTCCAAAGTCTTTATGTGATATTCTTGGTTTTCACGATATTGAAGAGTGTTCTCTTAATTTGCATCTTGCGGATTCTACTGTCAAGAAACCCATGGGAAGGATCGATGATGTTCTTATTGTTGCAAATAAGAACTTTGTACCCGTGGATTTCATTGTACTTGACATAGATTGCAATTCTTCATGTCCCATTATTCTTGGTAGACCTTTCCTAAGGACTATTGGTTCTATCATCGATATGAAGGAAGGGAATATTAGATTTCAATTTCCTCAAAAGAAGGGCATGGAGCACTTTCCTAGAAAGAAAATAAGATTGCCTTATGAATTTATGATGAGGGCTACTTATGGTTTGAGCACCAAAGATGACTATACGTGATTCCATCACCTTTTGCCTAGCTAAGGGCGTAAAACAATAGCGCTTGTTGGGAGGCAACCCAACGAATCTATCCTTTTTCTTTCTGTTTTTTGTTTTCCACACTTTCATAATTCTGTTATGATTGTGTTTTTTGTGTTTCTTTTTGCGTTTGTGCCAAGAAAAACCGTTATAATTAGTCTTGGGGATAATCGTTTGGTCATGCTGGAAAAGACAGATACTTTCTGCTCACGAAAAGAATTTTTATTTTTTTCTGTAAGAGCTTTTGAGTTGATTCTTTTTGCTGTTGATTGCTATGCAAATTCTTCAGACAGTCGTAATGTTTCAGATTTTTTGAAGTACCATAAGTATACGAAGTATACAGATTGCTACAGACTGGTCTGCTGTTAACAGATTTTGTTTTTGTTGAGTTGGTTGCTTATTTTTATGAAACTATGGATACTATCAGGGGGTATTAGCCATGGAAGATTGAAAATACAGTAACCCAACATCAAAATAAGTAGAATTTAAGTTTGTTACAGTACCTAAGGAAGTGGTGGTTTGCTTTCTTATACTAATGTTATCACGAGTTTCTGTTTAAGTTTCGTGTTGTGAAGTTTTCAAGTTTTGGATGAAGTTTTTATGGACAAAAAGATAAAGAATTGCAAGAGCTCAAGCTTGGGGATACCCAAGGCACCCAAGATGATTCAAGGATTCCGTAAAATCCTAAGCTTGGGGATGCCCCAGGAAGGCATCCCCTCTTTCATCTTCAATCCATCGGTAACGTTACTTGGGGCTATATTTTTATTCACCACATGTTATGTGTTTTGCTTGGAGCGTCTTGTATCGTTGGAGTCTTTTATTTTTGTTGTGTCACAATGATCCTTGTTGCACACCTAGAGAGAGAGACATGCACTCACCGTGATTTTGTCGAGCTTCACTTATATCCTTTGGTAGACAATTCAGCTCACATGTGCTTCACTTATATCTTTTGAGCTAGTTGATTTTTCTCTATGTGCTTCACTTATATCTTTTAGAGCACGGCGGTGCATGGCTTGGTAGTTGATCTATGCTTTGAAAGTAGTCTAAAAAAGGGGTAGTTATCCAAAGGGATATGAAAGCTTCCACCTTCATGTGCATTGAATAGTTAGAGAAGTTTGATTCATCTCAATTAGTTTTGAGTTGTGGTTGTGTTAATATTGAAGTTATGCTAGTAAGGTGTTGTGGATCTAGAAATACTTGTGTTGAAATTAGTGATTCCCGTAGCATGCACGTATGGTGAACCGCTATGTGATGAAGTCTGAGCATGATTAGTCTATTGATTGTCATCCTTTGTGTGGCGGTCGGGATCGCGCGATGGTTTATACCTACCAACCCTTCCCCTAGGAGTATGCGTTGAATGCTTTGTTTTGATTACTACTAAAACTTTTGCAACAAGTATATGAGTTCTTCATGACTAATGCTGAGTCCATGGTTTAGATGCACTTTCACCTTCCACCATCACTATTTTCTTAGTGCCGTGCAACTTTCGCCGGTGCACAAAACCCACCATTAACCTCCCTCAAAACTGCAACCATACCTACCTACTATGGCTTTTTCAAAGTCATTCCGAGATATATTGCCATGCAACTACCAGCATGACATGTGCCACCACGTCTACATTGCCATTGCATGATCATAAGATAGCTAGCATGATGTTTCCATTAATGTCTATGCCATGCTAGATCATTCTCACGGTACACTACCGAAGGCATTCCATATAGAGTCATAGTTGCTCTAAGTTTTGAGTTGTAAGTGGGATGATCATCATTGATGGAGCATTGTCCCATGTGAGGAAATAAAAGAGGCCAGTGAAGCCCATATACAAAAAGAGGCCAAAGATGCCCACAAAAAAAGAGGCCAAAGAGCCCACCAAGAAAATGAGAGAAAAAGAGAGAAGGGACAATGCTACTATCCTTCCACACTTGTGCTTATTAAGCGCCATGATCTTCATGATTGAGAGTCTCTCGTTTTGTCACCACCATATAGCTAGTGGTAAATTTTCATTATATAACTTGGCTTGTATATTCCAATGATAGGCTTCCTCAAATTTGCCTTAGGTCTTCGTGAGCAAGCAAGTTGGATGCACACCCACTAGTTTTCTTTAAGAGCTTTCACATACTCTTAGCTCTAGTGCATCATTTGTATGGCAATCCCTACTCATTCACATTGATATCTATTGATGAACATCTCCACAGCTCATTGATATGCCTAGTTAATGTGATCATCTTCTCCTTGTTTGTCTTGCAACCTCCACCACGCTCCACACCACTTATAGTGCTAAAACCATGGCTCACGCTCATGTATTGCGTGAGAGTTGAAAAGGTTTGAGAAAGTAAAGGTGTGAAAACAATTACTTGGCCAATACCGGGGTTGTGCATGATTTAAATTCGTTGTGCAATGATGATAGAGCATAACGAGACTATATGCTTTTGTAGGGATTACTTTCTTTTGGCCTTGTTATTTTAAAAGTTCATGATTACCTTGCTAGTTTGCTTGAAGTATTATTGTCTCCACGTCAATAGCAAACTATTATTTTGAATCTAATGGATCTAAACATTCACGTCACATAAGAGGAGTTACGAAGGACATCTGTGCTAGGTAGCATGAAAGCATCAAAAATTCATTCTTTATCGCTTCCTTACTCGAGGACGAGCAGGAGTTAAGTTTGGGGATGCTTGATACGTCTGAAACGTATCTATAATTTTTGATGGTTTCATGCTGTTATCTTGTCATCTTTGGATGTTTCATGTACCTTTTATATCTTTTTTTGGGACTAACTTATTAATTCAGTGCCAAGTGCCAGTTCCTGTTTTTTCTGTGTTTTTGACTCTTTTCAGATCTGATTTTGGAACGGAGTCCAAATGGAATAAACCCCCGAAATAAATTTTTCCCGAACGGAAGAAGATCAGGGGACTTGAGGGCCAAGGCAGGAAAGCCACAGGGGGGCCCACAAGCCCTGTAGCCGCCACCAGGGGGCGGCGGCTACCAGGCTTGTGGCCTCCCTGGCGCCCCCCTGACCTATCTCCTTCGCCTATATATTCCCTAAAATACAGAAACAAATAGGGAAATCCACGAAAACACTTTCCGCCGCCGCAAGCTTCCGTTTCCGCGAGATCTCATCTGGCGACCCTTCCCGGTGCCCTGCCAGAGGGGACTTTGGAGTTGGAGGGCTTCTACATCAACATCATCGCCCCTCCAATGACTCGTGAGTAGTTCACTTCAGACCTACGGGTCCGTAGTTAGTAGCTAGATGGCTTCTTCTCTCTCTTGGATCTTCAATACAAAGTTTTCCATGATCTTCATGGAGATCTATCCGATGTAATCCTCTTTGGCGGTGTGTTTGTCGAGATCGGATGAATTGTGGATTTTTGGTCAGATTATCTATGATATATATTTGAGTCTTTGCTGATTTCTTATATGCATGATTTGATATCCTTGTAAGTCTCTCCGAGTCTTGGGTTTTGTTTGGCCAACTAGATCTATGATTCTTGCAATGGGAGAAGTGATTGGTTTTGGGTTCATACCGTGTGGTGACCTTTCCCAGTGACAGAAGGGGCAGCAAGGCACACATCATGTTGCTGCCATCAAGGGTAACAAGATGGGCTTTTATCGTAGATTTGAGATTGTCCATCTACATCATGTCATCTTGCTTAAGGCATTACTCTGTTCTCATGAACTTAATACACTAGATGCGTGCTGGATAGCGGTCGACGTGTGGAGTAATAGTAGTAGATGCAGAAAGTATCGGTCTACTTGTTTTGGACGTGATACTTATAGATATAATCATTGCCATAGATAACGTCACGACTTTGCGCGGTTCTATCAATTGCTCGACAGTAATTCGTTCACCCACCGTCTACTTGCTTTCATGAGAGAAGCCACTAGTGAACACTACGGCCCCCGGGTCTATTCACACCTATCGTTTCCACTTTCTCTTTTACTTTGCTTTGTTTCTTTTTGCTTTCAGTTCTCACTTGGCAAACAATCTATAATGGATTGATAACCCCTTCATAGCGTTGGGTGCAAGCTCTTTGTGTTTGTGCAGGTACTTGTGACAATCCTTCACTGGATCGATACCTTGGTTTTCAAAACTGAGGGAAATACTTACCACCGCTGTGCTACATCACCCTTTCCGCTTCGAGGGAACACCAACGCAAGGCTCCAAGGCCACGGGGTAATCCTTTACATATTTGCCAAGGAAGTCCCTAAAGGCGTAGCCGTAGCAGAAGGATTCCTGGTGCCGTTGCTGAGGAGTATTAAGACAAGAATAGTCTCCCGTCAGCACGCTTGTTTCTGGCGCCGTTGGAAGGTCTTTTGTTGCAGTAGCATTAGTCAACCCTTGGTCTTTGAAGGTGCTCTACATTTATGTTTTGCAGTCTTAGAAAGAGCTAGCGAGATACCATCTATTTGTGCTGCTACATGATTGTTTTGATTGAAGTGTTGACATTTGAGACTTATTATTATTTGCTCGCTAGTTGATTATGCCATTGATATGAGTTTACCGTGAGACCTAGATATCATTTGCTTTTGTGGTTTGCTTATGATCTTGCTGAAATTCTGGATATGAGTTTGTCAACTGAATTCGTCAAAGTTTTTATTTTGTCTCTTTCAGTTTGTCAACTGAATTGCTTGAGGACAAGCAAGGCTTTAAGCTTGGGGGAGTTGATACGTCTCCGTCGTATCTACTTTTCCAAACTCTGTTGCCCTTGTTTTGGACTCTAATTTGCATGATTTGAATGGAACTAACCCGGACTGGCGTTGTTTTCAGCAGAATTGCCATGGTGTTCTTTTTGCTTAGAAATAAATGTTCTTGGAATGACCTGGAAATCAACGAGGAATTTTTGTGGAATATATAAAAAATACTGGCGCAAGAATCAATTGGAGGGACGGAGCCAGGAGCTCACAAGCCCACCAGGCCCCCCCTTGGCCGGGGCTGGCAGGCTTGTGAGCCCCTCGGGACTCCACCGCCCCCAATTCCAGCTCTATATAACCTCTTTCGTCCGGAAAAAAATCAGGGAGAAGAGTTCATCGCGTTTTACGATACGGAGGCGCCGCCACCTCCTGTTCTTCATCTGGAGGGCAGATCTGGAGTCCGTTCTGGGCTCCGGAGAGGGGAGATCGTCGGCATCGTCATCATCAACCTTCCTTCATCGCCAATTCCATGATGTTCTTCACCGTTCGTGAGTAATCTCATCGTAGGCTTGCTGGACGGTGATGAGTTGGATGAGATCTATCATGTAATCGAGTTAGTTTTGACGGGGATTGATCCCTAGTATCCACTATGTTCTGAGATTGGTGTTGCTACTACTTTGCCATGCTTAATGCTTGTCACTAGGGCCCGAGTGCCATGATTTCATATCTGAACCTATTATGTTGTCCCCAATATATGTGTGTTTTAGATCCTGTCTTGCAAGTTGTAGTCACCAAATATGTGTTATGACCCGGCAACCCCGGAGTGACAATAGCTGGAACCACTCCCGGAGATGACCATAGTATGAGGAGTTCATGTATTCACCAAGTGTTAATGCGTTGGTCCGGTTCTTTATTAAAAGGAGAACCTTAATATCCCGTAGTTTCCATTAGGACCCCGCTACCACGGGTGGGATGGACAATAGATGTCATGCAAGTTCTTTTCCCTAAGCACGTATGACTACATACGGAATACATGCCTACATTAGATTGACGAACGGGAGCTAGTTACATATCTCTCCGTGTTATAGTTGTTACATGATGAATCACATCCGGCATAATCATCCATCACCGATCCAATGCCTACGAGTTTTTCCTATTGGTCCTCGCTACTGTTACTCTGTTGCTACTGCTGTTACTTTGCTGCTACTGGTTACTGTTGCTACTGCTGCTATCATACTACCTTGCTACTGATACTTTGCTGCATACACTAAATCTTTCAGGTGTGGTTGAATTGACAACTCAACTGCTAATACTTGAGAATATTCTTTCGCTTCCCCTTGAGTCGAATCAATAAATTTGGGTTGAATACTCTACCCTCGAAAACTGTTGCGATCCCCTATACTTGTGGGTTATCACATCCCAATGATACGGTGGACAGGTGTGTGTGTAAGCCATGTGAGTGAGGGACACTTGTGAGGTGTGTGCCTATAAATGTGGGTGTAGACAGAGAAGAGGCATGTGTGTAGTATTAGACTCTGAATCCTCACCAAGCTTTCTATGTTCCTCACCTACGTTTCTCTGTATCTCATCTACTTCCTTTAATAAAGAGGACACTGATCTCATTCTTTTTCCCTTGTACCGATCCTCTGGATCAACGGGTCGTTACACTTGCGTACATGTAGATTGATGCAGCCACGCTGAGCCATGTGAGGGAGGTAGACGCTGACCCCCAGGGCGCCATGCACACAAGGGAGATACCGGCATGGAAGATGCCACACACGCAGGGAGATGACGGCCTAAGCACGGTGGTGGCCGGGGGGAGGTAGCAGGGAATACGATGGCCTCGGTAAGATGATGGAGTGACGCGTCGACGCTGTTGCTCCACTTCTCATCCATGCTTCGTTGCAAGCTCCGTCATCGATCGTTCACCAGGCAAAGGGGATCGAGCTAGGAAACAAAGAGAGATAGACACAGCAGATGTGATGGATGTGATTTGTTTTCTGGAGAGAGAGAGAGAGAGGTAGTGATGAGGTGCTAGGGGTGGGTTACTCGCTTACGGCGGCAGGTGCAAGTCAGGGCGAAGGCGGCGGTGTTCGACACGAGGCGTGGTGGCGGCGATCGACGTAGGGGGCTGAGAGTGAAGGGCATAGAGGCAAAATCGACAAATTTGATCCGTGGCCGCAAAAAAATATCATAAACTGGACTGTGTTTGAAAAATTTCTCGCGGCCAACCCTTTTGTGTGGCGCCCGACACTTAGACGCCACACTACATTATGTGACGCTTTAGCCGTAGGCGCCACACTCCCGGCCACGCTGGCGTCCGACCCCACCCCTTCTGAGCAGTGTGACGTCTAAGTCACATGTGTTGTGCTCACCAGGAGATACCTTGACGAGATCCATGGCCTCGCCACTATGGCCTGAGCAGCAGCGAACCGGGAAGAAGCAGACCTGGAGGAGAGGTGGTCTTGTCTTGTACTGTACGTAGGTGGTGCGTTAGGCCTAACCGGAGGGTGAGTCCTCCCTATGCGTGGTCGTCCAAGGCGGTGGTTGCTGACCTCCATGGAGGAGAAGCACACACGCCCTCCATGGTTGTCTGCCTATTAGTGGCACATGGACAAGGATGGAGCCTACCGCTTGCGTGAGGAAGGGGAATCAGGCTCAATCGAAAAGGACAAGATGTCGAGGGAGGGAGTACCTTGACGATGGCACGACGGCGTCTCCGTCCGCTCTATCTGGCAACCAATTGAGGGTGTCAGGAGGTGACCAAGATACGTCCACGTTGTTGGCCGAGCACGAGCACGCGGAGGCGAGGTCGTCATCGTCTCGTTGAGTGAGCCACCAGCCTGCCTCATCACACTGTCGATGGATCCGAGATGCTAGCTTCGGCCAAGTTCTGCAAGAGGCTGTTGAGCTGCATCCAAGCTTCTTCGACGGTTGGATAAGTGGCAGTGTGACGCTGCGGCTAAGGCGCCATACTATTGGGGGTGGAGTGGAGTCGGACGTCAACGTGGTCGAGGTGTGGCGTCTACGGCTAAAGCGTCACAGAGTGTAATGTGACGTCTAAGTGTCAGGCGTCACATAAAGGGATGAGTTTTGTGAATTTTTTTCAAACGTAGTCTAATTTATAAAAATTGTACATCTTAGGATCAAATTTATCGACATTGCCGGATGTAGACGCGAGTGGATAGCAACAAACGCCAACGGTTGAGAGCCTCCAACCAGGAAGCAGCCCACACGTTCGATGAATGTGGCGGGATGGAGCGGCCATGAGCTGACCGCTCGTTGTCTCTAAATAAATATATGCGTATGTACTTTTTAGATATTAGGTTATAAATATAGGCACTGCTCTGCGTCCTCCGGCAGATGTCTAGTAAACATCTATCATCTCGATAGCCGTCGGATCTCCGCGTGTCCAGCCGTTTGATCTAACTTCTGGCATGTGGTTGTGTCGCCTCTCCCATAAACTAATTCCTGAAACAACAAATCAGTTGCAGAAACATCCATCGGGTGATTTTTTTTGATACGCTCCGCGTATCCCCTCCCCCACTTATTAATTCCAGAAACAACGGTCGCGTTGCAGAAACATCGACCGTGCTGCAGAAAGAGAGTGGCCACCGCGGCGCGCGGCGTTGCCGGTCACTTCCTGAAGCCACGCCTCCATTTCTGCAATGAAATGTGCACGTGCTTCCCTAACCCGGCCGTTCGCATCTCATAGGCCACGGCCAGCCTCTTGGCCACGAACCGGACAACGCCCATGCGCACCTGCATGGGAACCTCCACGGCGAGCTCCAGCGCCACAGCCTCCTCCTTGGACCCCCCCCCCTCGAGCGCCTTCTCAACCGCCTTGGGCGGCGCGTGGCCACCGCCATGCAGCAACGCGTTGTGCACAGAGAGCCTATCCATGGAGAAGCTTGGTGGGTCCGGCCGCAGCACGACGATGGAGAGCCAAACACTGGAGCTGAGGATCAGCACGGACATGGCCACTAGGCCGAGCGTCAGCAGAAACAATGTCTCCAATTCCTGAAACAATGATCGTGTTGCAGAAACAATGACCACGTTGCAGAAACTGGAGAGGGATGAATGGATGGAAGGTTAGAGGGAGGGGAGAGGAAGAAGAGAGGAAGAGCTATCTCAAGAGGGATAGATGGTTGCGAGGTTAAAGGAGAGGGAGAGGAAGGAGAAGGGAAGAGGGGGAGATGCAGAAGAACAGGAGGCGGGGCGTGGCTTCTCACCGTCGGGCGCTGTCGCGAGTGGGTTCTTGGGGCTCAGGACACGTGGCCATCGTAGAAGGAGGCGGACGGAGGAGACTGATCCGTCGGTTGAACACAAGCTTTTTCCATATTTATAGGGAAAAGCTTATGGTCATACGACAGATTCGCCTCTACGCATCGATCGTCTCTCTCGCCGTCATATATTTCTTTAATCGGACGACTTCAAAGCATCTATTTTTATAGCCTAAGTTTGTAACTGACCCATTGTTCCAATCTATTTTTCCCGCAACAAGTAGTTTGTTGTAAGATGTGGATTTCGATAGGGCATGCTCGCCCCACCGGGCGTGTCGGCATCGTGACAAGCAAGCTTTCCACCGTTGTCAGCCTTCCCTTCTCTCCTCCTTCTCTCCGCCTTCCTCTTCGCCTCTATTGCAAAAGAATAATCTAAAACGCAGTCTCTGTTGCAAATGTTTTCGCAACAAAATTTCTGTTGCAAAGGGTTCTATAACAAAACTTTTGTTGCATAAATAGAAAAGCACGCGTGAATACTAGATATGCCAGATCCAGGACTCACGAGGCAACAAGTCTTTTAGAAAGATTTTTTACAAGTGTTTCCGCAACACTATCTTTGTTACAGAAAATGTTTTATAGCACAGTTTGTTAAAAAAATCTACATGTGTTTTCGTAATAAGATCTTTGTTACAGAAAATATTCTATAATAAACTTATAGTAAAAAAAAATTATACATGTGTTTTTGTAACACGAGCTTTGTTGCAAAAAACATTCTATAACAAACTATGTTGCAAAAAAGTTACACAGGTATTTCTGCAACACAATCTTTGTTGGAGAAAAAATTCTATAGCTGTCCGCAGCTTTGTCGCTGCCGAAACAAAGCGGATGTTTCCATAACTGGTTTGTTGTTTCAAAAATTAATGTGTCGAGGGAGACGATCGAACCGTGTGTCAGGAGTTATATCGGACGTTTGCAGACAGCTGCACACGCGAAGATTGGTTATGATGGCGGCAGACGTTTACCACACATTTACCGATGAACGCATAGCGCTCCCATATTTATAGGAAAAAGCTTGTGTTCAACCGACAGATCACTCTGCTCCGTCCGCCTCCTTCTACGATGGCCACGTGTCCTGAGCCCCAAGCGACCACTTTCGACGCCGCCCGCCGGTGAGAAGACACGCCCCGCCTCCTCTTCTTGTGCATCTCCCCCTCTTCCCTTCTCCTTCCTCTCCATCTCCTTTAACCTCGCAGCCATTTATCCCTCTTCAGATAGCTCTTCCTCTCTTCTTCCTCTCCCCTCCCTCTAACTTTGCATCCATTCATCCCTCTCTAGTTTCTGCAACGTGGTCGTTGTTTCTGCAACGCGATCATTATTTCAGGAATTAAAGAGATTGTTTCTGTTGACGCTCGGCCTGGCGGCCGTGTCTGCGCTGCTCGTGGGTGCCATCGTTTGGCTCTCCGTCGTCGTGCTGCGGCCGGACCCACCGAGCTTCTCCATGGACAGGCTCTCTGTGCACAACGCGTTGCTGCATGGCGGCGGCCACGTGCGGCCCAAGGCGGTGGAGAAGGCGCTCGGGGGGTCCAAGGAGGAGGTTGTGGCGCTGGAGCTCGTCGTGGAGGTTCCCGTGCAGGTGCACATGGGCGGTGTCCGGTTCGCGGCCAAGAGGCTGGCTGTGGCCTACGAGATGAGAACGACCGGGTTAAGGAAGCACAAACGCATTTCGTTGCAGAAGTGGAGGCGCGGCTTCAGGAAGTGATCGGCGACGCCGCGCGCCGCGGTGGCCACTCTCTTTCTGCAACACCATCGACGTTTCTGCAACGCGACCGTTGTTTCAGCAATTAATGAGTGGCGGAGGGGATATTCGGAGCGTACCAAAAGATCACCCGACGGTTGTTTGTGCAACTGATTTGTTGTTCCAGGAATTATTTTATGGGAGAGGCGACACAGCCACATGCTAGAAGTTAGATCGAACGGCTGGACGCGCGGAGATCCGACGGCTATCGAGGTGATGGACATTTGTAGGAGGACGCGGAGCAGTGCCCTATAAATATTGCTCGTAAAAAGAAGAATCCTTTCCTAGTCCTCTTCCTGAATTGCTATACCACTCTTTCGGATCAGGGAGACAACAAGGAAAACTAAACCCTTCTCGGAGCATGCCTTCGTCTTCTCGTCGCCGCCACCTCCGCTGCCTCCGCCGTGAAGACTGGAGAGATTGGGCCGCGCTGCCCCTAGATGTCATGTGTGATATATTCAGCCAGCTCCCGCAAGCCGAGATCCTCCGCGGCGCAGGGGCGGGGCTCGTGTGCGCGTCGTGGCGGCGGGTGGCCGTGGATGAGCCCCTTCTATGGCGGCACATCGATCTCGCCTCACACGAAGGTTAAATTGGCGACCAAGTCACTGAAGGAAAAAAGGCCCTGGCGGGATGGGCGGCGATGGCGCGCGCGGCCGTGGACCGCAGTGACGGCCAGTGCGTGTCCTTCCGCGACCGCGTCGACGGTGATTTCCTGCACTACCTCGCCGACAGGTAACCCGTCAATCTTGTCTTGTCATGCACCGATCTAAATTGGCAACCAGTCTGCTTAGCTGCCTCTCATCATGATCGTCGTTGCCGTACGTGTGTGCAGGGCACCGTCGCTGACGAGCCTCTATGTGACGTGCTGGGTTGACTACGTAGAAAAAGGAGGCATGGAGGGGGCACTCCAGAAGCTCCCTCTGCTGGAGAAGGTCGTGATGTCTGGGGGTCAATAGCTCCTGTGCGACGTATTTGACGCGGAATGGAAGCAGTGCGACGCTGTTGATCAAAATTGCTCTAGTGCGACATCTTTGAAGCAAACAATAGCTGCAATGCGACATGGCTCTGTTTAACCATGAAATGCAAAACTCAAGGGGTTAAGTTATGACACGTGGAACCAACCAGTTATCCACGTCAACATGAGACCCACCACTTACTCGCATGTGTGCGGGACCCACAACTTATCCACATAAGCATGGTCGTGCTCATCCGCGTGCCCGGACCCGAGCCAGCCCATCCTCCCCCCATTGCTTGCCCTTCCTCCATTTCCCCCACCTTCTTCTTCCTCTTCTCCGGCGAGGAAGCGCGTCGCCAGCGAGTGATGTCTAGCTCGAGCTCGGCTTCCCGCCAATGGAGGAAGTACGGTCCAGTGCTGCTAACAAGATGCCCGATTGCCCACGCATGGAGCCTCTGAAGCGTCTGACTTGTATGAGGGAAGAAAATGGCAACCGTGGGCACGACTTCGTGAAATGCTTGACCAGGCCACAGCCGGGGCAGGTTAGATCTGTCTACTTCACCAATCGTATGGTCTATTTCTCCCAATTTTTTCTTTTTTCGTCAAATTTGGGCGATGGAGCTAGGGTTGGATCTAGAGTTCATGAGTTACGGACCCCTGTTTTTCAGGTTCTGCGGAAATGCGGGTATTTCGAGTGGCTCGATGAGTACGTTGAGAGGTTGAAATTGGAGGGATCAACCGAAGGGCTCAATTTTGGGGCACCGCTTGCTGTGGAACACGCCCCCCATTTGGCGGACAGATCAGGTCATTGTTATGGGCAAGCTGAACTGGGGTGTGAATTGAACAAAATGGGCAAGCAACTAAAGCAACATCGATTTGAAGCAGCAAGCAAATATGATGGCTCGAGCATTTTATTGATGTGTCATTGCTATGGGTTTGTTTTACTTGATGTTAATAAATCGCTAGAAATTGTTAGAGTTTCAGTCAGTGTGTCAATCTAGTTTCATTTGTTAGCTGAATTTGAATTTATGTGAAGCAAAACCTGCATGTGTTTGTAATGGATTATTTTAAAATGCAGCAATTAATGAAAAAATGCAGCAATTCATAATGTGCATCAATTCTTCAGTTAACAGAGTGGAGGTGCATCTCGTTCAAAAAAACAGAGTGGCGGTGCAGAGTTCATGGTCAAACAAAAAACGTTATTGGGTCATGGGCTATGATGGATCATTTTTTGAGACACACATGTAAACCGATTGTTGTTCATCCAACAACAGATAGCAGATAACATAACAGATAGCACCAGAAATTTAGCTTATAACAGATAGCAAATAGATAAAAAAATAGTTCATCCAACAACAGATAGCACCCCAGATAGCAGATAGCACAGATCGCACCAACAAATAACTGCAGCATTAGTTCGTACAGCCAACACCAGCAACAGTTCATCCAACCAGAGCTTACATCCATATACCAAAAGTAGTTCTAACTTAAATGCTGACATATAGCAGCATACCTAACCAGTAACAGCCCCTGACGGCGCACTTCAGGTGTTCTTGAGGTTCTTCAGGCGCTCTGAGCGGCGCACCACCAGCTTCTTCTTCTTGTTTCTGCCAGTGAAGACTGGCAGAATCATCTGGACTTCAGGGTCGAGAACGGTGGCCGGCAGCGCGAGGATAGCATCGGTCACCCTCTTCATCCTCGAGGCAAGACGGGTAGGATCCGGCTGCGGTGCCGTCATCCTGGATGAGCGGTACATCGACCACCTTGCGCGCTGCGTCGGGTCGATGGTACGCTGCACCTCCCTCATCGCCCAAAGGAGGACACAGGAAGGTGGGACGTAGTAGCCGGGGGGGAAGGCACGGAGCTTCTCGTCCTCTCGCATCACCTTGATCAGGCCACGTGCGTGGTTCCGCAACATCTCGATGCTTGGGAACGAGCCCGTGATTTCATGAAGCTGCTCACGGATCTCTTGGTTGTTGCCGGCGAGATCTTGGATGGCCTTCTGCCAGGCAATGCTCTGGTCCACAGCGCTAGCAGTTGCATCGTGTGGGAGAGAGGAGATGGGGGAGAGAGCGAAGAGACGGAGGGCGGCGGTTTCTGTGTAGGAGGAGATGGGGGAGTGGTGCGAAGAGACGATGGGTTGGTGTGTGATCTTTTCATCATTTACACCAGCCTGCCTCGGAAACCGAAACGGCCAACGCTTGCAAAACACGCTAACACTAAATACAGAGGGTACCCAAATACAGAAGTAGTATTTTTTTTACGGGAACGCGAGCATTCAGTTGCATGCACTAGATAGAACTAGATAGAACATATATGAACTAGATAGAACATAGATAAATGGGTACCCTAGATAAATAAGCACGACATAGATATATAGAACATATATGAACACGACATATAGTACCATTACATAGATAAATAAGCAAGACATAGATATATAGTACGATTACATATATAGATAGATAAGACCCTAAAGCCTAACTAGATAAATTAACTCCTCCTCCTCCTCCCCATGGCACCATCGGGTGCTCCAAGCTCCAAGGCCTCCTTCACTCGTCATCGCCGTCGGTGCGGTACGGGAGAGTGTGCATGCTGCCATTGGGGAAGATGTTGTCCAGATCCGTGAAGATGTTGTATGTTGTGAATGCGATAAACTCACATCCACACCAAAAAACACGACTGAGGAGGTTGTAAGCATCGACGCTGTTGGTGAACCTCATGATAAGGCCGATAGGATAGCCATTGTTGGTCAGCTCCTCCACGTGGAACATCACCGGAGAACCCCTGGGGAGCTGGCGGTAGCCGGCGGAGAGGAAGAACTCGGTGAGCGCCCTTGCACCCCTCCACCTCGAGATCACCCACACCCGTAGGGTGTTCTCCACCTGGACTTGGGGAGGCTAAAGCATCTCAGGGACGGTGTGCGGCACACGGTAGGTCATCCCGGTGTAGTAGTTCATATTCCGGCGTGAGAGGTGGAGAAGATGGACTAGGAGATGAAGAAGAAGATGGACTAGGAGATGAAGAAGAAGGAGAAGATGGACTAGGAGACGGTGGAAAAAGATGATGTTAGGGGGTGCTTAAAACCCATGCTTAAATAGGGGTGCTAGCCATGGTGTGCATCAGTGTGAAACGGCTACCGCATGGCATCGAGGGGGCATCGAGTGTGTACACACCCCACGTAGCACAGGGTCAATTAAAACAGGGTACACATCGCACATGAGCAATTAAAAAGAGCCGAAAGATGACTGCTGCATCGGTCGGGTTGGGCGACGAGCTTCTGCATGGCTGAGCCGCTGCGTGCCTCTGTTGCGTCGGTCGGGTTGCTGCTCTCTATGGCGTCGGGCGTGCTCCCGTTCGATCGATGCGCATGCATGCAGTGTCGGTCCAATGGGCGAGCGAGGGGAGGCAGGGCTATGGGTGAGCGAGGGGAGGCAGGTCTACGCGCATGCATGCAAGGCTGGTATGTGTCTTCTCGTCCAACGGATAAAAGCGTGGGCCGCTTTTAATTAAGCCCAACAACGCATGCATGCGTCTTCTCGTCCAGCAATAAAAAGAGGGCTAACAGGCCAGCCAATCAGAGTGAAGGCACGGATCGCTGCTGACGTAGCCCTAATGCGCGATCCAGACCGTCCATTCACGGCGATCCAATGGTCCGATGGGGTGCTGGGTTTTGAGAGGTTTGGACGGGGTTTTGTGGGGTTTTGATAGGGTTTTTAGAGGTTTTCAAGGGCTACGGTAGAGCATAACTAATTCAAAAAAAATTAAAAATATATAAAACTTTTGCCAATCATCATTATATGTGACTAGGTTGCTAGGAAAAATATTAAACTTGGACTATGAAGTTTTTCATGAAAAACCCTTCACAAAAGTGGCTATCACGTACGAGGTTATACGGTTTTCAAAACTTAGGGTTGGCTATAACTAATTCAAAAAAAATCAAAAAAATATATAACTTGTGCCAATCATCTTTCTATATGACTATGTTGCCAGGAAAAATAATAAACTTGGACTATGAAGTTTTTCATGGAAAACCCTTCACAAAAGTGGCTATCACGTACGAGGTTGTACGATTTTCAAAAGTTAGGGTTGGCTATAAATAATTCAAAAAAATCAAAAAAATATAAAACTTGTGCCAGTCATCTTTCTATATGAATAGGTTGCTAGGAAAAATAGTAAACTTGGACTATGAAGTTTTTCATGAAAAACCCTTCACAAAAGTGGCTATCACACACGAGGTTGTTCGAGTTTCAAAAGTTAGGGTTGGCTATAACTAATTCAAAAAAAATCAAAAAAAATATAAAACTTGTGCCAATCATCTTTCTATATGACTAGGTTGCTAGGAAAAATAATAAACTTGGACTATGAAGTTTTTCATGAAAAACCCTTCACAAAAGTGGCTATCACATACGAGGTTATACGGGTTTCAAAAGTTAGGGTTGGCTATAACTAATTCAAAAAAATCAAAAAATATAAAACTTGTGACAATCATCTTTCTATATGACTAATATGTCAAGTTTCATTTTTTGGCTGATTTGGAGAAGGTCAAAAAAAACTTGCTTACAAATGGGGCTTTGTAGGGGGCTTGGAGGGTGTTTTGGAGCTCATTTGGAGCACATTTTTCATGTTCAAAGTTTCACATAATAAAATTTCTCCGATTAATCACCTAACATGTGTAATAGTACATAAATCATAGTAACACCATATGACATAACAAATAACTTCAAATTTGAATTTTGGCTCAAATTTGAATTTTGTCTCAAACTTGAAATTTGTCTCAAACTTGAATAGTATTACACAAATACATTTCATATGAAAAATACAACACCATACCACATACCAAATAACTTCAAATTTGAATTTTGGCTGAAATTTGAATTTTGTCTCAAACTGGAAACTTGTCTCACGCAAAGTTTTATTCTATAGCATAGTACAACACCGAGTTCACTTCACTTCAGCTTCTTCTTCTTCTTTTTATCAGTGCTTCTCTTTACCACTATACCCAGTTCACTCAAGCTCTTGGTTTTCATCACTGCATCAGCTGGAATATCATCAAGCTCAGTTGGCAACAGAACTTCCAATATAGGCTTAGTTGGCACCACATCTTCTGGAAAAACAAGGTTAGGCAACACAACTTCTAATATAGGCTCAGCTTGCACAACATCAGCTGGAAGATAATCATTTGGCACCAGATCCATATCTTGCTCATTTTGCACCACATCTTCTGGAAAAACAGGGTTAGGCAACACAACTTCTAATATAGGCCCAGCTTGCACAACATCAGCTGGAAGATAATTATTTGGCACCAGATCCATATCTTGCTCATTTTGCACCACATCTTGATTTTGCGGCACATCCAAGTCTTGCTCATTTTGGACCACATCTTCATTTTGGAACACATCCAAGTCTTGTTGCTCATTTTGCAGCACATCCAAGTCTTGCTCAATTTGCTCAGTTTGCATTGTTTCACCATAACTTCTCTTTTTTCTACAACCATTGCCTCTTTTCTTTTTCTTTGGCCAGCAATCTTCAACAACAAGGGGCTCAGCTGCACACTTCCTCCTAAAAAATTTAAGCATGTCAATTGGTTTGTAATTGAAAAATGCAGTGTAGCGACCCGACTCAAAACGAGTCAAGCCTCTGTGTATCTATGCCATCCCTGGATCAGTATGCTGGCACACACAGTACATCAATGTATATATCAAAGTGCAATCACATGTAAATAGCGTAAAACTGATATATACCTTAAATATTTCAGCGGAAGCAGACAAGGGAGTGGAGTCCCAATAAACACGAACGGCAAGTTGAGTGTAGACCGTAACCCTGAATCGTACTCTTACTCGTCGAAGAAAAATATCCGCAACATAAGACGTTGCAGCCGTGTAGGTCAGCATATTGAATATGCCAGCAAGTCACATATGAGAGGGGGTAAAATGTCATCTATACTATATGCATATATGGCAGGTGGGGCTATAAGTTTTTAGCGGAAAGCAAGTTTTCTCCTACATCAAGAGAGGGGCTAAAAGCAAAATATTACTACATTGTTGGCTGTTAACGAGATAGTTCCACCAACCAATTCTCGTACCCATGTTGTCAATAATAGCCACATCAATATTATTATTTGTGTTGAGAATTTCAGATAACTTCAGTTCCTTTGGCTCAAGTTGTCCATGACCGTGGACACGGCTAATCGATTAGGTTTGAGTATTCTGCAGAGTTTTCCACACGTTCCCCACAAGATTTGATCGCCTCCGTGTATGTCCTCGCACTTCAGGGTGTTTGAAGACCGGATGATCAAAACATGGTCTTTCAACGGGTCCCTCTGAATCCCTGTCGGTGCCCATCCAATCCTACCGTTCTTCTACATCTGCTAGCACCGCCTGTCCAGAGTCGCCGCGTTGTCCAACCAAGCCAGAGCCCATAATGACTTGTGGCTGTGCAGGTAAGCCTTGGGTCTTGAAAATATCCGTCCGTCCCTTTGAGCCTGGGTGAAGCTTTCCGCAGGATGTCATGGCCTCTCCAGCATCTCGGGTCATCCACTGGGTTCTCTAGGGAGCCGATCAACCGTCCTTCACCCAGAGTTGCATTGCGTCCGAGGTCTTGAAAATCTTGTCTTAACCGGTCTTGATTATTTAATCAACCTCGCATCACTCGTGTTATGCACTCAACCGAAATCCCGTCTACTCAAGCATAGCAATATGAAATTTGTCGTCCCGGGGCCAAGTATCGGGGTTGTTGTGTGCCTACCACATGATACTACAATCTATACTAAAATTTTCAAGTACCTACTCAGCATGCAATTGGGCATAGGATGGTAGAACTACGATGCATAAAACATAGGTGATAGTATGATCAAAGTGACTTGCCTGGTGATGTTGACGAAGAAGAATTTCTCGAGAAATAACTTGATAGACTACTCGTCACACTCCGATGAAATCTATATAACAAACATATCATTTACATAAGCACTCATACTAGCAATCATTCTAGCAATCAAAACAAAGGAGAGAGCGAATAGGAATCCGAAAGAAACTTCACTAAAGCTAGGAGTCTTCTACTACATCAAACACTAAATAGTTCTTGTCCAACAGAAAATAATAACAAGGAACTAAGATATAAATTTAACTAAGATAAAATAAAGTATTTTTCACAAATTTTTTTTGAAAGTATTTCCAAACGGGATTTGAAACAGTGGAGAAACCAATTGCAAGTTATTAGGGAACTAGAATTGATTTCATGATAACATATAAAAATAAAAATCAAAACTTGTTGCAAACCTACTGTTATCTAACAGAAAACCAAATATAAACTTTCTAAAATATAAAAGAAACTAATTTAAAAACAAATATATAAAAAGAAATAGCTATAATCCTAAAAGAACTAAAACAGAATCTGTTTTGGTAAAAACCCCAATTAAAAATATTTTAAAAAAATTGAAACTTAAACTACTGAAAAATATGATCAATAGGAAGCATCAGCAAAAAGATTCAAATTAAAAGCTATTTTTAAACTCCCGGAATAAGAAAAACAAGCTTTAATTCAAATCTGATCTAACTCAATTTTTATAAATCCAAACATAGACAAATTATATATTTACAGAAATTACATAAAATTTGTGATCCAACGCAAAAAGAATCACCTAATTCGGAGTTATAGACTAATAGATATGAATTTTCTAAGATTGCAATTTTCTGAAAAAACTGCAATACGGGATTTCGTGAATCTCACCATGGGTGACACAGAGGAAGAACTCCGGCGAGGTAGCTGCTCCGGCGAGGTGGGGAGGTCGCCGGCGGGGAGGGGGAACGGCGGAGGGGGTCCCGGAGGCGAGGAAGGGGGCGTCAGAGGCTCCTGGGCGTTCTTCTGTTCGGCTCCTTGCAGGAACAACAATGGTGGGGGCGTCGTGGCTACGGGCAGGGAGAGGGCGAGCTGATGGGGAAAATGGAACGAGGAGAGGAGGGGCGTTCTTATAGGGGTGGTGGGAGGTTCGGGAAGGAAGTGTAGCCCACGAATCGGGGGAGGGAAACTTGCTCGGAAGCTTCTGTCGTGTCCACACAAGGAAGCTCGTGAGGAGGAAGAAGAAGGTGGGATTGGGCCAGATTGATTTCCTAACGTGGCCCAAGTACATTCCTAAAATAAGATATCTCTTTCCCTTTTTATTAAAACAGGAATTAATACGATTAAAAGGAAATAGAATATCCTCGGAATATAGGGGTATAATATATTAAAATTTTCAGAAAAATAAATCCAAAAAGATGGGCATTTTTCCACTACCAAAATAAATACTTCAAAAAAAATGTTTTTTAGAAAATCCCGAAATGTTTTATTTCTTTTTGGCAATTAATTTCTCGATATAACTTGGGTCTTCTTGGCTCAAAATATTTCAGAAATGCCTCACATTTTGGAGGGTCATTTTCCTCCGCTCTTTCTTGCGTGCAAGAATTTTGTCGGGGCATTTTCTCGGGGAAGAAAAATATAGAAGCAAGGGCACATATTTTGAAAGGATTCAAATGCAAACTCCGTTCAAATTCGTTATAGTTGAAGAAGTCATGTCATCTTCTCTCTTTGCTTTTAAAAGATTGAATTTGAATTCATCGGAGATGGGGAAAGTCATTTTATTCCCTCTCATTCAAAAGTTTTGAGAAGTTTTCAAATTTCACTCAAGCTTTCAATCACTCAAGCAAACAAACAAACGATCTAATAATTATTCTAACATTCCAAAATTTTATATTTTTGGGATGTTACATGCAGTCAAATAGTAAACATAAAAAACATTAGCACACATACTTTGGCCTTTTAGGAGTGTAACAACACTTGGAAGATCCAGCTCGGTGCCGAAGTTCCTGGCACAACTTGCATCTATTTTTGTTACCTTTCTGGGACCTTTTTGGTTTTCCATCCTTCTTTCCCTTCCCCTTTTTACTACTCCCACCTCTCTCAAACCATGCCTTGAATATGCTCTCTTTAGGCCTACCAGCCTTTCTTTTTGTTAGGTAGGACACATGGAAAATTCTATGTCCACTTCAGGCCACTGAGACTGATCTGTAAGTGCTGGAATTGGAGTTGCATATGCAGCCTTGAATTTTTCTACTGAGTAATATTCGTGCAAATAAGGGTGCATGTTTATCTTTGGTCGGGAGGCCAAGAAAAGTATGGCATGATCACATGGTTTCCCAGTGTGTTGCCAGTGTTAACAACATGCCTTCTATCACTTTTGGTATCTCTAACTTCAGCACCCCACACAGAAGATTTTTCAACAGATAAATGTGTAAGATTTCTGCTCCTGTTGACCACCTGTTGTACCACTGCAGGAAGCTTGTCCCCTTGCACACAATCACCAATCCTTCTTCTCAATTCCTAAAAGCGCATGATCATGATCCTGATTTGGTCAACCATGTCATGCACATGCAGGTTTTTCAACTGCTTCACCTTGTTGTTAAAACTTTCTGCCAAGTTGTTGTTGATATGATCACACTTGATGGCAGTGTTAAATCCTGACCTACACCATAATAGAGAATGGTAGGTGTTCACCCATGGACTAAATTCAGGGCATGTTGTCATTATCTTACCAAGATGATATGAATATGCCTGTTTAGTGTAAGATCTTGCTGCTGGCCACATGCGACCAAATTCTTCCCCTCTGAACTTTTTGATCAAATTCATCCACATATGGCCGAAGCACTCTCTCTGCTCACAATGGGGGAACACATTCTTGACTGCATTTTCTAGCCCTTTGCATGCATCTATGTGGACTGCCAAAGGTGACACTGGACCTATGCATCTCTTCAACTGCATCATGAACCATGTCCATGAGACCTCTGTTTCTGACTGAAACAAGCCAATAGCAACAGGGAACATCCAGTTGTGTCCATCTAAAGCATTGCAAGCTGTCAATTGACCATTCCACTTGCCGGTCAAAAACGATGAGTCTATGCTCAAATATGGATGACAACCTGCCTTGAAGCCATCGATGCAAGGCTTTTAAGCCATAAAAAACTTTGAGAAAAGGACTCTTCCTTCCTCTATTACCTCAGTATCTATGTCCACAACACTGCCGGTGACCTCTTCTCCACCTCTGCTTTGAAATTATAAAGCATCCTAAATGTATTTGCCCAGTCACCATATAATTCTTTCATTGCCCTTTGTTTTGCCTTCCACACTGTGTTATACTTCACCTTAATTGGGTACTGCTTTTCCAAGTCTACTTTAAGTTTCTTTGTAGTAGTATTTGGTTTCTTGGCTAAAATAGGAGTGATCTTTTCTGCAATCCAAAGCTGTGATGTCATGGTTGATACTCTCTGTGAACTTGTAATACAAGTATGTTGGTGTGGGATTTGATTGACCCTAATGGTACTTCCATCAGGTTGGCGTCTAGCAGATATGTACCACTTGCAAGGCTTGACACTTCCATCAAAACCTCTGCATCTTGCATAAAACTTTTTTCTGTCAGTCCACTTTGTCTTGGCATCAAACTCATGTTTGACGGCATAAGTCTTGAAACACATTCTAAATTCATCCATGTTTGGGAACAACTTCCCTACTACAATAACAGGGTTTTCCTTGTCATAGACATTTACCAACTCATCATCATGTGCATCATCAACATCATCTGCATCATCTTCCATCAGTTGTCCATCCACATCTTCACATATATCTCTTTGAGCATCAGTAAGCGGGTTAGTAGTTTCATCATTCTCTTCCTTATCTTCATCAGGTACTGGAATGCCAAAATTTTTGGCCATCTCAGTGTCATCCATTGGTGCAATGACTAAATCAGTTGGTTCATTTAATTCAACCAAATTCCAATCAACAGAAAGAACCCTTGCAACACCATCAGAGCCCTCTTGTGCATCTGCATCAGCCCCCTCATGTAATACTGTCACCTCACTCGTACACATGGGCATTATCTGCCTCTCTAAATCCCAATCATCATCTACCATATGTGCAGCCAATTTTGAGGGAACATATCCAACCTTAGAATCTGATTTCAGATCAACGAGCTCTGCACGAAATGTAGTTTGTTTGGTTGTCCAGCCATTTTGTCGATCGATTTCATCAACCATCTCTTCGCCATCCTCAATTCTCACATACTCTCCTTTCCAATTATCAAACCATAACAATGCTACCTCTTGCTCTGGACCCCAAAAAATGCTCTCCCCAATTTTTTCCACCACATTCCTCACGGCCTTCTCTTCCATGCTCTGTAGTTCTTGTGGATCAATCTCTGATAATTCAACCTCCCATTTCACAATAGTATCTCCCTCTATGTCCCGCAAGCTACCATCACCTAGCTTCGCCTTAGAAGGAAAGAATTCGATAGTGAATTCAAATGTCCGAGCATCATCGACCCTGTTTTTCAATGGCGCGCACTGTGAGCTAGCGGAAGCAGACGAGGCATCACATAGCATGGAAAGGATGCACAGATTACCTAGTCAACGTTGTTGTTGTCTGTGGAGGCTCCATCACCTTTAGCCCCCCTCCGCCCCACCCAAATCTGGATCAAATCGCCAAAAAAACAGAGGAGGGAAACATGAACTGCAGTGAGATGACATAGAAGGGAACGGGCTCGACAAGGGTTCCAGATTCACTCACCACAGCCGCCGCTGTCACCGAGATCGAAAGCTCCGCCGCTGCAACAAAAGCATCGCCGCCGTCTTCGGCTCACCACCGGGAGCAACAGAGCTTCATTCAGACAGGCCAGGCACGGGGACAGATGCACTGTCAAGTGGGGCCCTTTAGTAGATGCACTATCAAGTGGGGCCGTAAGTTGACGATCTGCGAAGTAGGACCCACATGTCTTAAACATAACCTCACTCCCGTTGACGACCATTTTAATCGCCCGAGTGGGACTTTGGCTATTTGGGCCAGCGAAACGTCGCACAGGATCCAATTCGCATCAAATGTGTCGCACAGGATCCAATTCGCATCAAATGTGTCGCACAGGAGCTATTGACCCGATGTCTAGCGGCTGCATCGGCAAGGCCCAGCTGGGCGCCCTCCTCGACCACTGTCCAAGCCTTGAGCTGCTCGATGCCGGCCGCTGTCGAGCCAGTTATTCGGCCCGCAGGAAGTGGAACGGCTGGTAGCAGGAGGCAAGAGAAGGATCAAGGATCTCCGGTTGCCACAACCGTTTGGCTGCCCGTGCTGCTCCTAGTTTCCATATGACGATTGATGATGAATGACCAGTGACAGATTGCCGAGTCCCAATTTTCTTATTTTGTCCACAAGCTTACTCGCTACTCAAGCAAGTTAGCTAGTACTCCCTAGTGGTTTAGAGGGTGCTTCGATACGTTTTAGTCCCATGACTAAAAGTAGTGGGACTAAAACTTGCTAGCCTCACCCATGCTTGGACTCAAATACTAAAGTGACTAAAATCAAGTTAATGAGCATTTATTATCCTCCATCTCTAGACTAGTAGAGAGAGTTAAATGAGAAGAGAGAGGACTAATCCATATTTTAGTAGGGGTTCCCCTGACTAAAAAGTTTTAGTCTCAAGACTAGTTTTAGCCCCTCTTTAGTCAGGGGTGCTTGGAACTTTAGGCTCTTAAAGAGACTCTTTTTACTCAGATTAAAATAAGTCCCTTGGATCCAAGCACCCTTTTATTAGTATTGCTCTTCGTGCCTTTGCTATGTAAACTTGGTTTCAACCGGTCTTTTAAGAAGGCAAAATGAAAATAAAAATTAACTAAACATGGCATGCATCTCGCTTGAAAGGCCTAAACTATTCGAAGGAGAACTCTGTAACAGATCCCGGGTGTGCCTAGGCACCTTCTTTAAACAGTAAAAAAATTAAAAATAGGAAACAAAATTTTAAAAATCTAAAACTTTGCAACATCAAAGATGATCAAACTTTATAGGATCTTGTAAGTTTTCATACCAAAATATCATATATAAAAAGGTAGCAAAGAAGTGACAGATTTGAGTGCTAAAAGTGCTCAAAACTTGAAGCACCAAATTTCTTGTGTAGAGCCCCTCGAATAATCTTTTTACATGAAAATTTACAAGCACCTAGAACGTTTGATCATCTTCGATGCTGCAAAGTTTAAGATGTTTTTGAATTATTTTTCTGTTACTCTTTGTTTTACGGTTCATAGAGTGTACCTAGGCATCCGGAAGCTGAAAATCCACTCTCTTATTCAAAGTGGGTAAGCTTGTGAAGAGGGCATTGGAAGTGCTCCAAATATGTTGAGGTATTGTGCGTGGATCTGCAATGATATGGAAATCAGAGACTTTGTGGCAATTAATGACAAGTTGTGTCATTTTACACAAAATAAATGTCGAGGATGAGGGTGAAGCTCGTGTGGCCGACGGCGGCGCCGGGACAGCGGATCCCGTCAGAAACCAGCGGTGGCGTGGGCGTCCATGGCCCTTGATGTCCACCGGCGTGGTAGCGCGGGGGAGGGGGTGTATGTGTCACCCCGGCTCAGAGAAAACCGGAACGCCCCGTATTCCAGCCCAGGAAGAAGTATTCTGAAATATGGTACCGTTGGCATAGAACAAATCAGCTCCTTCTTATTATGGAAAAGGTTACAAGGGTACTTGGATTACATCACCACGGCGATACTACGCCTTCCTAAGGTAATTCTACGCTAGCAATGGAACACCGGCGGTGGTGATAGACTCCACTCCGTAGGGACTCTGGCTGGAACGCGTATCCTAGCTCGCAACTCGGGATCCTCGACAAGCACGCAATCATGGCATGACGTGCAAACTGGCATGACACGCCAGGTGAGTACTTTGAATGTACTGGCAAGCTGACAACAAACATCAGCATTAAGGCAAGACAACATTATAGCAATCAAGATTAGGTAAAGATTTATCATCACCGAGGGGATTGTTGAAAATAACTATACCAGGCTACTCTCACCGTACTCTGGTGACCAACTCATGATTTCACCAAGAACCTTCAGGGAATATTCTCAAGACGGACACCAAGACTTGTCACACGCATGATGCCCAAGTGCTACCATACTCAGACAAGTTCTTCCATCATTATTAACACTACTATGGTCATGATTGATCACCTAGTGAGGTCTGGACGGGCTGTCCAATACCGTGGACGCGTCTATTCGAATAGATTTTACACTCTGCAGAGGTTGCGCACTTTACCCACACTATGGAGTACCTGGCCTCATGATCCCATTCGGGTGGACCAGCGTTGCTCCAATAAAACCTGTCTGGCCCGTGACTCTCCCATCGTACCACCGGCATTCATCCTCCCCCGGAGTCCTGCCCTGGGTGGGCGCTATGTCCTCATGATACCTGGCACCGTCGTGGTCAAACTAAATTGTCCCAAACGGGGACGGGCCCATACAACTCAACTGAGCTCACAAGGTTATTGCCGCCTATCGGGTAGCGCGCGCATAACCTTCCCCGTCTGGAGGTACTGGTGAAAGAGCACACAATCATACTAAGTCAAGGCCGTCCCATACTGGCAAATGTGGTTGCATGGATAAGCCTGGACAGGTGACTCTAGATCAACCAACTAATTATCTTATCCCTGAATAATATTTCTGTCATAGCTGACACTATGATATCATAGTAATCCAATAACCAATAAGCTCAAGCCACTGCTATTGATTCATATCCACGAATTGCCAGATGAAATCCAAAATAATCATAGACAATAATCTTCAACGTCATGGCATCAACTAGTGGGTAAAATACTAGTTACTAACAATCCCGTACTCAACATGGTAGTCACCTATTCAAGAATTTATTCAAACATTGCATAACCTAATCCATACTACAAACAATTATACTTGCGATTAAAATAACTGGTTAAACTATGATATTGCAATGCAATTATGCAAATGAGGGTTGTGGCTTGCCTCGGGGTGAAGGAACCATCAAGAAGAAGTGCGGAGAGTTCGCGGGAACAGTTCTCTATCGGAGGGGCTGTTTACGGACAAGGGCAAAATGGTTATTTTCACTGTGGGAACACATAGTAAAAATGATACCAACATGACAGGCTCGATGAGACGAAGACGTGGGCTTTGGAATCACCTCGATCGGAGTTACGGGCAAAAAGATATAAGGGTTTTTCTGCGAGGAACTGATCTGAAAAAGAAATAATTGCACATGGGCCCCTGTCAGTACTGCGGCTGGCACCTCTCTGAAAATAGGCTTTCCTCGAAGCAAAGCGTATTCATGGAAATATGTTTCCACTTATCCTTGTTGGCACTTCCTTCTCTCGCCGACAGGTGGGTCTCGCACCCCTTCTCTCTCCTCCCTCTATCTTCTTCTTCCTCCTCTCTCTTCTCCCCGACAAAGAGCAGTTGCGGCTTCGGCCTCTCCGGCACTGGCGACGGGAGGCCATGGCGGGCTTGTACGCCGCCGGGGATGGATGCGCCGCTCCATCCTGCGCCCTTGGGTAGCAGAGAGGGCGTCGGGGATGGCCCGAGTCAGCCACTACAACGGTGGCCGAGGGCGGCGACTCCACGGTGGAGGAAGTGCTTCGGTAGCTGCGGAGATAGGGGAACGGGACAGGGGTGGTCTCCGGTGACGGGTTAGTCCAATAGAGGGCTCGGCGGAGGCGGAAAGCGCACGAGATGGGCAAATTTAAGAGGAGACCGAGGGCGGCCATGGCGGCAATTCAAGGACAGGGGAGCTCCTCGGGCTCGAGGGAGTGGCCGGGGACGCTACTAAGAGGGAGAGGAAGAGGTTGAGGTGGCTGGGGATGCCTGGGGAGACTCGAGGTTGCGCCTTTTATGGCCGGCCGACGAGAGGAGATGAGGACGGACGCCGTGGCGATCCTAGCCACGCATTGGAGCCCGGGGATGGTGTGGATGGCTGGTAGCGGTGTCGAGCAGCTTCGAGGAGGGATGGAGATGGCTCAGGCGAGGTCGGGAAAGCTCGGGAGAGCTCATGCAACAGGACACAACGGCGACAGCGTCTGCAAGTCACGGGCGCGGTTGTCACACCGCGTAGGAGGAGACGTGAGAGGGAGAGAGGGGTCCAGAGCGAAGGAAGATGACGCGGGGAAGCCCCTGGACATGGCTAGGGGCGAGGGAGAGGAGGAAACCGACGACCCCGAGGGCCCCAATGCACAGAGCGCGCATATGGCACGCCGGCCGTGTGGTCACCGCGTGTACTTGCTCGGAGGGGACAAGAGAGGTTGGAACACCTTGTCTGGGGTGTAGTCCTTGTTCCCCAAGGCATCCCGGAGGAGAGATATCAGCAAATGGGTAACTCATGTGATGGTAAGGATCACTGCAAGTTTGCTGTAGTAAACTTGACTACACTATTGTGATGAACAGAGATAGGAACCAAAGCTTATGTCTGGGAGGTTTAGGTTAGGAAGGACCATAATCCTGGGAAGTTTGAGAACAAAATGACCAAGATTTAATAGGGTTGCTTTGCAACTGGCCAATGTGGTCCAGAATACAAATCTTGATGTGGCACTCACCTAACAACTGAGATGGAGCTGAAATTTGGAGGAGGCTAGTTATTTTGGCATATGAAGACACTATAGAAATTTCATACCATCTGGATAAACCAAAGTGGTACTTCCTTCACACAGCATCCTATTGATCAGAATCTTAGAGAAATAGCCGAGAAGAATTGGTTATATTGAATGAGCTCAAATTTGGTGGAGAGATATTTTATAGGGAGGAGAATGTCCTGGTAAAATTTCAGAAATTATGGAACAACATAGAGTACAGTTGCTTCACAATCCAAAATAATGACCAGAGACAAAGGTTTGATGTTGTGGTCACATATAAGATGGGGTGATGCTCAAATTTGCTGGAGAGTCATGATTTGAGAATATTGAGATCATGGAAAAATTTCAACTCATTTGAATACTCTTAGCTAGCACTTGCTTCACAAAGCTTCCTGTGGATCAGAAATTTTGGAAATTTGCCAAGAATTATTTACTAGCCAAATTGAGTTGAATTTTGTCATGATGCCTAAAAAGTTTGAGAGCAAGAAAGCACATATAAAGGGCACTTGCTTCACAACTTGACAGCTAGGGAAGAATCAGAAAAGGAATATTTGTCAAATATTTTTGAACACGGCAAGGAAGGATTTTGTCATATCCTAGGAGGATATGACCCAAGATATTTATGAGAATTATTTGGGAATTTTTGGAATGATAGAAATGTAGGTTGCTTCACAACCCAGAGCAACAGGGTTATTCCTTTAATAGAAAAAGAAATGTTCCCAGGGAA
Source organism: Hordeum vulgare subsp. vulgare (assembly GCF_904849725.1). Lineage (NCBI taxonomy): Eukaryota > Viridiplantae > Streptophyta > Magnoliopsida > Poales > Poaceae > Hordeum > Hordeum vulgare. The sequence continues at coordinate 606,425,062 of NC_058519.1, read as the reverse complement.
AATATTATTGGAATTGGCTCAAGATGGAAATGACAAGGTCTTGGGATGGTTTAAATGTTGGCAAGCCACTAGGGAAGAGAAACCAAGGGTGGTCCTTTCAGGTTCCAAGACTACCAAGCCACAGAAAAAGCAAAACCAGACCAAAATCAAAAGAAATAAATGGGTAAAATCGAGGGTGTTACAATGTAGGTGGTGGCGGAGGGATCGATTGTTCCTTCTCGGTGTTGTCCCGCTGCTTGGCAACGACACGCTGTGACGGCCTACAACGAGGTAGTGTTCTTCCCTCACGGGCGCTGCTAGGGGTATTCCTGGGACTTTCTTGGAGTACCAAAGATTTTCGCTCATTTTTTTAATAGGCATATTAGTCCAGCGATATAGAAGAGCGAGCCAGCGAGGACGTCCGGTAACCTGCGCGAGCTAGTCCGAGACGTAGAAACATCGATCTCTCCCCTTGGTCCCTCTCCTCCCGCCCAAGCCCTCAACACTAACCTACCCGTGGGCCACTGCGTCGGCGGTAATGGCAGCCGGCCCTCTCCCTCTCCATCTCCTCCAATACGGTCGGCCGCCCGACGCCTCGCCCTCTCCGGATCTCCCTCCCCGCCCCTCGGGCTCCGGCCTCCGCCTGACTGCCTCCCGGCGACCCAGCCTCCCCGATCGCCCCCCTGCTGCCGTTGGCCTGGCGGTAGCGCCCTCCACGGCTCCACCAGACCACCAGCAGGCACCAGTCGGCAGTCCACCCCCACCGCTCTAGTACTACGCTGCTCCAAGTCCAGCAAGGTTTTTCCCTCTATTTATTTAAGAAATCTAAAGATTCTTATAAATGCCACTGCCTATGATTGCTATAAGGAGTAGAAGCCATTCACATTGCCACTTCATTAACTTCTAGTTTTCTTATGTGATATGTTATGTAGATTAAGAAGAAGGATGTTAGCCTATTTGAATTGTGGGACAAGTCTTCAAAGGAAAGGAAATTAACTTCTACATCCACATCAAGTCCTCTTCCCATTGAGGTTGAGAGCAATATGCAGCTAGCACATGTATGTTACTAATGTGTGTAGAGATGAAATGTTTCAAAACTTGGAAAATCTCAGTTATGCTTGTTGAGACAAACAAGCATGAACAATATCATATTGTTTACAAGCTTCTTAATTTGGTATTGATTCTGCCAATCGCTACTACTTGTGTTGAAAGGGTATTCTCTTCAATGAGCTATGCGAAGAATAAGTTAAGGAACAAAATGGGTGATATGCTAGTGTTGTTTTGTCTATATATTGCTAGTGTTGTGTTGTTTGGTTCATATACTACATTTAGAGTAAAAAATATTGGATGAATATCCAGCCTTTATTTCATGGCGCCGCCACTGTCTGCCTTCCTTGTGCGGGCGCGTCCTCGGGAGCAGGAGGGGCAGCCTAGTGAGCTCTGGTGGATGTGGCGTGCTTGTGGCAGTGGTGCTCCGACGCTTCGAGTGGTGTCTTCTTCGAGTGGCGTGAGGTGTGCAGCGGGCATGTGGCAGTGTGCTGATCTACAATTGATCTGGCGGGGCGTCTCGACCTGTTGCAGTTGTGCTGCTCGAGGCCTCCTCGGTGGCGATGGGGCGGCACGACTATTCCGGTTCAGAGGCGGTATGATCCAGGTTAGTGGCGTCTTTTACAAGTGGCACAGATCTGGTTCGTGGTGGTGGACGACATCCGGCAGTGCGCAAGTTCGAGGGCTTACTTGGTCTGCATTGCGCCCTCTTACTTTCTGCCTGGTTGTCCCATCAGTCTAAGTCGAGCTTTCCATGTGTTGTTGTGCTGTTAGACAGATTGGCACCGAAGACCATGGACACGGCGGCATTCGAGCATGCTCGGCGATGGCCGTCGGTAGTCACTTGGTTGTATCCCCTCCCCCTGTCCATCGGGACCGGTTGGGACGCAGGTGTGGGCGCTTCCTACGGTCTGATTGCCGCCCTAGACCCGGTGGCTGATGTCGGACTAGGAGTGAAAGAAGATGCCTTCCACTCATCCTAGTGTGGTTAAGGGGGCATGATGTTTATGGTTGGCGATGCCTAGGAACCTAGATGCCAGGGCAGCGGTCCTAGAAGGCGGGCTTCACAGATGGCTTTCCGGCAGGCTCCATGGTGGCGGTGGTGGCTGTACCTCTTGGTCGTGTGAGCAGCAAGGGGTGTACTAACGGGAGGCTCAGGTCTGCTCTGGCATGGCTGAAATCCGGTGCAGATGGGTTGGCCCTCGTACATTGGTAATTGGGACTCGTCTCGGTGGTGTCGACGAGTTTCTGAGTGAAAGTTTAGCATCTTCGACGCTGGCGGTGACAATGCACGTTAGTGTCGCTTGCTTCTTGAAGACGTCGTCGTGGGTCTCGTTCTTGTGGGAGGGCTACGAGTAAAACTGTTGTCCGTTTTTTCGGACTCAACAACGGCGACGCTTCGTAATATTACCTTTTTGGGGGCGTTGTCATGGAGCTCACGAGTCTTTGATCGGGCCACGGTATGGTGTTAGGCTTGTTCTAAGTTCGTTGTATATCTCTTGATATGCTTTGTAAGGGAGCCTCTCCATCATATTGGATCATTTCGCCATGTACTTTGAGGTGTTGCTTTATATATAAAGTGAAGCGAAAGGATATTTCGAGAAGGAGGGTGAAGGGGACACGAACGCATAGTTTTAAAAAGCCCAGAGTACATGTCTGCTTCCCGGAAAAACATGCAACACGTGATCTTTCTAGAGATGCATCGACAACTCGGAGATCATCAGGTGCAGATGCAACTATATAAATAACCTTGTGGATCATAAATGGACTCACAATGAAAATCAAGCAGTTTAATGTTTGGATTATGCACTTTAAATAAATTTCATGTTTGACTATGTACTTTTCACTATGAATAAATGTTCTTTATGTATGATATTCATGTGTATGATTGACGTGCATGAATTTACATGAATTTAAGGTGTCCATATGAGTAGTACAATTATGAGGCAGGACATTTGAGGAGTGGACTGGCGGTGTTCGGAACCGCGCCTCTGCTGACATTTAAGGGATCGGGTTTGTCAAGCATGTCTGTAGATTTTCTAAGATATGACAACTGTAGTAACCTATGGCAAAGGTAATCACCAACCAAACAGGCCTAAAGATAATATGGGAAGTAGCATGAACATACCTGCCTATGTATATAGGCAGTATTTGTTTATCTTGTACAAAAAAGAATGAACAAATCTTGACAAGAAATGAGGTCAACGCTAGCATGTGTGTATACCCTGCCCTGGATCCCCCTAGCTCTAGTGCTCTGTGCTCTACCGGCATGTGTATGTGTAACCAACCCTGCACGCAAAGTAGTTTGTGCAACCGATGGAAGAAGCATCACCGGATCTCTACGGCATGTAGCACTCGGGCGGCGAGCCGTAGGGGAACCTCGTGCGGTCCGCGCAGTAGTTGTACACCATGTACGTGTCCCGCGCCCACTTCATGGCCTGCTGCGCCGTCGCGTCCATCTCCTGGTCGTAGTACCCGCCTCCGCCCGGCGACGAGGTGGTGGCGGTGAAGTTGCGGTACTGCGCGACGAAGGGCGCCAGCGACCAGTCCGTCTTGACGCGCCCCCCCTGCGTGGCCCAATCCTCGGCGTTCCACAGGCTCCCGTACAGCCGCATCCGCTGCCACGACGGGTACGCCACGCCCCTGTCCGCGTGGTTCTTCAGCTCCCGGACCGGCGTGCCGTCCACCAGCACACTGCAGAGCGTCAGGCGAGCAATTCACGTCGACCGTCGGTTAATTTGGTCATCCATGGTGCGCATTGTGGTCTGTGGATGGGATGGGGTGCTCACAGGATGTGCAGGGGAGTCCAGACGATGGAGTAGGTGTGGAAGTCGGCGGCGGGGTCGAACCAGAGGTGGAACTGCTGCTCCTTGCTGCCGGTGCCGTTGATGTAGACGTTGGTATGGAGCGTGTAGGGCTCGCCGGTGGAGTTGCCCAGGAACTCCAGGTCGATCTCGTCGTGGTTCGACCATGACCCCTCTGACAGGAGCTGCAGTATTTACATTGGCATATGTGAGCTCCCGATCGAACGAAAACAAATTCACATTGATCGAGCCTCAGAAAGGGTATTGTAGCCAGCTATCTTACGTACGTAGCATGTGGTGACCGTGCCGGCGGAGTTGCCGGGGGCGAGCTTGATCTGCAGGTCGGCGCGCGCGTAGAGGTACGTGTCCTTGGACCGGAAGCCGGAGCCGGAGTTGCGGTCGAGCGCCAGCGACAAGACCTGGCCGTCGCCCGAGACCGTCCCGTGGCCGCCACGGCCCCAGTGCACCTCCAGGCGGTCGTCGATTCTCCCCCAGGCCGCCGCCGTCCTCGCGGCAATGCAGAGCGCCACGAGCACCACGCGGGCATAGGCCTGCTTCGACCTCACCGCCATCACCAGCTCGTGAAAGGAGTCGTGCGATCAAATGAAAGGGATCAGTCGGCTGAAAGAGGGACGGCCGGTGGTGCGGTGATGGGTCGGTGTGTGTGTGTGTGTGTGACTGTTTCGAGGCTTATATAGAATTTTGATCACGAGGCGGTTTGGGGAATGAATGAAGGAAGGAATCGATCGAGGAGGAGGAGAATGACAGCCCGGACACAGCAGGTGCGCGCGACGACGGAGGCGCATGTGGGCTGCGGAGGTCGGCCGGGGAGCTGCGGAGGTCGTAGGTAAACACGGAATAGCCATAATTCGACAAGTCTCGGTTGATTTACACTTGGTTATATCTTAGTCGATGCTATATGCTAGTATATGCCTTTGGTCTTGCATCGGAATTTGTATAATTTTTTCTTTTCAATTTTTCAATTTTGTTTTTATATACTATCTCATTTGATTGAGATTTTGTTAAAACCTAGCCACACCCTCCGTAATTCAGTTTGTATTGTTTTTCTTGTTTTCTTTTTGGTAAGAGCATCTTTAATAGACCCCGTATGTCTATAGTTCGCTGCAGATCGTATTTACGAGGCGAATTCGTGAGCTGCAAATCAGACCCCACATATGAAACTGTTAAATTTGAAAAAACATCCGCATGAGAAACTTGCAAAGACATTCATCATACATGGTTGATCATCATATACATCATAGATAGTTCTTCATCAAACTACATCACAGTACTACATAGGAGGGATCTGCGGGCCATGCAACGTACCCAAACCTAGGCTACCAAAAACGTCGGATGCGACGGTGACGACGCGGCGGAGGAGCCGGAGGAGCTCAGTCCTCGTCGAAGTCGAGGTTGATCCAGACCTTGGCCTGCTCGGCCTTCATGACGCGCAAATCTGCCTCCTTGGACGCGTGCGCGTGCGATGCCGCGAAGCCCTAATCGAGGAAGATCTCCTCGATCTCGAGCTCGCGATGGATGCGCGCGTCGGCCTCCTCTGCCTCCCTCACCAAGCGCTCCATGATGGGGCGCACGAGGTGGCCTCCTCCTCCTGCCTCGGGGGAGGTAGTCTTCGGGGCCGATGACGCCTTGACGTGGCGGGTCCGCGTCGGCCTCAAGCTTGAAGGTGAGCTGCCCGAGCTCCTCCGGCTCTCTCTTGACCGGTGTGATCCACCGCGAGCTCGAGGAGCCAACGGAAGAGCTCCCAGCGGCAGAGGAGCCGGAGGAGGCGTGGCGTCGGATAGCGATCTGCCGCTCGTACTCATCGAGCTCGCGGCGTTCGAAAGCCGGCGGCGACCAGCTACCATAATTGAGCCACCTCCATGCCCCCCCCCCCCCCCCCCCGCTTGCGTGTGGCATCAGAGATGAGGCAGCGGCGGCGCTCCGTGTCATCCCCACCATTTACATGACCGTTCATGGGTCGGTACGAGGCGCTGGGTTTTTTTAGGCTCACCGACGGTGATAAATTGGGGCAGAGTGGGAGAGGAATCGCGGCGCACGGAGCGGCGGCGGAGGCGGATAGGGTTTGACCCGTATCCAAGCGGTGGAACCGTATAAATAGCGGTGGAGGGGTCTTTTTCGGACCACAGTAAAAAAATTACAGGCCGAATCTGCGATACGGTGTCTGTTTTGGCAAGAAAAACGGACTGAAACGTATGCTCGTCGGAATTATACGAGTTCAACCTTTTTACGGGTCTGCTAGAGAGATGCTCTAATGGTACTATTCAATCAATGTTCGTATTTGCGACGTTTTTCACGACAATTATGTTTTGTAGAACATGATAATTTCTTTACAGAAGTGGTACACCTACTTAACGGCTTATACTCTAATCATCTCCCCCCCCCCCCCTCCCTGAATTTGCCAGAGTGAGCCTGAGCCTTATTTTCTTCCAACGAAACTAGGCCACGTGAGCTCATACATAAAATTCGTAAGAGATTTTACGTAGATGTATCAAAGCTCAGTTGTATAAGCAAACATGACAACTTTTAAAGTAAATTCTTGTGTTTTCAGAAATTGTCATGTCTTTCTCAAGAAATTGTCACCCCCACAATGTAATTTGCCTGACAAATGACATCCCCAAAGGATCCTTTCTTCTTTCTATCCAATTACAACAAATTAAGTAAAACAATCAATAATCAGTTTAATATTATTACAAAGGGTTAATCCAAATACAATAAATAATCTCATTCTAAATATTGTTCAAGTAAAAATAAATGAATTGGAAAAGTTTAAACATACTATCTTCAGCGTTCTCAATGAGATTATCATTCATCTGATGATAGAAGGCATGGTCTTCAATCTATCAATACGCCTCAACAAATGATTGATTGCGATTCGTGTGTCTGCCAGGCCTGACGGTTGTGCCAACATTTTCATAGTCCATGGGTCTTGCATTTACCTTTCATCCTTGTTGATCATGTTGTACAAGACCATACAACATGTCATGATCTTCGTCTAGATATCTTTGTTTCAAAAACGAACAATCACAACACCACAAATGCTCTCACAATGTTCTCGCTCACTGCTATTTGCACATTGACGAAATGCTTAAGTTTTTTTTCTTTTGCCATGAGATTATAAAAAATTCTTCCATATGTAACCAAAATGAAGCCTTGGTCACATTGATGCCATTCGCCGTGAAGTTGCAAGATGGAGCAGTACAAACATTAACCACATTGCTTTGTGCACATGTTTTTTTTTAACTTTTTGGGAGGAAAAGAAGCACGCGTGTGTGTGCTTAGCTCGGAGGCCAGGCTGCTGAATTGCATTTCAGTTGCAAGCGTGTGTCTTTCAAAAAAGTTTCAGCCTGAAATTAGTGGGCTTGGGATGTGGGCGCTGTGGGCAGTCCACGTCCACTTGGAGTCTGAGTTTCAGGCGTGCATGGGCACTGAACCATGCACCGGGTTGCTATAGCATGGGGGCAATGCAGAGGAAAACCTGAACTGAAATTGTGTTGTGGGTATGGTTTCCCTCCCTCCCAGTCCTTGATGAGTTTGTACATGTGCTATGGACTTTTGGCGCACGCGGGACCGGCATATACGCCCAGCACAAGAGATGAGCTTCTATAGTTCTACACTAGCAAAAGTATATGGCAAATATGCATATTTTTACGTATGCATAAAGTACAGTGGTACAAGAAGAACAAAAGAGGCTTCCTTCAAAAACGACAAGAACATAGCAACAACGTGTGTGTTCTTTTGGACTCCCTCCGTTCCTAAATATAAGTCTTTTGAGCGATTTCAATAGGTGTCTACATACGGAGCAAAATGATTAAATGTACACTCTAAAGTATGTCTATATACATCCGTATCTAGTCCACTGGTGAAATCTCTACGAAGACTTATATTTAGGAACGGAGGGAGTAATACATAAATAATAAAAGATCCAGCATAAATGATATTCAATGATTTAGCAGCAGAGCAGATGAAACATTGTTTATCAAGTGATCGAAGTGGAAAAAGAGAAGATGAAAAAAGAAAGAAAACCCGGTGGATTTCCAAAGAGGCTCTTCAAAAAAGTTGCTCCTGCAAGGGGCCATAATTCAAGTGTTATCTTATCATCTTGATGACGTCCCTGATTCGCCCTTGAACGCATAGGGGTTGTTTGGTTCCCAGCCTAAGGTTGCCACATCTAACCTTCACTAGTAGAAAACAGGGCTATCGTTCGGCCCTGGCCAGCCCATTAGTCCCGGTTCTTCAAGAACCGGGACCAATGGGAGGTATTAGACCCGGTTCGTGAGCCCAGGGGGCCGGCCGGGGCCTCGTGGGCATTGGTCCCGGTTCGTGAGGAACCATTTGTCCCGGTTCGAGCCACGAACCGGGACCAATGGTCCTCGCTGCTGGCCCACAACCATTGGTCCCGGTTCGTGGCTTGAACCGAGACAAATAAACTTGCCTACATAGACCCACCGCCGCGGCAGAGCACTTCACAGTGCTCTGTTTTTGTCAAGCCGGCGAGGGGAGGGCATTTGGGTGCTCTAGTTCACCTCCTATGCACATGAGGTGTTCGATGAAATGCCCGAGCCGCACTAGTTAAGCTTTCTCCTCTCGAAACTCGACCTCCGAGCTCCATTTTCAACGAGATTTGTCTAGATTTAGCGGTCCGTCATGCCCCGTCCCCGCCCCGTCTTCACCGCCTCGATCGCCCGCGCCGATCTCGTCGCCGGCACCACCGTGGTGAGCCTCTTGTTCTTATCTTTTTTCTGAAAGAAAAATATTCTGACTTTAGATAGATACTTGTCTAATTTTCTTACTTTCATTATTCCTTGTTATTATATAGTGCGATGGTTTTGGTATCCGCCCCCGTCGGCCCTCGTCCTGTCTATGATTCAGATGTGGTATATATTATCTTTTCGTAACTATTTGGTTCATTTATTGTTATGACAATTATGCCGACCAATGTGACATAGATTTTATTTATCTAGGAGGTTGTTGAACCGGAAATTCCAACCGACCCTATAGTCGAGAGGTTAAATTTAGTTGAAGAAGAAAACAATTACTTGAAGGAAAAAATAAGAAAAATTGAGGAGGAGAATATGATATTGGAGTTGCATGTTGCGGATGTCGTCGATGATCACAAGATCAAGATGGATGCAATGCGGTTGAAGATTAAAAAGATTAGAAAATATGCCATTCATACCGAGGCTTGGTATCATTATGCAGTTGGATCAGTTGTTACCTTGGTTGCGGTTATGATCGCATTTGTTTTGCATTGAAATGTTTTACATCATTTTAATGTATGGTTTAATTAGATGCTCTCAAGAGCTATATGTTGTTCAATGAGAACTATGTATGTACTTTGGTTTTAATGCTCTCGAGAACTATGTATGTACTTTGGTTTCAGAGTTCATTTCAAATACTTTTCAACTTCATAGTCTTACAGCTTTGAATGGTGCATTTTGAACACAGAAAAACAAGGGAGTTCAAATAAGTTCAAAAAAATTGAAATCCCTTTGTAACAGACGAGTTTCCGTATGAAACTCTGATACTTCGAAGGAGATTGTTTGTTTTGTACACGAAGTGCATCCAGTTTTTGCCGTAAGCCTCTCTACTTTCTTGCACATGCTATGTGGGTGAAATGATGATACCATGCAAACTTGGAACCTTTTCAGAGTTCATTTCAAATGATTTACAATTTCATGGTCTTATATTTCAAAATAATCAGTAAATGCATGAAAAATAACAAATGAAGTCAGAAAGGGTTGTAAATTGATGATGTGGCTTTGAATGGTGCATTTTGAACACAGAAAAACAAGGGGGTTCAAATAAGTTCAAAAAAATTGAAATCCCTTTGTAAAAAACGAGTTTCCGTATGAAACCCTGATGCTTCGAAGGAGATTGTCTGTTTTGTACACGAAGTGCATCCAGTTTTTGCCGTAAGCCTCTCTACTTTCTTGCACATGCTATGTGGGTGAAATGATGATACCATGCCAACTTGGAACCTTTTCAGAGTTCAGTTCAAATGCTTTTCAATTTCATGGTCTTATAGCTCAAAATAATCAGTAAATGCATGAAAAATAACAAATGAAGTCAGAAAGGGTTGTAAATTGATGATGTGGCTTTGAATGGTGCATTTTGAACACAGAAAAACAAGGGGGTTCAAATAAGTTGAAAAAATTGAAATCCCTTTGTAACACACGAGTTTCCGTATGAAACCCTGATACTTCGAAGGAGATTGTCTGTTTTGTACATGAAGTGCATCCAGTTTTTGCCGTAAGCCTCTCTACTTTCTTGCACATGCTATGTGGGTGAAATGATGATACCATGCTAACTTGGAAACTTTTCAGAGTTCATTTCAAATGCTTTACAATTTCATGGTCTTATAGCTCAAAATAATCAGTAAATGCATGAAAAATAACAAATGAAGTCAGAAAGGGTTGTAAATTGATGATGTGGCTTCGAATGGTGCATTTTGAACACAGAAAAACGAGGGGGTTCAAATAAGTTCAAAAAAATTGAAATCCCTTTGTAACAGACGAGTTTCCGTATGAAACCTTGATACTTCGAAGGAGATTGTCTGTTTTGTACACGAAGTGCATCCAGTTTTTGCCGTAAGCCTCTCTACTTTCTTGCACATGCTATGTGGGTGAAATGATGATACCATGCCAACTTGAAACCTTTTCAGAGTTCATTTCAAATGCTTTTCAATTTCATGGTCTTATAGCTCAAAATAATCAGTAAATGCATGAAAAATAACAAATGAAGTCACAAAGGGTTGTAAATTGATGATGTGGCTTTGAATGGTGCATGCCTATGGCGGAAGGAGCTCATCAACCTTCCGAACTGGACGCCTCCGCCTCCTCCTCCTCCTCCGGTGAGTCAGGGCACTCCGCCTCCTCCGGCGAGTGATCAGGGCACTTAGCCTCCTTCTCCGGCGCGTGGCGGCACTCCGCCTCCTTCTCCGCCTGCGCCGACGCGCCCGAGCAGCCAGCTGCCTTCTCCTTCTCCGCCTCGTCAACAAGGGCGGAAGAGACCCGCCGCCGCTCCGGCTCTTCCGGTGCGTCGTCCTTCTCCTTTGCCTCGTAAGAAAGGAAAGACAGCCGTAGCCGCTCCGTCTGCTCCGGCGTCTAGCACTATAGCTAGAGGCAGGCAATACAGATACGGACCTTCTCTGAAAACTCCAGAGAAGTTACCATACGAGAGGAGCCAGGAGGAAATCACGAAGATCGTGGAAGCCGAAGTGAAGAACTTCTTTGAAGGGGTGAAAGCAAAAAAACATCCACCTCCGGAGGAGAAGATAGATCCGGTAAAATCAAAGCATACTCTGGCTGCCCTGAAGAAACCACCAAAGTCTCCGACGAAAGGCAACTATGAGCGCATTATTACAAAGTCATTTATCGAAGCGCAGCGGTCGGGAAGTACTGTTAGTGATCAAAGGTTAGCAGAACGACGAGCTGGGAAAAAAGTTGCCCAGCTCGGCGAACAAGCGAACCAATCGTCCCCCCCCCCCGCTCAAGGTGTCTAGTGATATCGTCGCTAATCATCCAGGGATCTTGTTGCGCGGTACCAATCCTGCAGATTACCTGCCCGATGATGCACATTTTGATTTATTGGAGGTAGACGAACACAAATACGTGTACGGGAAGCCTCTCGTCAAAGATGAAAGATCTCTAACAACGATGATGCGAAGATTTCATGATTGGTACATGAAAACTTGCAAAGAGTCTGGGGGAGTAATATTTTGACGCTGAGAGTTAGAAATGAGCATGACCTCGTTGGACTTGAACTGTTGATGGTTCCATTTGAGGAGTTCTTCCCGTTTTTCAATCTCCTGGCCCTCGATAAATTAATGATCACTTGCTACGGCCTGTAAGTAGTACTACTTCTGTCATTAAGTCTCTATATATAGGTCAGCTCTTTCATTGCATGTATTTTTAATTATCCTCACTATATTATATGCAGATTGAAGATAGTCGAATTGAAGAAAAGACAAATCGGTGATATTGGGTTCATTAACATAAATCTCATAGATGCATTTATGATTAAATATCAGGCCAAAGATACCGAGGCCAACCTGCTACAATCGTTTGTATTGAATCAAAACAAAGCTATAATACTCTTCCCTTACGAATTCCAGTGAGTGTTATTGTCTTGTGCATATTCGGTTTCCCTTATTAGTCAAGGTTATAGTAATGTAATTGATGAGTTATGCATGCGTGCGCAACTTCCACTATATTCTCCTAGAGATTAAGCTGAGCAGGGACTAGTAACCGTCTTAGACTCGAGACGAAAAGATCCCAACGAGTATGCGGACATGACTGAAATTCTAGAGAAGTAAGTTAAATCGATCATTATCGCACCATATTGGCAACTTTGTTCATTTCCTGATATCAAGTAATTGTTTTCTTTGTCTGAGAGGGTTTGGAAAAAATTCACCGCAAAAACTCCGGGATTGCCGAAGAAGCTGCAATTTAGACACCCGAAAGTAAGTACTATAGTAGCATGTTCCACGCATCTCCTAGTGACTCAAGCGCTAGTTTCATCAATACCATTTAGCATGCTTGCTAACTATCAGTTTGATTGACCTCTATTTCTTGTAAAGTGGTTGTGGCAGGAACCAGGGAATGATTACTGTGGATACTACATTTGCGAGTCCATCCGCCACACGACCTGTGAGCAGGGCTACTCTGACAAACTATATGACGTGCGTAAATAATAATATTCACAATTTTATTTTATTACCATCATTTATGTTCAGTTTCATTTATTCATATATATATATTGACCCCCTTCTTCAAATTAGATATATCGGATGCGGAATGAACTCCTACCAGCAGATCGTATGCGAGGAATTCTAGAGGAATTGGCGGCGTTCTTTCTTGACCACGTGATCGCTAAAGACGGAGAATACTATGTGAACCCTAATCAGTTGAATTTTAATTAGGAGATTATATTGTAAGAGATAATTATATTGTATATATGTAGCCAGTAGCGTCGGATAGATATACGAGAACTTGTTGTTCGACCAATCTCTCAGAGAAGGAGAGGTGGTCGATATCACTTCTCTTTCTTTGCATATGTTCATGACGATCTTCTGTTTCCTTCATTTGCTTACTAGCTAGTGTCTAGTCCTCTCTATACGTATAGTATGCAGCGTCGACCAAGCACGGAGATAAGAGAGGACACTTCTCTCTATTCATTAGCTAGCTAACACAATATATGAAACACCTAAATTAACCCCCCAAAAACCCCTACCCCCCCCCCCCTTTAAAAAAAACCCATCACCGGAAATGCTGACGCGTGGATGCCTTTTGGTCCCGGTTGGTGTCACCAACCGGGACTAAAGGCCCCCCTGCCCAGGCTCGCCGCACCGGCCACATGGAGGCCCATCTGTCTCGGTTCGTGTAAGAACCGGGACTAAAGGCCAAGGGCATTAGTAACGACCTTTTAGTCCCGGTTCCGAAACCGGGACAGAAGGCCCTTACGAACCGGGACAAAAGGCCCTTTTTCTACTAGTGCTTAGTCATGCCACAATACTTTAGGCATGTGTTTGGTTCATTACCACACGTGTGGCTTGCGACACTTTATAGGTATATGGTCTACATGTCATAGACTCAGGGGCTGTTTGGATTGTGACTATCCTTGCCATATCTTACCACATTATTTTTGCCACACTTGCCTTACTTGAGTTGCTCAAATTGTTAGCCACACATTGGCTTGCCTAAGGGAATCTTGTCATACTTTTTGTGTTTATGACATGTGGGGTTTAGTACTCATTAAAAAATGCTTGCCTTAGGTGTGGCTAGAACCAAACACCCACCTAACTTGGTCAAACTTGCCTAAGGTAAGTTGTGGCAAAGTGTGGCAAGGTGTGGCTAGGAACCAAACAACCCCTCAATTTTTTGCCAAATCTTGCCACACTTGTGGTCTCCATTTTGTTAGCCATACTTTTTGTGGCAGACACACTTTGCCTAAGGTTAGTCATGAACCAAACCTGCCCATAATTGTTGCGGTCCTGTCAAATATCCGAGGTGAAAATGATCATGGATTTGATTCCTTTGCTTGCTTCTCTTGGCACGTTGAGGTTTATGATGCAAGAGGCTGCCTCTGTTGATTGTTTGACATTGGCCCAAATTTCATGTTTTAATGCAGTACACCCATTTCAGTTGGCGGCCTGATTCCATATGGCCATTGTCCGAGTTGAATCCAGAAGATCTTAGGTACAGCAAGCTGGTGATTTTAGCTAGATGGTAAAAAAGACAAAGAGGGACACGATATTTTATCCAGGTTTAAACCTGGGCGTACACCGGGTCGGGCCGGGCTTTGGAAAGCCCGAACCAAAAATCTCAGGCCCGAGCCCGGCCCGGCCTGACTAAAAAACCCAAATATCAGGCCCAAGCCCGGCATGAACGAACTAAAAAGGGGATTTTCGGTCTGGGCCGGGCCGGGCCTCCGTGTAAAATGGCGATTTGTGCAAGCCCGAGCCTTGCCCGAATTGCTACCCGGGCTTGAAAGCCCGGCCCGAACTGCAAGCCCCAGACCGGACCGGCCCAGGTTTTTCGGGCCGGGTCATCGGGCCGGGCTGCCCATGCCCAGATTTACCAAGGTTCACGTCCTCTTGAAGAGGTTAAACCTTACGACCTGCTTTTATGGTGTTGATTGTGGATGAGGATACAAAGTATAGGATGCTCTTTCGCGAAATCGTACTTGAAGGACTCTAACCCTACGAACTATCCCCCTTAGATAATATAGACACCGTGGATACTTGGGGTTACATGTAGGTCAGTTACAAGGGATAAAAATGTTGATGATTCAAACGGATCTTAAAGTATGCGCCAAGTCTTTGGATGGTTCCATCTTGAATACACCGTGGGGCATGACAAACATGCCCCACTTGTCTGTTGCATGGGGGTCCTCGGCCCAACCAATGATTGGGGGACGATGCGGTTAATTATTATCCCCTAATCCATGACACAGTTAGTAGCCCCTGAACTGGTCTTCCAAGCCAAGGACAGGTGCTTGAACCGCTTGCCCGCTCTTACTGGTCTTCAGCTTTGCAAACTGGTTCATCATTTCTGCATCTTTCCTCAACCTAACCATAGTCAAAAAAGTAATATACCTCTCACATCCGAGGAGCTCCAACATAGCTCCCTAAGAAATATTTTTCTTATCATTGGATCTGAAGACCCTATCCATGCCAAGGTAGCTTACTAGTGAAGTCTCACAACAATGGCATAGTGGGGCGACTCGGTCGTGTTCTGACAACTTTTGACCGAAAACCGAAGTACCACTATACCGAGTAGAACCGAAAAGTCCCACAGTAGTCATTAGGTCAGATTTTACAGCGGCCCAAGGTTGTTACTATTGGAACGTCCTCCTATAAAGGGCCCATGCACCGGACTTCTAGCGGCATTATCAACAAAACCCTTCGACTCACATGCGTATATTATGCACGACGTGTTGGGAATCGATTAATTATCGCACAATATCGTACACTTTGATACTTTTTACTCATATATATAAGGATGTTGATTAATCTAATTTATCCCCACACCCTCATCTTTGCTTTCTGCGCCCAACACCCAAGCTCCAACGCCGAGAGAACAGAACTCGGAACCACCCTTTCCATCCACCGTGCAACTCCTTTCCCACCTCCGACAATGGCCGGAAAGGAAAAGGGTGTCGTGGTGGTGACGACCAAAGAAAAGGCAATGATGAAGAGGGGGATATGGCTCCCTGCCACCTCCAGCACTAACAACATCATTGAGGTCTAGGCGATCGACTACCACCCATCACATGACGAGGTCAAATGTCTCCCCCACCCCTAGTCGGGGTAGCTTTTTGTTCCGCCTCTCAAGTTTTAGAACATCAGGAAGATGAACACATTGTTGTCATCTCCCACCTCATCTGAGGTTCATTCTTTCCAGTCCACCCCTTCCTCCACGCCCTCGTGTTCTTCTAATGCCTCCAATTCCATCATATTCCACCCAACTCCGCCCTCCACATCGCCTCCTACATCATCTTTTGCGAGGCATTTCTCCGCATTGAGCCCCATTTTGGGCTCTAGCTCAAGTTGTTCTGTGTCAATCCACAGACCAATGAGGGCCAGATCACAAAGTGTGGAGGAGCTATGGTCAGCAAGCTCCATGACGTCAAGTGTCCGCGAGGCAAATTCGTTGACATGGTGAAGGAGTGGGAGGAGGAGTGGTTCTACATGGTCGACGTGCCATCGAGGACTCGGAGGGAGTCCCCACTTTATATGTGCCCCCTTGAAGTAGTTGCACTCTTGGGCATCCAAGCATCTTGACTGGGGGCTTGTCGGCGAGGGCTTCACTCTGGTGGACGTGATTCATGGCATGCTCCAGCACAGAGTTCAACCCCTCCAAGCTCGAGTACCCCCTCTATGGAGGTACGTTCCGAATAGCAAGGCCTTAGTGATCCGATTCCACTACATGGGGAATGACCTCGAACGGATGCTGGCAATCCTTTTAAAGCCCCCGGCCAAGGAGAACACTTTCTGGACACATCGGAATGACATCGGCTACAGCCGAGCAAATCCAGTTGTGAAGGTTTGTCTCTTATTTTTCTTTTATTTGCGATCAAACTTTTTTATTTCTTCACATTCAGCCAAATATTTGAATTCATAGACTATATTCCAGGATTGGCGATTCTCTGCTAGATCGGTCGTATCACATGCGCCTCAACACGGGTAGCCCGTGAGCGCTGAGTTGGAGAATCTGCTAACTGAGGACCCATACATGGTCACGGTCAAGACGTAGAAGACCAAGAGGATGAAGAATACCAGGGCTTCAAAGGGCGTGGACATTCGATACAAACTCCCTGAGCTCCCAATTGGGAGCCAGCTGAGTTCGGCATGTGACTTCAACTCTGAGCGGTAGGAGGAG
The DNA here is from genome assembly GCF_904849725.1 of Hordeum vulgare subsp. vulgare. Classification (NCBI taxonomy): domain Eukaryota; kingdom Viridiplantae; phylum Streptophyta; class Magnoliopsida; order Poales; family Poaceae; genus Hordeum; species Hordeum vulgare. Next base: position 606,408,330 of record NC_058519.1, on the reverse strand, counting down.
TGCGGCGAGGCCCCACCACTCAAAGGAGGAAAAGGACCACATACGGTGTTGATTGATGATGAGGTAGTGCCCTTCCCCGTGGTTCTTAAGCGTCACATGAGTTCCCATGCTGCTGCAGCAGGTGGCTCCTCGCGCGAAGCGATGAGGACGCTAACTCGGCTTTCTACGGGAAGTCCTTGATACGTGGCCACCCTCACTGTACACATCCTGCTGCCTTTAGTGAGGTGATGCAAGTCACATGTCCCCACCTTTCTTTATTTTATTTTCTTTATAAGGAGCAATGTGACTCGGTCTCCGAGGACTCCACCTGTCTCCCGGGACCCAAGATGGCAGAGAGCTCGGGGGACTCCTCGAAGAGAGAGGTCAATCCCTCCCTCGCTCAAGACGAGGTAGCATAAACCTTGTCACACACCCTCCTCCGTTGACGTCAATTGTCGGGGACAGAGTCAACATCCCTATGGTCATGGTCCATGCCTCGGTCACGAAGAGTCAAGCCATGCATCACGGGAAGAACTTCCATCTATTCATGAAGAACCAATGATCATTCGCCCGACATCCCCACCTCACGTGGTTTGAGAACCACGTGATCAAGAGGAGATGCATCCTCCTTCCACAACTGGTGATTGGATGTCGAGCTTTTCACTTCCGTCCCTCGGCAACGAAGAGGCCGAGCTGGTGGAGCGTCGATGAGTTGTGGTGCTAGCCTTGAGAAGCTCTTCCATCCTACCCAAACAACGTGCTCTTCTTTGTGTTGCCTTAAGCCAATTTCGCTCCCTCAAGGCTAGCGTTATGGAGATGTAGGGGTGGTCCTCACTTCATCGACAAACGATACTATTAAGGCTACCACCAGATTGCAATCAATTCGAGAAACCCCACGGCAACATTACAGTATTAGAACAAATGGAAAGAGGACTTCATATTCCTGAAACATAGGTGGCAAAAATATTCGTTGACCTAGCCGCGCCGTTGATGGTTGATTTTGTAAAAACAAAAATGATTCACGAGTATGTGTATATCACTCTTCTTTTGTGGGTGATACATATCACTCCTGTTATCGGGATACAGCGTTCTTCAGCCCGAGCTTAAATGAGCTCGAACGAACAGTAAAATTCAAAAAAAACAAAAGAAAATTAAAAATCTGATTTTTTTTGGGACAAACATTGAAGAAGGTTTAAAGTGCTTGCAAAAATTCGTTTTTTCTTGGAGCTTTAAAAAAATCAATACTCTGAAAATGCTAATTTCAGAAGCATTTTGGAGCACTAATTTCGTTTCTTTTAGTCAGCCTTAAAACAATGTGGTTGCATTACGATTTTTTATAAGCACTCGAAACTTTTGTTGATGTTTTCTGGTTTTGCTGTACATTGAACTCATTTGAGCTTTCACTGTTACCGCTCATACTTGTATACAGTACACATAATAATCAAAAGATGATCCCCGCAACAGCAAAAATCCAAAGATGCCTTTAGATCCGCTTGTCTAGCCGTGACTGACTGCTATGTCGGCGGTTTGTCCATGTAACCGAATGTGCCATAGTACTGCCTGCTGCCTTTTGTACTCTCGTTGGTATATACGGCCATGTGGGACTGCATGTGGGTTTCAACTTCAAAGTTCAACTGAGGTATGTGCCACGATATATCTGATGGGTTTCAACTTCAAAGTTCACATGTGCCACGATATATCTGATATCACTAGCTGTTACTCCCTCCGTCCCATAATATAAGAGTGTTTCAAAAACACTCTTATATTATGAGACAGAGGGAGTACAACAAATTTCTCGTGCGGTAACTCTTTGTAGAACTAGCGATCAAATGAGAATGAAAGACTCACATGTGTTTAGGGTTTCGCTGCCTTACGCCGGCGTTGTTGTTGATCTCTCTTGTCTCCTGTAGCCTTTAGATCATGAACACATATGGTGGATTTCGACCCTTGTCAACGGAAGAGCTCTTCCTTTGTTTTTTAGGTATTCCTTTTTGTTTGTTTAGAGTTTGTGTCCTACTAAAAAAACAAGGCGATGACGTCTCACTAAAGATGGAATAAGATTCTTCTCGTCTAGTCTCCATCTTGGTAATGTGTCTCACGTCGCCGGAAAGCGTGTGGAGGTGACGGTGTCATGCTATCCGATCGGTGTTTTCATTCAATGGGCCTGCATGGATCTAGTCTTTGTTTGTTTGCTTCCATGTTTCTACAAGATGGATCACTCCGACCTAGTCTTCTCTTCATCAGTTGTGTTTGTTATTCTAGTCCGCTGGTCATCGGTGGCCTTAGCGCAACTACTTCTTAACTGTCTACTATAATAAGATTTGACCGGCTCCAGTAAGAAAGGGGACATGAGGAGGCATGTCTTCGGCACAGTCCAATATGGATTACTTTTGTGTTCTTCGTAGTATTATGGTGTTTGATGAATAGATCTAAAGATTTTATGGAAGAAAGACAATGACGCTCAAATGAGTAGATCTCTCAAATAGTTGAAGTTTTGTGGCGAGTGGTGCCAACGATATCATCTTTTTTTATCTTTGAGGAATGCACCGACATCGGCTGCACCATCGATGCGCCCAAGGCCCTCACCACTAACAAGAACAAATTGGTCCTTCATGGAGTTCAAACTTCACCGAGAATTCATATCGGAGGAGATAATTTTTTGGCCGAGAACGCTATCAAACCCGTCAATTCCTATTATAAGGAAAGTACTAGTTAAAGATCACTTCCAGCTCCCAAGGTTGCTATACAACAATAAATGTTTTTCCCTTTTCGAGAGGCATGTCTGTGCCCCTCGCGGAAAAAAAATTATGACATCATGAAAAGTAATCCTTGCCTCTCGTAGAACAAAAACCTGTTTTTTTTCTTTTGCAGGAGGCACGATCAAGCCTCTTGCCTAAGGAAATCCGTGCCTCCAATAGAAGAAAATTCGGGCCTCTTATGGAAGAAGAAAAAACACATTTTCTGGAGAGACATAGTTGTGCCCCTTGCAGAAGAAATCCATGCCTTTACGAGAAGTAAATCCGTACCTGTCGTGGAAGCAAATTCGTGCCACCACGATAAGTAAATCCGTGCCTCTCGTGGCAAAAAGATATGCGTTTTTTCCTTTCCGTCAGGTGTGCCTCTCGTGAAAGTAAATTTATGCATCTACGAGAGGTAAATTTGTGCCCCTCGTTGTTGGAAAAAATGTGTTTTATACATTTTGCAAGAGACACGTGTTGGGGAACGTCGCATGGGAAACAAAAAAATTCCTACACGCACGAAGACCTATCATGGTGATGTCCATCTACGAGAGGGGATTTCCGATCTACGTACCCTTGTAGATCGCATAGTAGGAAGCGTTAAGAACCGCGGTTGATGTAGTGGAACGTCCTCACGTCCCTCGATCCGCCCCGCGAACCGTCCCGTGATCCGTCCCACGACCCGCTCCGATCTAGTGTTGAACGGACGGCACCTCCGCGTTCAGCACACGTACAGCTCGACGATGATCTCGGCCTTCTTGATCCAGCAAGAGAGACGGAGAGGTAGATGAGTTCTCCGGCAGCGTGACGGCACTCCGGAGGTTGGTGGTGATCTATCTCAGCAGGGCTCCGCCCGAGCTCCGCAGTAATACAATCTAGTGGAAAAACCGTGGAGGTATGTGGTTGGGCTGCCGTGGCAAAGTTGTCTCAAATCAGCCCTAATACCTCAGTTGATATAGGAGGGATGGGGAGGACCTTGCCTTGAGGCTCAAGGGAGCCTCAAGGGGTCGACCGAAGGGGGGAGGAGGAAGTCTCCTCCAATCCTAGTCCAACTAGGATTGGAAGGTGGAGTCCTTCTCTACTTTCCCACTTCCCCTTTTTTTCTTTTCTCTTTGATTTTTCTTCTCTCCTCCGCAAGGGCCCTCTAGGGCTTGCCCACCAGCCCACTAAGGGCTGGTGCGGCACCCCTAAGGCCTATGGGCTTCCCCCAGGTGGGCTGGCCCCCCGGTGAACATCCGGAACCCATTCGTCACTCCTGGTACATTCCCGGTAATGCCGAAAACTTTCCGGTAATCAAATGAGGTCATCCTATATATCAATCTTCGTCTCCGGAACATTCCGGAAACCCTCGTGACGTCCGTGATCTCATCCGGGACTCCAGACAAAATTCGGTAACCAACCATATAATTCAAATACGCATAAAACATCACCGAACCTTAAGTGTGCACACCCTGCGGGTTCGAGAACTATGTAGACATGACCCGAGGGACTCCTCGGTCAATATCCAATAGTGGGACCTGGATGCCCATATTGGATCCTACATATTCTACGAAGATCTTGTTGATTGAATCTCAGTGCCAAGGATTCATATAATCCCGTATGTCATTCCCTTTATCCTTCGGTATGTTACTTGCCCGAGATTCGATCGTCAGTATCCGCATACCTATTTCAATCTTGTTTACTGGCAAGTCTCTTTACTCGTTCCGTAATACAAGATCCCGTGACTTACACTAAGTCACATTGCTTGCAAGGCTTGTGTGTGATGTTGTATTACCGAGTGGGCCCCAAGATACCTCTCCGTCACACGGAGTGACAAATCCCAGTCTTGATCCATACTAACTCAACGGGCACCTTTGGAGATACCTGTAGAGCATCTTTATAGTCACCCAGTTACGTTGTGACGTTTGATACACACAAGGCATTCCTTCGGTGCCAGTGAGTTATATGATCTCATGGTCATAGAAATAAATACTTGACACGCAGAAAAACAGTAGCAACAAAAATGACACGATCAACATGCTACGTTCATTAGTTTGGGTCTAGTCCATCACATGATTCTCCTAATGACGTGATCACGTTATCAAGTGACAACACTTGCCTATGGTCGGGAAACCTTGACCATCTTTGATCAACGAGCTAGTTGACTAGAGGCTTACTAGGGACAGTGTTTTGTCTATGTATCCACACAAATATTGTGTTTCCAATCAATACAATTATATCATGGATAATAAACGATTATTATGAACAAGGAAATATAATAATAACTAATTTATTATTGCCTCTAGGGCATATTTCCAACAGTCTCCCACTTGCACTAGAGTCAATAATCTAGTTCACATCACCATGTGATTTCAACGAATCCAACACCCATATAGTTCTGGGGTCTGATCATGTCTTGCTCGTGAGAGAGGTTTTAGTCAGCGGTTCTGAAACTTTCAGATCCGTGTGTTCTTTACAAATCTTTATGTCATCTTATAGATGCTGTTACTACGTGCTATTCGGAAATACTCCAAATATCTACTCTACTATACGAATCCGTTTCACTACTCATAGTTATTCGGATTAGTGTCAAAGTTTGCATCGACGTAACCCTTTACGACGAACTCTTTAACCACCTCCATAATCGAGAAAAAATTCCTTAGTCCATTAGTTACTAAGGATAACTTTGACCGTTGATCAGTGATTCAATCCTGGATCACTCTGCGTACCTCTTAACAGACTTGTAGCAAGGCACTCATCAGGTGCGGTACTCAGCATGGCATACTTCAGAGTCTACGACTAAGGTATAGAAGACGACCTTCACCTATTCTCTTTATTCTGCCGGGGTCGGGTTTTGAGTCTTACTCAAATTCACACCTTACAACACAACCAAGAACTCCTTCTTTGCTGATCTATTTTGAACTCCTTCAAAAACTTGTCAAGGCATGCATCTTGTTCAAAACTTCTATTAAGCGTTTCGATCTATCTCCATAGATCTTGATCCTCAACGTTCAAGTAGCGCAATCCAGGTATTCCTTTGAAAAACTCCTTTCAAACAACCTTTTATGCTTTACAGAAATTCTACATTACTTCTGATCCACAATATGTCAACTACATATACTTATCAGAAATTCTATAGTGCTCCCACTCACTTCTTTGGAAATACAAGTTTCTCATAAACCTTGTACAAACCCAAAATATTTGATCATCTCATCAAAGTGTATATTCCAACTCCGAGATGCTTGCACCAGTCCATTGAAGGATCGCTGGAGCTTGCATGCTTGTTAGTATCTTTAGGATCGACAAAACCTTCTCGTTGTATTACATACATTCTTTCCTCAAGAAAAACGTCGAGGAAACAATGTTTTGACATCCTATGTGCAATATTTCATAAATAATGCAGCAACTACTAACATAATTCTAACAGACTTTTAGCATCGCTACGAGTGAGAAAGTCTCATCATAGTCAACTATTTTATCTTGTCGGTAACATCTTTGTGACAAGTCGAGCTTTTCTTAATAGTGACTTATCACCATCATCGTCTGTCTTTCTTTTAATGATCCATCTTTACTTAATAGTCTCACTACCATCAAGCAGTTCTTCCAAAGTCTATACTTTGTTTTATACATGGATTCTCTCTCGGATTTCATGGCCTCTAGCCATTTGTCGGAATCCAGGCCCACCATTGCTTCTCCATAACTCGTAGGTTCATTGTTGTTCAACAACATGACCTCCAAGACAGGGTAATCGTACCACTATGTAGTAGTACGCGACCTTGTCGACCTACGAGGTCTGTAGTAACTTGATGTGATGCTCAATGATCACTATCATCAACTTCCACTTCAATTGGTGTAGGCGCCACAGGAACAACTTCCTGCGCCCTACTACACACTAGTTGAAGTGATGGTTCAATAACCTCATCAAGTTCTATCACCCTCCCACTCAATTCTTTCGAGAGAAACCTTTCCTCGAGAAAGGACCCATTTCTAGAAACAAACACTTTGCTTCCGGATCTGAGATAGGAGATGTATCCAACTGTTTTGGATATCCTATGAAGATGCATTTATCCGCTTTGGGTTCGAGCTTTATCAGACTAAAACTTTTTCACATAAGCATCGCAGCCCCAAACTTTCAAGAAATGACAACTTAGGCTTCTCCAAACCATAGTCTATACTGTGTCATCTCAACGGAAATACGTGGTGCCCTATTTAAAGTGAATGCGGTTGTCTCTAATATATAACCCATAAACGATAGTGGTAATTCGATAAGAGACATCATAGTATGCACCATATCAAATAGGGCGTGGCTATGACGTTCAGACACATCATCACACTATGGTGTTCCAGGTGGCATGAACTGAGAAACAATTTTCACTTTGTCTTAACTGCGTACCAAAAACTCGTAACTTAGATATTCATCTCTATGATCATATCGTAGACAGTTTAACCTCTTGTCACGATGATCTTCACTCTGAAATTGCTTTGAACTTTTCAATATTTCAGACTTGTGATTCATCAAGTAAATACTCTTGTATCTACTCAAATTGTCAGTGAAGTAAGAACATAATGATATCCACTGCGTGCCTTAGCACTCATTGGACTGCACACATCAAAAATGCATTACTCCCAACAAATTACTCTCTTGTTTCATGTGGCATGTTTTGCATGTCTCAAGTGATTCAAAATCAAGTGAGTCCAAACGATCCATCTCTATGGAGTTTCTTCATGCATTTTATACCAACAGGTATGGTTTGCATGTCCGAAACGTTTTAAAAAATGAGTGAGTACAAAGATCCATCGGCATGGAGCTTCTTCATGCATTTTATACCAACATGACTCAAGTGGTAGTACCACAACTAAGTGGTACTATCATTATTACTTTGTATCTTTTGGCACCAATATTATGAACATGTGTAACACTACGATCGAGATTCAATAAACCATTGAGGTTAATTTTTCAAGCAAATAGAATAACTATTATTCTCTTTAAATGAATAATCGTTTTGCAATAAACACGATCCAATCATGTTCTTGCTCAACGCAAACACCAAATAACAATTATTTAGGTTTAACACCAATCCCGATGGTAGAGGGAGTGTGCGACGTTTGATCATATCAACCTTGGAAACACTTCCAACACGTATCGTCACCTCGCTTTTAGCTAGTCTCTGTTTATTCCGTAGCTTTCATTTCGTGTTACTAATCACTTAGCAACCGAACCGGTATCCAATACCCTCACGCTACTAGGAGTACTAGTAAAGTACACATCAACATCATGTATATAAAATATACTTCTTTCGACTTTGTCAGCCTTCTTTATCTACCAAGCATCTAGGGTAGCTCCGCCTCAGTGACCGTTCCCCTCATAACAGAAGCACTTAGTCTCGGGTTTGGGTTCAATCATGGGTCTCTTCATTAGTGCAGCAACTGTTTTGCCGTTTCACGAAGTATCCCTTCTAGCCCTTGCCTTTCTTGAAACTTAGTGGTTTTACTAACCATCAACTATTGATGCTCCTTCTTGATTTCTACTTTCGTAGTGTCAAAACATCGCGAATCGCTCAAGGATCATTGTATCTATCATTGATATGTTATAGTTCATCACGAAGCTCTCACAGCTTGGTTGCAGTGACTTTGGAGAACCATCACTATCTCATCTGGAAGATTAACTCTCACTTGATTCAAGCGATAGTCGTACTCAGACAATCTGAGTACACGCTCAACGATTGAGCTTTTCTCCTTTACTTTGTGGACAAAGAATCTTGTCGGAGCTCTCATACCTCTTAACAAGGGCACAAGCATGAAATCACAATTTCATCTCTTTAGAACATCTCTTATGTTCTGCGACGTTTTTAAAACATCTTCGGCGCTTTGCTTCTAAGCCATTAAGTATTGCACACTGAACTATCACGCAGTCATCAAAAATGTGTATGTCAGATGTTCGCAACATCCACAGACGATGCTCGAGGTGCAGCACACCGAGTGGTGTATTAAGGACATAAGCCTTCTGCGCAGCAATGAGGACAATCCTCAGTTTTACGGACTAAGTCCGCAAAGTTGCTACTATGAACTTTGAACTAAATTTTCTCTAGGAACATATAAAAACAGTAGAGCTATAGCGCAAGCTACATCTTAATTCACAAATACCATTAGACTATGTTCATGATAATTAGTTTAATTAATCATATTACTTAAGAACTCCCACTCAAAAAGTACATCTCTCTAGTCATTTGAGTGGTACATGATCCAAATCCACTATCTCAAGTCTGATCATCACGTGAGTCGAGAATAGTTTCAGTGGTAAGAATCTCTATGCTAATAATATCAACTATATGATTCATGCTCGACCTTTCGATCTCTTGTGTTCCGAGGCCATGTCTGCACATGCTAGGCTCGTCAAGTTTAACCCAAGTGTTCCGCGTGTGCAACTGTTTTGCACCCTTTGTATGTGAACGTTGAGTCTATCACACCCGATCATCACGTGGTGTCTTGAAACGATGGACTGTAGCAACGGTGCACAGTCGGGGAGAACACAATTTCATCTTAAAATTTTAGTGAGAGATCACCTCATAATACTACCGTCGTTCTAAGCAAAATAAGGTGCATAAAAGGATTAACATCACATGCAATTCATAAGTGACATGATATGGCCATCATCATGTGCTTCTCGATCTCCATCACCAAAGCACCGACACGATCTTCTTGTCACCGGCGCCACACCATGATCTCCATCAACGTGTCGCCATCGGGGCTGTTGTGCTACTCATGCTATTACTACTAAAGCTACGTCCTAGCAATATAGTAAACGCATCTGCAAGCACAAACTTAGTTTAAAGACAATCCTATGGCTCCTGCCGGTTGTCGTACCATCGACGTGCAAGTCGATATTAACTATTACAACATGATCATCTCATACATCCAATATATCACATCACGTCGTTGGCCATATCACATCACAAGCATACCCTGCAAAAACAAGTGAGACGTCCTCTAATTGTTGTTGCATGTTTTACATGGTTGCCATGGGTATCTAGTAGGATCGCATCTTACTTACGCAAACACCACAACGGAGATGTACGAATTGCTATTTAACCTCTCTCCAAGGACCTCCTCAGTCAAATCTGATTCAACTAAAGTTGGAGAAACCGACACTCGCCAGTCATCTTTGAGCAACGGGGTTGCTCGTAGCGATGAAACCAGTCTCTCGTAAGCGTATGAGTAATGTCGGTCCGAGCCGCTTCGATCCAACAATACTGCGGAATCAAGAAAAGACTAAGGAGGGCAGCAAATCGCACATCACCGCCCACAAAAACTTTTGTTCTACTCGAGATAACATCTACGCATGAACCAAGCTCATGATGCCACTGTTGGGGAACGCCGCATGGGAAACAAAAAATTTCCTACGCGCACGAAGACCTATCATGGTGATGTCCATCTACGAGAGGGGATTTCAGATCTACGTACCCTTGTAGATCGAACAACAGGAAGCGTTAAGAAACGCGGTTGATGTAGTGGAACTTCCTCACGTCCCTCGATCCGCCCCGCGAACCGTCCCACGAACCGTCCCGCGATCCGTCCCACGACCCGCTCCGATCTAGTGCCGAACGGACGGCACCTCCGCGTTCAGCACACGTACAGCTCGACGATGATCTCGGCCTTCTTGATCCAACAAGAGAGACAGAGAGGTAGATGAGTTCTCCGACAGTGTGACGGCGCTCCGGAGGTTGGTGGTGATCTATCTCAGCACGGCTCCGCCCGAGCTTCGCAGAAATATGATCTAGAGGAAAAACCGTGGAGGTATGTGGTCGGGCTGCCGTGGCAAAGTTGTCTCAAATCAGCCCTAATACCTCAGTATATATAGGAGGGAGTGGGAGGACCTTGCCTTGAGGCTCAAGGGAGCCCCAAGGGGTCGGCCGAAAGGGGGGAGGAGGAATCCTCCTCCAATCCTAGTCCAAGTAGGATTGGAAGGTGAAGTCCTTCTCTACTTTCCCACTTCCCCTTTTTTCTTTTCTCTTTGGTTTTTCTTCTCTCCTACGCAAGGGCCCTCTTGGGCTTGCCCACCAGCCCACTAAGGGCTGGTGCGGCACCCCTAAGGCCTATGGGCTTCCCCCGGGTGGGCTGCCCCCGCCCCCCCCGGTGAACATCCGGAACCCATTCATCACTCCCGGTACATTCCAGGTAATGTCGAAAACTTTTTGGTAATCAAATGAGGTCATCCTATATATCAATCTTCGTCTCCGGACCATTCCGGAAACCCTCGTGACGTCCGTGATCTCATTCAGGACTCCGAACAACATTCGGTAACCAACCATATAACTCAAATACGCATAAAACATCGCCGAACCTTAAGTGTGCACACCCTGCGGGTTCTTGATCCATACTAACTCAACGGGCACCTTCGGAGATACTTGTAGAGCATATTTATAGTCACTCAGTTACGTTGTGACGTTTGATACACACAAGGCATTCCTCCGGTGCCAGTGAGTTATATGATCTCATGGTCATAAAATAAATACTTGACACGCAGAAAAACAGTAGCAACAAAAATGACACGATCAACATGCTACGTTCATTAGTTTGGGTCTAGTCCATCACATGATTCTCCTAATGATGTGATCCCGTTATCAAGTGACAACACTTGCCTATGGTCAGGAAACCTTGACCATCTTTGATCAACGAGCTAGTCGACTACAGGCTTACTAGTGACAGTGTTTTGTCTATGTATCCACACAAGTATTGTGTTTCCAATCAATACAATTATATCATGCATAATAAACGATTATTATGAACAAGAAAATATAATAATAACTAATTTATTATTGCCTATAGGGCATATTTCCAACAACACGGTCGTGCCTCTCGTGAAAATAAATATGTGTCTTTACAAGAAGTAAATTGTATCTCTCATGAAAGAAAAAAAAACATATTTATGTATCAGAAGCTTTTTATCCAAAAACCTTTTTTGTTCCAAATAATAAACAGAAAAACAAAAAAAATCATCTAAAAGCCGAAAATGCGTGAAGACAAATAAAAAAATCTAGAGGAAATGTCCAGTATGTGAGACGTAGCGGCGGGTGATAGCGCACCACTTGGAGCTCTTTTAGCCCACCTCAAGCGACCTTTAAAGAGACTTCCGAAGGAGCGCATTTTGATTATTTGCTCAGTAGGTTTTTTTTTGAGTGGTTTCTATTACAACAACGATCGTTCAGGTAACACATGTCTCCTTCGTTTGTTTTTTATGGCCGGTTGACCTATATTAGAGCATCTCCAACAAACAAGCTAAATAAGTCGTGGGCCTAAAAAACAGGCTATATAGCATGTGTATGGACGAAAGTAGTGCTCCAACAGCCGCGTAATAATGTCGCGCGCTGGAAAAACTTCATCGCGCATAGTATATATGGTGCACCCGCTCCAGCGCGCTGGACAAAACAAATCGTGCACCCAAACCTCCAACCGTCACTGATCGTTCTGGCCGCGTCCACTTTCGCCCCACCCTGCGCCTCTGCGAGCGATGGACGACCGCACCGACATCCCCTTGACCCCTCGTTACCCCCGCGACACATCGCCCGCCGTCGCCTCTTCCGGCACCGCTGCAGCAAACCCTTGTGCAGGGTGGACCTCCGGTTTCTTCGACGACTGAGCACCGACTCCAAGCACCGGTCTCGCGCGCGGCCTTTTCATGGCGCCCCGGACGAACCGTCAGGGTTGCTTTGCGTCGCCTCCCACCTCAAAGCCACAGAGCTCCGTCATCAAGCGACCGACGACGGTTGTGGCGAAGACATTGGTGTTGGTGGGCCAAAAGAAGAAGAAAGTGGTGGGAAGGAAGAAACCAGCGGTGCCCCTGCCCCGCCTCTACCGCTGCCACCGGAAGTGCCTGAGGAGTTGCAATTTGGTGCGCCGGCGGCGATGTCCAAATGATGTTTGATGAAATGCCCTCAAGGTAAGATTTTTTTTCCTTTTTTTATTGTTGCTAGAAGTGTGTACATATGAATAGCTTGATATAGTTTTCTTTATCATACTTTATAGTGAATAGTCCAATGATGATGCATATTTGTCAACTATGGGTGTTGGCTCCAACAATTCGCATTGGTCTCAAACCAATGAAGTGCATCAAGATGATCATGAATATAAAGTGGATGAAGATGGTGAGGGTATGGTTTATGCACCGAGAGGAAGGGCGTGCAACTACACCGTGGACGAAGACATCTCGCTATGCAAGACATAGTTGAATGTGTCTATGGATGCCACCGTTGGGGGTTATCAAACTCGATATACCATATTGTGATAGGATGAAGGAGTACTTTGATGCAAAAAAAACAAGAGTGGAATTTAGTACACCAATAGATCCATTCGCTCTCGGTGGTCGATGATCAACAAAAATTGTCAAAGGTGGGCGGCAGTTATGTCGTCGGTTGACAAGATAAACCCAAGTGGTACCAATGATAGAGATAGGGTAATTGCCATTTCTTTATGTTCCAAGTCCACGCTTCATGTTTTGCGTTTCAAGTGGTAACTTGTTCTTTTGTTTGTAGCACAATATTACACAAAGCTTCTTTTGTGGAGAAGAAAAGAAGACCAAGAAAGGCAAGGTTAAGAGAGGAAGAGAATTTGTGTTGACCCATTGCTACGGAGTGTTGAAGGATGAAGAAAAATGGAACAAACGTGATGATGACGAGGAGGGGACCAAGAAAGGCAATGTTGATGCGATGGTCTTAGATGGTGATGATGAGGAGGCATCAAGTGATGGTGCCGAGAGGAGCCCTACACCAAACTCGGTTGCCTGCAAAAATACCTAGTGGAGTTGCAAAAGAAAAGAAGAATAAGAAGAACGAGAAGGGAGGAGATGATGAAAAAACAAATTGTATGGAGGCTATTGTGATGGCAAGAGAAGAAGCAAATGAGAGGAGGTTGGCGGCCAGAGGAGAGTAGCGGCCGAGGAGAAAAAGGTGGCATCGGAGGAAAATAAATTAGCCACGGAAGAGCAAGCTAGAATGTTGGAATATGAGAAGCACCTCTTATTCATGGACACACCTAAAATTGATGATAGGAAAAAGGAGTACATCAACCTTTGTCATGATCAACTTTTGGTCCAAAAAATGATGGACATGGGATGCATGGGAGCTACCATTAGAGGCTTCTGAGGCATGGGACCTAACATGGGAGGCTTCGGAGCTACCATGGGTAGCTTGGACGGCATGGGAGGCATGTCTGGAATGGGAGGCATGGGAGCACCTACGGGAGTCATGACTGGCATGGAAGGCATGGGAGGACCGGCATGGGAGGCATGTGAGCACATACGCGAGGCATTGGAGGCATGGCTGGCATGGGAGGTTTGCGAGCTATCATGGAAGGCATGAATTTTGAGTCTCTCATGAGAGGCATGGGAGCACCTCGCATGATGCCTCACATTCCTTTGGCGATAATTTGAACACCGTTCGAGGTTCCAATGACACGGAGGTTCTTAAAAATGATGAAGATAAGGAAAAAGAGGAGGGGGACGGGAAGGATGAAGAGGAGGAAGAAGAGAAGCAAGAAGATGGAGCTTGATTCTTGATGTTTCATTCCTTTGTATGAACTTGTTTGTCATGAACTTGCTTGTGGTACATGATTTTGAACTAGGCCATGAATTTGAACTATGCTATGTTGCTCAACTCATCATTTTGCAAAAAAAAAGAAGAAGATCAAAATCATGTTGTTTTTGTTCACAAAGTATTCATATTTGTCAAGCAGCTCGGCGCGTGTGCTTTGTTTTACCGCGTCTGCTGAAACGCTACAACGGTGCGCTAAATTTTGCAGCATCTAGAAAAGATATATATATCACATGTCCGCGCATGCTAAAACGCTATTTCGACGTCGCTTCTGTTGGAGATGCTCTTAGCATCCCTCCTCACACTGGGTTATTCCAGCTGGGTACTTTTTGGTTTGACTAGGACTGAGCTTTTCAAGGTTTTTATTATTTCTGGTTCCCCTCTTATTGTTTTCCCCTTTTTTTCTTTTCCATTTTTGATTTTTTTTCTCTTTCAAGTTTCATTTTTTTCAAATTCACGTGCTTGTGTTTCTCAAATTTGTGAAATTATCAATTACGAATACTTTTTGAATCCCTTTCTAAATGCGGTTGTTTATCAAATTCGTGAACTTTTCTTAGAATTCCTGAATATTTTTAAAATTTACTAATTTTTTCCTAATTTGTAAACCTTTTTCCCCATTTTTTATGGATTTTTTTTTAAATTCATGAACTTTTGTAGAGCGCTTGTTGTTTGTGAGTTTTTTGGATTCCATTATTTTTTTTACTTTTGGTGAACATTTTTGAGTTTTGAGTTTTGTGTTTTTCCCAGTTATGTGAACTTTGTTTGAAAGTCCCCCGTTCAACGGTAATGGTCAAACCTAACTATTCAACCTTTTGAATGAAGGGGTCAGAGAGAGGTGTTTTGGCTTTCGGATGCATTTACACTAGGACGAACAATGACCCGAACATAATAGTAAATATTTTTAAAAATTCTGATTTTTTTAAATGTTCGTGTTACTGTCTCAAACATGCTTGATAATTTTCATGCGAAGCGGAGCAGTGGTGTTTCGTGGGTGAAAGACCAAATTTTGGTGACATTTGGAGTAAAAATTGAAGTTTAATTTGTTTTTCATGCCAAAATGCTTAACTTTTTTGTCTGAAAAGATCCAGGTAGTATTTGAATGTGACAAAGAACCACATAATATTATTATTGGTATTTTTTATACAACAATAAATATTTTTTATGGACAAGAGCACGTATTCCCGGGAGTCGAATTGAATTTCCGTGACTGAGCTTCCATGTGAGCTATACATTACGCAATGCTTTTTACTAAGCCAAGGCACAGACGAGGGAGCATCTGCGCCATTCAGGCAACTGGCGCATAAGGCGCCGAATATGCGCTCTCGTCAAAACTCGCCAGACCTCCTTTGTGATGCTTCGCGCATAAGCCCTCTAAAAGGGTCGCCTGTTGTATCGTCTAGCAAAATGACAACTGTAGTGGCTCGACTGGCCATAGTGGTCGGTTCTTCTCTAGCATGTGTTTTCATTCGTCTTTTGGAAGAACACCATTTTTTAAAAGCATAACGATGTCTTCACAATTTTTTTTTGTAAAAGTGAACTTGTTTTAAAGTATGGAAATTTTCATAAATTTCCATTTTTTGAAAACATAAACATTCTTTTGAAATAGGTGATTTTTTTTAAAAGCGAACATTTCATCTAAAAAAACATTGTTTTCACTTTTTTTACATTTTATGAAATAAGATAATTTCCCCAAATTTGTTTTTGAAAATATGGATATTTTGCAAACCAAAATAAAAAAATCAATTTGTAATTTATTTTTTAAAACGGGGCCAGGTTTTGAAATAAGACGAATATTTTTCAGCACGACATTTTTTTGAACATTTTTCGAAAAATAAAACTAGAACTCAAACTGAATGTGGAAAAAAAACATAAATGTGAGTGAAGAACCTTCTAGAAAGTTCCCAAAACCGATTAGATTCCTTCTCTAATATTAGTGCTTATCTTAATTAAAATAAGTTATTGGCACACTTAGTTGAGCTTAGTATATTTTGGGATTTGTGCTTGAAAAGTACTCACTTAGTTTATTTTTGAAGTAAGACAAAGCCAAATCCATAAGAAAATAAAACTCATATTGACTCTCCCTCTAGATGACATTTTTGTTCTTCCCATGCACCACTAGTGCGCCTAAGAAGAGCTTTTTCATGAGGACATTTGATATGGATGACGAATAGTTCGTCCCCCTCTCCTCCATCAAGCCCTACGCTAGCATGGCATCATTGTTTGTTGTCTTCTCGTCGTCGCATTTGCGACTGCCGACGTCGTCTCCTCCCTGGAGCTTCTTGTCTCCAACCCACGATGCATTACCTCTTTTCATTGATCTTCCTCCATGGGCCACACATCATAGATCGAGTACGACCCACATGGCAACTCCATTATCCCTGCGACTCTCGTCATCCCCACCATGCTACAAAAATTATACAGAGAAAATTGATTTGTTGTGAAAACTTGTTCAATGATATGCCTAGTACGATTAGGGAGGAGAAGAGATCTTCTATGTGAAGCCGTATGTGGGAGGTGGGTGTCTCACTTCAAAATGAGGGATTGGTCTCCCTCAGCCCGAGCCAGCCATTACCCATCCAATGTCGAGAAATGGGAAACAATGCCATCTAATTTATTCGGAAAAGCATATAAATATGTTACAAGTTGTTCTTCATGTCATAGGATACCCATATAACAAGAAGGATGCCACACAACATAACAATATAGCGCCATACTTTCAGTGTAGAGAATGTAAGCCTGCCAGTGTAGGCCAAGGAGACTATTTACCAGGAATCACGAACTAAGAGCCCTAAAAGGCATCAACAATATTTGGATATGGAAGAATAGAGGGATAGGTGATCCAATTTTTCTTATTACATGTAAATTTTACGTGCTTTCCATGGCCCTAATATTTTTGAGCACACAAAAATTACACTCTATTCAAGCATTTCTTAAAATTTTATTATAACTCATTAACCAAACCAACATGTTGTAACTATATCGGTGGTGCAACTAGTGCAACTTGCAACTACAATAATAGGTGTGTAAGTTTGTCATGGTGAATTTTCATAGAGGTTCTTTGGGGCGGGGAGAGGATTCCCTTGGTGGCTGTAATAACAAAAAAAACTAGATCTCCACTAACAAAACAATAGAAAGACAGCCGGTATATAGTATTATGGTGGTTTGGGCAGTAGAACTCTTCCAAATCTATGCTCCTATCTACATGCTCATCTATTGTCCGACCACCAAAATACCCACAAGATCTGTCTCTATGTTCATATCCGGTGCATATCCATGTCCATGGAATTTGCAGAGAGCTAGGAAGAAAGAGGTAAGCTAACTAGGGTTAGCCACTCTTCGACACAAGTTTTAGGCCTTTTAGGCTTTTCACCATTGAGCTTTTGGGCTTATTTTTTAAAATTACCTTTTTTTTGTATTGTCGTTGGGCTTTGGAACTCATATTCGGGACTAACTATATATGGGGCTATTTCTAAAGGCATGATCAATATATGAGACCCCGGATATCTGTTTGCTGAAATCCATAGGTACAAAGCATTATGTTTCATGTATTCTTAACGAGCTGGATATTCATGGATACCCGAATGCATTGATAGTATCACCATATCTAACACATATTATTACTGGTTAATATAAGAAAATGATACTATTACCATATCACTCAAGGAAACAAAAGTGATTCTACTATATCTATTGTCATTTCGTTCTTTCAGTTTGGTGGGTCACCTTTTAACCCGCTTCGAAGCGGACCCTCAAAACATCCGTATATGTTCGGAACACAGTGTTTAGATCACTTTTTCCATTTCATGGGGTCTCCTAGATGTCCATGTTGGAATTATGCCCTAGAGGCAATAATAAATATAGTTATTATTATAATTCCTGTATCAAGATTATCGTTTATTATCCATGCTATAATTGTATTGAATGAAGACTCATTTACATGTGTGGATACATAGACAAAACACCGTCCCTAGCAAGCCTCTAGTTGGCTAGCCAGTTGATCAAAGATAGTCAGTGTCTTCTGATTATGAACAAGGTGTTGTTGCTTGATAACTGGATCACGTCATTAGGAGAATCACGTGATGGACTAGACCCAAACTAATAGGCGTAGCATGTTGATCGTGTCATTTTGTTGCTACTGTTTTCTGCGTGTCAAGTATTTATTCCTATGACCATGAGATCATATAACTCACTGACACCGGAGGAATGCTTTGTGTGTATCAAACGTCGCAACGTAACTTGGTGACTATAAAGATGCTCTACAGGTATCTCCGAAGGTGTTAGTTGAGTTAGTATGGATCGAGACTGGGATTTGTCACTCCGTGTGACGGAGAGGTATCTCGGGGCCCACTCGGTAATGCAACATCACACACAAGCCTTGCAAGCAATGTAACTTAGTGTAAGTTGCGGGATCTTGTATTACGGAACGAGTAAAGAGACTTGCCGGTAAACGAGATTGAAATAGGTATGCGGATACTGACGATCGAATCTCGGGCAAGTAACATACCGAAGGACAAAGGGAATGACATACGGGATTATATGAATCCTTGGCACTGAGGTTCAAACGATAAGATCTTCGTAGAATATGTAGGATCCAATATGGGCATCCAGGTCTCGCTATTGGATATTGACCGAGGAGTCTCTCGGGTCATGTCTACATAGTTCTCGAACCCGCAGGGTCTGCACACTTAAGGTTCGACGTTGTTTTATGCGTATTTGAGTTATATGGTTGGTTACCGAATGTTTTTCGGAGTCCCGGATGAGATCACGGACGTCACGAGGGTTTTCGGAATAGTCCGGAAACGAAGATTGATATATAGGATGACCTCATTTGATTACCGGAAGGTTTTGGAGTTACCGGGAATGTACCGGGAATGACGAATGGGTTCCGGGAGTTCACCGGGAGGGGGCAACCCACCCCGGGGAAGCCCATAGGCCTTGAGGGTGGCACACCAGCCCTTAGTGGGCTGGTGGGACAGCCCAAAAGGGCTCTATGCGCCAAGAAGAAAAAATCAAGAGAAAAGAAAAAAAAAGGAGGAGGTGGGAAGGAAGGGGAACTCCCTCCCACCAAACCAAGTCCAACTCGGTTTGGGGGGGGGAGTCCTCCCCGCTTGGACTCGGCCGACCCCCTTGGGGCTCCTTGAGCCCCAAGGCAAGGTCCCCTCCCTCCCACCTATATATACGGAGGTTTTGGGGCTGATTTGAGACGACTTTCCCACGGCAGCCCGACCACATACCTCCACGGTTTTTCCTCTAGATCGCGTTTCTGCGGAGCTCGGGCGGAGCCCTGCTGAGACAAGGTCATCACCAACCTCCGGAGCGCCGTCACGCTGCCGGAGAACTCTTCTACCTCTCCGTCTCTCTTGCTGGATCAAGAAGGCCGAGATCATCGTCGAGCTGTACGTGTGCTGAACGAGGAGGTGTCGTCCGTTCGGTACTAGATCATGGGACTGACCGCGGGATTGTTCGCGGGGCGGATCGAGGGACGTGAGGACGTTCCACTACATCAACCGCGTTCACTAACGCTTCTGTTGTACGATCTACAAGGGTACGTAGATCACTCATCCCCTCTCGTAGATGGACATCACCACGATAGGTCTTCGTGCGCGTAGGAAATTTTTTGTTTCTCATGCGACGTTCCCCAACAGTGGCATCATGAGCCAGGTTCATGCGTAGATGTCTTCTCGAGTAGAACACAAAAGTTTTTTGTGGGCGGTGATGTGCGTTTTTCTGCCCTCCTTAGTCCTTTCTTGATTCCGCGGTATTGTTGGATTGAAGCGGCTTGGACCGACATTACTCGTACGCTTACGAGAGACTGGTTTCATCGCTACGAGTAACCCCGTTGCTCAAAGATGACTGGCAAGTGTCGGTTTCTCCAACTTTAGTTGAATCGGATTTGACCGAGGAGGTCCTTGGATGAGGTTAAATAGCAACTCATATATCTCCGTTGTGGTGTTTGCGTAAGTAAGATGCGATCCTACTAGATACCCCTGGTCACCACGTAAAACATGCAACAACAAAATTAGAGGACGTCTAACTTGTTTTTGCAGGGTATGCTTGTGATGTGATATGGCCAATGATGTGATGTGATATATTGGATGTATGAGATGATCATGTTGTAATAGAAATATCGACTTGCACGTCGATGGTACGGCAACCGGCAGGAGCCATAGGGTTGTCTTTATACTAACGTGTGTGCTTGCAGATGCGTTTACTATTTTGCTAGGATGTAGCTTTAGTAGTAATAGCATGAGTAGCACGACAACCCCGATGGCAACACGTTGATGGAGATCATGGTGTGTCGCCGGTGACAAGAAGATCGTGCCGGTGCTTTGGTGATGGAGATCAAGAAGCACGTGATGATGGCCATATCATGTCACTTATGAATTGCATGTGATGTTAATCCTTTTATGCACCTTGTTTTGCTTAGAACGACGGTAGCATTATGAGGTGATCTCTCACTAAAATTTCAAGACGAAATTGTGTTCTCCCCGACTGTGCACCGTTGCTACAGTTCGTCATTTCGAGACACCACGTGATGATCGGGTGTGATAGACTCAACGTTCACATACAACGGGTGTAAAACAGTTGCGCATGCGGAACACTCGGGTTAAGCTTGACAAGCCTAGCATGTGCAGACGTGGCCTCGGAACACATGAGACCGAAAGGTCGATCATGAATCATATAGATGATATGATTAGCATAGGGATGCTTACCACTGAAACTATACTCAACTCACGTGATGATCGGACTTGAGCTAGTGTAAGTGGATCATGAACCACTCAAATGACTAGAGAGATGTACTTTTTGAGTGGGAGTTTAGCGAATAATTTGATTAAGTTAAACTCTAATTATCTTGAACATAGTCTAAGTCCACTTTGAATATATTTGTGTTGTAGATCATGGCTCACGCGACAGTCATCCTGAATTTTAATACGTTCCTAGAGAAAGCTAAGTTGAAAGATGATGGAAGCAACTTTGTAGACTGGGCTCGTAATCTTAAGCTAATCTTACAAGCTGGGAAGAAGGATTATGTCCTTAATGCTGCGTTAGGAGATGAACCACCCGCTACGGCTGATCAGGATGTTAAGAACGCTTGGTTAGCATGTAAGGAGGACTACTCAATAGTTCAATGTGCAGTCTTGTATGGCTTAGAACCGGGACTTCAACGTCGCTTTGAGCATCATGGAGCATTTGAGATGTTCCAGGAGTTGGAGTTTATCTTTAAGAAGAACGCCCGGATCGAGAGGTATGAGACCTCCGATAAATTCTATGCTTGCAAGATGGAGGAAAACTCATCTGTCAGTGAACATGTGCTCAAAATGTCTGGGTACTCAAACCGTCTAGCTGAGCTGGGGATTGAACTCCTGCAAGAAGCTATCACTGACAGAATCCTTCAATCACTGCCGCCAAGCTATAAAGGCTTTGTGTTGAACTACAACATGCAAGGGATGAACAAGTCTCCCGGCGAGTTGTTTGCGATGCTGAAAGTCGCAGAGTCTGAACTCCGTAAAGAGCATCAAGTGTTGATGGTGAATAAGACCACTAGTTTCAAGAGAAACGGCAAAGGCAAGAAGGGCAATTCGAAGAAGAGCGGCAAGCCTGTTGCCAATCCGACGAAGAAACCCAAAGCTGGACCTAAGCCGGAAACGGAGTGTTACTATTGCAAGGGTATGGGTCACTGGAAGCGCAATTGCCCCAAGTATCTGGCAGATAAGAAGGTGGGCAAAGAAAAATCAGGTATATTTGATATACATGTTATTGATGTGTACTTAACCGGCTCTCGTAGTAGTGCCTGGGTATTCGATACCGGTTCTGTTGCTCATATTTGCAACTCGAAACAGGAACTGCGGAATAGGCGAAGGCTGGCGAAAGATGAAGTGACGATGCGCGTAGGAAATGGTTCCAAGGTTGATGCAATCGCCGTCGGCACAGTGTCACTTCAGTTACCGTCAGGATTAGTGATGAACTTAAATCATTATTATTTAGTGCCTGCGTTGAGCATGAACATTATATCTGGATCTTGTTTATTGCGAGACGGTTACTCTTTTAAGTCAGAGAATAATGGTTGTTCTATTTCTATGAGTAACATCTTTTATGGTCATGCACCGAATGTGAGAGGATTGTTCATATTGAATCTTGATAACGATACGCATATACATAACATTGAGACCAAAAGAGTTAGAGTTAACAATGATAGCGCCATATTTTTGTGGCACTGCCGCTTAGGTCATATTGGTGTAAGGCGCATGAAGAAACTCCATGCTGATGGACTTTTGGAGTCACTTGACTTTGATTCACTTGACACGTGCGAACCATGCCTCATGGGTAAGATGACTAAGACTCCGTTCTCAGGAACAATGGAGCGTGCAAGTGACTTGTTGGAAATCATACATACCGAAGTGTGTGGTCCGATGAGCGTGGAGGCACGCGGCGGATATCGTTATTTTCTCACCTTCACTGACGATTTAAGTAGATATGGTTATGTCTACTTGATGAAGCACAAGTCTGAAACATTTGAAATGTTCAAGCAATTTCATAGTGAAGTGGAAAATCATCGTAACAAGAAGATCAAGTTCCTACGGTCTGATCGTGGGGGTGAATATCTGAGTTTCGAGTTTGGTGCTCACTTAATACAATGTGGAATTGTTTCACAGTTAACACCGCCTGGAACACCACAACGTAATGGTGTGTCCGAACGTCGTAATCGTACTCTATTAGAGATGGTGCGATCTATGATGTCTCTTACTGATTTGCCGTTATCATTTTGGGGCTATGCATTAGAAACAACTGCATTCACTTTAAATAGGGCACCATCAAAATCCGTTGAGATGACACCATACGAACTGTCGTATGGCAAGAGGCCAAAGTTGTCGTTTCTTAAAGTTTGGGGATGTGATGCTTATGTCAAAAAGCTTCAGCCTGAAAAGCTGGAACCCAAAGCGGAAAAGTGCGTCTTCATAGGTTACCCAAAAGCGACAGTTGGGTACACCTTCTATCTCAAATCCGAGGGCAAAGTGTTTGTTGCTAAAAACGGAGCTTTTCTCGAGAAGGAGTTTCTCTCGAGAGAATTGAGTGGGAGGAAGATAGAACTTGACGAGGTTGTCAAACCTCTCATCCCTCTGGATGGTGGCGCAGGACAAGGGGAAACCTCTGTCATTGCGATGCCGGTTGAGGAGGAAGTTAATGATGATGATCATGAAACTTCAGTTCAAGTTTGTGTCGAACCACGCAGGTCGACGAAACCACGTGCTGCTCCAGAGTGGTACGGTAATCCCGTCTTATCGATCATGTTGTTAGACAACAATGAACCTGCGAATTATGAAGAAGCAATGGTGGGCCCAGATTCCAACAAATGGCTGGAAGCCATGAAGTCCGAGATAGGATCCATGTATGAGAACAAAGTGTGGACTTTGGAGGTACTGCCTGAGGGCCGCAAGGCCATTCAGAACAAATGGATCTTTAAGAGGAAGACGGACGCTGACGGTAATGTGACCGTTTATAAAGCTCGACTTGTGGCAAAGGGTTTTTTCACAAGTTCAAGGAGTTGACTACGATGAGACATTCTCACCCATAGCAATGCTTAAAGTCCGTCAGAATCATGTTAGCAATAGCTGCATTTTTCGATTATGAAATCTGGCAGATGGATGTCAAAACGGCGTTCCTTAACGGTTTCCTTAAGGAAGAGTTGTATATGATACAACCCGAAGGTTTTGTCGATCCTAAGAATGCTAACAAGGTATGCAAGCTCCAGCGATCCATTTATGGACTGGTGCAAGCATCTCGGAGTTGGAACAAACGCTTTGATGAGGTGATCAAAGCATTTGGGTTTATACAAGTGGTTAGAGAATCTTGTATTTACAAGAAAGTGAGTGGGAGCTCTGTGGCGTCTCTAATATTATACGTGGATGACATATTACTGATTGGAAACAACGTAGAGTTTTTAGAGAGCATAAAGGATTACTTGAATAAAAGTTTCTCTATGAAGGACCTAGGAGAAGCTGCTTACATTCTAGGCATTAAGATCTATAGGGATAGATCAAAACGCGTGATAGGACTTTCACAAAGCACATACCTTGATAAAGTTTTGAAGAGGTTCAAAATGGAACAGTCTAAGAAAGGGTTCTTGCCAGTTCTACAAGGTACGAGATTGAGTAAGACTCAGTGCCCAGCAATTGATGAAGATAGAGAGCATATGCGCTCCGTCCCGGTGCTTCAGCCATAGGTTCTATCATGTATGTGATGCTGTGCACTAGACCGGATGTTAGCCTGGCCATAAGTATGGCAGGTAGGTTCCAGAGTAATCCAGGAGTGGATCACTGGACAGCGGTCAAGAATATCCTGAAGTACCTGAAAAGGACTAAGGAGATGTTTCTCGTGTATGGAGGTGACGAAGAGCTCGCCGTAAAAGGTTACGTCGATGCAAGCTTTGACACAGATCCGGACGACTCTAAGTCGCAAACCGGATACGTATTTATTCTTAATGGGGGTGCAGTAAGCTGGTGCAGTTCCAAGCAAAGCGTTGTAGCAGATTCTACATGTGAGGCAGAGTACATGGCTGCCTCAGAGGCGGCTAAGGAGGGTGTCTGGATGAAGCAGTTCATGACGGATCTTGGAGTGGTGCCAAGCGCACTGAATCCAATAACCTTGTTCTGTGACAACACTGGTGCCATTGCCTTAGCAAAGGAACCACGGTTTCACAAGAAGACCAGACACATCAAACGACGCTTCAACCTCATCCGCGACTACGTCGAGGGAGAGGACGTGAATATATGCAAAGTGCACACGGATCTGAATATAGCGGACCCGCTGACTAAACCTATTCCACGGCCAAAACATGATCAACACCAGAACTGTATGGGTGTTAGATTTATTACAATGTAATTCACATAGTGATGTGAGGGCTAGATTATTGACTCTAGTGCAAGTGGGAGACTGTTGGAATTATGCCCTAGAGGCAATAATAAATATAGTTATTATTATAATTCCTGTATCAAGATTATCGTTTATTATCCATGCTATAATTGTATTGAATGAAGACTCATTTACATGTGTGGATACATAGACAAAACACCGTCCCTAGCAAGCCTCTAGTTGGCTAGCCAGTTGATCAAAGATAGTCAGTGTCTTCTGATTATGAACAAGGTGTTGTTGCTTGATAACTGGATCACGTCATTAGGAGAATCACGTGATGGACTAGACCCAAACTAATAGACCTAGCATGTTGATCGTGTCATTTTGTTGCTACTGTTTTCTGCGTGTCAAGTATTTATTCCTATGACCATGAGATCATATAACTCACTGACACCGGAGGAATGCTTTATGTGTATCAAACGTCGCAACGTAACTGGGTGACTATAAAGATGCTCTACAGGTATCTCCGAAGGTGTTAGTTGAGTTAGTATGGATCGAGACTGGGATTTGTCACTCCGTGTGACGGAGAGGTATCTCGGGGCCCACTCGGTAATGCAACATCACACACAAGCCTTGCAAGCAATGTAACTTAGTGTAAGTTGCGGGATCTTGTATTACGGAACGAGTAAAGAGACTTGCCGGTAAACGAGATTGAAATAGGTATGCGGATACTGACGATCGAATCTCGGGCAAGTAACATACCTAAGGACAAAGGGAATGGCATACGGGATTATATGAATCCTTGGCACTGAGGTTCAAACGATAAGATCTTCGTAGAATATGTAGGATCCAATATGGGCATCTAGGTCCCGCTATTGGATATTGACCGAGGAGTCTCTCGGGTCATGTCTACATAGTTCTCGAACCCGCAGGGTCTGCACACTTAAGGTTCGACGTTGTTTTATGCGTATTTGAGTTATATGGTTGGTTACCGAATGTTGTTCGGAGTCCCGGATGAGATCACGGATGTCACGAGGGTTTCCGGAATAGTCCGGAAACGAAGATTGATATATAGGATGACCTCATTTGATTACCGGAAGGTTTTCGGAGTTACCGGGAATGTACCGGGAATGACGAATGGGTTTCGGGAGTTCACCGGGAGGGGGCAACCCACCCCGGGGAAGCCCATAGGCCTTGAGGGTGGCACACCAGCCCTTAGTGGGCTGGTGGGACAGCCCAAAAGGGCTATATGCGCCAAGAAGAAAAAATCAAGAGAAAAAAAAAGGAGGAGGTGGGAAGGAAGGGGGACTCCCTCCCACCAAACCAAGTCCAACTCGGTTTGGGGGGGGGAGTCCTCCCCCCTTGGACTCGGCCGACCCCCTTGGGGCTCCTTGAGCCCCAAGGCAAGGTCCCCTCCCTCCCACCTATATATACGGAGGTTTTGGGGCTGATTTGAGACGACTTTCCCACGGCAGCCCGACCACATACCTCCACGGTTTTTCCTCTAGATCGCGTTTCTGCGGAGCTCGGGCGGAGCCCTGCTGAGACAAGGTCATCACCAACCTCCGGAGCGCCGTCACGCTGCCGGAGAACTCTTCTACCTCTCCTTTTCTCTTGCTGGATCAAGAAGGCCGAGATCATCGTCGAGCTGTACGTGTGCTGAACGCGGAGGTGCCGTCCGTTCGGTACTAGATCGTGGGACTGATCGCGGGATTGTTCGCGGGGCGGATCGAGGGACGTGAGGACGTTCCACTACATCAACCGCGTTCACTAACGCTTCTGCTGTACGATCTACAAGGGTACGTAGATCACTCATCCCCTCTCGTAGATGGACATCACCATGATAGGTCTTCGTGCGCGTAGGAAAATTTTGTTTCCCATGCGACGTTCCCCAACAGTCCACGTGTCCGAATTTTGGTATACTAGCCGTAAATTTGAGGTCGTTTTGCTGGCGTCCGAACATCCTCGCGTAAAACCAAAAGAACCACATGACCCCCACCCTCTCTCAGCCGCATACCACACATGACATAATCAAAAGAGACCCCTCTCCTCCCTCTGTTCTCCCAACCTGATAAATGGAGAAATTTTAGGAATAGTGTTAGATGCCTCCCTTAGTCTATCCTACCTATAAACACATCTCAGATGTGTAATGTTTGTTTTTAGGGCTTGCGTTGGAGATGCCCTAAGTTACTTCGGTGGTATAGGACCATAGCGATGTCCGTTTTGAAGCCTTCACGGATACTCTAATGACACGAAGTGAGGCCGAAACAAATTGAGTCCTGCTATGATACAACCCTTGTTCTCCAACCAGATAAATGAAGAATTTTTAGGAACATCGTTGGATGCCTCGCTTAGTCTATCCTATCTATAAACACATGAGATGTGTAATGTTTGTTTTTAGGGCTTGCATTGGAGATGCCCTAAGTTACTTTGATGGTACATGAACTAGCGTTGTTGTCTGTTTTGAAGTCTTCACGAATACTGTAATGACATGAAGTCAAGCCAGAAAAAAATCAGTCCAACTTTGATACAACCCCCTTTACAATAAATATGAAGGGTAATATAGACTTTTTACAAATCACACTGGCCCCGAAACGTATGTGCGGTATAGTGAAAATAATTGGGCCGGTCCGCTCAACGACACCGAAGTTAGATGGGCTTGTAGTGCGAAATCATATTGGTTGGACGAAATGTTCATGTGTTTATAGTGTGAAAAAAAGTGATAAGCAATGTTGCTCGCAAGCATCAAACTCGAGACCTGCAAGTCGCAACCACGTAAAGTAGCCACTAAAGACAACGAATGCTAGTGAGTGATAGGTGCGCAAACATTACAGAATTTCGAGACCTTGCTGCACCGTACAGAATTTGAAATATTTCAAACATTTTCGAAAACATGACAGGTTTTTGAAACACAAATCTGAACAAAATTTAAAATTTCTTTGAAAAGGCTGAACATTTTTCAATAACAGGAACAAAATTTGAAAACTAGATCATTTTCCAATATAACGAACATTTTCTAAAAAATATGAACATCTTTTAAAATTCCTCATTTTATTTGAATTTACGGACAAATTAAAAAATATGCATAATTTTCTAATATATTTTTTGATATTCCCTAGATTTTTTTGAAATTTTCAAACAAATTTCCAAACATGATTTTTTAAATTTGCATACAAATTTGGAAACCAATGATGTTTTTTGAAATTCCTAAACAGTTTCAAATTTACTGAACATTCATGTAGTTTTCTTGGCAAAAAAGGCTGATAAATGGTCGAATGTGTCGCAACCTGCATACAATGTCGAAAGTTGTTCAAACCCGACATGAATGTCTATCATGGGCATGTCCACCTTATTGCAAAATCTAGGGTCATTTCAAGAATGTCCGTAGTCCATGTTTAACGAAGGGTGTTCGGGTAGGCGAGAAGCATTGTTCTTGACATCCTTTACATGGCTCCAATTTTTTCCATGTCATGGTATTACCAGTTCAGCCTCATGTCAAATTGATTTGGTTTTTGACAAGCTTTGCATTTTTTGAAGTTTTCTCAGGCAAAAAGGCGAATAAATGCTTGGACGTGTCACACCTCGCATACGTGTTAGAAATCTTTCAAATCCGACTTAACATGTATGTCTATCATTGCCATATCCACCTTTTTTGAAAAAGTTGGGTCATTTGAAGGATGTCCAAACATACACCATGTTAACGGAGGGTGTTCGGGTAGGACAGAATGCTTTGTTTGAGAGCAAGTTCTTTCTTGACATCCTAAAATATTTCGAGTTTTTTTCATGACATTGTATGATCAATTCAAGGCACCATGACAAAGTTGTCTGGGTGTTCAAAAAGTTTTGCATTTTCTGAAGTTTTCAAGGCGAAAAGGGCGACAAATGGCCGGACGTCTCGCAATGTGCAAATGGTGTCAGAATTTGTTCACACATGACATGAATGCCTAACATGAGCATGCCTATCTCTTGCAAAAGTTGAGGTCATTTATCCATAGTTTCAAAGTTGGGGCCACACAGGTGCATCCGTGAGCATGTAATTTCTTTCTAATTTGAATGCTTCTGATACTTGCAATTTCCGACATAATCAAACATTTCCTTATGTCCTAACCATTTTTGAAATTTATCCACAGTTTGGGTGTTTTAAATTGTGTATGAAATTTTACAAACTTGATCACATTTTAAAAGTTGTTAAAAAATTGCCAACAATAGATGAAAAATGTTGAACACAAATTGAAACCACATACTTTTAAAAAATATCAGCTTTTATAAAATACAAATATTTATTAAATTTGTGGAGATAAATCCAAAAACGGGAACATTTTGTGAAATTGTAGAAAACAAATTAAAATTGAAAAAAATAGAAAATAAGAACATTTTAGGGTATTCCAAACAATATTTCATGGTTTTGAATAGGTTTGAAAAAGGAAAAAAGACGAATCAATGAAAAAAAGAAAATAGAAAAACTAAAAAGCTTAGTCTTTAGCCCAGGTACGATAGCATCGCTGCCGTCGGCAGCCTGTTGGGCCAGCCCAAGAAATGCAGAATATAAAAATATCATCAATTTTGATTTTTTTTGTAGATTTTGTAAAAAAGTTCAATAAGTTGAAAAGTATTCATAAATTTCAGCAAAAATCATGAATTGTTTTTTATATTTCCAAAAGTTCGCAGATATGGTTAAAGAAAATAGAATGAAAATAAAAATAAAAAAAAGGAACAAAACCAGATTTTTAAAAGTTATAACGGAAAAAACTAGAAAAACTAATGGGAAACTGCCTCGGGTCGCCTCAAGTTTGTTGAGGCGTGCTAGTCAACACAAACCTGATGTGAGGCGGACTGGCTGCCAGTCTTTTCCATCATCTTAATTATCTGTAGCCCATGAACCAGCTAGTATGGGGCAATCCGCACCACTGTATGCAGTGGGAGTCTGATATTCCAACCGTTATGGCTGTGTGTGCTTTGGTTGATGTTAGCCAACACAGTTAACTTATAAAGCTCATGCTTTCCTAAAAAAAAAAACTAGGTTCCATCCTACCGGACAACTAGCAAGTGAGGTTAACGCAACATGAACCTAACTAGCTTCGTTCGCCAAAAGAAAGAAGCTTCTGCGCAAATAGATTAAACAAATTCACGTCTCTTCTGCGTAAAAAGGAAAGAATGAAGAGGAACACGGGACGTCAATTTCATTTCCCACTTGCAAGCTTGCATAACAGCAAGCCCTTGCTGGTTTACCGAGCCGCCGATCCCAAATTTCCCAACAGCAAGTGGCAAGATCGTGAGTACTAATAATAATGTGCAGTCCTTTAACCATATGTCCGTTTCTCGGGAAAGTACGCCATGATACTTCCGCAAAGAAAAAGAAAACCCTAGGCCATGAGAGGTTCTGCAATTACATATTCTGAAGCTGTCTGTGACTTAAGCCACACGCGCCCGCGCGCGTGCGTTCACATTCCGGACCCCATGTTACCAAGAGCTCCAGAAGCATGGAAGGATGCCTTTGCGGCTTTGCCGCTGCCAGTTTGCAGCATCGTTTGTTCGACCGCGGTGCTGCACGCCGGCTGCATGTTTGCACGTGCGCTGCCCTTGCCTCGCGCGCCGGAAGGTATTCTACAGTCGTATCACGGCAATTTTTTCTTTGAGGGAAGCCTCACGGCAATTTCAAGGCATGGATCCATTTTGTGTGTTTGGGTGCCACCAGAGCAGGAGCAGCAGTAGCTGGGCACGCCGGCGCCAGGAAATGTGCGGCGTCCCCAACGCTGGCGCCACGAGGAGGTGTTGCGTCCCCGGCGCAGCTTTGCAACGCTACCTCGACCTTCTGTGTTGGCCGACTTCTACAATGTCATTGCATCATGCTAAGTTTCATCAATTTCAGTAGAGTTTTGAATGTACAGAAATTAAAAAAAAAACAAATTTCTCAATATTTGCGGCCTTGACGAAGCCCAATGGGCCAAGCCTGTAGCACAGGCTACAAGGTCCAAACCAATTTTTAGGGCTAATTATAATGCATAGGGCCCAAGGCAACAGGATGGCTCATAAAAAGTGCTTCAGGGTGGCCCATCAAACAAACGAACCAGCCCACACTCGCAGCCCATGACGAATCCATTGACCACACGATCGTAGACGCAGCCGCTGGGCGTTCGCCTTCTGTCTTCGCGTCTTCGTCTCCCAGCTCCCGTGATTTGTTCCTGGCGGCTGGGCGGCTGGTTGTGCGCCTCGAGATCAACCGGCAAGCCGGACGCCGGACACCTGCCTGCCTCCAGCGCAATTAGGCAAATGGCAAACGCGGCTAGCCGGTCAGGTTAGAAACTAATGATTTGTTGCCTAATTACGCAGGTTGTAGCCGGTTACAGGTTACTCCTCATGCCCCTGGACAATTGTATGCACTATGTAGGCCTTTGAGTATAGAATTTTTTTGGTGGGGAATGACTTTCAGGATAGATGCTTAGGCAAAAGTTATAGGAAAATCTTTGATGCGTGGCTGTAGTTTATTTGCAAGCATGTTTATTTGTATCCAGTATCATCCAGGCATGCCTTCATAATTTATTTCATCTTCACCTGCGTCTACACATAGCTTTTCCATATTGCATGCCCCTGATTATATGCATTAGCTATCACCCAGCCGATTCAATTTTTATTCTCTTTTGTAATTTTATTTATTAAATGCAGATATTATGGACAAGTTTCTTCTCAAAAGAAAGGCACCATCACAGGTTGGTCCAGAAGACATGAATTGGGAGGAAGAGATTCAATATGATCCAGGCAAGAGGAAATTGATAGAACATTATCATCCAAATTTGAAGGATTTGGTAAGAAGAAAATACTTGATTAATGGACCTTGTCAGCCAAAAGATATCGATTTTCCATATTCTAACTTTGGGACTAAGAGGAGAAGGTTCAATCCTGAATGGTTTGATGATCATGCAAGTTGGCTTGAATATAGCAAAGAGAAGAAAAAGGCATATTGCTTTTGTTGTTTCTTATTTAGGGATCGTGGCCACAAGAAAGAAGCTGGGTATGAGGCATTTGTTCTTAATGGTTGGGATACCTGGAGCGTTCCATCAAGGCTAAAGGACCATGTTGGTGAGCGAGGTAGTGTCCATGATCAAGCAATGAAAAAATGTACCGCTCTACTAAAAAGAGATGAACACATTGATGTTGCTATCCAGTTTCAAAGTGAAGCTTCGAAGGTTGCATATTTTACTCGACTGAATGCTGCAATTGACACGGCTAGACTATTGTTGAAGCAAGGGTTGCCTTTCCGGGGCCATGACGAGTCAAAGAACTCACACAATAAAGGGAATTTTTTGGAAGTTCGTGATTTCTTAGCTGAGCATGATCCAGTTGTTGGCAAGGCTATGGTAAAAGATGCTGCAAAGAATGCTCTTATGGCTGCTCCTCAAGTCCAGAAAGATATTGCTGAAGGTTTTGCGCATGTGATAGTCCAATCTATTCTCAAAGAAGTTCACAATAATGTGTTTTGCTTGCTTGTTGATGAGTCCAGAGATGCCTCTTGCAAAGAACAAATGGCTGTGGCCTTACGCTATGTTGATAGTTCTGGAGATTCTAAAGAAAGCTTTGTTGGTCTTGTTCATGTGAAAGAAACAACTTCTTCATACCTCAAGAGTTCAATTGATTCACTTTTTGCAAAATATAAGCTGAGTTACAATCAAGTTAGAGGACAAGGATACGATGGTGCTAGCAATATGCGAGGTGAGTTTAATGGTCTCAAATCATTAATCATGAGAGAAAGTAGCACAGCTTATCATGTTCATTGCTTTGCTCACCAGCTTCAATTAGTTGTTGTGGCTGTTGTAAGAAAGCATAAAGGAGTTAGTAATTTCTTTAGTATGATTTCTACCTTGTTAAATGTTGTGGGTGGTTCTTCCAAGTGAAGGGACATGATTAGAGATATAAATCTTGAAGAAATGAGCAAGGCTTTAGGGTGTGGGCAGCTTACAACGGGAACAGGTCAGAATCAAGAGCAATGCCTTCAAAGACCTGGAGACACTCGTTGGGTTTCACATGCTAAAACACTTAAGAGTTTGGTTTCCATGTTCAGGTCAGTTATTAAAGTTCTTGAATTTGTTGAAGAAGAAGACACCGACAGAACAAATAGAGACCAAGCAATTGGTCTTCTTGTGTACTTCCAATCTTTTGACTTTGTCTTCTATTTGCATCTCATGTTGACAATCCTCACTACTACCAACACATTATCATTAGCATTGCAGCGTAAGGATCAAGACATAGTAAATGCCATGAAATGTGTCAAGTCAACTAGAACAGTTTTGAATGAAATTAGAGGAGATGGATGGGAATATATGCTAGGTGAGGTTCATGTGTTTTGTGATAAACAAGATATTGTAGAGTTGGACATGGAAGAAGCATATGTTAATCCAAAAAAGAGAAGGCAAGTAACTGGAATTACCAACAAACATCACTATCAAGTTGATTGCTTCAATGATGTTTTTGATTGGCTTGTTCAAGAGCTTGACAGTAGGTTCAGTGAGACATCTTCTAATTTGCTGGTATGGTCAGCGGCTTTGAGTCCAAGAGACTCATTTCGTGATTTCAATTTGGAAAATCTCATGAGCTTGGCTAAACTATACCCTCAAGATTTTGATTCCACGGATTTGAGGGATCTTGATAAGGATCTACGACTCTATATTGCTGATGTGCGCACAGATGATAGCTTTTCCAACATAACAACAATCACCGAGCTTTCAAAAAAAATGGTGCAGACAAGGAGGCATATTATGTATCCTTTGTTTTATCGGTTGTTGAAATTAGTAATTGTGTTGCATATTGCTACTGCTACAGTTGAGAGGTGCTTTTCAACAATGAAATTAGTCAAAACTGACTTGCGTAGTCGCCTCAATGATGATAGCTTGAGTGATGATGTTATTTGTTATGTCGAGAAAGAAGAGATGAAAAAGGTCACCGATGATCAAGTGGTTGAGTATTTCATGGCACGAAGGAACAGAATGTACTAAAGGTAATTTAAGTACTTTGATTTGGGCATTTTGTTATGTTCTACACTTCTTTTCAAGTAATTTTGGAGTTTGTTTCAGCATTATATTACGCACTTTGATTGTTCTATTTGGATATTATAAAACGACTTCTATTATGTTTTGTAATTCGTGTTACAACATATTCGTTGCTTCAAAAATTTACACCATGGTTAAGGGGTGCTTCACGGTAAGACTAGCTCCAGCTCCGCCCTTGGCGGCCTAGCCACAACGTTGAGATGTTTAAAAATCCATTTTCGTTTCTTGCATGGGATCTAAACATGCAACTAAGGACACACATTTGATTTTCAATTCATTTTAGTGCACTGATGTAGTTCAAATTTTAATTAATGCGTATTAAATGCCTAGGAAAACTTTTTTAGTTAACGCATATTAAATGAATCCTGAATAATTCCATGTTTTTACACGACACTCATTCTTGGATACATTTTAGTCCCATGACTAAAAGTAGTGGGACTAAAACTTGCTAGCCTCACTCATGCTTGGATCCAAATAGTAAAGAGACTAAAATCAAGTTAATGAGCATTTATTATCCTCCAAACCCTCCAATCCAGAACTCACCTGTGTAAAGGAGAAGAATTAAATGAGGAGAGAGAGGACTAATCCACATTTTAGTAGGGGTACCCCTGACTAAATTCTTTTAGTCTCAAGACTAGTTTTAGCCCCTCTTTAGTCGGGGTGTTTGAAACTTTAGCCTCTTAAAGAGACTATTTTTAGTCACACTAGTTTTAGTCCCTTGGATCCGAGCACCCTCTTATCGTCTTGCCTCTAGAGACAAATTCAAGGCGAGAAGAGTCAGCGAATATCAGTTCGCCCACAAAGGCATCACTTTCCCTCTTCGAACCACGAGGCTTTTTTTGTGAGAAGCTCTGGTTTGTAAAAAGCTTACACCAAAACTTTTCCCAAATTTAAATTTCTTACCACAATGATATGTCCCAAATGTATCCACTTTTTCAAACATTATTGCTCTTGTTTTGGACTCTAATTTGCAACATTTGAGTAAAACTAACCAAGAGTGACGCAGTTTTTAGCAGAATTACATTGGTTTCATTTTTATGTAGAAATAGAAGTTACCAGAATTGAACGGAATTTTATGGAGACTTTTTTCTGAAACATATGAAAAATAATGACGGAAAGATGTATTAGATCGGGGCCACCACAGAGAGCTCACGTGCCCCCCTAGGGCGCGCCACCTGGGCTTGTGGGCCCCTAGCAACTCCGTTTGCCCTACCTCCGGTCATATAAGCTCTGTCTCGTCCAGAAAAAATAGAAAAGAAAGGTTCATCACGTTTTATGATATGAAGCCGCCGCCACCTCATGTTCTTCACTAGGAGGGCTGGTCTGGAGTTGGATCTAAGCTCTGGAGAGGGGTATTCCTCGCCATCGTCATCACCAACCATTCTTCATCAACAATTCCATGGTGCTCACCAACGGGAGTGAGTAATTTTTTTGTAGACTTGGTGGGCGGTGATGGAGTTGGAAGATAGTTTTCAGGTAATCAAGTCAATTCATTAGGGCTTTATCCCTAGTATCCAGTATGTTCTCATATTGATGTTGCTATAACATTGCTATGCTTAATGCTTGTCATTAGGGTCCGAGTGTCATGATTTCAAATCTAAACCTATTATGTTTCCATGAATATGAGAATGTTTTATATACCATGTTGCAAGTTGTATGCGCCTATTATTGTTATTATCCCTAGACCCCAAAGTGACGCCAATTGGGACCACCTCCAGTAATGATCATAGTATGAAGAGTTAATGTATTCACTACTTGTTAATGTTTTGTTCCGGTTCTCTATTAAAAGGAAACCTTAATTGTCCTTAGATTTCCATTAGGACTCTGCTGCCACTTTAGGGTTGTAAAAAAGATTTTATGCAAGTTCTTATCATAAGCATGTATAACTAGTTACAGAATATATGCCTAAATTGAATTGATGAATTGGAACTAGTTCTATGTCACTCTAGGTTGTGATTATAACATGATATATGTCATCCATATAATTATCCATCACCGATCCAATGCCTATACTTCGCCTATAATGTCTTTGATAAGTTTGTATTGTTGGTACTGTTATTATAATCACTACAAAACTACTTCTATTACTACTGTTACTGTTACCGCTACTACCAAAACTATGAAACTATTGTGCTACTAAACACTCTACTATAAAAAGATATATTTTAGGTGTGGTTAAATTGACAACTCAACTACTAAGACTCATACATATCCTTTGGCTCCCCCTTGTGTCGAATCAATAAATTTGCTTGAATACTACCATCAAAGAGTCTCACGGTCCCGTATACTTGTGGTTTATCACACAATATGTTGGTGCTATGTCATGGGACGATGCCAATTTTCATGAATTTCGACCGAGTTTTAGATCTAAGGAAATTAAAAAAACAAATTTATCAATGTTTGTGGCCGAGCCACTACGTTGAGATGTTTGAATTCCATTCTCATTTCTAGCATAAGACCTAAACGTCACTACAAGAAAGACACTCGTTTATGACAAAAAAAAGTGACGGCGGTTTAATTGGTCATAGATCTATGACCAAAATTCAGAAATAGGTCATCGAGTGCCTGTGAGGGTCTAAACTCAATAATATCATGACCATTTGTGCCCATAAGGTCATAATGTTATTGGAAAAATGGTCATTAAGCTTAGTAATATTGTTTATGATCTTATCCTATACTCATCATGACCAAATTACAAGGTCATAATCATGTGGGTGGAGGTGACTGGATGACACATCAACAATTTTGTCCATGCGTCGTGCCTACTTGTCATTTTTTTCCTATGTGTCTACACTTCAAAGTGCAAGTGTAGTAATGTATCCTAAGTAGGTGATGGGATCCACGTACCACATGAGGGCCAACAAATAAAAGATTAATTTATATTTATTTTCTTTTATGGTGTGTATTTATTATTATTATTGGGTTATGAAAGATGTCGTACACGTACTAGTTTACTTTAAGAAATAATTTATTTATGCACCATGAATTTATTGCTATAACATATATTTGTTTGGTTTGTTGGATTACTAAATATTGGTTTATGACAACTAGGAGGGGATAAAAAATGAAAATAATAGGTGAATGGTGGGTGGGTGGACGAATGGGTGGTGGGAGAAAACATAGTAAAAGATGAAACCTTAGGTTATTTTTGAAAATAGTATGGATAAATAGATAGATAAAGATACATTCATTAAATTTTGAAACCTTTTAATTTTTGAGTATTCAAAAATTGTTTCATACTTCTATAAACTTTTCTGAGGTATACCGAGATTATTCCATCCAAATAATACGACGCCCTCGAGCTCATCACTTGTGCGCGCGAGGGTGGTGAAGGGTCCGGGGACACGATGAGATAATGCGTCCCGGATTGGGCGACATCTCCTCTTTTAATTGTACATAATTTTTTTGAATGTTTTCAAAAACCAGCACACAAGTTTTGATGTTTCTCATCATCCATCCGTGCATGCTCTTTTCTTTCACGTGGTCGAGCAATGTTTGCGATTTTTGTCCGTTGCCGAGTTTCACCTACACTAGGCATAATCGTCAATTTTGTTAGTGTTAATACCCTGCTAATTTTGGGTTCATATATTTAGTTGTTAGAAGATTTATATTGGTTTTTTCCTAAAAAAATATGACATATAGATCAGCCTCACCGGACGATGATGGGCCGAAGCCCACCAAACCAACTAGGGTTCTAAACCGAAGGCACACATACATAACCTGCTCCTACCACTGCTCCCTCTACCCTAGCCGCCACTGCTTCTTCTGTCCTCCGGCACCCCAACTCCATGTTCTTCCCCACCTCACGACTCCGGCCATGTTGGCGAATCCACCCCATCACAGGACCTCAATCCCACAGCCCCTCGCCTCAGATCTCTACTTCCTCACGTGCAAGCTTCCTTCCCTCGCCTTAGATCTTGACTTCCTCACCTGAAGGCTTGCTCCACTCGCCTTGTCATCTCGGCGTATAGCTGCATACCCTCGCCGTCGACTCCGAGAGGGCCTTCAAGATCAACGGCAAGCTACACATCGGTCTGAAGCCCTCCCTTTTGTCACTATTTTTTCATGGTGGTTTTAGGGTTTCTGTGTGTCGACACGCAGGTAACATCAGGCGACGAGCTGCTGACTTAGCGCCGAAGAAGGAGGCCATCACGAGGGAGTACACCGTCATCCTGCATATGAGCCTGCATCATCAACTCCACTGACCCGCATCCCGCACCTGTGGCTGGCCGATGGGGTACGATACCTTGGTTTTTGAATTAGCATGTGGTGGTGGTGTTGTTACCGGCTATTGCAATTGGTCTCCTAGGACGGTGGTGGCTAGATCTTAGATTCAGGCATAGGTAAGAAACTCGATTCCCAGCTCCATGTGATGTGGCCATTTTTTTCTCCCTGAGTGGGTGGTGCCAACGCTGCCCCTCGCTCCTCTGATGGAGATGGAGCCGTTGCAGATGGAATAACAGGTGTAGGTGGAGGCACCCGAGATGGAGCGGCAACAGATTGAGAAGCAACAAATGGAGCAACAGCTGATGGAGCATCAGATACAACATGAGATGGAAGTGGAGACACGCACAAGCAGCACAAGGAAGAAAAATCAGCTCCACATCATGGGGCCAGTTTGCCGATCTCTACATCTTCTGAAGTTGCGGCAAGTGCCATAGGAAGAGTGAGTGTGTTGCAACACTATCCTTTTTTATTTCTGCAGCAATATCTGAACCAAATATATGGGTTCATTTAATTTGTGAACTTAGTGTTTGAAGTACATTTTTTCTGAACTGAATCTATGCAGTAGCTCGGCAGATCACAATGTGTGCTGCTTTCTGAACTCATGTATCTATGATGCCTGTCTATCTATCTATGCCATTAATCTATCTATCTATCTATCTATCTATGATGCCTATATGTCTGAATCTTTGTGGTCATGGTTTCTGGCTGTTTGTTCTCATAGTAGCTGAATCTTTGATCTCGTAGTATCAGAAATTTTGTGCTCACTGTGATGTTGTAGGTTCCAATGACAAGAACTGCATTGCAAGTTCTCTTCTAGCCAGGGACAGTTTGAACATTAAATTTAGCACAACTAGTCATACTTAACATCAGTCAAATCACTTGAACCCCTGTTACAATGACTCTCTCTTTCTATGGTGATCTTGTCCACTACATCTTTCAACACAAAATTAAATCATGTACAGTGCACAACACCCTGCAAAATTGAGTAGTGGCATTTAGTTTTAGTTTCATTCAGTCCACAAGAATATTTCAACTACATCTATGTGTTTTGATGTATGGATTCAGTTTTCCTGGTCTGCTTTTTGATCTTGACCATCCTATTTTCTCTTGGAGCCGACGGAGAGAGTTGGAGTGCCACGCGGAGGAACAAGATGAGAAAGGAAAAGGATTGGGAATGAGTGGGCTCTTGGTGGCGGTGTCCTTTCATTACCATCCCTTCACACCTCATTTTGTTGCGGTAGCATTACTATGTGAAGGTATTTACTCCACTTACTTGCACTATCCTCTCATTCATTTTCGTTGAATAGAGATTTCAAATGTGTTGTTATTATGCTGGAGAGTGAGTCTAGTTAGACCAGCAACAGTGGGGAGCTACAAAATTAACTTTCCTAATATGAATTATTAGCACTTTCCTAATCTGAATTATTAGCACTAAAAGAGTCAACGATATGTACAAAAAGATAATATAATTTATATTCTGGCTAACAAAAATTTAGTTTGGTCGTGATATACTATTCCTGGGATATACATTTACAAAAGGGATTTGATGATCCAGACCCTAATCAAGACATAGTGGCTCACATGGGTTTGTTTTTTCTCCAAAGATGATGCATATACAAACCATGGGAATATTAAATAAACTGAAATTATCAGAAGAAGTACAACATGTTTTCAAAATATTATTCTACCGACTACTTTTTGGGTGAAGGTGTGTTCCATTTTGTGTTCAATTCATTTGTCTAAGATTGTAATGGTTTGTTGTGCTCTCTGTAAATATAGCACAACCACAATTCGACTACATTCACGTCGAAAAAAATTACTCAGAAAAAGAAAAACAAAGCTGTTTCTGCATTTTACACAATCTCCGCAATCATGCATTAACTCTCTCTTCCCAATAACGTGATGCTTGATGATTTTTTACGTGTCTTCTTTCATTTTTGAGGGGAACATGCACGTGTTTTTCAGGAAATTGGGACATAGGCTCTTTTTATCATGTGATTTGAACATTGTGTACAATTCATTGTGTGTGCTGCTGAAAAAAAAATCCGGAAAAATAAGTGTATTTTTTTTCATTTTTGAATGGAACATGCACGTGTTTTTTCTCGGAATTGGGATGTGGACACTTTTTATCCTTGGGCTTAAACGCTTGATAACTGGTCACTATATGTTTACCTTTTTGTAGGCAGATAGAGGCACGTGTAATTTTAGTGCTTAGTACTTGAACATGATCATGGATGACTCTTACATGTACACGTTGGTTAAGTCATTCTATATGTACGTGCTGTTTTTTCTTTAAAAACTGTAGCAAAATGTTTACGTGTTGGTGTAGTCCTTCTATATGTACGTGCTGTTTTTTCTATAAAAACTGTAGCGGAATGTTTACGTGTTGGTTTAGTCCTTCTATATGTACGTGTTGTTTTTTCTATAAAAACTGGAGTGGAATGCTTCACATGTCAGATGCCTATTTTTGTGGCATGTGACCATCTGCATTACGTACGTATTCTTTTTATCCTGAACGTTAATTCCACAATCCAACGGTATAATTAATTTTGATGATGTGGATTAATGAGAGATCTTAAAAGGTGCCTCCAATTAGTAAATAAGAGATGTGATGATCTTGTTGGTGCAAATAAATGTAAGTCAATGCCACTATTCCTTCGCATGTATGCATGTCGCATTTAGACGGAAATCATTGTTTTCCCCTAGGATGCTATGCGATTCTGTAATAAAGTACTACCAAATACATCTTGTTCTAGTCAATATTGTCTAGAAGATATGGCTTCATTTTAGTAATTTGCTAATTATATTTTGCTCAAAGGATCCCCATCATTCCTCTTCTTTTATTGGTTAATCTACATGTGTTTGCTAGTCTAGTTACTAGATCGATTTAGAATGTTCATTTAAAATTTGCTAATCTAAGCTAAATTGTGCTTTGCATGTCATATGGTATCCTTAACCTTCTATGCTGCTACGACTATATTGATTTCATTTAATATTGTGGTTAAAACAATCTTGTTAAATGACTTAACATCTGTATGTTATCAAAATCAATTAATGTGTGGTGGTTTAGTTGCTCGTGTTCTTCCATTTTTGTTGTATTAGTATCCTTTGTTGCTCTAGCTCGATTAATTTGTTAAATGTGAGCAGTACAAAAAAGATGGTGCTTTGTTGTTTGATTGCTCATTGGAAGTGCTGTTATTTGCATGAGTGAACTGACTGGACATTTTTACATAGCTTCAAATTTCTTCCTGCCATAATCCGTATCACTTTGATTCACTAAAATTTTGTATTGTGCAATTCCAAATTCCAAGCACTTCATAATTTTAAATGATTTTGCCATGTTGAATTTGGCTTTTAATGTCTTTATCTTGTAATATATTTGCATGTACATAAAGAGTACAAGGTGCATGGATGACTAGCAGCTTCTACGGGTGGTGTGGAGGTCCAAGTAGAACAGCTCCAACCGAAAGTTGGAAGAAGCATACTTCAAGTGGAACAAAATGGATGTTTCCTCTCATGTGATGTTGTTTGTTATGTTCTGTTGGGTTGTGAATTGATGAAAATTTGACTATTGCAAGCTATTATATGCCCATTTAATTTGTTACTAGTATTATCTATTGTAATGTGAATATCTTTTTGTTGGATAGAAGATGAGTTGAAGTGTGCCATGACCTGTTCTAATTAGGCCATGCAACTTGGTAGAAAATGGTAAGGTGGTTTTGATAAAAATGCACAAAAGCAAACAAAATTCTCGTGGAAAAATACTCAATAATATTGGGATGCAAAATAATTAC
Organism: Hordeum vulgare subsp. vulgare; assembly: GCF_904849725.1. Classification (NCBI taxonomy): domain Eukaryota; kingdom Viridiplantae; phylum Streptophyta; class Magnoliopsida; order Poales; family Poaceae; genus Hordeum; species Hordeum vulgare. The sequence continues at coordinate 606,366,136 of NC_058519.1, read as the reverse complement.
AGCCCAACTGAAAACAGTCCCTTGAGAGAAATAAATGGGTTGTATTTATGGGCTTGGCCCATTGGGCCATGAATAATACCAGGCCAGATTATATGATGTCATGTCAGAATATAGGTGGTGTCCATGTCATCGCATGTGCCATGTCACCTCAGCCACCTCACACCATACGTGGATCAGGAGCATCGGTCATGACCAACTTTTTGGTCAAGAATTCTTTGACCTATTGTTTTTGGTCATAAGGGTTATGACCAAATTCCAGGAAAGGTCAAGTTCGTTCAGTCTTGACGGCCAACTGTTGACGTTCGCATTTTGGTCATAAGAAGGTCATAAATTAAAGATAATGACGATTCAGTGACCAAAATGGTGGGTCATTATCGACCATATTTCTTGTAGTGCGTGTACCCAAGGATACATATATTATTTTCAACCCATCTTTGGAGCACTGAAACATGTGACTTTTGTTTAAATTTTAATTATGCATATTAATTGACTAGAAAACTCAATTAATGTATAAAAGGGGGAAAGCGAACCCCGACACTACAAGAAATATGTCAACTAGCGACCTTTTGGTAGTGACCCTGGCAGAAATGATCGTAAATCTACGACCATTTGAGATCAGTTTGTCGTAAGCTGTTCGGGAGGCTCCAACCCCAAACCATAACGACCAATTTGGTCAAAAAAGGTCTTAATTTCCTTACGGGAAATGATCGTAAAGCAGATAGCACTTGTCTGTTGCCTTATTTCTAGCTAATTACGACCAATATAGATGGTCATAGCTATGACTAAGCGCAACATCATCAGTTTTGCCTATGTGTCATTTTTTGCCCTAGTTTGTGAAACAACCTACTATTCCGTCATTCCAAAATTCTCCAAAAATTCTCATAAATTCTTTGGATCATATACTCCTCAAATATGTCAAAACTCCTCCTTCCCTAGTTCAAAAATAATTCAGCAATATTCATTTTCCTATCCTGTTCAGAATAGCACTTTGTGAAGGAAGTGTTATTTATATTTTCATAATTTCCCACAAAATTTTTGGGCACTCTTTCCTATCAATATCATTTCCGCATGAAAAATTCATCTCCATTTGGTGTCAAGTAAATTTTTCTCAGCAAATTTTCAAAGTTTCGGTTCAGCTAGAAGCTTTGTGAAGGAAGTACTATCCACGAGTAACATCATGATTTGAATATTTGGCACATCTCATATATGCCGAAATAATAGCTCTCCACAAAATTTGAGCCCCATCTAACAATCTATGTGATCTCACCATTGAATCTTTCTTTGTGGTAATATTTTCAGTTTGTGAAGCAACTACATTTTATATTGTTTTATAAATGATGAAAATTTACCAAAAAATGACCCTGACCATATAACCTCCCTCCACCAAATTTTAGCTCATTTAATTTAGAAAATTTCCGTCAATATTTTTCCCAATGTTCTATTTAGTGGAGAGCATTGTGAAGGAAGTACCCGTTTTGTTTATCCAAATGGTATGAAATGTTTACAGTGTCTTCATATGACCAAATTATCGTACTCCTCCAAATTTCAGCTCCATCTAATCATTTATGTGAACCAGCTTCAATTTCTATTTTCTGTCGAGATTGGCACATTGCAAAGTAAGTGCTATCTAGACACCTCCTATTGCCCGCAAACTTTTTTTTTGACTATCTTCCATATCCAAATAGTTGCCACATGCCAATATTCATCTATATTTCCCTATTAAATCTTCCTTAGCAAATTCCCAAATTTTCTACCCAGAGAGAAGCTTTGTGAAGGAAGTAATAACTAGGAATATCCAAATGATCTAAGGTTTTTCCAAATATTCTATATGCCCAAATGATCACTCTCTACAAAATTTGAGCTCTATACATTAATCCATGTGAGCTCATCATCCAATCTTTTATTGTGGTCATATTTTTAGTTTGTGAAGCAAATATATTTTAGATTTCTTAATTACTGCTGAAAAATTACCAGGACATGTTCCTACATGTGTAACTTAACTACACCAAATGCGACCTCATTTCATTTATCCAATTCCTCTCAATAATTTTTACAAGTTTTTGTCCATAGAAGAGCATTGTGCAGTAAGTGTCACTTTGGCTTGTCCGAATGGTATATTTTTTTGCAGTAATTTCCTATGCCCAAATCACCTTCCTCCACCAAATTGTAGATCAATCCATTCATTCGTTTGAGGTCAGCTTCAACATCCATATTTCTGCCTAGTGTGGTACTTTGCAAAGCAAGTTCCACATGGGCTCCTTCATTTGAGCTCAAAATTTTCCAAGACAGTATCCTTAGTAGATGGTCATCCTCACCCAAAAATCAGGCCCATTGGCCATGTGAATTTCACCCACCACTAATCAAACACTTGGGTGCTAATTAATGTTTGAGCTTTTTTAGTCTCCTCGTGAGATTCTTCTGTTGTATTATTCTAACTAACACCTAATCGGGAGTGATCAACCCACCAGACATGCCTAGGCTGCCCAGAACGCGTGGCAATGCAACAGTCACGCGGTGACCATGCGGTTGGCATGCTCGTTTACACGCTCTAGAGTTTGGGCCCTCAGACACCATCGAAACCTCGATGTATTGCCACCACACCATGTATCTATGATTAAATGCATACTTATGTATGTAAAAAGATTTTTGAGAAAAATAAAGAGCAAAGTATAATGCAGATAAAGTTCAAATTTGATCTGCTTCCACCTGAATCGGCAATAATTTGTCTTTTCACGAGCGGTGGATAAAAGCTTTTGACACCGAACCATTTGGTCAATTGTACATTAAATAGGTCCTAGTATTTTATACAAATGATTTGTTCCAATTTTGCAACAAATATATGGTAGGTTCTTCACAAAAAAAACTCATTTTGGACACTCGAAAAATGGAAAATGAATTTTTTGTCCAAAAAAATGAAAAATTCCTTAGACAACATTGCTTGCCATTCCAAGATGCACTCTTGTACACAATATTATATCATTTGTGCAAACTATTCCATTAATGTGGCCATAAGATTGATCATTTGGCTTGAAAGGCATGAACCTTCACACATGATAGCTCATTTCTGAGAACACTTTTTAAAAACAATTGTCGTATTACAAGTTTATTATTTTTCCTGCTAACTTGGTCACATATAATGCCACAATATGAAGATTTTTCAATTTTGTTTTTTGAATTTTTCATGCCCATTTCAAAACGCGGTCAAAACGACGGGCATGACTGTTCCTAGCTAGTGGTTGAATCTTCAAAACATTTTGGTGTTTATCTTATTAAATGGGTACTTATGTACCTAAAAATGATTTTTGGGAAAAATAAAGAGGAAAGTATAATGAAGCTGCAGTTCAAATTTGACCCGCTTCGAGCTGAATAGGTAGAAATTTGTCTTTTTCATGACAGGTGTCTCAAAGCTTTTGACACCCAACCATTTAGTCATTTTTACATTAAATATGACCTAATATTTAATAAACATGATTCTGTCCAATTTTGCAACAAATATATGATAGGTCCTTCACAAAAAAACTCATTTTGGGCACTCGAAAAATGGAAAATGAAAACTTCCTTACACAACACTGGTTGTCATTCCAATATGTACCCTTGTGCACAATATGGTATCATTTTAACAAACTATGCCATGAATGTGGCCATAAGATTGATCATTTGACTTGAAAGCCATTAATCTTCACACATGGTAGCTCATTTGTGAGAACACTTTTTTAAAATAATTGTCATATTACAAGTTTATTATTTTACCTAATAACTTTGTCACAATTAATGACACAATGCGAAGGTTTTCCTTTTTTGATTTGTTTTTGAATTTTTCATGCCCATTTCAAAATGCGGTCAAAACGGCGGGTATGACCGTTCCTAGCTAGTTGTTGAATCTTGGAAAACTTTTGGTGTTTATATGATTAAATAGATACTTATGTACCTAGAAATGATTTTTGGAAAATTTAAAGAGCAATCTATCAAGCAGTGGTAGTTCAAATTTGACCTGCTTCGAGCTGAATCAGAGGAAATTTGTCTTTTTCACGAGAGGTGGATCAAAATATTTTTACACCCAACCATTTAGTAAATTACATTCAATATGGACTAGTATTTTAGAAAATTAATTCGGTCCAATTTTGCAACATATATATCGTAGGTCTTTCACAAAAAAAAATCATTTTGGGCACTCAAAAAATGGAAAATGAAATGTTCTTCCAAAGAAACTAAAAACTTCCTTAGAAAACATTGTTTGTCATCCCAATAGGCACCCTTGTGCATAATATGAGATCATTTGAGCAAACTATGCCATGAATGCGGCCATAAGATTGATCATTTGGCTTGAAAGCCATGAATCTTCACACATGATATCTCACTTTTGAGAACACTATTTTTTAAATAATGGCCTTATTAAAAGTTTAGTATATTTCCTCGTAACTTAGTTACATATAATAACAAAAAGTGAAGGTTTTCCATTTTTTTGTTTTTTTGAAATTTTCACGTCCATTTCAAAATGTGGTCAAAACGGTGGGCATGACGTCCCTAGCTCGTGTTGAACGTTGCAAAAAAAATTGGTGTTTCTCTGATTAAATAGATAATTATGTACCTAGAAATGATTTTTGGAAAAATTAAAGAGCAATCTATCAAGCAGTTCTAGTTCAAATTTGACCTGCTTCGAGCTGAATCACTGGAAATTTGTCTTTTTCATGAGAGGTGAATCAAAAGCTTTTGACACCAAACCATTTGGTGAATTGTACATTTAATAAGACTTCAAATTTTAGAAAAATGATTTGGTCTAATTTTGCAACAAATATTTGGTAGGTCCTTCACAAAAAAACTCACTTTGGGCACTCGGAAAATGGAAAATGGATTTTTCGTGCAAAGAAAATGAAAAGTCCCTTTCGCAACATTGTTTGTAATTCCAAGATGCAAGCTTGTCTACTCCAAGAGCTCATTTTTGGATTTTATCATGTGAAAAAGTAGAAGCAAAACAATAGGAAAAACACAATTGAATATGCTTTATTCTGATTGGTCGAATTGGTTGGGACACGGATTGATGACATGTTGTCCATCCATCCATCCATCCATCTCTCCATCCCCGTCCATCCATACATTTGTCGGTCCATCCTAGAACTCCCCCTCTCTCTCTCGCAGAAAACATCTCCCTCTCTCTCGCGCACACGAACCCTAGCCCTCTCCCCGATCCAGATCCGCCACCCACCTCCCTCTCCCCTCGCTGCGCCTCCCACCATGGCTCCCCGATCCAAATCCGCCACTCACCTCCCTCTCCCCTCGCCGCCGGTCTGCACCCTCCCTCTCCCCCACCTTTGTCGCCCGTCTTCTCCCCCTCACGTCGGGAAGCCTCGCCGCCCATCTTCTCCCTGAGCCCGCATCCGTCTCACGCAGGCCCAGCCCACAGCGAGTAGAGCCCAGAAAGGCTCGCCACCGTCGCCTCATCCCCGACAACCACCTCTGCACATCGGTCACCGGCCACGGGGACACACCAGAGCTGTACGACCAGGGTAGCCACAAGCGGATCCAGCACCGGACGGCCTCACCTCCGGGCTCGTCCTCTCATGCGCCCCCGAAGCAGCTCCGACGCCTCAACCTTGGCTCCTCGTCACAGCTCGTCGTCTCTTCGACCCCAAAGTCGACGAGATCTCACTCCTCGCCATCAACACCACAACAGTCCACAGGCGTCAGCCCCGTGAGCGACCTCCGGTCTTCCTTCCCCGTCTCTTCTTGATTCTTGGTCAACTTGGGTTGGATAGATCCGTCAGGTGTACCAGCGTTTGTACTTTTGCCTCTGATGATGGAATTAGTGCTTTTGTACGATTTCTTGATCTGGTTGCAACTCGGGAGTAACGTTGGTGCTCAGTTGTTGCTGGATTCTTGATCACGTTCTACCGGGTAGCACATAAATAATTGTTTTTATGTGTAGATTTACAATCTTGAAATATATCCAGTTTCTGCTAGGTAGCTACAGCTTGTAGTTTCTTTATGTACACATATTGGTTGTAAGAACATCTCATATTATCTAAATTAATTAGCTTAGAATTTAATCAACTATTGCCTCTCTCCTGCGGATTCTTGGCGGTGCCGGCGTGGTTGTCGCGGCCCTTCCTGTGGGTGAAGCCGGTGGAGGAGATTCGGATTGGGGGAAACCCCTTGGTTGACCCAGGCCGGCCGTGCCGACGACGATGCTCTAGGGCGCCGTTATTCTTTTTGGAGACGTCGGTATACATCTGCTCCTCTGCTCCCCTTCCTCGCCTCTCGGGTGAAAACCCTAACTCCGGTGGGCGGCGGCGGCGTCCTTGACGTCATGACCTTCCTGAAGGCGTCGCCTTGAGGGCTGTGTGGTGGTGGGCACTGTGTGGGTCCTGAACGGTTGCTAGTGGTGGGCACTGCTTCAGGGGAAACCCTAGGATCTGGTCTTCCAGATCGGACGATGGCGGTACTGCGGTGCCGTTTCTCTCTTGGGAGCATCTTTTGTGGAGCAGTATTGGCAGATTGAGGCAGGAGGTGGAGCGGCTTCGTCTTACAGGGAATTTCGGTGGAGCTGTCAAGTCATGCCTGGCCGATAGGTGCTACGCTGAGTCATGCCTGCTTGGCAGGTGCTACGTGCTACTGCAACAAAAGACCTTCCAATGGCGCCAGAAATAGGCACGTCGATGGGAGAATACTTGGCTTGATCCTTCTACTATGGCTACACCTTAAGGGACTTCCTAGGCAAGTATGCAAAGGATTTCCCCCGTGGCCTTGGAGCCTTGTGTTGGTGTTCCTTCGAAGCAGAAAGGGTGATGTAGCGTAACGGTGGTAAGTATTTCCCTCAGTTTGAGAACCAATGTATCAATCTAGTGAAGGAGTATCTCAAGATCCTGCACAAACTCAAAAGCTTGCTCCCAACGCTATGAAGGGGTTCTCAATCCCTTAAAGATTGTTTGCCAAGTGAGAATTGAAAGCAACAAAGTAACAAAGCAGAGTAAAAGCGGAGGTGTAAACAATGGATGTGAATAGACCCGGGGGCCGTAGTGTTTACTAGTGGCTTCTCTCATGAAAGCAAGTAGACGGAGGGTGAACAAATTAGTGTCGAGCAATTGATAGAACCGCGCAAAGTCGTGACGATATCTATGCAATGATTATATCTATAGGCATCATGTCCAAAACAAGTAGACCGATACTTTCTACATCTACTACTATTACTCCACACGTCGACCGCTATCCAGCATGCATCTAGTGTATTAAGTCCTTAAGAACAGAGTAACGCCTTAAGCAAGATGACATGATGTAGAGGGATAATTTCAAACCTATGATAAAAGCCCCATCTTTTTACCCTCGATGGCAACTATTTGATGTGTGCCTTGCTGCCCCTAATGTCACTGGGAAAGGTCACCACATGGTAGGACCCAAAACCAAGCACTTCTCCCATTGCAAGAATCATAGATCTAGTTGGCCAAACAAAACCCAAGACTCGGAGAGACTTACAAGGATATCAAATCATGCATATAAGAAATCAGCAAAGACTCAAATATATATCATAGATAATCTGATCACAAATCCACAATTCATCGGATCTCGACAAACACACCGCCAAAGAAGATTACATCGGATAGATATCCATGAAGATCATGGAGAACTTTGTATTGAAGATCCAAGAGAGAGAAGAAGCCATCTAGCTACTAACTACGGACCCGTAGGTCTGAAGTGAACTACTCACGAGTCATTGGAGGGGCGATGATGATGATGAAGAAGCCCTCCAACTCCAAAGTCCCCTCCGGCAGGGCGCCGAGAAGGGTCTCCAGATGAGATCTCGCGGAAACGGAAGCTTGCGGCGGCGGAAAAGTATTTTTGAGGCTCCCCTAGTTTTTTGCTGAATATTTGGGAATATATAGGACAAGGATCTAGGTTAGGGGGCGGCCAGGGAGGCCACAATCCCTCACACCGCCGCCTCCCCCCTAGTGGCGGAGTGGGAGCTTGTGGGCTCCGTGGAGCCCACCTGGCTTGGCCCAGAGGCCCCGTGATCTTCTTCCGTTCGGGAAAAAATCATTTCGGGGTTTTTATTCCGTTTGGACTCCGTTCCAAAATCAGATCTGAAAAGAGTCAAAAACACAGAAAAACAGGAACTGGCACTGAATTAATAAGTTAGTCCCAAAAAAGATATAAAAGGTACATAAAACATCCAAAGAAGACAAGATAACAGTATGAAACCATCAAAAATTATAGATACGTTTGATACGTATCAAGCATCCCCAGGCTTAACTCCTGCTCGTCCTCGAGTAGGGAAGTGATAAAGAATGAATTTTTGATGCTTTCATGCTACCTAGCATAGATGTCCTTTGTAATTCCTCTTATGTGATGTGAATGTTCAGATCCATTAGATTCAAAACAATAGTTTGCTATTGACGTGGAAACAATACTAATTCAAGCAAACTAGCAAGGTAATCACGAACTTTCAAAATAAAAAGGCCAAAAGAAAGTTATCCCTACAAAAGCATATAGTCTCGCTATGCTCTATCTGTTGGAAATATGCCCTAGAGGCAATAATAAATTAGTTATTGTTATATTTCTTTGTTCATGATAATCGTTTATTATCCATGCTATAATTGTATTGATTGGAAACACAATACTTGTGTGGATACATAGACAAAACACTGTCCCTAGTAAGCCTCTAGTTGACTAGCTCGTTGATCAAAGATGGCCAAGGTTTCCTGGCCATAGGCAAGTGTTGTTACTTGATAATGGGATCACATCATTAGGAGAATCATGTGATGGACTAGACCCAAACTAATAGACGTAGCATGTTGATCATGTCATTTTGTTGCTACTGTTTTCTGCGTGTCAAGTATTTGTTCCTATGACCATGAGATCATATAACTCACTGACACCGGAGGAATGCTTTGTGTGTATCAAGCGTCGCAACGTAACTGGGTGACTATAAAGATGCTCTACAGGTATCTTCAAAGGTGTTAGTTGAGTTAGTATGGATCGAGACTGGGATTTGTCACTCCGTGTGACGGAGAGGTATCTCGGGGCCCACTCGGTAATACAACATCACACACAAGCCTTGCAAGCAATGTGACTTAGTGTAAGTTGCGGGATCTTGTATTACGGAACGAGTAAAGAGACTTGCCGGTAAACGAGATTGAAATAGGTATGCGGATACTGACGATCGAATCTCGGGCAAGTAACATACCGAAGGACAAAGGGAGTGACATACGGGATTATATGAATCTTTGGCACTGAGGTTCAAACTATAAGATCTTCGTAGTATATGTAGGATCCAATATGGGCATCCAGGTCCCGCTATTGGATATTGACCGAGGAGTCTCTCGGGTCATGTCTACATAGTTCTCGAACCCGCAGGGTCTGCACACTTAAGGTTCGACGTTGTTTTATGCGTATTTGAGTTATATGGTTGGTTACCGAATGTTGTTCGGAGTCCCGGATGAGATCACGGACGTCACGAGGGTTTCCGGAATGGTCCGAAAACGAAGATTGATGTATAGGATGACCTCATTTGATTACCAGAAGGTTTTCGGAGTTTCCGGGAATGTACCGGGAATGACGAATGGGTTCCGGATGTTCACCGGGGGGGGGGGGCAACCCACCTCGGGGAAGCCCATAGGCCTTGGGGGTGGTGCACCAGCCCTTAGTGGGCTGGTGGGACAGCCCAAGAAGGCCCTATGCGCCATAGGAAGAAAATCAAAGAGAAAAGAAAAAAAAGAGGAGGCGGGAAAGCGAAGAAGGACTCCACCTTCCAAACCATGTTGGATTCGGTTTGGGAGGGGAGACCTTCCCCCCTTTGGTTCGGCCGACCCCCTTGGGGCTCCTTGAGCCCCAAGGCAAGGCCCCCCTCTCCCACCTATATATACGGAGGTTTTAGGGCTGATTTGAGACGATTTTTCCACGGCAGCCCGACCACATACCTCCACGGTTTTTCCTCTAGATCGTGTTTCTGCGGAGCTCGGGCGGAGCCCTGCTGAGATAAGATCACCACCAACCTCCGGAGCGCCGTCACGCTGCCGGAGAACTCATCTACATCTCCATCTCTCTTGCTGGATCAAGAAGGCCGAGATCATCGTCGAGATGTACGTGTGCTGAACGCGGAGGTGCCGTCCGTTCGGCACTAGATCGTGGGACTGATCGCGGGACGGTTCGCGGGGCGGATCGAGGGACGTGAGGACGTTCCACTACATCAACCGCATTCACTAACGCTTCTGTTGTGCGGTCTACAAGGGTACGTAGATCGAACATCCCCTCTCGTAGATGGACATCACCATGATAGGTCTTCGTGCGCGTAGGAAATTTTTTGTTTCCCATGCGACGTTCCCCAACAGTGGCATCATGAGCTAGGTTCATGCGTAGATGTCTTCTCGAGTAGAACACAAAAGTTTTTGTGGGCGGTGATGTGCGTTTTGCTGCCCTCCTTAGTCTTTTCTTGATTGCGCGGTATTGTTGGATCGAAGCGGCTCGGACCGACATTACTCGTACGCTTACGAGAGACTGGTTTCATCGCTACGAGTAACTCCGTTGCTCAAAGATGACTGGCGGGTGTCAGTTTCTCCAACTTTAGTTGAATTGGAATTGACCGAGGAGGTCCTTGGATGAGGTTAAATAGCAATTCATATATCTCCGTTGTGGTGTTTACGTAAGTAAGATGCGATCCTACTAGATACCCATGGTCACCACGTAAAACATGCAACAACAAAATTAGAGGACGTCTAACTTGTTTTTGTAGGGTATGCTTGTGATGTGATACGGCCAATGATGTGATGTGATATATTGGATGTATGAGATGATCATGTTGTAATAGTTAATATCGACTTGCACGTCGATGGTACGGCAACCGACAGGAGCCATAGGGTTGTCTTTAAACTAACGTTTGTGCTTGCAGATGCGTTTACTATATTGCTAGGACATAGCTTTAGTAGTAATAGCATGAGTAGCACGACAACCCCGATGGCGACACGTTGATGGAGATCATGATGATGGAGATCATGGTGTGACGCCGGTGACAAGAAGATCGTGCCGGTGCTTTGGTGATGGAGATCAAGAAGCGCATGATGATGGCCATATCATGTCACTTATGAATTGCATGTGATGTTAATCCTTTTTGCACCTTATCTTGCTTAGAACGACGGTAGCATTATGAGGTGATCTCTCACTAAAATTTCAAAACGAAATTGTGTTCTCCCCGACTGTGCACCGTTGCGACAGTTCTTCGTTTCGAGACACCACGTGATGATCGGGTGTGATAGATTCAACGTTCACATACAACGGGTGCAAAACAGTTGCACACGCAGAACACTCGGGTTAAGCTTGACGAGCCTAGCATGTGCAGACATGGCCTCGGAACACATGAGACCGAAAGGTCGAGCATGAATCGTATAGTTGATATGATTAGCATAGAGATGCTTAACACTGAAACTATTCTCGACTCACGTGATGATCGGACTTGAGATAGTGGATTTGGATCATGTACCACTCAAATGACTAGAGAGATGTACTTTTTGAGTGGGAGTTCTTGAGTAATATGATTAATTGAACTAATTGTCATGAACATAGTCTAATGGTCTTTGCGAATTACGATGTAGCTTGCGCTATAGCTCTACTGTTTTTGTATGTTCCTAGAGAAAATTTAGTTGAAAGTTGATAGTAGCAAACTTTGAAGAGAATTGTCCTCGTTGCTGCGCAGAAGGCTTATGTCCTTAATGCACCACTCGGTGTGCTGCACCTCGAGCGTCGTCTGTGGATGCTGTGAACATCCGACATACACGTTTCTGATGACTACACGATAGTTCAGTGCAAAATACTTAATGGCTTAGAAGCAAGGCACCGAAGACATTTTGAAACGTCACGGAACATAAGTGATGTTCTAAAGAGATGAAATTGTGATTTCATGCTCGTGCCCTTGTTGAGAGGTACGAGACCTCCGACAAGATTCTTTGTCCACAAAGTAAAGGAGAAAAGCTCAATCGTTGAGCGTGTGCTCAGATTGTCTCAGTACGACAATCACTTGAATCAAGTGGGAGTTAATCTTCCAGATGAGATAGTGATGGTTCTCCAAAGTTAATGCCACCAAGCTGTGAGAGCTTCGTGATGAACTATAACATATCAAGGATAGATACAATGATCCTTGAGCGATTCGGGATGTTTGACACTGCGAAAGTAGAAATCAAGAAGGAGCATCAATAGTTGATGGTTTGTAAAACCACTAAGTTTCAAGAAAGGCAAGGGCTAGAAGGGATACTTCGTGAAATGGCAAAACAGTTGCTGCACTAATGAAGAGACCCAAGATTAAACCCAAACCTGAGACTAAGTGCTTCTATAATGAGGGGAACAATCACTGAGGCGAAGCAACTCTAGATACTTGGTAGATAAGAAGGCTGGCAAAAGTCGAAAGAAGTATATTTGATATACATGATGTTGATGTGTACTTTACTAGTACTCCTAATAGCATGAGGGTATTGGATACCGGTTCGGTTGCTAAGTGATTAGTAACACGAAATGAAAGCTACGGCATAAACGGAGACTAGTTAAAGGCGAGGTGACGATACGTGTTGGAAATATTTCCAAGGTTGATATGATCAAACGTCGCACGCTCCCTCTACCATCGGGATTGGTGTTAAACCTAAATAATTGTTATTTGGTGCTTGCGTTAAGCATGAACATGATTGGATCGTGTTTATTGCAATACGATTATTCATTTAAAGAGAATAATGGTTACTCTATTTTCTTGAATAATCACCTTCAATGGTTTACTGAATCTCGATCGTAGTGTTACACATGTTCATGATATTGGTGCCAAAAGATACGAGGTAATGATGATAGTACCACTTACTTGTGGCACTGCCGCTTGAGTCATGTTGGTATAAATTGCATGAAGAGGCTCCATGCTGATGGATCTTTATACTCACTTGATTTTGAATCACTAGTGACATGCAAATCATACCACATGAGCAAGGCCTTGTTTTCATTGAGATGAAATAAGATAGTAACTTGTTGGAAGTGATACATTTTGATGTATGCAGTCCAATGGGTGCTGAGGCACGCAGTGGATATCATTATGTTCTTACTTCAATGACGATCTGAGTAGATACTAGAGTATTTGCTTAATGAATCACAAGTCTGAAATATTAAAAAGTTCAATTCTGTTTCGGAGTGAAGTTCGTCGTAACAAGAGGATAAACTGTCTACGATATGATCATAGAAATGAATATCTGAGTTACGAGTTTTGGTACGCAGTTAAGACACTGTGGAAATTGTTTCGCGGTTCATGCCACCTAGAACATCATAGTGTGATGATGTGTCTGAACATCATAGCCACACAGTATTTGGTATGGTGCATGCTATGATGTCTCTTATCGAATTACCACTATCGTTTATGGGTTAAGCATTAGAGACAACCGCATTCACTTTAAATAGGGCACCACGTATTTCCGTTGAGATGACACAGTATAGACTGAGGTTTAGAGAAATCTAAACGGTCGTTTCTTGAAAGTTTGGGGTTTCGACACTTATGTGAAAAAGTTTCAGTCTGATAAGCTTGAACCCAAAGCGGATAAATGCATCTTCATAGGATATCCAAAACAGTTGGGTACATCTCCTATCTCAGATCCGAAAGCAAAGTGTTTGTTTCTAGAAACGGATCCTTTCTCGAGGAAAGGTTTCTCTCGAAAGAATTGAGTGGGAGGGTGGTAGAACTTGATGAGGTTACTGAACCATCACTTCGACCAGTGTGTAGCAGGGCGCAGGAAGTTGTTCCTGTGGCGCCTACACCAATTGAAGTGAAAGCTGATGATGGTGATCATCAAGCATCGGATCAAGTTACTACAAGCCTCGAAGGTTGACAAGGTCGCGTACTACTATAGAGTGGTACGGTAACCCTGTCTTGGAGGTCATGTTGTTGAGCAACAGTGAACCTACGAGTTATGGAGAAAGCAATGGTGGGCCCAGAATTCGACAAATGGCTGGAAGCCATGAAATCCGAGAGAGGATCCATGTATGAAAACAAAGTGTAGACTTTCGAAGAACTACTTGATGGTCATAGGACTATTGAGTAAAGATGGATCTTTAAAAGGAAGACAGACGATGATAGTGATAAGTCACTATTAAGAAAAGCTCGACTTGTCGCAAAGATGTTTCCGACAAGACCAAACAGTTGACTATGATGAGACTTTCTCACTCGTAGAGATGCTAAAAGTCTGTTAGAATTATGTTAGTAGTTGCTGCATTATTTATGAAATATTGCATGTAGGATGTCAAAACATTGTTTCCTCGACGGTTTCCTTGAGCAAACATTGTATGAGATACAACCATGAGGTTTTGTCGATCCTAAAGATACTAGCAAGTATGCAAGCTCCAGCGATCCTTAAATGGACTGGTGCAAGCATCTCGGAGTTGGAATATACACTTTGATGAGATGATCAAGGATTTTGGGTTTGTACAAGGTTTATGAGAAACTTGTATTTCCAAAGAAGTGAGTGGGAGCACTATAGAATTTCTGATAAGTATATGTGGTTGACATATTGTGGATCAGAAGTAATGTAGAATTTCTGTAAAGCATACAAGGTTGTTTTGAAAGGAGTTTTCAAAGAAATACCTGGACTGAGCTACTTGAACGTTGAGCATCAAAGATCTATGGAGATAGATCGAAAGAGCTTAATGGAAGTTTCAACAAGATGCATGCCTTGACAAGTTCTGAAGGAGTTCAAAATAGATCAGCAAAGAAGGAGTTCTTGGTTGCGTTGTAAGGTGTGAATTTGAGTAAGACTCAAAACCCGACCACGGCAGAATAAAGAGAATAGACGAAGGTCGTCTTCTATGCCTTAGCCGTAGACTCTAAAGTATGCCATGCTGAGTACCGCACCTGATGTGTGCCTTGCAGCAAGTCTGTTGAGAGGTACAGAGAGTGATCCATGATTGAATCACTAGCAGCGGTCAAAATTTATCCTTAGTAACTGACGGACTAAGGAATTTTTCTCGATTATGGAGGTGGTTAAAGAGTTCGTCGTAAAGGGTTACGTCGATGTAAGCTTTGACACTAATCCGAATAACTATGAGTAGTGAAACGGATTCGTATAGTAGAGTAGATATTTGGAGTATTTCCGAATAGCACATAGTAGCAGCATCTATAAGATGACATAAAGATTTGTAAAGAACACACGGATCTGAAAATTTCAGAACCGTTGACTAAAACCTCTCTCATGAGAAAGACGTGATCAGACCCCATAACTATATGGGTGTTGGATTCGTTGGAATCACATGGTGATGTGAACTAGATTATTGACTCTAGTGCAAGTGGGAGACTGTTGGAAATATGCCCTAGAGGCAATAATAAATTAGTTATTGTTATATTTCTTTGTTCATGATAATCGTTTATTATCCATGCTATAATTGTATTGATTGGAAACACAATACTTGTGTGGATACATAGACAAAACACTGTCCCTAGTAAGCCTCTAGTTGACTAGCTCGTTGATCAAAGATGGCCAAGGTTTCCTGGCCATAGGCAACTGTTGTTACTTGATAACGGGATCACATCATTAGGAGAATCATGTGATGGACTAGACCCAAACTAATAGACGTAGCATGTTGATCGTGTCATTTTGTTGCTACTGTTTTCTGCGTGTCAAGTATTTGTTCCTATGACCATGAGATCATATAACTCACTGACACCAGAGGAATGCTTTGTGTGTATCAAACATCGCAACGTAACTGGGTGACTATAAAGATGATCTACAGGTATCTCCGAAGGTGTTAGTTGAGTTAGTATGGATCGAGACAGGGATTTTTCACTCCGTGTGACGGAGAGGTATCTCGGGTCCCACTCGGTAATACAAAATCACACACAAGCCTTGCAAGTGTAAGTTGCGGGATCTTGTATTACGGAACGAGTAAAGAGACTTGCCAGTAAACGAGATTGAAATAGGTATGCGGATACTGACGATCGAATCTCGGGCAAGTAACATACCGAAGGACAAAGGGAATGACATACAGGATTATATGAATCCTTGGCACTGAGGTTCAAACGATAAGATCTTCATAGAATATGTAGGATCCAATATGGGCATCCAGGTCCCGCTATTGGATATTGACCGAGGAGTCTCTCGGGTCATGTCTACATAGTTCTCGAACCCGCAGGGTCTGCACACTTAAGGTTCGACGTTGTTTTATGCGTATTTGAGTTATATGGTTGGTTACCGAATGTTGTTCGGAGTCCCGGATGAGATCACGGACGTCACGAGGGTTTCCAGAATGGTCCGGAAACGAAGATTGATGTATAGGATGAACTCATTTGATTACCGGAATGTTTTCGGAGTTACCGGGAATGTACCGACAATGACGAATGGGTTCCGGATGTTCACCGGGGGGGGCAACCCACCTCGGGGAAGCCCATAGGCCTTGGGGGTGGCGCACCAGCCCTTAGTGGGATGGTGAGACAGCCCAAGAAGGCCCTATGCGCCATAGGAAGAAAATCAAAGAGAAATGAAAAAAAAGGAGGAGGTGGGAAAGGGAAGAAGGACTCCACCTTCCAAACCAAGTTGGATTCGGTTTGGGAGGGGAGACCTTCCCCCCTTTGGTTCGGCCGACCCCCTTGGGGCTCCTTGAGCCCCAAGGCAAGGCCCCCCCTCTCCCACCTATATATACGGAGGTTTTAGGGCTGATTTGAGACGATTTTTCCACGGCAGCCCGACCACATACCTCCACGGTTTTTCCTCTAGATCGCGTTTCTGCGGAGCTCGGGCGGAGCCCTGCTGAGATAAGATCACCGCCAACCTCCGGAGCGCCGTCACGCTGCCGGAGAACTCATCTACCTCTCCATCTCTCTTGCTGGATCAAGAAGGCCGAGATCATCGTCGAGCTGTACGTGTGCTGAACGCGGAGGTGCCGTCCATTCGGCACTAGATCGTGGGACTGATCGCGGGACGGTTCGCGGGGCGGATCGAGGGACGTGAGGACGTTCCACTACATCAACCGCGTTCACTAACGCTTTTGCTGTGCAATCTACAAGGGTACGTAGATCGAACATCCCCTCTTGTAGATGAACATCACCATGATAGGTCTTCGTGCGCGTAGGAAAACTTTTGTTTCCCATGCGACGTTCCCCAACACTATCATCATTGCACAACGAATTTAAATCATGCACAACCCCGGTATTGGCCAAGTAATTGTTTCACACCTTTACTTTCTCAAACCTTTTTAACTCTCACGCAATACATGAGTGTGAGCCATGGTTATAGCACTATAGATGGTGTGGAATGTGGTGGAGGTTGCAAGACAAAAAAAGGGAGAAGATAGTCACATTAACTAGGCATATCAATGAGCTGTGGAGATGCTCATCAATAGATATCAATGTGAATGAGTAGGGATTGCCATACAAATGATGGACTAGAGCTACGAGTATGTGAAAGCTCTTTAAAGAAAACTAGTGGGTGTGCATCCAACTTGCTTGGTCACGAAGACCTAAGGCAATTTTGAGGAAGCCTATCATTGGAATATACAAGCCAAGTTATATAATGAGAATTTCCCACTAGATATATGGTGGTGACAAAACGAGAGACTCTCAATCATGAAGATCATGGTGCTTAATATGCACAAGTGTGGAAAAAGTGGTAGCATTGTCCCTTCTCTCTTTTTCTCTCATTTTTTTTATTTGGTGGGCTCTTTGGCCTCTTTTTTGTGTGGGATTCTTCTGCCTCTTTTATTTCCTCACATGGGACAATGCTCCATTAATGATGATCATCACACTTTCAACTCAAAACTGAGAGTAACGATGACTCTCTATGGAATGCGTTCGGTAGTGTACCGTGGCAATGATCTAGCATGACATAGACATTAATGGAAACATCATGCTAGCTATCTTACGATCATGCAATGGCAATGTAGACGTGGTGGCACATGTCATGGTGGTAGCTGCATGGCAATATATCTCGGAATGACTTTGAAAAAGCCATAGTAGGTAGGTATGGTGGCTGTTTTGAGGGAGGCTAATGGTGGGTTTTGTGCACCGGCGAAAGTTGCACGGCACTAAGAAGATAGTGATGGTGGAAGGTGAAAGTGCATCTAAACCATGGACTCAACATTAGTCATGAAGAACTCATATAATTGTTGCAAAAGTTTTATTAGTAATCGAAACAAAACATTCAACGCATACTCCTAGGGGAAGGGTTGGTAGGTATAAACCATCGCGCGATCCCGACCGCCACGCAAAGGATGACAATCAATATACTAATCATGCTCAGATTTCATCACATAGAGGTTCACCATACGTGCATGCTACGGGAATCACTAACTTCAACACAAGTATTTCTAGATCCACAGCACCTTACTATCATGACTTGAATATTACCATAACCACAACTCAAAACTAATTGAGATGAATCAAACTTCTCTAACTATTCAATGAACATGAAGGTGGAAGTTTTCGTATCCCTTTGGATAACTACCCCTTTTGAGACTACTTTCAAAGCATAGATAACTACCAAGCCACGCACTGCTGTGCTCTAAAAGATATAAGTGAAGCACAAAGAGCAGAAGTATCTAGCTCAAAAGATATAAGTGAAGCACATGTGAGCTTAATTGTCTACCAAAAGATATAAGTGAAGCTCCACAAAATCATGGTGTGTGCATGTCTCTCTCTATAGGTGTGCAGCAAGGATGATTGTGACACAACAAAAATAAAAGACTCCTACGATACAAGACCCTCCAAGCAAACCACATAACATGTGGTGAATAAAAATATAGCCCCAAGTAACGTTACCGATGGAATGAAGACGAGAGAGGGGATGCCTTCCCGGGGCATCCCCAAGCTTAGGCTTTTACGCCATCCTTGAATCTCTTGGGGTGCCTTGGGCATCCCCAAGCTTGATCTCTTGCCACTCTTTATCTCTTTGTCCATAAGAACTTCACCCAAAACTTGAAAACTTCACAACACGAAACTTAAACAGAAACTCGTGATAACATTAGTACATGAAAGCAATCCACCACTTCCATAGGTACTGTAGCAAACTTAAATTCTACTTGTGCTGATGTTGGGTTACTGTACTTTCAATCTTCCATGGCTAATACCCCCCGATACTATCCATAGTTTCATCAAAATAAGCAACCAACACAACAAAAAACAGAATCTGTTAACAGCAGACCAGTCTGTAGCAATCTGTATATTTTGTATACCTCTGGTACTTCAAAACTTCTGACAACTTACTACAGTCTGAAGAATTTGCGTAGTAATCAGCAGCAAAAAGAATCAACTCAAAAGCTCTTACAGAAAAAAATGAAAATTTATTTCGTGAGCAGAAAGTTTCTATATTTTCCAGCATGACCAAACGATCATCCCCAAGACTAATCATAACGGTTTTGCTTGGCAGAAACGCAAAAAGAAACACAAAAAACACAATCATAACAGAATTATGAAAGTGTCGAAAACACAAAACAGAAAGAAAAAGGATAGATTCGTTGGGTTGCCTCCCAACAAGCGATTTTGTTTAACGCCCTTAGCTAGGCAAAAAGTGATGGAATCGCGTATAGTCATCTTTGGTGCTCAAACCATAAGTAGTGTGATCATTTATCATCTTAAGATTTTCATCTTTATTAGATGACTCACCACTAGCTTTAGGAACAAAAACAGGCTTGACGGTCTTTTTGAGAGTAAGATTTGGAGTATTTTGCACAACGACAAAAGCGGAACCCAAGTTGGTTATGACATCTTCTAATTTGCCAATTCTAGAAGAATCATTAACTATAAGTTCCTTCTCCTTTAAATTTTTCAAAAAGTTTCCCACGTTGGATCCGTACTGAGTAATTTGATTGTGGATCTTTCTATCCAAACCCTCAATAAGTTCAACTTTGGCAATTTTGTTTTCAATAGCGTCAAGCCTTTGCATCACGTGTTCCAAGGTCAAGATAGTTCGATTAACCATGAGCGGGGGTGAGCCTACCAAATTAATGATAGCTCTATAGGAGTCAACAGTATGGCTCCCCAAAAAGTTCCCACCTACAATGGTATCAAGGATATACCTATTGCAAGGAGAAATTCCAACATAGAAACTGCGAAGGAGGACGGTAGTGGATTGCTTACGAGTAGATCTACTTTGAGCATTGCAAATCCTGTACCAAGCATCCTTCAAATTTTCTTCCTCATTCTGCCTTGAGAACTTCATTTTCAGGGGTGTCGTTTGGAGTGGTGGGTCTAGCCATTGATGGACTATCTCACACACAAACGAGCAGGAAGAGAGAGTGAAATGGGCAAAAGAAAACAGCAAAAAGGCAAAAGAAAATGGCGAAGGAGAAAGGCAAATGAAAACGACAAATGTGAAGTGGGGGAGAGGAAAACGAGAGGCAACTGGCAACAAAAGTAAATGCAAGAGATGAGTTTGTGAGACCTACTTGGATAGATCTTGATTTCTCCTCTCCGTCAACGGCGCGAGAAATACTTCTGCTACTGCAACAAAAGACCTTCCAATGGCGCCAGAAATAGGCACGTCGACGGGAGAATACTTGGCTTGATCCTTCTTCTGCGGGTACGCCTTAAGGGACTTGCTAGGCAAGTATGCAAAGGATTTCCCCCGTGGCCTTGGAACCTTGCGTTGGTGTTCCCTCGAAGCGGAAAGGGTGATGTAGCGTAGCGGTGGTAAGTATTTCCCTCAGTTTGAGAACCAAGGTATCAATCCAGTGGAGGAGTATCTCAAGATCCTGCACAAACTCAAAAGCTTGCTCCCAACGCTATGAAGGGGTTGTCAATACCTTATAGATTGTTTGCCAAGTGAGAACTGAAAGCAACAAAGTAACAAAGCAAAGTAAAAGCGGAGGTGTAAACGATGGATGTGAATAGACTCGGGGGCCGTAGTGTTTACTAGTGGCTTCTCTCATGAAAGCAAGTAGACGGAGGGTGAACAAATTACTGTCGAGCAATTGATAGAACCGCGCAAAGTCATGACGATATCTATGCAATGATTATATCTATAGGCATCACGTCCAAAACAAGTAGACAGATACTTTCTGCATCCACTACTATTACTCCACGCGTCGACTGCTATCCAGCATGCATCTAGTGTATTAAGTCCATAAGAACAGAGTAACGCCTTAAGCAAGATGACATGATGTAGAGGGATAATCTCAAACCAATGATAAAAACCCCATCTTTTTACCCTTGATGGCAACTACTTGATGTGTGCCTTGCTGCCCCTACTGTCACTGGGAAAGGTCACCACATGGTAGAACCCAAAACCAAGCACTTCCCCCATTGCAAGAATCATAGATCTAGTTAGCCAAACAAAACCCAAGACTCGGAGAGACTTACAAGGATATCAAATCATGCATAAGAAATCAAAAAAGACTCAAATATATATCATAGATAATCTGATCACAAATCCACAATTCATCAGATCTCGACAAACACACCGCCAAAGAAGATTACATCGCATAGATCTCCATGAAGATCATGGAGAACTTTGTATTGAAGATCTAAGAGAGAGAGAAGAAGCCATCTGGCTACTAACTACGGACCCGTAGGTCTGAAGTGAACTACTCACGAGTCATTGGAGGGGCGATGATGATGATGAAGAAGCCCTCCAACTCCAAAGTCCCCTCCGGCAGGGCGCCGGGAAGGGTCTCCAGATGAGATCTCGCGGAAACGGAAGATTCCGGCGGCGGAAAAGTATTTTCGAGGATCCCCTGGTTTTTTGCTGAATATTTGGGAATATATAGGCCAAGGATCTAGGTCAGGGGGCGGCCAGGGAGGCCACAAGCCCTGACACCGCCGCCTCCCCCTGGTGGCGGAGTGGGAGCTTGTGGGCTCCCTGGAGCCCACCTGGCTTGGCCCAGAGGCCCCCTGATCTTCTTCCGTTCGAGAAAAAATCATTTCGGGGTTTTTATTCCGTTTGGACTCCATTCCAAAATCAGATATGAAAAGAGTCGAAAACACAGAAAAAACAGGAACTCACACTTGGCACTGAATTAATAAGTTAGTCCCAAAAAAGATATAAAAGGTACATAAAACATCCAAAGAAGAGAAGATAACAGCATGAAACCATCAAAAATTATAGATACGTTTGAGACGTATCACTACGCACGATAGATCTCCCGGAGTCTTTGCATCTGGACGGATGTGCGCAGGGCGGTGGCGCCGTTGGGCGCCGTGGTGGCGTCGACGGATGATTGGACTGGCAAGGATGATGCGGATCACTTTCCTGAAGATGGGTCAGTGGTTCGAGGATGATGGCGGCTGGTAAAATGTGTGCGTGAGGTGTGCGTTTTAGGTGTGCTGCACCGGTTGTTGTTTCCGATACGTTATGTGGATGGATTGGAAACAACACCGGTATTAGATATGTGGAGTGAGAGCACTCCATATTAACGAGTTTGTAGGTGTGAGTGGTGGCTTTGGATGGATTGATGTATACTCTTGTTAGACCTTTGTGGAACAATTAATAAGATGGATGCATGCATCGATTGATGCAGAGGCCGGGGGTTTAACCTCCTTCTCTATTTTTTTCCTAGAAACTGTATTGTACATGTACCAGTAACACAAGTCGAGTCTCTGTTTATCCAGTAGGCAAAATATGAAGGTAGCTAGTAGGCAAAATGTGAAGGTATAACACATGTTGCTACAGTTTACCTGGCGGCCAATGCTGCTACAGTTTACCTCACGGCCTATTGCCTGCTCTAGGAAATCAGTGCGTAAATTGGCCGCCCTAGTTCTTATTCGCTCTTTTGATTGGTGGGAGACGAGCGATGCGTTTCCTAGATGAAGCACATATTCAAGATCATTGTGGTGCTATTTTTCTGATGATTTTTTGTCAATTCTTGCTTACAAGCTATTGGATCCATCATTATCTAATGTTTGATGTTGTTTACACTTTATTCTTATTTTTTGCACACGTGAAGTACGAAGCCAACTGTGAAGCTATGAAGCCTATCAACAAAGAGTAGCATATGTATTGTAATAGTAGGCAGTAGTATGTGGGTTGCGGTGTAGTGTAAAGATTGTAAACTGTGAAGTTATACAGTTTCTGAACCTCTGAAGTACTCCATTTTGTGAAGTTGTGCACCTGTGAAGTTATGCATTTTATGAAGTTGTGGGTTATTTGAGTTTTGTTTGAAGCATTTTGTTTGGGCACTAAACTTAGTTGGACTGCAAAAAGGCCGAGCCGAAACAAGAATTAGACTAAAAAGGCTTGGGCCTAAAAAAGAGTTGTCTGTAAAAGAAGTTAGTTAAAAGGTTGCATATCTTAAAATAAAAGGCCAAGGCCCAAACAAGAACTGAACTAAAGAGGTTGTGGCCCAAAACAAGAGTGGGCTATAAAAAAGTTGCTCAGTAAAAGGCTTCATCACAGAAAATAAAAGGCCAAATTATTGGGCCCGACCCATGCAACTAAGAAAAATAAAGAGAAAAAAACATTTAATGTGCTGAATTATTAGGCTTGGCCCATGTAGACAACTGGAATGGACCGGGCTGGTTCTAATTTACGACCTTTGTTTGGTCGTAAATGTCTACGACCAATCCAAAAGAAAGGTCGTTATAGTTCATTAGAGACGCTCAGCTTTTGACCGTCTGGTTTTGATCGTAAAAAGGTCGCAAATGGAAATCAACGACTATTCGGTGACCAATATTGAAGGTCGTAAGTTAGCATATTTCTTGTAGTGCCAGTATTTCCATATTTTGACACGAGACTCCTGTAGGTGCAGGTTCACTGGAGATAAATGTTCTAGCAATCCGTCCTTTGCCACCGTAACCACATTTTGTTTGTCAATTGAGAATGAAAATGAAGTACATCACACATAGTTTATTGACATCAATCGTGTGCGATGCGGTATAAAATATTTTGGGGCACTGTCATACATGACTTATGCCGGAAGCTTCGTCGGGTAATGTCCACACCGACGCATAAACCAAACTCGCTCCCCGAGTCCTATTTTATTGTTCAATCATTGTTGGTCAAAGATGGGGACGTGGATCCGCATCATTAGGGCAACATCGGCGGCCCACTCCTGCTAGAGCGTGGCCTCCGCCGCCAAGAGTGCACTCACAACCTCCCTAAGCGCGGCTACAATCTCCAATCGGGCGGGTACGACAGCCGAAAAGGTGGCTATTGCAGCTGAGATGGTATAAGCAACATTTGCTACAAGGATAGCAAAAGGCGAGAATGCCACAACAGGTGTTTGTTCCTAGGCACCAGCTGTAGCCCTGATGGAGGCCGTTGATAACGCACAAGTATAGGAGATCAATTGTAGGATTTTTCGATAAGTAAGAGTATCAAACCTAACGTGAAGTGAAAGGTAGAATTAATATTCCCTTCAAGTTCTATCGACCACCAATACAACTCTATGCATACTTAATGTTTGCTTTACCTAGAACAAGAATAAAACTAATTTATAGGTGTAAAAGGATAAGTTTGCAAGAATAAAACTAGGAGTACTTAGCTAGAGTATAACTATGAATAATTTGCAAGATAATAAAATTTAGTTGTTTAGTACAAAGCTTTTGTAACACAAGAGAAGGATTTGTCCCTAGGAAATTGGTAACTAGACCGGTAATAATTATTATAATTTTATTGGAGGGAGAGACATGAGCTAACATACTTTTCGTACTCGAATCATATACACTTACGATTGAAAATCTAGCAAACATCCACAACCACTAAAGATTATTAAGGTCAAACCCAACCATAACATTAAATAACAAGTCCTCTTTACTTTCATACGCAACAACCCCTTATTCAGGTTTTTGTTTCCGTCACTTAGGCAACCTACTATAAACGAATTATGAACGTATAGCAACACCTTATAGTGGTAATCCCTCACGCTTGCGTGACACGAAGGGCACCATAAGATAGCACCAAAATAAGACATACAACTCAAACCGAACACAATCATCAATTAACCCGTAGGACATAATGAATCTACTCAACCAACATAGGATGGCAACACATCATTAGGTAATAATATGTAGCATTAAGAACCATGTTTAAGTACAGATTACAACAACCTCAAAGACCCCAACACCACCTCACATGAGCCATGCCGCTGCACCAAAAAAAGAAATGAGTTGAAAAGATCCTCTTTTCCGACCCTGAGTGACCCTCAGCGTCGAGACCCACGTAGGCCGGTCAGATCTGGCCTCCATCGCCCCGTCCTGCCACTCCTGGGCATGAGATGAGCTCGCTAATGGAACATCAACACCAGCCGGGAGGCAAGGATGATTATGCAGCCATCCCTGGCAGCGGAATCTTCCCTCAATGATGGATAACAACTCGGAAGGGCTAATCCTTCGACGAATTTAGCACCCAAACCATGAGGAGATTTGTCGAAGGCCGAAACTGGCCACCTACAAACAAGCCAACGCCAGAATATGTCAGCCATCGACCTGCTAAGCTGCCATGATGTCGGCCCGACGAATGGAAGCCACCTTGACGCCGCCGCCCACAACCGGAGCGGCAATCATGCGGGGCCACCGCCCTAACCCGTGCTGCTTGTTGGAATCATTGCGCTAGATCGGACCGTATCACAAGAAACTCCATCAGCCCGAGTTCACCTTTAGCCTCTATCCACGAGCACACACCACCATAGGAGAAACATGCCTATACCCGCACCGCTACGCCACCACGTCCGCCAGCAAATCGCCATGGCAAAGAGGACCACCCGTAGCCCACGCAACCCCGCAGCCTGCACCCACCGCATTGGGATCTGGAAGCCTACCTTCACCACGCCGGTCGTGCACCACCATGACATGGCCCATATCGCCACCATCGAACATGTTATGATGCCGTGCGGTTGAGCCCCATGGGAATGCCACCACTAGGTCCGGGACTCCTAGCCCGTGCCAGCCTTCCCGCACAAAGAGACGAAAGGTTCCCTCACGGGGACAACCAGGCTTCGCTTGTCCGTGCCCTCTAGGAGAGGTGGCTAGGTTGCCCTCCCCGTCACCCGCCGTAGCGACACGCGCGCGCGCGGGGGGAGGGGGGGTAAGGTCGTGTTCCCTTTGTTGGGATCAATATATGGATGAATATTTAACTGTTTAGAAACTTGTGATTACACACACCTTCGTGACTTCACTACTGGAATTGGTCCATATATCGAGTGCCGGCAACACTCGACAAAGGGCGGAAAACACTGTGTAAAGACTTTGCGATAGTTGTACTCAGCGAAGTGCACCTGGCGTACACCTCTTCAGCAAATAGGAATTTGTCGAGAGCTAGAACACAGACACTCGACAAACACGTTGACAAGGGCCGAACAGTGCCTCTCGACAAACAAAAGTGACTTCGCGTTTGTTGGTTTCGTGCGTTCTTTGCCTAGAGCCATTCTCAGCATTACTACCTCGGCCAAGTGCCAGGACATCCCATTTCATGCGTGTTGCCGAGAGCCACTCTCGGTAAAGTTAAGTGTCCATGTTCTGTTTCTTTAGTTTTTCCATCTAAATCAAACATGCATGCAGAAATATCTGCATCAAGTTGAATACATATACAACAATATATACACATCTCCATCAAGTGCATGCATATATATCCAACAAATTGAAGCCAAAAGGAAGTTCACGAGTGCAATAGGTAACATAAGCTCCATGAGCTCCATCGCTATGAACATAACATGTAAATCCATGAAGTTCGCATCCATGAGCTCCATCCTTCACATTTTACTAAAGCATATGCAAAATAACCATGGAAAATATTTCATCACTTATAGAAAAAGTATAACAAACTGAGACAACAATAGAAAAGAAGTAACATGTGCCCCAATGTATACTAACCGTGCACAAGATATCATCAACACTAAAATAACGATGAACTCGTCGGAGATAAATCATGTTCTTCATGCCACCAAACCAGATCTGACACACACCCTTGTTTACTCTATCATCGTGCTTCGCTCTGCATCGAAGATGGGAACAATGATCATCCCACGAATCGTACACTCCAGGACGCCTCGCTTTTAGGAGGAACCCTAGCAGAGCAATAAATGTCTCAAATATTGCACACGACTCCAAAAAATGCAAGGGCCTGGCACATGTCATGCGATGGCCTTCTTTGAGAGCACGAGATGTTTCGAGACCAATGGAGCAAACGGACCCGCACTTCCCTCACAAACCGATCACGTTCCCTCTCGATATGTAGAGACTAGCTCGGAGATGGTGCAGTTTACAAGCGGCCTCAGGGGAGACTTATTCGAAACTCGTCCATAGTTTTACCACACCCTATAGGGGGCATGTGATGCCACCGTGCCAGTTCTTAAGAAAATTTGCCATCTTCCGAGGATTTAAAGGGTTGCATCAGGCATGCCATCGAGGTACTTTCGCCACACGGTGGCAGGGCGTACCCATCTCTCATCTACACAAGGCCTACACATATCATAAGGACACCACAAAGGATTTGCCACGTCGCTTTCGGGCATGATTTCATGCGCCACCTTGCAGAAATGCAATTTTCGACGCTGAAACCCTAGCATAGTAATAAATGTCTCAAATATTGCATGTAGTTCCGAAAAATGTGAGAGCCTAGCACGTGTCATGCCATGGCTTCCTTTGAGAGCATGAGAAGTTTCGAGGACACCAGAACAACAGGACCCGTACTTCCCTCACAAACCGGCCACGTTCCCTCTCGATATGCAGAGACTATCTTGGGAATGGTGCGGTTTACAAGCAACCTCAGAGAAGACTTATTCAAAATGTGCCAAACTTTTATCACACCCTATAGGGGCCATGTGAAGTCACCGTGTCTGTTCTTGAGAAAATATGTCATCGTATGATTTTCCGAGGATTTAAATGGTTGCATTAGGTATGCCATCGAGGTACTTTCGCCACCTGGTGGCGCGGCATGCCCCTCCGTCAACTCCACAAGGCCTACGCATGACGCAAAGGACATCACAAAGGATTTCCCACACCGCTTCCGGGGCATGATTTCATGCACAGCCTTACAGATCTGTAATTTCCGACGCTGAAACCCAAGCAGAGAAATAAATGTATCAAATATTGCATGCGGTGCCGAAAAATGCGGGGGCGTGGAACGTATCCTTTGAGGGCACGAGAAGTTTTGAGGCCAACGGAGCAACAGACCTGCATGCACTTCCCTCACAAACCGGTCACGTTCCCTCTCGGTATGGAGAGACTAGCTTAGAGATGGTGCGATTTACAAGCGGCCTTAGGGGAGACTTATTCGAAACACGTCCAAACTTTTACCACACCATATAGGGGCCATGTGATGCCACTGTGCCAGTTCTCGAGAAAATCTGGCATCGTAGATTTTCTGAGGATTTAAACAGTCGTATCAGGCATGCCATCGAGTTACTTTCGCCACACAGACGACGTGCCCCTCCCTTTTCTACACAAGGCCTACGCATGTCACAAGGACATCAGAAAGGATTTGCCACGCCTCTCACGGGCATGATTTCAAGCGCCGCCTTGCAGATTTGCAATTTCTGAATACGGTTCTAAAAAATGTGGATGCCTTACACGTGTCATGTGATGGCCTCCTTTAAGAGAACGAGATGTTTCGAGGCCAACGGAGCAACATCACACGCACTTCACGCACAAACCAGTCACGTTCTCTCTCCCTCACAAACCGGTCACCTTCTCTCTTGAAGTACAATAAATGACTCAAAATAACAATAATTGAATTAATAAATATAAGAAGCATCGACATCCATCATATCACTTTGAATCTTCTATGCACGAAACAAGTGAAGATTCAAAGTCAGAGTCCATCTTCTTAGCAGAAGTGAAATGAATATTGAAGCTTATCACACTATTTAAACAAGTCATCTTGGTTGTCTTTCGGCGATGTGATACTAAAGTTTGATAGGAGCCTTATCTCTATTGAGAGCTACACTCGACAATTGTTACGTTTCCGAGAGCAGCGTTCGGTAAAGATACAGTTGAATCATATTCTTAATAACAAACACCGAATCTTAATGCAGTTGTACTATCGGACAATCTAATCATATCTTTCTGTTTGTCGGTAGACAAGGTGGGACAAAATTTGTGCCTTGACTGGCCTTCTCGGTAATGAAGCTAAACCGTGACGGTCGCGTTATCCGCCACCGAATGTGCCACATGCAAAAGTTTGCCGAGTGTTGTCGTTTTGCCGAGGCCTAGTTTCGGCAACATCCTCCGTTTGCCGGGATGCACCTGTTGCCGGAGGGCACTCTCGGTGCTCTTACTTTGTCGAGTGCCCGAGAGTTAGCTTTCGAAGACGAGCCTGATACCCGAGGTATAGGAAAAAAATTAGTAGTGCATGCCCGCTCTTTACAAATATCCCCTCCTGTCTGATTTCATGCAATGGGGCGGTTGCTCGCAAGGCGCCGTAAGACCCTGTTTGGTATAGCGTATTTTTGTAGAAATACACCTGTAAAAATTACAGGCCTCTGCTCGTCCGTTTCATTTTCCACTGGAAATCAGTGTTGACCAGTATAATATGGGTGTAAATCTGACATCTCCGTATTACAATACACTGAATCCAAACGCAGCCTAAGGATCGTCGCGTTCCTGCCTCCATCATGGATAGGTTCCAGGTTGTGGCTCGGTGTTTGACTCCGACGACCTAGCTTTGGTAGTCGCCGTGTACTCGTTTATCTGACCTCCCGCAAAACTTTGTATGCTTTTTCATTGCCGGTTGTTTTTTACTCCCTCCGTTTCTAAATATAAGTCTTTTAAACGATTTCACTAAAAGACTACATACGAAGCAAAATGAATGAATCTATACTCTAAAGCATGTCTATATACATCCGTATGTAGTCCTTTAATGAAATCGTTAAAAAGACTTATATTATGAAATGGAGGGAGTACTTGTTTTACTTGATTGGTTTCTTTATTTATAAAGCTGAGCTGCGGCCTAATATACGATGTCTACAACACTTCGCTGTTGGTGGAGGGGCATCTTCAGCAACCATGTGACACGACCAACTAGATTCACAAACACACCAGTGCTTGTCACTATGCGTAGTGTCCTTGCAAAACTCCGGTTCCGGTTCATTTAGAAAGCAAGTTTCTACCGCCTGAAAGCGCGTTTCAGGAAGTCCTAATTGTGCGTTCCCCGATGCGGCAACGCCCAATTGGAAATTTACTTTGACGTCGCGTGCGGTGGGCATTGCTTGAACATCTTCGCAAGCCAGCCGTCCAAATCCGCGCCATTAAAAGTCAAAACAATCTCAGATCGATCTTACACCGCTCACGGCTTAGCATGTACTAGTACTACCATGGACTAAACTATGAGCACTCCACTTAATTCGTTTGACAATTAGCTAATCTGAGTCGAGGCGCATGCAGTGTGTATGATTGAGATCAGGTCAGCGTGCCTCTGGTAAGATATTAGTCCACCGAGATGTAGCCAGCCTAGCAACCCTACGGCTCCCATGCATTGATGCTCGGCTCTCCATATAGCAAAGAGACCTCTCGTGCACTGCATGTGCACGGCGTCTGCCGGCCGGGACGGCCAGCCAGTGTTCCCGAAACGCTTGTGCTTCAAACCAGCAGCAGGTTCGCTCTCCCTTCGGCCTTCCGCAAGGCTGGCATTCGATCTCTCACACATTTCCTCACCACTTTCGTCTCCAATATATATACGGAAGCCTCCGCTCTGGAAGCAGCAAGATAAAGGCTAGCCAGTTCCTCGGCAGTACTGCAGAAAGTGGCCGGCAGGGATAGGTAGCTAGCCATGGCGCCAGCATTGCCTTGTAGGTCAAGGCTGCGGCTCCTGTGCGTAGCCTTGGCCTTCCTCCTAGCCCTCGATATGGGCATGGCGGACATGTACAAGGACATCGAGATCATATGGAGCGCGGACCATACCTTCTACTTCATGGACGGCGAGAGGGAGGCGCTGGCGCTCTCGCTGGACTATAACCGGGGCTCCGCCTTCAAGTCCAAGGAAATGTACCATTTCGTCCGCATCGACATCGACATCAAGCTCGTCGAAGGCAACTCCGCCGGCACCGTCTGCACCGTCTACGTAAGTTGTACTCCAGCCCCCACTGGTGTCGGTCTATAGCTCGTTTTCTGTGAGAATTGCGTTGGTGCGAGTATGTATGTCTGAAGTTGACTTCTGAGGCGGGTGAATATATATAATTCTCGATGCACGCGTTCGTACAGACCATCTCGGAAGGACCGTGGGAGGTTCACGACGAGATCGACCTGGAGTTCCTGGGCAACTCCACCGGCGAGCCCTACACCCTCCACACCAACATCTTCGCCAACGGCGTCGGCGGCCGGGAGCAGCAGTTCAAGCTCTGGTTCGACCCCAGCTCCGAGTACCACACCTACTCCATCGTCTGGAACCCCAAGCGCATCACGTAAGCAAGCTATAGTAGACTAGCTAGCACATTTCTCGATCTCTTTTGCCGATCTGAACGTATAGATGTGATCACCTTATGTAGGATCGAGGTGGACGGCGTGACGGTCCGGACGTTCGACAACAACCAGGACCAGGGCGTGCCGTTCCCGTCGTACCAGCGGCAGCGTGTGTACGGGAGCTTCTGGAGCGCGGAGGACTGGGCAACGCAGGGCGGGCGCGTCAAGACGGACTGGAAGCTGGCGCCGTTCATCTCCTACTACAGCAACTACAATGTCACCTGGTGCCAGCCCTCGCCCGGCGTGTTGTGGTGCGGCACCGAGCCCGCCGAGTCCACGCACTTCAACCTCTCCCCGAAGGCGCGCGCCGACCTGCAGTGGGTGCGCGACATGGGCTACGTTATCTACGACTACTGCACCGACAGGAGCAACCGGTACAACGACACCACCAGGCCCAAGGAGTGCTCGCTCCCGCCCCGGCCGTGAAGAATGCGTGATCCTTAGTTTGGCTGAGCGAGAGGGGTTGTTGACCGGCCGATTCATTGTTTGGGTTCGCTATACAGCATCGTCCACTGATTATTTTGTAGTACTCCCGTTGGTTCTTTTTACTCTGCATATAAGAATTGTCTGAAATCAAATTTTACAAAGTTTACAGAATGAGAAGGGGGGTTGGCAGGAGATGATTAGAGCCAAATATTTGAGAAGGAAATCTTTGGCTCATTGTGAATCGTCTATAGGCAATTCCCATTTTTGGAATGGATTGTTGAGTATAAAGGATATCTTCTATTCTTGTTGTCAAAGGGTTGTGGGTAATGGATGTAAGACAAGATTTTGGGAGGAAACATGGCCGGGAAAAAAGCCATTTTGTCAACTTTCCCCGCTTGTATAATTTAACTTTCTCCCAGCATGCTATTGTTGCTAAGGTCTATAACAAGGGTTTTGATTGTATTAGATTCAGGAGATGTCTTTATGAAAAAACTCTTACGGTGTGGAATGAATTACTCGATATGTGTAGTCACGCTATTCTGTCGGAGGAGTCTCACAAAGCTAAATGGCTTTTAAGTAAGTCTGGAACCTTTTCGGTTAAGTCACCTTATCATTACCTTATTGCTAGAGTTATTGCTTTTCCTTTTAAACGTCATTTGAGGCTGAGAATGCCTTTAACGGTAAAAGCGTTTATATGATTAGTGATCAAAGGGACGAACCTAACCAAGGATGAATTATCTAGGTGAGGATAGAAAGGGTCTAATTTTTGCGAGTTTTGCAGTGTCGCTGAGAGCATTAATCATCTATTCTTTTCATGCTCTTTTGCTAGGTTTTATGGAATTTGATTTGTGGTTCGCAGGGTAATTAACCCAAAATTACATATATCTTTCTCTGATCTTTGTCAAAACTGGATACCATCATATTCTGGTAAGGATTTGGTTGTTGTTTCTAATGGTGTTGCTATTTTGATCTGGACAATTTGGAAAAGCAGGACCAAATCGTGTTTTCAACGTGTTCTCATTTCAAGTCATATCAATGTTATATTCACCATGTGTTCTTTGTTGCATTCACGGGTGATTCCAAGAGGCTATCTCGGGTAGCAAACGGAGTGTGCAGAAAAGCGCATGTGTGGAATATCCTTTTGCTCAAAGACTGCTTTTTTTCTACATGAGTATTGGGCGGCTCCATAATGCGTTCGACTTATATAATTGCTTCTACCGCTGCCTGAGGCAGCCGCCGGGCAGGCAAGCTCGGGACACCAAGGATGGTGGCGGCGGGGCCTAAGCTGCCCTGCCTTTGCGTGGGGAGCCCCGGATCTGGAGCTGCGGCTCCATTGACGAGGCACGGCAGGCTAGCAGCCGTGCGGGCGGTGGATCTGGCGTCTCGGCCGCGCGGGCGACGGGATCCGGTGGTCGTTGGCGTCCGGCGGCGGTTTTTGCGATGGCCGGTTCGCGCGATCTGGCGCTTCCCCTCCTCCCCTGTTCGGCGTGTGGGCCAGCCTGGTCGGACCACGTCCTTGGGTCTTCGGTTTTGTATAGGAGGCACTGCTGGTGGCGGGGATCTAGTTCGGGCAAAATCTCTGGTCGGCCATGGCTGGCCGCGTCGACGGCGACGCATGAGGGCGTCGTTCCCCTCTTTGGAGGCGTCGGTATGGACTGATCCCCTTACTTCCCCTTCCCCTAGGTCTCCCGGATGAAAGCCTTAACTTTGTTGGGCGGGGACCGCGATCATGGCCCCGTTCCGTTCTTGAAGGCACCGCTTTGGGAACCTTGGGGCTGGGTGGCGCTTGTGGGTGGTGGGCGACAGCGGTGGTGCGGCCTATCCTAGCATGGATCTTCGTCCATTGCTTGGAGATGGACTCGCGTAGGTGGAGGTCGTCGTTTGGCGTCATGGTGGCGTCGATGGCGGAGGCACCTGCCAAGGCTGGTACCTCAATCTTATTTAAAGATGGACCAGTGCAAAATGGCGGCGACGACACATGTGAGTGCGTCGGACCGGTTTGTGCCCCGGACCCGGTATGTGGCTCGGTCACGGTCTCCGGCTTTAGATGTTAGGCTTAAGTGAGAGGTTTGGGTATTTGGTCCAGCTTACACCCCTTCATCATATGAATAGGAGTAGCGGCAGATGTTGCCATGATGGCGGATTCAGACATATTGTTGTACTGCTTTGTAAAGTCCTCGAAAATAATCAATAATATAGCCGCATGCATCTACCAGATGCAGAGGCCGGGGATCATCCTCCTTTTCTGAAAAAAATAATATATAATTGCTTCTAGTTCTGGCCGATGTGCAATTGTAAAATGTTAGAATCCGTTATCTGTCGTGGGTGGTTTGGCATCCTATAAATATCTACGAAGGGTAGTATGTTTTCTTGAACATGTTCTACAGTAATTTTATTAATATAAAATAATTACAAAACTAAGTAATAGAACTAAAAATACAAGTCTCGAAAGTCCAGCCCTTGGGAAAGCCATTGAAAATAATTAATCTAAAACAAGTGAGAGTCA
This sequence comes from Hordeum vulgare subsp. vulgare, assembly GCF_904849725.1. Lineage (NCBI taxonomy): Eukaryota > Viridiplantae > Streptophyta > Magnoliopsida > Poales > Poaceae > Hordeum > Hordeum vulgare. The sequence continues at coordinate 606,331,892 of NC_058519.1, read as the reverse complement.
AACCACTAACATAAAGCTTTTCTATGCTTGGTCTTAGATCTGAGAATGACTGAGTGGAGATCCTTTAATCTTTTAGAGAAAAGGCATGACCCCGACTTTATAAATAAAGCCACCAGACAGAGTCAGAAGCAACACATAACACGAGTTCGAACCGCCAACCAAGGCGAGACGTGAAGCAGAAAGTCAGATACATGACGCGCGAGCCGAACCCACGACACGGAGGCCGACCAAAGAAAACCACAACAGAGATAGCCTGCCTCCAAGCCCACAACCACTCCGAGATTAGACATGAGGCTTCTGCCGCGAAATGGAAGAAGCAGATACCCGAATCTTAGACAGCAGCAGGTCGAAGTTGTGTCTGTCTTCAAGCTTAGTCAATAATCTCCACTGTTGTAGGAACAAGCAAGCTTTAAATAAGCAATCAGCGGGTTTAGCAGGGAAGATATATTCAATGGTAAACTTGATCTTGATAGTGTACAAAGCGCAACACGCCGCCGCCAGCCCAATCCAGAACAAATGCTTCGTATCCCCAACCAAGGGACTGGCGAGATTACGGAGCTTAGAGAAAGACGAAGGATCCCAAGTCACTTGCAACCAAGAGCAAAAGCAACACCAGACCAATTTAGCCAAGACATAATGAAAGAAAATATGATTGGTGTCCTCCAAAGCATCACATAGGGCACAACGGTCCGAGCCCTGGCCGTTGTGTTTCCTAACCTGATTAGCCGCCGGGAGGCGACCCCTGAAAGCTTGCCACATGAAGATTTCAATCTTAGGAGGAATACGCGAACACCAAATCTGACAGAACTTAGTCAAAGGAGTACCAGAAATCAGCTTAGAATATAAGGATTTAATCAAAAAGCGACGCGATAAAGAGTGAGGCCACACCACCGAGTCTTCCGCCTTCGAGAGCTAGGGAAAAATGGCAGCAAGATGCTGCCATTGAACCAACTCTTCAGGAGACAGCGCACGCCGAAAGGCCAAGTCCCAGTTATCACCCGCAAGCTCCGCAATCGAAATATCAGGTTTAGGGCAGAAAGAGAATAGCGTAGGGAAGGTCACCGAGAGTGTAGAGTCCTCACATCACTAGTCCAACCAAAACCGGGTCGAGGCGCCATTACCCACCAGAAATTTGACATGTCTTTGAATATCGAACGCACCTTAACCAAATCCTTCTAGAACTGGGATCCGCCCCTAGGGGAGGCCAACATAGGACTAGAGGAGGGAAAATATTTTGCCTTGAGAATAGATAACCAAAGGGATCCTCGACCTAAGGACATATTTTCCCACCACCACTTGATCATAAGGCATTTGTTCATCACCGCGGTATTAATGCTGCCAAACCTCCCATGTTTTTAGGCCTACAAATGATGTTCCATTTGACCAACCGATACTTACACTTATTCTTCACAGAATTCCAATAAAAACACTTCTATGCTTGTCGAAACCATCATGCATACCCGCAGAGAGAAGGTAAAAGCCCATGGTGAACATAGGAAGGGAGGAGAGACAGGAATTAGTCTAAGGCCACCTTTCCCGCATTCGCATTGTATCTACCCCTCCACGGCAGCACCCTATTGCCAACCTTGGTCACAATAGGTGCAAACTCCTTGGCAATCGGGAGACCCAAGTATTTAAAAGGAAAGGAACCCATGCTGCAATGAAGGAGGTGCGCCACGCGCATAGCCTCACTATCATCAACATGAGTGATAATGACCTCTCTCTTCGCAAAGTTAATTTTAAGCCGCGACAGAGCTTCAAAGCAAAGCAGGATGAACTTGAGATGGGCAAGGCAGGAGTCGTTAAGCTCCACCATGATAATGGTATCGTCCGCATATTGAAGGTGGGAGATCCCATGGGGATGAGGTGAGAAATCACCGGAGAAATATGGCCAGAGGTAGCAGCCCGAGACAGAATACACGAGAAAGCATCGGCAACAAAGTTAAAAAAGATCAGGGAAGCCGGTCCCCTTGCCTTAGGCCCCTGTCATTGGCAAAAAGAGAACTGGTATGCCCATTCACCGAGATCACCGTGTGCCCACCGAAAACCAACTGCATAATCCTATGCACATATGCCCCTTCAAAACCTTTGGCGAACAACACCTGTCGAAGGAAATACCAACTAACTGAGTCATACGCTTTCTTGAAGTCCAATTTAAGAATCACCGGTTTCACATTTCGGGATTTAAGATCATGGACAATCTCATGAAGGCAGAGAATCCCAATGAGGATGAATATGCCTTTCACAAAGGCAGATTGGAAAGGGCTAAGCGTGCGATGCGCAACACGGGACAAGCGCGTGGCAAAACCCTTGGCAGGAAATTTTGCCATATGATTAATAAGGGCAATCGGCCTAAATTGCGATATCAGCTCTGCACCCTTGACCTTAGGGACGAGGGAGATAACAACACAATTAAGGCGGGAGATATCCATCGTCCCAAGACAAAACCCTTGAATGATCTTACAAACGAGGTCCTTAAGTTGTGGCCAATTTTTTTAAAGAAAGGAATGGAAAAACCATTCGGTCCCGAAGCAGCGTTGGGATTAGCAGACTGGATAAAGGCCCAAATCTCCTCAGCCGTGACAACGTTCTCTGTCATCGCGCCTGAGAGAGTTCTCCGTGGTGAATCCAGGGGCACCTCCCCTGGTCGTGTCGGCCATCAAGACCTCCGCGGAGTCTCCGCTGCTTTCGCAGTCGGAATCGCCGAGTGACTCATCGCTCGACAACGAGAAGAGATTGACGGTGTGCTCATCTGAAGTGAGCATAGCCACCTGTCCTCAAGTGGCTTGGTGGGCCACCGCATGCTTGATCCATAGGTGCATTCGCGAGCGCCCGGAGCGCTTGCGACGGACTGCAGCTGGACGTGGGGGCACCGAGTGATACAACACTGGTGACTGTCGGATCAGAACCCCATGCGCAATGGCGCTGAGATGTGGCGTACCTCGAGCGAGAAGGGCGTCGATATCCAGTGGTGTGTTCTGCAGCCATGCCGAGTCGTCGACGACAAAGCTGAGGGAGCTGAAGATGATCTTTGTACCGAGTGTCATCATGATGACGAAAAAGGGTAAAAATCCAACTGCATCGGATTCGCTAAATGCGTAGCCCCACGGTGAGCGTCAACTATCATGGGAATGATCCAGACAAAAAGACCAAGGGTATGAATGAGGGGCTCAACCTTGCTAGGGTGTAGTAGATACACTCGGATGTATGAGTTCGGGACCCACTCGAGAGTGGTAACAACCGTACGTCTCTAGCCCTGAGGCTAATGATTGCTTATGGGGTGTGTGATAATACAGGATGTTGAACCCTCGGTCAAGAGCTCGGGGATGGCTTATATAGAGTGCGCCACGAACGGCCGAGCCTCATTACAAGGGCGAGTAAATGCTAATAACTAGGGAAGTTACTAGTAACGACAACTCTAACTCCAGCGTTACTAGTAATACACGTGTTCACTGCACTTCATGTAATAGTTTAAGTTTGTAGCCGTTGCAGTCCCTTCGTTGCCCACGCCTTGCTGCAGTCCGACTGTCGGGGCACATACGACTGACATGAGACGATCTGAGAGACCTTGTGCAGGACGAGTGAGGATATGCTTGCCCGAGTGAGGAAATGACTGCACCGGTTGCTTTTGGGACGCCGATGTCCATGTAGGGTCTTAGGCAGGACTTGGTATGCAGGTCCGTAGGACTATCCCTAATGTACAACACCGTCACATACCGGCTTTCTCCTTAGGGATACATATTTTCCACCATGCCAACCAATGCATACTTTTGTGGTTGCCGTCGTCACCCACCAATATTGAGACACTGCATGAGTGATTCCCTTACAAATTTTGCCAGAAATTTAAATACACTCATCGCATATGAAGGGATGGCTTGGGCCAGCGCTTTGGTCAAGACTTCCTTTCCTCCAAAATATAGTATTCCATCTTCGGATCCATTCACCATTTTCTGAATTCTCTCTATAAGATGCAAAAATAGTCAGTACGATCAACCCCTATCATTGGTGGTAAGCCCAAATATTTGTCCAACAAAGACTGTCAAAATGTCTAGAATTTGACACACCTCTGCCTTCACCTTCACCTACGTGTTTGGACTTCAAAATATTGAGGATTTTTCTGCATTGACAAGTTGCTCTCAAGCTGCACAATAGTCATCCAGAATCCTCTTAAGAGACACGACGTTTGCTAAATCCGCCCTCATCAAAATTAAAGAATCGTGAGCAAACAACAGATGCGAGACTTTAGGGGAATCTTTACACACCTGGACTCCCAATAATAAGCTATGAAGGATGACAATGCTTGTTACTTCCGTTCCTGACTTATCGGATCCGTAACAAAAAGGGGGCTGCTACGCGTCCACCGGCGGATGTTTAGTAAACATCTCCCACCTCAACGATCGTTGGATGTATCGGTGCAACCGTCCGATCTACGTTCCCGCACCCAATAGTTCCTGAAACAGAGGTCGAGTTGCAGAAACAATAGCCGCGTTGCGAAAACGATGGATGCGGGGACAGATCTCGCGGTGCCTCGTCCTCCTCGCGCTGACGGGGCTGCTGCTGCTGGCGCTCCTCCCGCCTGCGGCCGCAACCATTGACGTCCAGGCGGTCCTTGCTGATGCTCCTCGTCGTGCCCAACGCCGACCTTCCGCGGTCGCCCTCGGCGTTCGCGGCCGCCACGGGTCCGACCTCACCGACGTGCTCCGCTACCACGTCCTCCTCGAGGACCTCTCCCCCGTCGACCTCCGTCGCCTCCCGGCCTCTGGGAAGCTGGTCACCACGATGTTCCAGTTTCTAAAACAACTACACAGTTTCTGAAACAACGATCCAGTTTCAGGAAACGGTTCGCGATTAGACGTTGTTCCAGTTTCTGAAACATCTGTCTAGTTTCTGAAACAACGGTCCAGTTTCAGGAAACGGTTATTAGGTCGAGGCGAGATCCAACGGACAAGCGGCCGGCGGATGGATTGCGCGGATCAGCCGGTGGAAGGTAAGACTTTCCGTAGCAAAAAACGCTAGACATAGAGGCTTTCATAGAGATTCTATAGGCTCCTTCCAAACTTTCTAAACATGCCCTCTCTGATTTCAATAGGGTGGGGCCATGCCACTACTAACCCTCATGTACGTGTAGCAAAGCCTGTTATGTAGCCCATTAAGCAACCTGCTTGGTTAGCTTCTCTCGTTTTGGGCCATTGATTTGCCAAGTTGGTGAAAATCAATCGAAAGAACAAGAAGAAACACGGTGGTTGGTGCTTTGTTGCTGATGGAAGCAAATCGTTAGGCACAAAAACAAGGTGACTGTTACAGATCAGTCGAATGATTTTTTAGAGAAATCGTTTGCTTTACCAACCATTGGATTTGGCACATGTGGCTCGTCCGATCAGAGCAACTCAGCACCCGTCGTCGTCCTTCTCTCCTCTCGTCTTGCATCCAGAAGCCCCCTGGCGCTGCTATGGCATCCACTTCTCTCAGCAATGACCACAACTCCACACCCTATTACACTGACGACTGCAACACCGACGCACCTGTCATCGCATCGATTTCGGAGAGCGCATGTAGCTACCAGAGCCGCCGGCTATCATCGCATCGCAACACCGGGAGCCACTGGGGCTGCTCCATGGCAACACCGAGCACGCCGCCGTCGTGCAAAAGCTTCATTACAGCTCCGGCAAAAGCTTCACTATCGCGCCCGCGACCTTAAATGCCCCTCCCCCCTTAACGCTTCACTGCAACTTCGACGACACGTCACTGCAGCTCTGACAGCCCCCTCCCTCCCGCGATGCTTCATTGCAACGCCGACAAGCCCCCTCCGCTTCACTAGCTATTGTTGTCCCGCTGGCATCGCAACACCGGTGACTTGGTGCCGCCGGCCCCACCGGACATGCAGCAAGGTGGATGTTGCAACGCAGCTTGTCTGGCTCCCCGTCCATGGCGTCCATGGACACTCTGCAGCATCGGCTGGCAGCGCCTCAGTTGCGAGATGCCAGTTGTTGCAGCCCCGCCATTATTGCAACACCGGAGACCTCGACGGCGTTGCGCCCCATCCGGCAGCTCGCGGAGTCCCTGCAATATGAAGCATTGCCAATCAGTGTTGGCTGTCCGGGCCTAGGAGCACCAGCTTGCCAATGGCAGAACTGACTTGAGGGGAAAGAAAGAGGGGTCAAGAGCTAGCGAAAGGGGTTCGAGCTTGTGGAACCGATGGGATTGCTTCACCCGAGAAGATAAGGAAGCGGGAGGTAAGAGGTGCAACGGTCCAGCTGGAACACATGGCGCAAGACAGAGGCGACTTAAGGATGTGAGAAATCAGTTGATTGAAAAGAAGAGTTTTCTCGGAAACAAAGAGACTCAAACCACACAAAATTCCAGCTGCGTGTGACATAGGCACTCGCGACTTCATTTGTGTTAAAAGATGTAACATATATCCGTGTAATATAATGGTATATGATTGTGTTTAAGTTAGTTGTTGGAGATATAACTTGTATAGCAATCCAACAACTAATCTTGTAGATCTTTGTAACAACATGGCCGGTGGCCTATATTAACACGTAAAGCGCCCCTGCAAGATGCAAGCGTTTATCTCATATTTTCCACATGGTATACAGAGCCTAAACTCTTCCAATCACATCTATGTCTTCCTCCTCCACCGCCGCCGTCGCCATGGCCCTCCCCTCCATTGCCTCTCTCGACCACACCATCGCCGAGAAACTTAACAGGGAGAACTTCCTTGTCTGGAGGGCGCAGGTGCTCCCTCATGTCCGGGCTGCCGGCATGATGGGTTACCTTGATGGTTCCCTCAAGGCTCCTCCCGCCGAGCTCATCTTGGAGAAAGATGTCACCGGGAAGAAGGAGCTCACCGCCACGCCAAACCCTGAACATGATGTTTGGGTAACGCAGGACCAGCAGGTGCTTACGTTCTTGCTCGCGTCCCTCTCCCGTGGCATCCTTCTCCAGGTCAGCAACTGTGAGATGGCTGCGACAGCGTGAAAGGAGATTCTCCAAAGCTTCTCCTTGCAGTCACGGGCGTGCATCATCCAGCTACGATCTCTGATCGGGAGTACTCGCAAGGGTGACTCCTCCGCCGCCGCCTACTTCACCAAGATGAAGGGCCTCGCCGACGAACTGGCAGCAGCCGGGAAGCCCCTGGACGAAGATGATGTCATCTCGCATATTCTCCAGGGGCTGATGCACGAGCCTGAGTACAACGGGTTCGTCTCTGCCATCACCACTCGCACCATCACCGACCGACCCATCGGTCTCGGTGAGATTTTCTCTCTCCTCCTCGCAGCCGAAGCACGGATCACCTCCCAAACCAGCGTCTACACCGCCAATCTTGCTGCTCGGGGAGGTGGCCGTGGCCGTGGTGGCTACAACAACAACGGCTCACGTGGTGGCTACAACAACAACACCACGGGAGGACGCTTCCCCGACAGCAACAACAACGCACCACGCCAAGGCGGTGATCGCAAGTTTGAGAACTGTCAAATTTGCAAGGAAAGTGGACATGGGGCATGGTGATGTGCGAAGCGCTTTGACCGCAACTACAACAACAATGTCCGCAATCCAGCAGGAGGAGGAGGTGCCGGTGGACGTGGACAAAAATCCGCTAACGCCGCCCACTCCTATGGGATAGATACCAACTGGTATCTTGACACTGGTGCAACCGATCATGTCACTGGCGAACTTGAGAAGCTGGCTGTCCACAATCGCTACACCGGCAACGAGCTGATCCACACCGCCAATGGTCAAGGTATGAGCATTGCCCATGTTGGTCATTCATTTTTATCTACCCCGCATGGTTCCCTCAGCCTTAACAACATCCTCCACTCTCCACAAGCCGAAAAAAGCCTCCTTTCGGCCTCGCAACACATGCTTGATAACCATGTTTTTTTCTCGAAGTTCACCCTGAAATTGTTTTTGTTAAGGATCGGGACACTCGGAGAACCATTCTTCAAAGCAAGAGTAAGGGTCTCTTGTTCCCAGTATCTGGTCATCATGAAGCCCCCCATCCACAAGCTCTTGGCGCCGTCAAACCTTCCACCTCGCGATGGCACAAGCGTTTAGGACATCCAGCTTTACCGGTGGTCCAGAAAGTTCTTAGTAATTTTTCTCTACTAGTGTCAAATAAAAAGGATCATTTGTTAGTTTGTGATTCCTGTCAAAAGGCCAAGAGCCATGAACTCCCATACTCTCGGTCTAGTAGTGTGTCGACGTTTCCTCTAGAACTTGTTTTCTCGGATGTGTGGGGTTCTGGACCCGTCTCTATCGGCAGACAAAAGTATTATGTGAGTATTATTGATGATTTTAGTAAGTTCGCCTTGATTTACTTGCTCAAAAACAAGTATGACGTCTTTCAGAAATTCCATCTCTTTCAACAACTTGTTGAGCGCGAGTTTGATCGCAAAATTCTAGCCATGCAAACCGACTGGGGTGGAGAGTATCAACACATCAACACCTTCTTTGAGCGTATAGGTATTATCCACCATGTCTCATGCCCTCACGCTCACCAGCAGAACGGATCCGCTGAACGAAAACACCGGCACATTGTCGAAGTTGGCTTTTCTCTCCTTGCTCATGCGTTCATGCCCTTGAAATTTTGGGATGAAGCTTTTACCACTGCCGTGTACCTTATTAACCGTGTCCCAAGCAAAGTAATCCATGACCAAACACCTCTTGAACGCCTCTTTGACATTAAACCCAACTACAATTTCCTTCGTATTTTTGGTTGTGCGGTTTGGCCAAATTTACGTCCTTTCAATAAACACAAGCTTGAATTTCGGTCTAAGCAATGTGTTTTTATAGGGTATAGCTCGTTGCATAAAGGTTACAAATGCCTTGATGTGGCCTCTGGTAGGGTTTATGTGTCTCGTGATGTGGTGTTTGATGAGCAAATATTTTCCTTCTCGCAATTACATCCAAATGTTGGTGCCCAACTTCGCAAAGAGCTTATTGTGTTGCCACCCCGCCTCCTTCCACCATCCCATCCCTCCCTACGCGGCGGAAATAATACTGATGCTAGCATGACAATGTCTCATACTACTACACTTGATCATGTCTCAGCTGAAAGTGTGCAGGAAAACAGTGCAGGAATCGGTGCAAAATCGGCTGAAAATAGCCGTGATTTTATGCTCTCCAACGGTGCAGACAATCCGGCAGAATCCTCCTCGGGATCGGGCGCAGCAGGCCGCCCTGGCGCATTGGGATCTGACGCGGCAGGAAGATCTCCCTCAGGACTTGCGGTGCCAGGCGGGCCAGCAGCTGGCGAATCTTCCCCTGGACTTGCGGCACCAGGCGGGCCCGCAGTTGGCGCACCTTCCTTGGGATCCGGCGCGCCAGGGCCTTATGCGCTACGTGGCGTGCCCAACGCAACGCCAGGCGGGCGCACGGTTGGCGGCTCCTCGGGCGCGGGGCTGGGTGCGGGGACAGGCGGGTCCCCCGCACGTGACGCTGCGCCAGCCTCGGCCTCCCAGGCGCGGTCGCTGTCGGTCGCGCTGACCGGCGCTAACTCCCACGATGATTCTGGCGCTGACTCCCACGACGGCTCCCATGCAGCGCATGCAGATGCTGATGCTGCCGACGCCGCCGCCGCCTCTCCACAGGAATCCTCCTCGGGATCTGGTTCTGCTTCGTCAAATCGCCTCCAACTGCAGCTCTCGCGCCCTGCGCCACCTCCACCTGCGCGTGCTCACACCAGGTCCCAGGGTAGTGTCATCAAACCAAAGGTATATCACGATGGTTGCATTCGTTGGGGCTCTTTTTGTGCCACAGGTGAACCACAAAACGTGACAGAAGCCCTTACCTCACCTCGGTGGAAAGAGGCCATGGATGAGGAGTATGGTGCCCTTATGCAAAACAAGACTTGGCGCCTAGTTCCTCCAGCTCGGGGCAGAAACATCATCGATTGCAAATGGGTGTACAAGGTAAAGAGGAGAGCTGATGGCAGTGTTGATAGGTATAAAGCATGCCTGGTTGCCAAAGGTTTTAAGCAGAGGTATGGGATTGACTATGAGGACACATTTAGTCATGTAGTTAAGGCTGCTACTATTAGGTTGATCCTTTCTGTTGCAGTTTCTCGAAATTGGTGCATGAGACAATTAGATGTGAAGAATGCGTTTTTGCATGGTGTTCCGGAAGAGGAAGTGTTCATGAGACAACCTCCTGGGTATGAGAGTTCTAACTTACCTAGACATGTGTGTAAACTTGAGAAGGCACTATATGGGCTCAAGCAAGCACCTAGAGCTTGGTACTCTCGGTTGTCCTCAAAGTTGCAATCCCTTGGTTTTGCTCCATCCAAAGGAGATACCTCACTTTTCTTCTACCATAAGCATGGTGTTACTATTTTTATGCTGATTTATGTTGATGACATCATAGTTGCAAGCTCCTCTCCCCAAGCGGTTGAGGCTCTCTTGAAGGATCTCGGCAAGGAATTTGCACTCAAGGATCTTGCAGATTTGCACTTCTTCCTTGGCATTGAGGTAAAACAAGTACATACTGGAATTCTTTTGTCCCAAGAAAAGTATGTGCAGGAAATCCTTCAACGCATAGGGCTGACGGGTTGCAAACCCTCTCCCACACCATTGTCTACCTCTGAAAAACTGTCTCTTTATGATGGGGAAGTGTTAGGAGCAGAGGATTCGACAAAGTATAGAAGTATTGTAGGAGCACTAGAATATTTGACCCTTACTAGGCCTGATATTTCATATTCAGTTAATAAAGTATGCCAGTTTTTGCATGCTCCCACTAGTGTGCATTGGACTGCAGTAAAAAGAATACTGAGATATCTGCAGGGAACAAAAAGTCATGGACTTAAGATTAGCAAAACTGATTCTATGCTGGTAAGTGCATTCTCAGATGCAGACTGGGCTCGATGTCCTGATGATAGGAGATCTACTGGAGGCTTTGCTGTGTTTCTTGGAGGCAACCTTGTTTCATGGAGTGCTCGTAAGCAACCTACAGTTTCCAGGTCAAGCACTGAGGCTGAGTATAAAGCCTTAGCAAATGCAACTGCTGAAATTATTTGGGTTCAGAATTTGTTGACTGAACTAGGTGTACGCCATCCAAAGGCAGCCTCGCTATGGTGTGATAATCTTGGTGCTACCTATATGTCTGCTAACCCTGTTTTTCATGCTAGAACGAAGCACATTGAAATTAATTATCATTTTGTTCGTGAACGAGTGGCAGACAAGTTGTTGAACATCAGGTTTGTACCAACTGGTGATCAAGTTGCAGATGGCTTCACTAAGCCACTCACCATTCGGCAGCTAGAAGCATTTAGAAACAATCTCAACTTAGATAGTTGTGATTGAGGGAGAGTGTTAAAAGATGTAACATATATCCGTGTAATATAAACGGTATATGATTGTGTTTAAGTTAGTTGTTGGAGATATAACTTGTATAGCAATCCAACAACTAATCTTGTAGATCTTTATAACAACCTGGCCGGTGGCCTATATTAACACGTAAAGCGCCCCTTCAAAATGCAGGCGTTTATCTCATATTTTCCACAATTTGCTCAATCATGGATCGGCTCCATGCCATGGCTCGGCCTTGTACCTGGTTTTCATTTGTTGGAGGCTTGCTTGGTTGCGCCACAATAAAATGTTGTGCTCCATATTTTTTGACTTCTCGTCGCCTGGTATTCTAGTATCCTTACTAAACTCTGGTCCCCGTTCAAAGCATGGTTGATAATATAGCCAAGTGCTGGTTATATGATGTTGTCATATCACATGTAGTTATCATTTCTAGTCACTCATACAATAAAGTTAGCTATAAGGTTGGCTATATAAATTTTATTTTTATTCACCTTTTCTTTATCTCTTTCTTCATATTTATTGCAACTACTCCCTCCGTCCGGTGAAAAGTGTACATATAGACATTTTAAGACAAATTATGAAGTGGAGTAAAAAATGCATTGGAAAGGTGGAACACACCATCTCTTTCCTCTTTAATTACCTAACCCTCAATGAGCTAAGTGTGTGTAGAAATTAAGGAGACTATGTGTAGAATGTTATTAGTCTTGATTACCGTGTGATGAGAGAAAAACATTTTTTATCCTTTAAAGTGCATTGAAAATATTAAAGTGCACTCTTTTGTGAACAAATTTTAAAGCCAAACGGACACTCTACACCGAACGAAGGGAGTACTTAGGAGCATGCATATATCTTGGCTCTTGCATAAAAGCTCACTCACCTTACTTTTATGTCTCTCTCTTCCACATGGGCAAAATTGCCATGTAAACGAACTATAAGCTCGTCATTGTACTTTGCTCTCATTTGTGTTCGAAGGTAAAAAATAGGAAGAGGGTGCTTGGATCCAAGGGACTAAAATTAGTCTGACTAAAAATAGTCTCTTTAAGAGTCTAAAGTTTCAAGCACCCCTGACTAAAGAGGAGCTAAAACTAGTCTTGAGACTAAAAGTTTTTAGTCAGGGGTACCCCTACTAAAATGTGAATTAGTCCTCACTCTCTCCTCATTTTACTCCTCTTCTTTAACACGGGCAAGTTCTGGATTGGAGGGTTTGGACGATAATAAATGCTCATTAACTTGATTTTAGTTTCTTTAGCATTTGGATCCAAGCATGGGTGAGGCTAGCAAGTTTTAGTCTCACTACTTTTAGTCATGGGACTAAAACGTATCCAAGCACCCTCGAAGAGAGATAAGGATGTAAAAGTGAACTGTTAGTTTCTTTATTGATGATATGATTACATATATAGACAGTTTGAGGGGATGCTAATAAAGAGGTGTTTGTACAGAGAAGACTCCCTGTGATCCATCGCGTCGATCTGAAAAACAGTAGTACTAACTGGTTAGAGAAAGCAGGGTTTAATTCATTAATTAATCGTAACAATTTGGAAGCAGGTTTCTACCTTTCCTAAGAGTAAGTACAATAGTATAGCCAGTTGCTGGCTATAAGTCATTGACATGTCATTTATAGCCCGTCTTATAGCTAATATGTACAATAGTGCATTGCAAATGTGTACTACTTCTTTATTATATGGTCCACCTTTCATACTCACAAAATGCCTAGGAGCACGTGTGCTAGAGCTGGCTCTTAGCTAAGAGTCCGCTTACCTTCTCTCTCCTCTTTTTTTTTCTCTAACTAAATAAAAATATATTAGTTTATTCCTTATAGGCAGCTGACTCAGCTCTATTGTACTTGCTCTAAACGGGTTTCTCTAAGTCGTGACTGCACGCTCCCCGATGCGGGGCAATGCCCAATTGGAAATTAACTTGGTGTGGGCCGTGTGGCGTGCCAGCCGTCCAAATCTGTCTCTCGATGACAGCTCCTCCATACACCATGGAAAGTCAAACAGTTCCAGATCGTATGCCGCTCGCGGCCTGAGGCTTCCGAGACTAAACAATGAGCAGTACACTTAATTCGTTTGACACGTAGCGAATCTGAGTCGAGGTGCATTAGTGTGGATGCATGATTGAGGTCAGGTCAGCGCGCCTCTGCTGAAAGATATGAGCTCACTTAGATCTAGCCAGCCTCGCTAACCTACGGCGCGCATTACAAATCTTGCACACGAGACCCCATCGTGCATTGCATGTGCACGGCGTCCGCCGGGAGAGACGGCCGGACAGTGTTCCCAAAACGCTTATATATCGCTTAGCAACCCAGCAAGCTTGTCTTCCCAAACCAGCAGCAGGTTCTCCCTCCCTGCGGCAACGCTGGCATTCGCTCTCCTCAGCAAATTCCTCCATCTGTCGCCCATTTCCTCACCACCTTCGTCTCCAATATATATACAGGAGCGAGCCGCTGACCTCTCCCTCTCTCTCGGCGTTGAAAGCAGTACGACAGAGGCTAGCTAGCTAGTGTACTGTCCCGGCACTGCACATAGCAGCAGCAGGGACAGGCGGAGAGCTAGCTAGCCAGCCAGCCATGGCGCCGGCATTGCCTTGTAGCAGGCCAAAGCTGCTGCTCCTGTGCGTGGCCCTGGCCTTCCTCCTGGCCGTGGACGTGGGCAGGGCGGACATCTACAAGGACATCCAGATCATATGGAGCGCGGACCACACCTACTACTTCATGGACGGCGACAGCGAGGCGCTGGCGCTCTCGCTCGACTTCAACCGCGGCTCCGCCTTCAAGTCCAACGACATGTACCTCTACGCCCGCATCGACATCGACATCAAGCTCGTCGAGGGCAACTCCGCCGGCACCGTCTGCACCGTCTACGTAAGATCTCGATCTAGTAATCAGTTTGCATCAGTGCAGCTTAGCTTGCCAGTGTCACAGTGTGTGTGTGTGCGTCCGTCGAGTTGACTTTTGACATGGGCGGTGTACGCATACAGACCATCTCGGAGGGGCCGTGGGACATCCACGACGAGATCGACCTGGAGTTCCTGGGCAACTCCACCGGCGAGCCCTACACCCTCCACACCAACATATTCGCCTACGGCGTCGGCGGCCGGGAGCAGCAGTTCAAGCTCTGGTTCGACCCAAGCGCCGAGTACCACACCTACTCCATCGTCTGGAACCCCAGGCGCATCACGTAATGAACCTATTTTCTTGCGTGATACTCCGTATATGTTATATGTACGTACGTGGAGCATGTAGGTCGAGGTCGATCGTGCCGATCTTCAGAGAGCACATAGACTGACTGACGTGAACTGGACTTTTAATTGCAGGATCGAGGTGGACGGCGTGACGATCCGTTCCTACGACAACAACGAGGAGCACGGCGTGCCGTTCCCGGCGTGGCAGCAGCAGCGGGTGTACGGGAGCCTGTGGAACGCCGACGACTGGGCGACGCAGGGCGGGCGCGTCAAGACGGACTGGAAGCTGGCGCCCTTCGTCTCCTACTACCGCAACTACAACATCACCTACTGCCGGCCGTCGCCGGGTGTGTCGTGGTGCGGCGCCGAGCCCGCCGGCTCCCCGGTCTTCAACCTCGCCCCCAAGGCGCGCGCCGACATGCAGTGGGTGCGCGACATGGGCTACGTCATCTACGACTACTGCACCGACAGGAGCAACCGGTATAACGACACCACCCGGCCCAAGGAGTGCTCGCTCCCGCCACGGCCATGAAGATCCTTTCGTTTTTTTGGCTGAGCTAGCCAGGGGGTTGAGGTTGAGCGATCGATCGATTCATTGTTTGGGTTCGATACACACAGTATCGTCCACTGATTGTTTTTGTACATCTGAAGAAACAGGTACGTGCGGTGCAGCGGGCTTGATTCTTTCATTGGATTTCTGATTCCGGCCTCCCCTTTTTCCTCCACCTGTATCAACATTTATATGACTGAAAGACACAGAGCAATTTTTTTTGGCCAATTTGCTCTTCGTCCAGGCTCAAGATGTTCACAAATGAGTTAATCTTACCCACTGTATGGTTGTATTATCTGAGCATATATATATGGAAGGTTTCTGCAGGAATCATCCTTGGTATGATCCGTACACCTATATACTACCATTGCTACGCCTACACGTCACATCTGAGTACGTGAGACGACCTAGCAGGCTAGGCTAGGCTAGAACTAGAAGCACGAACACAAACACCCCACGTCTGTCTGTCTGCCTAATACACGACGACACGTGTGTGGAAGCGGTATGGCCGACGGAACAAAACAATCAGACGGCCGAGGCGAGCCGGTCCATGTCGCACTCGGCGGGGCGGCCCAGGTTCCAGGGGTCGTCGCAGTAGTCCATCACCATGTACTTGTCCCGCGCCCACGCCACCGCGCGCTCGCCGTCGGGCCCCAGCCGCCGGGCCATCCACGACGCGGCGTCGCCCGGGCAGCAGAAGGCCGACGGGACGTCCTCATCGCCGTCGCCGTCGCCGGCCGCCGAGACGCAGGCGCTGGAGGCGTAGGTCCCGTAGGAGGCGACGAAGGGCGCGTGCGCCCAGTCGATCTTGACCCGGCCGCCGCGCGTGGCCCAGGTGTCGCCGTCCCAGATGGTGGCGTGCACCTTCATCGCCCGCCTGGTCAGGTACGGCACGCCGTTCGCCTCCTGGTTCCGGAACACGCGCACCGGCACGCCGTCCACCGAGAAGCTGGCAACACAGCATCAATCAAAGTAAAAATTGTTAGTACTCTAAGCAGGGGATCTCATGCATGCATTTAATTCGATCGATCGATCACTCGGCGCAGTGCTGCAGACCTGCAGCGATGAGAAGATGCCTGGATGCATATGCATGGACGGGCCAACTGGCTTTGGGTAGTATTGAATTTGCCGAGATTTGATTCAGATGTCGAGGAAGCAATTTTTGTTTTGTTTTCGCAGGATCTGCTAGTAGCATTTGACTCCGCGTACTGGCCGGTAGTATTATTGCACCGTTAGCTGCTTTGTTTAGGGGCTAAGTTGACGTGCATGTTACCTACGCAGGCATCATCTCATGTGCCTCTTCACGTTTTCCTCGGCCCCTACTTCGTTTAAAAGGGCAATCGGCTGGGACAGGTGGTGTTCTCGTGCTTCCAAATATGCCGACGCGGCTAAATTAAGCTGCCGTCCCCCCAGATGGCTAGAGTAGCAAGTTGATGTTCAAGTCTTTCTGGTACTCCAAACCGACAGTGGAGGGTTCATATAAAATGGTTGTTTAATTTGGACAGATTTTTTGAATCTTACGTACTAGCTTTCTTATCTTCTGACCAAAACGAAATTTACTTGGAAGGTTTCCATTTTTTCTATACTTTTATTTAAGAGAAATCGTCGCTTTATCTGTTTGAGAGAAGGTGGTTTGTTGTTCCAAAAAAAAAACAATTGTGAGAGGTCAGAAAAAACATCGCTTGCTTGCTTTAGAGACGTGCGCAAAGGGGAAAAGAATGCGGGTTTTTTTTTCAAAAAAAACTGGAAAAAACCTTGTTTTTTTAGGGGTTGAAAAAAATCTTGTTAGTTAACGGGCCTAGTACAAACATGGGAAGAAAGGCCAACTATGAGGAGGAAAAGCATGGTGAGTGTAAGCCCATGCGTATAATGATACTTTGGGCCGCCAAGTTTAGTTAAACCGTCATATTTTTCATGCGTGAACATGCGTTCAAAGAGTCGTCCAAACACAATTTTGTCTTCTCGTGTGTGGTCTTCATGTGCTTATCGCCGGCTCACGCCTGCTTAATTTTCAGCGACTGCCTTGTCTGGCACAACCGAACGTTAGAAACAACACATATTTCACCCGCAAAAAAAAAAGAAAAAAAAAAGAGAAACAACACATATTTTTAAGATCCGAATGATGATTTAATATGAATGAATGATTAGATGCCTTGCATGGGGGACACGTTGATATCAACACGTACATGATGTTTAGAGGGTTCCAGAGGATGGTGTAGTTGTGGAAGTCCTCTGTCGGGTCGAACCACAGGTAGGATCGCTGCTCCCTGCCCCCGACCCCCTGCGCGAACACGTTGGTCTGCATCAGGTACGGCTCCCCGCTCACGTTGCCCAGGAACTCGAAGTCGATCTCGTCGTGCCCGTCCCCGACCGCCGTCGGGTCCTTGGATGTCAACTGCATCATCAACACCATGCATGCACAATCAAAACACGCACCCCAAAATACATACGTGCGTACGTCAAACTCGAAGGAAGTATTCGTGCATGCACACGCATGATCGATATAGATGTCAGGGCGGGGAGAAGTATGCATGAAAAGTATTGGCGGACTTACGTAGAAGGTGGTGACCGTGCCGGCGGAGTCGCCCGGCACGAGCTTCATCTCCATGGTGAACTCGCCGAAGAGGAAGGCGTCCCGGGACTGGAACCCGGAGCCGGAGACGTTGTTGAGGGTGAGCGTCACCAGCCGCCCGCCGTCGACGATCTCCACCCGCCGGTCAGGGTCCGGGTCCGTGCCCCACTTCACCTCGAAGTTCTCGTAGAAGCCACCAGCGCTCGCGCCGGCGCCGACCGGACACGCCGCGAAACAGCAGGCCACGACGACGATCGCCGCCGCGGCCATTACAACAAGTAGAGGCCTCGACATGTTTTCTACACGTTCGAGTGCTATGTTATAGCACGATCGAGTTGGAACTGTACGAGCATTGTGTGCCCGCTTTATAGTGTTCAGGCCGTCGAGTTGGGCACGCCACCCGTGCATGTCGACTGACGAGTCACGCATGGTAACGTAGCATACGTGCACAGCTCTGCTTGGGTTGGCGCATCACAACGCGCAACTGGCCGGCCCGAGCTCGACCTTGTCAAGCCCCGTGGAGCTCCTTTTTCCATTTGAGCCCATCTAGTCGTTCCGTGGCCGTCTGTAGAACTTACGTGCATGCGATGTAATCATTGTGTTAGGTTTAACCAGCGGATGCTTAATTAGCGCAGGGGTCGCTGTCATGCCTTACATTTGTAAGGATAGGGCAGGAAGACTTTGAGAAGTTTCCGGCATCACGCCTAATGGCTAGCTACGTAGGCAGTACTTTTTAATTGTGACTTTGGGACGGTACGTACATTTTATTACTCCATCTCTTGGTAAGTAAATATATGTGTCACTTTGGAACATGAACGCAGTCTTGAACGTCTAACTTTGACAGCTTGTACTTTGTAGAATACGAATATGTTAGTGACAAACCGTGAGATGATCATGAGAAATATCTCGTGAGATATGTGCTGACACTAGTTTTCCTGCTAATATATTAGCTAATGATTTTATATTACCCGGCCCGTACAAACTAGAGATTTGTGGATGCACATATTCTAGAGAAAATCTTCAACTATTTGGCCAAATACAATTTTCGACGAGGTTCTTCAAACTAACGGCTACTTTTCACCTGTGCAAGTTCACACCGTGTCTCTCATAGTAATGCCTAGGTCTGACTTGCTTCGATCCAGTTAGATCTTGCAGTTGTACTTTTGTGGCGCTCTATGTGACTGACACATCAACTCCACTCGTTACCACGTCGCAAAAACGCGCGTAATAACTCGACAAAAAGGTGTAAGAATAAAGAGGCTCGTGTGTTATATCTTTCCGTATATATCGATGTATGCTAAATGGGGAGTACGTCGACATCCAGATGGGGCTATATTGCTTGTCATGGTTCACACGGAAGTATGCTCACGGCCGGTCACCGGCCGGATTCTTCCTTCCTGTTCCTGGTTGTCAAGTTGAATTCTAAAACCGGCCAGTCGGCCGGCCGTGACCTTACTCGACGAGTTGGAGGTGTTAGATGATGAAGCGTTCCTACTTTCTCGAGGGGAGCCGTGTTGGTTTATATTGATAGGTCGCCTTGTTGTGCAAGGGATAAATACAAGAGTTTGAATACAATAGGAGATAGAGGATATAGAGAAGGAGGTTGAGATTACAACAATATCTTTATATTCTAACACCCTCCCTTAATCTCAACCACCTAAATTAAGATTACTCTTGAACTCATTAAATGGTCGTGTTGGTAGTGCCTTGGTGAAACCATCCGCCACTTGATCTTTGAAGGGAATAAACCGTATCTCAAGCTTCTTTGCTGCAACCCTTTCTCGTACAAAGTGAAAATCAATCTCTATGTGCTTTGTTCTAGCATGAAACACTGGGTTTGCGGACAAGTATGTTGCACCCAAGTTATCACACCATAAGCATGAGATCCGATTATTTTTAACTCCCAATTTTGCAAGAAGTGACTCAACCCAAATAACTTTAGCAGTTGCATTAGCCAAGGATTTATACTCAGCTTCTGTGCTTGAACGTGATACAGTGGCTTGTTTCCTAGCACTCCAAGAAATGAGATTTGGTCCAAAGAATATGGCAAAACCTCCGGTTGATCTTCTGTCATCACTACAGCCTGCCCAGTCAGCATCAGAAAATGCACTCACAAGAGTGGAATTAGAACTTTTGAAATGAAGTCCTATACCCATAGTATGCTTTACATATCTTACAATCCTCTTGACAGCTGCCCAATGTGCAGAAGTAGGTGCATGTAGATATTGACAAACTTTGTTAACAGCAAATGAAATATCTGGACGTGTGAGAGTTAAATATTGCAACGCTCCCATAGCACTCCTATACCTTGTACTGTCTTCCTCTTGGAGTGGATCTCCTTCATATGCCGAAAGTTTTTCTGAAGAGGACAAAGGTGTAGGTACTGGCTTGCAATTTTTCATCCCCATACGAGACAGAAGTTCAGTGATATATCTCTCCTGATTTAACATAATTCCATCTTGAGTTTTTCTGACTTCAATGCCTAGGAAGAAGTGCAAATCACCTAGGTCTTTTAAAGCAAATTCTGAGCTTAGGTCATGGAGAAGAGCATTGGTGGCATTTTGTGAAGAACTTGCAACTATAATATCATCAACATATATAAGCAAGAAAATGACCACTCCTGCCTTGTTATAAATAAACAAGGATGTGTCAGCCTTTGAAGCAATAAAGCCAAGAGATTTCAATTGCAAGATCAGTCTAGAATACCATGCTCTAGGTGCTTGTTTCAAGCCATAAAGTGCTTTATCAAGTTTGCAAACAAAGTGTGGAAGTTTCTTACTTTCATACACAGATGGCTGTCTCATGAACACTTCCTCTTCCAGAACACCATGCAAAAACGCGTTCTGTACATCTAGCTGTCTTAGACTCCATCCTCTGGACACGGCAATGTCCAGCACAAGTCTGATAGTTGCAGCTTTCACAACAGGACTAAAAGTGTCCTCATAATCAATACCATAACGTTGCTTGAAACCTTTTGCAACCAGACGTGCCTTATACCTGTCAATGGAGCCATCTGCCTTCTTTTTTAACTCTATATACCCATTTGCAATCAATTATATTTTTACCTTTCTGATTTGGTACAAGATGTCAGGTTTTATTTTTCATAAGCACAGAGTATTCCTCATCCATCGCATTCTTCCATTTGGGATCATCAAGCGCACTGCTCACACTTGTTGGCTCTCCTGAAATACATAACATGCCATATGGTATAGTCCCATCCGTTCTTATTTTTGGATTTCGTATACCTTTTTGTAGTCTAGTCTTCATTTTTGGAGATGCCACAGATTGGACTGCAGGTGCACTTGCCACAGCCGATCCAGAAGAGTCTTGTGCTGATGCGGTTTGCACAGGGGATCCTGTGGCCACCGGTGAGGCCGCCACTCCTGCAGGTGTACTGGGAGTAGCCGTGCGTCGCGGCACAGAGGATCCGCCCCCCAACCGCGACTGCATGCGCACGCGGGGCGAGGGGGATCCTGTCCTGCTGCTGTCCCCGCCTGTTGTCGACGTGGTGTCGCGGGATTGGCTGGCCCGGGTGCCGAAACTGCCGCTGGTGGGAGCCCGATCCGAGGCGGATTCTGCCGCGCGATCCAAGGACGGCGCGCGTGCAGGTGTACCAGGCGCCGCCGAATCATCCTCGTTGTCCGTGCCAGGCTCGTCTTCTTCTGCCGCATGAAATATAAGATCGTTTTGATCATTTTGAGCGCCGTTTTCGCCAGGAACCTGCACAGGCATAAGGGTAGGACCAGTACCAGCAGGAATATCATCATATTGATTAGTACAATCATTAGCCCCATGATCAAAAGACCGAAGATGTGTAGGAAGGAGAAGGATTTCTTGGCGAAGAAGTTGACCGACATTGGGATGAAGTGAAGCAAAGGGAAATACAGACTCATCAAAAACAACATCCCTAGATATGTAGACCCTACCAGTAGGAATATCAAGACATTTAACCCCTTTATGCATAGGGCTATAGCCTAAAAAGGCACATTGTTTAGAGCAGAAAGCAAGTTTGCGTGTGTTGTATGGTCTGAGATTGGGCCAACATGCACACCCAAAGACACGAAGAGATGGGTAGTTAGGTGTAACACCAAGGAGACGTGTCAGAGGTGTTTCAAATTTGATAACTTTTCTTGGAAGTAAGTTGATGAGATATGTGGAAGTTAAAAATGCTTCATCCCAAAATTTGAGTGGCATGGATGCATTTGCTAGTAGTGCAAGTCCCATGTCAACAATGTGACGATGTTTCCTCTCAGCAGAACCATTCTGTTGGTGCGCATGAGGACAGGATACATGATGTGATATGCCAAGTTTTTGAAAGAAGGCATTTAACTTTTCATACTCACCACCCCAGTCGGTTTGCAAAGCAATGATTTTGGAGTTCAGTTTGCGTTCAACAAGCTTTTGAAAGTTGATAAAGACTTGGAAGACATCAGATCTTTTTTCAGCAAGTAAATCCAAGTAAATTTACTATAATCATCAATGAAGCTTACATAGTAAGAGAATCTTCCAACTGAACTGGGGGCTGATCCCCATACATCTGAGAAGATAAGTTGTAATGGAGAAGTAGATACACTAAGAGAAATAGGGTAAGGTAATTGATGACTTTTAGCTTGTTGACACGGATCACAAACTGACTCAACACTAGGCTCATAAGAGAGTTTATTTTTGCTAAGAATATATTTAACTATAACTGAAGATGGATGACCCAAACGACTGTGCCACCTTGATGAAGAGGGCTTGGTGACAATGTTTGCCTGTTTATCTGACCATGAAGACGAAGATGATATGAGTGGGTAGATACCTCCTACGCACCGTCCTCTAAGAATGGTTCTCCTTGTTACCAAGTCCTTGACCAAGAAAAAATAGGGATAAAATTCTATGAGAACATTGTTATCAAGAGTGAAACGATGGACGGAAACAAGATTTTTGGAAGTTTCTGGGACATGCAAAACATCTTTCAGGTGCAAGTTTTTCATGGGGTTTTTAACAATTGAACTACCAATATGAGAAATATTCATACCAGATCCATTTGCCATGCGAATTTGGTCACCACCATTGTACTTTTCCTGCATGGTCAGCTTGTCAAGTTCACCTGTAATATGATTGGTTGCTGCACTGTCTGCATACCAATTTGTGTCAACACTATAGGAGACTGCATGCGCCTCCTTTTCTTCCTGATTATTCTCTTCATATCGCCACCAGCAGACACGTGCACCCCCTGGATGATGCTTGAGGCAAATCTAACACTCTGGGAAGTCGTGTTGCTGATCATGCACCTACTGTTGTTGCTGCTGCCGAGGGCGTCATCTGAAGCCTTGGAGGGAGAGGGCTGGCGGTCACCGCGGTCACTGCTACGGCCGCGCCCCCTTCCTCCTCGCCCGCGATGGGATCTGCCGCGGGACGAGCCACGGCCTCTGTAGACCGCATTGGCAGAAGTATGGAACCCTCCTGAAGGCGAGTCGCCCAACATCTCCATCCTTTGATCAAAGGCAGAGATCTGGGCGAACAGATCATCGGCGGTGATGCTTTTCTTGACAGCGCCGATTGCCGCTACCACGGAGTCGTTGTTGCGATCCAGACCTGCAAGTATGTAGTCCACCATCTCTGGATCAGAAACGGCGCGACCACCAAAAGCTAGTTCATCCCCGAGACTCTTCACCTTCGCCATGTAAGCGGAGCTAGACATGGTGCCTTTCTTGGTGTTGGTCATCGCAATTCTCAGGTTGGTGATTCGAGATTGCGATTGTGAAGCAAAGAGGTTGTTGATTGTTGTCCAGAGATCGAAGGTGGAGTCCCTCCCGACGACCTGTGCAAGGATCTCAGGAGACATGGAGTTGAGTAGATATGACAGAACCTGTTGATCTTTGGCGATCCACGATCCATACAGAGGATTCGGCTCTTGGGCCGTGGTTTTGTCTGCCTTTGTGACTTCCACCGTTTTGGGCGGAGCGGCATTGGAGTTGTCCAGGAGTCCAGTAACCTGCGCTCCTCGCAGGGCTGGGAGGACCTGCGTCTTCCAGAGGATGAAGTTCCCTCTCGCAAGCTATTCTGATGGAGGTGAACTGAGGTTCAGGGCGACGCCGGCTGAGGAAGTCATGGCGCCGATCGTGGGTATGATCTGGGTTTGGTTGTTTCTGGTTTGTGGCTATATGTGTAGAAGAGGGGCTGTGATACCATGTTAGATGATGAAGCGTTCCTACTCCCTCGAGGGGAGCCGCGTTGGTTTATATTGATAGGTTACCTTGTTGTGCAAGGGATAAGTACAAGAGTTTTAATACAATAGGAGATAGAGGAGATAGAGAAGGAGGTTGAGATTACAACAATATCTTTATATTCTAACAGGAGGCTCCTGCCCTACTTCGAACAATTTCCCTACGTGGCTGTAATACCATAGCATGGCATGGTGAGGACATATTAGGGTTCTTCTTCTTACTTACGTGTGCTCGATTTCACATCCACGTATATATACGTGCGTTTTCATATAGGCAGAAACCACACGATTTTTTTGGTAGCATCCTGCATCGGCGGATGCATGCTAGCATGTTGTTAAAAGTTCATTAAGAATTGGAGTATATCGCAAACGTAAAACAAAATATCCCAATGAGCCACGCAGCATGCGTGGTCTCATGGCACATGCTGCTTGACGTGGTAGACTCTAGCTAGTCCTATAATGACTCCCTACAAAATTATTATTTAAACAAGAGTATGAGTAATTCAATAGATACTAAAAAAACTGGAAGAAATTGTTGTTGAGAGCAAAAAGGTTTTTTTTAAGATCCAGCCATAGGCTGGCTTATATTGATTCAAAGGAGGTAGCATGATGGAAACAAATGTCGCGGGGGATATGATCCAAGTGATCAAGGACAAAGGAAAAGAAAGAAAAAACAAATAAGATTACAGGGGGGTGGATGTTTCACGGAGGATCCCAGAACGGGTGCTCCAACATAGTGGCTCCGGCTTGCCTCCATAGCTCTACGGTGCTATTGATAGCATATTTCATGTCCCGGAGGTCCGCGGCTTTGTTCCTGAAGGTGCAGGCATTCCTCTCTTTCATAATTTCTGACAGGATCAAGATGCTAATTGTTTTCACTGATTTCTTGTGTTTTGGTAAAGCAGAGTTGCTCATCGTGGCTAAGATGTCGGAAGATTTTTCTTTGTCTTCCCATGCTCCCGGGTGTAGTGTCACACAGCCATGGTGCGATGCCGCGTGTGTCCATATTTGTATGGACATCGGGCATTGCCAGAAGAGGTGCTTCACTGATTCGAGGTTCCGATGACAAAGTTGGCAAAAATAGCCATTTGGCCACCCTCTGCGTTGAAGTCGGTCGTTGCACCAAAGTCTATTCTTTAGGAGCAGCCAGAGGAAGAACTTTAGGCGTCCCGGTGCCCAGGTTACCCAAATCGTCTTCTTGTACTCCGATGTGAGGTGGCCTTGGAACTGGGCCTTGTATGCCGAACTGGCGGAATATACCCCTGAAGCTTCGAGGTTCCAATTTATCATGTCATGTGTCCCTTCTTGCAAAAGAATCTGCCTGTCTCGGATCCATCTGCGTAACCTAACTGCCTCTTCCCACAGCTGCACCGTGTTCTCATGGGCGAGGTCTGCTATCCAAGTGCTGTTAGCAAGTGCATCGCGAACTGATCTGTTCTTACGCCTGGAGTGTGCAAAGAGGTTTGGGAAGGACGTCTTTAGACTTCCGGAGCCCGTCCAGGAGCAATGCCAGAATGATGTCGTTGCGCCATCTCCTAGGGTGACCGTCGTAGATGCATGGAAGAGGGACCTATCGGCCTCGTCACATGGTAGAACCATGCCATGCCATGGTCTCTCTTGGCTAGTCCAGGATAGCCATAGCCATCTTATCCTAAGAGCTCTACTGAAGCGATTTAACTCGAGGATTCCTAAACCTCCGTTCTCCACAGGGAGCAAACTGTTGGCCAGTTTACTTTGCATTTACCTCCAGTAGGTTCATCATCCTGCACCCAAAGGAAGCGTCGCCTAACTTTGTCTACCTCGGCAAGGAATTTTTTTGGCATCCTAAAGACTGATAACGCAAAGGATGGTAGGGCGGTTAGGACGCTGCGGACGAGGACGCGTCTGCCGGCGATGGTTAGGAGTCTACCCTTCCATCCTGCTAGCCTAGCCCTAATTCTGTCCAGAATGAATTGTATGTGGACTAGACGAAGTCTTGCTAGGGTGATCGGCAACCCTAAATATTTTAACGGGAAACCCTTAGTTCCCGCCCCCCCCCCCCGAAGTTGACCAGGATCTCTTGTAGGTTAATTCTGTCGCAGCGGATGGCCGAGGCTGTTGACTTCGCCGGGTTGATGCGAAGGCCCGAGGCGTGTCCAAAATCTCGGAGGATCATCATCAAGGTGTCGATCTCTGTTTTGCTTGGGTTAGCAAAAATCACGGCTTCGTCGGCGTATAGGCTGATCCGGAGGGGGATGTTCCTTCCCGGCAGCGGGGCTAGCAGGCGCATTTCCGTTGCTTTCTCGAGCAGACGGTGGAGCGTATCTATTGCGATGATGAAAAGTAGCGGTGAGAGGGAGTCCCCTTGTCTGAGTCCTCTTTGGTGGCCGAAAGATCGGCCGACGGAGCCATTCAGCATTATCGAGGACGATGCCGTGCTAAAGAGGAGTGCCATCGAGTCACGCCAACGTGCTGGGAACCCTAGTTGTTGCAACACTTCTAACAAATATTCCCATGAGACATTGTCGAAAGCCCTCGCTATATCTAGTTTAAGGAGCAGAGCCGGAATTTTCTTCTTGTGAAGTGATCTTACTACATTTTGCACATAGAGGAAGCTGTCTTGAGTAGAATTCGAGCGCAAGAAAGCTGATTGAGCCGGGGAGATGATGGTGCTAATCTGCATGGCTAGGCGTGTGGAAAGAACCTTCGTGATCAGTTTCGCTACTGAGTGGATTAGGCTGATCGGTCGGAAATCCTCTACCCTTGTGGCGCCATCTTTATTTGGAAGAAGGGTTACCCTAGCTGTGTTGAGCGTGCCGAAATCTCCCCTAGATAAGTTGTAGAAACTACTGAAAACACTCATGATGTCCTCTTTTATTATTGACCAACAAGAACTGAGGAAGGTCCCCCTGAAGCCGTCTGGTCCTGGTGCTTTTTCTGCCGGTGTTCCCTTAATTGCTTCCCAAACCTCCTCCTCGGAGAAAGGGTTATCTAATCCCCTATTTTGTACTGATGGAAGCTCGAGACTCGTCCAGTCAATTGATAGTGGTCTATCCGCCCTAGTACCCCAATTCTGCTGGAAGTGGCTAAAAATGGCTTCTTCCTTTTGCTCGTGCGAGGATGCTACTTCAGTACCTACTTGTAGGCAGTGGATGAAATTTTTCCGTTTTCTGGCTGATGCCTTGGCATGAAAGAACTTCGTCCCCGCATCTCCTAGTCTGATCCAAATAAGGCGTGATGCCTGTCGTCGGCGCGCTCGTTCTAGTGCCGCCAACCCAAGTAGCCGTAGCTTGCGCAGGCGGAATTCTGCGTCTGCGAGTGTGCGATTCTCCTGCTCTACATCTAGTCGGAGCACTACTTCTGCTGCTAGGTGAAATTGCAGTTTGGCCTGGCTGAAATAACCCTTACTCCATGTCTTCAAATCACGTGCCGCCCTTAACAGCTTTATACTAAGTCTATGGAAATCACAAGTGGATTGTACTGGTCTATTCCATGCTCTCTGCACCGTGACGTGGAAGCGTGGAAAATTTGGCCAGAAATTTTCAAATTTGAAACTAGCTGGGCGATGGGCAGCTGTGGTGTCCAGCAGAACTAGCGGGCAGTGATCCGACGTTGCCGTTGAAGCGACATGCAGGGATACCAAGGGGAAGCAGATTTCCCAAGGGATGTTGCAGAAGAACTTGTCAATACTAACTAAGGTGGGGTCCCGGCGTTCATTACTCCAGGTGTATCTGCGATTTGTGCATCTAATCTCTTTCAGTCCCGCCGAGTCGATTGCCGATCTAAATCTACCCATCAGCCTGCGATTGAGGATTAGATTGTTCTTATCTCGTGCTTCGTAGATGAGATTAAAATCCCCGTTGATGAGCCATGGTTCAGACAACGGCGGTGCAGAGGAGGTAATTTCCCATAGGAAATCCTCCTTTCTAGCATCATCCACCGGGCCGTAGACAGAAGATAGCCAAAAACTATTGTTTTGCCCTGCTAGGGTGACCTTGGCCGTGATGGCAAAAATTCCTATTGCATTGGAAGTGACGGTGGCGAGGTCTTTATCCCATAGGATAGCTGCCCCCCCCCCCCACAGGTGCCGATTGCCGGTAGCGCTATGCATCCGGTGAGGTTCGCTCCCCCAATCTCCCTAACTAGCTCTGGCGACCATGCTGAGATGTTGGTCTCTTGAAGACAAAGGATGACAGCCCGGTGTGCGTTTGCCATTTCCCCGACAGCTGCCCTCTTAGCCGGGCTATTTAAACCGCGGACATTCCACCACATAATAGGTGGGAAGATGACACTCATTTGGAACACTTGTTTAACTCCGAAGTCAGAAAGCAAAGCGGCCTCAGGCCCATGACACACACTGTCATCTTACTACTGGAGAACCGGCGCCCACCAACAGGCCCCAAGACGCGCCGGCTAATAGTTGTCATCCCTCTCCTCGATAGAACCTTACACAATCTTAACTTAAACTTAAACTTAAACCGAGTTAGGCTCGGTTGCCTCCGGAGTGGAAACGAAAGGTAGACTAACATGATCAGACTATGGCCTCCTCGGCAGCTCCTTCGGGCCCAATGATGCTAGCCATGACCCGTAGTGCATCACTGTCGAGGCGAGTCAGCCTGGCTATCACCGCTAAATCACTGTCGGACAGTGGTTCATCGAAGCGTTGCAGGAGTGCTCTTGGCGCTTCATCAGTCATCTTGTCACGGGGGCCCAGCAGTCCCAGCTCCTTCACGAGACGCAGTGAGGCGCATTGTGCTACCGGCACCGTGGAGCCGCTTGCCGCCTGTCTGGCGTTGTGTCTAGTCGGTGTCGAGGAAGCTCTAGTCTTGGGTGGTGCAGCTGGGCGTCTAGCGAGTGCCGGTGCAGGGGCAGCCGCGATGAGAGGCTGTTTGCTGGCGCGAAACAGGCCTTGTGTCTCCTGCCGATCGGCGGCGGATGCGCTCAGCTGCAGCTTGCTGACTCTTCCTGTGACTGCTCCCAGCTGCAGTTGCATCGTACATGCAGGCGTTGGGGTCGTCCTGTTGTACTGGCCCAAGTCTGATGCAGCGGCGGACAACGTGGGGCTGAAAGTGTCCAGCTGCACCGCCTCATTGGGGTCATTGAGCAGCAGGGCCGCATCGAATTCCAGCGGCGAGCTGATCGCTGCCTCTGCAGCCGCGTGGACGTCGGCCGCCATGCTGTCGACGGCAGCTGAGGCGATGGATGGTTTCGACGCTGACTTGAAAAAATCTTCGACAGGGTCCTCTCCTGTGCGCCCCAGGTCGGGGGTCGGTCACTCCCCTGTTGCCAAGGGTCTCGTGGGCGTCCCTCCCGACAGAGGGAGGTGGAGGAGGGGGATGCGGCCGCTGCTGTTGGGGCTGCAGCCGTGCCCTCGAGCGTCCTCTCCCCGCCCCCTGTCGTCTCCCAGTCACTTCCTTGGACCTGCGACGGGACTGCGGGGAGCGGCTATGGTGGCGCGGTGCAGGGGCAGCTCTGGGAGGGGCCTGGGAGCGTCCACGGCGGAGGAGAACATCTCTCCAGGACCTGTGCCCCCCTCCCCCCGAGCCCCCTTCGCCGTCTTGATCTCTGGTGGGGCCACCCAAGGGCCTGCCACGGCAGCCCAAGTCTGCCACCGGCGCACGAGCCGGCCGCTGGCTGCACCCCGACGCGTGCCCATCCTCAACCCCCATCTTCCAGGATGCAGGGGCCACCACCGGGAAAGGGGTGGAGTCATCGTCGCTGCCTGACGAAGGGAGGCCGCTCTGGCCCGAATGAGATGAGCGTGGAGACGGTGGCGTCCAATCTTCGATCCTATCGACATGGATCAACATGGTGTAGTCCGCCGTGGCTGGCGGTGGCGCGACGCACCTGTCGGGAGGGGAGAACCCCTCCATCTCTTCCACCCTACCCGCACCGCGCGGTAGCACCGCCAAGGTATGCGAGGTAGGGATGTTTGCAATGTCGCTCGTCCACACCCAGCAGGCAAATGTTTTGGTGTGGCCACGTTCGAGGGTTCGGCTCTCGAGCCGATCCACTCGCACTCGCTTCCCCAGAATCTCCTCCGCCCCCTCAACCGACCAAAACTGCATTGGCATCATCTCCACGACGACGCGGACATGCAAGAGCAGGGAGTCGAAGACGGCGTGGTCATGTTCATGCCAGGATGTGATGTTGAAGGAGGCACCCTCGACACGGATGGAGCCGCGGCGCACCGCGTTGACTTGGTGTGCAGGCTGTGTGAAGAGGACCAAGAAAAGCTCTGGGTGGTGTGCTGTGACGCGGAGAGGGTGCACTGGCACCGACAGGAGCCCCTCGAGCGCTCTGCCTACTGCCATCGGCGATGTGGCGTTGACCCCGTCTGCCGCCGTGAGGGTGACGGCGTAGCTACGGAGGAAGAAGACCGCCTGGTCAATGGCCGGGGAGGGGATGGTGACGGAGCGGGTGGCCCTGGGCCGGCGCGCGTGGTCAAGGTGGCGAAGCATGGCCGGGGAGAGCTGCGACATAGCGGAGGTCGCCGGTGGTGGGAAGCGAATGCGGTGATGCAGAGGTTGAGCCGGGGGGGGGGGAGGGGGCGGACCTAGCCTATCTCTCACAGGGCCTCCTCGACCTCGGGCAGGGTGGTTCTGAGGGCAGCGCTTCGCTATGTGGCCGGCCCTCCTACAGGTGATGCAGTGTATCGGATCTCGGCAGTCGACAAGGCGATGGCGCTTGCTCAGGCATCGGAAGCAACGGCCGCGGAAGAGATATAGGGGTGGTGACGTACCGGCATTGAAAGCCTGTAGACGGGCGGGCCGCTGCAGTGCCCGGCGCTCCCGAGGGACCGAGGGGTCGAATTGTGGACGGCCTCCCTTCTGCGTGCTGACCTCTGTCCAGCCCGGTTTAGTCCCCGAAGAGGAAAGCCTACCGTCCGGGGAAGGCGCGACGACTATTGATTTGATGCGCGGCGCAGGCTGGGGTGCTGTCACTGTCCCCACAGCGGTCGACGGCGATGCGCGCGAAGTCTCCTCCGCGCCCGACGATGAAGTCAAGTGCCGCGGATCCCGCAGCTGCAGTAATGGCGCGAGCTCCACCGACGGTCCGGCTGGGGATGCCGAGCACCCGCCGTGCCGCAGGATTCGCGGCGTCGGGTCTGGATCTGCCGCAGGCCGGGGAGGGGATGGTGAGCGCGCGCCTCTGGTCGGTCCGCGGGGCCAGCAACCGCGCCGGTCCGCTGGAGGCGACCCCCGCGAGGGACTAGTGGATCTACCGGAGCTTGCCATGAATGGAGGGGCGGTGGCCGCCGCGGCCGGAGTGGCCCACCGCGCGGTTGGAAGGGTGGGCTGGCTCTCGCTCACGCTCTCATGTCCGCTGTGAGCAAAAAGGTAATGACATGTTGATTGAGAGGTTATTATTAGGATCCATGTTGGCAAGAAAAACCACTACACCAGCGAAAATCAGCTTTAAAACAATCTGAGGGCAAAAGCTATGTCGTGTTTTGTAGTTGGACGGTGCCAATTTTGGCGAATTTGAAGAATCCCGTGGTAATTCAACATTGGGCTGTTTGAAAATCAGAACTTCGTCCATACTCCCTCGGACAACTTCATGCATAACATCAATGGACTAGCCGGCCGACTGGAATAGTATTGGACGCGCCAGGTACGCCGCGTGCATGTCCATCCGATGTACTGTATCTTATTTTGACACATCTTTCAAATATCTGGGCGGTCCCGTTCTCACTTTTCAGGTCGATCTATCCTAAGTGGGCGTACGTTGCAATCGAATGGGGCTATTGCTTGGCATGATTCACTCGGAAGTACATGCTCAGGTCACCGGATCCTTCCTACCGGTTGCCAAGTTGAATTCTTAATTAGACAGGGCGGCCAGTCGGCCGCCAGCCAGAGACTCTTGGCATGCTTGAATAGTTGTCTGCTGCTATGTTTTTTTTATTTTTTAAAAGGAGGTTCAACCCCGGCCTCTGCATCAATCGATTCATACAGTCATTTCTATTAGATATTCTACAAAGGTCTGACAAGATCATACATCAAGCCATCCGAAGCCACCACACACATCTACAAACATGATAATGTTGAGTGCTTTCACTCTTCATATCAAAAATCGTTGTCATCACCGATCTATCCTTACAACGTATCGGAACAACAAACGGTGCAGCAAACCTAATTCGTATACCACTTGCACACGTTTTAGAAGCCGCCATCATCATCGAACCACTGTCCCATCTTCAGGAGAGAGATTCGTATCACCCTTGCTGGTCTATCCATCCATCGACGCCACCACGGCGCCCAATGGTGTCACCGTCCTGCGCTCGTCCATCCTGACATGAAGACTTCGAAAGATCTGTCGTGTGTACCACCTGCCGAGCAGGCATGACACAGCATAACACCTGTCGGCCAGACATGACTTGACATCTCCACCGAAGCTCCGATCAAGACGAAGCTACTCCACCGCTGTGATAGCCTGGCTTATTAGGGATGATAGACTACTCATATCAATAAGGAATTCCTTCTTTTCTGGGAGCCCATTCAAACAGAACTCTCAAGTTAAGCGTGCTTGGCTTGGAGTAGTTCTAGGATGGGTGACCGACCGGGAAGTTCATCCCGGATGCGCATGAGTGAGGACAAAGTGCGCAGAAAAGACTAGTATTGATATGTGGGGCCAGTCTAGATCCCGCCAGGAATAACGACCGCCGACGGGTGTGTCCGGGGCGTTACAAGTTTGGTATCAGAGCCAGGTCCTCGCGGTTACACGGATGTTTGCGGACAGGTGCGCAGTCATGTTGTTCATGACGTTTGTGACCCGTCGTGGCACACGGCATGGTACATGTACTGGACTAGATGCACAGACGTTTGTACCAAGAGGGAACGCTCTTGTGACCCGACGAGGACGTCGGTTCCTCTGAGTGGTGGTGTATGTGATAGCCTGGCTTATTAGGAATGATAGGCTACTCATATCAATAAGGAATTCCTTCTTTTCCGGGAGCCCATTCAAACAGAACTCTCAAGTAAAGCGTGCTTGGCTTGGGTGACCGACCGGGAAGTTCATCCCAGGTGCGCATGAATGAGGACAAAGTGCGCAGAAAAGACTAGTATTGATATGTGGGGGCCAGTCTAGATCCCGCCAGGAGTAACGACCGCCGGCGGGTGTGTCCGGGGCGTTACAACCGCCTTCCTCTGTCATCCAGCGCTGCTCTAGAAACGATGCTCCCAAGAGAGGCATGACACCGTAGTGCCGTCATCGTCCGATCTGACGATCAGATCTTAGGGTTTCCCGTGAGCTTCACGAGTGGGTCAACAATAGTTACACGACAATGCCTTCATCAAGGTAACGACGCAGAACGCCGCCATCGTGTGCCAACGACTCGGTTTTCACTGGTAACTATGTATTCCCGACTCGCAGCCGGGACTAGATGACGGATCGCGAGATCCAACCACCCAGCCTCAGGCCGACCACCTCCGACGAAGGAGATGACCGCCACTGTCGGTTGCATCGGCCAGAATACATTTGATCGGATGCCGCTGAGCAATCCACCAGGCCCTCGATGCCGCCACTGATCTGAAGTCGGATGACGCGCCGCCGCCACCCAAACCAGGCCAGCTGCCGCATGCCGCTGCCCTTGACCGGCTAGCCGACATGCCTGCAGCCACCGTTGCCCGAGGCAGGGACGACCAACGCCGTCGTCGACGCAGCCATCGTCGTCGCTCCGCAGATCGGCCATACCTCCGCGCATGCAGGGGCCCCACACCACCCCTGGAGACATGAGAGAGAGGGATGCCTCTGCCACCGTCGTCGGCCACCGAGCGTTGCCCGGCGGCATCCCTCGACGGCGACGAAGGGAGTGGAGGAGGGAGCGCCCCCCCCCCCCCGGCGGCTAGGGTTTGGGCGCCGCCCGAGTCGCCCTAGCGGGGGGCGACGCGGGGGTCTCGTGTTTCTATGTGTGCGCACAAAGACGGTGAGCCGTGAGCATGCAGTTTACTGTTCCGAAAATCCTAATTCTATGCAAGAGTTTTACAAAAAAGACTCTACGTACTAGTTCTTTTAGAATTGTAACCACCCCCATTTTTTGTAGATATCCGTCATTAGATTGAACTGAGTACGTAAAGTTTTGTAAGATATATGCTTAGGAAGTACTCCCTCCGTTTCAAAATATAAGACCTTTTAGGAATTTTACTAGGAGACTACATACGGAGCAAAATGAGTGAATCTATACTAGTGGGGACAGAACATATAGTCCCGGCCCGTAAGGGCTTTAGTCTCGGTTCACCAACCGGGACCAAAGAGGCAGGACCCGGCCCTGTTCCAAGCCAGGACCTAAGGTGCTCCACGTGGGCACCTCGGAGCGCCCTCAGGGACAGTCCCTTTAGTCACGGGTCTTAACACGGACCGGGGCTAAAGGATCCGTCTGTTTATTTTGTTTGTTTGACCCAAAAAAGGTACTTTTTTATTTATTTTTCAAATTTTATTTTTGAATATTCTTCGATTTTGTTTTTATGTTTTATTTCAATTTTTAAATCTTTGATTTATTTAACAATTTAATCTCTAATCACCCATCCTCACTGCTTTAGCGTAGATTACTCATTTCAAATCGTCTAACTTCTTGGCCGGTCACCCATCCTTTCACTGCTTCAGCCCGAGCACGCTTAACTTCCTGTTCTTCTGACCATAGTAAACTATCAATCCTAGTTGCCAAGTCTGCACTTGTTGTTCTCCTGACAATAGTAAGCTATCAATCCTAAACAACCTAGGGTTTGATGTCATGTCACATGATTTAATTTTTTGAATTCAAACAATTATTAAAATAAACAAAATAAGTAATAATAATAGTGAATTTCAATGAAAACAACCTAAAGATTTTTAATAAAATTATTTTTTCTTATTTTTGTGGAAAAAACTTCTTTTTGCCATAACTTTTTTTACATTTGGAATTTTGAGCATCTGAGAAAACTTCACCGGGCAAGCCCCGGTGAAATCGATTCCCAATTTTCTCTAGTTTTTTTTGATATATTAAACTTTTTTTTGACGTCGTATGCAAAAGTTATGGCCGTTTTACATTTTTCCCTTTTTTAAAAAAATTTTCAAAATTCATATCTCAAAATTTGTATACGAACTAGGCACTAAAACCTAACAACATCTCAAAGGATTTTATTTTTTGAAGATTTTAGCATTTTTGTTTATTTTTTACAAAACTAAAAAAGACGGTCCAGGGAGGGTAGAGTTTGAAAATTTCAGAATCCCCCTTTAGCCAAGAGTCCAATCATACCTGTCGACTACATTTGCTAGCACTGTCCCCACCAGAATCACAACTAAGGTTAACCAAGCCAGAGTTAACCCTTTCTAACTTTATTTGCTATGTTGAGCTAAATGACCCTGAAATTGAAAAGAACTATAATGAACTCTGAAAATGTTGAAACTTGGCATGGTATCATCATTTCATCTACATAGCTTGTGCTAAAAAGTTGAGAGGTTTACGACAAAAACTGGATGCACTTCGTGTATAAACTGGACCATCTCCTTCGAAGTATCACGGTTTCGGACGAAAACCCATCTGCTAGAAATATATTTTATTTTTTTACTTATTTCAACTTCAGACATTTTATGCATTTTGTGCATTCAATATAAACCATTCAAAACCACATCCTAAATTTCGACCCTTTATAACTTCATTTGCTATTTTTCATGCATTTAATGATTTTTTGACCTAAATGACCTTGAAATTGAAAAGCCCGACAAATGAACTCTGAAAAGGTTGAAACTTGGCATCGTATCATCATTTCTCCCAGATAGCATGTGCTAAGAAGTTGAGAGGGTTACGTCAAAAACTGGATGCACTTCGTGTATAAAATGAACAATCTCTTTCGAAGTATCAGGGTTTCGAACGAAAACTCATCTATTGCAAAGGGATTTCATTTTTTTGAACTTATTTGAACTCCATACTTGTTGTGTGTTTAAAATACACCATTTAAATCCACATCATAAATTTTCAATATATTCTGACTTCATTTGGTATTTTTCATGCATTTACTTACTTTTTTGAGCTAATTGACCCTGAAATTTAAAAGCACTACAAATGAACCGTGAAAAGGTTGAAAGTTGGCATGGTATCATAGTTTCACCCACATGGCATGTGGTAAAAAGTTGAGAGAGTTACGGTAAAAACTGGATGCACTTCGTGTACAAACTGGATCATCCTTCAAAGTATCAAGATTTGAGACGAAAACTCATCTGCTACAAAGGCATTTTATTAAAATGATTTTAATTCCAGACTTTTTATGCATTCAATATGCACCACACTATAACATGTTAAAATCTACAGAAAGTACTAACTAAAAATAATAAAAAACAACAATTAAATGACTAAAACAACTATATAAGCAAAACAATTGTTTTAATTAAAATCCAAATTTAAATTATTCTAAAAATAACCAAATAAATCTTACTGTGATAACAATCTAACAGATGACTAGGAGAAAAAAGAATTAAATTAAAAACTATTTGTAAACTCAAGTTATTCACAATTTGGGTTTGAATCAAATTTGAACAAATTCAAATTTAAACCATTCAAATTTAAAAACTAATTGCACAAACAGAAACTAGACAAAAATTTGAATCTAATGCAAAAAGAATCACTCAAAAAATATTAAATATCCTAAAAGATATAAGCAATTTAAAACAGAAACTACAAACAGAAATAAAATTTAAAAACAGGAAAAAATAAAAATACAAAACCCCTTTAGTCCCGGTTCGTGTCTTGAACCGGGACTAAAGGGTAAAACCGGGACTAAAGGGTAACTGTCAAGAGACGAACCAGGACTAAAGCCTCCAAACCCTTTAGTCTCGGTTCGAGACACGAACCGGGACTAAAGGTCCCTTTTGAACCGGGTCTAATGACCGACCGGCGCCCTTGCCGTTCGAACCGGGACTAATGCTAACATTAGTCCCGGTTTGTAATGAAACCGGGACTAATGTGTAAATTGAGCTGGGACGAAAGCCCCTTTTGAACCGGGACTAATGTGTAAATTGAGCTGGGACGAAAGTTCCTTTTTCTACTAGTGTATGCACATCCGTATGTAGTTTATAGTGCAATCTCTAAAAGGTCTTATATTTAGGAACGGAGGGAGTACATTCTTTACATCTGCGTATGTGTGTTTGACATAAATTGAAACCACCTGTACAGTTTATTGAAGATGTAACATTTATAGATTGAGACATTGGTCAAACCTAGCTAGGTATTGAAGTTGAAAGGACAGAAATTAACATCCTAACTCTCAACATGTTCACCATCTTCTGTTTTACATAAGTTCATTCCACAAGAGATCTTAAGGCGAGGAGAATGACGTTTTGGCTCTCGGCATCCACGGAGGCTGAATTTTAGAAAAAAAATTCGAAAACTGTAAATTTTGTTTTTAAAAAAGTAAAAATAACTGTACAACTAAACAAGTGTGTGATCCGTCTTTGTGTAAAATTTCAGGACGAAATACTTTGAAACGCGGCTTGTATAAAAAAAATTCATGGTTTGAAAGAACGAATAGTCTCATGTGTTAAAAAACTTAGATTTGTCTTTTTTGCACAGTCCTCATTTCAACGTATTTAGTCCTGAAAATTTACACACTTATGTATTATACCTTCATCTATCTATGTATTGTTTTCAGAATTTTTTAAAATATTAAAATATGAAATTTGAATTTAAAGGTCTTCATGAAGCTCGGCCTTCAAAAGCAGTTTCCATAAGATGACAGCCTATGGATAATGTGTACAGCGTTCATTCTTAGCTATCTCTTCTTGAATTTATGAGAATTCCCTGCACGCTACTCTCAAGAGTCCAATCCTTCTTACCAACAGTAGAAGACTCATTCCTTAACTGCCACTCGATAATTAAGGTGTATTTCTCGTGTAATACTCAATGGACAAGTACATCAACCTGGGTTCAAATGGTCTTTCTGTTATACTGTATAATGTTATTTAGATACTAAAACGTGTCTAGATACATATATATCTCTAAAAAATTAATACAAGTAAATTCGGATTGAAGTAGAACCGAGCTCGCCTTTCTCAACAGCAGACCTAGCTAGCTCCTCCTAATTATAGAGAAATTATATAAATATATAGAAAGAAAAAGATGGCACAGATATGGTTGGGGTGGCGAGTATGGAAGCACAACCTGTCGACCAAAACCCCTGGCCCTGGTGCAACTGCTGTCGACTTCGCTGCAGTTCCTTAATTTATATACGTGGCCCTCTGCAGCCCCCTTGTGTGTGTGCTACTTGTCCACGTTCGGTGTCGGATTAGCGGACAGATATGCACTGCTTGCACGGGCCGTCGCTGTTAAACCTTACACATGTGTGTAAGGATAAGTTTCTGCGACCCTGCGTCCATGGCCGGCTGATGCAGCTAGATAACCAGCCGTATTGTACTGTAATACTTAGCCGGTACGTAATAGATCTGCGCTGGATTTCACGCGTCGTGCACGTCGATCGCCTGCGTGTCCGTCTTATCTCCATGTCTTGGCGGGTCTCGCTTAGTCACTCTCAGATCCATTGCCTGCTAATTGGAGGTACGTGACCGCGTCGCGATCAGAAGTTCCGGTCATGAGCCATACCAGAGCAGGATTACATGATTTTCTTGAAGTCTAACACGGAAGTATGTATCGTCAGGTATGCATAAGTGCATGCATGCTCCTGGTTGGTCGCGCGATTGCTTTGTCAAATTGAGTTTTGAAAACTGCCGCGACCGGCTGCTGCTGGACGGCTGCCGACGTGGTTGTGTCACCATGGAGTATATATCTGTTCCATTTTAAGGTTTTTCTGGTTTTTTGTATACGGTCAACTTGTGGCCATCGTAGGCCGTTTTTATTGGCTGGCTAGCCCAAAAGATCTAGTGCTCTAGGCCACATCCTTTGATATTTTTGGATGTTTCAAGCTTCACATTTTTCATATAGAAACAGCAAGAACATAGATGCAAGGCAACAAGCTTTGAAATTAAAGAATTCGCCATATATGTCTCGTTGTCGATGTGTATGTGGAACACTCACCAGTAAATGGGTAAATTGTCCCGCCAAGACATATAGGTAGTATGGTGTTTAATTCCTTTGTGAAGAAAAAATGTCATGCATATGCAGAGTCCACCGCGAGTAGTACATCGCAATTCAAACAAACAAGGAGACTCATCCATCAAAGGCTACCAAGATAAGGTACACATCACACCAACAAATTGTAGGTCCAACCAATGAAAGTCAGGATCAAAGATTTTTCGCCCAAAAAACAAGTATCAGAGCTCCATGACGGTACCTTTAACACATAAAGCATGACCCCATTTCAGATAGTTAACTAAGGTTATATATTTCTCATGAAACACAATAACTTGTCTGACGCAACAACAAGGAGAATTCATGTATATGTGCCTGATTACTTTTTTCTAGAGAAAAGGCATCAACCGAGCCCGAGATGAGGCTCGAGCCTAGCCCGATTTTGAATTAAAAAAGCCATCAACCGGCCAGGATTACAAGCACACGCCCTCAGGCAAAAAGAACAAAATACACGGCGAAAGATACAAAAACGACGAACAACATGAAACTAAGCCTCACACACGACGGCAGCTGAAGATAAGCAATGAAGGATGAAGCTGAAGATGCCGAGGTCCTTGATCGAGAATGTAGGACCAGGAGCAAGATCGCGCATGCACAAAGGAGAGAGGGACCGACATCAGCGGGGCATGCCTTCGCCATGCACCTACGAACCCCGGCACATCGCATCCAACACCCAACATCGAAGGAGGCCACAACCTCCTCGCCTGGATCGAAGGCGCCGCACCGTCGACAGGTGGGGTGTACGCCGCCGGAGATGGCCACATAGAGAATGTCAGCGCATCCCCACGAGTCACCGGAGGCTCTCCTTGCGCAGAACAAGGCCGTTGCACACATCCAGCACCGAAAGAGGGGGAGCATCATGCGAGGGCGAAGAGGACCACACCGCCGGTCCCACCAACCAACCACAAGCGCCCACCAACTACAAGGCTCCAAAGGCGGCGCCTTCAACAAGGGAACGACACTGGGAGCACCGTCGCCGCCCAACAAAGTTATGGCTTTCGCCCCGGAGACCTAGAGGAAGGGGAAGTGGAGGGGGCCACTTGTGGAAAACGGGCCTTTGGCCTGGACCCTTTAGTCCCGGCCTCCCTCTGGGCCGGGACTAAAGGCCCGGCCACGTCGCCACAAATCGCAATGCCGCCCACGAGGCTTTGGTCCCGGCCCGTAAGGAGCCTTTAGTCCCGGTTTGTGTCTCAAACCGGGACTAAGGGCCTACGCGGTGTGCAGCCCGCATGTGCGCCACCTTTAGTCCCAGTTTGTGTCTCAAACCGGGACTAAAGTCCTCTGCCTATATATAGCACATCCCCCCTCTCCCCTCTTCCTTGCATTTTTCTTGGATGGAAGAGTGTGGGTGTGTGCTAGCTCTCCATTTTTTATGCACTAGAGGTGTTTGTTGAACTGTGTGTTAGAGCGATGCCGCTTCAGTTCACCGAACACAACTACGATATGAGATGCCCGAGCCACGCTTAAACCTCTTCCTCTTTATTTCTACTTATTCTAAAAGGTTAGCAACTATATTTCCTCGTTTAGACCGTGCGGTACTAATCTTTAGGATCGTGATTGTATTTGATATACTTTCGTATAATGCAGATGAGCCATCCATGGATGTACGGTGATCGACGCACAACCGCTTACAGAGAAGGCGTGCATTCTTTTCGAGATGCAGCCGATGCGAACAAGCATGGTGGTGGCTATATGTTTTGTCCATGTGTTGAATGCCGGAATGAGAAGGATTACACTTCCTCAAGAGTCATTCAGAGCCACCTGCTTCGGTCCGGTTTTATGTCGGGCTATAATGTTTGGACCAAGCACGGAGAAAGAGGGGTTATGATGGAAGACGACGATGAAGAAGAAGAGAACGATGATGACAACTACCGATCTATGTTCCCTGAGTATGCTGATACCGCAATGGAAGACAATGAAGAAGAAGATCAGGATGAAGAACGGGAACCAAATGAGCCCGCTGATGATCTTGGCCGGGTCATTTCTGATGCACGGCGAGGTTGCGACACAGAAAAGGAGAGGTTGCAGTTCGAGAAGATGTTACAGGACCACAACAAATTGTTGTACCCAACTTGTGAAGATGGCCAAAAGAAGCTGGGTAGCACACTGGAATTGCTGAAGTGGAAGGCAGAGACCGGTGTGACTGACTCGTCATTCGAAAAGTTGCTGGTACTGATGAAGAAGATGCTTCCAAGAAAGAACGAATTGCCCGCCAGCACGTACAAAGCAAAGAAGCTTGTCTGCCCTCTAGGATTAGACGTGCAGAAGATACATGCATGCCCTAATGACTGCATCCTCTACCGCGGTGAGAAGTACGAGAATATGGAT
Source organism: Hordeum vulgare subsp. vulgare (assembly GCF_904849725.1). Taxonomy (NCBI): domain Eukaryota; kingdom Viridiplantae; phylum Streptophyta; class Magnoliopsida; order Poales; family Poaceae; genus Hordeum; species Hordeum vulgare. The sequence goes on along the minus strand of NC_058519.1, from coordinate 606,290,708 downwards.
AAATGTCCGGTATGCACTGCATTGCGGTATAAGATCAGAAAAGATGACCCTGGTGATATTGAGGGCGAGCCACCTAGGAAGAGGGTTCCTGCCAAGGTGATGTGGTATGCTCCTATAATACCATGGTTGAAACGTCTGTTCAGAAATAAAGATCATGCGAAGTTGTTGCGATGGCACATGGAAGATCGTATGAAATACGATAAGTTGAGGCACACCGCTGATGGTCGGCAGTGGAGAAAAATCGAGAGAGAGTTCCCGAGATTTGCAGCTGACGCAAGGAACTTATGGTTAGGTCTGAGTACAGATGGCATGAATCCTTTTGGGGAGCAGAGTTGCAGTCACAGCACCTGGCCCGTTACTCTATGTATCTACAACCTTCCTCCTTGGTTGTGCATGAAGCGGAAGTTCATTATGATGCCAGTGCTTATCCAAGGTCCAAAGCAACCCGGCAACGATATTGATGTGTACCTAAGGCGATTAGTTGATGAACTTTTACAGCTGTGGGCCGAACCAGGTGTACGTGTGTGGGACGAGCACAAACAAGAGGAATTTGACCTTCGAGCGTTGCTTTTCGTAACCATCAATGATTGGCCTGCTCTTAGTAACATTTCAGGACAGTCAAACAAGGGATACAATGCATGCACGCACTGTTTGGATCAGACAGAAAGTATATATCTGGACAAATGTAGGAAGAATGTGTACCCGTACAATCGTCGTTTTCTTCCGCCCAAGCATCCCTTAAAGAAAAAAGGCAAGCATTTCAATGGAAAGGCAGAACCCCGGGGGAAGCCTGTCATCCGTACTGGTGCTGAAGTATTTGATATGGTCAAAGATTTTAAAGTAATCTTTGGAAAGGGTCCTGGCAGCCAACCTGTTCCTAACGGCCCTGATAAGTGCGTACCCATGTGGAAGAAGAAATATATATTTTGGGAGCTACCCTACTGGGAAGTCCATGAGGTCCGCTCGGCAATCGACGTGATGCACCTGATGAAGAATCTCTGCGTGAATATTCTAGGCTTCCTGGGCTTGTATGGGAAGTCAAAAGATACACCGGAAGCACGGGAGGACCAGGAACGTCATAAAGGAAGAGATGGCATGCATCCAGGGCAGTTTCATGGGCGTGCCAGCTACGCTCTTACTAAGGAAGAGAAGGAAATCTTTTTGAAGTCCTTTTCAGTATCAAGGTCCCGACTGGCTTCTCGTCGAATATAAAGGGAATCGTAAATATGAAAGACAAAAAATTCCAAAACCTAAAGTCTCATGACTGCCACGTGCTTATGACGCAATTGCTTCCGGTTGCATTGAGGGGAATTCTACCGGAAAATGTTCGCCTGGCAATTGTGAAGGTATGTGCATTCCTCAATGCAATTTCTCAGAAGGTAATCGATCGAGAAAGTCTATCAGGGTTACAGATTGATGTGGTCCAATGTCTGGTCAGCTTTGAGTTGTTGTTCCCGCCATCCTTCTTCAATATCATGACACACCTCCTAGTTCACCTAGTCGAAGAGATTATAATTCTCGGTCCTGTGTTTCTACACAATATGTTCCCCTTCGAGAGGTTCATGGGAGTCCTAAAGAAATATGTTCGTAACCGTGCTAGGCCAGAAGGAAGCATCTCCAAGGGCTATGGAACAGAGGAGGTCATTGAGTTTTGTGTGGACTTTCTTCCTGACCTTAAGCCGATTGGTGTTCCTGAATCTCGGTATGAGGGTAGGCTGACAGGAAAAGGCACACTAGGAAGGAAAGCAAAAGTATGTATGGACGGGCATTCTTTCTCTCAAGCACACTACACAGTTCTACACAATTCCACCGTGGTGGCTCCGTATATCGTGAGACACAAGAATATTCTATGCTCCGAAAACCCGGGGAAGGCTGACTCTTGGATTAAAGGGGAACACGAGAAGACTTTCGGAAGTTGGTTGCAGACACATCTCATGAATGACGACACCGTTGGAGATCAGCTGTACTGTTTGGCCAGGCCACCATCTTCGACTATATGTACTTTCCAAGGGTATGAGATAAATGGGAATACATTTTACACGGTTGCCCAAGATAAAAAGAGCACCAACCAAAATAGTGTTGTCCGCTTTGATGCAACAGACGAGAATGGGCACTATTTGGAAACATATTACGGGTACATAGAGGAGATATGGGAACTTGACTATGGACCTACTTTTAAGATCCCTTTGTTTCGGTGCAAATGGGTGAAGCTGACAGGAGGCGGGGTAGTTGTAGACCAAAAGTACGGCATGACAACAGTGGATCTCAACAATCTTGCATACATGGACGAACCATTTGTCCTAGCCAATGATGTCGCTCAGGTTTTCTATGTGAAGGACATGTCTACAAAAACGAGAAAAAGAAATCAACAAAAGAAGATATCGTCCGATGAGCCAAAACGCCACATAGTTCTTTCAGGGAAAAGAAACATCGTGGGAGTAGATGACAAGACAGACATGTCAGAAGATTATAATAAGTTTCATGAAATTCCTCCCTTCAAAGTGAAAACTGACCCAAGCATCCTACTGAATGATGAAGATTCTCCATGGCTACAACCCAGAAGAAAACAGAAATAATAGATAGGAATATTGGTGCAATAATGTAATAATGTCGTAGCCCTCTCAACTTTTTAACACATGCTATGTGGGTGAAATGGTGATAGCATGCGAACTTTCAACATTTTCAGAGTTCATTTGTAGTGCTTTTCAATTTCAGGGTCAACTAGCTCAAAAAAATAAGTAAATGCACGAAGAATACCAAATGAAGTCAGAAATTGTTGAAATTTTGTGATGTGCCTTTGAATGGTGCATTTTGAACACACAAAAAGTATGGAGTTCAAATAAGTTCAAAAAAATGAAATCCCTTTGTAAGAGATGAGTTCTCGTTCGAAACCCTGATACTTCGAGAGAGATTGTCCGTTTTGTACATGAAGTGCATCCAGTTTTGTCGTAGCCCTCTCAACTTTTTAACACATGCTATTTGGGTGAAATGATGATAGCATGCCAACTTTCAACATTTTCAGAGTTTATTTGTAGTGCTTTTCAATTTCAGGGTCAGCTAGCTAAAAAAAAAAGTAAATGCACGAAGAATACCAAATGAAGTCAGAAATTGTTGAAATTTTGTGATGTGCCTTTGAATGGTGCATTTTGAACACACAAAAAGTATGGAGTTCAAATAAGTTCAAAAAAATGAAATCCCTTTGTAAGAGATGAGTTCTCGTTCGAAACCCTGATACTTCAAGAGAGATTGTCCGTTTTGTACACGAAGTGCATCCAGTTCTTGTCGTAGCCCTCTCAACTTTTTAACACATGCTATGTGGGGGAAATGATGATAGCATGCCAACTTTCAACATTTTCAGCGTTCATTTGTAGTGCTTTTCAATTTCAGGGTCAACTAGCTCAAAAAAAATAAGTAAATGCACGAAGAATATCAAAGAATTTTAATAAACATAGTTTTTAATTGAAAATAAAAAAATAGTTAATAGTTTGGATAGTCAAAATAATTAATTTTGTAAATAGAAAATAGTTTTGAATTATTTATTCAATTTGAAACACTTTTCATTATCATAGTTTTGTCAAATTCTCAAATATGCAAAAAGAATTTTAATAAGCATAGTTTTTAATTGAAAATAACAAAATAGTTAATAGTTTGGATAGTCAAAATAATTAATTTTGAAAATAGAAAATAGTTTTGAATTATTTATTCAATTTGAAACACTTTTCATTATCATAGTTTTGTCAAATTCTCAAAAGGGTGTCTTTAGTCCCGGTTCGAGCCCTGAACCGGGACCAAAGATCCAACTATATAAGCGGGAGTTGGAAATTTCCAACCCAAATCGCCATTTCTCTTCTTCCTCGGATTCTCTCCTGCCCGGCGCGACACGAACTCGCGCGACGCCGCCAGGCTGCCCGCCGTCCTCCTCACCGCCGCCTGCCATCCTCCTCACCGTCGCCGTCGTCCTCCTCGCCGCCGCCTGCCATCCTCCTCACCGTCGCCGTCGTCCTCCTCGCCGCCGCCGTCCTCCTCTCCGTCGTCGACGCCCTCCCCTCCCACTCCGGCCAGTAAGCCCCCCGCCCCCTCCTCCCCAACACTCCGGCCGGTAGAAGAAAAGAAGAAAAAGGAGAAGAAAAGAAGAAAAAGGAGAAGAAAAGAAGAAAAAGGAGAAGAAAAGAAGAAAAAGAGAAGAAAAGAAGAAAAAGGAGAAGAAAGGAAGAAAAAGGAGAAGAAAAGATTTTTTTTTGTCATTTAATTCCTATTGTTATTAGGTTTGTGCTAGATTATTAGGGTTAGTAATATTTAGAATTAGGTTAGGGTTACAAGAAGAAGAAAGATGAACAAAAATAAGAAAATAAGATTAGGAAAAAGGAAAATAAGAAGAGGAGGAGAAGAAAAGAAGAAAAAGGAGAATAAGAAGAGGAGGAGAGGAGAAGAAGAGGAAAAATAGAAGAAGAGGAGAAGTAGAAGAAGAGAAGTTGAAGAAGAAGCGGAGAAGAAAATAAGAAAGAAGAAGAAGAAGAAGAAGAAGAAGAAGACATTTCTACGTATATAGATGCTTAATTAGTGTTTCTTAGATTATTGCTTAATTTTGCTATTGTATATGCTTAAGTGTTAATAGTTTATTTTACTATATATACAATTAGTTTATTTTTAGCAAGAAAATTAATAGAACTAGTTTATTTTTTTTAGTTCATTTTACGATGCCTATCCCGCATCCTCGTCGTCGACTCGGCGGAGGACACCTGCTTGATCAGAGGGGGCATGTCCGGGACTGGGCTCCGCCCGGCTGGTATTGGGAGGTGCTACCTTCCGGGGGGCGTAGGTTGGTGAGGAGCCAGCCCGTTGTTGACGAGTTCCTTGTTTGGTGGCGGTCGCATGGGCCAGTGACGGTGCCGAGGCTTCCGGACACCGCGGAGGTGGTACGTCACCGTGTCAGCGAGGAGGATGAGCACGTCCGTCGCTACATGGTTGCGTTGGAGGGCAGGTTCGAGCATACCTGGCAGGTTCTTCAGGGATCTCACTGGAGCTATGATCCTGTGATGGTTCCTTCTCTTTGGGTGTCCACCGCTCGCGACGATACCCGTCGGGCGCTACGGTTCTAGCTCTATCAGTGATGCTATATGTATGATAGTATTCGAGGAGTATTAGTGATAATATTCGACGATGTACGGACAAAAGAGATGATGTAGTTTTGCTTATAATTGAATGCGTGCTAATTTGAATACTACTTTATTTTACGATTTGATTTTGCTTATTGAATGCTCAAATTGAAAAAGTACTCCTACTTTGAATACTATGCAGAAATCTAGGAGTCCCGGGTGGAGCCACGACCCGGGACTAAAGTTGTTTTGGAACGGAGTTCCTGATAGAATAATTCTTTTTGGTACAAAGTTCAACAAAGTCCTTTGACACTAGACAATATGACATATAGAAGGGTAGATGAGATCAGGAAAAATAGGATCATTTTCTACACATCTAGAATGTCGCCATTTTGTTAAATCCTTAAAGGTTAAGAGAATCCGTTAGACATATTTTAGAGTTTAGGTTCTAGCCAAGACCCGGGACTAAAGGTCCTCCTATATAAAACGACACTTCGAAGTTTCCAACCCCTCTTATATAGTTTGTTAGTTTATTAGTTAATCAAATGTCCGTTTTTTTGCAGAACTATGGATCCACATATCAGGAACCTCGAAGAGGAAGAACTTCTCGAAGATATAATCAAAGACGGCCCCGACGTTGAACCAGTTGAATCTCCGTCATCATATCTAAACCCCTCCGGATATGGAACGGAGGTCGACCGACACGAAGATGAAGCCGATGGGGCAGGAGATAGGTCCAATGACGGAGAAGGTGATAGCTCCACTGATGGAGAAGCCGGTGGAGAAATAATAAAGTCTAGCAAGGTATACATATGACGTTCGACAATCACTTGTAATATGTGAAAAATATTAGAGATAGCTCTATATTGTATACATATACATTCATTTGACGAATGTTTCTCCCTCTTAGGCCTCCACATCGAGCAAAGCTACGAAACGAGGCCCGACTAGAAAGTTGGATGCACGGACGCATTACACCTTTGAGGTGATATTGCCTACGGGCGAACCCAAGCTTCCTAAGAATGTTGCTGACACATTCAAGAAGCAATGCGGAGTTCTCATTAGAAATCACGTCCCGATCAGCGTTCGGGAGTGGAACAAGCGCAAAGGGGCAGCCGATAGTGACTATGTCGCCGAAAGGTACAAAGATAATCTTTGGAATGATCTCACGTCACATTTCAACCTGCCAGAATGTGAGAATGAAGACGCTGCAAAAAAACTGAGGGCCAAAGTCAAGCAGTGCACTCTAAAGAAGATGGCCGAACTATTCCGTAGCTGGAAGAAGAAGCTATGGAAAAACTATCTGAAGACAAAGAAAGTGCCAGTATTCGAGGGGTATCTAGCCAAGCAGGCGAATCACTCGAAGGCATTTCAAGAGTACAAGGAGTCAGAAGATGCCCAGGCATTATCAGAAAAGAACAAGAAAAATGCCGACAAGAAGAAATATCACCACAAGCTGGGCCCAGGGGTGTTGGAATTATGCCCTAGAGGCAATAATAAATATATTTATTATTATAATTCCTGTATCAAGATAATCGTTTATTATCCATGCTATAATTGTATTGAATGAAGACTCATTTACATGTGTGGATACATAGACAAAACACCGTCCCTAGCAAGCCTCTAGTTGGCTAACCAGTTGATCAAAGATAGTCAGTGTCTTCTGATTATGAACAAGGTGTTGTTGCTTGATAACTAGATCACGTCATTAGGAGAATCACGTGATGGACTAGACCCAAACTAATAGACGTAGCATGTTGATCGTGTCATTTTGTTGCTACTGTTTCTGGGTGTCAAGTATTTATTCCTATGACCATGAGATCATATAACTCACTGACACCGGAGGAATGCTTTGTGTGTATCAAACGTTGCAACGTAACTGGGTGACTATAAAGATGCTCTACAGGTATCTCCGAAGGTGTTAGTTGAGTTAGTATGGATCAAGACTGGGATTTGTCACTCAGTGTGACGGAGAGGTATCTCGGGGCCCACTCGGTAATACAACATCACACACAAGCCTTGCAAGCAATGTTGCTTAGTGTAAGTTACGGGATCTTGTATTACGGAACGAGTAAAGAGACTTGCCGGTAAACGAGATTGAAACAGGTATGCGGATACTAACGATCGAATCTCGGGCAAGTAACATACCGAAGGACAAAGGGAATGACATACGGGATTATATGAATCCTTGGCACTGAGGTTCAAACGATAAGATCTTCGTAGAATATGTAGGATCCAATATGGGCATCCAGGTCCCGCTATTGGATATTGACCGAGGAGTCTCTCGGGTCATGTCTACATAGTTCTCGAACCCGCAGGGTCTGCACACTTAAGGTTCGACGTTGTTTTATGCGTATTTGAGTTATATGGTTGGTTACCGAATGTTATTCGGAGTCCCGGATGAGATCACGGACATCACGAGGGTTTCCGTAATGGTCCGGAAACGAAGATTGATATATAGGATGACCTCATTTGATTACCGGAAGGTTTTCGGAGTTACCGGGAATGTACCGGGAATGACGAATGGGTTCCGGGAGTTCACCGGGGGGGGGGGGGGGGGGCAACCCACTCCGGGGAAGCCCATAGGCCTTGAGGGTGGCGCACCAGCCCTTAGTGGGCTGGTGGGACAGCCCAAAAGGGCCCTATGCGCCTAGGAAAGAAAATCAAAGAGAAAAAAAAAGAGGAGGTGGGAAGGGAAGGAAGGACTCCCACCCACCAAACCAAGTCCAACTCGGTTTGGGTGGGGAGCCTTCCCCCCTTGGCTCGGGCGACCCCCTTGGGGCTCCTTGAGCCCCAAGGCAAGGTCCCCTCCCTCCCACCTATATATACGGAGGTTTTAGGGCTGATTTGAGACAACTTTTAAACGGCAGCCCGACCACATACCTCCACGGTTTTTCCTCTAGATCGCGTTTCTGCGGAGCTCGGGCGGAGCCCTGCTGAGACAAGGTCATCACCAACCTCCGGAGCGCCGTCACGCTGCCGGAGAACTCTTGTACCTCTCCGTCTCTCTTGCTGGATCAAGAAGGCCGAGATCATCGTCGAGCTGTACGTGTGCTGAACGCGGAGGTGCCGTCCGTTCGGTACTAGATCGTGGGACTGATCGCGGGATTGTTCGCGGGGCGGACCGAGGGACGTGAGGACGTTCCACTACATCAACCGCGTTCACTAACGCTTCTGCTGTATGATCTACAAGGGTACGTAGATCACTCATCCCCTCTCGTAGATGGACATCACCATGATAGGTCTTCGTGCGCGTAGGAAAATTTTTGTTTCCCATGCGACGTTCCCCACAGTGGCATCATGAGCTAGGTTCATGCGAAGATGTCTTCTCGAGTAGAACACAAAAGTTTTTGTGGGCGGTGATGTGCGTTTTGCTGCCCTCCTTAGTCTTTTCTTGATTCCGCGGTATTGTTGGATTGAAGCGGCTTGGACCGACATTACTCGTACGCTTACGGGAGACTGGTTTCATCGCTACGAGTAACCCCGTTGCTCAAAGATGACTGGCAAGTGTCAGTTTCTCCAACTTTAGTTGAATCGGATTTGACCGAGGAGGTCCTTGGATGAGGTTAAATAGCAACTCATATATCTCCGTTGTGGTGTTTGCGTAAGTAAGATGCGATCCTACTAGATACCCGTGGTCACCACGTAAAACATGCAACAACAAAATTAGAGGACGTCTAACTTGTTTTTGCAGGGTATGCTGGTGATGTGATATGGCCAACGATGTGATGTGATATATTGGATGTATGAGATGATCATGTTGTAATAGATAATATCGACTTGCACGTCGATGGTACGGCAACCGGCAGGAGCCATAGGGTTGTCTTTATACTAATGTTTGTGCTTGCAGATGCGTTTACTATTTTGCTAGGATGTAGCTTTAGTAGTAATAGCATGAGTAGCATGACAACCTCGATGGCAACACGTTGATGGAGATCATGGCGTGGCGCCGGTGACAAGAAGGTCGTGCTGGTGCTTTGGTGATGGAGATCAAGAAGCACGTGATGATGGCCATATCATGTCACTTATGAATTGCATGTGATGTTAATCCTTTTATGCACCTTATTTTGCTTAGAACGACGATAGCATTATGAGGTGATCTCTCACTAAAATTTCAAGACGAAATTGTGTTCTTCCCGACTGTGCACCGTTGCTACAGTTCGTCGTTTCGAGACACCACGTGATGATCGGGTGTGATAGACTCAACGTTCACATACAACGGGTGTAAAACAGTTGCGCACGCGGAACACTCGGGTTAAGCTTGACGAGCCTAGCATGTGCAGACATGGCCTCGGAACACATGAGACCGAAAGGTCGATCATGAATCATATAGATGATATGATTAGCATAGGGATGCTTACCACTGAAACTATACTCAACTCACGTGATGATCGGACTTGAGCTAGTGTAAGTGGATCATGAACCACTCAAATGACTAAGAGAGATGTACTTTTTGAGTGGGAGTTTAGCGTATAATTTTGATTAAAGTTAAACTCTAATTATCTTGAACATAGTCTAAGTCCACTTTGAATATATTTGTGTTGTAGATCATGGCTCACGCGACAGTCACCCTGAATTTTAATACGTTCCTAGAGAAAGCTAAGTTGAAAGATGATGGAAGCAACTTTGTAGACTGGGCTCGTAATCTTAAGCTAATCTTACAAGCTGGGAAGAAGGATTATGTCCTTAATGCTGCGCTAGGACATGAACCACCCGCTACGGCTGATCAGGATGTTAAGAACGCTTGGTTAGCACGTAAGGAGGACTACTCAGTAGTTCAATGTGCAGTCTTGTATGGCTTAGAACCGGGACTTCAACGTCGCTTTGAGCGTCATGGAGCATTTGAGATGTTCCAGGAGTTGAAGTTTATCTTTCAGAAGAACGCCCGGATCGAGAGGTATGAGACCTCCGATAAATTCTATGCTTGCAAGATGGAGGAAAACTCGTCTGTCAGTGAACATGTGCTCAAAATGTCTGGGTACTCAAACCGTCTAGCTGAGCTGGGGATTGAACTCCCGCAAGAGGCTATCACTGACAGAATCCTTCAATCACTGCCGCCAAGCTACAAAGGCTTTGTGTTGAACTACAACATGCAAGGGATGAACAAGTCTCCCGGCGAGTTGTTTGCGATGCTGAAAGTCGCAGAGTCTGAACTCCGTAAAGAGCATCAAGTGTTGATGGTGAATAAGACCACTAGTTTCAAGAGAAACGGCAAAGGCAAGAAGGGTAATTCAAAGAAGAGCGGCAAGCCTGTTGCCAATCCGATGAAGAAACCCAAAGCTGGACCTAAGCCTGAAACGGAGTGTTACTATTGCAAGGGTATGGGTCACTGGAAGCGCAATTGCCCCAAGTATCTGGCAGATAAGAAGGCAGCCAAAGAAAAATCAGGTATATTTGATATACAAGTTATTGATGTGTACTTAACCGGCTCTCGTAGTAGTGCCTGGGTATTCCATACCGGTTCTGTTGCTCATATTTGCAACTCGAAACAGGAACTGCGGAATAGACGAAGGCTGGCGAAAGATGAAGTGACGATGCGCGTAGGAAATGGTTCCAAGGTTGATGCAATCGCCGTCGGCACAGTTTCACTTCAGTTACCATCAGGATTAGTGATGAACTTAAAACATTGTTATTTAGTGCCTGCGTTGAGCATGAACATTATATCTGGATCTTGTTTATTGCGAGACGGTTACTCTTTTAAGTCAGAGAATAAATGGTTGTTCTATTTCTATGAGTAACATCTTTTATGGTCATGCACCCAATGTGAGAGGATTGTTCATATTGATTCTTGATAGCAATACACACATACATAACATTGAGACCAAAAGAGTTAGAGTTAACAATGATAGCGCCATATTTTTGTGGCACTGCCGCTTAGGTCATATTGGTGTAAAGCGCATGAAGAAACTCCATGCTGATGGACTTTTGGAGTCACTTGACTTTGATTCACTTGACACGTGTGAACCATGCCTCATGGGCAAGATGACTAAGACTCCGTTCTCCGGAACAATGGAGCGTGCAAGTGACTTGTTGGAAATAATACATACCGATGTGTGTGGTCCTATGAGTGTGGAGGCACGCGGCGGATATCGTTATTTTCTCACCTTCAATGACGATTTGAGTAGATATGGTTATGTCTACTTAATGAAGCACAAGTCTGAAACATTTGAAAAGTTCAAGCAATTTCAGAGTGAAGTTGCAAATCATCGTAACAAGAAGATCAAATTCCTACGGTCTGATCGTGGGGGTGAATATCTGAGTTTCGAGTTTGGTCCTCACTTAAGACAATGTGGAATTGTTTCACAGTTAAGACCGCCTGGAACACCACAGCGTAATGGTGTGTCCGAACGTCGTAATCGTACTTTATTAGAGATGGTGCGATCTATGATGTCTCTTACCGATTTGCCGTTATCGTTTTGGGGTTATGCATTAGAAACAGCTGCATTCACTTTAAATAGGGCACCATCAAAATCCGTTGAGACGACACCATACGAACTGTGGTATGGAAAAAGGCCAAAGTTGTCGTTTCTTAAAGTTTGGGGATGTGATGCTTATGTCAAAAAGCTTCAGCCTGAAAAGCTGGAACCCAAAGCGGAAAAGTGCGTCTTCATAGGTTACCCAAAAGAGACAGTTGGGTACACCTTCTATCTCAAACCCGAGGGCAAAGTGTTTGTTGCTAAAAACGGAGCTTTTCTCGAGAAGGAGTTTCTCTCGAGAGAATTGAGTGGGAGGAAGATAGAACTTGACGAGGTTGTCGAACCTCTCATCCCTCTGGATGGTGGCGCAGGACAAGGGGAAACCTCTGTCGTTGCGACGCCGGTTGAGGAGGAAGTTAATGATGATGATCATGAAACTCCGGTTCAAGTTTCTGTCGAACCACGCAGGTCGACGAGACCACGTGCTGCTCCAGAGTGGTACGGTAATCCCGTCTTGTCAATCATGTTGTTGGACAACAATGAACCTGCAAATTATGAAGAAGCAATGGTGGGCCCGGATTCCAACAAATGGCTAGAAGCCATGAAGTCCGAGATAGGATCCATGTATGAGAACAAAGTGTGGACTTTGGAGGTACTGCCTGAGGGCCGCAAGGCTATTCAGAACAAATGGATCTTGAAGAGGAAGCGGACGCTGACGGCAATGTGACCGCTTATAAAGCTTGACTTGTGGCAAAGGGTTTTTCGCAAGTTCAAGGAGTTGACTACGATGAGACATTCTCACCCGTAGCGATGCTTAAGTCCGTCAGAATCATGTTAGAAATAGCTGCATTTTTCGATTACGAAATCTGGCAGATGGATGTCAAAACGGCGTTCCTTAACGGTTTCCTTAAGGAAGAATTGTATATGATGCAACCCGAAGGTTTTGTCGATCCTAAGAATGCTAACAAGGTGTGCAAGCTCCAGCGATCCATTTATGGACTGGTGCAAGCATCTCGGAGTTGGAACAAGCGCTTTGATGAGGTGATCAAAGCATTTGGGTTTATACAAGTGGTTGGAGAATCTTGTATTTACAAGAAAGTGAGTGGGAGCTCTGTGGCGTTTCTAATATTATATGTGGATGACATATTGCTGATTGGAAACAACGTAGAGTTTTTGGAGAGCATAAAGGATTACTTGAATAAAAGTTTCTGTATGAAGGACCTAGGAGAAGCTGCTTACATTCTAGGCATTAAGATCTATAGGGATAGATCAAAACGCCTGATAGGACTTTCACAAAGCACATACCTTGATAAAGTTTTGAAGAGGTTCAAAATGGAAAAGTCCAAGAAAGGGTTCTTGCCAGTTTTACAAGGTACGAGATTGAGTAAGACTCAGTGCCCAGCAACTGATGAAGATAGAGAGAATATGCGCTCCGTCCCCTATGCTTCAGCCATAGGTTCTATCATGTATGCAATGCTGTGCACTAGACCGGATGTTAGCCTGGCCATAAGTATGGCAGGTAGGTTCCAGAGTAATCCAGGAGTGGATCACTCGACAGCGGTCAAGAATATCCTGAAGTACCTGAAAAGGACTAAGGAGATGTTCCTCGTGTATGGAGGTGACGAAGAGCTCGCCGTAAAAGGTTACATCGATGCAAGCTTTGACACAGATACGGACGACTCTAAGTCGCAAACCAGATACGTATTTATTCTTAATGGGGGTGCGGTAAGCTGGTGCTGTTCCAAGCAAAGCGTCGTAGCAGATTCTACATGTGAAGCGGAGTACATGGCTGCCTCAGAGGCGGCTAAGGAGGGTGTCTGGATGAAGCAGTTCATGACAGATCTTGGAGTGGTGCCAAGCGCACTGAATCCAATAACCTTGTTCTGTGACAACACGGGTGCCATTGCCTTAGCAAAGGAACCATGGTTTCACAAGAAGACCAGACACATCAAATGACGCTTCAACCTCATCCGCGACTACGTCGAGGGAGAGGACGTAAATATATGCAAAGTGCACACGGATCTGAATGTAGCAGACCCGCTGACTAAACCTCTTCCACGGCCAAAGCATGATCAACACCAGAACTGTATGGTTGTTAGATTTATTACAATGTAATTCGCATGATGATGTGAGGGCTAGATTATTGACTCTAGTGCAAGTGGGAGACTGTTGGAATTATGCCCTAGAGGCAATAATAAATATAGTTATTATTATAATTCCTGTATCAAGATAATCGTTTATTATCCATGCTATAATTGTATTGAATGAAGACTCATTTACATGTGTGGATACATAGACAAAACATCGTCCCTAGCAAGCCTCTAGTTGGCTAACCAGTTGATCAAAGATAGTCAGTGTCTTCTGATTATGAACAAGGTGTTGTTGCTTGATAACTGGATCACGTCATTAGGAGAATCACGTGATGGACTAGACCCAAACTAATAGACATAGCATGTTGATCGTGTCATTTTGTTGCTACTGTTTTCTGTGTGTCAAGTATTTATTCCTATGACCATGAGATCATATAACTCACTGACACCGGAGGAATGCTTTGTGTGTATCAAACGTTGCAACGTAACTGGGTGACTATAAAGATGCTCTACAGGTATCTCTGAAGGTGTTAGTCGAGTTAGTATGGATCAAGACTGGGATTTGTCACTCCGTGTGATGGAGAGGTATCTCGGGGCCCACTCGGTAATACAACATGACACACAGGCCTTGCAAGCAATGTAGCTTAGTGTAAGTTACAGGATCTTGTATTACGGAACGAGTAAAGAGACTTGCCGGTAAACGAGATTGAAATAGGTATGCGGATACTAACGATCGAATCTCGGGCAAGTAACATACCGAAGGACAAAGGGAATGACATACGGGATTATATGAATCCTTGGCACTGAGGTTCAAACGATAAGATCTTCGTATAATATGTAGGATCCAATATGGGCATCCAGGTCCCGCTATTGGATATTGACCGAGGAGTCTCTCGGGTCATGTCTACATAGTTCTCGAACCCGCAGGGTCTGCACACTTAAGGTTCGACGTTGTTTTATGCGTATTTGAGTTATATGGTTGGTTACCGAATGTTGTTCGGAGTCCTGGATGAGATCATGGACGTCACGAGGGTTTCCGTAATGGTCCGGAAACGAAGATTGATATATAGGATGACCTCATTTGATTACCGAAAGGTTTTTGGAGTTACCGGGAATGTACCGGGAATGACGAATGGGTTTCGGGAGTTCACCGGGGGGGCAACCCACTCCGGGGAAGCCCATAGGCCTTGAGGGTGGCGCACCAGCCCTTAGTGGGCTGGTGGGACAGCCCAAAAGGGCCCTACGCGCCTAGGAAAGAAAATCAAAGAGAAAAAAAAAGAGGAGGTCGCAAGGGAAGGAAGGACTCCCACCCACCAAACCAAGTCCAACTCGGTTTGGGGGGAGCCTTCCCCCCTTGGCTCGGCCGACCCCCTTGGGGCTCCTTGAGCCCCAAGGCAAGGTCCCCTCCCTCCCACCTATATATACGGAGGTTTTAGGGCTGATTTGAGACGACTTTTCCACGGCAGCCCGACCACATACCTCCACGGTTTTTCCTCTCGATCGCGTTTCTACGGAGCTCGGGCGGAGCCCTGCTGAGACAAGGTCATCACCAACCTCCGGAGCACCGTCACGCTGCCGGAGAACTCTTCTACCTCTCCGTCTCTCTTTCTGGATCAAGAAGGCTGAGATCATCGTCGAGTTGTACGTGTGCTGAACGCGGAGGTGCCGTCCGTTCGGTACTAGATCGTGGGACTGATCGCGGGATTGTTCGCGGGGCGGATCGAGGGACGTGAGGATGTTCCACTACATCAACCGCGTTCACTAACGCTTCTGCTGTACGATTTACAAGGGTACGTAGATCACTCATCCCCTCTCGTAGATGGACATCACCATGATAGGTCTTCGTGCGCGTAGGAAAATTTTTGTTTCCCATGCGACGTTCCCCAACAAGGGGGCTATGAGACTGCCATCCCAAAATGGGATAAGAAAGAGCAAGATCTGCTAGCTAAAGGCATCATACCTAAACCACTCCGTGATGAGTGGGAATTGATAGCAAGAAATTGGTTCCTTGCGTATGGTGGTTCGTACGACGAAGAAACAGGGGACCTCATCTGCAGTGACGGTCTTAGGATACCCATGGATAATTGGGAAAAGATAGTGAAAGAAATTAAGGAGGGAAAAGACAGTTCACTGCAGATAGAGAGAAAGATTTGCTCACACTGGTCCTCGGCAATGACGAACATGGAGGACGAACGCGAGGCTTCGGTCCTTCTTACCCGTGGTGGCTTGGGTTTGCCAGAGACCAAGACACTTACAGAAGCCGAGCGAGAGCAAAGAAGCGACAGCAGGATGAGGAGAATGACAAGTTCAACCACTTGCTTGCCAGGATTAACGAGCAACAAAAGCAGATTGATGAGCTTAGAGGAGTAGCGCGCCAGGAAGATCCTGCACTCGATATTACCGGCGCCCCATCTAAGCGGAAAAGCAGCGTGGCTGAATCTGAGGCCCCGCCCGACGATGCACGAAGAATGATAGAGGGCGGTCCCGGCTACCCCGTGGATGGAATCAAGGAGTCAACATCATGTGAACTCCATCAGAAATTCAAGAACATATCCATGAAGGTGGTCGTCGAACAAGCTTTACCGTCTGGCCCTGACGCACGCTGGCATGGCCGTGAGATTCCAGCTGGCTTTGCTAAAGTCGGGGTGGATGAAATCATGGCGGGGTTTCATGATATGGAGCTTGACATAGCTGGACCCGAAGATGAGAGGACACTCGGAGAAGTACTAGGTGGAGTCTGTTGGGTAACGTTGCATGGGAAACAAAAAATTTCCTACGCGCACGAAGACCTATCATGGTGATGTTCATCTACGAGAGGGGATTTCCGATCTACGTACCCTTGTAGTTCGCACAGCAGAAGCGTTAGTGAACGCGGTTGATGTGGTGGAACGTCCTCACATCCTTCGATCCGCCCCACGAATCGTCCCGCGATCCGTCCCACGATCTAGTGCCGAACGGACGGCACCTCCGCGTTCAGGACACGTACAACTCGACGATGATCTCGGCCTTCTTGATCCAGCAAGAGAGACGGAGAGGTAGATGAGTTCTCCGGCAGCATGACGGCGCTCCGGAGGTTGGTGGTGATCTGATCTCGGCACGGCTCCGCCCGAGCTCCGCAGAAACGCGATCTAGAGGTAAAACCGTGGAGGTATGTGGTCGGGCTGCCTTTGAAAAGTTGTCTCAAATCAGCCCTAATTGCTCCATATATATAGGAGGAGGGAGGGGAGGCTTGCCTTGAGGCTCAAGGAGCCCCAAGGACTGCGCACCAAGGGGAGGAGGAGTCCTCCTCCAATCCTAGTCCAACTAGGATTGGAAAGTGGAGTCCTTCTCTCCTTTCCCACCTCTTTTTTTTTCTTTCTCTTTGATTTTCTATCCTTGGCGCATAGGGCCCTCTTGGGATGTCCCACCAGCCCACCAAGGACTGGTGCGCCACCCCAAGGCCTATGGGCTTCCCCGGGGTGGGTTGCCCCCCGGTGAACACCCGGAACCCATTCGTCATTCCCGGTACATTCCCGGTAACTCCGAAAACCTTCCGGTAATCAAATGAGGTCATCCTATATATCAATCTTCGTTTCCGGACCATTCCGGAAACCCTCGTGACGTCCGTGATCTCATCCGGGACTCCGAACAACATTCGGTAACCAACCATATAACTCAAATACGCATAAAACAACGTCGAACCTTAAGTGTGCAGACCCTGCGGGTTCGAGAACTATGTAGACATGGCCCGAGTGACTCCTCGGTCAATATCCAATAGAGGGACCTGGATGCCCATATTGGATCCCACATATTCTACGAAGATCTTATCGTTTGAACCTCAGTGCCAAGGATTCATATAATCCCGTATGTCATTCCCTTTGTCCTTTGGTATGTTACTTGCCCGAGATTCGATCGTCAGTATCCACATACCTATTTCAATCTCGTTTACCAGCAAGTCTCTTTACTCGTTCCGTAATACAAGATCCCGCAACTTACACTAAGTCACATTGCTTGCAAGGCTTGTGTGTGATGTTGTATTACCGAGTGGGCCCCGAGATACCTCTCCGTCACACGGAGTGACAAATCCCAGTCTCGATCCATACTAACTCAACTAACACCTTCGGAGATACCTGTAGAGCATCTTTATAGTCACCCAGTTACGTTGCGACGTTTGATACACACAAAGCATTCCTCCGGTGTCAGTGAGTTATATGATCTCATGGTCATAGGAACAAATACTTGACATGCAGAAAACAGTAGCAACAAAATGACACGATCAACATGCTACGTCTATTAGTTTGGGTCTAGTCCATCACGTGATTCTTCTAATGACGTGATCTAGTTATCAAGCAACAACACCTTGTATATAATCAGAAGACCCTGACTATCTTTGATCAACTGGCTAGCCAACTAGAGGCTTGCTAGGGATAGTGTTTTGTCTATGTATCCACACATGTATATAAGTCTTCATTCAATATAATTATAGCATGGATAATAAACGATTATCTTGATACAGGAATTATAATAATAACTATATTTATTATTGCCTCTAGGGCCTAATTCCAACAGTCTCCCACTTGCACTAGAGTCAATAATCTAGCCCTCACATCATCATGCGAATTACATTGTAATAAATCTAACACCCATACAATTCTGGTGTTGATCATGCTTTGCCCGTGGAAGAGGTTTAGTCAGCGGGTCTGCTACATTCAGATCCGTGTGCACTTTGCATATATTTACGTCCTCCCCTTCGACGTAGTCGCGGATGAGGTTGAAGCGTCGTTTGATGTGTCTGGTCTTCTTGTGAAACCGTGGTTCCTTTGCTAAGGCCATGGCACCCGTGTTGTCACAGAACAAGGTTATTGGATTCAGTGCACTTGGCACCAATC
Source organism: Hordeum vulgare subsp. vulgare (assembly GCF_904849725.1). Taxonomy (NCBI): domain Eukaryota; kingdom Viridiplantae; phylum Streptophyta; class Magnoliopsida; order Poales; family Poaceae; genus Hordeum; species Hordeum vulgare. Next base: position 606,272,238 of record NC_058519.1, on the reverse strand, counting down.
CAAGATCCGTCATGAACTGCTTCATCCAGACACCCTCCTTAGCCGCCTCCGAGGCAGCCATGTACTCCGCTTCACATGTAGAATCAGCTACGATGCTTTGCTTGGAACTGCACCAGCTTACTGCACCCCCATTAAGAATAAATACGTATCCGGTCTGCGACTTAGAGTCGTCCGGATCTGTGTCAAAGCTTGCATCGGCGTAACCCTTTACGGCGAGCTCTTCGTCACCTCCATACACGAGAAACATCTCCTTAGTCCTTTTCAGGTACTTCAGGATATTCTTGACCGCCGTCCAGTGATCCACTCCTGGATTACTCTGGAACCTGCCTGCCATACTTATGGCCAGGCTAACGTCCGGTCTAGTGCACAACATTGCATACATGATAGATCCTATGGCTGAAGCATAGGGGACGGTGCTCATATGCTCTCTATCTTTATCAGTTGCTGGGCACTGAGTCTTACTCAATCTCGTACCTTGTAAAACTGGCAAGAACCCTTTCTTGGACTGTTCCATTTTGAACCTTTTCAAAACTTTATCAAGGTATGTGCTTTGTGAAAGTCCTCTCAGGCGTTTCGATCTATCCCTGTAGATCTTAATGCCTAGAATGTAAGCAACTTCTCCTAGGTCCTTCATAGAGAAACTTTTATTCAAGTAATCCTTTATCCTCTCCAAAAACTCTACATTGTTTCCAATCAGCAATATGTCATCTACATATAATATTAGAAACGCCACAGAGCTCCCACTCACTTTCTTGTAAATACAAGATTCTCCAACCACTTGTATAAACCCAAATGCTTTGATCACCTCATCAAAGCGTTTGTTCCAACTCCCAGATCGCTGGAGCTTGCACACCTTGTTAGCATTCTTAGGATCGACAAAACCTTCGGGTTGCATCATATACAACTCCTCCTTAAGGAAACCGTTAAGGAATGCCGTTTTCACATCCATCTACTAGATTTCATAATCGAAAAATGCAGCTATTGCTAACATGATTCTGACGGACTTAAGCATCGCTACGGGTGAGAATGTCTCATCGTAGTCAACTCCTTGAACTTGTGAAAAACCTTTTGCCACAAGTCGAGCTTTATAAACGGTCACATTGCCGTCAGCGTCCGTCTTCTTCTCAAAGATCCATTTGTTCTGAATAGCCTTGCGGCCCTCAGGTAGTACTTCCAAAGTCCACACTTTGTTTTCATACATGGATCCTATCTCGGACTTCATGGCCTCCAGCCATTTGTTGGAATCTGGGCCCACCATTGCTTCTTCATAATTTGCAGGTTCATTGTTGTCTAACAACATGATTGACAAAACGGGATTACTGTACCACTCTGGAGTAGCACGTGGTCTCGTCGACCTGCGTGGTTCGATAGGAACTTGAACCGGAGTTTCATGATCATCACCATTAACTTCCTCCTCAACCGGCGTCGCAACGACAGGGGTTTCCCCTTGCCCCGCGCCACCATCCAGAGGGATGAGAGGTTCGACAACCTCATCAAGTTCTATCTTCCTCCCACTCAATTCTCTCGAGAGAAACTCCTTCTCGAGAAAAGCTCCGTTTTTAGCAACAAACACTTTGCCCTCGGATTTGAGATAGAAGGTGTACCCAACTGTCTCTTTTGGGTAACCTATGAAGATGCACTTTTCCGCTTTGGGTTCCAGCTTTTCAGGCCGAAGCTTTTTGACATAAGCATCACATCCCCAAACTTTAAGAAACGACAACTTTGGCCTTTTGCCATACCACAGTTCGTATGGTGTCGTCTCAACGGATTTTGATGGTGCCCTATTTAAAGTGAATGCAGTTGTGTCTAATGCATAACCCCAAAATGATAACGGCAAATCGGTAAGAGACATCATAGATCGCACCATCTCTAATAAAGTACGATTACGACGTTCGGACACACCATTACGCTGTGGTGTTCCAGGCGGTGTCAACTGTGAAACAATTCCACATTGTCTTAAGTGAGCACCAAACTCAAAACTCAGATATTCACCCCCACGATCAGACCGTAGGAACTTGATCTTCTTGTTACGATGATTTTCAACTTCACTCTGAAATTGCTTGAACTTTTCAAATGTTTCATACTTGTGCTTCATTAAGTAGACATAACCATATCTACTCAAATCGTCAGTGAAGGTGAGAAAATAACGATATCCGTCGCGTGCCTCCACGCTCATCGGACCGCACACATCGTTATGTATGATTTCCAATAAGTCACTGGCACGCTCCATTGTTCCGGAGAACGGAGTTTTAGTCATCTTGCCCATGAGGCATGGTTCGCACGTGTCAAGTGAATGAAAGTCAAGTGATTCCAAAAGTCCATCGGTATGGAGTTACTTCATGCGCTTTATACCAATATGACCTAAGCGGCAGTGCCACAAAAACATGGCGCTATCATTGTTAACTCTAACTCTTTTGGTCTCAATGTTATGTATATGTGCATCACTATCAAGATTCAATATGAACAATCCTCTCACATTGGGTGCATGACCATAAAAGATGTTACTCATAGAAATAGAACAACCATTATTCTCTGACTTAAAAGAGTAACCGTCTCGCAATAAACAAGATCCAGATATAATGTTCATGCTCAACGCAGGCACTAAATAACAATTATTCAAGTTCATAACTAATCCCGATGGTAACTGAAGTGAAACTGTGCCGACGGCGATTGCATCAACCTTGGAACCATTTCCTACGCGCATCGTCACTTCATCTTTCGCCAGCCTACGCCTATTCCGCAGTTCCTGTTTCGAGTTGCAAATATGAGCAACAGAACCGGTATCGAATACCCAGGCACTACTACGAGAGCCGGTTAACTACACATCAATAACATGTAGATCAAATATACCTGATTTTTCTTTGGCCGCCATCTTATCAGCCAGATACTTGGGGCAGTTGCGCTTCCAGTGACCCATACCCTTGCAATAGTAGCACTCTGTTTCAGGCTTAGGTCCAGCTTTGGGTTTCTTCGTCGGATTGGCAACAGGCTTGCCACTCTTCTTTGAATTACCCTTCTTGCCTTTGCCGTTTCTCTTGAAACTAGTGGTCTTATTCACCATCAACACTTGATGCTCTTTACGGAGTTCAGACTCTGCGACTTTCAGCATCGCAAACAACTCGCCGCGTGACTTGTTCATGTTGGAATTATGCCCCAGAGGCAATAAAAAATATAGTTATTATTATAATTCCTGTATCAAGATAATCGTTTATTATCCATGCTATAATTGTATTGAATGAAGACTCATTTACATGTGTGGATACATAGACAAAACACTGTCCCTAGCAAGCCTCTAGTTGGCTAGCCAGTTGATCAAAGATAGTCAGTGTCTTCTGATTATGAACAAGGTGTTGTTGCTTGATAACTAGATCACGTCATTAGGAGAATCACGTGATGGACTAGACCCAAACTAATAGACGTAGCATGTTGATCGTGTCATTTTGTTGCTACTGTTTTCTGCGTGTCAAGTATTTGTTCCTATGACCATGAGATCATATAACTCACTAACACCGGATGAATACTTTGTGTGTATCAAACGTCGCAACGTAACTGGGTGACTATAAAGATGCTCTACAGGTATCTCCGAAGGTGTTCGTTGAGTTAGTATGGATCAAGACTGGGATTTGTCACTCCGTGTGACGGAGAGGTATCTCGGGGCCCACTTGGTAATACAACATCACACACAAGCCTTGCAAGCAATGTGACTTAGTGTAAGTTGCGGGATCTTGTATTACGGAACGAGTAAAGAGACTTGCCGGTAAACGAGATTGAAATAGGTATGCGGATACTGACGATCGAATCTCGGGCAAGTAACATACCGAAGGACAAAGGGAATGGCATACGGGATTATATGAATCCTTGGCACTGAGGTTCAAACGATAAGATCTTCGTAGAATATGTAGGATCCAATATGGGCATCCAGGTCCCGCTATTGGATATTGACCGTGAAGTCTCTCGGGTCATATCTACATAGTTCTCGAACCCGCAGGGTCTGCACACTTAATGTTCGACGTTGTTTTATGCGTATTTGAGTTATATGGTTGGTTACCGAATGTTATTCGGAGTCCCGGATGAGATCACGGACATCACGAGGGTTTCTGGAATGGTTCGGAAACGAAGATTGATATATAGGATGACCTCATTTGATTACCGGAAGGTTTTCGGAGTTACCGGGAATGTACCGGGAATAACGAATGGGTTCCGGGAGTTCACCGGGGGGGCAACCCATCCCGGGGAAGCCCATAGGCCTTGAGGGTGGCGCACCAGCCCTTAGTGGGCTGGTGGGACAGCCAAAAGGGCCCTATGAGCATTGGAAGAAAAATCAAAGAGAAAAAAAAAGAGGAGGTGGGAAGGGAAGGAAGGACTCCCACCCACCAAACCAAGTCCAACTCGGTTTGGGGGGGGGGGGAGACCTTCCACCCTTGGCTCGGTCGACCCCCTTGGGGCTCCTTGAGCCCCAAGTCAAGGTCCCCTCTCTCCCACCTATATATACGGAGGTTTTAGGGCTGATTTGAGACGACTTTTCCACGGCATCCCGACCACATACCTCCACGGTTTTTCCTCTAGATCGCGTTGCTGCGGAGCTCGGGCGGATCCCTGCTGAGACAAGGTCATCACCAACCTCTGGAGCGCCATCACGCTGCCGGAGAACTCTTCTACCTCTCCGTCTCTCTTGCTGGATCAAGAAGGCCGAAATCATCGTGGAGTTGTACGTGTGCTGAACGCGGAGGTGCCGTCCGTTCGGTACTAGATCATGGGACTGATTGCGGGATTGTTCGCGGGGCGGATCGAGGGACGTGAGGACGTTCCACTACATCAACCGCGTTCACTGACGCTTCTGCTGTACGGTCTACAAGGGTACGTAGATCACTCATCCCCTCTCGTAGATGGACATCAGCATGATAGGTCTTCGTGCGCGTAGGAAAATTTTTGTTTCCCATGCGACGTTCCCCAACAGTGGCATCATGAGCTAGGTTCATGCGTAGATGTCTTCTCGAGTAGAACACAAAAGTTTTTGTGGGCGGTGATGTGCGTTTTGCTGCCTTCCTTAGTCTTTTCTTGATTCCGCGGTATTGTTGGATTGAAGCGGCTTGGACCGACATTACTCGTACGCTTACGAGAGAGTGGTTTCATCGCTACGAGTAACCCCGTTGCTCAAAGATGACTGGCAAGTGTCGGTTTCTCCAACTTTAGTTGAATCGGATTTGACCGAGGAGGTCCTTGGATGAGGTTAAATAGCAACTCATATATCTCCGTTGTGGTGTTTGCGCAAGTAAGATGCGATCCTACTAGATACCCGTGGTCACCACGTAAAACATGCAACAACAAAATTAGAGGACGTCTAACTTGTTTTTGCAGGGTATGCTTATGATGTGATATGGCCAACGATGTGATGTGATATATTGGATGTATGAGATGATCATGTTGTAATAGATAATATCGACTTTCACGTCGATGGTACGGCAACCGACAGGAGCCATAGGGTTTTCTTTATACTAACGTTTGTGCTTGCAGATGCGTTTACTATTTTGCTAGGATGTAGCTTTAGTAGTGATAGCATGAGTAGCATGACAACCCCGATGGCGACACGTTGATGGAGATCATGGTGTGGCGCCGGTGACAAGAAGATCGTGCCGGTGCTTTGGTGATGGAGATCAAGAAGCACGTGATGATGGCCATATCATGTCACTTATCAATTGCATGTGATGTTAATCCTTTTATGCACCTTATTTTGCTTAGAACGACGGTAGCATTATGAGGTGATCTCTCACTAAAATTTCAAGACGAAATTGTGTTCTCCCCGACTGTGCACCGTTGCTACAGTTTGTCGTTTCGAGACACTACGTGATGATCGGGTGTGATAGACTCAACGTTCACATACAACGGGTGCAAAACAGTTGCGCACGCGGAACACTCGGGTTAAGCTTGACGAGCCTAGCATGTGCAGACATGGCCTCGGAACACATGAGACCGAAAGGTCGATCATGAATCATATAGATGATATGATTAGCATAGGGATGCTTACCACTGAAACTATACTCAACTAACGTGATGATCGGACTTGATCTAGTGTAAGTGGATCATGAACCACTCAAATGACTAGAGAGATGTACTTTTTGAGTGGGAGTTTAGCGTATAATTTTGATTAAGTTAAACTCTAATTGTCTTGAACATAGTCTAAGTCCACTTTGAATATATTTGTGTTGTAGATCATGGCTCACGCGACAGTCACCCTGAATTTTAATACGTTCCTAGAGAAAGCTAAGTTGAAAGATGATGGAAGCAACTTTGTAGACTGGGCTCGTAATCTTAAGCTAATCTTACAAGCTGGGAAGAAGGATTATGTCCTTAATGCTGCGCTAGGAGATGAACCACCCGCTACGGCTGATCAGGATGTTAAGAACGCTTGGTTAGCACGTAAGGAGGACTACTCAGTAGTTCAATGTGCAGTCTTGTATGGCTTAGAACCGGGACTTCAACGTCGCTTTGAGCGTCATGGAGCATTTGAGATGTTCCAGGAGTTGAAGTTTATCTTTCAGAAGAACGCCCGGATCGAGAGGTATGAGACCTCCGATAAATTCTATGCTTGCAAGATGGAGGAAAACTCGTCTGTCAGTGAACATCTGCTGAAAATGTCTGGGTACTCAAACCGTCTAGTTGAGCTGGGGATTGAACTCCCGCAAGAGGCTATCACTGACAGAATCCTTCAATCACTGGCGCCAAGCTATAAAGGCTTTGTGTTGAACTACAACATGCAAGGGATGAACAAGTCTCCCAGCGAGTTGTTTGCGATGCTGAAAGTCGCAGAGTCTGAACTCCGTAAAGAGCATCCAGTGTTGATGGTGAATAAGACCACTAGTTTCAAGAGAAACAGAAAAGGCAAGAAGGGTAATTCAAAGAAGAGCGGCAAGCCTGTTGCCAATCCAACGAAGAAACCCAAAGCTGGACCTGAGCCTGAAACGGAATGTTACTATTGCAAGGGTATGGGTCACTGGAAGCGCAATTGCCCCAAGTATCTGGCAGATAAGAAGGCGGCCAAAGAAAAACAGGTATATTTGATATACAAGTTGTTGATGTGTACTTAACCGGCTCTCGTAGTAGTGCCTGGGTATTCGATACCGGTTCTGTTGCTCATATTTGCAACTCGAAACAGGAACTGCGGAATAGACGAAGGCTGGCGAAAGATGAAGTAACGATGCGCGTAGGAAATGGTTCCAAGGTTGATGCAATCGCCGTCGGCACAGTTTCACTTCAGTTACCATCAGGATTAGTTATGAACTTAAATCATTGTTATTTAGTGCCTGCGTTGAGCATGAACATTATATCTGGATCTTGTTTATTGCGAGACGGTTACTCTTTTAAGTCAGAGAATAATGGTTGTTCTATTTCTATGAGTAACATCTTTTATGGTCATGCACCCAATGTGAGAGGATTGTTCATATTGAATCTTGATAGCGATACATACATACATAACATTGAGGCCAAAAGAGTTAGAGTTAACAATGATAGCGCCATATTTTTGTGGCACTGCCGCTTAGGTCATATTGGTGTAAAGCGCATGCAGAAACTCCATGCTGATGGACTTTTGGAGTCACTTGACTTTGATTCACTTGACACGTGCGAACCATGCCTCATGGGCAAGATGACTAAGACTCCGTTCTCCGGAACAATGGAGCGTGCAAGTGACTTGTTAGAAATCATACATACCGATGTGTGTGGTCCGATGAGCGTGGAGGCACGCGGCGGATATCGTTATTTTCTCACCTTCACTGACGATTTGAGTAGATATGGTTATGTCTACTTAATGAAGCACAAGTCTGAAACATTTGAAAAGTTCAAGCAATTTCAGAGTGAAGTTGAAAATCATCGTGACAAGAAGATCAAGTTCCTACGGTCTGATCGTGGGGGTGAATGTCTGAGTTTCGAGTTTGGTGCTCACTTAAGACAATGTGGAATTGTTTCACAGTTGACACCGCCTGGACACCACAGTGTAATGGTGTGTCCGAACATCATAATCGTACTTCATTAGAGATGGTGCGATCTATGATGTCTCTTACCGATTTGCCGTTATCGTTTCGGGGTTATGCATTAGAAACAACTGCATTCACTTTAAATAGGGCACCATCAAAATCCGTTGAGACGACACCATACGAACTATGGTATGGCAAAAGGCCAAAGTTGTCGTTTCTTAAAGTTTGGGGATGTGATGCTGATGTCAAAAAGCTTCAGCCTGAAAAGCTGGAACCCAAAGCGGAAAAGTGTGTCTTCATAGGTTACCCAAAGGAGACAGTTCGGTACACCTTCTATCTCAAATCCGAGGGCAAAGTGTTTGTTGCTAAAAACGGAGCTTTTCTCGAGAAGGAGTTTCTCTCGAGAGAATTGAGTGGGAGGAAGATAGAACTTGGCCAGGTTGTCGAACCTCTCATCCCTCTGGATGGTGGCGCAGGGCAAGGGGAAACCTCTGTCGTTGCGACGCCGGCTGAGGAGGAAGTTAATGATGGTGATCATGAAACTCCGTTTCAAGTCTCTATCGAACCACGCAGGTCGACGAGACCACGTGCTGCTCCAGAGTGGTACGGTAATCCCGTCTTATCAATCATGTTGTTAGACAACAATGAACCTGCAAATTATGAAGAAGCAATGGTGGGCCCGGATTCCAACAAATGGCTAGAAGCCATGAAGTCCGAGATAGGATCCATGTATGAGAACAAAGTATGGACTTTGGAGGTACTGCCTGAGGGCCGCAAGGCTATTCAGAACAAATGGATCTTTAAGAGGAAGACGGACGCTGACGGCAATGTAACCGTTTATAAAGCTTGACTTGTGGCAAAGGGTTTTTCACAAGTTCAAGGAGTTGACTACGATGAGACATTCTCACCCGTAGCGATGCTTAAGTCCGTCAGAATCATGTTAGCAATAGCTGCATTTTTCGATTATGAAATCTGGCAGATGGATGTCAAAACGGCGTTCCTTAACGGTTTCCTTAAGGAAGAATTGTATATGATGCAACCCGAAGGTTTTGTCGATCCTAAGAATGCTAACAAGGTGTGCAAGCTCCAACGATCCATTTATGGACTGGTGCAAGCATCTCGGAGTTGGAACAAACGCTTTGATGAGGTGATCAAAGCATTTGGGTTTATACAAGTGGTTGGAGAATCTTGTATTTACAAGAAAGTGAGGGGGAGCTCTATGGCGTTTCTAATATTATATGTGGATGACATATTGCTGATTGGAAACAACGTAGAGTTTTTGGAGAGCATAAAGGATTACTTGAATAAAAGTTTCTCTATGAAGGACCTGGGAGAAGCTGCTTACATTCTAGGCATTAAGATCTATAGGGATAGATCAAAGCGCCTGATAGGACTTTCACAAAGCACTTACCTTGATAAAGTTTTGAAGAGGTTCAAAATGGAACAGTCCAAGAAGGGGTTCTTGCCAGTTTTACAAGGTACGAGATTGAGTAAGACTCAGTGCCCAGCAACTGATGAGGATAGAGAGCATATGCGCTCCGTCCCCTATGCTTCAGCCATAGGCTCTATTATGTATGCAATGATGTGCACTAGACCGGACGTTAGCCTGGCCATAAGTATGGCAGGCAGGTTCCAGAGTAATCCAGGAGTGGATCACTCGACAGCGGTCAAGAATATCCTGAAGTACCTGAAAAGGACTAAGGAGATGTTTCTCGTGTATGGAGGTGACGAAGAGCTCGCCGTAAAAGGTTACGTCGATGCAAGCTTTGACATGGATCCGGACAACTCTAAGTCACAAACCGGATACGTATTTATTCTTAATGGGCGTGCGGTAAGCTGGTGCAGTTCCAAGCAAAGCGTCGTAGCAGATTCTACATGTGAAGCGGAGTACATGGCTGCCTCGTTGGCGGCTAAGGAGGGTGTCTGGATGAAGTAGTTCATGATGGATCTTGGAGTGGTGCCAAGCGCACTGAATCCAATAACCTTGTTCTGTGACAACACGTGCGCCATTGCCTTAGCAAAGAAACCACGGTTTCACAAGAAGTCCAGACACATCAAACGACGCTTCAACCTCATCCGCGACTACGTCGAAGGAGAGGACGTAAATATATGTAAAGTGCACACGGATCTGAATGTAGCAGACCCGCTGACTAAACCTCTTCCACGGCCAAAGCAAGATCAACACCAGAACTGTATGGGTGTTAGATTTATTACAATGTAATTCACATGATGATGTGAGGGCTAGATTATTGACTCTAGTGCAAGTGGGAGACTGTTGGAATTATGCCCTAGAGGCAATAATAAATATAGTTATTATTATAATTCCTGTATCAAGATAATCGTTTATTATCCATGCTATAATTGTATTGAATGAAGACTCATTTACATGTGTGGATACATAGACAAAACACTGTCCCTAGCAAGCCTCTAGTTGGCTAGCCAGTTGATCAAAGATAGTCAATGTCTTCTGATTATGAACAAGGTGTTGTTGCTTGATAACTGGATCACGTCATTAGGAGAATCACGTGATGGACTAGACCCAAACGAATAGACGTAGCATGTTGATCGTGTCATTTTGTTGCTACTATTTTCTGCGTGTCAAGTATTTGTTCCTATGACCATGAGATCATATAACTCACTGACACCGGATGAATACTTTGTGTGTATCAAACGTCGCAACGTAACTGGGTGACTATAAAGATGCTCTACGGGTATCTCCGAAGGTGTTAGTTGAGTTAGTATGGATCAAGACTGGGATTTGTCACTCCGTGTGACGGAGAGGTATCTCGGGGCCCACTCGGTAATACAACATCACACACAAGCCTTGCAAGCAATGTGACTTAGTGTAAGTTGCGGGATCTTGTATTACGGAACGAGTGAAGAGACTTGCCGGTAAACGAGATTCAAATAGGTATGCGGATACTGACGATCGAATCTCGGGCAAGTAACATACCGAAGGACAAAGGAAATGACATACGGGATTATATGAATCCTTGGCACTGAGGTTCAAACGATAAGATCTTCGTAGAATATGTAGGATCCAATATGGGCATCCAGGTCCCGCTATTGGATATTGACCGAGAAGTCTCTCGGGTCATGTCTACATAGTTCTCGAACCCGCAGGGTCTGCACACTTAAGGTTCAACGTTGTTTTATGCATATTTGAGTTATATGGTTGGTTACCGAATGTTGTTCGGAGTCCCGGATGAGATCATGGACGTCACGAGGGTTTCCGGAATGGTCCGGAAACGAAGATTGATATATAGGATGACCTCATTTGATTACCGGAAGGTTTTCGGAGTTACCGGGAATGTACCGGGAATGACGAATGGGTTCCGGGAGTTCACCGGGGGGGGGGGGGGGCAACCCACCCCGGGGAAGCCCATAGGCCTTGAGGGTGGCGCACCAGCCCTTAGTGGGCTGATGGGACAGCCCAAAAGGGCCCTATGCGCATTGGAAGAAAGGACTCCCACCCACCAAACCAAGTCCAACTCAGTTTGTGGGGGGGGGGGGGAGACCTTCCCCCCTTGGCTCGGCCGACCCCCTTGGGGCTCCTTGAGCCCCAAGGCAAGGTCCCCTCTCTCCCACCTATATATACGGAGGTTTTAGGGCTGATTTGAGACGACTTTTCCACGGCAGCCCGACCACATACCTCCACGGTTTTTCCTCTAGATCGCGTTTCTGCGGAGCTCGGGCGGAGCCGTGCTGAGACAAGGTCATCACTAACCTCCGGAGCACCGTCACGCTGCCGGAGAACTCTTCTACCTCTCCGTCTCTCTTGCTGGATCAAGAAGGCCGAGATCATCGTCGACCTGTACGTGTGCTGAACGCGGAGGTGCCGTCCGTTCGGTACTAGATCATGGGACTGACCGCGGGATTGTTCGCGGGGCGGATCGAGGGACGTGAGGACGTTCCACTAGATCAACCGCGTTCACTAACACTTCTGGTGTATGGTCTACAAGGGTACGTAGATCACTCATCCCCTCTCGTAGATGGACATCACCATGATAGGTCTTCGTGCGCGTAGGAAATTTTTTGTTTCCCATGCGACGTTCCCCAACAGTTCATCCCTTGCATGTTGTAATTCAACACAAAGCCCTTATAGCTTGGCAACAGTGATTGAAGAATTCTGTCAGTGATAGCCTCTTGCGGGAGTTCAATCCCCAGCTCAGCTAGACGGTATGAGTACCCAGACATTTTGAGCACATGTTCACTGACAGACGAATTCTCCTCCATCTTGCAAGCATAGAATTTATTGGAGGTCTCATACCTCTCGATCCAGGCGTTCTTCTGAAAGATAAACTTCAACTCCTGGAACATCTCATATGTCCCATGATGCTCAAAGCGACGTTGAAGTCCCGGTTCTAAGCCATACAAGACTACACATTGAACTACTGAGTAGTCCTCCTTACGTGTTAACCAAGCGTTCTTAGCATCCTGGTCAGCCGTAGCGGGTGGTTCATCTCCTAGCACAGCATTAAGGACATAATCCTTCTTCCCAGCTTGTCGTGGTTTTGTCACGGCAGATGTCCTCGTGAAAGGACTTAGTATTGGAGCCATCGCACCTTGGTGGCGACTCAAAGGGGTTAAGCGGGAGAGACACGGCGATTTACCCAGGTTCGGCCCCTCGAGAAGAGGTAATAGCCTATGTCCTGCTTTTGTGTGTATTGATGTGGATTCGATTACAAGGAAAGCGTAACTCGCCTAAACCTAGCACTCGATGATTTCTAACCTGCCTCTCCCCCTCCAGACTCGCCTTTATATATAGGTCGAAGCCTTAGGGTTTACAAGAGTCCCTTCCTTTTTACAAATCGTGACCACCGCGGTCTCTAAGTCGCCGTCTTGCAAAACTCAGGATCCTTCCATAAATCATAACCATCCTGCGACTTTGAACCGCCCAGGCTGAGGCCCAACTAGCCCTAAAGGATGAATCGCTTTAACAGTAACCCGGCCCATATTCGGCGGGTCACTTAACAGGCAATATCCCCAACATTAGGCCCCAAATTGACTTGAATCTTCATGCCAATGCTTCCATTTTAGTCGAAGGCGATTCACTCCTCTGTGTTCCTCCTTACACCAGAAATCTTAACTCGCCAACTGGTACCGGAAAAAGTCTCTGAGCCGCCAACGCATTTCCCATCAGTACTTTCCTTAGCCCTCGATTTTCGGGAACTCCAACACAATCCCAACGGATCTTTTGGTGCGTCATTATCCCAAAATTTTCGGACGTCATCATGGCGAATCTTTCCTTCCTCGACGGTTCCCGCTCATAGCGCCTCGATCCCCGCGCCCGTCCTGATAAATAGGCGGAAGGGATAGGGCTTACACCGGCCACCTACCAGTCCCATCAATCCCTCCACCATCATCTCAGCGAGAAGAAAACGCCCCGCATCCCGAAGGCTTCGCCACCGGCCGCGAACTCCACCTCTGTCCGAAGAACTCCGGTGCTGCCCGCAAGCCGCTGTCGTTCGAGGAGCTCCGGCGCCGCCCGCAAGCCGTCGCCGTTCGAGGAGCTCCGGCGCCGCCCGCAAGTCGTCGCCGTTCGAGGAGCCCCGGCGCCGCCCACAAACCGCTGCCGTTCGAAGAGCTCCGGCGCCGTTCGAGGAGCTCCAGCGCCGCCCGCACGTCGTCGCCGTCGCCAGGCTCCGCTCATTCCCCAACAGCCTCCATCATCGCCGATCCTCTTCGACCAAGATCTCAGGTTAGGCCACTGTTTCCCCTTCCTTAAGGGTAGATTTATTTTCTGTTCTTGCTGCCGCCATTGCCATAGTTCCGAAGCTCTACGCTCGTCACCATCTTAACTGTCGAACTGATTAGCTCGAGCGCCATTAGGGCATCCAGTGCTTCGAACAATGCTATCCATCTGTGCCCTTGCGAAATTTCTAAATACACTAGTCTTTTTAAACATGAGGCACCATCCTGATCACACATCGTTCATGTTTTAGCCACGTCCGTAAGCCTTTATATCTGTTGAATAGATCCATTCCTTTTTCACTGTTTGCAAAAAGCTGTTTGGAAACCTCGTCCTTCCCTTAGTGTTTTGGAAAGAATAAATTTTACCACCCACAGTAGCGTCGCTTCTGAGAATAGCCCTGCTCCGATAGGTCGCCTCATCAGCCCAACCCGGTCTCCCAATCCGGCGGGTTAAGCAGAAGCTAGTCCCGACTCACATAGTAAATGTTCGAGACATGTAATACCATTTTCTTGCCTATTTGTAGCATGGGTGCCGTTTTCAAGAGCGATTGGCTCCCCACCAAAGTTGACGATGCTGTCTTGGCGAATTACGTGAAAGCGGGCTGCTTGGATCCTCAAGACGTCATTGGATGGCGCACCAGGTTAGGAGAAGACCTACCCAACCCCAAGGAAGGGGAGATAGTAGTTTTTGTGGAACATTTAGAACGGGGTTTTAAACCGCCCGGATCTAAATTCCTTAGAGACACCCTGAATTTTATGAACGTCCGACTCCAGCATTTGGGACCCAATTCCATAAGCAACCTAAGTCAATTCCAAGTCCTTTGCGAAGCTTATCTGCGGATCGAGCCTTCCGTCCCTCTGTTTTGGTACTTTTTCCACTTGAATCGCCAGGCGGAATTCCACAATGGCCCCAGTTTGGAACTCGGCGGGGTCAACGTCCAGCGTCGCAGGGACAGTCCGTTCCCTTCACTCATTATGCCTAGCCATCCCAAAGGCTGGGGTGAATCTTGGTTCTACTGCAAAGAAACATCCCCTGCCGGCGAAAACAAACTTCAGGGTTACAGGCCAAGCCGCCTTCCAGTCAACTTCAAGCTCCCTGACAAGCTCACCGAGGAAGAAGAGTCGGAATTCGTCCCAATTCTGTCTGAACTGAGATCCTTGACGAACAACGGCCTCACCGGGGTTGACTTGATTCGCTGCTGGGTCGAATGGCGGATCCTTCCTCTGAGCCACCGAGATGGCCTGATGTGCGAATTTGACGGTACTCTGGATCATCCCCAATGCTACTTCCAGACAGCATTAACGAAAAAAGACATCGTCACCATCATCAGGAAACTGACCGGCGAACCTGCAGCGAAATGCGGCCAAATCAGCCTTAAGCCCTTCTGCAAGATTAACCCGGCACCCAAGGTAACCAAAGCTAACTCGCCCTCAACTTTTATTTCATCTGTTTTACTGTCATCATGACTTCATGCCGTATCCCCTTCCAGAAAGGCGACAAGTTCTGGTCTAGGAGACCTAAGAAACAAGCCATGAAGAGTGCTAAGCCGCCTTCCAAGAAAAACAAAGGCAAAGGTAAATCGGCTGCGGCCGAGCCATCTGAAGTCGACGAATCTCAAGCTGGCGACGCACTCTCAGAGGTACCAATCCGTCCTCATTTTCGCTCGCCACTTATCACCTTTTAACTTTTACTTATCTCTCGCTCCTCTTATAATAGAATGAAGATAACGAAAGCCAGGAAGACTCTGTCGAGGTAATTTCCGTCTCCTCCGATTCATCTCCTTCTCCACCTAAGCCGGCCCGGCGAATATGTGGGAAAGTACCTCTCTCACATCCAAATGCCCATTTGGACCCAAATTTCTTACTGAAGAAAACGCAGCACGCCTCGAAACGGAAAACGCGAAGTCATTCTGGCGACCTGACTCCTGGCTTGCCAACAAGGAACAAAAGAAAACCAAGCGAGGTACCTCCTTTTCTTATTTAAGCAACCATCGTTCGTGCTGCTTTGGATCACAGTCATAACCCGCCAGTATTATCGATGTACAAATTCTGCAGGATTCTCCCCCCACTTCTGGCGACTCAGTGATGTCGACCCTTCCACCAATGATCCGAGTCCCGGGGTAAGTTCCTTGTCCTGATCCTTGAGAATAATACTCTTTTTAATTTTTTAACATGCCTATCTCTTTCATTAGGGCGCAAGCCAAAAAGAGGAAAACCAGTGGATCAATCCCTGACGCCACTTCTGAACCTCCAAGGAAAGCTACTCCGACTCAAGAAGATCCGAGTCAAAACGAGCCGACAATTCAAGCAAACCCTCCTGAGTCGCCCAAAGGATCAACGGATGTCCCTAGATCACCGGTCGTAATGGCGACAGCTGATGACCCAGATGCTGTGGTCATCACTGGTTTTGGTTTTTCCAAGCCGGAAGAGACAATCCTCTCCAAACATATAGCATCCCCTTCTCCATCAATTCCCGAGTCTGGGCCTTCCAAGGCGAAACTTTCTGACTATGCAGGTCTGGAATTTAAAGAACTCTGTTCTGGCTTCGCAAGTCGCCTGGAAGCGAGTTACGAGATGGAAAAGAATCTGCTAAAGATGTTAAATAACAAGCATGAGGTAAACTTTATACTCTATATTATTCCCAGTAACCCCCAAGGGCCGGGTCATCAGTAAAATGATGAGCCGGGTCTTTTAAAAAGCTTTGCGACCAGTAACCCCCAGGGGCCGGGTTATCAGTAAAATGATGAGCCGGGTCTTGATTTCTGTATAATTTCCCTTGAGAAATTATACATTAGCCCCCAAGTGTCAGGGGTATTTCCTTGCAATAATTCTGAGACTTGTCTTTATTTTAAATTTTGAACAAGAAAGCCTTGCCCAGACCGAACTGGCCCTGGGCGACTTAAGGAAAAACTTGGCTGACCAACAAGATGCCCGAACTCAGTCGGAAGAAAAATATAAGTTGGCTCTGGTTGAACTGGAAAAGCTCAAAGCCGAGTTAGAAAGAACTCAGGCTGACCACAGCGCGGTTTTGACGAGAGCCGAAAAAGCAGAAGCAAAGCTGGCAACTGTGCAGCTGGAGCTATCCGGCTTAAAGCGCCATATTTCCAACATGACACAAGCCATCTTTGGTAAGCTTTACCTAACTCTCCAATCTTATCCTCTTCCTTGGACAAATTCCTTAATGTTTAACTTACCGGTTATTTAATCACAGGCTCGAGAGTCGCCAATCTGCAAGACGACAGCGTGTTGATGCTGAAGGCGATCTATACACTGACGGAACAACTGTACACAGGCAGTGTGCTAACCGTCAAAGCTGTGATCGGTGCAAAGGAGCCCATAACTTCCATCAAGAAGGTGCTTGGATATCTATCCACACTGCCTCCCCAGATCGGCGAGTTAACCCGATCAGCCGCCCGGAAGGGTGTCTTGACGGCTCTGAGTCGCTGCCTGGCGTATGCTCCAGAAATTAATTTGGAAGAAGTAGCTGCCGGCTTCCCTCAGCTTAAAAATGACGGCTCGGAGTTCGTGGAAGAAGACTACCAGAAGGTTGTCAAGGATTCTCGACTGGCCGCGACTCAACTTGCCGCCAGCCTTGACTTGACAAAATATCAGGCGGCTTACGATGACAAGAATAAGAAAATCAGCCCGCCAACCTTCGTGGTGACCAACCTTATCCCTCGGCGACCCAAGAATCCCTTTGACTGGGAGACAGACCTGGCATCAATCTTGACCGATGAAGACGATTTTGCCTCTTTGTCCAGATGCAATTGGGTCTTGGGCGATTTACAAATCGAAACTGGTCAGAGCTGACGCCAGGACTTAGCGGAATAGTTTTTCCTTGAATTTGGCCCAAGAGCCATGTAATAGTCAGTACTATCTTTTGATGACATCTTCTGCAAAAAACCCTTATACCGCCTTTGAGGCGGTTTAAAATATTTTGTTAATCCTTATCAGAATCGCCTGAAATGCTCAATCCGCCAAGGATGAAAACCTTGAGCACATTATCTGTGAAAATAAAAGAACCACAAACAGTTTCAACGAGTAAGCAGTGAGGATAAAAATTTCCAAGGTCAAATCATAACACGAGTAATTTTGTCGGCTCATACGGTCGCGACAGGAGGGGGCGAGTCAGGAAACTCGTGCACCCACCCTTAATGCAGGTTTCGTCGGCTCATACGATCGCGACAGGAGGAGGCGATTCAGAAAGCTCGTGCACCCACCCTTAATGCAGGTTTCGTCGGCTCATACGGTCGCGACAGGGGGAGGCGAGTCAGAAAGTTCGTGCACCCACCCTTAATGCAGGTTTCGTCGGCTCATACGGTCGCGACAGGGGGAGGCGAGTCAGAAAGCTCGTGCACCCACCCTTAATGCAGGTTTCGTCGGCTCATACGGTCGCGACAGGGGGAGGCGAGTCAGAAAGCTCGTGCACCCACCCTTAATGCAGGTTTCGTCGGCTCATACGGTCGCGACAGGGGGACGCGAGTCAGAAAGCTCATGCACCCACCCTTAATGCAGGTTTCGTCGGCTCATACGGTCGCGACAGGAGGAGGCGAGTCAGAAAGCTCGTGCACCCACCCTTAATGCAGGTTTCGTCGGCTCATACGGTCGCGACAGGGGGAGGCGAGTCAGAAAGCTCGTGCACCCACCCTTAATGCATGTTCTGTCGGCTCATTAGGTCGCAATAGGATGTCATGAAATTGCTCTCTCTTTTCCTTAAAGAAGAAGCCCCCGAGTCAGGGAAACATTATATTATTCCATAATGAAAACTGAAAAACTTACAAAGCATGGAGTTTTAAGAACTCAAGTGTAATAAGGCCGCAAATGGGCAATATTCCAAGGGCGAGTTGACTCAGCCCCCGTAGTCGGTCGATCAGGCCGAAGATCCATCAAGTAATAAGAAGCATTGCGGAGGTTCTTGCTGACAAAGAAAGGTCCCTCCCAAGGGGGCGAAAGCTTGTGCATGCCTGCCCGATCTTGTATCAGTTGGAGCACCAAATCGCCTTCCTGGAAGGTCCGACTCTTCACTCGGCGACTATGATAACGCCGCAGATCTTGCTGATAGATCGCCGAACGAGCCGCTGCTAAGTCACGTGCCTCTTCCAAGGCATCCAAAGAGTCCTGACGCGCCAGCTCGTTGTCTTGCTCCACATACGCGGCGACTCTAAGAGAATCATGCCTTATGTCAGTAGGGAGGACGGCCTCTGCACCATAGACCAAGAAGAAAGGGGTGAACCCCGTGGACCGATTCGGGGTGGTCCGGATGCTCCACAATACCGAAGGTAACTCCTCCACCCAACATCCTGGAGTTCTTTCCAGGGGAATTATGAGCCGAGGTTTGATCCCTCGCAAAACTTCCTGATTCGCCCGCTCGGCCTGTCCGTTTGACTGCGGGTGAGCAACTGCAGAGATATCAAGCCGGATATGTTCACGGCGACAGAAATCCAGCATCGCTCCTTGGGACAAGTTAGTACCATTGTCCATGATGATACTGTGCGGATATCCAAAACGGAAAATCAGCTTCTTTAGAAATTTTACCGCAGTCTCCCCATCGCAAGTCCCAACAGGCTCCGCCTCAATCCATTTAGTGAATTTATCAACCGCCACCAATAAGTGGGTTTTCTTGTTGGAGGACATCTTAAAAGGACCGACCATGTCCAGCCCCCAGACCGCGAAAGGCCAAGTAATGGGGATCATCCTCAATTCTTGAGCCGGCACATGAGCCTGTCTCCCGTATCGCTGGCACCCCTCACACCGCCGTACTATATCTTCTGCATCTGCGTGAGCCGTCAACCAGAAGAAACCGTGTCGAAAGGCTTTTGATACCAAAGAACGTGACCCGGCGTGATGTCCGCAGTCTCCAGAATGGATGTCATTAAGGATTGTGCATCCTTCCTCGGAGGAAACGCACCGCTGAAAAACTCCTGAAGCACTTCGTTTATATAGCTCGCCATTAATGATGACCATGGACTTGCTACGCCGAACAATCTGGCGAGCCAAAACTTCGACAGTGGGTAACTCGCCACGAGCAAGATAAGCTAGATAAGGAAGAGCCCAATCCGGAGCGATATGGAGAGCCGCCACAAGCTGAGACTCGGGATCTGGTATTGCCAATTCCTCCTCCGTGGGTACAGTTACGGACGGTTTATGCAGGACATCCAAGAAGACATTAGGGGGGACCGGTTTTCTCTGCGAGCCGAGTCGCGAGAGGGCATCAGCTGCTTCGTTGAGTCGCCGATCAACATGATCAACCTGGTAGCCATGAAAATAGCCCGCCACGTCAGATACGGCTTGCCTGTAAGCCGCCATCATAGGATCTCGAGAGTCCCAGGTGCTCGAAACCTGTTGCGCCACCAAATCTGAGTCCCCAAAACATCTGACTCGGGTTAGGTTCATCTCTTTTGCTAGTCGCAAACCGTGAAGTAGAGCTTCATACTCTGCTGCATTATTTGTACAAGGGAACATGAGCCGGAGGACGTAGCAGAACTTATCTCCTTGAGGGGATATCAACACCACACCCGCCCCCGAGCCCTCCAACTGCCTGGATCCATCAAAATAAATAGTCCAGTAGGTAAGGTCAGGCCGATCTTCCGGAGCCTGAAGCTCCGTCCAATCATTGACGAAATCAACTAGTGCCTGGGACTTGATGGCCGTGCGGGGGGTATACTATATGTGATGTGACCCAAGTTCTATTGCCCATTTGGCGATTCGCCCGGTTGCCTCGCGGTTTTGGATGACGTCGCCGAGGGGCGCGGAACTGACCACGGTGATCGGGTGTTCTTGGAAATAATGTTTAAGCTTTCGAATCGCCATGAACACCCCATAGACCAGTTTCTGCCAATGTGGGTATCGCTGTTTGGAAAGAGTTAACACCTCACTGATAAAGTACACCGGGCGTTGTACCGGGTATTCCTTTCCTTCCTCCTTTCTTTCGACGACCACAGCCACGCTGACCGCTTTAGAATTCGCGGCGATATACAGGAGCATAGGCTCCTTTTCAGTCGGGGCCGCCAGGACCGGCGGGTTAACCAATTGATGTTTCAAGGCCTGAAATGCCTCGTCGGCCTCCTATGTCCACACGAATCGGTCGGACTTTCTCAACAATTGATAAAGAGGAATCGCCTTTTCTCCGAGGCGGCTCACAAAACGACTGAGAGCTGCAATACGACCCGCCAATCGTTGAACCTGGTTAACATTCGTCGGCTTGCCGAGGGAAGTAACCGCTTCAATTTTGTCCGGGTTAGCCTCGATGCCGCGCTCCGATACCAAGAAACCCAGTAGTTTTCCCGCAGGTACGCCGAAAACGCACTTGGTAGGATTTAGCTTCATCTGATATACCCGTAAATTATCAAAGGTTTCCTTAAGGTCTTCCAGAAGTGTCTCCTCCCAGCGGGTCTTGATCACAATGTCGTCAACGTAGGCATGGACGTTGCGGCCAATTTGGCTATGAAGACAATTCTGGATGCAGCGTTGGTAAGTCGCTCCTGCGCTCTTGAGCCCGAACGACATGGACACATAGCAAAAGGCCCCGAAGGGGGTTATGAAAGCCGTCTTCTCCTGATCTTCCACGGCCATTTTGATCTAATGATAACCTGAATAAGCGTCCAAAAAGCACAATCGTTCGCATCCCGCCACCGAGTCAATGATTTGGTCGATGCGGGGAAGAGCGAAAGGATCCTTGGGACAAGCTCTGTTGAGGTCCGTATAGTCAATACACATACGGAAAGTGCCATTCTTCTTTAGTACTAACACCAGGTTAGCTAGCCATTTGGGGTGAAAGACTTCCACGATGAACCCGGCGGCTAAAAGACGGGCGACTTCCTCTCCAATCGCCTTCCGTCGCTCCTCGTTAAACCTGCGAAGGTATTGTTGGACAGGTTTGCATTTTGGGTCAATATTAAGATGGTGCTCAGCGAATTCTCTCGGTACACCCGGCATGTCAGAGGGCTTCCATGCGAAGATGTCCCGATTCTCACGGATGAATTCGATGAGCGCGCTTTCCTATTTGGGGTCCAGACCCGTTCCAATGGTAAACTGCTTGGATGAATCGCCAGGGATGAAGTCGACTGTCTTTGTGTCATCCGTTGGTTTGAACTTGAGGGGCGACTCGGAATCTGTAGTCGGTTTCTTGAGTGGTGACATGTCTGCCGGGTCAACATTGGCCCGGTGGTTTTTGAGCTCCTCCGCCGCGCAGGCGACTTCCGCATAGGCCGCGTCTCCTTCCTCACACTCCTTTGCGATTCTTCTATCTCCGTCGACCGTGATGGGCCCTTTAGGGCCAGGCATTTTGAGCTTGAGGTAGACGTAGCACGGGCGGGCCATGAAGCGAGCGTAAGCCGGTCGTCCGAACAGCGCATGGTACGGGCTTTTTAGTTTGACCACCTCAAAGACCAACGACTCCGACCTGTAATTCTGTGCAGTTCCAAACGCTACTGAGAGCCTAACCCGGCCTATTGGATAAGCCGATTTACCCGGGACGATGCCGTGGAAGACCGTGGTTGAAGGCATCAAGTCTTTCTCTAATAGATTCATCCTCCGGAAGGTGTCGAAGTATAGGATATTAATGTTGTTGCCGCCATCCATTAGTACTTTCGATAGAGTGTAACCCACCAATTGGGGAGCCACGACCAATGCCAGGTCGCCCGGGTTATCTATTCTCGGCGGGTGATCCTCTCTGCTCCATGTTATGGTCTGTTCGGACCAGTGGAGATATCTGGGAACTGCCGGCTCAATTACGCTGTACGCCCGGTGATTTACCTTTTTATCACGTCTGCAAGCATTAGTGGTGAAAACATGATATTGCCCATTACTTAGCTGTTTAGGATTGTTGCGGAAGCCCCCATGGTCATCCTGGTCCTGCGGAGCCCCCTGTGGGTGCGGCTGCTGGAAAACTGCCGGCGGGTTGTACCGCCGTTGGTGGTGCATCGGGTACTGGCCGCCGCCTGGCTGCGGCCCCCCCTGAGCCTCTTGTTCGGGAAAACCGCCGAAGGGGTTGTGCCTTTGGTTGGGCGCGGCGAGTTGGTCTTGGCGACGGTTCGGATCTTCGCTCTGGCTCTTCTTGATTGCCTCGGCCCGAAATTCTCGCATCACGAAGCAGTTCTCCCAGGAGTGGCCCGCCGGGCCGTCGCCCGTGGCGTGGTGCGGGCAAGGGCCTTTGAGCAACTCTTCGTAGTTACGCGGTCTTTTCCCACTGAAGCCTCGATTCTTCTTTTTGCCGTCATTGGCGTTGGTGTTGGCAACCAGATCCGAGGGCTCCTCATGCGGCCTACGCTTGCCGTTGGTCCCCTGGTTATGGCGGTTGCGGCCTTGGAGGCGGGTATGCTTATTCGTTAAATCGCCCTTCTTGGGCGAGTTACCCTTGCCATCCTCGCCGGGATCCTTGGTGTCATCGGCTTCGGCGTACCTAGTGAGGGTATCCATTAGCTCGCCCATATCCTGAACTTTCCGTTTGAGTCGCCCCAGCTTTTGGACCAGCGGTTCGTAGTGGCAGTTGTGCTCGAGGATAAGCACAGCCTGCGCTGCCGTGATGCCATCCGATGAATGGATAATTTCCGCGACTCGCCGCGACCAATGATGCGCCGACTCATCCGGGCGTTGCACGCAGTGTTGCAAGTCGACGATTGTCATCGGTCATTTACAGGTTCCCCGGAAGTTTTTGATGAAATGCTCCTTTAACTCGGCCCAGGACTGGATAGAATTGGGGGGTAAATTTTTCAACCAAGTGCGTGCCGATCCCTCGAGCATCATGGTGAAATATCTAGCGCCAACCGCCTCGTTTACGTCGAGCATGTCCATGGCGATCTCATAGCCCTCGATCCAAGATGTTGGTTCGAGATTTGGTGTGTAATTAGGCACCTTTCTTGGTCCTTTGAAATCCCTGGGCATTCTTTCGTTTCGAAGGGCCAGGGACAAGCAGGGCACCCCAACTCGCCCTCCGGTTCCCGCGGGAGGAGTCTGAGCCTCTTGAATGTTGGGTGGACCTTTGCCCGGCGGGTCCCGCTCGGGCGGGTTGTCCTGCGGGAGGTGTCGTGGGGCGCTGTTTACGGCTGGCTGATCCTCCGGCCAACCCCTGGTATAACTCGCTTGGGGGGTGGAGTGCAATCGCTCGGGGCTGTGTGAGAACTGCGCGTTTTGGACCACCGCCGTTTTCAACATCTCGATTGCGTTCCTTGCTTCGATCTCAGCTGGGGTGTTGCCGTGGATCGGGAGAGACTCCAGATGGCGAGTTGCGGCAAGCACGTTATCCACCGGGTTAGAGAAGTGGCCTCGAGGGGTACGGAAACGAGGAATTTGACCCTCTGTCGTCTGAAGCGGCGGGTTAGGAGGGCGGCCAAGCCCTCCTGCTGGAGCAGCTCCCATCCCGGGTGTTTGGGGAGTGTCGAACAGGCGAGTTGGATTAAGATCATGGGGCAGGCGTCCCTGGTGCCTCCGCTGATGGACGGTGTCGGATGCGCGCTGCTGTCTTTCAAGCCGCCAATTGTCGGTGTTCAACCGCATCCTTTCGGCCGTAATCTGGGCTTGTCGAGTTTCCATCCTGGCGGACTCTGTCTCAGCATCCCGATGGGCCTTCGCCACCGCCTCCCTCAGTTTTGCTAACTCCGCATTTATCTCTTCTTGGTTCTCAGGCGTGAGGGGGGTTGACATTAGTCTTGTGATTTCCGCCGCTAAATCCACCAGGACTGCTGATGCGCTTCTGGACGTCCCGCCGGTTCCATCGCCTCCGGCGGGATTCTGTGCGGGTTGAGTCGCCCCGGCCATGTAGATGGCGATCTGGCGGCGGGTTCGATCGAGGACTTCCGGATCCATGGCCAATGACAAGCCCCCGAGACCGTCTCCGTGGAGGGACTGGATGGAATCGGAATCGCCCATGGATGACTCGTCGTCAGAGTTGATGGGGGTAACCTCCTGAGCCGCCGCGTCCTCTGGCTCCTTCGACCCCTGCGTGAAGCCCACAAAGACCGGGCGGGTCAGATTCCGGGTTACGACTGGATGAACGTACCTGGCCGGCTCGACGATGTCGGAGGAGATGTCCGGCTCAGGAACAGATGACCCGATCATGCCGATGAAGACGTTGATTTTGCCGAAGGGACCCTGTAGCCTGATTCGAGAGAATTTGCTTCAGGTCCCCATCGCCGGTTGTCGATGTAGGCTAGGCCGCGTCGGCTCCAAGTCATGAGCGCCGCCGCATAACTCCCAGACCCTGGTAGGGCTCCCTTTGAGAACTCAACTCCACCGTGCGCAGGCCCCACGGTGGGCGCCAACTGTCGTGGTTTTGTCACGACAGATGTCCTCGTGAAAGGACTTAGTACTGGAGCCATCGCACCTTGGTGGCGACTCAAAGGGGTTAAGCGGGAGAGACACGGCGATTTACCCAGGTTCGGCCCCTCGAGAAGAGGTAATAGCCTACGTCCTGCTTTTGTGTGTATTGATGTGGATTCGATTACAAGGAAAGCGTAACTCGCCTAAACCTAGCACTCGATGATTTCTAACCTGCCTCTCCCCCTCCAGACTCGCCTTTATATATAGGTCGAAGCCTTAGGGTTTACAAGAGTCCCTTCCTTTTTACAAATCATGACCACCGCGGTCTCTAAGTCGCCGTCTTGCAAAACTCAGGATCCTTCCATAAATCATAACCATCCTGCGACTTTGAACCGCCCAGGCTGAGGCCCAACTAGCCCTAAAGGATGAATCGCTTTAACAGTAACCCGGCCCATATTCAGCGGGTCACTTAACAGGCAATATCCCCAACACAGCTTGTAGGATCAACTTAAGATTACGAGCCCAGTCTACAAAGTTGCTTCCATCATCTTTCAACTTAGCTTTCTCTAGGAACGTATTAAAATTCAGGGTGACTGTCGCGTGAGCCATGATCTACAACACAAATATATTCAAAGTGGACTTAGACTATGTTCAAGATAATTAGAGTTTAACTTAATCAAATTACTTGCTAAAATCCCACTCAAAAAGTACATCTCTCTAGTCATTTGAGTGGTTCATGACCCACTTACACTAGCTCAAGTCCGATCATCACGTGAGTTGAGTATAGTTTCAGTGGTAAGCATCCCTATGCTAATCATATCAACTATATGATTCATGATCGACCTTTCGGTCTCATGTGTTCCGAGGCCATGTCTGCACATGCTAGGCTCGTCAAGCTTAACCCGAGTGTTCCGCGTGTGCAACTATTTTTCACCCGTTGTATGTGAACGTTGAGTCTATCACACCCGATCATCACGTGGTGTCTCGAAACGACGAACTGTAGCAACGGTGCACAGTCGGGGAGAACACAATTTCGTCTTGAAATTTTAGTGAGAGATCACCTCATAATGCTACCGTCGTTCTAAGAAAAATATGGTGCATATAAGAATTAACATCACATGCAATTCATAAGTGACATGATATGGCCATCATCACGTGCTCCTTGATCTCCATCACCAAAGCACCGACACGATCTTCTTGTCACCGGTGCCACACCATGATCTCCATCAACGTGTCGCCATCGGGGTTGTCATGGTACTCATGCTATTACTACTAAAGCTACATCCTAGCAAAATAGTAAACGCATCTGCAAGCACAAACGTTAGTTTAAAGACAACCCTATGGCTCCTGCCGGTTGCCGTACCATCGACGTGCAAGTCGATATTATATATTACAACATGATCATCTCATACATCCAATATATCACATCACATCGTTGGCCATATCACATCACAAGCATACCGTGCAAAAACAAGTTAGATGTCCTCTAATTTTGTTGTTGCATGTTTTACGTGGTGACCATGGGTATCTAGTAGGATCGCATCTTACTGACGCAAACACCACAACGGAGATATATGAATTGCTATTTAACCTTATACAAGGACCTCCTCGGTCAAATCCGATTCAACTAAAGTTGGAGAAACCGACACTTGCCAGTCATCTTTGAGCAAAGGGGGTTACTCGTAGCGATGAAACCAGTCTCTCGTAAGCGTACGAGTAATGTCGGTCCAAGCCGCTTCAATCCAACAATACCATGGAATCAAGAAAAGACTAAGGAAGGCAGAAAAACGCACATCGCCGCCGACAAAAACTTTTGTGTTCTACTCGAGAAGACATCTACGCATGAACCTAGCTCATGATGCCACTGTTGGGTAACGTTGCATGGGAAACAAAAAAATTCCTACGCGCACGAAGACCTATCATGGTGATGTTCATCTACGAGAGGGGATTTCCAATCTACGTACCCTTGTAGATCGCACAGCAGAAGCGTTAGTGAACGTCCTCACGTCCCTCGATCCGCCTCGCGAACCGTCCCGCGATCCGTCCCACGATCTAGTGCCGAACGGACGGCACCTCCACGTTCAGCACACGTACAGCTCGACGATGATCTCGGCCTTCTTGATCCAGCAAGAGAGACGGAGAGGTAGATGAGTTCTCCGGCAGCGTGACGGCGCTCCAGAGGTTGGTGGTGATCTGATCTCGGCAGGGCTCCGACCGAGCTCCGCAGAAACGAGATATAGAGGTAAAACCGTGGAGGTATGTGGTCGGGCTGCCTTTGAAAAGTTGTCTCAAATCAGCCCTAATTGCTCCATATATATAGGAGGAGGGAGGGGAGGCTTGCCTTGAGGCTCAAGGAGCCCCAAGGGCGGAGCACCAAGGGGAGGAGGAGTCCTCCTCCAATCCTAGTCCAACTAGGATTGGAAAGTGCAGTCCTTCTCTCCTTTCCCACCTCCTTTTTTTTCTCTTTGATTTTCTATCCTTGGCACATAGGGCCCTCTTGGGCTGTCCCACCAGCCCACCAAGGGCTGGTGCGCCACCCCCAAGGCCTATGGGCTTCCCCGGGGTGGGTTGCCCCCCCGGTGAACACCCGGAACCCATTCGTCATTCCCGGTACATTCCCGGTAACTCCGAAAACCTTCCGGTAATCAAATGAGGTCATCCTATATATCAATCTTCGTTTCCGGACCATTCCGGAAACCCTCGTGACGTCCGTGATCTCATCCAAGACTCCGAACAACATTCGGTAACCAACCATATAACTCAAATACGCATAAAACAACGTCGAACCTTAAGTGTGCAGACCCTGCGGGTTCGAGAACTATGTAGACATGACCCGAGTGACTCCTCGGTCAATATCCAATAGCGGGACCTAGATGCCCATATTGGATCCCACATATTCTACGAAGATCTTATCGTTTGAACCTCAGTGCCAAGGATTCATATAATCCCGTATGTCATTCCCTTTGTCCTTCGGTATGTTACTTGCCCGAGATTCGATCGTCAGTATCCGCATACCTATTTCAATCTCGTTTACCGGCAAGCCTCTTTACTCGTTCCGTAATACAAGATCCCGCAACTTACACTAAGTCACATTGCTTGCAAGGCTTGTGTGTGATGTTGTATTACCGAGTGGGCCCCGAGATACCTCTCCGTCACACGGAGTGACAAATCCCAGTCTCGATCCATACTAACTCAACGAACACCTTCGGAGATACCTGTAGAGCATCTTTATAGTCACCCAGTTACGTTGCGACGTTTGATACACACAAAGCATTCCTCCGGTGTCAGTGATTTATATGATCTCATGGTCATAGGAACAAATACTTGACACGCAGAAAACAGTAGCAACAAAATGACACGATCAACATGCTACGTCTATTAGTTTGGGTCTAGTCCATCACGTGATTCTTCTAATGACGTGATCCAGTTATCAAGCAACAACACCTTGTATATAATCAGAAGACCCTAACTATCTTTGATCAACTGGCTAGCCAACAAGAGGCTTGCTAGGGATAGTGTTTTGTCTATGTATCCACACATGTATATAAGTCTTCATTCAATACAATTATAGCATGGATAATAAACTATTATCTTGATACAGGAATTATAATAATAACTATATTTATTATTGCCTCTAGGGCATAATTCCAACAGAGTCATCCTATGGGACAAGAACTACATCAAGCTTCCAGGCTCGGCCCCAAGGACAACACCGCCTCCGAGTCGTCGCAGGTCACCTACACCTCCATCACCTCCAAGCCCTCCACATGACGACGGCAAGCACAATACGAGTCCATCTCGATCACCGCCGCCGGACTTGGGTCGTCCGTCTCCGCCGCCGCCGGATACTAAGCGGAAGCGTGCCAGCAAGAACGCTCCGCCGATGATTTCTAAGCGACGGAGCTCCCCAAAGCGCAAACTGTCGCCCCTCCCAAAGGTACCTCATGCTAATCTTCCTATCAGACCTTATGATCGTACCGCCGAGGAAAACGCCAAGATAGCAAAGGAACATCATGATGCGCAGATGAAAAAGAAGGAACCCGAGCCCCGTCCGGAATACACCGAGAAGCAAATAGCATTTGCAAAATACTTCACGAACCTTCCATCACAGTATGACTTACACCATAAGCCTGATGACTATACACGCACATTGCAGAAGGAAGTGAAAAAGAGCAGATCACGTGCAAGTGCAAGTGGGAGCAAATCAAGTTCAACTACAAGCAAAAAAAGATCAGACGTTCCTCAGCTTGGACAACAGGCCAAACAGTCGATCCCACCCCTCAGGGTGTTACCCGAGAATGTCACCCCTCTGGTGCAGGGGCAAGATTTGGAATTAGCAAAGAGTGGGCGGATGAATGGGGTATCCCGGTTGAAGACGTTCTGGCTTCCCAAGACGACAGGTTACCCAAGGCTGTGGTAGCCCCTAAGCCACAGT
The DNA here is from genome assembly GCF_904849725.1 of Hordeum vulgare subsp. vulgare. Lineage (NCBI taxonomy): Eukaryota > Viridiplantae > Streptophyta > Magnoliopsida > Poales > Poaceae > Hordeum > Hordeum vulgare. The sequence goes on along the minus strand of NC_058519.1, from coordinate 606,242,883 downwards.
TTGTCATGGGAGCGCCTTTGGTCAGCAAAGATGATCTCCCAACAAATATGCGTTACTTGCATACATGGTACTTAAGTGAATCAAAGAATGGGAGAACGATGATCGTGGTGAGTGTCCCACGGGAGTACTACGGCCGCCCCGAAGAAATCCATATCGACTTTGATGAACTCTTCCAGATGTACAATGACGACGCCCTCGACAAATCGCTTATGAGTTGCTATTGTCTGTAAGTTTTTCAATTCGTTGTCTACATATAACTTGTTTAGTTATTTCAATTCATTGTCTAGATATAACTTGTACTCTATTATGCAGAATGACGATTCTGGATTGTACAAATAGGAACATCCTAAATATTGGGTTTATTGACCCTGATAAAATACATATAGCGACGCTAACTGATAAACCCAAGGAGACGGAGGAAAACCTTCTAAGGTTTCTAACAGATCAAAATTTCTGTGACCACATACTGTTTTCATACAACTTCAGGTGTGGGTCTTTACTCTGTTGTGTCCATTCACTTATAAGTGTAATTGATAAGTTACTGACACACACACACATGTATATATATATATACATGTGCAGCTTCCATTGGATTCTGTTGGACATTCAAATTGATAAGGGAAGAGTTGATGCCTTCGACCCATTATCGAGACCCTTGGAACAGTTCCAAAGCCTGCAGGACATGCTCCAAGGGGTAATTTCAATCATTCTTGCGCTCTATCGGTCTCTTTCGATGATTTTCTGATATATCAATTAATGAAAAACTTAGCAAATCATTTTCCTTGTCGGGCAGGGTTTGGAAGCGGTTCAAGTGCGTGACTCCCGGTATCGAGCCTGAGAAGCTGACCTTTAGAGCGGCTCAGGTAAGTAGTAGTATGATATACTTCTATTTTAATTACATTTATGATGCTAGATTATTATTTTCATTATATATATTCTATTCTCGTAAAGTGCCACCAGCAGCCACGGGGGACGCATCTATGCGGATACTATGTTTGCGAGACCATTCGCACGTTTACCTCTGAGCACAAGGATCACAGATACGACGTAAGTAATGAACATTCACACCTCTATTTTTACCCGTCATTCTTTGTTATCATGATTGATATTCATATTCATCTCCTCTTCTTATATTGTACACGGCCATGAGGAAGAAGTCTCTACCAGAGCAACGCGCGATTGCTCTTGCAGAGGAGCTTGCGACCTTTCTGAGGACGGAAGCTATAGATGACAAATGACGATTTAGTGTAGCTAGGGGCCATTACTGATGTTGGTCCATGTAATCGAATAGACGGGCTCTAGTCCCGATAATTCAGATCTCCATATAATTGTATATATATGCTCGCTTGTAAGATAAGTTAATCTTATATATATATGCATAATTATTTCTATTTAGAATTATATGAAAACTAATTCCCGAACACCAAACGAGGCATCACGTTAATCTCCCAAACACCTAAACCTTAAAACCTTAAAACCCAAAAATAAACAAAATCTGCAGAAACTCTTTAGTCCCGGTCCGTGTTAAGACCCGGGACTAAAGGGCCTGCCCCTGAGGGCGCTCCGAGGCGCCCACGTGAAGCACCTTTGGTCCTGGCTTGGAACAGGGCCGGGACTAAAGGTTAGGCCTTTAGTCCTGCCCCTTTAGTCCCGGTTGGTGAACCGGGACTAAAGCCCCTTACATGCCGGGGCTATAGGCCCTGTCCCCACTAGTGGGCAGTCCATACCAATGCCTCCAGGAAGGGGAACGACGTCCGCAGGTGTCGCCGTCAGCGCGGCCGGCCGAGCCGGCCATGGATTTTGCTAGGACCGCCCCAACCCCACAAGCCACCCCCTGTCCAGGTACCGGCGACCACAAGAGGCACCACCCGACCAGAGGGGCCCGCACGCCAATCAGGGAAGGGGAACGCCACGGATCTTGTATCGCCGGGCGCCGAAGCAGCAACCAGCTGTCCAATTTGAATGATAAGAATCATTCATTGAATTTGATCAATGGAATATTTAGTTATATGCCACACAAAAGCGTTCACTAAAATTTATGTCAAACTCGAATTCAGTGGTATACTTATTGTAGCATGTAATCCACATCTTGTTTGCCCAATTTGTGATCGAGAAACATGATCGTATCTTATCAACTGGAAGGCAGATAGTAAGTTGATGTCATTGACATATGCCTCTTACAATTAGAATGGACCACTCAAGCTCTAGCAACACGGGTGGCTTCTCTATGTTGCTTCAGAATATTTGGATGGAAGAAACCATCGTATTTCCCGTGAACCATGTTACTTATATTACCGGGAGGTGACCAATTTGGCTTTTGAAGATGAAGAGACGATGACTATGGTTATTGCCCCTATGTTGGATCGCCCAGAACTATCTTCTAGGAGGATTGGGATTGTTTTTCTTCATAACTTTGTTCGTTTTTCTCAAAAACATGTGAATTTCGTATGTACAATTTCTATATAGCCTACATAGTGTTTCTTTTGTTATTGAAAACGTGGGTTAATGCTAGGAACTAGATTTCTGGATCCCACAATCTTGACTGCTATCTCAGCCACCACATGAGAAAAATTAGCCAAACCAGCTCTTAGCTCATCGGGCTTGCGATGTGGGTGAATTTGGACCATGGTTGGCCTATTGTAAAAAAAACCACGATTACCCTATTTAGAAATGTTCAAAAAAAATTCTAAGAAAAACTGGGTGGATCTAGACACAACATATACCTACCATGTTACTTCCTTCGTTCCAAATTATTTGCAATTTTAGTTTTGTCCTAAGTCAAATATTTTAGTGTTTGACCAAGACATCTACATAAAGAAATATCAACATCTACATTACTAAATTTTTTTCATTATTTCATCGTAAAAATATATTTTCATTACATGTATAATTGATGTTGTAAATATTAGCACATTATCCTACAAACTTGGTCAAATACAGAGGCTAGTTTCTATGAACTTGTTCAAATATAGAGTAGTTTGACTAAGGACAAAGCTAGATAATTCCAATAATCTAGGATTGAGGAGGCACAAGGTTTCAATTTTAAGCGTTATATAAATGAGTAAAATTAACATTATTTGAAGCATTACATAAAACTAAAAAACTAATGATTTCAATGGACCCCATATTTGTAGGCCCATATAGGAACGGCTGTTGTTGCTTGAGTCTGCTGTTTATTGAGTGCTCAAATAAAGCGAATAAGACTGCTGCGATTATTTCTCACTTTAAGCGAGATGTAAAGGATCGGTAGCTTAAGGGCTACGTTAATTGGGCCGACCCATTCACGCACGCACAAAGTAAAAGGAAAAAACACGCATAGAGAAAATAGAACGCAAAATGGTTTAGAGTAACTATGCCAAGCCACTAGGCTAGCTTTCGGTCAGTGACCGTAGTAGAGCAAACCCTACTTGTTCCATTTTTTGTTTTCTATTTTTTCTTCCCTGGATTTTTTCATTTGTTTCTTCAGTTTTTTTAGTTCCTTTTTCTTTCGGTTTATTTGTTTCTTTTTTTTTCTTTGTCTTTTTTTCTTTCAATCTACAGTCTTATATACATGATCAACATTTTGCATGTTTAACATTTTTTAAATACTTGTTCAACATTCTGCAAATAAATGTTCAACAAATTTAAATACATGATCAATATTGTTTCAAATACGTGTTCACATTTTTCAAAACTTGATACTACAATATCGTCAAATCATCCAGTGGAGCATGGACTCCATTTTGGTGGCGGTAATGGCCTCCAACAGTGGCGAAAGGTTGTTGGTTTGGTGTGGTACTAAATGTCCTAGGACTTCCAGGTGGTTTTACCTGTTCAAGATTTTTATATACATGATAAAAAATTCAAAGTACTGTTCAATATTTTTCTAATAATTATGCAATATTTTTCAAATACTCATTCCACATTATTCAAATACATACTTATTCAACATTTTTTCAAATAATTATTTTTTCAATATTTTTCCTATACTCTTTCAACATTTTTTTAATATTTTTTCAACGTTTTTCAAATACTTTATCAACAAGTACTTGTTCTAATACCTGTTCAACATTTTTCGACTCCTTGGTCACCATTTTTCAAACACTTGTTCAAAAGTTTACGAATTATCTTTGAAATTTTTTAAATACTTATTGAACATTTTTCTAGATAGTTGTTCAACATTTTCCAAATGCTTGATATTTTCTTAAAAAATACATGTCCAACATTTTTCAAATACCTACTCAATATTTTTCAAATGTTTTTCTTAGAGTTTTTGGTAATATATATATTTAATATATTTTAAATCTAAACAAAGTTCTAAAATGAAACATAAAAAAGAAAAAGAAATCTAAAAAAACGAAAAACAGGCTGGGGGCAAGCACATGCGTAGGTCGGCTCATATCGCCCGCCCCTTTCAGGGAGCCGGGAGTTACACTCGCCCCTTTCAAGGCGCCCAATTAAGACAGTAGTTTGCCGGGATCCCTTATTTGGCGACATGTGGGGCTGGAGACCCTCCACTCTTTTTTGTTTTCGTTCTTACAGTTTCTATTTTTAGATTTTTTTTATTATAGTATGTTTCTAAATTTCCAAATGTCGTGAATTGTCAAAAAATGTACTTTAATTCAAAAGGTATTTTCTATTTAAAATAGTGAACATTTTTTAGTTTGATGAACAATTTATTATGAGCATATTTTTTAGTTTTAATTTGTTATTACGAGGGAAACATAGATCACTTGTTCTATAAATGTATAGATAGTTGCTAAATTCATGCACGAGATCAATAAATAGTTTCGTATGCTCTATCACATATTACATATAACAGAAAGTCATATAGAAATAAAACAAGCATTATAGTCAACACTTGAGAGATCAAAACTTGAACATACCTTATGGGGATATCTCGCTCTGAAGCCACATAACATGAGTCTCTTTATTATCATTGGCGGAATTTATGAAAATCTCATGGTTTGCAGCATCCTTGAAGATGTTGAATGCTTTGATCTTCTCGATGCGTGTGATAGTCTCCATTGTTTTCAACACATCCATGCACTTGGTGATAGAGAAATCATGTAATTAGAACCAGAGTAATAGATGAGTACTAGAATGGTATAAAATTGTAACCATATTGAATGGTGGAATTAAAGAACTTACAATCATTAGATTGTCCCAAAGGTCTGTGTCACCTTCTATCATACATCTTTTGTCATGCCAACCAACACGGCTTTGCTTTCGAGCTTATTTTGACAACGTGTATTCTCTTTTGAGCTCCTTCTCATTATCTTGAATTTGAGGCTTCTAGAACTTCACATGTTTGTGTTTTGCATGGAATTTTGTCACCATCAAGTTCCAAGTTTTCTTGCTCAATCCATTTTGCCCTCGGTAGTAAGGAGTATCATGCTCCATAAGTATCTCCACCAAACTTTTTTCAAGTCCAAAACTCCATTGTGTTCTTCGTTTCACAACTACACAAGCCAATTAAAGCACAAGGCTAAGAATAATGTTTGGAACATTCAGATTCACATCAAATGGCTATGTGCATAAAAATACTTGTGACATGTAGAAATTGTAGTGACAAACAAGAATACCTTTTCGAGAACTCTTTTTGGTAACCTTTGGTGAATCCGTTTTAGCACCAAGAAGACCTTTCTTTCTTAATAAGGCAGCAGCTTGTGCCAACTTGAATTTGGGAGATCCTTTTGCATACATGTCTATTTGGATAAAACAAATTAACACACAAATTGAAGACAATTAATCAGTTGAATTAGAAATAGCCAAGTAGACCCACAAACTTACAAAGAGTTAGTTATGTGGGAAATCATTCCACATTTTCATTGCAATTTCATCTCGCAAAGCATTTCCTTGGGTGTTGTTCCCTTGGTAGTTATCAGTGTCATTGCGTACATTGACAAAATCAGCCAGAGGTATGTTATCTGGTTGGTTTTCAAGCTATTCCTCATCATTGTCATTGGGCAATCTGAAAGATTAAAGTAGCTGTTGGAATCCTCGCTTGGTTCATAATTGAATGTAAACGACATATGTTTGCGTAACCAACATCGACAAGGTAAAACTTTCCACCGGGTACTTTAAGTCTAGAGTTTATTGCAGACCGAAGAACCCTAGCATCTGTTGCAGACCCCTCCCAGCCACATGATATAAATGTGATCTTCAAGTCAAAGTCACATGCAATCATTATGTTTTGGCTCAGGGTGCCCTTTGTATACCTAAATGGGGAAGCACTCTGAGCTGCAATGGTAATAGGAACATGGGATCCATTGGTAGCACCTATACAGTTCTGTAAAAAATCAGATTTGCTAATTAACTTTTGAAATTTTAATGGAAAAAGGTAAGGATTTTTTGAGTGTCAAGATAAGAACCTTGAAGTATGGATAGAATCGCTCATCGATAGCAATTATTGGATGTGGTTCGTCAATGCGTGGAGGCTCCACAAAGCGAATACATAGGGCAGGGATGATATCAAAGAACTCATTAATATACTCATGAAAGGTGGATCCACTATGCCTGAATTCCAGTTGCATATATTCATATGATGAATTATGTGACAACATGTACAGGGAGAATGCTAACTTCTCCTCCACCTTGATTCTTGTGTATTTTATCAATTCTTTCCTTCTAAGATATGATTCTAAAGACTTAAAGATGTATGGTTCCATCCTAAAAGCTACCAAGCAATTCTTCATGTGTCCTTCAAGAAGTTCATCAACGCGCTGCTTTAGGGCCTGGGTACCTATAAATAAAGGGGCTGATTTAGGGCTCACGTACCTATAAATAGTACTCAAATCTTTATAAAGCACACATGACAAAATGATGAGTAAACTGCAAACTAGATCAAATGATAACATCACGAAAAATATCCAGTTATATTGATAGAAAAAGCTTTCAGATCATCATTTAATCTAGCACATAAAAGATTCTTTAATTTTACTAAAGAGGGTGTTAATCCAACTTGCTTGGATTTAGGAGTACAACAATTAACAGCAAGTGAAGATACTGTAATTAAGTACTCCAAGATATCCAGTTAATTAATTGCAAATAATTCGGGAACCAAGACTCAACCATCTACTCCAAATGCAAATAATTGAGTAACAAGGATTGAATCATCCACGGCTTCAAACTTGCAAATCTTCATATGGAGTACAATACACTAGAGATGCAAGCAAATAGAATGACTGATCTCAGTCACAGTAGCGAATCTTCTAGGAAGTAACAACATTATTCATACATCCATCTATTGACCATCTCCTAAATCATTCATACATTCATTTTCAAGGTGCATCCAAAGATAAATTCGAATTTCTGCAATGATTTTAGAGAGTCTCCGGTTTCAGGCTTAACTAAAGCTGCATTATCAGTTAGACATCCATCTCCATTTCCAGGTACCCAATACGAACGATCGTGGCCCTTGGAAGAAAGAATATATATTACTCTATCACAATAATAGGCCCCTGGAAGAAATTGATACTCTCTCTACTAGCAGAACACTAGAAAGGACATGTGCTACAACTCCAATGACCAAGGTTCTGCATTGCTGGCTAATCATTCACAAAGTCAAAACCAATTTGATCTTCATCCACTACCTAAGTACCTACTCCTGTACTACTGTGGTAGTATATACACACACAACTTTCCAGGTCTCAACTCTGAAGAAAAAGCACAATTTTGACAGAGCGATGCAACTTGAATGTAGGTGGCTACCTACCGGCCTGCCAACTTAGATCCAAGTGAGGAAGTAGGTAGGTAAAATAGGGGAGAAGCCAGCCACAAAGGGATGGAGGGGAGGGACGTACGCGCAATGATGGTGTTCTTGGTGGGGATGGAGGCCGTGGTGGTGGAGGTGGAGGTGAGGCCAGGCCGAGGCTGAGGCCCACGAGCTGTGAGTTGGAGAACCCGAGCAAGGCAGCATTGGTGTTGTGGAGGATGTAGGGCGGGCGGTAAAGAGGTCAGCAAAGGGGGCGGACGACGAAGGGGATGGACGTCGAAGAGGGCGGACGATGGAGGGAGCCGAGGGCAAAGGGTGCGGCACCGTCACTGTCGCGGGGGGGGGGGGGATTTTTGTGAGGGGAAGCTCACGTTTCCTCTCACTGCGGTATCGTAGGGTTTTGCCTGTAATTCTGGGGATGGACCGATCCAATACCGGGGCAACAAATGGGCCTGTGGTGATTTTTCAGAATTTCTGTACCGGGAGGTAAAATACTCGGTGGATCGGTCAGAAACGCTAGTACCGAACGAGGCCTAATTATAACATGACCCGGCCGGGGTGGTAACCATAGCTGCTCGCTATCAAGTGGCATTGTTGGCGCCTTGTGATGGGAATTTGTTGTACTCAATTTTTCAAGCTTGGCCAAATGATATTCAAAAAAGTGACGCGTCTGCTTTGGGCTTTGGAATGTACTCTCATGAATAGCCTTACGACGCGCTGACCAAATTGCCCACAAAGTGGTTGCCATCTTGGTGAACTCTGCATGTGATAACGTCTCATGCATGAAAGACAGCAAGCTCCTCGCATTCGACTCTAAACAACCAATCATGTTCTCGGTTACGGTGGGATCCGAGTTTACCCATGTGCACTATGATATCGTGCAATCAATAAGGGAGTGGCGCCATTAGTTGGCCAGCCACCTAGGACACAACTCGTAGATATGTCTATGTGGCGGTGTTGTAGCAAATCAGCTCACACAATTGACTGCTGCAGAGCCTGGCCAGCAAAATCCAGGGCCCGATGTAAAACTAAAAAATGGGTCTTAGCTTTCTCACTAAAAATAAACTAACGAGTAATTATAAGGTATACATATCCTGCAATTTTTTAATAATGTATATAATATAATGTCATACATAATAACTGGACATAAAAAAAATCATCCCTATTCAACTCCTGGTTGCTATTCGTTTGAACCGAAGTTAATCGGAACAGAGGACTCACCAAGCACCTGGAGGCTGTAGTTAGTCACGGATCGATTCGACGAGATGACGAGTCTGAAATTTGGAAGAGGAAGCTAGCGACAATAGCGGCAGTGGCATGGATCCGATCGATCTGATGAGGCGAAGGCGACGACACGATCTTGTTTCCAATAGAGGATCCGACGCAGCTAGTCTTCAGATCGACAGACGAGACGATCCCGATGGACTTCTCTATCGATTTTATTTTTTTACCGATGATAGCATTTCCATATTATCTTTTCTTTTTGAGGATTGCATTTCCATATTATCGATTGAAAGATTGATCGCGAGGCCTAGCTCCAGCTCCTCATCAACTAAGGCCCAACTCCAGCGCCTAGGTTTTTTTGAGAAATACTATTTGGCCTATATACAAACTGTGGGGTCCTTGAAAATTGTAGGCCCTATACAAGCAGCACATTTTGCACCACTAAAGGCCCGGCCCGGCTGCTTAGCAAGTTGCCATAGGAAAACTTTCATCTTGGATGGGACATAAATTTTCCCCAAACTAACCACACCTTCACCGTCTTTGACTATCGAACAAACCAACAACTCCATCAAGCCAGTTTTCCCTCCAATTTTTAGTATCAACAAGCATCATGTAGGCCGATCTGACAGAAAACATGCCTTTGCTCTCAAAGTGCCAAGCCCAAAAATCAGAGGCCATTTTTGTGCATAATGTTATACTGATGATCGCCTCGGCATCTATCGATAGAAAAACTTGGCTTGCCAAGTTGGTGTTCCATGAAGCTTCAGCCGAGTTTAGGGGCCGCAACAATGGCTCACGTGGAGCCCAATTGTTATCCCAAATGCTTGTTGTATGACCATCGCCTATGCGTCGTATCAGTCCCTGCTTAAGAACATCTCTACAATCTAGTATTGCCCGCCACACTTCGAAGGGTTAGATCCCAACTCAGCTTCAGGAATAGTGGACTTAGAAAAATATATCACCTTCAGTAGTCGTGCGCTAAGCGACGATGGGTCCTCAAGTAGTTTCCATGCTTTCTTAGCCAACAAAGCTAGATTAAAAAGCTCTAGGTCACAAACCCCTTCTTTACTCCCTCACCAGAAGCCGCAGATAGGAGAATTGATATGCTCACATAGTCCTTGAGGTAGTCGGAAGCATGCCATAGAATAGACTTGTATTCCCTGAGCTATTGATTTGATGAGAACCTCTTTTCCCTAGCAGACAAAAGCTTCTCAATCCAAACTTTTATTTTGTTCCAAACTCTATCCTTCAGAAACTTGAAAGCATTCTTTTTATGCCCAACGTTAGTTGGCATGCCTAGGTAATTCTCATTAGGTGATTCATTGGCAATTGAAGAGAGAGTTTAACTGCCTCTCAAGTAACATTTAGGCAGCCCTTACTAAAAAGGATGGAAGATTTTTCTCTGTTCACTCGTTGCCCCAAAGCTTAGCTATAGTAATTCAATAGGTTTAACACTTCATTAGCACCCTGAGAACTTGCCTTGAAGAACAACATGCTATCATCTACAAACATGAAATGGTTAACCGGCGGAGCCGATGAAGACACCTTGATCCCGTTCAAGTGTGATGATTGGTTGGATTTTAATAGGCACGAAAGGCCCTGCGGTGCTATCAAGAACAAGTAGGATGAAATAGGATCTCCCTGTCGAATACCCTTGGATGGTTTAAACTCATCAAGCTTTTTACCATTAAAAGTAACTAAAAAAGAGACGGACCTCACCATCCCCCTTACCACGTTGACCCAATGACGATGAAAGCCAAGCTTCAACATGATTGACTCCAGATACTGCCATTCTACTCTGTCATAAGCTTTCATCATGTCCAATTTGAGTGTTGCATAGCAGTTGGACTTTGCCATGTTCCTTTTCATGAAGCGCAAACACTCATATATAGACATGCTATTATCTGTAATTAAGCTACCAGGAACAAAAGCAAACTGTTCATGAGAGATAATCTCTGGAAGACTAAGCTTGAGATGGGTTGCAACCACTTTTGACGCAATCTTATAAACAACGTTGCATAAACTGATTGGGCGGAATTGGGAAAGATTTGAGGGGCTTGCTACCTTAGGACTAAGAACCAGAATCGTATCATCGATAGCATCAACACTTTCCTCCCGTCCCACAATTCTTAGCTAGAAGTATCGAAAATACGATCTGTACCGAAATCACTAATTGAGGAGTACATCTTTCAAAGATCACTCCCACCTTCCAAGTTATGACAAGTGGCGCACTGCATGCATGCCCTTTGTCGCAACCTAGGATTTTTCCCTTTTTTCGTAGATCTGTATTTTCAAAACGTTTTATCTCCTAAACCGTGTGTCCGAATCTCAAACCGTTTTCATCATTATGTTTCCCGCGTCGATATCTTCAAAACTAGATCTCATGTTGATAGGTTTTGATGAACTATTTTTTTATGAAAAAACCGGACCAAAAAACCGTGCCTCTCGCGATAGGAAAAAAACAGAAAACATTTTTTTTGCGTTTTTTCCTTTCCGGGAGGAACAACCGTGCCTCTCACGAAGGCAAAATTATGCCTCTCGCGGAAGCAAAACCGTGCCTCTTGCTAAAAAAATGCGGGTTTTTCCTTTTCGAGAGGCACGGGCATGCCTCTCGCGAAGGCAAAACCTTGCTCCTAATGTAAAAAAACAGAAAGCATGTTTTTTCCTTTCCAAGAGGCACGCCCGTGCTTCTGGTGAAGGCAAAATCGTGCCTCTCGTGAAAGCAAAACCATGCCTCTCGCAGAAAAACAAGTTTTTTCGTTTCCGAGAGACACGACTCGCAAAAAATAAATAGAAAAAGCGTTTTTTGGGAGACTCAAAAAACTAAGAAATACGGGTGAAAAAACCAAACACCAAAAAAAAGAAAAAAAACAATCTAAAAATCCAAAAACGCGGCACGTGACGACGGGAGGCTCCGAAGGAGCGTTCGCTAACTAGTTGCTCTCACCCTTAACTGGGCCAGCTACGCCGTTTCCTAGCGTTTTGGGCTTACACCTAACAACCAGTAGCAATAGCCATAGGGCCATTTAGCTATTTCAATTGTTGGGCCATAATTAGTCACATGCTCGTGAATGCATAAAAGGAAACCTGAAGGAAATGGATCGATCACTCATAACATTCTTGAGCATGGTAGTATATGCCAGACAGCGACTTGCAACTGTGTGCGGCATGCTGCACGTCTTCATTCCCTAGCTTGAAGATGGAGCGTCACGATCGACGACGTTACTGGAGACCGTAAGGTCGGAATCACAAGCCAGCAAGCAACGTTAGACGAACGGCGCCGAGGACCATCGGTGGCATGCGAAAACTACATGACCTATTCTCCACAATTTACAGAGAAATAAAGCAGTTTGTTTTTTGAGGATCAAGAAATTGTGCAGTTAAATATTGATCGTGTTCATTTTCTGGTTGGATTGTTCAAATTTTAGAATTGTGAAGTTTTTTCTTGACATTAATGCATATAATAGTTCTCCTTAAGTTTACCTAAACATTTGATACTTGTGATTCTTGATACTAGCTTGAAGTGAACTATTTTAACCTACGGTGTGCCCATGCTTTGACAATTTTGCTAGCTCTCCACTGCTTGATCCTAGGATGATGCCACAAAATGAATAGGACAAGACGAGAGTAAATTAACGGGTATGTACGAGATATATATTGTACTCCAGGACAGGGAAACTCTCTCTCGGATCGCTTCCTTTAGCAGGCTGTTAAGCACATGCATGCATTAGCCTCTTTCCTTGAAGATTAAGCTGCATCCTGGCAATCTTGCCGCGAAAACCTGGGACGTACGCTAGTATTCCATCTGCATACTTACATACATGCATGTATGGCCCGGAGCTGCGTAGCTAGCAGGTATCATAAAGCTCCATCTACGGACGCATCTATGCACGCAAAGTACGGCTTTCGCTTCAAGCCAGCGGCATGCACGTTTCCGGCCGGTGAAGGCATACCGGCGCGGCGTTGACAATCTCCATGCATGTACGAAAGCAAGCTAACTCGATGCAACGCCTATAAATTGCCTTGGAGCCATGCATACAAACGCACCCATCCTTCTCCACCAGTCATTAGCAACAAAAGAAAACACCATAGTAACTACTGAGAGCGTGAGGGCGATCGCAATGGCGAGGCGTCTGCGAGTCGTGCTGGCTTTGGCGGCTGTCATCCTTCTCGCCGCCGCGGGGGCCACCACCGCGCAATCCTCGGCACGGCCACCCAAAGCCCAGGGCCCGAAGCCGAAGCCGAAGCCGGCGACGGTCAAGTGCACTCAGAACCGCAAGGAGAATCCCTATTGCTTCAACCGGAACATGGACTGCCCCGCCAACTGCCCCCAGTCCTGCTACCCAGACTGCAACACATGCAAACCCGTCTGCGGTAAGCACTCGATCGATGCCTTAACAATGGAGGTACTTACTCTACATTGTAATAACGTTGATTTTGTTGGTTAATGGTTATGGTTCGTGCCCTGGTGCAGTGTGCAACACCCCAGGGGCGTGCGGCGACCCGCGGTTCATTGGTGGTGATGGCAACGCCTTCTATTTCCACGGACGCAGGGATGCCGACTTCTGCGTCGTCTCCGACCGTGACCTTCACATCAACGCGCATTTCATCGGCAAGAGCGGCCACAGCGGCATGTCCCGGGACTTCACCTGGATCCAGGCCATCGCCGTCCTCTTCGATGGCCACCGCCTCTACCTCGGCGCCAGGAAGACCGGCACCTGGGACGACGCCGTGGAGCACCTAGACATCACCTTGGACGGTGAGCCAATCTACCTTCCCGCCGACCTCGTCGATGGCGCCAAGTGGACGTCCAGCCGCGTACCTGAGCTGTCCGTCACCCGCACCAAGGCGGCCAACGGCGTGCTGGTCGCCGTTGACGGAAAGTTCAGCATCAGGGCCAACGTCGTGCCCATCACCGAGGAGGAATCGAGGGTGCACCGCTACGGCGTTACCGACGATGACTGCCTAGCACACCTCGAGCTGGCGTTCAAGTTCGACGCGCTCACCGACGACGTCCACGGTGTGGTCGGACAGACGTACCGCTCCGACTACGTCAACCATTTCGACGTGAGGGCCTCCATGCCCACCATGGGTGGAGATGCCACCTTCACCACCTCCAGCCTGTTCGCCCCAGACTGCAGCGTGGCGCGCTATGGGGTCAGCCGTGGAAACGACGATGTCGCGGTGCTATCTGAGCTCGCTGGTGTCACCTGCGCCAGTGGCATGGACGGCAAAGGTGTTGTGTGCAAGAAATAAAACGCTTCTTGCATGCATATGGTGAGTGTTGTACTGGCCGTGCATTGCATGGTTGCCAAGTGGAGTACACACAGAAATAAGCAAAGGACATAAACTCATGTCTTTGGAACTTGTAACTTTATATCAAGAAATATAATGTCCCATTTGCACTATCTCTTGCATCGGCGTGGCTATTGAGTCAAACTGTCGATATAGTTCCACCATGGAGTTGTTACACGCGTAAATCTGATTCTGCTTTACTAGCTTCGCTGCTAAAAAATGGCTATATCCACACCTGTGCCAATGACGGGCAAAAGAGACCGCGTCACTCTTATCGGTATCCAGTCATGGACAGGGAAAAGCATGTGAGTGGTACGGCATCTTCAATGGCTACCCGTAAAACAAAATCTGCATCTCTTCACGGACACATAAATCAGTCCGCGAAGACGAATGCGGAAGGATGTTATCCAGCCATAGTTGCATACATTTTAATCCGTATTTAAATAAGTCAAATGAAATTCATGCAAAACGGTCGATATTCATTAAAATCCGAATGGAAAATAATAAAAATCATTCATACATGTAGTACAACAATGTCTCAAATTCCACTAGATCCCAGATGTCCAACAGGTTTTTCATCAACGGGTCATGTCATTCCACATATACTCACCTTTGAGATTCATCCAACAATGCGTGCACGTAAATGATTGTTTTCATGTCATGTGGTACACCACGGCAGTACGTGCGAGCTAAATATAATGTATAGAGTAACATTGAATGAATGAATCAATCAATAAGTTGAGCAAGAAGAAGCAAAACTTACGATCTTGTTCTCTGTCGCATGCAATGGTCACCTTACCTATAGGTGACGAACCACGTTGCAATACTTGGTGACGCTGGTGTGGATAGCGTACCAGCGATACGACAACGACATCACGTTATCTAGTTGAGTGATATACATGTCGGAGGGCGCAATGTGCTTTCATTCATTAAAGTTTTGTACACTTGCTGTCAGAAGGTCTCCCTTTTTCTCATGCCTATGAAATTCACGGATACGACCAACCACGTACCGCGCAACAATTCATCCTCCATGGTCGATTAGCTCATCATCCTTCATGCTCTACAAATGATATAGAGTTTAAAAATAAGCTCAATGGCATTTGATTGGACATCTGTCGCGCGTGGTGTCCGCCATGGAGGACGTCGACAGGGGGGCGAAGTGTACCTAGGTACAAACGGCTCCAAGGTGGATAGCTAGGCAAGCAGGCATGTTGATGCTGGTTGCGGATGTCCGATAATGCCTATGGGTGGAGTCTCTGAAAGTGCGTTATCGCCTAGAGGAGGGGTGAATAGGTTATTTTTATAAATTCATCACTCAGTAAATTCATTGTGAGAAAAGTCCCCAGTTACGAGGTGAGTGAGTGGACTTAGTATTCAAACAGATGTGCAAAACAACGAAAGCATAGTCATCACAGTGAAGTGAAACGTTCGAATTACACAAGTAGTGTGATCAAGACATGCGGGTGAAGAATAAGTTAAGTGAAGAATTTGAGGTGAGGAATTTGAGAAACTCTTCAGTCAAATTCTTCAAACAGTAAAGATCAAAGTCGTGAACATAAAATTGAGGTAATGAAAGGGTTGAGGAATTAGAACTAGGTGCTTGATGAAGACAATGGTTTGATGACCTAGTTCCAACTGCTGTGACAGTCGTACGTCTGGTTTGCAGCGGCTTAGTATTTAAACCAAAAGACACACAGTCCCAGGACACTAAGTCCTTACCGTATTGTCCTTGAGCTAAGGACACACAGTCCTCGCCCAACACTCATGGTAAGTCTTCATGGCAGACTTCCAAACCCTGACAAACTTGGTCACTCGGCGATCCACAATTCACTGCTGGATGCTCTAGACCATGAGGCCTAACCGTATGGAGGATGCACAGTCCTCAAAGGTAACAATCGTCGGTTCCACACAGGAACAATCTTTTCAGTGATGCTCAATCACTTTGGGTTTTGGTTAGGGTGTTTGGGATTTTTCCTCACTGAAGAATTTCTCTCAAAGTCTTCGAGGAATGGGTTGCTCTCAAATGGCAAGTGTCAGTTTCTCTCGCGGAGCAGCCAACCAACTAGTGGTTATGGGGGCAGCTATTTATAGCCGGGGAGCAATCCCGACATGAATTAACGTAAATGCCCCAATAATATGATTGTTAGGTGGATAAGGTTGGGGACAACTGGCGTGCAACACAACCTCGGTCGAAACATTTCAGCTATGAAAGTCCTCATGTCACTCATGTTCCTCACAGGTAGGTGATTCGCATTGGCGAAGACCTAACTCCTCAGTTAGAGCAAATTTCTCAGAGACCAGAAGATCTTCGTCTCCGCCACTGAAGAATTTGACTAAGTTGTTGAAGATTTCCAAAGGCTTCATCCGAAGGGTTTGTATGTGTAGGCTTTGAAATGAGCATCACTTGAAAACGTTTCCTTAGTTTTCCCTCGACCCCCTTTAACAGTACGGTGGTCCTATGACACGAAATACAAAAAATAAAACTATGAAAGCAAAAGTCTTCACGCTTCAAAGTCCTCGCATCAATTTCTTCATGGACACACTAATTTCCTCACTTTCAAAGTCTTTAGAGGAAATATCAAAGTCTTTAGCCGAAGACATACAGTTTTAGGGGTCGGTTTTATTCAAATAACTCAAACTCCTCAGTGACTTATAGAGCATGTGTACACTCACAAACATATCAGTCTCTTAACCTATAAGTCTTCAATACACCAAAATCACTAAGGGGCACTAGATGCACTTACAACCTCCACCTTTTTGGTGATTGATGACAAATATGTTAAGTTTTCAACGAGGATAATAATATGAAGTGTAAGTACAGAGTTTGAGGAATTTGAATGCAAGATATAGAGAAACTCCCCCTGAAGATGTGCATATTTGAGGAATTTTCTTTAGACAACAAATGCACATTCAAGATTTATACCATGGAGATATCCCCCTATATCTAGTAATCCATGCAGGCATTTGACATATATCATGAGGAAATTGAAATGCATGATGGAAAGTGGAGTCTCTCGAATTTCAGCATGCGTGCATTAATCAATATGAGGAATAAGCATGCGAGGAAAAATGGTTCAAAAGTGTCAGGCCACCACCGAGCATAAGTTTACAAGTCATACAACCAAACACTTCAGAAGAACGAGAGTTCTAACTTAAAGAAAACATAGTTCAAAAGCCCATAAACTAATAAAGTAGACCTACTTGAAGACTAACTCAGATTTCTCACCCTTTGTCATCAAGTGACGAAGAGGGACGAAACTGAGGACTAACACCCTTGAATAATATCACTTTGTTGGTGGAGGGGGAGCGTTGGGGTCGTTCGTCGCAGCAACGTCGTCAAGATCTCCACGATCATTAGTGGTGCACGTTGAAGAAAATGAGTTGGCCACCAGTTGAGGAACTGGAGTCTTCTTGAACTTATTCTTTGGCGGCCAGGACCAGTCGAAGTCTTGCTGGAACTTCATAACAGTGAGTTCCTTAGAAGTCTTGTGGTGAGACAGAATGGCCCATGTGCAGTCAAAGATCTCATGAAAATAATAGTGATCTTTCTTTAGAGCATTCTGAATTGCATTGAGGTCTTTCACAATGGCACCAAACTGACGCTTTATCCATTTGTGGTTGCGATCAATTTTCCGATGAAGACTTAGCAAGATCTCATGGTCAGTCAGCACACGTGGTGCACATTCGCCAGGGGATTTTCCTCTCGCAACTGAGTCCTAAGAGGCAGTGTCGTCATTGGTGGAATATGACGCAGCCTTGAAAAATTGGCCATCAAGGGGCCGAGGTCCTTCATCAATCGAAGATTCCCCTTTGCCGTCAATCATCTCAAAAGATTTCTTGCCAATTTCAAGGGGAGTCAAGTAGGTGAGGTGATTCAAAATATTTGCCTTGTAAGGAAGAGTAGATCTGTCCCTGATGAATTTCATTATCCAGGGCGGTTTCATATCAAAAGGTGACAAAGATGTGTTGGCCAGAGTCCTCATGAAGAAATCATGAATATTTATTGGAATTCCATGGATGATATTGAAGAGCAAATTCTTCATGATGCCCACAATTTCTTCATCATTGGCGTCATGACCCTTGATTGGACGGAAGGTTTTGGACAAGATTCAGTAAACTGTCCGGGGCACATAAAGTAATTCCTTCAGGAGGAATGTGGTTCTTGTCTGCCTTCCAGGAGCCAAAGGCTTCATCGATACTTGCATCATATGATTTGGCAGTTCAATTTCGCCATAGACACATCTGGCTCCATCTGAGGAAATTGGAACTGGGACTGCACGAAGTAATTCCGTGGCAGGGGCTTTGTAGTGAGTGTTTTGAGTCATCTAGTCCAGAACCCAAGTGTTGACATCTAAGACATGTCCTGAGATGTTCAATGTAGAGTATAACTAAATAATGATGTCTTCATTCCAGTCATAGATGTCCATGCAGAATGGTAGTAATCCAGTGTCACGAAGAACACGAAGAACTGGAGTAAAGAAAGGAGTATTCTCCATGTCTGCATGACGAATTTGCTCGTGCCAAAAAACCTTGTCCTTGTTGAAGAGTATAGCGCCATAGTAGTTCATCTGAGTGTGTGTCCAGAATCTTTTGCACCTTATCCTTGGAGAGTCGTAAGGATTTACGCCGATGAAATAGTGTTGTTCCTCAAAGAATTTTGCCTTGTCTAAATTTGGCCTTTTTGTTCCAATGTAAGGCTGAAGACTCTTCGGTTGAAGATTTGGCTTGAATCGTCTCACAAGTCTTCGAAGCTCTTCAGTTTGAGGAATTTCAGCTACGACTAGTGTCGACTGAGGATTATCAACATGAGGTTCAGAGGCAGTGTCTTCACTCTGAGGAACATGTTCTTTAGCGGAACTCTTCTCAGTTTGAGGAATATGCTGCGCAGATTCATCAATTTCAGATGCAGCACTTTCCCAAGTAGATGTTTGATTTGCAGTGTGTTCAGCTGATCCAGCTGATTTCGTCTCCGGGATGGTCTTCATCGGAGTGTTCTTGTCGTCAGACCCTGTAAGAATTCCAGTGGCAGCATAGGACTGAGGAACTTGAGGAATGCGAGTGGTCAATGGTGAGTTGGGATGAGCCTCTTCCTAATAGTAATCATTGATCACAGGTGTGGTGCTGCCAATGTCCACATCATCATCTCACACATCTGTATTCTGCTGTGGCTAAGGAGACGAGGCTTGAGGAATTGAAGGATTTGGATCAACTTCAATTTCTTCATCAATTGGTGTGGAAGAAGCAGAATGTGTGTCTTCCATTTCTTCATCCCCTTCTTGGATGATGTGCTCGACACCAAATGTCACAATCACATAGGAGGGTGTTGTGCTGATAGGGGTGGCAACGATTGGAGCAGTTGAGGAATTTGGAAAAGTCATCAAGCATTTTGCTTCTGAGGACTCTCAGCTCGTTGAAGCCTTTCTCTTCTTTGCTACTTCCTGTTCAAAAGCCTTGTTTTCTTCACTTCTGATGCATCATGAAGCTTCACTTTCTTCACTTGTGAATATTTTGGAGCAGGAGCAGTTTCTTCAGGCACGACTGTTGCAGTTATCCTGGCAGTAATAGGTTCTTCAGGCTCAGCCACTCCTTCAGCTGCCTTGGCAGGTTCGTCAGTTGGAGGAATTTCATCATCAGAGTCGTCACGCAACTCAACTATGTAATTCGCAGAAATTTGAGGTTGCGTTTTGGCTGCAACCTGCTTTTTGTGTTCAGTGATGACTTTGATGGCAACGTTGACGAATCTGACTTTTGTGCCCTTCTAGTCTGCATTAAAGCGGTTGATTCTTCACTCAACTTCTTGATCTCAGTTTGAGCGGTGAGAAGCTGACCAGGGGTCATAGTCAGAATGTTGTTCTACAAAAAGCTCTTTTTCTGAGTCTGAGCCTTTCTGGCTTGCTTGGCCTTCTGCGCCTTCCATTTTTATTCATTGATGAAGGTTGTCAACATGTGACTTGGTCCAGGTGGAAGCTTCAAGTCGTCAATTAGTGTTTCAGGATTGTTATAACAGATATCTATGAAGTCTAGTATCATCTTTGGATCCATCATGAGAGGAATGGTAGTGCCTTTGGCCTGTGCGACCTTTTCTTGCTTGTTCCTGATGATTGCTTCAAGTACTTCACCTTCTTCTTCTGATGCAGAAGGAACATTGAGGACTTCGCTAGGGTTGGGCCTTTTTCCTCGCCCAACAGTCATTTTCATCTTCATGTTAGCACTAGAAGAAGTATGTGCGGAGCCTGAAGTAGATGGCCCTAAGGGAATTGTAGTCCCTATTGGATTCTGACTGGTCATCAACTTCAGTGGCGAAGAAGACTATGTGGAAGCAGTTGAGGACTTTGCTGCCACTTTAGGGGCTGACAAAGGAATTTGTTGTGAGGTTTGTGCTGGTGAGGACTTCGGTTTGGCAGCATACTTCTTTAAAATAGCTCACATTGGATCAGTCTTAGTACCAAAAGCCTCACCAGCAGAGGAGGAGGCAGCAACAGCTGCAACAGCAGATACCTCATTGAATTTCTTCACGGCCAGATGTGCAACTTTCTGCAGTCTCGCGTGTTTCTTTGCATATTCTTCAGGATAGTCGTGAATAGTTGCAAGACTTGTTGGATTAGCAACTTGTTAATCGCCTAGAGGAGGCCTTTTGCATGGAGGCTTCAATGCAAATTTCCTCATTTATTTGGGAGTCACATACCTATACTCCCTCCATTCTTTGGCTCATCTTCTCTCAATTTTCTGCAAGCGTGTTTTGCGCTTTTCTTTTGTCTCTTTTCCATAGATTTATTTGTCACGTGTGCAATATTCATCATAGATGTCATCAAGAATCTTAAAGGCAGTGTTGGTATCGGCCTTCTTTCCACCCTTTTGTTTCTTCTCATGAGCCATTTTCTTCATTTGAGGAATATGAACTTTTGAGGACTGTGATGAGGTATGCAAATTTTCTTCAAGAAATGTTGCAAATGAGTTAAGTTGATGAGAACATAGAGATTCGTTAGCAACCATTTTGTACGTGTGAACAGAGTATAGGCGAATTTGAAGAGGTCATATGCGTTCTCACAAGATTTTTAAAAATGACTCAAGTTGAGGAATTTGGCCAATATTGTTTTTGACGAATTTTGCTGAGTGTCGTTGTCTTGGATTATAGAGTTGTGCAGATCCAAAAATTCACACAATTGAGGAATCTCTTGAGGAATTGTGTAACTTAGCGAAATTTATCAAGTGTTCTTAGACATAGAAATGTTTATCTTATGAATTTGCTAAGGAGTAACACTTTTTCAAAGATTTTATGAAAACATAAAGATCTATAGTGGTAGTAAAATTAGATATTAATTACCTTGGATGAAGAACATGAAGAACACGAAAAACTGTAGACGCTGAAAATAGAAGCTCGTCGGTTCAGATCTTCAGCGCCCTAACTCGGCGGCTGAAGACAACTATGGTGGCGGAGGAGGAAGGAGATCTGCAGCCGACGTGAGTAAGGCGACGATGATTTCCACCTGCGACGCTAGGACTAGCTTCGAGCGATGAGAAGTGGAAACGAGAGGAAGAAGTGACTGAGGGGGTAAGAGTTGGGTATTTGTAGCCCAAGTGAGAAATAGTTTGGCCCGAAATTTTTGGATCAAAATGACCCTGGCCCTTCCTCTCCGCTCGACAGGTGGCACACACGTAACGGCTGGAGAAATTTTTAAATAAATTTTTGAGGACTTTGTTTGCAAATTCTTCAGCTCACAAAGATTTAGTGAAGACTTTGAACGAGTTTCAAATGGAAAGCATATGAAGAATTTGAGAATAGACTAGGTTGAGCTCCGATCATATTCACTTAGAAGAAAAAACACCGCATGAAGACTTATCTATAAGGGAATGTTGTTGAGGACTTATAAGCTCACCAATAAGTATATAGTCAATGAATAACATATTTTGAAAAGTTTGAAGAATTTGAACTTTTGAGGAATTTGCAAATTTGAGGAATTTGAAAATTTGAAGACTTTGAAGATTTGAAGAATTTGCAAAAATATCAATTTTGAAGAATTTCAACTTGAATAATTTCAAATTGGGTTGTTGGCGTGAGCCACCGTATAAGAATGATGATTTCACGCACCGCATACAATTGTCGTAGGATCCTGAGAATCAAATTCTTCATTAATTTCTTCACACTTAAGTGTTATTCTTTAGTGATTGAATAAAAACATTACTTCGTGTGTTGCACATATAAGTCATCAATTTTGCATAAGTGTTAGGATGTGTGTCCTTTCATAGAACATTCGAAGATTCTAAGCTATTTAGCTCACACCGCAACATGAAAAATATCTTTTCATCCAAGGGCTTAGTGAAGATATCCGCTAACTGTCCTTCAGTCTTTACGTGGTTGACGACAATGTTGCCCTTGAGTATATGATTACGAAGAAAATGATGATGAATCAAGATGTGCTTGGTGTTCGAGTGTTATACTAGGTTGTATGCAATCGTGATTGCACTCTCATTGTCGCAGTAGAGTGGCACATTCTTCATGTTGATGTCGTAGTCCTTGAGAGTTTGCTTCATACACAACAGTTGAGCACTGCAAGACCCAGCAGCAATGTAGTCTGCTTCAGCAGTGGAGAGTGACACACGGTTCTTCTTCTTTGATGACCAACATACTAAGGATCGTTTGAGGAAATGACAGGTGCCTGATGTTGACTTGCGATCCACACGGTCACCAGCATAGTCCGAGTCAGAATATCCAACGAGGTGAAGATTTGAACCCTTGGGGTACCATAATCCATGCGTTGGTGTGTGATCTAGATTTCAAAGAATATGTTTCACAACCTTATGGTGTGATTCCTTCGTTGTTGCTTGGAAACGGGCAGACATGCAAACACTAAGCATGGTGTCTGGTTTAGATGTACATAGGTAGAATAAAGAGCCAATAATAGAGTGACATAATTCCCATTCCCATCTCTAAAAAATGCAACCGCTGCGACCTGTGTTGCCATTCTCATCTCTAAAGAACACCCCGTCCACATTAAGGCCTCGTTTGACACTAGCTTTTTTCCAGCCACTAGGGGGTAGGGGATTTGGTGATCCCCTTGCCTTCACCCAATCCCTTCAAATACCCCACATTCCCTTCCATCAAAATCCCCCACATTCCCTTTCCATCCAAATCCCCTATATTCCCTTGCACATATAAATATTGTTTCACACGTGGGGATTGCCTTTGTACTATTGGATAATCAAAATAAAAATGTGATATTTGTAGATCATTACAACAACAACATAATTCTCGATGTCTTGGAATCAATATCTTATCATAACAACACTTAATCATAGTCATAACATAATTATGGGACAAAGATTATTGGAGAATCAAAATAAAAATGTGATCTTTGAATCAGCAACATCATAATTTTGCAAGGCTTAATTTTGCAGACCATCACATCAACAACATAATTCTACATCACATTCACAACAAACATTTGCAACAATAATAATGCAATATAGCCACACAACAACCTTCCCTTTGTTGATGTTTACGTCCAAGGCTGAGTATTATTGGAGGCCAAGAAATGATGAGAAATGATGTTGTATTGGAGATGAGTTGCTCTTTTGATGTCATGATCATCCTTTTGGTAATCTTTTGCGAATCCATTTTTGCACTCAACAATGGTATATATGATTTGCACAACCACAATCAGTGGACACCATTTATGTTCAAAGCAAGCAAAATAATCGTTTCAGAATTGAAACCTCAGCAGGTGTTGTGTCCTCACAAGATGTGGTAGGCTAGATCGTATTCCTCTAAAACTTGGTGTTGATTTGGTTTTTCTCAAAATAAGTATCTTGACTGTAGACAATTTTAAGAGGGGGAATTTGAAAGCCAAAGACACTAGATGTTGCTTTTGTTATTTCGAGGGAAACATAGATCACTTCTTCTATAAATGTATAGATAGTTGATAACTTTCTGCAGGGGATCACTAAATAGTTTCGTATGTTCTAACACATATTACATATAACAGAAAGTCATCTAGAAATAAAACAAGCATTATAGTCAACACTTGAGAGTTCAAAACTTGAACATACATCATGGGGACATCTCGCACTGAAGCCACATAACATCAGTCTCGTTATTATTATCAGCGGCATTTATGAAAATCTCACGGTTTGCAGCATCCTTGAAGACGTTGAATGCTTTGATCTTCTTGATGCGGGTGATAGCCACCATTGTCTTCAACACATCCATGCACTTGGTGTTAGAGAAATTATGTAATTAGAACCAGAGTAATAGATGAATATTAGAATTGTATAAAATTGTAACCATATCGAAGGGTGGAATTAAAGAACTTACAATCACCAGATTATCCCAAAGGTCGGTGTCAGCTTCTATCATACATCTTTTGCCATCCCAGCCAACACCACTTTACTTTCGAGCTTATTTTAACATCATGCATTCTCTTTTGTGATCCTTCTCCTTATCTTGAATTTGAGGCTTCGAGAACTTTACATGTTTGTGTTTCACATGGAATTTTGTCACCATCAAGTTCCAAGTTTCCTTGCTCAATCCATTTTGCCCTCGGTGGTAAGGAGTATGGTGCTCCATAAGTATCTCCACCAAACCTTTTTTCAAGTCCTAAACTCCATTGTGCTCTTTGTTTCACAACTACGCAAGCCAATTAAAGCACAAAGCTAAGAATAATGTTTGGAACATTCAGAGTCAGATCAAATGGCTATGTGCATAAAAATACTTGTGACGTGTAGAAATTGTAGTGACAAACAAGAATACCTTTTGGAGAACTGTATTTGGTAAACTTTGGTTAATCCATTTTAGCACCAAGAAGACCTTTCATTCTTAATAAGGTAGCAACTTGTGCCAAGTTGAATTTGGGAGACCCTTTCGCATACATGTCTATTTGGACAAAACAAATTAACACACAAATTGAAGACAATTAATTAGTTGAATTAGAAATTGTCAATTACATCCACAAACTTACAAAGAGTTAGTTATGTGGGAAATCATTCCACATTTTCATTGCAATTTCATCTCGCAAAGCATTGCCTTGAATGTTGTTCCCTTGGTAGTTATCATTGTCATTGGGTACATTGACAAAATTAGCCATTGGTATGTTATCTGCTGGTTGTCAAGCCATTCCTCATCACCAGCATGCAATTTGATGATGTAATGAAAGATTGCGGTAGCTGTTGGAATACTCGCTTGGTTCCTAATTGAATGTAACATCGTGACATCTGTTTGCGTAACCACCATCGACGAGGTATAACTTCCCATCGAGTACTTTAAACCCAGAGTTCATTACAGATCGAAGAACCCTAGCATCTGTTGCAGACCCCTCCCAGCCACATGATATAAATGTGATCTTCAAGTCAAAGTTGCAAGCAATCATTATGTTTTGGCTCAGGGTGCCCTTTCTATTCCGAAATGGGGCAACACTCTCAGGTGCAATGGTAATAGGAACATGTGATCCATCGATAGCACCTATAGAGTTCTGTAAAAATTCAAATTTGCTAATTAACTTCTGAAATTTTAATGGAGAAAGGTAAGGAATTTTTGAAGTGTCAAGATAACAACCTTGAAGTATGGATAGAATCGCTCATCGTTAGCAATTATTGGATGTGGTTTTTCAATCCATGGAGGCTCCGCAAAGCGAGTACATAGGGCAGGGATGATATCAAAGAACGCGTTGATGTACTCAGGAAACGTGGATCAACTATGCTTGAATTCCAGTTGCATATCTTCATATGATGGATTATGTGACAACATGTACAGGAAGAATGCTAACTTCTCCTCGACCTTGAGTCTTGTGTGTGTTTATGAATTCTTTCCTTCTAAGATATGATGCTAAAGATTTAAAAATGTATGGTCTCATCTTAAAAGCCACCAAACAATACTTCACGTGTCCTTCAAGAAGTTCGTCAACACGCTGCTTTAGGGTTCGGGTACCTATAAATGAAGGGGCTGATTTAGCTAGGGCTCACGTACCTATAACGAGTACTCAAATCTTTATAAAGCACACATGATAAAATGATGAGTAAACTGCAAACTTGATGAAATGATAACATCACCAAAAAATATAGTTATATTGATAGAAAAAGGTTTCAGTTAATCATTTAATATAGCACATAAAAGATTCTTTAATTTTACTGAAGAGGGTGTTAATCCAACTTGCTTGGATTTAGGAGTACAACAGTTAACAACAAGTCAAGTTATTGTAATTAAGTACTCCAAGATGTCCAGTTAATTACTTACAAGTAATCCGGGAGCCAGGATAATGCAAATAATTGAATGACAAGGACTGAACCATCCACAGCTTCAAACTTGCAAATCTCCATATGGAGTACAGTACACTACAGATGCAAGCAAATAGAATGACTGATCTCACTGACAGTAGCAAATCATCTAGGAAGTAACAACAACATTCATACATCCCCTAAATCATTCATACATTCATTTTCAAGGTGCATCCAAAGAGAAATTCGAATTTCTGCAATGATTTTAGACAGTCTCCGGTCAGGCTTAATTGAAGATGCTTTTTCAGTTACACATCCATCTCTATTTCCACAAACCCAATATGAACGATTGTGGCCCTTGGAAGAAAGAATATATATTACTCTATCACAATAACAGGCCCCTGGAAGAAATTGATACTCTCTCTACTAGGCGAACACTAGAAAGAACATGTGATGCAACTGCAATGACCAAGGTTCTGCATTCTTGGCTAATCATTCACAAAGTCAAAACCCAATTTCATCTTCATCCACTACCTAAGTACCTACTCTTGTAGTACTCTGGTTGTATATACTAATACACATACAACTTTTCAGGTCTCAACTCTGAAGAAAAGGCATGATTTTGACACAGCGATGCAACCGGGGTGTAGGTGGTTGGTTGCCTGCGTGCCAACTTAGACCCAAGTGAGGAATTAGACCCAACTTAGACACAACGATGCAATTGGAATAGAGGACTCAGCAAACACCTGGTGGTTGGGGTTGGTCACGAATCGATTCGACGAGACGGTGAGTTTGAAATTTGGAAGAGGAAGCTAGGAAGGGAATAGCGGTAGCGGCATGGGTCTGATCGATGTGATGAGGCGAAGGCGACGAGATGATCATTTTTCCTATAGAGAATCCAGCGCAGCTAGTCTTCAGATCGATAGACGAGACGATCCCAATTGACTTCTATAGCGATTATATTTTTTTACCGACGGTAGCATTTCCGTATTATCTTTTGTTTTTGAGGATTGCATTGTCATATTATCGATCGAAAGATTGATCGGCACTAGCACTGCTGCGCTCGATGGCCTCGAGGCCTACCTCCAGCTCCTCATCGACTCAGGCCCAGCTCCAGCGGCTAGATTTTTTTTGAAAAATACTATTTGGCCTATATAAAAATGTGGGGTCCTTCAAAATTGTGGGCACTGTGCATGCAACACATTTTGCACCATTATAGGCCCAACCCTGCTGCTGAGCAAGTTGCCATAGGAAAACTTTCAGCTTGGACGGGACATAAATTTTCCACAACCTAGACCACACCCTAACTGTCTTCGTATTATCGAACAACCAGCAACCCCATCAAGCTAGTTTTCCCTCCAATTTTTAGTATCAACAAGCATCATGTAGGCCGATCTCACAGAAAACATGCCCTTTCTCTCAAAGTGCCAAGCCCAAAAATCAGAGGCCACTTTTGTGCATAATGGTATACTGAGGATCGCCTCGGCATCTATCGGTAGAAAAACTTGGCTTACCAAGTTGGTGTTCCATGAAGCTTCAGCCGAGTTTAGGGGCCGCAACAATGGCTCCCATGGAACCCAATTTTTATCCCAAATGCTTGTAGTATGACCATCTCCTATGCACCGTATCAGTCCCTGCTTAAGAACATCTCTACAATCTAGTATTGCCTGCCACACTTCGAAGGGTTAGATCCCAACTCAACTTCAGGAATATCGGACTTAGGAAAATATATCACCTTCAGTAGTTGTGCGCTAAGAGACGATGGGTCCTCAAGTAGTTTCCATGCTTGCTTAGCCAACAAAGCCAGATTAAAAAGCTCTAGGTCACAAACCCCTTCTTTACTCCCTCAACAGAAGCCGCAGATAAGAGAATTGATATGCTCACAGAGTTCTTGAGGTAGTCAGAAGCATGCCATCGAATAGACTCGTATTTCCTGAGCTACCGATTTGATGAGTACCTCTTTTCCCTAGGAGACAAAAGTTTCTCAATCCAAACTTTTATTTTGTTCCAAACTCTATCCTTCAGAAACTTGAAAGCATTCTTTGTATGCCCAACGTCGTTTGGCATGCCTAGGTAATTCTCATTAGGTGATTCATTGGGAACTTGAAGAGAGAGTTTAATTGCCTCTTGAGTAACATTTGGGCAGCCCTTACTAAAAAGGATGGAAGATTTTTCTGTGTTCACTTGTTGTCCCGAAGCTTGGCGATAGTGATTCAATAGGTTTGACACTTCGTTAGCACCCCGAGAACTTGCCTTGAAGAACAACATGCTATCATCTACTAACATGAGATGGTTAACCGGCAGAGCCGATGAATACACCTTTATCATGTTCAAGTGAGACGACTAGTTGGATTTCAATAGACACGAAAGGCTTTGCGCTGCTATCAGGAACAAGTAGGGTGAAATAGGATCTCCCTATCGAATACCCTTGGATGGTATGAACTCATCAAGCTTTTTACCATTAAAAGTAACTAAAAATGAGATGGACCTCACCATCCCCATTACGACATTGACCCAATGATGTTCAAAGCCAAGATTCAACATGATCGACTCCAGATACTGCCATTCTACTCTGTCATAAGTTTTCATCATGTCGAATTTGAGTGTTGCATAGCAGTTGGACTTTGCCATGTTCCTTTTCATGAAGCGCAAACGCTCATATACGGAGATGCTATTATCTATAATTAGTCTACGAGGAACAAAAGCAGACTGTTCATGAGAGATAATCTCTGGATGACTGAGCTTGAGATGGGTTACACCCACTTTTGACGCAATCTTATAAACAACGTCGCATAAACTGATTGGGCAGAATTGTGGAATATTTGAGGGGCTTGCTACCTTTGGAATAAGACCCAGAATCGTATGATTGTTAACATCAACACTTTCCTCCCCTCTCACAATTTTTAGCTGGAACTATCGAAAATACGATCTGTACCGAAATCACTAATTGAGGAGTACGCCTTTTCAAAGATCACTCCCATCTCCCAGGTTGAGACAAGTGGCACACTGCATGCATGCCATTTGTCGCAACCCTGGAGTTTTCCCTTTTTCCATAGATCCGTATTTTTAGAAAGTTCTATCTCCTAAACTGTGTATCTAAATATCGAACCGTTTTCAGTGTTGGGTTTCTCGCGTCGAGAGCTTCAAAACTAGATCCCATGTTGATAGATTTTGATGAACTGTTTTATTATGAAAAAAAGGACCAAAAAACCGTGCCTCTCGTGATAGGAAAAATATAGAAAACACGTTTTTTTGCGGGTTTTTTCCTGTCCGAGAGGCACAACCGTGCCTCTCACGAAGGCAAAACCGTGCCTCTCGCGGAAGCAAAACCGTGCCTCTTGCTAAAAAATACGGTTTTTTTTCTTTCCGAGAGGCACGAGCATGCCTCTCGCGCAGGCAAAACCGTGTCTCTAATGGAAAAAAAGCATTTTTTCCTTTCCGAGTCGTGCCTCTCGTAAGAAAACACGTTTTTTCATTTCCGAGAGGCAACTCGCAAAAAAACAGAAAAAATGTTTTTTGATGCAATTTTTATTTTTTTTGTCAAAAAACTAAGAAAGACCGGTGAAAAACCCAAACACCAAAAAAAAAAAAAAGAAACTAAAAAGCCAAAAACTCGTGCAAAAAAACGCGACACATGATGACGGGTGAGAACACTCCAAATGACGACGCAGTGCTCGCTGAAAGTCTCCGAAGAAACGCTCGCTAACTAATTGTCGTCCTTTAACTGGGCCAGCTACCGCGTTTCCTAGCGTTTTGGGCTTATTCCTAACAACCAGTAGCAATAGCCATAGGGCCATTTAGTTATTTCAATTGTTGGGCCATAATTAGTCACATGCTCGTGAATGCATAAAAGGAAACCTAAAGGAAATGGATCGATCACTCGTAACATTCTTGAGCATGGTAGTATATGCCAGACAGCGACTTGCAATTGTGTGCGGCATGCTGCACGTCTTCATTCCCTAGCTTGAAGATGGAGCGTCACGATCCACGGAGTTACTGGAGATTTGTAAGGTTGGAATCACAAGGCAGCAAGCAACATTAGACGAACGGCGCCGAGGACCATCGGTGGCATGCGAAAACTACATGAGCTATTCTCTATTATTTAAGCATAGCTCAATTGGCTTGACGCTAGAGTTTGCAGCCAGTCCGTCGGTGTTCGAGCCTCAGCTCTAACACTAGATGCTCATGGAGTTTTCTTCTATAAAAAAATGTCAGCAGACTAGTCTAATCTGGGTTGGTCTCATTCATTTTTTACAATTTACAGAGAAATAAAGCAGTTTGTTTTTTGAGGATCAAGAAATTGTGCAGTTAAATACTGATCGTGCTCATTTTCTAGTTGGACTTGTTTAAATTTTAGAATTGTGAAGTTTTTTCTTCACATTAATGCATATAATATAGTTCTCCTTAAGTTTACCTAAGCATTTGATACTTGTTATTCTTGATACTAGCTTAAAGTGAAGTATTTTAGCCTACGGTGTCCCATGCTTTGACAATTTGCCAGCTCTCCACTGCTTGATCCGAGGATGATGCCACAAACTGAATAGGACAAGACGAGAGTAAACGGGTACGTACGAGATATATATTGTAATCCAGGACGACGGGGAAACTCTCTCGGATCGCTTCCTTTAGCAGGCTGTTAAGCACATGCATTAGCCATTTTTCTTCAAGATTAAGCTGCATCCTGGGAATCTTGCCCTGAAAACCAGGGACGGTAACTAGTACTCCATATGTATACTTACATGCATGTATATAGCCCGGAGCTACGTAGCTAGCACGTAGCAGGTAGCATAAAGCTCCATCTACGATTCTACGCATGGATTTATGCACGCAAAGTACGTTTTTCGCTTCAAGCCAGCGGCATGCATGTTTCCGGCCGGTGAAGGCATACCGGCCCTCGCGGCGTTGACAATCTCCATGCAGGAAGCAAGCTAACTCGATCCATCGCCTATAAATTGCCTTGGAGCCATGCATACAAACGCACCCATCCTTCTCCACCAGTCATTAGCAACAAAAGAAAATACCATAGTAACTACTGAGAGCGTGAGGGCGATCGCAATGGCGAGGCGTGTGGGAGTCGTGCTGGCTTTAGCGGCTGTCGTCCTTCTCGCCGCCGCGGAGGCCGCCACCGCGCAATCCTCGGCACGGCCACCCAAAGCCCAGGGCCCGAAGCCGAAGCCGAAGCCAACGACGGTCAAGTGCACTCAGAGCCGCAAGGAGAACCCCTACTGCTTCAACCGGAACATGGACTGCCCCGCCAACTGCCCCCAGTCCTGCTACCCAGACTGCAACACATGCAAACCCGTCTGCGGTAAGCACTCGATCGATGCCTTAACAATGGAGGTACTTACTCTACATTGTAGTAACGTTGATTTTGTTGGTTAATGGTTATGGTTCGTGCCCTGGTGCAGTGTGCAACACCCCAGGGGCGTGCGGCGACCCGCGGTTCATTGGTGGTGACGGCAACGCCTTCTACTTCCACGGACGCAGCGATGCCGACTTCTGCGTCGTCTCCGACCGTGACCTTCACATCAACGCGCATTTCATCGGCAAGAGCGGCCACAGCGGCATGTCCCGGGACTTCACCTGGATCCAGGCCATCGCCGTCCTCTTCGACGGCCACCGCCTCTACCTCGGCGCCAGGAAGACCGGCACCTGGGACGACGCCGTGGAGCACCTAGACATCACCTTGGACGGTGAACCAGTCTACCTTCCCGCCGACCTCGTCGATGGTGCCAAGTGGACGTCCAGCCGCGTACCCGAGCTGTCTGTCACCCGCACCAAGGCGGCCAACGGCGTGCTGGTCGCCGTTGACAGAAAGTTCAGCATCAGGGCCAACGCCGTGCCCATCACCGAGGAGGAATCGAGGGTGCACCGCTACGGCGTCACTGACGATGACTGCCTAGCGCACCTCGAGCTGGCCTTCAAGTTTAACGCGCTCACCGACGACGTCCACGGTGTGGTCGGACAGACCTACCGCTCCGACTACGTCAACCATTTTGACGTGAGGGCCTCCATGCCCACCATGGGTGGAGATGCCACCTTCACCACCTCCAGCATTTTCGCCGCGGACTGCAGCGTGGCGCGCTATGGGGTCAGCCGTGGAAACGACGGTGCCGCGGTGCTATCTGAGCTCGCTGGTGTCACCTGCGCCAGTGGCATGGACGGCAAAGGTGTTGTGTGCAAGAAGTAAAACGCTTCCTGCATGCATATGGCGAGTGTTGTACTGGCCGTACGCGTGTGCATGTCTACATTCTCCATTCATGGTTGCCAAGTGGAGTACACACAGAAATAAGCAAAGGAATAAACTCATGTATTTGAAACTTGTAACTTTATATCAAGAAATATAATGTCCAATTTGCATTATCTGTTGCATCGGCGTGGCTATATTGAGTCGAACTGTCGATGAAGTTCCACCATGAAGTTGTTGCACGCGTGAATCTGATTCTGCTTAATTACTAGCTTCGCTGCTAAAGAAATGGCTATACCCACACCTTTGTCAATGACGGGCAAAAGAGACCGCGTCATTCGTATCGGTATCCAGTAATAGGCAGGAAAAAGCATGTGAGTGGTAGCGGCATATTCAACGGCCACCCGTAAAAAAAATCTGCATTTGTTCGAGGACAAAGAAACCAGTCCGCGAAGACAAATGCGGAAGGACGTACGTTATCAAGTTGTAGCCGCATACATTTTAACCCGTATTTAAATAAACCACGGCAATGCGTGCGGGTTAAATATAATGTATAAATAAACATTGAGTAATAA
This sequence comes from Hordeum vulgare subsp. vulgare, assembly GCF_904849725.1. Taxonomy (NCBI): domain Eukaryota; kingdom Viridiplantae; phylum Streptophyta; class Magnoliopsida; order Poales; family Poaceae; genus Hordeum; species Hordeum vulgare. Next base: position 606,209,699 of record NC_058519.1, on the reverse strand, counting down.
ATTAATTAACAAGTTGAGTAAGGAGAAGCAAAACTTACGATCTCGTTCTCTCTCACATGCAATGGCCACCTTGCCTCGAGCTGACGAACCACGTTACAATACTTGGTGACGCTGGCGTGGATAGCATACCAGATACCACAACGACATCATGTTGCATGGTTGAGTGATATACATGTCGTAGGACGCAATGTGCTTTCATTCATGAAAGTTTTATACACTTGCTGTTAGAAGGCCTCCCCTTTTCTCATGCCCTATGAAATCCGCGGATACGACCAACCACGTACCGCACAACAATTCATCCTCCATGGTTGATTAGTTCATCATCCTTCATGCTCTAAAAATGATATAGTGTTTGAAAATAAGCTCAATGGCATTGATCGAACATCTGCCGTGCGTGGTTGCTACCTCTTGAGCTTGCGCTGGTTTTTCCCTTGAAGAGGAAAATGTGATGCAGCATAGTAGCAGTAAGTATTTCCCTCAGTTTGAGAACCAAGGTATCAATCCAGTAGGAGTATCAAGACAAGTCACCAATGTACCTGCGCAAAAACAAACAAACTTGCACCCAACGCTATAAAGGGGTTGTCAATCCCTTCACGATTATTTGCAAGGTGAGATCTGAAGGTGGAAAGTGCAACAAAGTAAAAGTGTAGAGCTGAAAATATGATGTGAAGTAGACCCGGGGACCATAGTGTTCACTAGAGGCTTCTCTCATGATAGCAAGTATTACGGTGGATGAACGAATTACTGTCGAGCAATTGATAGAATCGCGCAAAGTCATGATGATATCTAAGGCAATGATCATACATATATGCATCACGTCCGAGACAAGTAGACCGATACTTTCTGCATCTACTACTATTACTCCACACATCGACTGTTATCCAGCATGCATCTAGTGTATTAAGTTCATAACAAACGGAGTAATGCCTTAAGCACGATGACATGATGTAGAGGGATAAATTCATGCGATAGATATAAACCCCATCTTTTTACCCTTGATGGCAACAACAGGATGCGTGCCTCTCTACCCCTTCTGTCACTAGGTGAGGACATCGCACGATATGAACCCAAAACCAAGCACTTCTCCCATTGCAAGAATTATAGATCAAGTTGGCCAATCAAAACCCAGAACTCAAAGAGAATTACAAGGATATGAAATCATGCATATAAGAGATCAGAGGAGACTCAAATAACATTCATAGATAATCTGATCATAAATCCACAATTCATCGGATCTCGACAAACACACCGCAAAAGAAAGTTACATTGGATAGATCTCCATGAAGATCATGGAGAACTTTGTATTGAAGATCCAAGAGAGAGAAGAAGCCATCTAGCTACTAGCTATGGACCCGGTGGTCTGTGGTGAACTACTCACGCATCATCGGAGAGGCAATGGTGTTGATGAAGAAGCCCTCTGTGTCCGCCCCTCCGACAGGGCACCAGAACGTGCCCCAGATGGAATCTTGCGGAGACAGAAGCTTGCGGCGGTGGAAATGTCTTTTCGTGGCTCTCTCTGGTATTTTTAGATTTTTGGAAAATTCATAGGCGGAAGAAGTAGGGCAGAGGAGCCACGGGGGGCCCACAAGCCTGCTAGGCCCACCCAGGCCGGGGCTAGTGGGCGTGTGACCTCCTCCGAGGTCCCCTGCCTTGGTTCTCAAGTCTCCTGCGTATCTTGTGTTATGGAAAAAAATCATTCCGTAGGTTTTATTCCATTTGGACTCCGTTTAATATTCTCCTGTGAAAAAGGTCAAAAACACGGAAAAACAGAAACTGGCACTTGGCACTGAGTTAATAGGTTAGTCCCAAAAAAGATATAAAATGGCATATTCATGCATACAAAACATCCAAAGTTGACATGATAATAGCATGGAACCATCAAAAATTATAGATACGTTGGAGATGTATCAGTGGTGTCCGTCATGGAGGCCGTCGATAGGGGGGCGAAGTGTACCTGGGTACAAACGTCTCGAAGGTTGATAGCTAGGCAAGCGGGCGTGTTGATGATGGTTGCGGACGTCCGACAGTGCCTATGTGACAGCCGGAGAGATAAAAGAACGACAACGAAAGTGAAGGGTGGGGGTGCACAGTAAGGAAAAGAATGGGCGGAGTGGAAGGAAATGAGACCGGGAGGGAGGATTGGGTTGGCCGGAGAGGTAGATAGCGACGTTTCATGTGTCCGAACTCCTCATAGATCAATATAATTTATGGGAACTCCTCATAGATCAATGATCTGTATCACCAACTTGTTGGTTCCTCGATATTATCTAAACTCGACTTGAGGTTTGGTTACCATTAGATCCGTGTTCGTGAAGAAGATATTCCCAAGACCACATTTGTTACTCGCTATGGTTCATATGAGTGTACCGTTATGTCTTTCGGTTTAACCAATGGTCCAGCAACCTTCTCTCGGTTGATGAATTATATCTTCATGGACTACCTCAATAAGGTTTATCTGGATGATATCCTGGTGTATTCCAAGGATAAAGAAGAGCATGTTGAACATCTTCGTCTTGTACTAGAAAAGCTTCGGGAGCATCAACTTTATGCCAAGTATTCCAAGTGTGAGTTTTGTTTGGACTAAGTGACCTACCTTGGTCATGTGATATCGAAGGATGGTAGTGTGGTCAACCCTGAACGAGTTCACGCTATTCTTGACTCGACTCCCTCGAAGAATGTCAAGCAAGTAAGAAGTTTTCTCGGACTCACCAGTTATTGTCGTTGTTTTGTCGAGAACTTCTCCAAGATTGCCAAACTCTTGACCAATCTGCTTCATAAAGGCGTTAAGTTTGAGTGCATAGAAGAATGTCATGAAAGTTTCCAAGCGCTCAAGGACAAGCTGACAGCTGCTCTAGTGCTTTCTCCTTTGGATACTCATAAGGACTTCGTCATGTATTGTGACGCTTCTCGTCACGGATTAGGCTGTGTTCTAATGCAAGAGCGCAATGTAATTGCCTATAGCTCACGATAGTTGCGTCCTCATGAAGAGAACTATCCAGTTCATGACCTTGAACTTGTTGTAGTTATCTATTCGTTATTGCTATGGCGACATTACCTTCTCGGTAATTGTTGTGAGATCTACACCGACCATCAAACTCTGAAGTATCTGTTTACTCGGCGAGATGTAAATCTTTGTCAAAGGCGATGGACGAACTATGACTAGGGTATTTCTTATACCCCTGGCAAGGGAAATGTCCTCGTCGATGCCTTGACTCAAAAAGCTTACCGCAACAACTACATGGTTCAGAGGGCTAATCCTCATCTTCATGAAGAGTTCTGCAAATTGAACCTTCACATTGTTCCACACGGTTTTCTTAATAACCTTGTCTTGGAACCAACTCTTCTGGGAGCTATTAAGTCCGCGCAAGGCAAAGATACTCATGTTGATCGCATGAAAAGGGATCTTGATTTAGAAACATCCAGAGATTTCTCGTTTGCTGAAGATGGAACCTTGTACTTCAGTGATCGCATTGTGGTACCCTGATTCGATCTTACGACAGAGAAGGTGCTGAAAGAAGCACATGATACCTGATGACCCACAAGTATAGGGGATCTATCGTAGTCCTTTCGATAAGTAAGAGTGTCGAACCCACCGAGGAGCAGAAGGATCAAACAAGTGGTTTTCAGCAAGGTAATATCTGCAAGCACTAAAATTATCGATAACAAGTAGTTGTTTGGTGAGATGCTTCGTAGCAAGTAGCAAGTAACAAAAGTAACAACGGTGCAGCAAAGTGGCTGAATCCCTTTTGTAGCAAGGTACAAGCCTGGACAAAGTCTTCTAGGAGGTAAAACGCTCCCGAGGACACATGGGAATTTCTGTCAAGCTAGTTTTCATCATGTTCATATGATTCGCGTTCGCTACTTTGATAGTTTGATATGTGGGTGGACCGTCGCTTCGGTACTGCCCTTACTTGGACAAGCATCCCACTTATGATTAACCCCTCTCGCAAGCATCCGCAACTACAAAAGAAGAATTAAGACAAAGTCTAACCATAGCATTAAACTAGTGGATCCAAATCATCCCCTTACGAAGCAACGCATAAACTAGGGTTTAAGCTTCTGTCACTCTAGCAACCCATCATCTACTTACTACTTACCAATGCCTTCCTCTAGGCCCAAATAATGGTGAAGTGTTATGTAGTCGACGTTCACATAACACCACTAGAGGAAAAACAACATACAACACATCAAAATATCGAACGAATACCAAATTCACATGACTACTTATAGCATGACTTATTCCATGTCCTCAGGAACAAAAGTAACTACTCACAAAGCATAATCATATTCATGACCAGAGAGGTAATGAATAGCATCAAGGATCTGAACATATAATCTTCCACCAAGTAATCTAACTAGCATCAACTACAAAGAGTAATTAACACTACTAGCAACCTTACAAGTACCAATCGAAGTCGCGAGATGGAGATTGGTTACAAGAGATGAACTAGGGTTTGGAGATGAGATGGTGCTGATGAAGATGTTGATGGTGATGAGTCCCCTTCGATGAGAGGAGTGTTGGTGATGACGATGGCGATGATTTCCCCCTCCGGGAGAGAAGTTTCCCCGACAGGATCGTCCTGCCGGAGCTCTAGATTGGTTCTGCTCAAGTTCCGCCTCATGGCCGCGGCGATTCCTCCCCAAAGCCTGCTCTTGATTTTTTGTGGAACGAAACCCTTCTTGTAGCAAAAGAGGGGGGCATAGGGGGAACTGGGAGCCCACAAGCCCCCTAGGCGCGGCCAGGGGGGAGGCCGCGCCTAGCAGGCTTGTGGCCTCCTACTGGCGCCCCTCTGGTACTTCTTCGACCCAATATTTTTTATAAAATCCAAAATAAATCCTCGTTGATTTTCACGGCTTTTGGAGTTGCGCAAAATAGGTATCTCAAACTTGCTCCTTTTTCAGGCCAGAATTCCAGCTGCCGGCATTCTCCCTCTTCATGTAAACCTTGCAAAATAAGAGAGAAAAGGCATAAGTATTGTACCATGAAGTGTAATAACAGCCCATAAAGCGATAAATATCAACATGAAAGCATGATGCAAAATGGACGTATCAACTCCCCCAAGCTTAGACCTCGGTTGTCCTCAAGCGAAAGCCAAGATCAATAAACATGCCCACATGTTTTAGAGAGAGAGGTGTCGACAAAACAAGATACGAACATGCAGGCATCATGATCATTGTCAGAACAACAATACCATCATATCATCTCTTATTCTAAAGTGACAATTCCTTCACAAAGTAAAGCATGGATCAAGAACCTTACCGAGAATTAACAACCGATAGCCTTTAGTCATTGAAGCAATTGCAATTTATCACAACATCGGAAAGAGTCAAATAAGAGCTTGTAAAGCAAATCCACATACTCAATCATCCTTTTGTCTTCTACAATTGCTACAACTTATGGGGTACTCATGAGATCAAAGTTTTAGCTGAACACAGAGAAAGATAGGGGCTTATAGTTTCACCTCCCAACCACTTACCTCAAGGGTAATGTCAACCATAATAATTCATGAATACTTACTTCCAAGTTGACATATGAATATAGATCTTTCCCAAGAATATGACGTTAGCCACGATAAAGGTGAAATAAGGAATTGGTGTAGATCACCATGACTCTTTGAAAGGCAAAAGGTAAAGGTACAAGATAGGCCCTTCGCAGAGGGAAGCGGAGGTTGTCATGCGCTTTTGAGGTTTGGATGTGTGCACTCTTAGTGCGGAGGAACGTCACTTTATATTGCCTCATGTGATAAAGAACTTTATTATGCAGTCTGTCGCTTTTATGTCTTACTCATCACAGGTTCGTACAAAGCTTATTTTCCACACACTAATAGATCATACATATTAGGGAGCAATTTTTATTGCTTGCACCGTTGACAACTTACTTGAGGATCTTATTCAATCCATAGGTAGGTATGGTGGACTCTCATGGCAAAACTGGGTTGAAGGTTTATGGATGCACAAGTAGTATCTCTACTTGGTGCGAGAGGTTTGGCTAATATGAGGTGGAAGCAATCGTCACATGCTAAGGGATCTCTAGTCATATAACATTGTTCGGAACCAAGCAAACACAATTCATTATGTTGTCTTCCTTGTCCAACATCTACTTCTAAGCATGCAATAGTTTAGTGAGTGTTCACGATCATAGATGGTGTCAAAGATGATATATTTATATGTGAACCTCGCCTTCTTTATCACTTCCTATTAATTGCAACAATGACCAAGGTCTATGTTTGTCTACCCTCAACAAGTTTCAATCATCATTCTTTTTATATGTGAAGCCATCACTTCCCATAAGATCATTGCATGATCTTTTCATGCTTTTGATCTTTGCTCATTCTTTTGATCATGGCATGAGGCAAGTCCCTTAACTAAGTAACTCTTTATTATATGGCTCACGAGCTCGAATACATCGGGGGTGACACAAAGCAAAACTCAAGCCTAAAACACTAAGACCTTTATTCTACTAGAGAAAGATAAAATCAAAAAGGAACGAACTAAGAAAAGGTAAAGGCAAAAGATGTGATGGTGATACAATACTGATGTTTGTTGTGTATTCCTTGCAACGTCGCCAGAAATAGTTGTGTCGATGGCACCAGGAATCCTTCAGCTACGGCTACGCCTTAAGGGACTTCCTAGGCAAGTATGCAAAGGATTTCCCTCGTGGCCCTGGAGCCTTGCGTTGGTGTTCCCTCGAAGCGGAAAGGGTGATGTAGCACAGCGACGGTAAGTATTTCCCTCAGTTTGAGAACCAAGGTATCAATCCGGCGGAAGAGTATCTCAAGATCCTGCACAAACACAAAAGCTTGCACCCAACGCTATGAAGGGGTTGTCAATCCCTTATAGATTGTTTGCCAAGTGAGAACTGAAAGCAACAAAGTAACAAAGCAAAGTAAAAGCGGAGATGTAAACGATGGATGTGAATAGACCCGGGGGCCGTAGTGTTTACTAGTGGCTTCTCTCACGAAAGCAAGTAGACGGTGGGTGAACAAATAACTGTCGAGCAATTGATATAACCACGCAAAGTCATGACGATATCTATGCAATGATTATATCTATAGGCATCACGTCTCAAACAAGTAGACCGATACTTTCTGCATCTACTACTATTACTCCACACGTCGACCGCTATGCAACATGCATCTAGTGTATTAAGTCCATAAGAACAGAGTAACGCCTTAAGCAAGATGACATGATGTAGAGGGATAATCTCAAACCAGTGATTAAAACCCCATCTTTTTACCCTTGATGGCAACTACTTGATGTGTGCCTTGCTGCCCCTACTGTCATTGGGAAAGGTCACCACATGGCAGATCCCAAAACCAAGCACTTCTCCCATTGCAAGAATCATAGATCTAGTTGGCCAAACAAAACCCAAGACTCGGAGAGACTTACAAGGATATCAAATCATGCATATAAGAAATCAGCAAAGACTCAAATATATATCATAGATAATTTGATCACAAGTCCACAATTCATCGGATCTCGACAAACACACCGCCAAAGAAGATTACATCGGATAGATCTCCATGAAGATCATGGAGAACTTTGTATTGAAGATCCAAGAGAGAGAAGAAGCCATCTAGCTACTAACTACGGACCCGTAGGTCTGAAGTGAACTACTCACGAGTCATTGGAGGGGCGATGATGATGAAGAAGAAGCCCTCCAACTCCAAAGTCCCCTCCGGCAGGGCGCCGGGAAAGGTCTCGAGATGAGATCTCGCGGAAACGGAAGTTTGCGGCGGCGGAGAAGTATTTTCGAGGCTCCCCTGATTTTTGCGGAATATTTGGGAATTTATAGGCCAAAGACCTAGGTCAGGGGGCGGCCAGGGTGGCCACAAGCTTGCCCACCGCCGCCTCCCCCCTGGTGGCGTGGTGGGAGCTTGTGGGATCCCTGGAGCCCACCTGGATTGGCCCAAAGGCCCCCTGGTCTTCTTCCGTTCGGGAAAAAATCATTTCAGGGTTTTTATTCCGTTTGGACTCCGTTCCAGAATCAAATCTGAAAAGAGTCAAAAACACGGAAAAAATAGGAACTGGCACTTGGCACTGAATTAATAAGTTAGTCCCAAAAAAGATATAAAAGGTACATAAAACTACCAAAGAAGACAAGATAACAGCGTGAAACCATAAAAAAATTATAGATACGTTTGAGACGTATCAAGCATCCCCAAGCTTAACTCCTACTCGTCCTCGAGTAGGGAAGTGATAAGAATGAATTTTTGATGCTTTCATGCTACCTAGCATAGGTGTCCTTTGTAATTCCTCTTATGTGACGTGAATGTTCAGATCCATTAGATTCAAAACAATAGTTTGCTATTGACGTGGAAACAATAATAATTCAAGCAAACTAGCAAAGTAATCATGAACTTTCAAAATAACAAGGCCAAAAGAAAGTTATCCCTACAAAAGCATATAGTCTGGCTATGCTCTATCATCGTTGCACAACGAATTTAAATCATGCACAACCCCGGTATTGGCCAAGTAATTGTTTCACACCTTTACTTTCTCAAACCTTTTCAACTCTCACGCAATACATGAGCGTGAGCCATGGTTATAGCACTATAGATGGTGTGGAATGTAGTGGAGGTTGCAAGACAAAAAAGGAGAGGATAGTCACATTAACTAGGCATATCAATGAGCTGTGGAGATGCTCATCAATAGATATCAATGTGAATGAGTAGGGATTGCCATACAAATGATGCACTAGAGCTACGAGTATGTGAAAGCTCTTAAAGAAAACTAGTGGGTGTGCATCCAACTTGCTTGCTCACGAAGACCTAAGGCAATTTTGAGGAAGCCTATCATTGGAATATACAAGACAAGTTATATAATGAAAGTTTCCCACTAGCTATATGGCGGTGACAAAACGAGAGACTCTCAATCATGAAGATCATGGTGCTTAATATGCACAAGTGTGGAAAAAGTGGTAGCATTGTCCCTTCTCTCTTTTTCTCTCATATTTTTTTATTTGGTGGGCTCTTTGGCCTCTTTTTTTGTGGTCTTCTTTGGCCTCTTTTATTTCCTCACATGGGACAATGCTCCATTAATGATGATCATCACACTTTCAACTCAAAACTTAGAGTAACGATGACTCTATATGGAATGCCTTCGGTAGTGTACCGTGGCAATGATCTAGCATGGCATAGACATCAATGGAAACATCATGCTAGCTATCTTACGATCGTGCAAAGGCAAAGTAGACGTGGGGGCACATGTCAGGGTGGTAGTTGCATGGCAATATATCTCGGAATGACTTTGAAAAAGCCATAGTAGGTAGGTATGGTGGCTGTTTTGAGGGAGGCTAATGGTGGGTTTTGTGCACCGACGAAAGTTGCACGACACTAAGAAGATAGTGATGGTGGAAGGTGAAAGTGCATCTAAACCATGGACTCAGCATTTGTCATGAAGAACTCATATACTTGTTGCAAAAGTTTTATTAGTAATCGAAACAAAGCATTCAACGCATACTCTTAGGGGAAGGTTTGGTAGGTATAAACCATCGCGCGATCCCGACCGCCACGCAAAGGATGACAATCAATAGACTAATCATGCTCAGATTTCATCACATAGCGGTTCACCATACGTGCATGCTACGGGAATCACTAACTTCAACACAAGTATTTCTAGATCCACAACACCTTACTAGCATGACTTCAATATTACCATAACCACAACTCAAAACTAATTGAGATGAATCAAACTTCTCTAACTATTCAATGCACATGAAGGTGGAAGTTTTCGTATCCCTTTGGATAACTACCCCTTTTGAGACTACTTTCAAATCATAGATCAACTACCAAGCCACACACCGCTGCGCTCTAAAAGATATAAGTGAAGCACATAGAGCAAAAGTGTCTAGCTCAAAAGATATAAGTGAAGCACATGTGAGCTGAATTGTCTACCAAAAGATATAAGTGAAGCTCGACAAAATCACAGCGTGTGCATGTCTCTCTCTCTAGGTGTGCAGCAAGGATGATTGTGATACAACAAAAATAAAAGACTCCTACGATACAATACGCTCCAAGCAAAAACACATAACATGTGGTGAATAAAAATATAGCCCCAAGTAACGTTACCGATGAATTGAAGACGAGAGAGGGGATGCCTTCCCGGGGCATCCCCAAGCGTAGGATTTTACGACATCCTTGAATCTCTTGGGGTGCCTTGGGAATCCCCAAGCTTGAGCTCTTGCCACTCTTTATCTCTTTGTCCATAAGAACTTCACCCAAAACTTGAAAACTTCACAACACGTAAATTAAACAGAAACTCATGATAACATTAGTATGAGAAAGCAAACCACCACTTCCTTAGGTACTGTAGAAAACTTAAATTCTACTTATGCTGGTGTTGGGTTACTGTATTTTCAATCTTCCATGGCTAATACCCCCCGATACTATCCATAGTTTCATCAAAATAAGCAACCAACACAATAAAAACAGAATCTGTTAACAGCAGACCAGTTTGTAGCAATCTGTATATTTCGTATACCTATGGTACTTCACAAATTCTGCAAAATTAAGTCAGTCTGAATATTTTGCGTAGCAATCAGCATAAAAAAGAATCAACTCAAAAGCTCTTACAGAAAAAAAACGAAAATTCTTTTCGTGAGCCGAAAGTTTCTATCTTTTCCAGCATGACCAAACGATCATCCCCAAGACTAATCATAATGGTTTTGCTTGGCACAAACGCAAAAAGAAACACAAAAAACACAATCATAACAGAATTATGAAAGTGTGGAAAACACAAAACAGAAAGAAAAAGGATAGATTCGTTGGGTTGTGTAAGTGCATCTAGTGCCCCTTAGTGATTTTGGTGGTTTGAAGACTTATAGGTTAAGTATCTAATGTGTTTGTGAGTGTACACAGGATCTATAAGTCATTGAGGAGTTTGAGATATTTGAAGAATATCGACCCCTAAAAATATATGTCTTCAGTTGAAGAAATTGGTCTGAAGCTAAAGAAATGAATCGCGAGGAATCTGCGATGAAATTGATATTCCTCATGAAGATAATGATATTGAGAAGTCCGGTGGTTCCTGAAGAAAATCATTCTGAAGAATTTGAAGCATGAAGATTTACACTTTCTGTTTTACTTTCTTCGCATTTGAGTAATAGGGACACCGTACTGTTAAAGGGGGTCAAAGTTACACTATGGAATGAATTTCCTCATGATGCTCAACCCAAGCTTAATCCTACCAAAAGCCTCAAGTGAGGAATATGAGTGACATGAGGACTCTCACAGTTGAGGGTTCCGACCGTTTCGATAGCCACACCAAGTCACTGGTCTTATCCACTCCAACGGTCATATTATTTAAGGGCATTAGTGTCAAATCATGTCGGGATGCTCCCAGGCTATAAATAGCCACCCCCCACAACCACTAGCTGGTTGGCTGCTCCGTTAGAAACTGACACTTGTCATAAGAGCAACCCAAATTCCTCAGAGCCTTCGAGAGTAATTCATCAGTGAGGAAATACACCACCCACCGAAACCACAATCCAAACCTAGTGATTGAGCATCACTGAAGAAGTTGTTCATGTGTGGGACTGAAGCCTTTTACCTTTGAGGACTGTGCATCCTCCAGACGGTTAGGCATCATGGTCTAGAGCTTTCCAGCAGTCAATTGTGGATCGCCGGGTGACCAAGTTTGTGAGGGTTTGGAAGTCTGCCCTGAAGACTTACCACGAGTGTTGGGCGAGGACTGTGTGTCCTTAGCTCAAGGAGAATACGGTAGGGACTATGTGTCCCGGGACTGGGTGTCTTTTGGTTTCAATACCAAGCCGCTCCAAACCAGATGTACGACTGTCACAACAGTTGGAACTGGGTCATCAACGACTGTCTTCACTGAGAAACGGGTTCTAATTCCTCAACTCTTTACTTTCCCCGTATTATGTGTTGATGACTTTCACTGTGACTGTTTGAAGAATTTGCTGAGGACTTTCTTTGAATTTCCTCAACCCCAAATTCTTCATGTCAGTTAATCCACATCTGTATTTTGCGTGCCTGCTCACTGTGCAATCTGTTTTCACATTCTTCACTCTGAAAAACTGCTGTTGTGAAACCTTGCACTTCTGATCCTTTACTGTTTCCGCTATAAGTTAGTCATCAGTGAGGAATTTCCTCAAAAGGAATTTCCTCAGTGATGAAATTCTAAAAATCTCCTATTCACCCCCCTCTAGTCGATATAACGCACTTTCAATTGGTATCAGAGCAAGGTACTCCCTTGTTCTGTGTGATTTTGGTTTAACCACCTGGAGTTTTAGTTATGTCGATTGCAGGCATGTTTAAGGTGACTGCAGCATGTCCTACCTACGAAGGAAAGAACTTTCCCTTCTGGAAGAACAAAATGCAAATGCATCTACAAGCTATTGATAATGATCTCTGGTATATTATGGAACATGGTGTCCCCATCATCTCTGTCAGTGTCTCTGCTGCTGATGTGAAGAAATTCAAGAAACTCGATTCTCAAGCAAAGAACATCATCTGTGGCCATCTGAGCCCAGGCCAGTTTGGAAGAGTAAGTGCTTTGGGCTCTGCAACACTGATCTGGGAGAGACTGTGCAAGGTAAATGAAGGAGTATCAACCCAGCGTGACTCTCGTGTTGATATTCTTCGCAATCTCTTCAATCGCTTCAAGAGACATGACAATGAAAGCTGCCAAGACACCTTTGATCGCCTCACTGACATATCAAATGAACTGCAAACACTGGGAGCTCGAGACATCACTGATCACGAAGTTGTGAAGAAACTGCTGAGATCTCTGGATTCTTCATTTGATACTTTAGTTTTGATGATTCAAGAAAGACCAGATTACAAGATGCTTGATCCAGCTGATATACTAGAAAGGCTAAATACTCATGAATTCCAGCTAGAAGAAAAGAGAGATCTATATGGACCAAGCTATTCCAGACCACGTGCACTCAAGGCTAGAGCAATTTCCTCATCTGAAGACGAAGACACAGATGACAGCATTTGTGACCCTGAAGAATTTGGACAGGAGCTTGCAATGCTCGTGAGGAAATTCCAGAGATTTACACGACGTGGTCAGTTCGGTAAATCTTCAAGAAGAGACATGAGGAAATCAGAATCTTCATCTGAGGACTAGAAGAAACGAACCTGTCACAAGTGCAAGAAATCAGGTCATTACATTGCTGATTGTCCTCGTTGGGGAAAGGAATCAAAGAAGAAGAAATACAAGGATGACAGTTCTGATGACTCGAAGAAGAAGAAGAAATCTTCAAAATCCTCATCTTCAAAGCCCTCATCGCACAAGAAGACTAGTTTCCGAAAGGCTCGGGCACTTATTGGCAAGGAAATGGACTCCGAGGCAGAATCAGAGGAATGTGATGAAGAAGAGGGTTCTGATGAAGACTCAGAATCCGGACAGGCTAGTATTGCACTGGCAACCACTTTCGTCAGCAAGTCAATCTTCAACCTTGAAGAAAATGATAGCACCATCCTCACTGATGACTATGCTGATGACTTCGCTCCAACCTTTTGCTTCATGGCAAAAGGTTCAAAGGTACCAAATAATGCCTCCTCCTCTGATTCAAGTGACTGTGAACCTGATAATTATAAGAAACCCAGTTACAGTAAACTTGCTATCATTGCCACTAAACAACAAACTGCTCTGGAAAAGCTTCAAAAACTGCTAGATAAAAGTGATGATATGTTGAATGATGAAATGAATCTTACCCAAATCCTCACTGAAGATGTGAAAAGTCTTCAGTCTAGATTTGATAATCTTCAGGATCATTATGATACACTCCTCACTGATCATGAGAAGATTTCCTATGAATTTCTTCAAAGGAAGCTTGATCTTGAGAAGCTGAGGATGTCTCATGATGATCTTCGTATGGAAAATGATTCATTACTAGCTCAACAGATCAGCGCTAGTCAAGTTGAATTCATTCATCCATGTCTTAAATGCATTGAACGTAAAACTGCTAATTCCTCACCAGAATGATCAAATGCTACTATTGCTACAAATTCTTCAACTGCACCTGTTGTGTCTATTTCCTCACTTGAGGAAAACCCAAATGTTACTGATGAAAATGCAGGGTTGAAGGAATTGTACGTGACAGGCATGTACAAAATCCTCAAAGGACATCAAACCCTTTGTGATGTGCTCAAAAAGCAGATCTTGAACAGGAACCCGAGGAAAGAAGGAATTGCCTTTGAGAGGAAATAAAATGCTGATGGATCTTATTGGAAACCTGAGCAGTATCCCAAAACCTCATGGGTTGCTGCTACTGGGCCTCCTTTTGATCCATCTAATCTAACTGGTTTTTCATGTGAATTATCCTATTCCTCAGATGAGTCATTTGACTCCAACTATAAACTGTTCAAAAATCAATCTGGTGAAGTATTTGCTCGATATGTTGGAACTAACTGCAGGAGTGGCCCTCCTCTGAGGAAAATCTGGGTTCCCAAAAGTTGTCTTGAAAATCTTCAGGTGAATGTCCTCATGACACCACAACTGAAGAATCTGAACCCCAGATCAAATTCCTTAGGAGGATCAAAGTCTTCAAGAGGATCAAAATCCTCAACTGGTCAAAACTATGCTCGTACCCGTGCTAATGCGTCTAACATGCAGGGAAACTACAAGGAATATGAATATGAGCGTTACTCCTCAAATCATTATGTTCATAAATCCTCAAACCAGTTCTCTGCATATTCATATGAGTACTTTAATCCCCCTACTGTTAAGAGAAGTGCATTGGCCTCAATGCCACCTTTCTCATATGGTGCTCGCAGGATGATGAATGCTTTGCCACCCCTTCATGTGGGTGGTGAAGAAATCGAACTAATCACTTCTGCAGGTCAGGTCTCCAGATGAAAATCATCATCTGAAGAATTTGCTGGAGACCTGAGGAAATGCTTGATAGGACGCAAGCTAATGATTGATGAAATAGAAATATTTCACACGTCCTTACAGTTCTGTTATGATGAAATTACTGATCTGATGAAATTAGTATCATATTCTTCAAATCTGAAGCATATGAGATGGTAAGCTGTACTAATTCATCTGCAGGATGACAAACCCAAGAATACTTAGTGGGTTCTTGATAGTGGCTGCACACATCACATGACTGGTGATAAAAGCTTACTGATGAATATGCCACTAAATCCATCACCTCTGAAGCAAATCACATATGCTAACAAAGGTAAAAGCAAGATATTGGGACTTGGCAAAGTGGCTATTTCCAAGGATAGGCATATGGACAAAGTGATGCTTGTTGAATCCCTTGGTTTTAACCTTATGTCAGTCTCGATGCTTTCTGATCTTGATATGATTGTTATCTTTGGTAGATATAGATGCATAGTCATCATGGAATTTGACAGATCCAAAGTCTTCGAAGGTGTAAGAAGAGGGGATTTGTACATTGTTGATTTCTCTACAGGTCCTCAACCAGCCACTTGCTTACTAGCAAAAACCTCAGAAGGATGGCTGTGGCACCAAAGACTAGGTCATGCAGGCATGAGGAATTTGCACACGCTCGCGAAGAAGAAGCATGTCATCGGCATCGAATCAGTCAAATTCCTCAAGGATCATCTCTTTGGTGCTTGTGAATCTGGGATAATGACCAGATCCAAGCATCCCTCGAAGACTATCATGACCACTACACGTCCATTTGAATTGCTTCATATGGATCTATTTGGACCTACTCACTATGCCACACTAACCAATGCAACATCTTTATATGGCTTCGTCATAGTTGATGATTATTCCAGATATACTTGGGTGCATATCATAGTGTATAAAATTGAAGTGCAGGAAATCTTCAAACGATTTTCTTCAAGGGCCTCGACGAACTTTGGCATCAAGATCAAACATATCAGGAGTGATAATGGAACCGAGTTCAAAAACACTGGTCTTGATGATTATCTTGATGAACTTGGTATTACTCATGAATTATCTGCTCCTTATAATCCTGAGCAGAATGGTGTCGTCGAAAGGAAGAACAGGACTCTGGTTGAAATGGCAAGAACTATGCTTGAAGAATATCAGACTCCTCGTCGCTTTTGGCCTGAAGAAATCAACACTGCATGCCATATCATCAACAGGGTATATCTTCACAAATTCCTCAAGAAAACCTCATATGAACTCCTCACTGACAAGAAACCCAATGTAAGTTATTTCAAAGTCTTCGGTGCAAAATGCTGGATTAGAGATCCTCACCATAGCTCAAAATTTGCACCTAAGGCACATGAAGGTTTTATGCTCGGTAATGGAAAGGACTCGCACACTTACATAGTCTTCAACAACTATCACAACAAAGTTGTTGAGACTGTAGATGTGTGGTTCTATGAAACTAATGGCTCGCAAAGAGAGCAATTGCCTTCTGATCCAGATAAGCTGTCTCCTGAGGAAGCAATAAAGCTCAAGCCTACTGAAGACATTGTCCCCACTGAGGAAATTGGTGAACAAACGATCCCCATCAGTGATAAAAATCAAGAAGATGCTCCTGAGGAAATTGCACCAACACCACTTCCTCAACCCAGACAAAATCCTCAACCAGCTCATCCAAGGATTGCAAACGAAGTAGAACTTGACAAAATCCTCAACGACATCAACGCGCCAGGTCCTCTCACTCGCTCAAAGGCTTCACACTTAGTTAACTTTTGTGGGCATTTTTCCTTTGTATCCATCACAGAACCCTCAAAAGTTGCTGAGGCTTTCTGAAACCGGAGTGGATCCAAGCTATGCAAGAGGAACTTCTTCAATTCAAGCTGAATGACGTATGGGAGCTCGTCAAACGACCAGATCCTCGCAAGCACAATATCATCGGCACCAAGTGGATTTTCCGAAACAAGCAAGATGAGGACGGTCAAGTGGTGAGGAACAAGGCATGACTTGTAGCCCAAGGCTACACCCAGGTTGAAGGAATAGATTTCGATGAAACTTTTGCACCTGTTGCTAGAATTGAAGCTATTCGAATACTACTTGCTTATGCTAATCATCATAACATCATCTTATATCAAATGGATGTGAAAAGTGCATTCCTCAATGGTAAGCTTGAGGAAGAAGTATATGTTGCTCAGCCCCCAGGTTTTGAGGATCCAAAGAATCCAGACAAAGTCTTCAAACTCAAAAAGGCTCTTTATGGTCTCAAGCAAGCCCCTCGGGCATGGTATGATACATTGAAGGAATTCGTCATGAAGAAAGGCTTCAAACCTGGTTCACTCGATCCAACTCTTTTCACTAAATCCTATGATAATGAGCTATTTGTGTGTCAAATATATGTCGATGATATCATATTTGGCTGTACTGACAAACGATGCAGTGATGAATTTGCTTACATGATGAGTGAAGAATATCAGATGTCCATGATGGGGGAGCTGAAATTCTTCTTAGGTCTTCAAATTCGTCAACAAAGCAATGGAATCTTCATATCACAGGAGAAATACCTCAAGGATGTTCTGAGGAAATTCGACATGCACGAATGCAAAGGTGCCAAGACTCCAATGCCTACCAACGGCCACCTCGGCACTGATGAAAATGGTAAAGATTTCGATCAGCAGGTATATCGTTCTATGTTTGGCTCTTTATTGTATCTATGTGCATCTAGGCCAGATATAAAGCTTAGTGTTTGCATGTGTGCACGTTTTCAAGCAAAACCGAAGGAATCACACCATAAGGCTGTGAAACATATTCTTCGATACTTAGCTCACACACCAACACTAGGATTATGGTATCCCAGGGGCTCCAATCTTCATCTGGTAGGGTATTCTGACTCAGACTATGCTGGTGACCGTGTGGATCGCAAGTCAACTTCTGGCACATGCCATTTCCTCGGAAGATCACTAGTTTGCTGGTCCTCAAAGAAGCAGAACTGCGTATCACTCAATACTGCCGAAGCTGAGTACATTGCTGCTGGTTCTTGCTGTGCTCAATTGCTATGGATGAAGCAAACCCTCAAGGACTACGACATCAACATGAAGAATGTGCCTCTCTACTGTGACAATGAGAGTGCTATCAGGATTGCATACAACCCAGTACAACACTCGAAGACCAAGCACATCCAGATTCGTCATCATTTTCTTCGGGACCATGTCCTCAAGGGCAATATCCTAATCGACCATGTGAAGACTGATGATCAACTGGCAGATATCTTCACTAAGCCCTTGGATGAGAAAAGGTTTTGCAAGTTGCGGTGTGAGCTAAATATCTTAGAATCTTCAAATGTTTTGTAAAAACATGCACACATCCTAACACTTATGCAAAGTTGATGACTTAGATGTGCAACACATGATGAATTGATTTTCTTCAACTGATGAAGAATGTCACTCTGAATGTGAAGAAATTAACAAAGAAATTGATTCTCAGGGCCCTACGACAATTGTACGCGGCGTCTGTAATCAACATTCTTATATGGTGGGTCACGCCACCGCCCAATGTGAAATTCCTCAAGTTGTTTTTCTTCAAATGATAAATTTCCTGAAAATGTGTTTTTCTTCAAAACAATTGTTCTCCAGTGGGATGATTTATCACAAAATCTTCAGAAACACTTGATGACTTTTATTTGACTAGATAGACTGTGATTTCAAGTCCTCAACAACATTCACTTATTGCTATTTCTTCAAGTTGATATTTTTGCTAAGTGAATGTGATCGGACCCTACATTCCCTCTATGCTATACTCATCCAGTCTATTCAATTCTTCATATGCGTTCTACTTGAAACTTTGTTCAAAATCCTCACTGCGTCCATGTCAGCTGATGATTTTGTGAAGAAAATCCTCAAATCTTCAAAAATTGTTTCTTTAAATACACAGTAACTGAACCCCACTTCCCACGATCGGATAACCACGATCTCCACTTTCTCCACCACACTATTCGGGAGCTACACGTGTCCTGCGGAGACGTAGAGGCAGGGGCGGTTTGGTCCGAATATTTCGCGCCAACAATAACTTTTGGCTATAAATATGTCCTTATCCCCCTCGGCATACCCTTCTTCGCTCCATCGCCCTCCTGCCACAGCATACACCACCGAACCCTAGCGCCATCGCTGGTAGTCTCGTCGCCGGTGAGGAAGAGCTTCACTGCCTCAACTTCTCCGTCGCCGGAACCACGCCGGAGTCGGACCATCTTCGTCCGCCGTCGCCGTAGGCGTCCTCTGTCGCCGGGTTAGGGTGCATTGGACACGCGACTGAAGAGCTTCTCCACACACTACTTTCTGTGTTCTTCGTGCGCACCTTCCAGGGTAAATAAATCCCATTTTTACAGCAAGTTAGATCTAAAATTTTACATCTTCTATGTGAAATCTGTTTTTCCTCAAGAAACGATAAGCACTTGATTCCTCAAACACTGTCTATCACCACATCATTGATGAACTATGCTAAGCATCTAAGATTTTCACGAGATTCCTAAATTGTGCGAATTTTTGGATCTGTACAACTCTGGAACCCTAGAACAGTATGCTTAGGAAAATTCCTCAACCACTGGTTATATTCCTCAAACTATCAAACTTTTTCATTTTCCTCAAATCTGAGAACGCATATGACCTCTCCAAATTCCTCGCAACTATACTCTGTTCACAGGTACACACATGTCAGCTGATGAATCTCTCGGTTCTCATCACATTAACTCATTTGCAGCATTTCTGGAAGAAACTCTTCAAGGCTCATCAGAATCCTCAAGAGTTCAAACTCATCAGCAAAATCCTCAACTGAAGAAAATGGAGGATGACAGAAAACAAAAGGGGGGAAAGAAACTTGAGCAAAACACAGCTGTGGATATCCCTGAGGAAATTTACTTGGACTACTGCACGCGTGATGAAAATGAGACAATGGTCAAGAGAAAAATACGGCTGCAGAAGATAGAACGCCGATGGGCAAAGGAATGGAAGGAATACAGGTTTGTGACTGCCAAGTATGCGAAGAAATTCGCTCTGAAGCCCCCTGGCAGACGGGCCCCACTTGAGGATAATCAAGTAGCACATCCCTCAAGCCTCAAGACCATTGATGACTATCCAGATGAGAAGGAAAAGCATCTGGCTAAGCTCAAGAAGCAGGCAAAAGCTGCAGTGAGGAAATTCAATGAATCCTCAGCTGCTGCCTCAGCTGCTGCCACTTCCTCTGCCGCTGAGACCTCTGGTTCAGCAATTCCTCAACCACACTCTGTGCCGTCAAAGCCAAGGGCTCCAAAGCCTCAAGAGAAGTCTGCTCAGGCTTCAGTCACAAAACCCTCAACACCAAAACCATCTGCGTCAAAACCCTCAGTAGCAATCTCCTCAGTACCAAAATCCTCAGCTCCACCTCCAAAGCCTCAAGAGAAACCAGTACAGAAGCAGGTCATGAAGCCTACGACCGCCAGCTCCAGCTCCTCACTCCCAGCTGCAACCAGCTCGGAGACAAAGTCTTCACCACCTCCTGCGAAGACTTTGGTAACTGCTGAACATGCAACTCTGCCAAGCCCCAGCAAAATCATCACCGTCCCATCTGCATCAGATGACATTGATGAATATGATGATCAAACCGTGCAAGCCATCATCAGAAACAAGCAGGAAAGAGTAGCTCAAGCATCAGGCAGTGCCATTCCTCTGTTCATGGACCCCAAGGTCCTCCTTGACTACATCAACATCTGGTATGAGGACCCAAACACTCCGCTTGATGATTTGAAACTTCCCCCTGGCATCAGCCAGATGGTGGCCACTTTCATAAATGAAGCCAAGTGGAAAGAACAGCAGGCCAGGCAGGCCAAAGTTGCAAAGATTAAAAAGGAGAAATTCCTCAGGCAGAATCTCCTCAAATTGACTCCTGATGCACTGGTGACAACACAGGCAGAGATGAAGAAATTGTCTGACAAGTACGCCAAGCTATTAGATCGAAAAAGCCTCAAGAGCAATTTCATCAAGCTAGCCACTAGTGCTGTTGATGGCTACAACAAGAGAGCTGCACCCCCAGCACCAACTCCTCAGCCCTTGATTGAG
This sequence comes from Hordeum vulgare subsp. vulgare, assembly GCF_904849725.1. Lineage (NCBI taxonomy): Eukaryota > Viridiplantae > Streptophyta > Magnoliopsida > Poales > Poaceae > Hordeum > Hordeum vulgare. The sequence goes on along the minus strand of NC_058519.1, from coordinate 606,188,775 downwards.
GAGCCAATAGATGAATCTCCTCATGATGAGGAAACTCCTCAAGCTGAGGAAGTACACCAAGAGCGCCGTGTTGATGAACCGGCTATTGAAGAAATCATCATGGAAACTCCAGCTGATGAATTTGCTGCAGCTGATGAGACTGTCCCTGACCTGTTTGCTTCGCCAAAGCAAGCCGATGACTCTGTTCCAGCTGGTTCCTCAATACCAGCTGAAGAATCTGTCAAGAAAACCCCTTCACCAACGGTGAAGAAGATGACTCCGTCTGCATCAGACGTAAAGAAAACTAGGGCTGTTGAGAAGGAAGCCAAGAAGAGAAAGGCCTCCTCAGCAGAAGAAGAAACAGAGGCCAAGCGCCTCAAAGCACTTGAAGAAACTGCTCCTCTGGACCCTGTGCCACTGAATATCGCTCCTTCCTATGAAATGGTCATCATTGATGATCCAGCGAAAAAGGCAGGTGAGGAAATGAAAGATGTCGTCTCTGAGGAACACATGATGAGGAAATTCAGATAGACGACAGTCCTCAACCTTTCAATCCTCAAACAGACAATGTTCAAGCATCAGCTGATGAAACTGCCTCTGCCACCAAGCCAGCTGAGGAAGAACAAACTGAAAATCCTCAAGCTGATGAAATTCAACACTCTGAGAAGAATCCTCAAGATGAGGAACAGGCTGATCCAACTCCTCCAACTGAGCAAGAAGCAGAAATTCCTTAGCCTGAAGCACAGCCAGAGCCATCTCCTCAGCCTGACGACCAGCAAGCACCATCTCCTCAGCCTGAAGTACCAGCTGCTGAAATTCCTCACCCTGAGGAACATGCTGAAGAGAATGCACCTGCCCAAGACAATGCATTCGTTGTGCTCAACCCAAAGACTGCTATTGTAGTCTCCCCTCCTATTCCTCAGCAAAATCTTCAGCCAGTTCAGCGTCAGCCGCTCTCCAAGCGTCCAAAGTTTCAAAAGGAAAATTTCTTTAAAGAACGCATGTACTTCATCGGAGAGAACCCCTATGACAAGCCTCAAATGAGGCATCTGAAGTTTTGGACTAGGACTCAGATGAACTACTATGCCTCTGTGCTCTGTGGACGAAACAAGATATTCCAGCACAGGCATATTCCTCATGTTGAGCTTGAAGCAATACCGTGCCTGGAGCCAGTCCTCAGTGTCCTTCATGATGCAGGCTTACTCCCAATGTGCTCCGACATATCTGACTGGAACAACGAGTTAATTCTTCAGTTCTATGCCACTCTTCACATATCTGGCAACCCTGAAGACATTAACACATGGGTGTTTGATTGGATGACCCAAAACACTCACTACAAGGCTCCTGCTACTGAACTCCTCAGAGAACTGCCCGTACCAATTCCCTCAGATGAGGCTGTGAAGCTTTATGGTGAGCGTGAGCTGCCAAATGGAATGATGGAAGTCCTCATGAAGCCTTTGGCTGAAGGAAAATCTCCGAGAACAACCTTCCTCGTCCACGAGCTCAAGTACACACCCGGGTCTGTCTACAGAATCCTCTGCAGTGTACTCGCGCCGATCAAAGGCTATGACGATGAAGAAGATGTTGTAGGCCTCATGAAGAATATCCTCTTCAACATCATTCATGGTATTCCTATCAACATCCATGATTTCTTCTTGAGGACTTTGGCCGACGATGCTATGTGCCCTTTGGATCACAAGATATATGCCCCATGGATCATGAGATTCATCAGGACAAGGACAGGCATCAACTTTCTTGCTGAGTGCCAAAACCATGTTGGTTATATGCCTCCTATCCGGGTCAACAAGAAGACTTTCAAGTCCATTGAAGGCAAAGGAAAATCTGTGATTGAAGAAGGCAGTAGGCCCCTTGATGGCCAGTTCAGAGAGCCAGAAGCTTATTCCTCATGGGATGATACCGAGACTCGTCCGGCAAGACCCGTTCCTCCTTGCGTGATGAATACCAGAGAGCTCCTCCTCAGTCTTCACCAGAAGGTGGATCGCAACCACAAATGGGTCAAACGCCAGTTTGGTGCCATTGTGAAAACCCTCACTGAAACACAGAACTGTGTGAAGCTCAACCATCACTATCTGCATGAGGTTTTTGATCGCACCTGGGCTACACTTGCACATCTGAAGACTCAGACTGAGCTTGAAGAAATGGACTTTGAGCGAGACTTTGAATGGTCGTGGCCTCCCAAGAAGAAGTTCAGGCCTATTCCAGTGCCAAACCTTGAAGACAGCTCCTTTTCTTCATTCTGCATTGCTGAATCTAATGAAGAACAACTCGACACTCCTACCGGTCCAAGGAAGAAGACTACCCCCAAGAAGCATCACGGCTCTTCCTCAACCGCCAAGGAGTGAAGTCTTCATGGGCGTTAGTCCTCAGTTTGTCCCTTTTTGTCACTTGATGACGAAGGGGGAGAAACTTGAGAGTTAGTCTTCAAGCGGGATATTTTTGGGGCTTATGAATTATATTTAAGTTACAAACTCTTGGCTCTTCTGAAGTTTTTATGTAATGAGTTGTAACTTAAGCCCGATGGTACTGTGACGCTTTTGAACGTTTTTCTTCGCATGCTTATTCCTCAAGTTTTAATGCACGCATGCTAGAATTCGTCAGACACCATCTCTCATCATGCATTTTCATTTTCTTCATATGATATGTTATATGTATGCATGATTTACAAGACTCAGGGGGAGATCTCCATGATATAAATCATCAATGTGCATTTGCTGTAAAAAGCAAAATCCTCAAGATATGCACATCTTCAGGGGGAGTCTCTCTGAATCTTGACTTCAAATTTCTCAAAATGAGTATTTACACTTCATATTTTTTGATCCCTGTTGAAGACTTAACCTAATTGTCATCAACCACCAAAAAGGGGTAGATTGTAAGTGCATCTAGTGCCCCTTAGTGATTTTGGTGGTTTGAAGAGTTATAGGTTAAGTATCTAATGTGTTCGTGAGTGTACACAGGATCTATAAGTCATTGAGGAGTTTGAGATATTTGAAGAATATCGACCCCTAAAAATATGTCTTTAGTTGAAGAAATTGGTCTGAAGCTGAAGAAATGAATCGCGAGGAATCTGCGATGAAATTGATATTCCTCATGAAGATACTGATATTGAGAAGTCCGGTGGTTCCTGGAGAAAATCATTCTGAAGAATTTGAAGCATGAAGATTTACACTTTCTGTTTTACTTTCTTCGCATTTGAGTAATAGGGACACCGTACTGTTAAAGGGGGTCAAAGTTACACTATGGAATGAATTTTCTCATGATGCTCAACCCAAGCTTAATCCTACCAAAAGCCTCAAGTGAGGAATATGAGTGACATGAAGACTCTCACAGTTGAGGGTTCCGACCGTTTCGATAGCCACGCCAAGTCACTGGTCTTATGCACTCCAATGTTCATATTATTTAAGGGCATTAGTGTCAAATCATGTCGGGATGCTCCCAGGCTATAAATAGCCACCCCCCACAACCACTAGCTGGTTGGCTGCTCCGTTAGAAACTGACACTTGTCATAAGAGCAACCCAAATTCCTCAGAGCCTTCGAGAGTAATTCATCAGTGAGGAAATACACCACCCACCGAAACCACAAACCAAACCTAGTGATTGAGCATCACTGAAGAAGTTGTTCCTCTGTGGGACTGAAGCCTTTTACCTTTGAGGACTGTGCATCCTCCAGACGGTTAGGCGTTATGGTCTAGAGCTTTCCAGCAGTCAATTGTGGATCGCCGGGTGACCAAGTTTGTGAGGGTTTGGAAGTCTGCCCTGAAGACTTACCACGAGTGTTGGGCGAGGACTGTGTGTCCTTAGCTCAAGGAGAATACGGTAGGGACTGTGTGTCCCGGGACTGGGTGTCTTTTGGTTTCAATACCAAGCCGCTCCAAACCAGATGTACGACTGTCACAACAGTTGGAACTGGGTCATCAACGACTGTCTTCACTGAGAAACGGGTTCTAATTCCTCAACTCTTTACTTTCCCCGTATTATGTGTTGATGACTTTCAATGTGACTGTTTGAAGAATTTGCTGAGGACTTTCTCTGAATTTCCTCAACCCCAAATTCTTCACGTCAGTTAATCCACATCGGTATTCTACGTGCCTGCTCACTGTGCAATCTGTTTTCACATTCTTCACTCTGAAAAACTGCTGTTGTGAAACCTTGCACTTCTGATCCTTTACTGTTTCCGCTGTAAGTTAGTCATCAGTGAGGAATTTCCTCAAAAGGAATTTCCTCAGTGGTGAAATTCTAAAAAATCTCCTATTCACCCCCCTCTAGTCGATATAACGCACTTTCAGGTTGCCTCCCAACAAGCGCTTTTGTTTAACGCCCTTAGCTAGGCGAAAGTGATGGAATCACGTATAGTCATGTTTGGTGCTCAAACCATAGGTAGCCCTCATCATAGATTCATAAGGCAATCTTATTTTCTTTCTAGGAAAGTGCTCCATGCCCTTCTTTAAAGGAAATTGAAATCTAATATTCCCTTCCTTCCTATCGATGATAGCACCAATAGTCCTTAGGAAAGGTCTACCAAGAATAATGGGACATGAAGGATTGCAATCTATGTCAAGTACAATGAAATCCACGGGTACATAGTTCTTATTTGCAACAATAAGAACATCATCGATCCTCCCCATGGGTTTCTTGACAGTAGAATCCGCAAGATGCAAATTAAGAGAACACTCTTCAATCTCATGAAAACCAAGAATATCACATAAAGACTTTGGAATCGCGGAAACACTAGCACCCAAATCACACAAAGCATTGCACTCATAGTTTTTGATCTTGATTTTGATAGTAGGTTCCCACTCATCGTGAAGTTTTCTAGGTATAGAGACTTCTAGTTCGAGCTTCTCTTCAAGAGATTTCATCATAGCATATACGATATGTGCAGTAAAGGCTTTGCTTTGGCTATAAGCATGTGGAGAGTTTGCAATGGATTGCATCAAAGAAATGCATTCAAACAAGGAGCAATTATCATAATTGAATTCCTTGAAATCCAAAGTGGGAGTTTCATTACTACCCAATATTTTGACTTCTTCTACTCCACTCTCCACACCTTTATCATCAAGATAGGTGGACTCCGAATCATTGGGGCGTTTTTCAACCAAAGTGGATTCATATCCAGCCCCTCCATAAGTAGGTTTGACACGCGAAAACAAAGATTCAAGAGGAGACACACCAAGCACTTTAAGATCTTCGTGATTTGCATCACTAGAACGCACCCTTTTAAACCATTCATGTCTAGCGCGAATTTGGGCGGTTCTTTCTTTGCTCTCATTCATCGAGATACGCATAGCTTTCAAAGTTTCATCCAAGTTGACCTTGGGAGGAGCGCATCTAACTTTCAAAGCATCAATATCACAAGACATCCTATCAACGCTCTTAGCCAAATCGTCTATTTTGAGTAGTTTTTCCTCTATGGACGCATTGAAAATCTTTTGAGAGTTGATGAACTCTTTGATATTACTCTCTAAATCAGAGGGTAATTTGTTGTGATTTCCATAAGTGTTGCCGTAGGAATTGCCATAATTGTTAGAGGACTTACTAGGAAAAGGCCTAGGAACATAGTTTCCTCTAAAAGCATTGTTGTTGCCAAAATTGTTCCCACCAACAAAATTCACGTGCAAACTAGCGTTGCTACTCTCAATCAAAGAAGATAGTGCCATGTCATTAGGATCTAGGGTAACGTTTCTACTAGCAACCAAATTCATCAACTCGTCCATCTTAGCACTAAGCGAGTTAATCTCTTCTATAGCGTGTACCTTTTTTCTAGCAGGCGACCTTTCAGTGTGCCACTGAGAGTAGTTGGTCATGATATTGTCTAAGAGTTTTGTAGTGTCTCCTAATGTGATTTCCATGAATGTTCCACCTGAGGCAGAGTCCAAGATATTGCGAGAAGCGAAATTCAAGCCAACGTAAAAGATTTGTATAATCATCCACAAACTCAAGCCATGAGCGGGACAATTTCTAATCATAAGCTTCATCCTCTCCCAAGATTGTGCAACGTGTTCATGATCAAGTTGCTTGAAATTCACGATATCGTTACGTAAGGAGATGATCTTAGCCGGTGGAAAATACTTGGATATGAAAGCATCTTTGCACCTATCCCAAGAATTGATACTATTTTTAGGCAAAGAAGAAAACCAAGTTTTTGTGCGATCTCGCAACGAGAAAGGAAAAAATTTCAACTTAATCACGTCATTATCCACATCTCTTTTCTTTTGCATATCACAAAGCTCAATGAAGGTATTGAGATGGGATGCAGCATCTTCACTAGGAAGGCCAGAGAATTGCTCTTTCATAACAAGATTCAGCAAAGCTGCGTTGATTTCATACGATTCAGCACTAGTGGCGGGAGCAATTGGAGTAGTAATAAAATCATTATTATTAGTTCTCGAGAAGTCGCAAAGTTTGGTGTTTTCAGACATGATGACTTCAACAACCAAACAAGCACACAAGCAAGCAAGAAAACCGGCAAAGGCAAAAGAAAACGGTGAAGGCGAAAGGCGAATGAAAACGACAAATGTGAAGTGGGGGAGAGGAAAACGAGAGGCAACTGGCAACAAAAGTAAATGCAAGAGAAGAGTTTGTGAGACCTACTTGGATAGATCTTGATTTCTCCTCCCTGGCAACGGCGCCAGAAATATTCTGATGTTTGTTGTGTATCCCTTGCAACGGCGCCAGAAATAGTTGTGTCGACGGCACCAGGAATCCTTCAGCTACGGCTATGCCTTAAGAGACTTCCTAGGCAAGTATGCAAAGGATTTCCCCTGTGGCCTTGGAGCCTTGCGTTGGTGTTCCCTCGAAGCGGAAAGGGTGATGTAGCACAACAACGGTAAGTATTTCCCTCAGTTTGAGAACCAAGGTATCAATCCAGCGGAAGAGTATCTCAAGATCCTGCACAAACACAAAAGCTTGCACCCAACGCTATGAAGGGGTTGTCAATCCCTTATAGATTGTTTGCCAAGTGAGAACTGAAAGCAACAAAGTAACAAAGCAAAGTAAAAGCGGAGATGTAAACGATGGATGTGAATAGACCCGGGGGCCGTAGTGTTTACTAGTGGCTTCTCTCATGAAAGCAAGTAGACGGTGGGTGAACAAATAACTGTCGAGCAATTGATAGAACCACGCAAAGTCAGGACGATATCTATGCAATGATTATATCTATAGGCATCACGTCTGAAACAAGTAGACCGATACTTTCTGCATCTACTACTATTACTCCACACGTCGACCGCTATGCAACATGCATCTAGTGTATTAAGTCCATAAGAACAGAGTAACGCCTTAAGCAAGATGACATGATGTAGAGGGATAATCTCAAACCAGTGATTAAAACCCCATCTTTTTACCCTTGATGGCAACTACTTGATGTGTGCCTTGCTGCCCCTACTGTCATTGGGAAAGGTCACCACATGGCAGATCCCAAAACCAAGCACTTCTCCCATTGCAAGAATCATAGATCTAGTTGGCCAAACAAAACCCAAGACTCGGAGAGACTTACAAGGATATCAAATCATGCATATAAGAAATCAGCAAAGACTCAAATATATATCATAGATAATTTGATCACAAGTCCACAATTCATCGGATCTCGACAAACACACCGCCAAAGAAGATTACATCGGATAGATCTCCATGAAGATCATGGAGAACTTTGTATTGAAGATCCAAGAGAGAGAAGAAGCCATCTAGCTACTAACTACGGACCCGCAGGTCTGAAGTGAACTACTCACGAGTCATTGGAGGGGCGATGATGATGAAGAAGAAGCCCTCCAACTCCAAAGTCCCCTCCGGCAGGGCGCCGGGAAGGGTCTCCACATGAGATCTCGCGGAAACGGAAGCTTGCGGCGAGGGACAAGTATTTTCGAGGCTCCCCTGATTTTTTGCGGAATATTTGGGAATTTATAGGCCAAAGACCTAGGTCAGGGGGTGGCCAGGGTGCCACAAGCTTGCCCACCGCCACCTCCCCCTTGGTGGCGTGGTGGGAGCTTGTGGGCTCCCTGGAGCCTACCTAGCTTGGCCCAAAGGCCCCCTGGTCTTCTTCCGTTCGGGAAAAAATCATTTCGGGGTTTTTATTCCGTTTGGACTCCGTTCCAGAATCAGATCTGAAAAGAGTCAAAAACACGGAAAAAACAGGAACTCGCACTTGGCACTGAATTAGTAAGTTAGTCCCAAAAAAGATATAAAAGGTACATAAAACAACCAAAGAAGACAAGATAACAACGTGAAACCATAAAAAATTATAGATACGTTTGAGACGTATCAGATACCGGGGCAACTCCCCCAAGCTTGGCACAAGCCAAGGGGGTTGCCCATACCCATGCTTAGTTGTCTTCCATTGGAGGTGATGGTGGTGGAGTTGTTGCAACATGGGTTTGATCCTCTGTCTTCCAAGGCATAGGTGCTCCATCATGGAAAGATTACCGAGTCTCCAGAATCCTCAAATCTGCAGCCAACCGTATTGATTCAAATCTATACTCATACTCACATTTTTGGTTCTGCAGGTCATAGATCTGGGCTTGGATTTGATCAATTCTGTCATAGAGCCTGGAGAGGTGCTTCCCGATGTCATTGGCATCGATCTTGTGCTTGTTGGTGAACTATGTGATCATCATGTGGTTGGCGTTGAGTCCATGCTCCACCATCCCTTGGCACTTGAAGACTTGTTACTCCATTGCTTCGAGCCTCGCCTCCACGCTTCCGGTCTTCTTGGGCCCCTCAACATCACGGATGTGCAACATCCCCTCACACATCTCGATAGATTGAGGGTGTTGCAGCACTCCCGCGAGGTAGGGGTTGATGACCTTCTCTAAGATCTTGTCCTTCGGAGCTTTTGGGGACGTCATAGCGATCTAGATGTGCAGCAGAAACAGGCTCGTAACAAAAATAGAGGAAATTTGCGTGATACGAGGGTCAGACCTTTCGGGAGAATATATAATGATTTTTTTCTGACCAGAAGGAGTACTCCGCAAGAAAACAGAGTCCGGGAGGCACACGAGGTGGCCACAAGCCCCCCCCCAGGCGCGTCTAGGGGGGTGGCCCGCGCCTGGCATGCTTGTCGCCTCCTCGTGCGCTTTCCGGACTGCTTTAAATTTTTCTATTTTTTCAAAAATTCCAAAACGGAGAAAAATTCCTACTGGAAAAGTTTTGGAGTCTGTTTACTTACCGAATCACATACCTCTTCGTTTTCGGAGTCTGAAACAGGCTGATAAATATCCCTTATGTACTCCTCCGGAGTTATGGTATTGATAATATTACTTTCAACATTTATGGGAGTACCTCAGATATAATACTTGATTCTTTGCCCATTTACTACTCTCGGAAAATTACCTTCCGTGTTGTTGATTTTGATGGCACCGGAACGATATACTTCCTCAACAATGTAAGGACCTTCCCATTTAGAGAGAAGCTTGCCTGCAAAAAATCTTAAACAAGAATTATATAGCAAGACATAATCACCTACATTGAACTTATGTTTTTGTATCCTTTTATCATGCCTCCTCTTAACCTTTTCTTTGAAAAACTTGGCATTTTCATATGCCCGAGCTCTCCATTCATCAAGCGAGCTAATATCAAGTAACCTCTTCTCACCAGCAAGTTTGAAATCAAAGTTGAGCTCTGACGTCAGCTGTGCTTCCCTGGCAATGGCTCCAGAAAAGGGTTGATCCTGCAATCTCTAGCGTTAGCTAGACGAATGCTTATAACAACTAACCTTCTCCTGCAACGGCACCAGAAGAATGCTGATAGCACTCCCCGGCAATGAAACTGGAAGAATGTTGTTGATGGCCCACCGGTGCGTGGGTTCGCAGCAGTTTTCGAGGGTGGAGTATTCGACCCAAATTTGTAGGTAAGCCCATCAGGAGGTGAGAGTATACTCTCAAGTATTAGCAGCTGAATTTGTCAGATTCAACCACACCTGAAAGATTAGTATCTGCAAGCACAATAGTAACATCAAAGTAATATGATAACAACGGTGTCAGAAACGATCTGTTGACGGCAGACTATTCCTAACGATTGTATCAATGGCGCTTCCGTTGCCGCGTTGACGGAAGTTGTCAATTCCCGTCAATGGTCTGGCGAATCAACAGTGTAACAGGTAATAGCAGTGTAACGAGCAATAACAGTGGCAAGGAACAGCAGTAGTGACAGCAGTAGCAAGTAGCAACAGTAGCAAGCGACAGTAGTAGCAACAGTAGTAGGAGAGCAAAACAAGTAACAGCAGTAGCAATAGTAGTAGCAGCAGAGCAAGACAAGTAACAGCTGTGGGTCAAACTCGTAGGCATTGGGTCGGTGATTTGTTTGGATGATATTCATCATGCAACAACTATAACACGGAGGGATAAGTGGCTAGCTCCTGTTCGTCAATGTGATGTAGGCATGCATTCCGTGTGTCGTCATACGTGCTTAGGGAAAAGAACTTGCATGACATCTATTGTTCATCCCTCCCGTGGCAGCGGGGTCCAAAAGGAAACTACGGGATATTAAGGTTCTCCTTTTAATGAAGAACCGGACCAACGCATTAGCACTTGGTGAACACATGAACTCCTCAAACTATGATCATCACCGGGAGTGGTTCCGGTTATTGTCACTCCGGGGTTGCCGGATCATAACACATAGTAGGTAACTACAACTTGCAAGATGGGATCTAAAACACACATATATTGGTGACAACATTATAATTTCAGATCTGAAATCATGGCACTCGGGCCATAGTGACAAGCATTAAGCATGGCAAAGTAGTAGCAACATCAAATCTCAAAACATAGTGGATACTAGGGATCAATCCCCATCAAAACTAACTCGATTACATGATAGATCTCATCCTACTCATCACCGCCCAGCGAGCCTACGAATAGATTACACACGAACGACGAAGAGCTTCATGGAATTGGAGAGGGAAGAAGGTTGATGATGACGATGGCGACGATTTCCCCTCTCTGGAGCCCAAGACGGACTCCAGATCTGCCCTCCAGATGAAGAACAGGAGGTGGCAGCGCCTCCGTATAGAAAACGCGACGAAAACTTCTCTTTTTATTTTTTCTGGGACGAAAGGCAACTTATAGAGCTGGAGTTGGCGGCGGCAGGTGCTTGTGGGCCCCACAAGCCTGCCCACCGCCACCAGGGGGTGGTGGCAGAGCAGGGGCTTGTGGCCCACTGGCCCACCCCCTGAGGTGGATCCTGGCACATGTATTTTTTATATTTTCGAAAACTGCTCCCCGTAAATTTTTAGGACGTTTGGAGAACTTTGATTTCTGCACAAAAATAACACCAAGGCAATTCTGCTGAATACAGCGTCAGTCCAAGTTAGTTCCATTCAAATCATGCAAAATATTGTCCAAAACAAGGGCAAAAGAGTTTGGAAAAGTAGATACGTTGGAGACGTATCAACTCCCCCAAGCTTAAAACCTTGCTTGTCCTCAAGCAACTCAGTTGACAAACTGAGAGAGAAAGAAAAACTTTGACAAACTCTGTTTGATCTTGTTGTTGCAACTATGTCTAACTCATAACCAGAATTTCAACAAGATCACAAGTTAACCACATAAGCAAATGACACAAAGGTCTCACGGTAAACTAATATCAATGGCATAATCAGCTAACGAGCAAATAATAATGAGTTTCAAATACCAACACTTCAATCAAAACAAGCATGAAGCAATATGAATAGGTGGTATCTCGCTAGCTCTTTCTAAGACCGCAAAACATAAATGCATAGCACTTTCAAAGATCAAGGGTTGACTAAACATTGTAATTCATGGCAACGAAGATCCAGTCATAGTCATACTCAATACCAATCAAAAGCAAAGCATAAAAATGACAGAGGTGCTCTCTAATTGGTGCTTATATAAGAGGAGGATGACTTGACAGGAAAATCAATAGACAGGCCCTTCGCAGAGGGAAGCATTGATTTGTAGAGGTGCCAGAGCTCAAGCTTTGAAAACAGAGATAATAATTTTGGGTGGCATGCTTTCATTGTCAACGCAATGACCAAGAGTTCTCAATATCTTCCATGCTACTCATGCTATAGGCAGTTCCCAAACAGAAAAGTAAAGTTTTAACTCCCCCACCACCAATCAATCACCTTCCACGGCTCGCCGAATCCTCGGGTACCGTCCATACTAACATCAATCCGGGGGGAGTCTTGTTTTACAGTTATGTTTTCGATTTAAGCGTGGAACTGGGCATCCCAAATATCGGCCCCTTTCTCGTGAATGACTTTGAATAAACACATGTCGAGGATAACACTCCTAGCATGGAAGATACCAATAGCCCTCTGTCACCACATGAGCGGTTCGGGCATGCAAAACAGATTTATTTCTTGAAGGTTTAGAGAATGGCGCATGCAAATTTACTTGGAACGGCAGGTAGATACGGCAAATAGGTAGGTATGGTGGACTCTCATGGAAAAACTTTTGGGTTTATGGAAGTGGATGCACAAGCAGCATTCCCGCTTAGTACAAGTGAAGGCTAGCAAAAGACTGGGAAGCGACCAACTAGAAAGCGACAACAGTCATCAAGATGCAATGAGTTTGACTAACATTGAATGCAAGCATGAACAGGATATAAATCACCATGAACACGAACATCATAGAGGCTATGTTGATTTTGTTTCAACTACATGCATGAACATGCACCAAGTCTTGCCACTTGAAATATTCAAAGGAGAATACCATCCTATCATACTACATCATAGTCATCTCAAAATCTATGTTGGCATCCAAGACAAACCATTATAAGCTCTCAGCTAAATAAGCATGGCATCAGAAACTATGATCTCTAAGTTGTCATTGCAAACATGGTTCTCTCGTAACAAAGCTAAATCTGGGTCGACAAGCTAGTCATATTTACAAAAACAAAATGGATAGAGTTCATACCAGCTTTTCAGTCTCAGTCACTTCATCATATATCATCATTGTTGCCTTTCATTTGCACGATCAAACGATGAAAATGATAATAGGTGCATTCGACTAAGCTGAATCTGCAGGCAAACACAAAGGAGAAGACAAAATAATATGGCTCTTTGAAAGCTAAATAGGTAAGCATGTAAGAACCACTAAGCATTGTAACCAATATCTTCTACCTTGACCCAACGAAAAAGAAAACTATTTACACGGGAAAGCTCCCAACAAGCAAAAGAAGAAAGAAAAATCTTTTTGGGTTTTCTCAAAAGGACACAAAACAAGAAAACAAAAAGAAACTAGCATGGATAATACAGTGGCAAAGTGTAAACACCGGCTAACAAAGTGAAAGCATAAGCATGAATGTAAAGTTGGTGAGAACACGTACTCCCCAAGCTTAGGCTTTTGGCCTAGCTTGGTCTACTCCCATGGTGGGAAATAACCAGCTCCAGGATACTCCGGAGCAGACTGTGGATGCCACTGTTGTGCGAGCTCCTGTGGCTCCCACTGATAAACTGGCGTCTGGTACTCGATCAGCGGCTCGGGCACGGGCGCCTGTGGTTTGGCCAAGCCCCAATATGCGTAGATGTCCGCGGGCATAATAGTGTATCTTCCTGCATGAAGATCAAACAAAGAAGGAGCAGGCAAAGTAATAGTCTCCCGAGTACCCTGACTAAACACCAGGTTATAAATCATCCGTCTACTAGCATCTCTATCCAGAAAATCATGGCGAACCATGCTGTCATAATCCAGATATCTCTCAAGGAGAAGCATCTCTCCTTCCTCTCCCAGTCTAATGGGTATCTCAAAGTGTCTGGCAAGATGGGTAGCGTAGATACCTCCATAGACAATACCTTTAGAACGGTTCAGGTTCAACCGTTGAGCTACTATAGCACCCAAGCTATAAGTCTTATCGTTATAAAGGCCTTCGCGCAAAATCGCGAGGTCGGGAGAACTAAGTGATCCAGCCTCCCCACGGCCAATCAAACAGTTTCCCACAAATAGTGAGAAGTACCGAAGCACAGGAAAATGTATGCTAGCAATTATAGCGCGAGACACTCCTCTATCCTCTCCAACAGCAATAGAACCAATGAAATCCTCCAAGTCCCATGGACGAGGGTCACGGATATCCCCAACATAAGGTAATTTGCATACATTGCAAAAGTCCTGCAGCGTCATGCACTGGGGAACATCGTATATCATGAACTCAACCATGGGAGGATTCTTCCTCGGATAAAAGTTGAAGCTTTGAACGAAAATATTGGTGAGGAGGAGGTACTGTGGGCACTTATCTTCAACAAACGCAGTAAAACCTGCGTTCTCCACCAAGTAGTAAAAGTCTTTATAAAGTCCGGCGGCGCGCAAAAATTCATCACTTGGCCACTCGCACGCTCGAACTTCAGTGACTCGAGGGACTGCGTACTTGGGGTGATTCTTCTCGTCCTCTTTGGGGTTATGGCTTGAAGAGCCTCTCAAGAAGCTCCTCATCTCTTCCTTTTTCTAGCTCTGAAAAATTCTGAAATCTTTAGAGACTTCGAAAGAAAAGTGAACAAGGATCAACCCAACTTGTAGCAACTACTCCTACTAGTGCCTAGAGACCGTATCACGCGCTAAAACTACTTGGGACCAGCTAAAATCAACTTTTCTAGCTCAAGAACAGGGTCGCCAAGGTAGCAAGAATTCGTCAAGGATAAAGCACTAGAGCAAAAACTAATTGGACCAATGGAGGAGTCACTTACCAAGGAGTAATTAGTCCAAAACAGTTCGGAGAATGGTGCTTTGAGCAAGGAGATCGAAAATCACAGCCAAATGAGCAAGAACACAGGTTTGAGTTGCGAAACAATTTTTTCTGGAGGTGGAAGAAGAGGCTGAGAGCTGGAGTGAGTGGAGGGGGTGCCTGTGGGCCCCACAAGCTTGCACCCCTCCACCAGGGGGGTAGGTGGCGGGGGGGCTTGTGGCCCACTGGTCAGGCCCCCCGACCAGCTCTCAGGCCCAGAAATTTTCAAAAATTCCAGAAAAAATCATACTAAAGTTTCAGGACCATCGGAGAACTTTTATTTTCGAGGTATTTTTCTCCGGGACGCTAAAACAGAAAACAGGAAAAGCTAAACTAATTCTATCATTTTTCTTCTAAGCAACAGAAAATGAAGACTCAAAACAGAGATATGTGACTCTCTGATTCATCTGTTTCATGGTCATCGGAAGAAATTCGTCAATGGGGTTGATCAAGTCCTTATGACAAAAATTTCTCGAATCACAAGAGAGAACGGAGAATTTTCGAATAGACACTAAGTCACCTCAATGGGGATATGAATCTCCCCAACAAGCAAATCATACTTCATCTTGACACGAGGAATAGGGCATTCAAAGCTCCCAATGAGAATCGATGAAGTCTTTTCGATAGCATTGATGCAATGTACTGGATATCGTTTCTTCGGTAAGTGCACTGTGTGCTCATTACTATTGACATGGAAAGTGACATTGCCTTTGTTGCAATTTATAATAGCCCCTGCAGTGTTTAAAAAGGGTCTTCCGAGGATGATAGCCATGGCATCGTCCTCGGGAATATCCAAGCTAACAAAGCCTGTTAAGATAGTGGTATTAGCAATCACAATAGGCACATCCTCGCAAACACCGATAGGAAAAGCAGTTGATTTGTCGGCCATTTGCAGAAAATTTCAGTGGGTGTCAACTTATCCAACTCAAGTCTACGATAAAGAGAAAGCGGCATAACACTAACACCGGCTCCAAGGTCACATAAGGCAGTTCTTACGTAGTTTCCTTTAATGGAGCAAGGTATAGTGGGCACTCCGGGATCACCAAGTTTCTTAGGAGTTCCACCTTTGAAAGTGTAATTGGCAAGCATGGTGGAGATCTCAAGATCTGGTATCTTCCGTTTATTAGTCACGATATCTTTCATGTACTTGGCATACAGAGACATCTTGAGCATATCAGTTAACCGCATCTGCAGAAAGACAGGTCTTATCATCTCAATGAAGCGCTCAAAATCCTCATCATCCTTTTTCTTGGATGGCTTAGGAGGAAAGGGCATAGGTGTCTGAACCCATGGCCCTCTTTCTTTACCATGCTTCCTAGCAGTAAAGTCATTCTTGTCATATCTCTTAGGTTGTGGATTATCAGGATTAACCGTAGGTTCAATCTCCACATCCTCATCATGGCTAGGTTGAGCATTATTATGAACATCACTGTCCATATTGTCACCAGGTTCATGTTCATCACCTGATTGTGTTTCTGCATTAGACGCAGAAATATCATTAGATTCTTCAGGTGTGATAGTATTTGGTGAACTGGCGTGCAGATTTCTATCATCCTTCTTCTTCTCCTTAGGATGACCTTCAGGATACAAAGGTTCCTGAGCCAATTTGCCTCCTCTAGTAATTACTCTGATAGAGTTGTCATTTAATTCATTGAGCAGGTCATTCTAAGCTTTAAGTACTTGTTCTACCTGAGTAGTAATCATTGAGGCATGTTTACTCAGAAGCTTCAGAGCATTGACATTTCTGTCTACACAAGCACTTAGATGGCTAAGCATACGAGTACTTTGCTCCTAATGTCTGCTAACATAATCATTGAAACTCTGTTGTTTGGCAACAAAGTTGTCAAATTCATCAAAGCATAGGCTAGCAGGTTTATCAAAAGGAATATCACTCTCATCAAACCTACGCAGAGAATTCACTTCTACTACCTGTACCGGGTTATCGAGACCATAGATCTCTTCGATAGGTGGTAGATTTTTGACATCTTTAGCTCTAATGCCTTTATCTTGCATAGATTTCTTGGCTTCTTGCATATCTTCGGGACTGAGGAATAGAATACCTCTTTTCTTAGGAGTTGGCTTAGGAGGTGGTTCGGGAATAGTCCAAGCATTATCGTTGATCAAGAGGTTATTCAGCAGGGTCTCAGCTTGTTCTACAGTTCGTTCCCTAAAAACACAATCGACACAACTATCTACATAGTCTCTAGAGGCATCGGTAAGTCCGTTATAGAGGATATCAAGTATCTCGTTCTTCTTAAGAGGGTGATCACGCAAAGCATTTTGTAGCTGGACGAGCCTCCCCAAGCTTGTGGAAGACTCTCTTCTTGGAGCTGAGCAAAGTTGTATATTTCCTGCAAGGCAGCTTGCTTCTTATGGGCAGGGAAATATTTCTCACAGAAGTAATAGACCATCTCCTGGGGACTACGCACACATCCAGGAGCAAGAGAGGTGAACCAGGCTTTAGCATCATCCTTTAGAGAGAAAGGAAACAACTTAAGGATATAGTAGTGGCGGATCTTCTCCTCATTAGTGAAAAGGTTGGCTATTTCGGATAGTTTGGCAAGATGGGCTATGACCGTCTCAGACTCATAACCGTGAAAAGGATCAGATTCGACTAGAGAGATTATCTCAGGGTCGACAGAGAATTCATAATCCTTATCGGTGACAAAGGTAAGCGAAGTGGCAAACTTCGGATCATTTTTGATCCTAACTTCCCGAGATTTTTCTTTCCACTTGAGAACTAATTTCTCAGCGTCATAGGCATCCTTACACGCAAGAAAATCCTCAGCTATCTCTCCCTCCATAACGTAACCCTCAGGTATATCAGGCAATTCATATCTAGGAGAGCTAGATCTAGCAGGAGCAAAAGCAGGTTCTATCTCAATAGCATCGGCAATTTCAGAAGCATCACGAGCATTGGCAGTAACTCTAGCAATATGAGCATCAAGGAACACTCCTAGTGGAACATCAGGCAAAAGAGAATCTCTAGCAGTATCAAGCATAGCATCTCTAGCAGTATCAAGCATAGTATCAAGCATAGCATCATCAGGCATAGTATAAAGCATAACATCTCTAGCAGTAGTATCACAAGCATCATCAAGCATAGCATCATCGGGCATAGTATCAAGCATGGCATCTCTAGCAGTAGTATCACAAGCATCATCAAGCACATGCGACATATCAAGATTTCTAGCAGGAGGTGAAGTCGCAAACTTACTCATAACTGAAGGTGAATCAAGTGCAGAGCTAGATGGCAATTCCTTACCTCCCCTCGTAGTTGAGGGCAAGACTTTGGTATTCGGATCCTTCAGATTCTTCATAGTGATCAGCAGATATAAATCCCAAGTGACTCAGAGAATATAGCAATACCTCCCCGGCAACGGCGCCAGAAAAATGCTGACGTCAGTTGTGCTTCCCTGGCAATGGCTCCAGAAAAGGGATGTTCCTGCAATCTCTGGCGTTAGCTAGACGAATGCTTATAACAACTAACCTTCTCCTGCAACGGCACCAGAAGAATGCTGATAGCACTCCCCGACAATGAAACTCGAAGAATGTTTTTGATGGCCCACCAGCGCGTGGGTTCGCAGCAGTTTTCGAGGGTAGAGTATTCGACCCAAATTTGTAGGTAAGCCCGTCAGGAGGTGAGAGTATACTCTCAAGTATTAGCAGATGAATTTGTCAGATTCAACCACACATGAAAGATTAGTATCTGCAAGCACAGTAGAAACAACAAAGTAATATGATAACAACGGTGTCAGAAACGATCTTTTGATGGCAGACTATTCCTAACGATTGTATCAATGGCGCTTCCGTTGCCGGGTTGACTGAAGTTGTCAATTCTCGTCAACGGTCTGGCGAATCAACAGTGTAACAGGTAGTAGCGGTGTAACGAGCAATAGCAGTGGCAAGGAACAGCAGTAGTGACAGCAGTAGCAAGTAGCAATAGTAGCAAGCGACAGTAGTAGCAACAGTAGTAGCAGCAGCAGCAGAGCAAAACAAGTAACAACAGTAGCAACAGTAGTAGCAGCAGAGCAAGACAAGTAACAGCAGTGGGACAAACTCGTAGGCATTGGGTCGGTGATTTGTTTGGATGATATTCATCATCCAACAACTATAACACGGAGAGATAAGTGGCTAGCTCACGTTCGTCAATGTGATGTAGGCATGCATTGTTGGGGAACGTCGCATGGGAAACAAAAAATTTCCCACGTGCACGAAGACCTATCATGGTGATGTCCATCTACGAGAGGGGATGTGTGATCTACGTAACCTTGTAGACCGTACAGCAGAAGCGTTAGTGAACGCGGTTGATGTAGTGGAACGTCCTCACGTCCCTCGATCTGCCCCGCGAACCGTCCCACGATCTAGTGCCGAACAGACGGCACCTCCGCGTTCAGCACACGTACGGCTCGACGATGATCTCGGCCTTCTTGATGCAGCAAGAGAGACGGAGAGGTAGAAGAGTTCTCCGGCAGCATGACGGCACTCCGGAGGTTGGTGATGATCTTGTCTCAGCAGGGCTCCGCCCGAGCTCCGCAGAAACGCGATCTAGAGGAAAAACCGTGGAGGTATGTGGTCGGGCTGCCGTGGAAAAGTCGTCTTAAATCAGCCCTAAAACCTCCGTATATATAGGGGGAAGAGGGGGAGCCTTGCCTTGGGGCTCAAGGAGCCCCAAGGGGTCGGCCGAGCCAAGGGGGGAAGGTCTCCCCCCCCCCCAAACCGAGTCCAACTTGGTTTGGTGGGTGGAGTCCTTCTTCCCTTTCCCACCTCCTCTGTTTTTTTCTTTTTCTCTTTGATTTTCTTCCTATGGCGCATAGGGCCTTCTTGGGCTATCCCACCAGCCCACTAAGGGCTGGTGTGCCACCCCCAAGGCCTATGGGCTTCCCCGGGGTGGGTT
Organism: Hordeum vulgare subsp. vulgare; assembly: GCF_904849725.1. Lineage (NCBI taxonomy): Eukaryota > Viridiplantae > Streptophyta > Magnoliopsida > Poales > Poaceae > Hordeum > Hordeum vulgare. Next base: position 606,169,214 of record NC_058519.1, on the reverse strand, counting down.
TCCCCCCCCCCCCCCGGTGAACTCCCGGAACCCATTCGTCATTCCCGGTACATTCCCGGTAACTCCGAAAATCTTCCGGTAATCAAATGAGGTCATCCTATATATCAATCTTCGTTTCCGGACCATTCCGGAAACCCTCGTGACGTCCGTGATCTCATCCGGGACTCCGAACAACATTCGGTAACCAACCATATAACTCAAATACGCATAAAACAACGTCGAACCTTAAGTGTGCAGACCCTGCGGGTTCGAGAACTATGTAGACATGACCCGAGAGACTCCTCGGTCAATATCTAATAGTGGGACCTGGATGCCCATATTGGATCCTACATATTCTACGAAGATCTTATCGTTTGAACCTCAGTGCCAAGGATTCATATAATCCTGTATGTCATTCCCTTTGTCCTTCGGTATGTTACTTGCCCGAGATTCGATCGTCAGTATCCGCATACCTATTTCAATCACGTTTACCGGCAAGTCTCTTTACTCGTTCCGTTATACAAGATCCCGCAACTTACACTAAGTCACATTGCTTGCAAGGCTTGTGTGTGATGTTGTATTACCGAGTGGGCCCCGAGATACCTCTCCGTCACACGGAGTGACAAATCCCAGTCTTGATCCATACTAACTCAACGAACACCTTCGGAGATACCTGTAGAGCATCTTTATAGTCACCCAGTTACGTTGCGACGTTTGATACACACAAAGTATTCCTCCGGTGTTAGTGAGTTATATGATCTCATGGTCATAGGAACAAATACTTGACACGCAGAAAAAACAGTAGCAAGAAAATGACACGATCAACATGCTACGTCTATTAGTTTGGGTCTAGTCCATCACGTGATTCTCCTAATGACGTGATCCAGTTATCAAGCAACAACACCTTGTTCATAATCAGAAGACACTAACTATCTTTGATCAACTGGCTAGCCAACCAGACGCTTGCTAGGGACAGTGTTTTGTCTATGTATCCACACATGTAAATGAGTCTTCATTCAATACAATTATAGCATGGATAATAAACGATTATCTTGATACAGGAATTATAATAATAACTATATTTATTACTGCCTCTAGGGCATAATTCCAACAGTCTCCCACTTGCACTAGAGGCAATAATCTAGCCCTCACATCATCATGCGAATTACATTGTAATAAATCTAACACCCATACAGTTCTGGTGTTGATCATGCTTTGCCCGTGGAAGAGGTTTAGTCAGCGGGTCTGCTACATTCAGATCCGTGTGCACTTTGCATATATTTACGTCCTCCCCTTCGACGTAGTCGCGGATGAGGTTGAAGCATCGTTTGATGTGTCTGGACTTCTTGTGAAACCGTGGTTCCTTTGCTAAGGCAATGGCACCCGTGTTGTCACAGAACAAGGTTATTGGATTCAGTGCGCTTGGCACCACTCCAAGATCCGTCATGAATTGCTTCATCCAGACACCCTCCTTAGCCGCCTCCGAGGCAGCCATGTACTCCGCTTCACATGTAGAATCTGCTACGACGTTTTGCTTGGAACTGCACCAGCTTACCGCACCCCCATTAAGAATAAATACGTATCCGGTTTGCGACTTAGAGTCGTCCGGATCTGTGTCAAAGCTTGCATCGACGTAACCTTTTACGGCGAGCTCTTCGTCACCTCCATACACGAGAAACATCTCCTTAGTCCTTTTCAGGTACTTCAGGATATTCTTGACCGCCGTCCAGTGATCCACTCCTAGATTACTCTGGAACCTACCTGCCATACTTATGGCCAGGCTAACGTCCGGTCTAGTGCACAGCATTGCATACATGATAGAACCTACGGCTGAAGCATAGGGGACGGTGCGCATATGCTCTCTATCCTCATCAGTTGCTGGACACTGAGTCTTACTCAATCTCGTACCTTGTAAAACTGGCAAGAACCCTTTCTTGGACTGTTCCATTTTGAACCTCTTCAAAACTTTATCAAGGTATGTGCTTTGTGAAAGTCCTATCAGGCGTTTTGATCTATCCCTGTAGATCTTAATGCCTAGAATGTAAGCAGCTTCTGCTAGGTCCTTCATAGAGAAACTTTTATTCAAGTAATCCTTTATGCTCTCCAAAAACTCTACGTTGTTTCCAATCAGCAATATGTCATCCACATATAATATTAGAAACGCCACAGAGCTCCCACTCACTTTCTTGTAAATACAAGATTCTCCAACCACTTGTATAAACCCAAATGCTTTGATCACCTCATCAAAGTGTTTGTTCCAACTCCGAGATGCTTGCACCAGTCCATAAATGGATCGCTGGAGCTTGCACACCTTGTTAGCATTCTTAGGATCGACAAAACCTTCGGGTTGCATCATATACAATTCTTCCTTAAGGAAACCGTTAAGGAACGCCGTTTTGACATCCATCTGCCAGATTTCATAATCTAAAAATGCAGCTATTGCTAACATGATTCTGACGGACTTAAGCATCGCTACGGGTGAGAATGTCTCATCGTAGTCAACTCCTTGAACTTGTGAAAAACCCTTTTCCACAAGTCGAGCTTTACAAATGGTCACATTGCCGTCAGCGTCCGTCTTTTTCTTAAAGATCCATTTGTTCTGAATAGCCTTGCGGCCCTCAGGTAGTACTTCTAAAGTCCACACTTTGTTTTCATACATGGACCCTATCTCGAACTTCATGGCCTCCGGCCATTTGTTGGAATCTAGGCCCACCATTGCTTCTTCATAATTTGCAGGTTCATTGTTGTCTAACAACATCATTGACAAAACGGGATTACCGTACCACTCTGGAGCATCACATGGTCTCGTCGACCTGCGTGGTTCGATAGGAACTTGAACCGGAGTTTCATGATCATCATCATCAACTTCCTCCTCAACCGACGTCGCAACGACAGGGGTTTCCCCTTGCCCTGCGCCACCATCCAGAGGGATGAGAGGTTCGACAACCTCATCAAGTTCTATCTTCCTCCCACTCAATTCTCTCGAGAGAAACTCTTTCTCGAGAAAAGCTCCGTTTTTAGCAACAAACACTTTGCCCTCGGATTTGAGATAGAAGGTGTACCCAATTGTCTCTTTTGGGTAACCTATGAAGACGCACTTTTCCGCTTTGGGTTCCAGCTTTTCAGGCTGAAGCTTTTTGACATAAGCATCACATCCCCAAACTTTAAGAAACGACAACTTTGGCCTTTTGCCATTCCACGGTTCGTATGGTGTCGTCTCAACGGATTTTGATGGTGCCCTATTTAAAGTGAATGAAGTTGTTTCTAATGCATAACCCCAAAACGATAATGGCAAATCGGTAAGAGACATCATAGACCGCACCATCTCTAATAAAGTACGATTACAACGTTCGGACACACCATTACGCTATGGTGTTCCAGGCGGTGTCAACTGTGAAACAATTCCACATTGTCTTAAGTGAGCAACCGAAACTCAGATATTCACCCCCACGATCGGACCGTAGGAACTTGATCTTCTTGTTACGATGATTTTCGACTTCACTCTGAAATTGCTTGAACTTTTCAAATGTTTCATACTTGTGCTTCATTAAGTAGACATAACCATATCTACTCAAATCGTCAGTGAAGGTGAGAAAATAACGATATCCGCCGCGTGCCTCTACGCTCATCGGACCACACACATCGGTATGTATGATTTCCAACAAGTCACTTGCACGCTCCATTGTTCCGGAGAACGGAGTTTTAGTCATCTTGCCCATGAGGCATGGTTCGCACGTGTCAAGTGAATCAAAGTCAAGTGACTCCAAAAGTCCATCGGCATGGAGTTTCTTCATGCGCTTTACACCAATATGACCTAAGCGGCAGTGCCACAAAAATATGGCGCTATCATTGTTAACTCTAACTCTTTTGGTCTCAATGTTATGTATGTGTGTATCGTTATCAAGATTCAATATGAACAATCCTCTCACATTGGGTGCATGACCATAAAAGATGTTACTCATAGAAATAGAACAACCATTATTCTCTGACTTAAAAGAGTAACCGTCTCGCAATAAACAAGATCCAGATATAATGTTCATGCTCAACGCAGGCACTAAATAACAATGATTCAAGTTCATAACAAATCCTGATGGTAACTGAAGTGAAACTGTGCCGACGGCGATTGCATCAACCTTGGAACCATTTCCTACGTGCATCGTCACTTCATCTTTCGCCAGCCTTCGTCTATTCTGCAGTTCCTGTTTCGAGTTGCAAATATGAGCAACAGAACCGGTATCGAATACCCAGGCACTACTACGAGAGCCAGTTAAGTACACATCAATGACATGTATATCAAATATACCTGATTTTTCTTTGGCCGCCTTCTTATCTGCCAGATACTTGGGGCAATTGCGCTTCCAGTGACCCATACCCTTGCAATAGTAACACTCTGTTTCAGGCTTAGGTCCAGCTTTGGGTTTCTTCGTCGGATTAGCAACAGGCTTGCCGCTCTTCTTTGAATTACCCTTCTTGCCTTTGCTGTTTCTCTTGAAACTAGTGGTCTTATTCACCATCAACACTTGATGCTCTTTACGGAGTTCAGACTCTGCGACTTTCAGCATCGCAAACAACTCGCCGGGAGACTTGTTCATCCTTTGCATGTTGTAGTTCAACACAAAGCCTTTATAGCTTGGCGGCAGTGATTGAAGGATTCTGTCAGTGATAGTTTCTTGCGGGAGTTCAATCCCCAGCTCAGCTAGACGGTTTGAGTACCCAGACATTTTGAGCACATGTTCGGTGACAAACGAGTTCTCCTCCATCTTGCAAGCATAGAATTTATCGGAGGTCTCATACCTCTCGATCCGGGCGTTCTTCTGGAAGATAAACTTCAACTCCTGGAACATCTCAAATGCTCCATGACGCTCAAAGCGACGTTGAAGTCCCGGTTCTAAGCCATACAAGACTGCACATTGAACTACTGAGTAGTCCTCCTTACGTGCTAACCAAGCGTTCTTAACATCCTGATCAGCCGTAGCGGGTGGTTCATCTCCTAGCGCAGCATTAAGGACATAATCCTTCTTCCCAGCTTCTAAGATTAGCTTAAGATTACGAGCCCAGTCTACAAAGTTGCTTCCATCATCTTTCAACTTAGCTTTCTCTAGGAACGTATTAAAATTCAGGGTGACTGTCGCGTGAGCCATGATCTACAACACAAATATATTCAAAGTGGACTTAGACTATGTACAAGATAATTAGAGTTTAACTTAATCAAATTATTCGCTAAACTCCCACTCAAAAAGTACATCTCTCTAGTCATTTGAGTGGTTCATGATCCACTTACACCAGCTCAAGTCCGATCATCACGTGAGTTGAGCATAATTTCAGTGGTAAGCATCCCTATGCTAATCATATCATCTATATGATTCATGATCGACCTTTCGGTCTCATGTGTTCCGAGGCCATGTCTGCGCATGCTAGGCTCGTCAAGCTTAACCCGAGTGTTCCGCGTGCGCAACTGTTTTGCACCCGTTGTATGTGAACGTTGAGTCTATCACACCCGATCATCACGTGGTTTCTCGAAACGACGAACTGTAGCAACGGTGCACAGTCGGAGAGAACACAATTTCGTCTTGAAATTTTAGTGAGAGATCACCTCATAATGCTTCCGTCGTTCTAAGCAAAATAAGGTGCATAAAAGGATTAACATCACATGCAATTCATAAGTGACATGATATGGCCATCATCACGTGCTCCTTGATCTCCATCACCAAAGCACCGGCACGATCTTCTTGTCACCGGCGCCGCACCATGATCTCCATCAACGTGTCGCCATCGGGGTTGTCGTGCTACTCATGCTACTACTACTAAAACTACATCCTAGCAAAATAGTAAACGCATCTGCAAGCACAAATGTTAGTATAAAGACAACCCTATGGCTCCTGCCGGTTGCCGTACCATCGACGTGCAAGTCGATATTATCTATTACAACATGATCATCTCATACATCCAATATATCACATCACATCGATGGCCATATCACATCACAAGCATACCCTGCAAAAACAAGTTAGACGTCCTCTAATTTTGTTGTTGCAAGTTTTACGTGGTGACCATGGGTATCTAGTAGGATCGCATCTTACTTACGCAAACACCACAACGGAGATATATGAGTTGCTATTTAACCTCATCCAAGGACCTCCTCGGTCAAATCCGATTCAACAAAAGTTGGAGAAACTTTCACTTGCCAGTCTTCTTTGAGCAACGGGGTTACTCGTAGCGATGAAACCAGTCTCTCGTAAGCGTACGAGTAATGTCGGTCCTAGCCGCTTTAATCCAACAATACCGTGGAATCAAGAAAAGACTAAGGAGGGCAACAAAACGCACATCACCGCCCACAAAAACTTTTGTGTTCTACTCGAGAAGACATCTACGCATGAACCTAGCTCATGATGCCACTGTTGGGGAACGTCGCATGGGAAACAAAAAATTTCCTACGCGCACGAAGACCTATCATGGTGATGTCCATCCACGAGAGGGGATGTGTGATCTACGTACCCTTGTAGACCGTACAGCAGAAGCGTTAGTGAACGCAGTTGATGTAGTGGAACGTCCTCACGTCCCTCGATCCGCCCCGCGAACCGTCCCGCGATCAGTCCCACGATCTAGTGCCGAACGGACGGCACCTCCGCGTTCAGCACACGTATAGCTCGACGATGATCTCGGCCTTCTTGATCCAGCAAGAGAGACGGAGAGGTAGAAGAGTTCTCCGGCAGCGTGACGGAGCTCCGGAGGTTGGTGATGATCTTGTCTCAGCAGGGCTCTGCCCGAGCTCCGCAGAAACGCGATCTAGAGGAAAAACCGTGGAGGTATGTGGTCGGGCTGCCGTGGAAAATTCGTCTCAAATCAGCCTTAAAACCTCCGTATATCTAGGGGGAAGAGGGGGAGCCTTGCCTTGGGGCTCAAGGAGCCCCAAGGGGGTCGGCCGAGCCAAGGGGGGAAGGTCTCCCGCCCCCAAACCGAGTCCAACTTGGTTTGGTGGGTGGAGTCCTTCTTCCCTTTCCCACCTCCTTTTTTTTCTTTTTCTCTTTGATTTTCTTCCTATGGCGCATAGGGCCTTCTTGGGCTGTCCCACCAGCCCACTAAGGGCTGGTGTGCCACCCCCAAGGCCTATGGGCTTCCCCGGGGTTGGTTGCCCCCCCCCCCCCGGTGAACTCCCGGAACCCATTCCTCATTCCCGGTACATTCCCGGTAACTCCGAAAACCTTCTGGTAATCAAATGAGGTCATCCTATATATCAATCTTCGTTTCCGGACCATTCCGGAAACCCTCATGACGTCCGTGATCTCATCCGGGACTCCGAACAACATTCGGTAACCAACCATATAACTCAAATACGCATAAAACAACATCGAACCTTAAGTGTGCAGACCCTGCGGGTTCGAGAACTAACTAGACATGACCCGAAAGACTCCTCGGTCAATATCCAATAGCGGGACCTGGATGCCCATATTGGATCCTACATATTCTATGAAGATCTTATCGTTTGAACCTCAGTGCCAAGGATTCATATAATCCCGTATGTCATTTCCTTTGTCCTTCGGTATGTTACTTGCCCGAGATTCGATCGTCAGTATCCGCATACCTATTTCAATCTCGTTTACCGGCAAGTCTCTTTACTCGTTCCGTAATACAAGATCCCGCAACTTACACGAAGTCACATTGCTTGCAAGGCTTGTGTGTGATGTTGTATTACCGAGTGGGCCCCGAGATACCTCTCCGTCACACGGAGTGACAAATCCCAGTCTTGATCCATACTAACTCAACGAACACCTTCGGAGATACCTGTAGAGCATCTTTATAGTCACCCAGTTACATTGCGACGTTTGATACACACAAAGTATTCCTCCGGTGTTAGTGAGTTATATGATCTCATGGTCATAGGAACAAATACTTGACACGCAGGAAAAACAGTAGCAACAAAATGACACGATCAACATGCTACGTCTATTAGTTTGGGTCTAGTCCATCACGTGATTCTCCTAATGACGTGATCCAGTTATCAAGCAACAACACCTTGTTCATAATCAGAAGACGCTAACTATCTTTGATCAACTGGCAAGCCAACTAGAGGCTTGCTAGGGACAGTGTTTTGTCTATGTATCCACACATGTAAATGAGTCTTCATTCAATACAATTATAGCATGGATAATAAACGATTATCTTGATACAGGAATTATAATAATAACTATATTTATTATTGCCTCTAGGGCATAATTCCAACATGCATTCCGTGTGTCGTCATACGTGCTTAGGGAAAAGAACTTGCATGACATCTATTGTCCATCCCTCCCGTGGCAGTGGGGTCCAAAAGGAAACTACGGGATATTAAGGTTCTCCCTTTAATAATGAACCGAACCAACGCATTAGCACTTGGTGAACACATGAACTCCTCAAACTATGGTCATCACCGGGAGTGGTTCCGGTTATTGTCACTCCGGGGTTGCCAGATCATAACACATAGTAGGTAACTACAACTTGCAAGATCGGGTCTAAAACACATATATATTGGTGACAACATAATAATTTCAGATCTGAAATCATGGCACTCGGGCCCTAGTGACAAGCATTAAGCATGGCAAAGTAGTAGCAACATCAAATCTTAGAACATAGTGGATACTAGGGATCAATCCCCATCAAAACTAACTCGATTACATGATAGATCTCATCCTACTCATCACCGCCCAGCGAGCCTACGAATAGATTACTCACGAACGACGAAGAGCCTCATGGAATTGGAGAGGGAAGAAGGTTGATGATGACGATGGCGACGATTTCCCCTCTCTGGAGCCCAAGACGGACTCCAGATCTGCCCTCCAGATGAAGAACAGGAGGTGGCGGCGCATCAGTATCGAAAACGCGACGAAAACTTCTCGTTTTATTTTTTCTGGGACGAAAGACAACTTATAGAGCTGGAGTTGGGGGCGGCAGGTGCCTGTGGGCCCCACAAGCCTGCCCACCGCCACCAGGGGGGTGGTGGCGGAGTAGGGGCCTGTGGCCCACTGGCCCACCCCTTGAGGTGGATCCTGGCGCAGGTATTTTTGATATTTTCCAAAACTGCTCCCCGTAAATTTTCAGGACGTTTGGAGAACTTTGATTTCTGCACAAAAATAACACCAAGGCAATTCTGCTGAAAACATCGTCAGTCCAGGTTAGTTCCATTCAAATCATGCAAATTATAGTCCAAAACAAGGGCAAAAAAGTTTGGAAAAGTAGATACGTTGGAGACGTATCAAGCTCTTTGATTGCCCAATAAGCTTTATGCTCTAGCTCAAGAGGTAAATGACATGCTTTACCATACACCATTTTGTACGGAGACATGCCCATGGGATTCTTATAGGCAGTTCTATAATCCCACAGTGCATCATCGAGCTTCTTAGACCAATTCTTTCTAGACCTATTGACAGTCTTTTGCAGAATTAGTTTAATCTCTCTATTGGTTAGCTCTACTTGACCACTGGACTGAGGGTGATAGGGAGACGCAATTCTATGGTTGACATCGTACTTAGCAAGCGTTTTACGGAAAGCACCATGAATGAAATGTGAACCACCGTTGGTCATTAGATGTCTAGGGACTCCAATTCTAGGGAAAATAACTTCTTTAAGCATCCCGATAGAGGTGTTGTGATCAGCATTACTAGTTGGGATAGCTTCTACCCACTTAGTGACGTAATCAACAACAACTAGGATATGAGTATACCCGTTGGATTTTGGAAAAGGTCCCATATAATCAAAGCCCGAGACATCAAATGGTTCAATGACAAGTGAATAGTTCATAGGCATTTCCTGACGTTTACTGATATTACCTATTCTTTGACATTCGTCACAAGAGAAGACAAACTTACGGGCATCCTTGAAGAGAGTGGGCCAATAGAAACCGGATTGCAGTACCTTGTGTGCAGTTCTATCTCCCGCATGGTGTCCTCCGTAGGCCTCGGAGTGACACTTCTGTAGGATCTGTCCCTGTTCATGTTCAGGTACACAACGTCTAATAACAACATCTACTCCTTCCTTATAAAGGTGAGGATCATCCCAAAAGTAATGTCTCAAGTCAAAGAAGAATTTCTTCTTTTGCTGGTATGTGAAACTAGGTGGTATATATTTGGCAACGATATAGTTTGCATAATCAGCATACCACGGTGCACTACATGAAGTATTGATGACATTCAATTGCTCATCAGGAAAGCTATCATCAATAGGTTGTGGGTCATCAAGAACATTCTCCAACCTAGACAAGTTATCTGCTACGGGGTTATCAGCACCCTTCCTATCGACAACGTGCAAATCAAATTCTTGTAGCAAGAGAACACATCTGATGAGTCTACGTTTAGCGTCTTTCTTCTCCATGAGGTACTTAATAGCAGCATGATCAGTGTGAATAGTGACTTTGGAATCAACTATGTAAGATCTAAACTTTTCACATGCAAACACGACTGCTAAAAATTCCTTTTCCGTAGTAGCATAGTTTCTTTGGGCACTGTCTAGAGTTTTACTGGCATAGTGAATAACATTCAACTTCTTATCAACTCTTTTACCTAGGACAACACCAACAGCATAATCACTAGCATCACACATGATTTCAAAAGGTAAGTTCCAATCAGGTGGTTGAACAATAGGTGCAGTTATCAAGGCCTTCTTAAGTATCTCAAAGGCTTCCTCACAATCATCGTCAAAGACAAAAGGAATATCCTTTTGCAAGAGATTGGTAAGAGGCCTAGAAATCTTAGAGAAGTCTTTAATGAACCTTCTATAGAAACCAGCATGACCAAGGAAACTTCTTATACCTTTGATATCTGTGGGGCATGGCATTTTCTCGATTGCATCAACCTTAGCCTTATCGAGTTCAATACCTCTTTCAAAAAATTTAATACGATGCCTTCATTAACCATAAAGTGGCACTTCTCCCAATTCAAGACAAGATTGGTGTCTTTACATCTCTGCAAGACCCGATCAAGGTTGCTAAGGCAATCATCAAAAGAAGACCCGTAGACGGAGAAGTCATCCATGAAAACCTCAACAATCTTTTCACAAAAGTCAGAGAATATAGCCATCATACATCTTTGAAAGGTAGCAGGTGCATTACATAAGCCAAAAGGCATACGTCTATAAGCAAAGGTACCGAAAGGGCAGGTGAAAGTGGTTTTCTCCTGATCAGCTTGTGCAACTGGTATTTGGGAGAAACCAGAATAACCGTCTAGAAAACAGAAGTGTGTGTGTTTAGACAATCTTTCTAGCATTTGGTCGATAAAAGGCAAAGGGTAATGATCTTTCCTAGTGGCTTTATTCAATTTCCTAAAATCGATCACCATCCTATAGCCAGTAATAATCCTGTGTGGGATCAATTCATCCTTATCATTAGGGACAACGGTAATACCTCCCTTCTTAGGGACGCAATGCACCGGATTCACCCAATCACTATGAGCAATAGGATAGATAATACCTGCTTCCAGGAGCTTTAGTATTTCTTTTCTTACTACCTCTTTCATCTTAGGATTTAATCTCCGTTGATGATCAACAACTGGCTTGGAATCAGGATCAGTTTTAATCTTGTGCTAGCATACAGTGGGACTAATGCCCTTAAGATCATCTAGAGTATATCCAATAGCAGCACGGTGCTTCCTCGAAGTTTTTAGTAACTTCTTTTCTTCATGCTGTGAGAGGCTAGCACTAATATTAACTGGATATATCTCTTTTTCATCAAGATAAGCATACTTAAGAGTATCAGGCAACTGTTTAAGCTCGAACACAGGATCACCCTTTGGTGGGGGTGGACCCCCAAGCAGTTCAACAGGCAAATTATTCTTAAGGATAGGATATTGTTCTAAGACAACTCTATCTATCTCATCCCTTTCATCCATATGCATATCATTTTCATGCTCAAGCAGGTATTGCTCTAAGAGATCAGTAGGAGGCACGACAATAGAAGCTAAGGCAATAGTTTCAACCTTACTAGGCAACTCTTTTTCATGAGGTTGTCTACCAAACTTGGAGAAATTGAACTCGTGTGACACACCTTCAAAACCAACAATGACAGTTTGCTTCTCACAGTCAATATGAGCATTGACAGTATTGAGAAAAAGTCTACCAAATATGATAGGACAAAAGCTATCTTGTGTGGTTCCAAGAACGAGGAAATCAGCAAGATACTTTGTTTTACCACACAATACTTCAACATCTCTAACAATTCCCAGAGGGCAGATAGTATCTCTATTGGCAAGCTGAATAGTGACATCAATGGCTTTTATCTCGACAGGTGCAATCTCGTCTTTAATTTCATCATATAAGGATTGAGGTATTGCACTAACACTAGCACCCACGTCACATAAACTATGATAACAATGATCTCCTATCTTAACAAAAACAACAGGCGTGCCAACAACATGCCTATGTTTGTCTCTAGCATGTGGTTTAGCAATTTTAGCAGCATCTTCACAGAAGTGAATATCATGGCCATCAACATTGTCGGACAGGAGATCTTTGATAATATCAATGCTAGGTTCAACTCTAATTTGCTCACGGGGTGTAGGTGTTCTAATGTAGCCCCTAGTATCACATTTGGAGCTTTAGAATGATCCTTTATCCTAATAGGGAAAGGTGGTTTCTCAATGTAAGCACTGGGAACAATAGGATCATTATAGGCAATGACTTTCTCTTCAATTGGATTGGGTTTAACTACATTGACTTCTAAGGGGGGATGATATTTAAACCACTTCTCTTTGGCGAGATCAATATGAGCACCAAATGATTCACACAATGAAGCTACTATCTCAGAGTCAAGTCCATACTTAGCGCTAAAATCACAAAAAGTATTTGTTTCAACAAAGGATCTAACGCAATCAAACTTGAAATTCATGCCTGACTCCTTACCTTTATCAAGCTCCCAATATTCATAGTTGCGTTTAATTCTCTCTAATAAATTCCATTTGAAGTCAATATCTCTCTTTATAAAAGAACCAGTACAAGAAGTTTCAAGCATGGTGCGATCATCATGAGAAAGCCGAGCATAGAAGTTCTGAATGATAATTTCTCTGGGGAGCTCATGGTTGGGGCATGAATGTAACATTCATTTAAGCCTCCCCCAAGCTTGAGCGATGCTTTCTCTGTCATGAGGCCAAAAATTATAAATATAATTCCGATCACGATGTACTAAATGCATAGGATAAAACTTTTGATGAAATTCCAATTTCAACCGATTGTAGTTCCATGATCCAGTATCATCACATAGCCTATACCATGTCAATGCATTATCCCTCAAATATAAGGGAAAGAGCTTCTTCTTGACCTCATCCTCGGGCAAACCTGCAAGCTTAAATAAACCACAAACTTTGTCTACATAGATTAGATGCAAGTCGGGATGTGATGTTCCATCTCTTGTAAAAGGATTAGCCAGCAGTTTCTCAAGCATACCCGAAGCAAATTCATAGCAAATATTTTCAGTAGGTGTAGCAGGTTGAGGAGCAACTCTTTGTGCTTCCATTCAAGGTGAAGATACCCCAAACAAGCCCCTCAAATAATTAGTTTCCATAGTGACAAGTGAAAATAAATTTCAGCACACTATATAAATATTTCCTTACCAAATTCCACTTACCAAAGGCGCTTCACTCCCCGGTGATACATCCATTTTGCATCATGCTTTCATGTTGATATTTATTGCTTTTTGGGCTGTTATATTACTTGTGGTACCATATTTATGCCTTTTCTCTCTTATTTTGCAAGGTTTATTTGAAGAGGGAGAATTCAGGCAGCTGGAATTCTGGACTAGAAAAGGAGCAAATCCTAGTCCACTATTCTGCACATCTCCAAATACCCTGAAAAGTTACGTGGAATTTTTCTGGATTATATAAAAAATACTGGGCGAAAGAACTACCGGCGGGGGCCCACCAGGGCTCCACAAGCCTTGCCACCGCCACCACCCCCGTGGTGGTGCAGGGCAAGCTTGTGGGCTGCCTGACGGCCCACTAGCTCCCCCCTTTTGCTATATGAAGGGTTTTGGTCCAGAAAAAAAAATCATTCGGGAGCTTTTTCGTGGTTTTGCCGCCGCCACGAGGCGGAACTTGAGCAGATCCAATCTAGAGCTCCAGCAGGACGATCCTGCCGGGGAAACTTCCCTCCCGGAGGGGGAAATCGTCGCCATCGTCAGCACCAACACTCCTCTCGTCGGAGGGGAGGCATCTTTATCAACATCTTCATCAGCACCATCTCCTCTCCAATCCCTAGTGCATCTCTTGTAACCATTCTTTGTCTCGCAACTCCGATTGGTACTTGTAAGGTTGCTAGTAGTGTTGATTACTCTTTGTAGTTGATGCTAGTTGGATTACTTGGTGGAAGAGTTTATGTTCAGATCCTTGATGCTATTCATTACACCTCTGATCATGATTATGATTATGCTTTGTGAGTAGTTACTTTTGTTCCTGAGGACATGGGATAAGTCATGCTGATAATAGTCATGTGAATTGGATATTCGTTCGGTATTTTGATATGCTATATGTTGTTTTTCCTCTAGTGGTGTTATGTGAACGTCGACTACATAACACTTCACCATATTTGGGCCTAGAGGAAGGCATTGGGAAGTAGTAAGTAGATGATGGGTTGCTGGAGTGACAGAAGCTTAAACCTCAGTCTATGCGTTGCTTCGTGAGGAGCTGATTGGGATCCACTAGTTTAATGCTATGGTTAGACTTTGTCTTAATTCTTCTTTTGTAGTTGCGGATGCTTGCGAGAGAGGTTAATCATAAGTGGGATGCTTGTCCAAGTAAGGGCAGTACCCAAGCGCCAGTCCACCCACATATCAAACTATCAAAGTAACGAACGTGAATCATATGAACATGATGAACCTAGCATGACATAAATTCTCGTGTGTCCTCGGGAGCGTTTTTCCTCCTATAAGACTTTGTTCAGGCTTGTCCCTTGCTACAAAAGGGATTGGGCCACTTGCTGCACCGTTTCTACTACTTGTTACTTGTTACTTTTCGCTTGCTACGTTTCACCTCGCTACACCATCACTTGTTACCGCTACTTTCAGTGCTTGTAGTTATTACCTTGCTGAAATCCGTTTATCAGAGCCTTCTGCTCCTCGTTGGGTTCGACACTCTTAATTATCAAAAGGACTATGATTTATACCCTATACTTGTGGGTCATCAAGACTCTTTTCTGGCGCCATTGCCGGGTAGTGAAGCGCCTTTGGTAAGTGGAAATTGGTAAGGAAACATTTATATACTGCGCTGAAATTTATTGTCACTTGTCACTATGGAAACTGTTCCTTTGAGGAGTTTGTTCGGGGTATCTTCACCACGAATGTAAGCACGAGGAGTTGCTCCTCAACCTGAGGCACCTACTGAAAATATCTTTTATGAAATTCCTTCGGGTATGCTTGAGAAACTGCTGGCTAATCCTTTCACAGGAGATGGATCTTCACATCGAGACTTGCATCTAATCTATGTAGATGAAGTTTGTGGTTTATTTAATCGTGCAGATTTGCCCGAGGATGAGGTAAAGAAGAAAGTCTTTCCTTTATCTTTGAAGGATAAGGCGTTGACATGGTATAGGCTATGTGATGATACTGGATCATGGGGCTACAATCGGTTGAAATTGGAATTTCATCAAAAGTTATATCCTATGCATTTAGTACATTGTGATCGGAACTTTATTTATAACTTTTGGCCTCATGACAGGGAAAGCATAGCTCAAGCTTGGGGGAGGCTTAAATCAATGTTATATTCATGCCCCAATCATGAGCTCTCGAGAGAAATCATCACTCAAAACTTTTATGCTCGGCTTTCTCATGAAGATCGTACCATGCTTGACACTTCTTGTGCCGGTTCTTTTATGAAGAAGGATATTGATCACAAGTGGAATTTATCGGAGAGAATCAAACGCAACTCTAAAGATTGGGAGGTGGAGGAAGGTAAGGAGTCAGGTATGAATTTCCAGTTTGATTGCGTTAAATATTTTGTTGAGACAAAAACTTCTAGAGATTTTAGCGCTAAGTACGGACTTGACTCTCAGATAGTAGCTTCTCTATGTGAATCTTTTGCTGCTCATGTTGATCTTCCCGAAGAGAAGTGGTTTAAATATCATCCTCCTGTAGAAAGCAACATAGCCAAAACCAATCTAGTTGAGGAGAAAGTCATTGCTTTTAGTGATCCTGTTGTTCCTTGGGCTTACACTGAGAAACCACCATACCCTGCTAGGATAAAGGATTATTCTAAAGCTCCAACTGTGATATGTAGGGGTTACATTAGATCACTTGCACCCCCTAAGGAGATTAGAGTTGAACCTAGTGTTGCTATTATCAAAGATCTCTTAGTCGAAGACATAGACGGGCATGTTATCAAATTCTGTGAGGACTCTCCTAGAATTGCTAAAACTCACGCGAAAGACAAACACGGACCTGTAGTTGGCCTGCCCGTTGTTTCTGTTAAGATAGGAGATCACTGTTACCATGGTTTATGTGATATGGGAGCTAGTGTTAGTGCAATACCCCGTTCTCTATATGATGAAATCAAAGATGAGATTGCACCTGCTGAGTTAGAACCCATTGATGTCACTATTACGCTAGCTAATAGAGACACTATCTGCCCTTTGGGAATTGTGAGAGACGTAGAAGTCCTGTGTGGTAAGATGAAGTATCCTACTGATTTCCTCGTCCTTGGTACTGCACAAGATAGCTTTTGTCCCATCATATTCGGTAGACCCTTTCTCAACACTGTCAATTCTCACATTGATTGCATTAAGCAGACTGTCACAGTAAGTTTCGAGGGTGTGTAAGACAAACCGATGAAAGAGAGTCGTCTGGTAGAGATGAAATCATTGCTCTTGCCTCTATTGTCGTACCTCCTACGGATCCTTTAGAGCAATATCTTCTTGAGCATGAAAATGATATGCATATGGAGGAGAGAGATGGGATAGATAAAATTGTCTTAGAACAATATCCTATTCTCAAGAATAATCTGTGTGTTGAACTGCTTGGGGATCCTCCCCCACCAAAGGGTGATCCTGTGTTCGAGCTTAAACAATTGCCTGATACTCTTAAGTATGCCTATCTTGATGAGAAGGAGATATATCCTGTCATTATTAGTGCTCTCCTCTCAGAGCATGAGGAGAAGAAGTTACTAAAAACTCTAAGGAAGCACCGCGCTGCTATTGGATATACTCTTGATGATCTTAAGGGTATTAGTCCTACTCTATTTCAACACAAGATTAAAATCGATCCTGACTTTAAACCAGTTGTTGATCATCAAAGGAGATTAAATCCTAAGATGAAAGAGGTCGTTGGAAAAGAAATATTAAAGCTTCTGGAAGCAGGAATCATTTATCCTGTTGCTCATAGTGATTGGGTAAGTCTAGTACATTGCGTACCTAAGAAGGGAGGTATCACCGTCGTTCCTAATGATAAGGATGAACTAATCCCACAAAGGATTATTACCGGCTATAGAATGGTGATAGACTTCCGGAAACTGAACAAGGCAACCAGGAAAGATCATTATCCTTTGTCGATCATCGACCAAATGCTAGAAAGGTTATCAAAACACACACACTTCTGCTTTCTAGACGGTTATTCAGGTTTCTCGCAAATACCTGTTGCACAATATGATCAAGAGAAAACCACTTTCACCTGCCCTTTCGGTACCTTTGCCTATAGACGTATGCCTTTTGGCTTATGTAATGCTCCTGCCACTTTCCAAAGATGTATGATGGCTATATTCTCTGACTTTTGTGAAAAGATCGTCGAGGTTTTCATGGATGACTTCTTCGTTTACGGGTCTTCCTTTGATGATTGCCTCAGCAACCTTGATCGAGTCTTACAGTGATGCAAAGAAACCAACCTCGTCTTGAATTGGGAGAAGTGCCACTTTATGGTTAACGAAGGTATCGTCTTAGGACACAAAATTTCTGAGAGAGGCATTGAAGTTGATAAGGCTAAGGTTAATGCAATTGAGAAAATGCCTTGCCCCACAGTTATCAGAGTTATACGAAGTTTCTTAGGTCATGCTGGTTTCTATAGAAGGTTCATTAAAGACTTTTCTAAGATTTCTAGGCCTCTTACCAACCTCTTGCAGAAGGATGTTCCTTTTGTTTTTGATGAGGATTGTGAGGAAGCTTTAGAAATACTTAAGAAGGCTTTGATAACCGCACCTATTGTTCAACCACCTGATTGGAACTTGCCCTTTGAAATCATGTGTGACGCTAGTGATTATGTTGTTGGTGCTGTTCTAGGACAAAGAGTTGACAAGAAGTTGAATGTCATTCACTACGCTAGTAAAACTCTAGACAGTGCCTAAAGAAACTATGCCACTACGGAGAAGGAATTTTTAGCAGTCGTGTTTGCATGTGAAAAGTTTAGATCTTACATAGTTGACTCCAAAGTCACTATTCACTCTGATCATGCTGCTATTAAGTACCTCATGGAGAAGAAGGACGCTAAGCCTAGGCTGATCAGATGGGTTCTCCTGCTACAGGAAATTGATTTGCGTGTCGTTGACCGAAAGGGTGCTGATAACCCTATAGCAGATAACTTGTCTAGGCTAGAGAATGTCCTTGATGACCCACTACCTATTGATGATAGCTTTCCTGATGAGCAATTAAATGTCCTCCGCACTTCACTTAGTGCACCGTGTTATGCCGATTATGCAAACTATATCGTAGCCAAATACATACCACCCAGTTTCACCTATCAACAAAAGAAGAAATTCTTCTTTGATTTGAGACACTACTTTTGGGATGATCCTCACCTTTATAAGGAAGGAGTAGATGGTGTTATTAGACGTTGTGTGCCTGAACATGAACAGGGACAGATCCTGCAGAAGTGTCATTCCGAAGCCTACGGAGGACACCATGCTGGAGATAGAACTGCCCATAAGGTATTGCAATCAGGTTTCTATTGGCCCACTCTCTTCAAGGATGCTCGTAAGTTTGTCTTGTCTTGTGACGAATGCGAAAGGATAGGGAACATCAATAAGCGTCAGGAAATGCCTATGAACTATTCACTTGTCATTGAACCATTTGATGTCTGGGGCTTTGATTATATGGGACCCTTCCCGAGTTCCAATGGGTACACTCACATCTTAGTTGTTGTGGATTACGTTACTAAGTGGGTAGAAGCTATCCCAACTAAAAATGTTGATCACCACACCTCTATTAAGATGCTTAAAGAAGTCATATTCCCAAGATTTGGAGTCCCTAGATACTTGATGACTGATGGTGGTTCACACTTCATTCATGGTGTTTTCCGCAAGATGCTAGATAAGTATGATGTCAACCATATAGTTGCATCTCCTTATCATCCTTAGTCTAGTGGTCAAGTGGAGTTGAGTAATAGGGAGATCAAGTTGATCCTACAAAAGACCGTCAATAGATCTCGAAAGAACTGGTCTAGCAAACTTAACGATGCACTATGGGCTTATAGGACTGCTTATAAGAATCCCATGGGCATGTCACCGTATAAAATGGTTTACGGTAAGGCCTGTCATTTACCTCTTGAGCTGGAACACAAAGCTTATTGGGCAATCAAAGAGCTCAACTTTGATTTCAAACTTGCCGGTGAGAAGCGGTTGTTTGATATCAGCTTGTTAGATGAATGGAGAGCCCAGGCATACGAGAATGCCAAGTTGTTCAGGGAAAAGGTTAAGAGATGGCTGGACAAACGAATACAGAAACGAGAGTTCAATGTAGGTGATTATGTCTTGCTATACAATTCTCGTTTGAGATTCTTTGCAGGCAAGCTTCTCTCTAAATGGGAAGGTCCCTATGTTATCGAGGAATTTTATCGTTCCGGTGCCATCAAAATCAATAACACGGAAGGAAATTTTCCAAGAGTGGTAAATGGGCAAAGAATCAAGCATTATATCTCTGGTACTCCCATAAATGTTGAGACCAATATCATCATTGTCATAACTCCAGAGGAGTACATAAGCGAGGTATATCAGCCTGTTTCAGACCTTGAAAATGAAGATGTATTTGTTTCGGTAAGAAATTGGACTCCGATACTTTTCCAATAGGAAATTTCTTCCATTTTGGAACTTTTGGAAAATTAGAAAAATAAAAAGCAGTCCGGAGAGCGAACGAGGCAACCACAAGCCCTGCCACCGCCCCTACCCCCTGGTAGCGGAGGGCAAGCTTGTGGACACCTCGTGTGCCTCCCGGACTCCGTTTTCCTGCGGAGGACTCCTTCTGGCCCAGAAAAAAAATCAATATATAGTAGCCCGAAGGTTTTGATCTCCGTATCGCGTAGTTTTCCTCTGTTTTCATTTCGAGCTTGTTGTCTGCCGTAGATTTAGAGCAAAGATGTCTCAGGAATCTGTTGGGGAGAATGAACTTCACCAAGTTCATGAGGAAGTAGATGCTGATCTGAATAGAGTAGAAGTCACGGAAGCCAGGGACCAAGCTAAGGAGAAAACCCAAGCTAGGGAGGAAGTTCAACCTATGTTCAACATTGAAGACGTTGAAGGAGTAGATTTTCTCCAACCTTTCCTCCACGTGCTGTCTCCATCCTTGATTGAACTCTTGAGGTTTTGCGAAACAACTCGTGCTCGCAATATTTCTCTTTCTCGTGAAGTTGTTTTGCTGGAAAACCATGTCACAGATCTCAAAGGTATAAATCAAAGATTGATAGCTCTCTTGGAATCAAAAGCGACAACAACACCATCTTCACCACCGAAGGAAGACAACTAAGCATTGGTATGGGCAATCCCCTTGGCTTCTGCCAAGCTTGGGGGAGTTGCCGTGGTATCGTATCACCTTTATATCTTTTGCTTTTACCTTTGTTTTAGTTCTTTCCTTTCCAGTTTTCATTTCTTCTTTTAGAGGAATAAGTCTTCAGTTTTTAGTTTGAGTATTTTTCTTTTGTCTCTCCCCCGTTGTATTCGAGCTTACGAGCTATATAATAAAGAGTGTCTTAGTAAAGGGCTTTGCTTTCTGCCATGATCAATAGTATGAAAAGAACGATAGCATGAAAGATCATGAGACGATCTTATGGAAAGTGATAACTTCACTTATGACAAGTATGATGATTGAAACTTGTTGAGAATAAATCAACATAGACATTAGTCATTGTTGCAATTAATAAGAAGTAATAAGGAAAGAGAGGTTCACATATAAATATATCATCTTAGACACTTTTTACAATTGTGAGCACTCACCAAACTATTACATGCCTAGGAGTAGATGTTGGACAAGGAAGACAACATAATGAATTGTGTTTGCTTGGTTCCAAACAATGTTATATGATTAGAGATCCCTTAGCATGTGACAATCGCTTCCACCTCATATTAGCCAAAACTCCCACACCAAGTAGAGATACTACGTGTGCATCCATAAACCTCCAAACCAGTTTTGCCATGAGAGTCCACCATACCTACCTATGGATTGAATAAGATCCTTCAAGTAAGTTGTCATCGGTGCAAGCAATAAAAATTGCTCTCTAATATGTATGATGTATTAGTGTGTGGAAAATAAGCTTTGTACGAACCTGTGATGAGGAAGACATAAAAGCGACAGACGGCATAATAAAGTTATTTATCACAGGAGGCAATATAAAGTGACGTTCCTCCGCACTAAGAGGACACGCATTCAAACCTCAAAAGCGCATGACAACCTCTGCTTCCCTCTGCGAAGGGCCTATCTTGTAACTTTACTTTTTACCCTTGTAAGAGTCATGGTGATCTTCACCAATTCCCTTTTTTCCTTTGTCTTGGCTACCGTCACATGCTTGGGAAAGATCTATATTCATATATCAACTTGAAGTTGAGTACTCATGCTTTATTGTTGTTGACTTTTTCCTTGAGGTAAACCGTTGGGAGGCAAAACTATAAGCCCCTATCTTCCTCTGTGTCCAGCTGAAACTTTGACACCATGCGTACCACGTGAGTTGTAACAATTGTGGAAAACAAAAGAGATGATTGAATATGTGGGTTTGCCTTACAAGCTCTTATTTGACTCTTTCTGATGTTGTGATAAATTGCAATTGCTTCAATGACTATGGACTATTGTTGGTTACTTCTTGGTAAGGTTTTTGCTTCATGCTTTGCTTTGTGAAGGAATTGTTACTTTCCCATAAGAATCTTTATGATGTATTGTTGTTCTATGTGTGATCATGATGCCCTCATGTGTGTATTATGTTTTATCGACACCTTCATTCCTCAACATGTGGACATGTTTATGGAACTTGGTTTTCGCTTGAGGACAAGCGAGGTCTAAGCTTGGGGGAGTTGATACGTCCATTTTGCATCATGCTTTCATGTTGATATTTATTGCTTTTTGGGCTGTTATATTACTTGTAGTACCATATTTATGCCTTTTCTCTCTTATTTTGCAAGGTTTATTTGAAGAGGGAGAATTCAAGCATCTGGAATTCTGGACTAGAAAAGGAGCAAATCCTAGTCCACTATTCTGTACATCTCCAAATGCCCTGAAAAGTTATGTGGATTTTTTCTGGATTATAAAAAAATACTGGGCGAAAGATGTTGGGTAACGTAGCATAAATTCAAAATTTTCCTACGCATATTCAGATCTTCCTATGGAGAGACCAGCAACGAGAGAGGGGTAAGAGCATCTTCATACCTTTGAAGATCGCTAAGCGGAAGCGTTACTAGAACGCGGTTGATGGAGTCGTACTCGCAGCGATTCGGATCGCGGTGTGATTCCGATCTAGTGCCGAACTACGGCACCTCCGCGTTCAACACACGTGCAGCCCGGTGACGTCTCCCGCACCTTGATCCAGCAAGGAGGAGGGAGAGGTTGGGGAAGAACTCCAGCAGCACGACGGCGTGGTGTTGATGGAGAGACGAGGTCTCCCGGTAGGGCTTCGCCAAGCACCGGCAGAGAGGAGGAGGAAGAAGGGCAGGGCTGCGCCGAGGGAGAGGGAGAAGTCTGTCTCCCAAGGGCCAAAACCCCTCTCTATTTATAGGAGGAGGGGGAGGGGCTGCGCCACCCCTAGGGATCCCTCCCTAGGGGCCAGCGGCCACCAGATGGGAAAAGGGGGGGCGGCGGCTAGGGTGGGAGGGGTGGCGCACCACCTGGTGGGCCTAAGGCCTACCTGCGCCTAGGGTTGCCCCCTCTCCCCACCACTTGCGCATTGGGCTGGGTGTGGGAGGCGCACCAGCCCACCTAGGGGCTGGTTCCCTCCCGCACTTAGCCCATCTATCCTCTTGGGGTCGTTGCCCCCCTTCGGTGGACCCCCGGGGCCACCTTCGGTGGTCCTAGTACGTTACCGGTGACGCCCGAAACACTTCCGGCGTCCAAACCCATCCATCCTATATATCAATTTTTACCTCCGAACCATTCCGGAGCTCCTCGTGACGTCCGGGATCTCATACGGGACTCCGAACAAATTTCGGTAACCTCGTATAACAGTTCCCTATAACCCTAGCATCATCGAACCTTAAGTGTGTAGACCCTACGGGTTCGGAGACACGCAGACATGATCGAGACACCTCTCTGGCCAATAACCATCAGTGGGGTCTGGATACCCATGGTGGCTCCCACTCACTCCATGATGATCTCATCGGATGAACCACGATGTCAAGGATTCAATCAATCTCGTATACGATTCCCTTTGTCTGTCGGTATAGAACTTGCCCGAGATTTGATCGTCGGTATACCAATACCTTGTTCAATCTCGTTGCTGGTAAGTCTCTTTACTCATTCCGTAGCACGTCATCGTGTGACTAACTCCTTAGTCACATTGAGCTCATGATGATGTTCTACCGAGTGGGCCCAGATATACCTCTCCGTCACACGGAGTGACAAATCCCGATCTTGATTCATACCAACCCAACAGACACTTTCAGAGGTACCCGTAGTGCACCTTTATAGTCACCCAGTTACGTTGTGACGTTTGATACACCCAAAGCACTCCTACGGTATCCGGGAGTTGCACAATCTCACGGTCGAAGGAAAAGACACTTGACATAAGAAAAGCTTTAGCATACGAACAATACGATCTAGTGCTATGCTTAGGATTGGGTCTTGTCCATCACATCATTCTCCCAATGATGTGATCCCGTTATCAATGACATCCAATGCCCATGATCAGGAAACCATGATCATCTATTGACTAACGAGCTAGCCAACTAGAGGCTTTGCTAGGGACACATTGTGACCTATTTATTCACACATGTATTAATGTTTCCTGTTAATACAATTATAGCATGAACAATAGACGATTATCATGAACAAGGAAATATGATAATAACCATTTTATTATTGCCTCTAGGGCATATTTCCAACAGTCTCCCACTTGCACTAGAGTCAATAATCTAGTTACATTGTGATGTATCGAACACCCATAGCATTATGGTGTTGATCATGTTTTGCTCGTGGAAGAGGTTTAGTCAATGGGTCTGCAATATTCAGATCCATGTGTACTTTACAAATATCTATTACTCCACTCTGTACATGGTCCTGGATGGAGTTGTAGCGGCGTTTGATGTGCTTCGTCTTCCGGTGAAACCTGGGCTCCTTGGCTATGGCAATGGCCCCAGTGTTATCACAGAAGAGTGTCATTGGACCCGACGCGCTTGGAACCACTCCAAGGTCGGTGATGAGCTCCTTCGTCCAAATTCCTTCATGAGCCGCTTCTGAAGCAGCTATATACTTCGCTTCACATGTAGATGTTGCCACGACTTCTTGCTTGCTGCTGCACCACCTAACTGCCCCACCATTCAACACATATACATATCCGGTCTGTGACTTAGAGTCCTCCGGATCTGTGTCGAAGCTAGCGTCGACGTAACCCTTTACGACGAGCTCTTCGTCACTTCCATAAACGAGAAACATTTCCTTAGTCCTTTTGAGGTACTTAAGGATATTCTTGACCGTTGTCCAGTGTTCCATACGGGGATCACTTTGGTACCTCCCTACCAAACTTATGGCAAGGTTTATATCAGGTCTAGTACACAGCATGGCATACATTAGAGAGCCCGCGGCTGAAGCGTAGGGGACAGAACTCATCTTCTCTCTATCTGCTGTCGTGGTCACCGACTGAGTCTTACTCAATCTCATACCTTGCAAAACTGGCAAGAACCCTTTCTTTGAGTTTTCCATATTGAACTTCTTCAATATCTTGTCAAGGTATGTACTTCGCGAAAGACCTATGAGGCGTCTCGATCTATCTCTATAGATCTTGATGCCGAATATGTATGCAGCTTCTCCAAGGTCCTTCATTGAAAAACTCTTGTTCAGATAGGCCTTTATGCTCTCCAACATCTCTATATTATTCCCCATCAATAATATGTCATCCACATACAGTATGAGGAAAGCTACAGAGCTCCCACTCACTTTCTTGTACAGACAGGCTTCTCCGTAAACCTGTATGAACCCAAACGCTTTAATCACCTCATTAAAGCGAATGTTCCAACTCCGCGATGCTTGCACCAGCCCATAGATGGAGCGCTGGAGCTTGCACACTTTGTTAGCACCCATAGGGTCGACAAAACCTTCTGGTTGCATCATATACAACTCTTCCTTAAGGTTCCCGTTAAGGAAAGCTGTTTTGACGTCCATTTGCCAAATTTCATAATCATAAAAGGCGGCAATTGCTAACATGATTCGGACTGATTTCAGCTTCGCTACGGGAGAGAAAGTCTCTTCGTAGTCAACTCCTTGAATTTGTCGAAAACCCTTTGCGACAAGTCGAGCTTTGTAAACGGTTACATTACTATTTGCATCAGTCTTCTTCTTGAAGATCCATTTATTTTCTATGGCTCACCGGTCATTGGGCAAGTCCACCAAAGTCCATACTTTGTTCTCATACATGGATCCTATCTCGGATTTCATAGCTTCAAGCCATTTGTTGGAATCTGGGCCCGCCATCGCTTCTTCATAGTTCGAAGGTTCACCGTTGTCTAACAACATGATTTCCATCACAGGGTTGCCGTACCACTCTGGTGCGGAGCGTGCCCTCATGGACCTTCGCGGTTCAGTAGTAACTTGATCCAAAGCTTCATGATCATCATCATTAACTTCCTCTTCAGTTGGTGTAGGCGCCACAGGAACAGCTTCCCATGCTGCGCTACTATCCTGTTCGAGAGGGGGTGTAATTACCTCATCAAGTTCTACCTTCCTCCCACTTACTTCTTTCGAGAGAAACTCTGTCTCTAGAAAGGATCCGTTCTTGGCAACAAAGGTTTTACCTTCGGATCTAAGATAGAAGGTATACCCAATAGTTTCCTTAGGGTATCCTATGAATACGCATTTCTCCGCTTTGGGTTCGAGCTTTTTCTGGTTGAAGTTTCTTCACATAAGCATCGCAGCCCCAAACATTAAGAAACGACAACTTAGGTTTCTTGCCAAACCATAGTTCATACGGTGTCGTCTCAACGGATTTAGACGGTGCAATTAGCCAGAACAAACTCATGAGAAAGATTTCATCCGATATTTTCGTGGACAGGAATCCACTAGATGTCGAACCCCAACCTAACATCATGCATTTGTTGGAAGATTATCCTATAAGTAACTATTTGAATTCCCACCTATGAATTCCTGAAACATCTGGTCATGCAATCTGGTACACGGATACAAGGAGTAATATCACAGAACTCCTATACTAACCCGTCACCTGTATCACATCCGTAAACACACGGCCAGAATCTCGGACCTTCATCTACAATAGACCCTCGTGATCACAACGATACAAAGTATGGCAGTACTCCCGAACAATCTGGACCAGTACTGGGGACATCGGGGTTATCTCGTCACTACTAGTATTGAAGCAATAACGAACAACCTTCGTTCTGAGATACTAAGAAATCTGAATGATAACGATGTGCTCAAGAATCCCCTGGAGCTCAACTCCCCTGAAACTCAAAGCAGATAGGAGGCACCAAGACAGAACTTCGTCACCTCGGCATCATATAGATTCCAAAAATATCCGCGTGATCCTAAAAAAATTTGAGTGAGAAGAGGAGTAGAATTAAATTATTACGTCAAGATTCCTCACCAGAGCATAGAAGAGGAGAAAAAAGAATCCTACTCTCCGATATATAACTAGACTCAAAAGCAGTTTTTCACTAGACTCGACTCGGCCAAGTTCGATCAATCAAGGGGGCTCCTAGGTCGGTACTGCTCTGATACCAACTTGTCACGCCCAAGATGCGACCCTATCCTCAATTTCGCATGAGGGCCTCATCAGGGATAGAAGCGCATCTCGTCGTGTCGCAAGAATGGATATCGTTACAAGTACATGTACTGAAAAGAAGATATATATATAGAGTTGGCTTACACTCGCCACAAGCTACATCAGAGTCACATCAGTACATTACATATTCATCAAGAGTAAGAGCAGGGTCCGACTATGGACGAAAACAAACGAGAAAAGAAAAACGACGTCCATCCTTGCTATCCCAGGCTGCCGGCCTGGAACCCATCCTAGATCGATGAAGAAGAAGAAGAAGCAACTCCAAATGAACAATCAACGCGCTCGCGTCAAGTAACCTTTACATGTACCTGCAACTGGTGTTGTAGTAATCTGTGAGCCACAGGGGACTCAGCAATCTCATTTCCAAAGGTATCAAGACTAGCAAAGCTTAATGGGTGAGGCATGGTTAAGTGGTGAGGTTGCAGCAGCGGCTAAGCATATATTTGGTGCCTAAACTTACGAGTACAAGAAATAATAAGGGGATGATCTTTGCATAACAGACATGAACTACTGATGATCAAATAAATGATCCTGAACACCAACCTACGTCAGACATAACCCCACCGTGTCCTTGATCGGAGAAAGAACTCACGAAAGAGACAGTCACGGTTACGCACACAGTTGGCATATTTTAATTAAGTAAACTTCAAGTTATCTAGAACCAGTGTTAAACAAAGTTTCCACGTTGCCACATTACCGTGGGCACGGCTTTCCGAAAGATTTAACCATTCAGGGCTGCTCCAACTAGTCCATCACAAATTACCAGAAGACGCATGGAAATCCTCAATCACGAAGCTCGCGATCTCGTTGGATTCCCTAGTGGAAAACCTCAACTCTGAGATTACCCAAAGCATCACCGGAATCCCGATGCACAAGATATTCCGTCAAAGGTAAAACTAATCCAGCAAGGCCGTCCGACTTGTCGACGAACCCGATAGGAGTCGCGTACCTCGTTCTCAGGACACGGCGGATGGAAAAGCCTACGGGTACCAAACCTCGAGTTGCCCCGTGGTGGCCCCGCAGTCTGTCCATTTTGGACCAACACTCATGAGGAGCACTGGCCCGGGGGTTGATTAAATTATCCTCTGGTTAATTACTCCCTATGCAATTCATTAGTTATTAGGCAAAAGTAGTACCAAAGTTGGGCCCTGCCAGACCAGCTTTAATCAAAAATGAATTATCAAGGGGGTCCCCATAACAACCCGATAGTGTTAGGAGCGCTCGTTTATGGAACATAACACCGGTAGCTGAAACTAAGGGGGCAAAGGTTGAACAAAACACCTGGCTAGAAAAGGGCCGAGCCTTCCACCTTTTACCAAGTATATAGGTGCATTAAGTTAAATAGCATTTAAATATGGAGATATGACAAGGGACCCATGTTATCACATGGAAGCAATTGTACCTGCAACTAGCAATGCTAACAACATGGTTAAGTAGGCGGTAACATAGCCAATCAGTGGTTTGCTAGGTCGAACAGGTTGAAGGTTTCATGGCATTGTTGAGAGGGTAAGATATAACATGTGGTAGGCAACGAGACATAACGTTAGAAGCGATAAATCTAGCATGGCAATGATAGTAATTGTATCTGGGGAAATGGTCATCTTGCCTGAGATCCCGCTTGGAAGAAGAATGACTCTGTGAAGCAGACGAACCGACGTAGTCGAACGGGTCCTCACATTCTGACACGCTTGCGGAACTCTATCGAGACGGAGCAAACCGGAAACAAACATCAACACAGATATTCACCACACTATGCACAACATGATGCATAACCTACTATGATGCATGATCAGTTCCAAGATGCAAGGGATTGCATGGCAATTCACCTCACGCAAACTCTACACATTAAGTGAAGCTCGATATGCAACGGGTTGCATATCGACGAAACTCCACGATTAATTATTTAATTCACTCCCGATTATTTACACAGCAATATTAAATTGTTGTTATCATGGCAAGGGTTGAAGCGGTGATCCTACATGGCATCCTAGACGGTTTAACTCGCGGAACATAGAACGGAGCTACGGCACAAGAAACATGCAACACAAGATATATATGCCATGAATGCGTCATGCACGCGAGTTACAACATCAGGCAAGAAGAGAAAGAAGCAGGTGTCGCCACGGTGAGCGAAAGGGAAACTATGGCGGCAAGATGGAAACGATGCCACAGCAACGTTCCTATCCCGATACTCAAGAGATATCGGTGCCACTATCTGGAAGCGTGTACGGGAACGATAAATAAAGAATGGGGTGATCCCGCTACCGGGTTCCCATGTGTCGGGGGCACGACGAAAAGAAGACAACGTGCAACGGGCATACAAACGGTGCAAACACACGATACAACTCATACAACACATGTATACGGTTCTCGGCCACGTCTCATCGTTATACCTTCGACGCGTGCGAATCGGAGGGGATCGGGTCGTAGCGGACGTCGTGGAAGTAGTGGTACCCGGTCTCATCAACGGTAGTCGTACACTGTTCTTCTCGTCGGCACAGGGTCTTCGGCGTCGGTAGTCGAACACGTCTCCGTCGATGTTCGGGGTTCGTCGAGGACGACGTGGTTCTCGGCGAACTTGTCGACGAACCACGGCAGGCGGGGAGGATGCACGCGGCGACGGCGGGCGATACACAGCAACAGCAGCAACAGCTTGCAACAGCGCGACAGCAACATAGTGGCAATCTACAGCAGCAACTAGCACTACAGCTAGCACAGCATCTAACGACAACTAGCTATAGCAGCTCCTAGCATCAGCAAGCAAGCTAGCAGGGCATAAAACGGCTAAGCAACTAGCCTAGCGGCAGCACACAGCGCGTCGGCAGGTAGCAGCAAGCAAGCACAGGCAGCAGGCTAACAACCCAAGCAGCAGCCAGCAAAGCAACGCCAGCAGCTAGCTACAACAAGCAGCATTGGCAACAGCATTAGGCCGCAGCAAACAGCAGATATGGCACAACAACAAGCTAGCAGGCGGCGGCAAGCAGCAAGCTACAGCTACAGCAGCTAGCAGCATCTAGCAATGGCAGCTAGCATTCTACAGACAGCACCAGCAAAGCTACGCTAGCAGCAACAGCAAGAGCTACATCTACGCTACATCAACAAAACTACAGGCAGCAGCAAGCAACGGAATCAACAGCGACAGCAACACCAACTCCAAACAGCTCGGCAGGGGAACGCGGAGGACAGAAACGGCACAGCGAGGCAGGCAGCGGCTCAAGCAACAGCAGCAGGCGTAGCAGTAAAAATGCAGCAGCGGCACAGCATCAGGCAACAAGCAGCGGCAAGCAACGTCACAGCAGGGCAGCAGCAAATAGCTAGCAGCAATGGCGACGCAACAACAGCAGGCACAAAACAGCACCAGGGCAGCAGGCAAAGCATAGCGGCGCCGGCGGGGCCTCGGGCCGGACGGGAGAAGAGGCGACGCGCGGGGATGGGCTCGCGAGGCGGCGCGGGACAAGAACCAGCACGGCGGGCGCAGCGCAGAGCAGCCAGCGGGGCTCGTGAGGAACCTGCGGGCGGGGCGGTAGCACAGGGCCGACGCCGGGAGGGGCGCTGGCGCAGAGCTGCTGCAGGCGGGGACGGCGGCACGGATGGGAGGCCGGCGCGGGGACGGCAGCGCGTGGGGCTGCTCGACGGGCGGTGCAGGCCAGCAGCGGGGGAAGCCAGGGCGGTGCGGCTGCTGTTGCCGGCGGGAGCTGGCAGGGGCTCGAGAAAACGGCGGCGAGGGCTCGCGCGGGGGCACGGCGAACACGCGGCGACCGGCGGGGCGAGGCCGGTGGCGGCGCGCAGGCAGGGAGGCGGCGGCGCCTGGGGAGCAAGCCGACAGGGAATCGGGTAAGGGAGGCGCAGAGAAACACAGGGGATCGAGGGGTTGTGAGGCGACGACGCTCGGGGGATGGAGCAAGGGCTCGCTAGGGCAGGGGTTGGGGCCAGCTGGGCCTGGGAAGGCCTTAGCCGGCTGGGCTCCCTCCCCCTAGTGTTTTTCCCTTCTTTTTTTTAAAACAGAAAAGCCCAACAAAATGAAAAAGGTTTTTTAACAAAATAGAAAAATGCTTTTGGCTCCCTTTGAAAAAAATATACCCCAACTATAAAATAGCTTGGGCATTTTAAAACAATTAAAAATAAAACCCTTTTTTTGAAGAATTAAAATTAAAATCTTTTGAAGAATAAAATAAACCTCTTTTATTTAAAGAATAAAATAAAAAGCGCTTTAGAAGAGAAATGAAAAATGATACGGATTTAAAATAAACAAAAGGAGAAAATAAAGAAAGCCCAAGGGGTTGCCCCCACATTTAATAAAAGGGTTTTAAAAGAAGACGAATCTTTTGACGGGGTTAAAACGAAAACTTTAGCAAAACCACAAAATGAAATAAGAGGAGAGAGAGGGGGAACTACTATCGCTCTACAACTCGGTGATCACTCGAAGCACAACACTCAAAACACCACACGCGACAGACGATGCAAGATGCCATGCATGATGCGACGATGCAATCTAAATGATGATGCACCAAATAAAACTAATCACACGAAGGAAACGGAAATAAAGGGGAATCTTCTGGGGTGTCGGTCTCGGGCTGTCACACATACCTACTCAAATCATTGGTGAGAGTGAGAACATAACGATAGTCACCGCGAGCTTCAACGTTCATTGGACCACACACGTCAGTATGTATTATTTCCAATAAGTCGGTTGCTCTCTCCATTATTCCTGAGAATGGAGTCTTAGTCATCTTGCCCATGAGGGACGGTTCGCATGTCTCAAATGATTCAAAGTCAAGAGACTCTAAGAGTCCATCAGTATGAAGCTTCTTCATGCGCTTAACGCCGATATGACCAAGGCAGCAGTGCCACAAGTATGTGGGACTATCATTATCAACTTTACATCTTTTGGTGCTCACACTATGAATATGCGTAACATAACGATCGAGATTCATCAAGAATAAACCATTCACCAGCGGAGCATGACCATAAAACATATGACTCATATAAATAGAACAACCATTATTCTCTGACTTAAATGAGTAGCCGTCTCGCATCAAGAAAGACCCTGATACAATGTTCTTGCTTAAAGCTGGTACTAAATAACAATTATTAAGGTTTAAAACTAATCCCGACGGTAGATGTAGAGGTAGTGCGCCGACGGCGATCACATCGACCTTGGAACCATTCCCGACGTGCATCGTCACCTCGTCCTTGGCCAGTCTCCGCTTATTCCGTAGTTCCTGCTTTGAGTTGCAAATGTGAGCAACAACACCGGTATCAAATACCCAGGAGCTACTACGAGCGCTGGTAAGGTACACATCAATAACATGTATATCACATATACCTTTAACGTTGTCGGCCTTCTTGTCCGCTAAGTATTTGGGGCAGTTCCGCTTCCAGTGACCTTTTCCCTTGCAATAGAAGCACTCAGTCTCACGCTTGGGTCCATTCTTTTTCTTCTTCCCGGCATCTGGCTTACCGGGCACGACAACAGCTTTGCCGTCTTTCTTGAAGTTCTTCTTACCCTTGCCTTTCTTGAAACTAGTGGTCTTGTTGACCATCAACACTTGATGCTCTTTCTTGATTTCTACTTCTGCAGACTTGAGCATCGAGTACAACTCGGGAATGGTCTTTTCCATCCCTTGCATGTTGTAGTTAAGCACAAAGCCTTTGTACCTTGGTGGGAGAGACTGGAGGATTCTGTCAATTATAGCATCATCTGGAAGTTCGACTCCAAGTGAAGTCAGACGATCGTGTAACCCAGACATTTTGAGTATGTGCTCACTGACAGAACTGTTCTCCTCCATCTTACAGATAAAGAACTTGTCGGAGACTTCATATCTCTCGACACAGGCATGAGCTTGAAAAACTAGCTTCAACTCCTGGAACATCTCATATGCTCCGTGTTGCTCAAAACGCCTTTGGAGCCCCGTTTCTAAACTGTATAACATGCCACACCTAACCAGAGAGTAGTCATCACTCCGCGTTTGCCAGACGTTCAGAATGTCCTGGGCTGCCGGGGGAGCGGGAGGGTCACCTAGCAGCGCATCAAGGACATAAGCCTTTTTAGCTGCTTCAAGGATGAGCTTCAAGTTGCGAACCCAGTCCGCATAGTTGCTACCATCATCTTTCAGCTTGTTTTTCTCTAGGAATGCGTTGAAATTGAGGTTGACGTTGGCCATCTACAATATTTATAAAGACAACTTTTAGACTAAGTTCATGACAATTAAGTTCATTTAATCAAATTAAGTATGAACTCCCACTTAAACCGACATCCCTCTAGTCATCTAAGTGATACATGATCCATGTTGACTAACCCGTGTCCGATCATCACGTGAGACGGACTAGACACCATGGTGAGCAACTTCATGCTGATCGTATTCAACCATACGACTCATGTTCGACCTTTCGGTCTCTTGTATTCGAGGTCATGTCTGTACATGCTAAGCTCGTCGAGTCAACCTAGGTGTTTCGCGTGTGTAAATCTGGCTTACACCCGTTGCATGCGAACGTTAGAATCTATCACACCCGATCATCACGTGGTGCTTCGAGACAACGAACCTTCGCAACGGTGCACACTTAGGGGAATACGTTCTCGAAAATTTAAGAGGGGTCATCTTATTATGCTACCGTCGTTCTAAGCAATAAGATGAAAAACATGATAAACATCACAATGCAATCATATAGTGACATGATATGGCCATTATCATCTTTGCCCTTTTGATCTCCATCTTCAGGCATCGCATGATCATCATCGTCACCGGCGTGACACCATGATCTCCATCATCATGATATCCATCATCGTGTCTCCGTGAAGTCGTCACGCCAACTACTACTATCACTACTCCTATAGCTAACCGTTAGCAATGAAGTAAAAGTAGTAAGCACATGGCGTTGCATCTCATACAATAAATTAAGACAACTCCTATGGCTCCTGCCGGCTGTCATACTCATCGACATGCAAGTCGTGAAACCTATTACAATAACATGATCATCTCATACATCATACATGCAACATCACAACTTTGGCCATATCACATCACATGTCAAACCCTGCAAAAACAAGTTAGACGTCCTCTAATTGTTGTTGCAAGTTTTACGTGGCTGATTTGGGTTTCTAGAAAGAACGCCTTCTTACCTACGTGACAGCCACAACGATGATATGCCAAAGCTATTTACCCTTCATAAGGACCCTTTTCATCAAATCCAATCTGACTAGAGTAGGAGAGACAGACACCCGCTAGCCACCTTTATGCACGGTGTGCATGTCTGTCGGTGGAACCAGTCTCACGTAAGCGTACGTGTAAAGTCGGTCCGGGCCGCTTCATCCCACAATACCGCCGGAAAAGAATAATACTAGTAGCGGCAAGCAAATTGACAAATCATCGCCCACAACTTTTGTGTTCTACTCGTGCATAGAATCTACGCATAGAAAACCTGGCTCTGATACCACTGTAGGGTAACGTAGCATAAATTCAAAATTTTCCTACGCATATTCAGATCTTCCTATGGAGAGACCAGCAACGAGAGAGGGGTAAGAGCATCTTCATACGTTTGAAGATCGATAAGCGGAAGCGTTACTAGAACGCGGTTGATGGAGTCGTACTCGCAGCGATTCGGATCGCAGTGTGATTCCGATCTAGTGCCGAACTACAGCACCTCCGCGTTCAACACACGTGCAGCCCGGTGACGTCTTCCGCACCTTGATCCAGCAAGGAGGAGGGAGAGGTTGGGGAAGAACTCCAGCAGCACGACGGCGTGGTGTCGATGGAGAGACGAGGTCTCTCGGCAGGGCTTCGCAAAGCACCGGCAGAGAGGAGGAGGAAGAAGGGCAGGGTTGCGCCGAGGGAGAGGGAGAAGTCTGTCTTCCAAGTGCCAAAACCCCTATCTATTCATAGGAGGAGGGGGAGGGGCTGCGCCACCCCTAGGGATCCCTCCCTAGGGGCCGGGGCCACCAAATGGGAAAAGGGGGGGTGGCGCACCACCTGGTGGGCCTAAGGCCCACCTGCGCCTAGGGTTGCCCCCTCCCCCCACCACTTGCGCATTGGGCTGGGTGTGGGAGGCGCACCAGCCCACCTAGGGGCTGGTTCCCTCCCGCACTTAGCCCATCTAGCCTCTTGGGGTCGTTGCCCCCCTTCGGTGGTCCCGGTACGTTACCGGTGACGCCCGAAACACTTCCGTCGTCCAAACCCATCCATCCTATATATCAATTTTTACCTCCGGACCATTCCGGATCTCCTCGTGACGTCCAGGATCTCATCCGGGACTCCGAAAAACTTTCGGTAACCTCATATAACAGTTCCCTATAACCTTAGCGTCATCGAACCTTAAGTGTGTAGATCCTACGGGTTCGGGAGACAGGCAGACATGACCGAGACACCTCTCTGGACAATAACCATCAGCGGGGTCTGGATACCCATGGTGCCTCCCACTCGCTCCACGATGATCTCATCGGATGAACCACGATGTCAAGGATTCAATCAATCCCGTATATAATTCCCTTTGTTTGTCGGTATAGAACTTGCCCGAGATTCGATCGTCGGTATACCAATACCTTGTTCAATCTCGTTACCGGTAAGTCTCTTTACTCGTTCCGTAGCACGTCATCGTGTGACTAACTCCTTAGTCACATTGAGCTCATGATGATGTTCTACCGAGTGGGCCCAGAGATACCTCTTCGTCACACGGAGTGACAAATCCCGATCTTGATTCGTACCAACCCAACAGACACTTTCAGAGGTACCCGTAGTGCACCTTTATAGTCACCCAGTTACGTTGTGACGTTTGATACACCCAAAGCACTCCTACGGTATCCGGGAGTTGCACAATCTCACGGTCGAAGGAAAAGACACTTGACATTAGAAAAGCTTTAGCATACGAACAATACGATCTAGTGCTATGCTTAGGATTGGGTCTTGTCCATCACATCATTCTCCCAATGATGTGATCCCGTTATCAATGACATCCAATGCCCATGATCAGGAAACCATGATCATCTATTGACTAACGAGCTAGCTAACTAGATGCTTTGCTAGGGACACATTGTGATCTATTTATTCACACATGTATTACTGTTTCCTGTTAATACAATTATAGCATGAACAATAGACGATAATCATGAACAAGGAAATATGATAATAACCATTTTATTATTGCCTCTAGGGCATATTTCCAACAAAAGAACTACTGGAGGGGGGCTACCAGGGCTCCACAAGCCCTACCTCCGCCACCACCCCCTGGTGGCGCAGGGCAAGCTTGTGGGCTGCCTGACGGCCCACTAGCTCCCCCCTTTTGCTATATGAAGGGTTTTGGTCCAGAAAAAATCATTCGGGAGCTTTTTCGTGGTTTTGCCGCCGCCATGAGGTGGAACTTGAGCAAATCCAATCTAGAGCTCTGGCAGGACGACCCTGCCTGGGAAACTTCCCTCCCGGAGGGGGAAATCGTCACCATCGTCATCACCAACACTCCTCTCGTCGGAGGGGAGGCATCTTCATCAACATCTTCATTAGCACCATCTCCTCTCCAATCCCTAGTTCATCTCTTGTAACCAATCTTCGTCTCGCAACTCCGATTGGTACTTGTAAGGTTGCTAGTAGTGTTGATTACTCTTTGTAGTTGATGCTAGTTGGATTACTTGGTGGAAGATTTTATGTTCAGATCCTTGATGCTATTCATTACACCTCTGATCATGATTAAGATTATGCTTTGTGAGTAGTTACTTTTGTTCCTGAGGACATGGGATAAGTCATGCTGATAATAGTCATGTGAATTTGATATTCGTTCGGTATTTTGATATGTTTTATGTTGTTTTTCCTCTAGTGGTGTTATGTGAACGTCGACTACATAACACTTCACCATATTTGGGCCTAGAGGAAGGCATTGGGAAGTAGTAAGTAGATGATGGGTTGCTGGAGTGACAGAAGCTTAAACCCCAGTCTATGTGTTGCTTCGTGAGGGGCTCATTTGAATCCACTAGTTTAATGCTATGGTTAGACTTTGTCTTAATTCTTCTTTTGTGGTTGCGGATGCTTGCGAGAGAGGTTAATCATAAGTGGGATGCTTGTCCAAGTAAGGGAAGTACCCAAGCGCCGGTCCACCCACATATCAAACTATCAAAGTAACGAACGCGAATCATATGAACATGATGAAACTAGCATGACAGAAATTCCCGTGTGTCCTCGGGAGCGTTTTTCCTCCTATAAGACTTTGTTCAGGCTTGTCCCTTGCTACAAAAGGGATTGGGCCACTTGCTGCACCGTTGCTACTACTTGTTACTTGTTACTTTTCGCTTGCTACGTTTCACCTCGCTACACCATCACTTGTTACCGCTACTTTCAGTGCTTGCAGTTATTACCTTGCTGAAATACATTTATCAGAGCCTTCTGCTCCTCGTTGGGTTTGACACTCTTACTTATCGAAAGGACTATGATTGATCCCCTATACTTGTGGGTCATCACCCGGCAACGGCGCCAGAAAAGAGTCTTGATGACCCACAAGTATAGGGGATCTGTCGTAGTCCTTTGGATAAGTAAGAGTGTCGAACCCAACGAGGAGCAGAAGGATCTGACAAGTGGTTTTCAGCAAAGTAATATCTGCAAGCACTGAAATTATCGGTAACAAGTAGTTGTGTGGTGAGATGATTCGTAGCAAGTAGCAAGTAACAAAAGTAACAAGGTGCAGCAAAGTGGCTGAATCCCTTTTGTAGTAGGGGACAAGCCTGGACAAAGTATTTTAGGAGGTAAAACGGTCCCGAGGACACATGGGAATTTCTGTCAAGCTAGTTTTCATCATGTTCATATGATTCGTGTTCGCTACTTTGATAGTTTGATATGTGGGTGGTCCGTCGCTTGGGTACTGCCCTTACTTGGACAAGCATTCCACTTATGATTAACCCCTCTCGCAAGCATCCGCAACTACGAAAGAAGAATTAAGACAAAGTCTAACCATAACATTAAACTAGTGGATCCAAATCAGCCCCTTACGAAGCAACGCATAAACTAGGGTTTAAGCTTCTGTCACTCTAGCAACCCATCATCTACTTACTACTTCCCAATGCCTTCCTCTAGGCCCAAATAATGGTGAAGTGTTATGTAGTCGACGTTCACATAACATCACTAGAGGAAAAACAACATACAACACGTCAAAATATCGAACGAATACCAAATTCACATGACTACTTATAGCATGACTTATCCCATGTCCTCAGGAACAAAAGTAACTACTCACAAAGCA
This sequence comes from Hordeum vulgare subsp. vulgare, assembly GCF_904849725.1. Taxonomy (NCBI): domain Eukaryota; kingdom Viridiplantae; phylum Streptophyta; class Magnoliopsida; order Poales; family Poaceae; genus Hordeum; species Hordeum vulgare. The sequence continues at coordinate 606,130,891 of NC_058519.1, read as the reverse complement.
TAATCATATTCATGACCAGAGAGGTAATGAATAGCATCAAGGATCTGAACATATAATCTTCCAGCAAGTAATCCAACTAGCATCAACTACAAAGAGTAATTAACACTACTAGCAACCTTACAAGTACCAATCAGAGTCGCGAGACGGAGATTGGTTACAAGAGATGAACTAGGGTTTGGAGATGAGATGGTGCTGATGAAGATGTTGATGGTGATGATTTCCCTCCGATGAGAGGAGTGTTGTTGGTGACGATGGCGACGATTTCCCCCTCCGGGAGGGAAGTTTCGCGGCAGGATCGTTGTGTCGGAGCTCTAGATTAGTTCTGCTCAAGTTCCACCTCGTGCCAGCGGCGATTCCTCTCGAAAGCCTCCTCTTGATTTTTTGTGGAACGAAACCCTTCTTGTAGCAAAAGAGGGGGGGCTAGAGGGGGAGCTGGGAGCCTACAAGCCCCCTAGGCGCGACTAGGGGGAGGCCACGCCTAGCAGGCTTGTGGCCTCCTGCTGGCGCCCCTCTGGTACTTCTTCGGTCCAATATTTTTTATAAAATCCAAAATAAATCATCGTTGATTTTCACGGCTTTTGGAGTTGCGCAGAATAGGTATCTCAAACTTGCTCCTTTTTCAGGCCAGTATTCCAGCTGCCGGCATTCTCCCTCTTCATGTAAACCTTGCAAAGTAAGAGAGAAAAGGCATAAGTATTGTACCGTGAAGTGTAATAACAGCCCATAAAGCGATAAATATCAACATGAAAGCATGATGCAAAATGGATGTATCAATACCCCTCTCTCTATTCATCCGGGAAGTACCAAGATGTATCTAGACATCCGTCAAAAGTATTGGTGGTATATGATAAAGCAAGACATTTCTCGATATATTGAAGAATGTGATGTTTGTCGTCGTGTCAAAGAACAACATCAGAAACCAGCTGGACTTCTGTAAGCACTCCCTATTCCTGAATGGAAATGGGATAAGATTCACATGGACTTTGTTACTAGTTTTCCAAAGTCACAGAAAGATAACGATGTTATTTTCAGCGACCGATTCTCGAAAGTCGTACACTTTCTGCCAGTCAAGGAGACAATTACTGCTAGTCAATTGGCAAACTTGTATACCTCCATAATTGTGTCACTCCACGGCATTCCGAAGGAAATCAGTTTAGACCATGGGAGTATTTTCACATATAAGTTATGGAATAGTTTCCAAGATGCAATGGGAACTCATATAACCTGGAGCACTGCTTATCATCCCCAATCCCAAGGCCAAGCCGAGAAAATTAATCAAATTCTTGAAGACATGCTTCGGGCTTGTGTTATCTCTTTTGGCAATAAGTGGGAAGAATCTCTTCCTTATGTTGAATTCTCTTATAACAACAGCTATCAACCCAGCTTGAAGATAGCCCCCTTTGAAGTGTTATATGGACGTAAGTGCTAAACCCCTATGAACTGGTCAGAAACTGGGGAACAAGCACTCATTTGTCTAGACATTATCCAACGAGCTGAAGATCAAGTCCGCATTGTCCGGGATAATCTCAAGGCGGCCCAGTCCCGCCAGAAGAACAATTGTGACAAGAAACACTAGGGTTCCACCTATGAAACCGGTGATAAAGCTTATCTGTGTGTCACTACTTTGAGAGGCACTCATCGGTACGGGGTCAAGGGCAAGCTAGCTCCTCGCTATATTGGTCCTTTCCGCATTCTTGAAAGACGTGGAGATGTGGCTTAAAATTGGAGCTGCCACCAAAATTCTCCCATATCCACGATGTCTTCCATGTGTCGCAACTTCGTCGTTGCTTCAAGGACCCGAACCGTGAAGTGGATCTTGAATTGATCGAGCTGCAAGATAATCTCACTTACAAGGAGCATCTGATCCGCGTTCTTGAAGAAACTGAACGTCAGACTCGTCGGAGGGTTACCAAGTTCTTCAAAGTACAACGGTCAAATCATTCTAAAGATGAAGCCACTTGGGAACGCGAGGATAATCTTCGGGCGGAATACCCCGATCTTCTCCCTTCTACCTCTTAATCTTCACGACGAGAATTTCTTTTACTCGGGGAGACTTGTAACACCCGTGGATTTCAGTTATAGTGATGCATGTAATTAAGCTACAGCAAACCATGAGGTTAAGCTAATGTTTTTGCTAAACCAGGCCTTCTCTTTATTCTGGCATTTCTGCACTCGGTCCAAAGATATAGCCTCATTCCTTTGATACTGATGCATACTTAGCATAGTTCTGATATCAGTCTTGCGAGTACTTTGGATGAGTACTCACCATTGCTTTGCTCCCCCTTTTCCTCTTGATACGACTTGTCGCGACCACGTGATGGAACCAGGAGATGGCTGATCCCGCCAACGGCTACTACTACCCCAAGGGATCCTACTAATACGTGGAGGCCGCTGACGACGAGGTGGACTTGCCTTTTTTATCCCATGTTAGTTTTGTGCTAGCCTTCTTAAGGAAAAACTTGTTTATTTATGTGTGTACTCAAATATTGTTTAATTTTGCTGACTCAATTGTATTCGAGCTTATGCATTCGAGCTCTCGAGGCCCCTGGCTTCTAATATGAAGCTTGTATGACTTTAATTTGTGTCTATAGTTGTGTTGTGATATCTTTCCATGGGTCCCTAATCTTGGTCGTACGAATTTGCATGTATGATTAGTGTACAATCAAAATGGGAGCATCACAACATGTTCATAACGTTGATGCCAAAAGATGTAGAATTGATAATGATAGGACCACTTTATTGTGGCATTGCCACTTAGGTCATATTGGTGTAGAATGCATGAAGAAGCTCCATGCTTATGGATTTTTGGAATCACTTGATTTTGAATCGCTTGATACATGTGAACCATGCCTCATGGCCAGGATGACAAAACCCCATTTTTCGGAACCATGGAACGGGCAAGTGACTTGTTGGAGATCATATATACTGATGTGTGTGGTCCAATGAGTGTTAAAGCACATGATGGATATCATTATTTTCTTACGTTTGTTGATGATTTAAGTAGATATGGGTATATTTACTTGATGAAGCACAAGCCTGAAATGTTTGAAAAGTTCAAGCAATATTAGAGTGAAGTTGAGAATCATTGTAACAATAAAGTTTATGTAACCTGATCATGGAGGAGAATATATGAGTTATGAGTTTGTATGCACTTAAGATAGTGTGGAATTGTTTCATAGCTCACGCCACCTGGAACACCACAGCGTAATGGTGTGTTCGAGCGTCATAATCGTACCTTATTAGATATGGTGCATTCTATGGTGTCTCTTAACAATTCGCCACTATCATTTTGGGGTTATGCATTAGAGACAGCTGGATTCACTTTAAATAGGGCACCATCTAAATCCATTGAGATGACACTCTATGAATAGGCAAGAAACCTAAGTTGTTGTTTCTTAAAGTTTGGGGCTGTGACGCTTATGTGAAAAGGCTTCAGCCTGATAAGCTCAAACCCAAAGCAAAGAAGTGTGTCTTCATAGGATACCCGAAGGAAACAGTTGGGTATACCTTCTATCTTAGTTCCGAAGGCAAAGTCTTTGTTGCTAAGAATGGATCTTTTCTAGAGAAAGAGTTTCTCTCGAAAGAATTGAGTGGGGTGAATGTAGAACTTGATGAGATTACTGAACCGTCACTTCAATTAGAGAGTAGCACAACACTGGAAGGTGTTTCTGTGACGCCTACACCAATTGAAGAGGAAGCTAATGATGATGATCATAAAGCTTCGGATCAAGTAACTAACAAACCTCGTAGGTCAACAAGGACATGTACTCCTCGTGGGTGGTACGGTAATCCTGTCTTGGAGGTCATGTTGTTGGACAACAGTGAACCTACAAGCTATGGAGAAGTGATGGTGCACCCGGATTCCAACAAATGTCTATAGGCCATGAAATCCAAGATAGGATCCATGTATGAAAACAAATTATGGACTTTGGAATTATTACCCGATGGTCGTAAGGCTATTGAGAACAAATGGATCTTTAAGAAGAACACGGACGCGGACGGTAATGTCACTGTCTATAAAGCATGACTTGTTGCAAAAAGGTTTTCACAAGTTCAAGGAGTTGACTACGATGAGACTTTCTCACCTGTAGCGATGCTTCAGTCCTTCAGAATCATGTTAGCAATAGCTGCATTTTCGATTATGAAATATGGCACATGGATGTCAGAACAATGTTCCTTCATGGTTTCCTTCAGGAAGAGTTGTATATGATGCAACCGAAAGGTTTTGTCGATGTTGAAAATGTTGACAAAGTATGCAAGCTCTAGCGATCCATTTATGGACTGGTGCAAGCATCTCGGAGTTGGAATCTTCACTTTGATGAGGTGATCAAAGAGTTTGTGTTTATACAAGTCTATGGAGAAGCTTGTATTTACAAGAAAGTGAGAGGGAGCTCTATAGAATTTATAATGTTAAATGTGGATGACATATTGCTGATTGGAAATAATATAGAACTTTTGGAAAGCGTGAAGATATATTTGAACAAGAGTTTTTCAAAGAAAGACCTTGAAGATGCTGCTTACATATTAGGCATCAAGATCTATAGAGATAGATCGAGACGCTTAATAGGACTTTCACAAAGCACATACCTTGATAAGGTCTTGAAGAAGTTCAAAATGGATCAGTCCAAGAAGGGGTCCTTACTTGTCCTGCAAGATGTGAAGTTGACTAAGACTCAATGCCCAGCAACTATAGAGGATATAGAAAATATGAGTGGCATCCCCTATACCTCAGCCATAGGCTCTATCATGTATGCAATGTTGTGCACAAGACTAGATGTCAGCCTTGCCATAAGTATGGCCGGAAGGTTTAAAAGTGATCCAGGAGTGGAACACTGGACAGCGGTCAAGAATATCCTTAAGTACCTGAAGAGGACTAAGGATATGTTTCTCGTTTATGGAGGTGATCAAGAGCTGGTCGTAAACGGGTTACATTTATGCTAGCTTTGACAGAGATCTGGATGACTCTAAGTCTCAAACCAGATACGTATTTATTCTGAATAGTGGAGTGGTGAGCTGGTGTAGTTCCAAGCAAAGCGTGGTAGCAAATTCTACATGTGAAGCGGAGTACATAGCTGCTTCGGAAGCAGTGAAGGAAGGTGTTTCGATGAAGCATTTCATGATGGATCTTGGAGTTGTGCCGAGTGCACAGGATCGAATGACACTCTTTTGTGACAACACTAGTGCCATTACTCTATCCAAGGAACACGGGTTTGACAAAAGGACCAGACACATAAAGTGTCGGTTTAGTTCCATCCGCGATTACATGAAGGAGGAGGACATAAACATTTGCAAAGTATATACGAATCTGAATGTTGCAGACCCGTTCACTAGACCTCTATCACAAGTAAAACATGATCAGCACGAGAACTCTACGGGTATTAGATTCATTACCGTGTACTACTAGATTATTGACTCTAGTGCAAGTGGGAGGCTGATGAAAATATGCCCTAGAGGCAATAATAAATTGTTTATTATCATATTTCCTTGTTCATGATAATTGTTCATTATGTATGCTATAATTGTATTGATTGGAAACTCAGATACCTGTGTGGATACATAGACAACACCGTGTCCCTAGTAAGCCTCTACTAGACTAGCTTGTTAACCAAAGATGGTTAAGGTTTCCTGACCATAAACATGAGTTGACATTTTATAATGGGATCACATCATTAGGAGAATGATGTGATGGACAAGACCCAACCGTAAGCATAGCATGTGATCGTATCATTAAGTTTATTGCTATTGTTTTCTACATGTCAAGTATCTGTTCCTAAGACCATGAGATCATGCAACTCCCTGACATTGGAGGAATTCCTTGTGTGTATCTAACGTCACAACGTAACTGGGTGATCATAAAGATGCTCTATATGTATCTCCGAGGGTGTTTGTTGGGTTGGCATGGATCGAAACTGGGATTTGTCACTCCGTATGACGGAGAGGTATCTCTAGGACCTCACGGTAATACAACATCACAAGAACCTTGCAAGAAATACTAAGGATTTAATCACGGGATCTTGTATTACGAAACGAGTAAAGAGACTTGTCGGTAACAAGATTTAACTAGGTATGGAGATATCGACGATCGAATAACGGGCAAGTAGCATACCGTTGAACAAAGGGAACTGCATACAGGATTAATTGAATCCTTGGCATCATGGTTCGACCGATAAAGATCTTCGTGGAATATGTAGGAAACGATATGGGCATCCAGGTCCTGCTATTGTATATTGACTGTAGAGGTTTCTCGGTCATGTTTGCATAGTTCTCGAACCACAAGGTCCGCACACTTAACGTTCGATGATGATATAGTATTGTTGAGTTATATTTGTTCATGACGGAATGTTGTTCGGAGTCCCAGATGAGATCTCGGACATCACTAGGAGTTCCGGAATGGTCTGGAGGTAAAGATTTATATACTGGGAAATGGTATTCGGGTTCCGAAAAAGTTTCACGTTTTTCCGGTATAGTACCGGGAGTGTCGAAAGGGTTCCGCGGGTCCATCGAGGGTGTCCACCCACCCCGGGGGGCATGGGCTGAAGAGTGAGGCACACCAGCCCCTAGTGGGATGGGCACCACACCCATAAGGGCACATGCGCCCAAGGTGGTGAGAGGGAGGTGCCTTGGAGAGGAGGGCCACCTCGCCTACAACGCCCACCTTCCTTGTGGGAGGTGGACTCCTCCCTCTTTGGCCGGCCATCCCTCCCTTTGAGGAGGGGCCAAGGCAGCGCCCTACCTACCCCTTCCCCATATAAATAGAGAAGGAGAGAGAGAACAGTCTCACCCTAAAAGCCATAGGTGTGGCCCTCACTCTCTCTAGATCGTTTTCTCATCCGTTGCGTCTGCGGCGGTGCTTGGCGAAGCCCTATTGAGATTGCTCCACCTCCACCGTCACCACACCATCTTGGTGCCGGAGAACTCATCTACTACTCCACCCTCGTTTGCTTGATCGAGGAGGCGGAGACGTCCTTCGTAACCAACAAGTATAGCGGATCGTTTGTAGCCCTTTTTAATAAATAAGAATGTGGAACCCAACGAGGAGCTAAAGGTAGAACACATATTACCTCAAGTTCTACCGACCACCGATACAACTCTACGCACACTTAACATTTGCTTTACCTAAAACAAGAATAAAACTAGAAGTACTTAGTAGGTGTAACAGATAGGTTTGCAATATAATAAAGAACAAGTAAATAAAAGTTAGGTGCTGTTTTGCCAGAAAATAAAAAAGCATGGAAATAAAAGTTAGGGGATGTTTAGTAGAAAGTTTTTTGTGTAATGCAAGAAAAAAATTGTCCATAGACAATTGAATATAACATGATAGATACTTATCATGTGCAATGAGGGAGAGGCATACGCTAACACACTTTTCGTACTTCGATCATATGCACTTATGGTTGGACCTCTAGCAAGCATCCGCAACTACTAGAAATCATTAAGGTAAACCCAACCATAGCATTAAACATCAAATCCTCTTTACTCCCATATGCGCACAACTCCCTTACTCAGGTATAAGTTCCTGTCACTCTCACCACCCGCTATAAGAAAATCATGAACATATTGCAAAACCTCCAGCGTGTATCCTTCACGTGTGCACCTCACGGAAGGCACCTTAGGACAACACCAAAAAATAAAGAGCATGTAAATAAAAGTTAGGGGATGTTTAGTAGATAGATATTTGTGTAACACTAGAAAAATATTGTCCATAGGTAATTGAATATAACATGATAGATACTTACCGTGTGCAATGAGGGAGAGGCATACGCTAACACACTTTCCATACTTGGATCATATGCACTTATGATTGGACCTCTAGCAAGCATCCACAACTACTAGAAATCATTAAGGTAAACCCAACCATAGCATTAAACATCAAGTCCTCTTTACTCCCATACGCGCACAACTCCCTTACTTGGGTGTAAGTTTCTATCACACTCGCCACCCACTATAAGTGAATCATGAACATATTGCAAACCCTCCACCGTGTATTCTTCATGTGTGCGCCTCACTGAAGGCACCTTAGGACAACGCCATATCAACACACAACTCATATCAATAACATCATATCATAATTAACTATAGGACAAAACGGATCTACTCGAACATCATAGGATAGCCACATATCATTGGGAAAGAGTATGTAGTATTGAGCACCATGTTTAAATAGAGAGTTGCAAGGGGAAAGAGAGGTGTTACGCCATTGCATAGAGCGGGAGAGTTGGTGTTGACGGCGGCAAGATTGTTGATGTAGATCACCGTCACACTCCTTGCCCCGGCGGCACTCCGGCACCACCGAGAGAGATGGGGAGAGAGCAACCCTCCTTATTCTTCTTCCTTGGCCTCCCCTAGATGGGAGGAGAGTTCCCTGTCTGGTCCACGGCCTCTATGGCAGTGGAGGGGAGGGAGCCCCTCCGAGATTTGGATCTCCCTCTTTGTTCTCTTCTGTTTCGCGTTCCTATTTTTTGGCCCTTCACCATTTTTTAAATTCCCGAAGATCCGTAACTCCGACCGAGCTGAAAGGTTTACACGATTTGTTTCCATAAATTATATTTCTTGCACCCTAATAAGAGCCCCAACCGACTTACAATGTGGCCACTAGAGGGTAGGGCACGCCAAGGGGTATGGGCCACGCCCTGGTGGGTTGTGGAGGTTGTGGGCCTTCGTGTACGTTGATTCCACCTCCCAAAAATCACATATATTCCAAAATAATTCTGCGTAAATTTTTTATCGTGTTTGGACCTGGTTTGATTTGAATATTCTATGAAACAAAAAACATGCAACAAATAGGAACTGGCACCTGGCACTCGATCAATATGTTAGTCCAATAAATCATATAAAATGTTGCCAAAAATATGAAGAAGTTGTATAATATTGTCATGGAACAATAAAAAATTATAGATACGACGGAGACGTATCAGCATCCCCAAGCTTAATTCCTACTCGTCCTCGAATAGGTAAATGATAAAAAAAGATAATTTTTGATGTGGAATTCTACCTAGCATAATCTTGATCATATATCTAATCATGGCATGAATATTAAGATACAAGTTATTCAAGGCAATAGTCTATCATTTGACAAAAAGACATCCATACGCAAGTTTACTAGCAAACAATCGTGTCCTTTCAAAATAACAATGCTTGAATAATGTTAACCCTACAAAATCATATAGCTTGTCATGCTTGGTCTTCCTGGCATAAGGTATAAATCATGATCGTCACGCTTCTGTTTACTTACAACTCAATATTACAACTCGATACCTAAAACAAAGTATGAGTATATATGAATGCCTCTGGCAGCGTACCATGATGTGTAATTATCTAGCGTAGAACGAACATCAAAAAATGGACAAGCCATGGAAATATCATGCTAGCTATCTTACGATCATGCAAAGCAATATGACATTGAATGCTAAAGTCATCAAAATGGAAACGGTGGAAGTTGCATTGCAATATATCTCGGAATGGCGATGGAAATGCCATAATAGGTAGGTATGGTGGTTGTTTTGAGGAAGATATTATAAGGCGTATGTGTGATAGAGTGTATCATATCATGGGGTTTGGATGCACCTCCGAAGTTTGCATCGACTCTCGAGGTGAGAAAGGGCAATGTACGGTACCGTAGAGGCTAGCAAATTGCGGAAAGGTAAGAGAGCATGTATCCATGGATTCACATTACTCACAAAGTACTCACATACTTATTGCAAGATTTTATTAGCTCTCTCGAAGCAACGCACTACTTGCATGCCCCTAGGGAGAAGGTTGGGAGGAGTTAACCGTCGCGCGACTCCGATTGTAACAACACAAAGGATTTCAATCAAGCTAGGATAATTTATGCTCCAACTTCATCGCATAACCGAAGACTATACGTGCATGCTTCGGGATTCACAAACTTTAACATCAATAGTCTTACTAATCCATAGTGATCAAACAGTGCACCCACATATTACTATCTTAATGTCGCAAACTATTGCACGGAATCAAACATATCGTACTGAGTGATCTAATAGTTTTATGTAGGATTTTATGACTAACCATGTAAATGACCAATTCCTGTTGGCTCTCTAAATAGATATAAGTGAATAAAGAGAGTTTAATTCTTTCTACAAAATACCATGCTCTCATAAATATAAGTGAAGAAAAATAGCATTCTTCAAATAACGGTTTTCTATGTGAGGAGAAACAGGCCATTCAAACTTCAAATGATATAAGTGAAGCACATGAAGCATTCTATAAAGCCATACTCAAAAGATATAAGTGAAGTGCAATGACTATTTTATAAATCAACCATGGACTATCTCATACCAGCATGGTGCATAAAATAAATATGAAAACTAAACACAAAAGACGCTCCAAGATTTACGCATATCACATGAACGAAACGAAGTCGAGAACATACCAATACTTGTTGAAGAAAAATGGGATGCCTTCCGGGGCATCCCCAAGCTTAGACGATTAGGTATCCTTGGATATTTAATTGGGGTTCCTTGTAAATCCCCAAGCTTGAACTCATGCATCTCCCCCATCTCCTCATATCGAGACCTCCTCGAACTTTGAACACTTCATCCACATATAACTTAACAGAAAACTTGTGAGATCCATTAGTATAATAATGCAAATTACTACCTTAAGTATTGTTGTAAACCCATTAATATTTTGTCTTTGCATTATATCTACTGTAATATAACTTCTCCATGGCTTATACCATCGATACAATCGATATTTCGATCAAAACGAGAAAAATTATGCATTAAAAACAGGACAGTCTATGGTAATCTGAACATTGACCATACTTCTGTAACTTCAAAAAATCTGAAACGTTAGTAAAGAATAAAAAAATTGCATATTATTAATGTGCAAAAAATTCAGAAACTTTCAAAGTTCCATTAAAAAATGTAAATTCACGCACTACAGCCAAAGATTATGTTTTTGCACCGCACATACCAAGAAGCAATTTAATCATCCTAAAGGCAAAGCTTGGCACATTATTTTTACAATACAATGGATTTTTACAAGGGATAATTATTTTTGTGAGAAACTCATGAAAAATTCTACATTGCTTCCATGAGCATGAACACAAGTGTTCAAGGTCGACCCTCACTTCTCCAATGCATAACCTTCCAATCGCTTCTCTTTTTGAAAAAGTTTTAAGTTCCCCTATATATATATATATTTTTTGTTTTAAAACCTTTTAAAAGAACTCAACATAAATAAATTACTCTTTAAAACTTCCAAGTTGTCTCCCTGGCAGCGCTTTCTTTAAAGCCATTAGGTTAGGCATAAAGTGCTCAAGTAATGGATCCACCCGGATCCCAAGGTATATCAAAGCCAATTTTAATTAACAATGATTTGTAATTTAGTAGTGAGCACAAAGCAACATATATCATTCAATGACGAAGTTTAACTATCTTCATATGCATTGGCATGTCATAAAAGAACAATTCATGCACATCAAGTAAAGGCAAATACATAGCATAAGCAGTTTCTTGCAATTTTATTGTGTTGGAAACATAAAGAGGTGGAGATGTAGTTCCTCTCTCATAATAATTTCAAGTAGGATCAGCAGGCACATGCATATTATATCCATCAAAATCATCATGTGTAATGGTAAAACATAACCCATCAATATAATCCTTAATAAGAGCACACTTCTCCGAAATAGTGTAGTTGGGAGAATTCAAAAAGGAAATAGGACTATCATGTGTGGGTTCAATAGACACAACTTCATTATTAACATAAGGAACTATAGCAAGTTCATATTCACAAGCATAATTCATATTGGCATCTTGGACACAAACATAGCAAGCATCAATTTCATCAAAAAGGGATATTTCAAAAGAATCAACGGGGTCATAGCAGTTATCATAGCATTCATCCTTCGGTGTGTACGAAGGGAAATTAAATAATGTATGAGTATAAGACTTACTCTCATTAGAAGGTGGTCACGGGTAGCTAATCCGCTCATCCTCCTTGTGTTCTTCGCTCTCATCATCTGTTTCATCTAATGAGCTCATAGTTTCAGCAATTTCTTCTTCTATGGATTCCTGCAAAATATTAGTTTCTTCCAAGGCAAGAGACATTCTCTCAATAAATTCATTAATATGGGCATTATATTTGTAATTATCATAGCAATATTGAAGTATGGAAAAAAAATCAGATTTGTAAAGAATAGCATCATACTTTTCAATCAAAGAAGCAATTTCATAAGCACCCTTAAAAGCAACAAATTATTCTATTTGCTCCACATCATAGTAATCATATAAACCATTAGCATAAGAAGCCAAGGTTTCATTATCATTAAATTCACATTGGCCCTTTTGGATCCTAGGGTTAGAGTTAGATTGGGTTAGAGTTGAGCTATCTAACCCTCAAAAATCCAAACAGGTAGGGTTAGAATTGGTTAGATGCATCTAACCCACCCATAAACTCTAACCCACCCAAGAGGTGCTTTTTTGGGTTAGAGTTAGGTGGGGACCAAAAAAAAGGAAAAAAAATCACATCCTACCGCACCAGATCCCTCCCACCAACCCCCTGTCCCTCCCGTCGCTCCCGCTCCCGTCGCCCCTCCCTCCTCACTGTCCCGTCCCAGCCGCCTGCCGCCCCAGCTGCCGGCCAACGCTCCCTGTCGCGCCCCGCCCCAGCCGGCTGCAACCCCGCCCCGCCCCGCCGGCTGCAGCGAGAGAAGGCCACACAAGGATCGGCCACACCAAACCGGCAGTGAATATGAACAAAAGTAACCAAATGATTGAGAAAGAGCATTTATTGCCAATCTAACCCTCTCATCCAAACACCTCTTGGGTTAGAGTTAGTTCAGGGTTAGTTGAGGGTTAGAATCTAACTCTAACCTCTAACCCGGTTAGAGTATCCAAACAGGGCCATTGAAAGGGAAGGTGTGAAGTCTCCATCTTAGGGCAACAAGTATAATCACACCTCAAGCATAAATTCCAAGCATACCAACACAACATTTTAATTTGATCCCATAAGTGTTTTCCTTTTTGAGTCAAGCGATAATCCCTAAAATACTCATGTTGATCCAACGTGTATCCCATCATAAAGTTCAATTGAAAATTCTCCGGATTATCAAAGTAGTATTTAATGTTTTTCACATAACCATCATCATGGGTTTCACGAGGTTCCCCATCTCCATGAGTAGCAAGTACAACAACAAAAATTGGTGTTTCGTGTACCATATCCATAACTAAAGATATAAAACAACTAATAACAGAAAATAAAAATTACTTAGTGATAAAGCAAACAAGCACACACGAGAATACTCACCCCACGCTATTGCTCCCCAACAATGGCGCCACAAAAAGGTCTTGATAACCCACAAGTATAGGGAATCGTTTGTAGCCCTTTTCGATAAATAAGAGTCTCGAACCCAACAGGAGCTAAAGGTAGAAAAAACTTTCTCTCAAGTTCTATCGACCACCGATACAACTCTACGCACACTTAACATTTGCTTTACCTAAAACAAGAATAAAACTAGAAGTACTTAGTAGGTGTAATAGATAGGTTTGCAAGATAATAAAGAACAAGTAAATAAAATTTAGGTGCTATTTTGCCAAAAAATAAAGAGCATGGAAATAAAAGTTAGGGGATGTTTAGTAGATAGATATTTGTGTAACACGGGAAAAATATTGTCCATAGGCAATTGAATATAACATGATAGATACTTACCATGTGCAATGAGGGAGAGGCATACGCTAACACACTTTCCATACTTGGATCATATGCACTTATGATTGGACCTCTAGCAAGCATACGCAACTACTAGAAATCATTAAGGTAAACCCAACCATAGCATTACACATCAAATCCTCTTTACTCCCATACGTGCACAACTCCCTTACTCGGGTATAAGTTCCTGTCACTCTCACCACCCACTATAAGAAAATCATGAACATATTGCAAAACCTTCAGCGTGTATCCTTCACGTGTGCGCCTCACGGAAGGCACCTTAGGACAACACCATATCAACACACAACTCATATCAATAACATCGTATCACAATTAACCCGTAGGACAAAACAGATCTACTCAAACATCATAGGATAGCCACATATCATTGGGAAATAGTATGTAGCGTTGAGAACCATGTTTAAGTAGAGAGTTACAGCGAGAAAATAGGTGTTACACCGCTGCATAGAGGGGGAGAGAGTTGGTGTTGACGGTGGCAAGATTGTTGATGTAGATCGCCTTCATGCTTCTTGCCCGGCGGCATGCCGCCGCCACCGTTGGAGAGAGGGAGAGAGCCCCCGCCCCCTCCTTCTTCTTTTTCCTTGGCCTCACCCTAGATGGGAGGAGAGTTCCCCCTCTTGTACGTGGCCTCCATGGCGGCGTAGGGAAGGGAGCCCCTCCGAGATTGGATCTCCTTCTTTGTTCTCTTCTGTTTCGCGTTCCTATTTTTTAGCCCTTCACTCTTTCTTAAATTCCCACAGATAGGTAACTCCGGTCAAGCTGAAATTTTTACACGATTTTTTTCCATAAATTATCTTTCTTGCGTCCTAAGAAGATCCCCAACCGACTTACAGTGTGGCCAGTAGAGGGCAGGACGTGCTAGGGGGTATGGGTCGCGCCCTGGTGGGTAGTGGATGTTGTGGGCCTCCGTTTACGTTGGTTCCACCTCCCAAAAAGCATATATATTCCAAGATAATTCTCCGTAAATTTTTACCGCGTTTGGACTTCGTTTGATATGAATATTCTTCGAAACAAAAAACATGCAACAAAGAGGAACCGACATTTGGCACTAGATCAATATGTTAGTCCAATAAATCATATGAAATGTTCCCAAAAATACGCGAAAGTTGTATAATATTGGCATGGAACAATCAAAAATTATAGATACGACGGAGACGTATCAGTCATCAAGTTGTACGTGTGCTGAACACGGAGGTGTCGTCCGTTCGATGCTAGATCGGGACGGATCGTGATTGAATTGCGAAGACGTACGACTACATCAACCGCATTCCTTAACGCTTCCGCTTAGCGATCTGCAAGAGTATGTAGATCCACTCCCCCTCTCGTAGTTATACATCTCCATAGACATATTTTGGATGCGAGTAGAAAAAAATTATTTCCCATGCAACGTTTCCTAACATAGCGTGCTTGTTAATTATAATGCAAGCCAAAAATGGGCCACCTTGAGCATCTAGCCGCCTATGCCTATAAACACACCCATCCAACCACCCTTGATTAGCTCAAAAAAATCCAACCACCCTTGACCCTAATCCCCCATTTGTCCTTGATATCAAATAAAATGTGTAACCAGAATGTTGAACTATACATGTCCATGATCCAAAAGTTAAATGTCGGCTACCAGGCCAAGTTAGCATGCTCGCCTAACCCAAAAATTGAGATGGCACAAAAAGGCATTTGCCTAAAGACCAAGTTAAGGTCTCCCCATACATGATAGGTTTGGATGCCCTTACCAAGTTCGGTTTAGTGACACTGTGACTTGATCAAGGCGATGAAGTAGATTCTTAGTCAAGTTCATTTCTGTTATGATGATTTTGTCATCGTACACTCTTTTTTTTTAATCCAAGCCATAGTAAGTATTCACTCACCACATAGGAGAAAATAATTCTATATCATGAGAGTATAATATTCATGTCATTTTTATGCAAAATAGTGGGCATTTTACTTTTCTTTCATGATAGTGGGAATTTTCATTTAGTTTTCTTTTTAATGCTATTTCCTTTCATTTCATTTCCATTCTCCTTTGTTTTTCCCTTTTCTGTTCCTTTTTCCTTGTTTTCATTTTCATTTTCTATTTTTCTGTACCCTTTTTTTTATGAAATACGTTTCAAACATTTTTCGAAAGTACACGAATGATTTTATAAAATCAATTGAACACTTTTTCAAAAGTATTTTATATATTATGAAATGGATCAACATTTTTATAAATTACAATAACATAATAAAAATGCACGGACCATTTTCAAGATGTGTGAACACTTCATAAAATTACAAGAATAATTTTAATATTGTGACTTCTAAAATTACACAAGCATTATTAAAAGGCTATGCAGGAAAACTATATTAGTGATACGAACATTTATATGATAAGTAACAAAACGCTTTTTTTTACAGTTAAGACGAATGCTTTTAATCCAAATTGTTTAATATGTAACGGAAAATTTAACATATTAAAATGTATAAAAAATATTTATTTATTATATGTTGGAATATAATTTTATGACGTAGATAATCTATTTTATGTTATAATATATTTTAAGAAACTCCAAAAAATTTGCATACATTGCATGAGCTGCACCCATTATGACCTGTTTCGTGAGTAACAATACGCTTGCCCGAATTTTCCATCTCTCATTCGCTCACAGTCCTTGATAACTTTGCTCCGGAAATATTGGCATTTCCATTTTGGCACCAGAGGCATGACTAACATGCATTTTTGTTAACTGACGCCTATAGCGTTCAGGAAATAATTTTTCAGATTGATGAACTTTTGAAAATATCGATGAACGTTTTAAAATTTTGATGAACATATTTTTGAAAATGGATGAACTTTTTCAAATTTATGACCTTTTTTTAAAAAAAATGCATGAAATGTTTTTGAATTTAGTGTTTTTTTACAAATTTATTGAACATTTTCGAAATTTAATGAACTTTTCCTAAATTGGTTGAACTTTTTTTCATTTTAAATAACTTTTTTCAAATTGATGACCTCTTTACAACATTGATCATCCGTTTTTAAAGATATGAACTTTTTGGAAATAGATAAACTTTTTTCTTTAAATCTGTCAACCTTTTTAAATTTCATATTTTTATTTACGTAACAAAAAAAACTAGGCAGCACTCTAATGAGCCGGCCCATGCTAGTTGCGCTGCAGGCGCCGAATCGTTAACGGGCGCTTCTAGCATTGCATAGGGGCTCCAGAAAAAACACCACTTTATATGCCTTCTTTAGATCAGCACGCCGGTGTATGAGACCTCCTATTGGACGGAAAATCCTATTCACCACTTTGCACGAACCGGTGGCATGGCCATAGACCGGGTGGAGGATCGATTTCAAATGGGCTGGCACATTTAGCGGGGTGCAACGTCCCGGTTTTGGGAACCTTCTAGAGGTTTCCAGTTGGTTTTCTGGTTTTGGGAAACTTCCATAAGGTTTCCTGAACCGGTTTTTTTCTTTTTCATTTTTCTTTATACTTTTTTGTTTCTTTTTTTATTTTCTATTTCTGTTTCAAAAACTGTTCTGGATTTTCAAAATGGAAAATTGGATTTTAAAAATGTTCTTGATTTCAAATAATGTTCTATATTTCCGAAAGTTTGTTCTTGCTTTAAAAATTTGTTCTGAAGATTCTAATTTGTTCTCGGCTTTAAAATTTCTTCTTAATATTCAAAAAATATTCGTAATTTAAAAAATTGCTCACACTTCCAAATTTGTTCCAGTTTTTATGTAATTATTCTCCATTTCAATATTTTGTTCTCAAGACTAAAAAAATATTCGTGCTTCAGAAAATTGTTCGCACTTTCAATTTTTTTCAGGTTTTTTCAAAATTGTTCTCGGGTTCCTAAAATTGTTCTTAAGATTCATAAACTGTTCGTGTTTTAAAAAATTGTTCGCGCTTTCAAATTTGTTTGGGGTTTTTATAAATTGTTCTCTGTTTCAAAATTTTGTTCGCAAGATTCAAAAAATATTCGTGCTGTAGAAAATTGTTCGCGCTTCAAAACTCACTCAGGGTTTTTCAAATTGTTCTTGGCTTCAAATTTTGTTCTTGGCTTCAAAAAGATATGCTTTAAAAATTTGTTCGTGCTTCCAAATTTGCTCTGGGTTTTTCAAAATTGTTCTCTGTTTTAAAATTTTGTTCTCAAGATTCATAAAATGTTCGTGCTTTCAAAAATTGTTCACGCTCCCAAATTTGTTCATGATTTATAAAAATTGTTCTCGGTTTTTAAATTTATTCTCAAAATTCAAAAAATGTTCGTGATTTAAAATTTTCTTCCCGTTTTCAAATTTGTTCATGGTTTTTCAAAAAACAATTCCTTTTCAAAGTTTTGTTCTCAAGATTCAAAAAATATTCATGCTTTTCAAAATTGTTTGTGCTTTCAACTTTGTTCACTATTTTTTAAAATTTGTTTTCAAAATTCGGAAAATGTTTGTGCTTTGAAAATTTACTTGCACTTTCAAATACATTTGGGGTTTTCAAATTATTCTCCTTTTTAAGCTTTTCTTCTCAAGATTAAAAAAATATTTGGGCTTTATAAAATTATTCACGATTCTAAATTTATTCACAATTTTTAAAAAATGTTCTTAAGATTCAAAAATTGATTTTGGTTGAAATACAAAAATAAAAATAAAATAAAAATAAAAAAATAAGTCAAAAAGGAATAAAATAACAAAAAAGGATACGAAAATGGGCCGGCCCAGTTAGTGCGCCCGCACTGTGCGGCGCAGGTGTCTCTACCGCCATGAACGGCAA
Organism: Hordeum vulgare subsp. vulgare; assembly: GCF_904849725.1. Taxonomy (NCBI): domain Eukaryota; kingdom Viridiplantae; phylum Streptophyta; class Magnoliopsida; order Poales; family Poaceae; genus Hordeum; species Hordeum vulgare. The sequence continues at coordinate 606,112,451 of NC_058519.1, read as the reverse complement.
ATAGGAGCTTCCTATTGGAGGCCTTGCGCAGCAGATTGTCGAGTCTATTCACAGTTTTGAACCTTTAAGGCGGGCCCAGTCTGGCGATAGGTGATGCACTCACTTTGAGCTGGTATTTTCTTAGTTTTCTATTCGGTTTTTCTCTGAAAAAACTCATTCTGACTTATTTATAAATTTAATTTCTTAAAAGTATATAATAATTAATTATATAAAACATGTATTACATGTTTTAAAAAGTTCATTGTTTATCTAAAAAAATATTCATAAAATATACTAAATGTTAAACATATAATAAAAATCATTGTGTTTGACTTATATTGAAAATAATGTTGCACAAAAACAATTATAGATGTAAGAAAGGAAAAGTGTGAAAGAAAAACTCAAAAGGAAAACCTGGAGAAAAACTAAATACGGAAGAAATCAGGAAAATAAAAATAAAACTAGAATAGAAAAACAAGAAAGAAAATAAAATAAAAATAGAAATGGCTACAATCACACCAAAAAACGATGGAAAAAATAAACCCGACTAGAGTGCTTTGTAAAACCGATCACGAACTTGGGTGGCCAATACTTGTCATTGTAGGTGATTTTGCACGAGAGCTTGATACAATGTCTTTGTATGCTTCAATATATAGTGGTTTTTTTAAAAATTCATGCACAGAGCCCTCTGGGTGCATATGAAGCTTGCTCATTGCTCCTATTGCATGAGTGCATGTCACACCTGTCATGTCCCACCTCGTGCAGTCACATGATTTAGTAGCAATGTTCACACAATAATGTTTCTCGCCACTTGACACTTGTCAAATGGTAGGACCAGCCCTATGTGCCTCACAAAAATTGACACTGCTTATTCTCCTCCGGGTTTTTTGAATAGTTGGGTGTGATCATCCACCTGCTAGACTCTGTCTTTTTCCTAGTTTTTTGCCTTTTGATCATCTGCTTAGTCCTAATTCCTTCAAACATTGTCCTAATTGGTTTGGCCCTAACATCAAGGATCATTTTGTTGAAAACCTCACTAAGGTTGTCCACAACAAGATGAGTCTTGCAATTATAATCCATTGCAGACCTACACCAAGTCTCCTTTGGAATTGTCTCAAGCCACTTGTAGGAATCCTCACACTCTGTTTTCAGCTCTGCCATTGCTAATTCATGGCCATGTTTGGTGAATGAGTAGCTAGCCTGATCTACTAGCTTCTTTAGTTCTGCTGCTCTGAATCCAGTTGACTGAGAATTTGCATATATGTGCCTAAGGTAGTATCTATGAGGGGAATCAGGGAACACTTCATGTATAGCCTTAAGAAGACCCTATTTATAAATTAATAACCATGGTCATGAACAAAAATAAATTAATCCTATACTAGCAATATTTCTGAACTAAAGCACAGATATGGTGCATACCTTTTGCGTGTGAGAAATAATGGTGTAGATTCCAAATTTGCTTCCACTTCCAATGCAGCATCTTAGCTGGGTTAGGGACCATGTCCAACTATCAAAATCTTCCTTGGCAACCACACCAAAGGCTATGGGGTAGATGTTGTTGTTGCCATCTCTTCCTGTGGCTGCAAGAATTTGTTGTCCAGTGGTTAGCTTGATGAAGCAACCATCAAACTCTGCATCCATACCCAAATTAGCTACCATAACTTCCTCAACAAGATATTTTGAAGAAAGTACAGTTGTAAATTTACCTATAAAGGGCCTGCATCCATTAAGAAATCCTTGCTTTGATGCATGCAAGTAGTAGAACATGTACTTAAATCTAGGAGTTGGTGCAGGGTTTTCTGGGTCCTCAAATGTTGTAACTATACACCTGCTACCAGGGTTTGTATCAATAACTACTTGTAGGTAGTCCCTCGGTCAATAGTACTGCTCCTTCTGGTCACCTTGCACAACTTTAATAGCCTTCCTCCTTGCCCTATAGGCCACACTCCTTGATACATCAACTGAAAACTTGACTTTGCTGTCTTTAATAAGTGCATCCACAAGTGTTCTAGGATCTACTCTAAGAGAAGGCTCAACTGCTTTGGAAAGCCAGTTAGTAGTAACCTTTGTGTTCTCTGGTGATGCTGAACAAGTGTCCTCCATGTTACACTTCATAATGCAAAAAAGTTCTTCCATGAGCTATCCTGGAGGCACACATGAAAAATTCACATCCATGCTGTCTCTTGAACACCAAACAATAATTCTTGTTGGGGAGTTCATGTGGTAGTGAGAAGACCTCAAAGTCCTTATATAAAAATCCCTTAATGCTTCTCTGAACTGGTAAACATTGTCAAAACACAAGCTCTTGCACAACAGTAAATGTGAACTGGGAATTGAGGGGTCAAACCATACCCTATCCTTCATCTTTTTCTTATTGCTCTTTGGCTTCTTCAGGAGGTATGGTAGTTCAACTTCATCTTATTCTTCCTCATCACTTATGATTAAATCACTAGCAAAACAAAACTCGTCTGCTTCAGGAAACTAATCTTGAATTTGTTTATGCTCTACCTCATTGTGACATCTGCTAGTTGGATCAGGATTCTTCACATGTTTCACAAGAGCAGTTCATTCCAATGATCTATCCTCTTCACACGCACACTCTATTTCTAATGCTCTATCCTCTTCAGAGGAACACTCTATTTCCATTTGAACAGCTTCAGCACTCCCATCCGAATAAACTGAATCATCAGAACAAAATTCAGACACTTCAGTGTTTCCTTCAAAGTGGTTCAAATCTGCCTCTCTTTGAATCCTTCTCCTCTCAAGCTGAGCCTTTCTATCATTTATCTGATTCTGAAGCTCAGATTGCTCCCCTACCTTTTTCACACTGCAGCTCTCTTGAGTGTTCATGTAATTATCATTAGCCTGTGTACTACTTGCAGGTTGAACATTTCTCACAACCTTTATGTTCACAACCTTCACATGATGATAAACCTCCAACATTTCATAAACACTAGCTTCATTACCTAAATGCTTTACTCTTTCAGATCCAATTTCCTCCTCCTTCACATAGTACATGTAATCACTCTCCCCATACCCTTCACTAGCAATGAGTGATTGTAGATTAAGAAAAGAAATATTTGTCTCATATATACCCCTTTTCACAGGGTTTCTTCCGTTGAAATGAAACCATATGCCCCACTTCTGGTCAGCCAAACTGCATAAATAAGTGCTCATGAACCGAACTGAAATACAGTTTACTACACATGTTCAACGAACAGAAGCATCCTACTTTAATGGCAAATCTAGGATTGAAGAAAACATGCTCCTACAAACACATCCTACTAAGCAGATGATATTTTCATACGTGCAACCCATAGAACATCCATGCGCCGGCGATGACTAGATGAGCGGTGCCTCCGGCTGCTGCATGCCTGCCTGCATCACGTAACTAGTGCTCCCCAACCAGTTATAAACTTCAGAGAAAGAGCCTACACCGTCCAAACTTGTGCCACCGCCGCCGTCGTCCCTGCTGCCGTCACTGCCACCCATATCGCCGTCGCCCCCATCCGGAATCACCGACGCCATTGCGGCCGCCACCTTAGGTTAGAGAGAGAGGGGGAGGAGGGAGAGAGTGAAGAGAGAGGGACTGGCTCAGATCTTGACCTCACCCGACCGCTTCAGACCGCAAACGCGCCGTTAACGCACGACAGTGCACGGTTGGCCACGGTGGCAGCTGGTTACTGGGCCCAACCCGTCAGATTCAAGCTTAGAGGGGGCAAAGCGGACGGTTAGAGGAGTTGGTAGTTTTTTGCGACGGATTATGAAAAAAGTGGTAGTTTTTTGCACAAAATCGTAAAGTGGTCATTCCTGCGCACGTTTCCGTGAAATTTGGTAGTTTTTCGTTAAATACTCTTGTTTGGCGAAGGACATATTATAAAATACTTAGAGGAGCGGTGGAGCCACCGTACCCTAGTGCCAAAAAATGTCTCACCGGAGCCATCCGGATGCGGCGGCGACGCTTCGGCGAAGCACATCCTCAGTCCACGTTGGAGAAGGAGCTGAGGTCGGCGAAGATGGTCTCGTGTGCTTTGGCTTCGCGGCGCCATGCAGCCAACTAGTCGTCGAATTGTTGCGGATTCGCAAGCCCCTCCTCGAGGAGGACGTTGTCGATGTCGTCTACGCGACGGCGATGCTGCACCTCTTCCTCCTCCTCCCGCGTACTGCGCGCAGGTTGGCCGCCTCAAATGTGTCTGCCTCCGTCAGGGGGGAATTCTTCGGCCCGATGATGCCGCCGACCCATCGCTCTTGCTCCGCCCCCGCCTCCTCCTCCACTCTCTCTTCACCGCACGGAGCGGCGGGAGCTTCGTCGGCTCCCTTTTAGTAGGAGTCAGTGTACGGGAGCTTGATGCCCTGGCGGAGCTCCTCGAGACGAAGGAATTGCCCGCCTCGGAGCATATCCGCGCCATCGTGTGGTCGCACTCCCCCGTCTCGCAGTGGAGGAGCGATGGCGATGGTGAAAAGACGTGATTGGTGTAGCGACACGCGGCGCGCTTCTACGCGGCGTCGGATGCCACGCACCACTTCCACTCGGGGTCGTCGCCTCTACCGCGGTCTACCAACCAACTATAGGGCCACATTTCGTGGAGGAGAGGGAGATTTAGAGCAACACTAGCAGACCCCGCATCTCGCCGGCCCGCAAAACGCGTTTGCAGTTCGCGCAAAACAGCTTTTGCGGGCTGGCCCGAGCTGGCACAGATGGAGACCCCCCAAACGGATCCGTAAAAAAGTATATTCGTGGAATATATTTTTTTACGGATCGGCTTTGCGGGGTGTGCTCTTTGCGTTGCTGCATCCCATATATCATCAACCCGCAAATATCAAATACAACATAATTCAACAATCGAAAACAAACTGAATTATTCGAATCAAACATAATACAATAATCATCTGCATTATAAATAATTATTCAAAACTTGTCATGAATACAAATACAAATGAATACAAAAATAAGTCACTGTCCAGCCCTTTGCCAATGGTGTTCAATGAGATCTTTCTAAAGTTGAAAGTGGATGTGTGCATTTTCAATCTCCTTGTATGTCTCAAGAAAAGCTCTAATGCGGTTTGGGTCTCTAGCTGGTTTGACACGGCTACCCACATTTTCGTAAAAGAATTCTAAGTTCAATCCTCTCTCATCTTCAAGAATCATATTGTGCAGGATAACACAGCATGTCATGATGTTCTTCAAGGTTTTCTTATCCCAAAAACGAGCAGGACCACGGACAATGGCAAACCTAGATTGCAAAACACCAAATGCTCTTTCAATGTCTTTGCAGGCTGCCTCTTGCACCTTTGCAAATTCACATTTTTTTGTGTTGGGTTCTTTGATGCTCTTGACAAATGTGCACCAAGGAGGGTATATACCATCTGCAAGATAGTACCCCTTTATGTATTCATGCCCATTGATAGTGTAGTTGCAAGCAGGAGCATCACCACTAGCAAGCCTAGCAAAAAAATGAGACCGTTGCAACACATTGATATCATTGAGAGTGCCCGGCATACCAAAAAAGCAATGTCAAATCCATAAATCCTCGGATGCTACGACCTCTAGCACAATTGTTGCATCATGAGACTTGCCACGATACATTCCTTGCCAAGCCTTTGGGCAATTTTTTCAATTCCAATGCATACCATCAATGCTACCTAGCATGCCAGACCAACCTCTCCTCTCATTAGATGCCATCAATTTCTTTGTGTTATCTTCATTGGGTGCCCGAAGATACTGAGGACCAAAGAGACGGATGATCACTTTCGTAAATCTACGCACAGACTCAATTGTGGTATCTTCACCAATGCGAAGATACTCATCGGCATAGTCAGCCGGAACGCCATATGCAATCACCCGCATAGCTCCAGAGATTTTTTGATATGCACTAAATCCCTTTAAGCCCGTGGCATTCCTTCTTTGAGTAAAATATCGGCAATTTGCCTCGCAAGCTTGAACAATTTTCACAAAGAGGGATCGGCGCATTCGGTACCTTCTCCGGAAGAGGTGCGGAGGATATGTAGGATTCTACGCGAAATAGTCTTGCATCAACATCTCATTCCCAAGATGGCGATTCCGAGGAATGCACAAACGCCCGACAGTCGATCCTCGCCTCCTCTTTCGGTTCTCGTCTTCATGCTCCTTCACGGCAAGCGCCATGACTAATGTTTGTTGCCGAAAGTTCGCAAGCATGGTCTCAACATCCGAGGCGTCCGAATCGGACGAATCAGATAGTAAGAACTTCTCGCACGGGGTCAACTCCATCTTCTCGCACAACTCGCAAAAATCACAAAACGGGACAAACCGGCGGCGGGTGATCCCGGGCGGCGACGAGGGGGTGCGCTCGACGGTGGTCGGTCCCCGACGGCGGTGGCGGCGGGGGGCGGCTCTTCTCGCCGGATCCGAAGGGGTGGTGCAGCAGCTCGCTTGCAGATATGGCCGGAATCGCCGACGGCGGGCGGGCGGAAGCAAGGGCGGGGCGGCGGCAGAAGGAGGGGGAAAATAGCCTGGGTTGAAATGTCCCTCCCGCCAACTGCTTCTGTGTGATGCAGGGCACCGCAGCCACGAGGGAAAACCCGCGTTTTCCCAGGTTGGGGTCGGGAATTTGCCGCCCCCCCCCAAAAAAAATTTGCGTGTCGTGGCGGGATGCGGGGTTTGATCGGGCAGGCTTTCGAATCTGTACCCGTATTTTGACGGTTATTTTGCGGGTCGGGTGCGGATGCGGGGTCTGCTAGAGTTGCTCTTAGCTTGCCGGCAACGAAAATTAAACGGAGAATTTGGGGTTGGCAGTGGCGCACGGATAGGGTTTCGCCTTATATCGAAGCCGTCAATCTGAACGGTTTGCGGGTCATCTTACCTACTAATAAAGTAAATAGTGCTTCTTCCGTACGTCATCCAAATTGCCCTTAAAGTTGACTAAAATTACCCACCAATGCCACCTATAAGTCATAAAAAACATTTCAAACAGGAAAATCTCCGGACTGGGCCGGCCCATGTAGGCACCTCCTATATTACGCTATGTGCGTTGGAAAAAGCTGCAGCACACCTGTTTGGGCCGGCCCATGCGTGGGTGCCTGATTTTTCAGTTTAGTTTTTTTTATTTTTCTTTTCAGTTCCATTTTGTTTTTCTAATTTAAATAATTTACAACTTCAAACAACTTTTCTCAATTTTAAGAAACTGAGAATTTTGAAATAAAATATTCAAAAAACCATTTTTTTTAGAATTCAAAACTACTCAGGAGTTTTGAAAAATGTTTGCATATAAAAAATGTTTAAACTTTGAGAAAATGTCCATAAAATAAAAAAGTCAACGATTTTAAACAAAAGTCCATGTAAAAATCTTAAAAACAATTCGTGCCTCTGTTTTTAGTCTCATTTTTTATTTTTATTTTTCTGTTCCATTTTTTAGTTTAAATAATTTAGAACTTTGAAAAACTTTTGCAATTTATAAAATTGGGAATTTTGAAATAAAAGTTTGAAGAAAATATAAAATGTTTGTGAATTCAAAAAATGCTCAGGATTTTTGTAAAAGTATTCGCGTATTCAGAAAAATGTTCATAATTTTGAGAACAATGTTGGTGAAAACAATAAAAGTCCATGATTTTGAAAAAAAGTTTGTGTGTTATTTTTTGAGTGCAATTGAAAAAAATGTTTGCTAATTCAAAAAATGTTCATGCATTTCAAAAAATGTTTTAAAATTTTAAAGACATAATATGATCAGCACCGTTGAAGATTATAATTGTTTTTCTCCCGTTGCAACGCACGGGTCCTTTTGCTAGTTATAAAAAATTACGGGTCGAGCGGACTTTGGTCTGACTAAAAAAGAGGTTATAGGTGCCGGCCGTTTACAGTTCCTGCTGATTAGAGGGACTGCTGGCGCATTTCAGACTAGATTCGCCGAAGAACTGTTGCAAAACGGAGCCTGAGCGGTCATGTCCGTTCGTTCTGAGTTCTGACGCACATGCCCGATTCCTCTGCTGCGTCGTCAGATCAACAAGAGCGGCGGTGCCGCTGTGCTGCCTGATCGCCCAACAGAGCCGGACGCGAAACGCCGGGAAACCTCGTGATCGCCCAACAGGTGCTCCATGCTCGGCTGCCTGCCTGCCCTGTATGGTCCTCCAGAATACAGTGATGAAAAGGCGAAAGCGATCGGTGGACTTCCTGCGACGGATCAACTCGTTGTGGCCGGGTGAAGCGAACCATGACTAAATCAGTGGACGCAACTGAATCAGCAGATGGTCGTTTGCTGTTGCTGCCAGGTGGTCTGTCTTTCGACCCCGCGTTCGTTGAAACGGCAATGCATTGGACGTCTGGACTCTGGCGAGCTCTCTTCAACGATAAAACAACGAAGTACGCGGAAATTCTAGTCTGCTCCAAGCTCAAACGCGTCTCGCCATTTTGAACAGTATAAAACACAAAGATAGTAAAGAGATAAACAGAAATCCATTACTAATAATACAACCATCCTATTTATTTCTCAAAAAAATCCTCAATTTTTAGGAATGAAAAATACGTTTGCTTAACTTTACATCATTTTTCATATATATTCAGTTTACTTTACATCATTTTATATACACAAGTTAACAATATGAAATAGATAATGTTATTTATTAGGCCGAGCCTATTGGCGCTAGTCGGTGCGTGGAGTGAAGGTTCCATGCTCTCCGCCTATATTTTAGGCTCACAAAGAAAAATAGCATAAATATTGTAACCAATATCTTCTACCTTGACACAAAAAAAAAAAGAAAACTATTTATACGGGAAAGCTTCCAAGAAGCAAAAGAAGAAAAAAAATCTTTTTGGGTTTTTTCAAAAGGACACAAAACAAGAAAACAAGAAAACGAAAATAAACTAGCATGGATAATACAGTGGCAAAAATGTGTAAACACCGGCTAACAAAGTGAAAGCATAAGTATGAATGTAAAGTCGGTGAGAACACGTACTCCCCCAAGCTTAGGCTTTTGGCCTAGCTTGGTCTACTCCCAAGGTGGGAAATAACCAGCTCCAGGATACTCCGGAGCACACTATGGATGCCACTGCTGTGTGAGCTTCTCTGGCTCCCACTGATAAACTGACGTCTGGTACTCGACTGGCGGCTCGGGCGCGGGCGCGTGTGGTTGGGCCAAGCCCCAATATGCGTAAATGTCCGCGGGCATAATAGTGTATCTGCTTGCATGAAGATCAAACAAAGAAGGAGCAGGTAAAGTAATAGTCTCTCGAGTACCCTGACTAAACACCAGGTTATAAAATCATCCGTCTACTAGCATCTCTATCCAGAAAATCATGGCGAACCATGCTGTCATAATCCAGATATCTCTCAGGGAGAAGCGTCTCTCCTTCCTCTCCCAGTCTAATTGGTATCTCAAAGTGTCTGGCAAGACGGGTACCGTAGATACCTCCATAGACGACAACTTTAGAACGGTTCAGGTTCAACCGCTGAGCTATTACAGCGCCCAAGCTATAAGTCTTATCGTTATAAAGGCCTTCACGCAAAATCGCAAGGTCTGGAGAACTAAGTGATCCAGCTTCACCACGGCCAATCAAATATTTTCCCATAAATAGTGAGAAGTACCGAAGCACAGGAAAATGTATGCTAGCGATTCTAGCGCGAGACACTCCTCTCTCCTCTCCAACAGCAATAGAACCAATGAAATCCTCCAAGTCCCGTGGACGAGGGTCACGGATATCCCCAACATAAGGTAATTCGCATACATTGCAAAAGTCCTGCAGCGTCATGCACTGCAGAACATCGTATATCATGAACTCAACCATGGGAGGATTCTTCCTCGGATAAAAGTTGAAGCTTTGAACGAAAATATTGGAGAGGAGGAGATATTGTGGGCACTTATCTTCAACGAACGCAGTAAGACCTACGTTCTCCACCAAGTAATAAAAGTCTTCATAAAGTCAGGCGGCGCGCAAAAATTCATCACTTGGCCACTCACACGCTCGAACTTCTGTGACTCGAGGGACTACGTACTTGGGGTGGTTCTTCTCATCCTCCTTGTGGTTGCGGCTTGAAGAGCCTCTCAAGAACCTCCTCATCTTTTTCTTTTTCTAGCTCTTAAAAATTCTGAAATTTTTAGAGACTTCGAAAGAAAAGTGAATAAGGGTTTAACCCAACTTGTAGCAACTACTCCTACTAGTGCCTAGAGACCGTATCACGCGCTAAAATTACTTAGGACCAGCTAAAATCAACTTTTCTAGCTCAAGAACAGGGTCACCAAGGTAGCAAGAATTCGCGAAGGATAAAGCACTAGAGAAAAAACTAATTGGTCCAATGGAGGAGTCACTTACCAGGAGCAATTTCCCCAAAACAGTTCGGAGAATGGTGCTTTGAGCAAGGAGATCGAAAATCACAGCCAAATGAGCAAGAACACGGGTTTGAGCTGCGAAACAATTTTTTCTGGAGGTGGAAGAAGAGGCTGGGAGCTGGAATGAGTGGAGGGGATGCCTGTGGGCCCCACAAGCTTGCACCCCGCCACCAGTGGGGTAGGTGGCGGTGGGGGGCTTGTGGCCCACTGGTCAGTCCCCAGGCCAGCTCTCAGGCCCAGAAATTCTTGAAAATTCCAGAAAAAATCATACTAAATTTTCAGGACCATCGGAGAACTTTTATTTTCGAGGTATTTTTCTCCGAGACGCTAAAACAGAAAGCAGGAAAAACTAAACTAATTCTATCATTTTTCTTCTAAGCAAAACAAAAGGAAAACTCAAAACAGAGGTATGTGACTCCTTGATTCATCCGTTTCATGGTCATCGGAAGAAATCCGTCAATGGGATTGATCAAGTCCTTATGACAAAACTTTCTTGAATCGCAAGAGAGAACGGAGAATTTTCAAATAGCCACTAAGTCACCTCAATGGGGATATGTGTGACAGCCCGATGCCGACGTTTCAGAAGATTCCCCTTCTATTCCGTTTTCGTCGTGTGTCTATTTTCTTTTGCCGCATCATCATCGCATCATGCGCATCATCAGCATTGCATCGGCATCTCCGTTGCTGCCAGTTTTCAAAACTTGTGTCCGTTGTTAGTTGTCGGTTCTCGTCGTTGTCCGTTCTGAGCCCGACCGCACACGCACGCGCCCGCGGCACCGTCGAAACCCTGTTTTTAAAGTGTGCGTAAAACTCTGTCGGATTGGGTTGAGATTTGACGTGCGGTGTTATTTCAATATAGGTAGGACGCATGTCAAGTTTCGCCGCAATCGGAGTCCGTTTGGTACCCGAACGGTCGACCGTAGCGGCACCGTATTCGGTCTACCGTCGGACGTCTTTCGGTGTTGTTAATTACGTTGCTACGCCGCCCGCTTTCCCTCTCGTCTCCAGATTCATATGCTACACAACCACTCGCCCGTCACGCGTTCGGAATTAGTCGAATCCATCCGCGCCGTTGAATCCGGGGCGGAAAACAGCTAAACCTAGCCCCCCCATTTGTTATAAATAGACCTCCTCCTTAATTTTAGGCAACCAACCCCTCTCCACCTCGGGATCCGCGCCATCCCGACACCCTAGCCGCCCCCACCTGCTCCCTCCTCTCTCCACCCACCAGCCGATGGGCCCGCCCGAGCCCGCGCGCGGCCCGCCCGAAGCCCATCCGGCCGCCGCCCCATTCTCGCTCGCTCGAGCTCCTCTCTCCCTCCCCATGGCGCCCCTGCCCGAGCCAGCTAGCCCCGCAGCAGCCCGAGCATCCTCGCCGGAGAAGGTTCACCGGAGCTCGCCTCTCCGCCGGCCATCCCAGTCGCCGGTGCGTCGCCGCCCTCGAGGTCTCCATAGCCAACTCGCCTCGAGCCCCGTCCTGGCCGCCATGGCGCCCTAGCTTTGCCGCCCTCGGTGTCCCGCGCAGCCCAGTCCTCACCGCCGCCGGTGATGGCCGTATTCGGCATGGCGGGTCAGATCCGGCCGCCGCCCGTCCGTTCCTGGCCAGGCCGCCTGTCGTGGGTATAAGCCTGACAGTAGATGTGTAGGGTACGAATGAGATGGGCAGAGTCCTAGCTACGGCGAGGTTGTATGAGTTCAGGCCCCTCTGCGGTGGAGGTAACAGCCCTACGTCTCAGTGCTCTCGGAGCTTGTTGTCGAGTGTAATATCGAATACAATGATTTGCTAACCCCTTTACCAGTGGGGGAGGGCGGCTTATATAGAGTGCGCTGCCCTCCACAACGGTTCCGGTATGGGGGTGGAGTAGTGGGGATTGAATGCGCACGTTACAGGTAACGTATGCTCTAAATGCTAATAAATGCACCCGGAAACGTACGATCGTTTCCCTCCAGAGAGGTTACGATGTACCGAGTGTATCCAGTCGGTTAGCTTGGTATCCTCTGAATGCTAGTCTCCGACTGGATGATACAGGACCTGTTGCTGACTGGATGATTGGGACTCCTTAATTCAGTCGGGGCAGACTTAGGGTCCTGTCCTTTGTGTGGGGTAGTCCTTGGGTAGGACCTGTATGGCAGGCCTATGACCCTACCCTAGGACTATGACCCCAACATTAGTCCCCGAATGGATTGGGGTTGAAACGACGAAGCGGTGCTTGAAGTTCGGATCCGACTGGATTAGATTCGACTTGGGCGTTGCTTGCCTCTATCCATTTTATCTTTTCTGACCAACGATCCGAGTGGAAGTGCTTGCGAAACAGACTGTCGGGAGCCGAGTGTTTCTGCGGCATCTTTTGACGCGACCGGTCAACTAACAGCGGCAGATTTTCCGGGATCTCAAATTTCGGGTTCCGCGCGCTCAGCGGGGATGACGCCAGCGCACTCGAGTAGCGCCTAACGCCTCGATTCTCGTGCCTTCAACTCCTCCACTGAAATCGCCGCGGCCGGTCGGGCGGATAAGGTTTCGGGGCCACCCGCCAGTGACCCAGTCGGAACCCTATTTAAATCTGGGCGGCGAGGCTTCTTCATTACGCTCGCCGAATCTTTCGCTCTCGCCTGCCCCGCCCATCTCGCCACCTCCAGCGCTCCTATACTCCTCCCTTCTCCTTCTTCCCGAGGGCTCGCAGCCGCCGCCATGACCAAGGGCCAGACCAGCAAGATGGAGGCGAGGAAGAAGAAGAGGAAGACGGCGGCACCTGCTCAGCGGCGGCAGCGGCCGCTGCCGGCGGGATGGATCCAGGGCGACTTCCTCCCCTCCACGGTGACGGAGGGGGATCTACTACAGCTGGTGGAGCACGGGGTGATCGTGCACAAGTCCTGGAGGCTGCCAGCGGAGGACGAGGTCGAGCCGGCGCCTCGGGAGGGGGAGCGCGTCCTGCTGCTCAGCCACGTCTACCGAGGTTTTTCTTTGCCCCCGCATCCTTTCTTCAAGGGCATCATGAATCACTTCGGAGCCCAACTTCACCATTTTCCTCCGGATGCCATTGCCCATCTTTCTGCCTTCATAGTTTTATGTGAGTGTTTCATCGCTGTCCTCCCCATTGGGGTTTGTTCAAACACATCTTCTCCTCCCGATCCCAAACCATCAAACGACTTAGCCAGTCGGATGATAATACGCACCTCCTCCAGCTCTGCGGGGGTTTGGGATTCCAGAAGAAGAGTCGGAGTAGCTATCCTGCTCTCCAGTTAAGTGAGTCGGTTAGGAACTGGCAGTCGACGTGGTTCTACTGCCAGGATATCGCATGTCCGAATGCGTCGACTGGGCTGCCTCCTTTTAGTCTAGACCGGCCCGCCCCGCCTAAGCAGCTCGCGCTCTCGAAGGCGGAGAAGAACGACGTCCAGCCCTTGGTTGAGGCACTCGTGGACGTCGTCAGGAGGGGGGTCACCGGTATAGACCTGCTGGAAGTCTTCCTTGGTCGGCGGATCCAGCCTCTGCAGGCTCGCGACCATGCCATGTGGCATTATACGGGGCCCGAGGATTCCACTCGGACCTATGTTGTGGGCGTGACTGAGGAGAGGGTGACCTCGTGGGTGCTCCAGATCACGGGCCCCTGTGAGAATCCCAAAGGATCACGGCGAGTGAAGCCCTTCTGCGCGGATAATCCTCCGCCGAATCAGGTGAGAGACTCTTGTCGAGTGCTCCTAACTGTCTTAATCTTGTCGTTTGCTTGAATCTCTGTGTGATGTTTGATGTCGCCGACTGAATTTTATGCAGGAGTGGACCAACTGGTTTTCTCCCGTCTCGAACGGGAACTCGACCGAGGAGGAGGAGGGCAGCCAGGAGGGCAGCGTGGAGAGCGCTGAATATGTCTCCGATAGTGGGGAGTCGGAGGAAGAGTCCAGCGAGGAAGAGGAAGAAGACGAGGAGCAGGACTCGCCACCTCCACAACTGGAGCATCGGACCAAGCGCCGACACGAGCCCGCTGTCCCCTCAGCTCCTCCCGCATCTTCGAGTGCTCCGCCTACTGCTCGAGTGGTCCCGAGTGTTCGAAGCGCTAAGAGGACCAGGGATGCCACCGCTGAGCCTGCGGGCCAATCTTCTAAGGCGCCCAAGCCGAGTGGGCCTAAACCTCGGAAGGCTCTACCGCGAATGAGGGTCGCTGTCCCCGTCACCTCCACGTAAGTGTACTCAGCTTTCAGTTTCTTCTGATATCCGAGTGAACTTCTGTTTACTGGCCGAATGGACCTCACTCGACAGGGTCGCTACTTCTGCCACCTCTCCGGCGCGTCAGGAAGACGACCCCATGGACACGGACAACGTCGTCTCGTCTCAGCCAGGTGCGTTGTAGGAACATCGAGTGTTTTATACCATCGCGTCCCAGCCAAGTGCTTCTTTCTTTTTCTGAGACCTCGTGTCATTCGGCCTGTCAGGGGCGATCTGCTTGGATGAGGGCGACCAGGGGAGAGCCGACCCAGCTGTGGAGCCTGTTCTTGAGGCTGCTCCTCCCGCTGCCGCTCTCGCCGCCGACGTGCTGCCGACAGAGGCGCCGCCACCGACTGAACCAGTGTTGGTGGAGGAGGAGCCGACTGGGGCAGACCTTGGGATGCCTCAGGAACCTCCGACGATTCCAGGTTCGTCGAATGCTGAATTCAGCATCCAGCGTCTTCCGGAGGAGCAGGTGGGAGCGGCCAAGGGGGCTATGGTGCAGGCGGAGCTGATGGCTGGAGAAGCCAAGAGGGCCTATGACTCCATTGCGGCCTTGTACGAGCGGAGCTTGGAGCTGCGCGATGATATCCGAGTAAGTGGTCTAGTAAGTATTTACTTTTCCCCTGTAACCCAGTGGGTGTTCTTGAATAGCAGCTGTTGTTTGCAATGGGTTCACTCTGAGTGAACCCAGTGGGTGTAGTACCCGAGACTTCTGTCGAGTGCTTGCACCGACAGTTGTCTTTATACATTTTGCCTTGAGTTTGGTTGTGTCTGTATATAGGATTACCGAGTGCGAGTAGTTGTTGCAGTCGGAGTGCACTTACGGTAAGAGTCTCCGAGAGTAAGTTGTACTCAGGTCGGGTAGTATTGGCCTCGGAGGCGTAGGTGATAACATGCATCTCAATAGGGCAGGCCTGCTTGAGGTGCATGCCAGTGGGGTCACTCTTAGTGAACCCACTGGGTGTAGTCCCCGAGACCGCTGTCGACTGCTTGCGTCGGCAGGGGTCTGAAGAACTTAGACTGTTAACTGTTGAACTTTCTGATTGTCCCTTGTTTCTTGTTGGCAGAAAACTTGTGAAATGGGGACGGCCTATGAGGCTCTGAGAGCGGAGAGGAACCAGTTCGCTGGTGAACTTGATGCGGCCATGCTTGCAATGGCCGGCATGAAGGATGCTCTGGCGGAACGGGAGAAGTCATTGGAGCAGGCACGTGAAGTGAAAAAGGTGTTGACTGGGGAAGTGGAAAAGATGGGGAAACAGAGGACTGTGCTGATGAGTCAGATGGATGTGCTGAACAAACGATGCAGGGCGCAAGAGAAATATGCCAGCGACTGGGCTCGGCAGATGATGACGCGTCTGGCTAGTAAGTCCTTCTTTTTCCGAGTGGTTGTGCTATGCGGGTAACACTCGGCGCTTATTGTCTGTTTGCCCTATTGTCGCAGATTTTTGCTTTGACGCCGAAGCTGAAGCGGCTGACGTGGAGCGTTCGATTCTTGAGAACGTTCCACTCGGCGACGACGCCAATCGGGATCTTCTCCGTGCGCACATCCACGTGGGCAAAGTTGGTCCTTTCATCGGTCGACTGAGAGAAGTCGTCGGCCGAATCGACAAGGAGCTTTGGCCGGAAGATGAGTCGCGGCAGGAGATGGAGAACCTGATGACCCGACTGGAGGAGATTCCCAACCGAGTGCAATCGTGGAAGAAATTTGCAGCTTGTTGCGGTGCAGATGTTGCTCTGTCCTTGGTCCGAGTCCATTGCAAGGAGGTGCGTGAGGAAAAACTGAAGACGCTGAAGGTCGCCAACACGAAGAAGCTTCGATTCGAAGACTTCATGGAGACGTTCCTTGAGAGTGCTACTCGCATCGCAGACGGAATCGACTTGGACACTTTCGTGGAGCCCTCCAGTCCTGGCACCGGCCCAGCTGACGCGTAAGAAACTTTATCCTCGGTATGCCGAGTGTTTATCTGTAAGGTACTTTGGCCACTTCTGTTGGCTGTCATACTTTTAAATCGGTGCGGGTAAGCTTGATCCGCACCAAGTTAGCTATCTTTGCAAGAATTTTGGAATCCGATTTTTGCTCTTCTGTTGCAATGTTGATTCGAGTTTTTGTTTGGCGTTTGTTGGTGAAGCCAAAGGCAAACAGTCGATGCTGGATCGCTGCTAAGCCTCCGAGTGTGACGTGAAGTGCACACTCGGAGAAGGTTAATACTTAGGCGACGCTGGATCGCAGCTAAGCCCCCGAGTGTGACGTGAAGTGCACACTCGAAGAAAGTTAACACTTAGGCGATGCTGGATCGCAGCTAAGACCCCGAGTGTGACGTTAAGTGCACACTCGGAGAAAGTTAATACTTAGGCGATGCTGGATCGCAGCTAAGCCCCCGAGTGTGACGTTAAGTGCACACTCGGAGAAAGTTAATACTTAGGCGATGCTGGATCGCAGCTAAGCCCCCGAGTGTGACGTTAAGTGTGCACTCGGAGAAAGTTAATACTTAGGCAATGCTGGATCGCACCTAAGCCCCCGAGTGTGACGTGAAGTGCACACTCGAAGAAAGTTAACACTTAGGCGATGCTGGATCGCAGCTAAGCCCCCGAGTGTGACGTGAAGTGCACACTCGAAGAAAGTTAACACTTAGGCGATGCTGGATCGCAGCTAAGCCCCCCGAGTGTGACGTTAAGTGCACACTCGGAGAAAGTTAATACTTAGGCGATGCTGGATCGCAACTAAGCCCCCGAGTGTGACGTTAAGTGCACACTCGGAGAAAGTTAATACTTAGGCGATGCTGGATCGCAGCTAAGCCCCCGAGTGTGACGTTAAGTGCCCACTCGGAGAAAGTTAATACTTAGGCGATGCTGGATCGCAGCTAAGCCCCCGAGTGTGACGTGAAGTGCACACTCGAAGAAAGTTAACACTTAGGCGATGCTGGATCGCAGCTAAGCCCCCGAGTGTGACGTTAAGTGCACACTCGAAGAAAGTTAACACTTAGGCGATGCTGGATTGCAGCTAAGCCTCCGAGTGTGACGTTAAGTGCACACTCGAAGAAAGTTAATACTTAGGCGATGCTGGATCGCAGCTAAGCCCCCGAGTGTGACGTGAAGTGCACACTCGGAGAAAGTTAACACTTAGGCGATGCTGGATCGCAGCTAAGCCCCCCGAGTGTGACGTTAAGTGCACACTCGGAGAAAGTTAACACTTAGGCGATGCTGGATCGCAGCTAAGCCCCCGAGTGTGACGTTAAGTGCACACTCGGAGAAAGTTAATACTTAGGCGATGTTGGATCGCAGCTAAGCCCCCGAGTGTGACGTTAAGTGCACACTCGGAGAAAGTTAATACTTAGGCGATGTTGGATCGCAGCTAAGCCTCCGAGTGTGACGTTAAGTGCACACTCGAAGAAAGTTAATACTTAGGCGATTCGGGGTCGCAGCTAAGTTTTTTTTTTTGAGACCGGAGTCTGCGACCGCGGAAGAACTTTGAACCTGCAAAAAACTCAATCTGCTTTATATTATTTCGCCAATATTTGTTCTTTACATCGCTTCAGTCGACGGTCACGTGTAGAAGCGCTTCAGGAGATCTCCGTTCCATGCGCGCGGCTCGTCTGTCTCTCTCTCGATGTTGTACAGTCTGTATGCTCCGTTGTTCAGCACCTTGGAGATGATGAAGGGTCCTTCCCAGGCCGGAACCAACTTGTGAGGTCTTTGTTGATCCACTCAGAGCACCAGGTCGCCTGCTTGGAACGTCCGACTTCTGACGTGGCGTGCATGAAAACGCCGCAGATTTTGTTGATAAATGGTCGAGCGAGTTAATGCCATCTCGCGCTCCTCTTCCAGAAGATCCACTCCGTCTTGCCTTGATTGTTCTACTTCGACTTCGGAGAAGAGTTCGACTCGTGGCGCATTGTGAAGCAAGTCACTCGGAAGGACTGCTTCTGCTCCATAAACGAGGAAGAACGGTGATCGCCCTGTAGATCTGTTCGGGGTTGTGCGAAGTCCCCAAAGCACTGAAGGTAGCTCGGTAACCCAAGCACCAGCGGCATGTCCTATCTCTCGCAGGAGTCGGGGCTTCAACCCTTGCAAAATAAGCCTGTTTGCCCGCTCTGCTTGTCCATTGGTCTGAGGATGTGCTACGGAAGCAAAATCCACTCGGATGCCTTGGCTTGTACAGAAACCTTTGAATCTGTCCGAGTCAAAGTTTGTCCCGTTGTCCGTAATTATGCTGTGAGGTACACCGAATCTGAAGATGATGTCCCTGACAAACTTGACGGCTGTCGAAGCGTCGAGCTTCTTGATGGGCTTCGCTTCGATCCATTTCGTGAACTTGTCGACTGCCACCAACAGATGTGTGTATCCACCTTGGCCTGTCTTGAATGGGCCGACTGTATCTAATCCCCACACTGCAAACGGCCACACAAGAGGGATCGTCTTCAACGCAGACGTTGGCTTGTGGGACTTGTTGGAGTAGAACTGGCAGCCCTCACATCGATCAACCATATCCTTAGCCATCTCGTTAGCCTGCAGCCAAAAGAAGCTAGCCCTAAATGCCTTGGCTACGATTGCTCTCGAAGAAGCGTGACGACCGCAGGTTCCCGAGTGAATATCCTCCAGAACCAGCTGCCCCTCCTCTGGGGAGATGCATCGTTGAAGAACGCCCGAGATGCTTTCCTTGTACAATTGGCCTTCAATGACAGTGAATGACTTCGACCTGCGGACTATCTGCCTGGCTTGGACTTCGTCTTCTGGAAGTTCTTGCCTCAAGATATATGCCATGATCGGCACAGTCCAATCGGGAATGAGAGCCAGAACCTCCATGACCAGATCAACCACAGCAGGTACATCGACTTCAGTCGGATCTGTTGTGCTCTTGGGTTGTACCGGTTCCTCTGTGAAAGGATCTTCTTTCACTGAGGGGAGGTGGAGGTGCTCGAGGCAGACGTCACTCGGGACTGGTCTCCGAGTGGATCCGAGTTTTGCTAACTCATCAGCTGCTTGGTTCTTCAGTCTTGGAACATGGTGGAGCTCTAGACCTTCAAACTTCTTCTCCAGCTTCCTCACTGCATTGCAGTATGTGGTCATGGTGGGGTTCCTGACGTCCCACTCTTTCATCACTTGATTGACCACCAAATCCGAATCACTGTAGACCATCAAGCGACGGACGCCGAGTGAGATGGCCATGCGCAATCCGTAGAGGTGAGCTTCATATTCTGCCTCGTTGTTGGAGGAATCAAAGTGTATCTGCAGCACGTACTTGAGCTTGTCGCCCTTTGGTGATATGATCACAACACCAGCGCCGGAGCCATTCAACATCTTAGACCCATCGAAGAACAATGTCCAATGAGCCGAGTAGATGTGGGTCGGTTGCTGTTGTTCTACCCATTCTGCTATAAAGTCGGCCAGGGCTTGAGACTTGATAGCTTTCTTGGCCTCGAACTTGATGTCACAGTACAGCATCTCCATTGCCCACTTCGCCACTCGGCCTGATGCGTCTCGATTGTGGAGAATTTCCGACAACGGAGCATCAGAAACGACAGATACCGAGTGGTCTTGGAAATAATGAGCCACCTTCTTCGCAGTCATATAGATCCCATAGGTAAGTTTTTGATAATGGGGATACCTCTGATTGGAAGGAGTCAGGACTTCGGAGACGTAGTACACTGGCCGCTGAACTTTGTATGCTTTGCCTTCTTCTTCTCGCTCGACTGTAAGAACAGTACTGACAACTTGATTTGTAGCCGCGATATATAGAAGAAGGGGCTCTTTACTGAGCGGAGCAGTAAGAACCGACTGGGTGGAAAGTAGGACTTTGAGGTCGTCGAATGCGACTTGGGCTTCGTCTGTCCACTCGAAGGTATCTGATTTCTTCATGAGTCAGTACAAAGGAAGTGCTTTTTTGCCGAGTCGACTGATGAACCTGCTCAAAGCCACTAGGCAACCTATGAGCCGTTGAACATCGTGTATTCTGACCGGCCTCTCCATTCGGACGATGGTCCCGATCTTTTCGGGGTTGACGTCGATCCCTCGTTCGGAAACGAAGAAACTGGGTAACTTTCCGCTGGGAACACCGAATGGACATTTGGCTGGGTTGAGCTTGATATCGTACCTACGAAGGTTGGCGAATGTTTCTGCCAAGTCAGTCAGCAGGTCGGAACCTTTGCGTGACTTGACTATGATATCATCCATATATGCCTCCACATTGCGATCGGTCTGGTCGAGGAGACATTTTTGGATCATGCGCATAAAGGTAGCTCCTGCATTCTTCAGACCGAAAGGCATAGTGATGTAGCAGAAGCACCCGAATGGGGTGATGAAGGCTGTCTTTAACTCATCGGGACCATACAGACGGATCTGATGATAGCCCGAGTAGGCATCGAAAATGACAGACGCTCGCAACCCGCAGTCGAATCGACAATTTGATCTATGCGGGGGAGCGAGAAATGGTCTTTCGGGCAGACCTTATTGAGATGCTTGAAGTCGATGCACATTCGGAGCGACTTGTCCTTCTTGGGCACCATGACGACATTGGCGAGCCACTCGGAGTGATGAACCTCGCGAATGAAGTTGGCTGCCAGCAGCTTGGCCACCTCTTCCCCGACTGCCTTCCTCTTGTGCACGACGGACCGGCGAGGCGTTCTCGGACAGGCCGAGCCGTGGAATCCACGTGCAGTTGGTGCTCAGCCAACTCCCTGGGTACACCTGGCATGTCAGAGGGTTTCCATGCGAAGATGTCCCAGTTCTCACGGAGGAATTGTGTGAGCTCGGCTTCCTATTTAGGATCGAGGGTGGTGGAGATGTTCGTCGGGGCAGCAGTGGCGTCCGTCGGGTGGATGCTGACCTTCTTCGTCTCTCCCGCCGACTGAAATGCAGACTCTGAAGCCAGCTTTTTCAAGCGCATCAGGTCGGCGGGGTCGACTGCTTTCTTGTACTCGTCCAGCTCGAGGACGGCCATCTGCTGGTCGGCGATTCTTGATCCCTGCTGCAGACACTCTTCAGCCCGCTGCAGATTGCCTGTGATGGTGATCACGCCCTTCGGGCCCGGCATCTTCAGCTTCAGGTATACGTAACATGGACGGGCCATGAAGTGCGCATACGCTAGGCGACCCAGAATTGCGTGATAAGCGCTTTGGAAGTCAACCACTTCGAACGTCAGCTTTTCCTTGCGGAAGTTCTTGTCGGAGCCGAAAACGACGTCCAACGCGATCTGGCCGAGTGATTTGGCCTTCCGTCCTGGGACGACTCCGTGGAATTGCATGTTGCTTTCGCTAAGCTTGGACATCGGGATGCCCATCCCCTTGAGTGTGTCGGCGTACATGATGTTCAAGCCGCTGCCGCCATCCATGAGGACTTTGCGCAGTCGGACTCCTTCTACCACCGGGTCGACGACCAGGACCTGTCTTCCCGGGGTGGGTACATGTGCCGGGTGATCCGACTGGTCGAAGGTGATCGCAGTCTGGGACCATTTGAGGAACTTGGGGCTGGAAGGGGTGGCCATGTTCACCTCTCTGTTCACCAGCTTCAGTCGGCTCTTGCTCTCGACGTCAGCAAAGATCATCAGGGTTGCATGGACTTGGGGGAACGGATCCTCCTTATCCTCCTCATCCTGTTCATGGTCCTTCTCACTCGGTTGCCCTTCGCTGAACCCCTGGATCAGGAGGCGACACTGTCGAGTGGTATGCTTCGCATATATGGGGTTGCCTTCTTCGTCCATCTTCGTGTGAACCGGACAGGGCTGGTCCAGGATGGGATTATTGAACTGCTTCTTCTTGGGGGTGAATTGAGCCTTCCCTTTGCCCTTGAACTTGGCATTGGTTACGGCTGCAGCTTCTGCTTGCGGAGCGGCCGGAGCTTTCTGCTTCTGCTTCCGAGTGTTGCCCCCATCGCCATCAGCAACTGTTTTGTGCTTGCCGCTTCGGATGCGGTCCTCTTCTTCATCATTTGCGTAGCGCGTTGCTATCTCCATCATCTTGCTCATGGAGATGTCGCCTGTTCGGCCGAACTTCAGGTACAGATCCCTGTAACGCACGCCTGCCTTGAAGGCGCAGACTGCTTGATGCCCGGTGACGTTCTCCACCGTGTGATAGAGAGTTGTCCAGCGCTGGATGAAGTCGCGCAGGGGCTCATTCTGCTTCTGGATGCAGTGCTGGAGCTCCACAAGGCCAGCAGGGCGCTTGCACGTCCCTTCGAAGGTCTTGATGAACACTCGGGCCAGGTCTGCCCAACTGTAGATGCTTGAGGGGGCCAATTGGTTCAGCCACGCTCGTGCCGAGCCGTCGAGCATCAGAGGGAGGTGCTTCATGGCGACATGGTCGTCCCCTCCTCCGATCTGGACTGCCACTCGGTAGTCATCCAGCCACGTTTCTCGCTTGGACTCTCCCGTGAACTTGCTAATTCCCGCCGCCAATCGGAAGTTGGGAGGGATGTCAGCCGAACGGATGGCTCGACTGAAACACTCGGGACCAGACACGGTGGCCCTGCTTCCACTCGGACGGTCGGTATCGCGACCATCGCGGTGGGCTCGACCTCTGTCGACTCTTCGCTGGGCGATAGTCCTCTTGCGTCGGGTCTTGGGTCGTAAGTGTCGCCGATTGAACGCCGATCATCATGATGTCAGGACCCATAGGGCCCACCCCCGCGGAGGGGTGCGTGAGCGGCGACGATCTTCGTGAATCACGGAACGGCTGCTTCCCTTGTAGCGCTGATGGGAACCAGGGCTGTGAACCGATCGATGCGTATTCGCGTGGACGGAACTGTTATAGATCCGGTTGTGCGACTGGGAGACTGCCGAATTCTGCTGTTGCGCCGTGTGCAACAGGGCTCGGATCTGCTCGATCCCTCTACCAGCCTCTGAATCAGTCGGCTGGAGGGAATCGGCTATTTTGGTAGTTGCAGCCAAGTTGAGGAGGGGTGTGCGGAACAACTCCACGTTGCTTCGCCGAGTGTGCCGACTAATGGAACGGCGAGGTGGACGACGTGCGCCGGACGCTTCGCCGATCTCGTGCTCGTTCCGGCCAGCTTGACGGGGATCTTCATGGGAGTTGGCCATGTGTACTTCTGCTGCAGGCCCGTGACCCGCATATTCGGAAGGAAACTTAGTCGGAACCGAGTCCGAGTGTTGGGCCGACGGGGCAACCACAACGGACTCAAGAACCGCCACTTGCGAAAATGCGTTCCAGCGCGCCTGGGCGTGTTGCACCCAACGCTGGAGCCGCGGACGGCGGGACCGCTTGCTGCGGCGCGTGGCAGCGGTGCAGGTCGACACTGGAGTCGACTGTTGAAGAAGAAGGACGCCGCGAGCGCCGGCACGGAAGTGCGTAGCCCCGCGACGGGGAAGCGCCTCGATGTGGAGGGGCGCATCCCGAAGCCACGCCGAGTCGTCGACGATGAAGGAGAGAGCGCCGAAGAAGATCTGGTGACCCATGCTCGAATCTCCACCGGACGACATATGACGAAAAGAAGTAGTCGCAAACTCGCCGGAGGTCGCTTAGACGCCTGCCCCATGGTGGGCGCCAACTGTCGTGGGTATAAGCCTGACAGTAGATGTGTAGGGTACGAATGAGATGGGCAGAGTCCTAGCTACGGCGAGGTTGTATGAGTTCAGGCCCCTCTGCGGTGGAGGTAACAGCCCTACGTCTCAGTGCTCTCGGAGCTTGTTGTCGAGTGTAATATGGAATACAATGATTTGCTAACCCCTTTACCAGTGGGGGAGGGCGGCTTATATAGAGTGCGCTGCCCTCCACAACGGTTCCGGTACGGGGGTGGAGTAGTGGGGATTGAATGCGCACGTTACAGGTAACGTATGCTCTAAATGCTAATAAATGCACCCGGAAACGTACGACCGTTTCCCTCCAGAGAGGTTACGATGTACCGAGTGTATCCAGTCGGTTAGCTTGGTATCCTCCGAATGCTAGTCTCCGACTGGATGATACAGGACCTGTTGCCGACTGGATGATGGGGACTCCTTAATTCAGTCGGGGCAGACTTAGGGTCCTGTCCTTTGTGTGGGGTAGTCCTTGGGTAGGACCTGTATGGCAGGCCTATGACCCTACCCTAGGACTATGACCCCAACACCCCCCCCCCCGGTTGCCTCGAGCCCTGCCGGTCAACCGCCGCCGCTGCCGCTCCCTCGATCCCGATCTGGATCGGGCACGGGGACGAGCATCCCGCTGCTCTCCAGCACCGCCAACCCTCGCGGCCCAGTCGGCCAGCCGGGCCGGCCCAGCCTGCTCCGCCCCGGGGCCCAGCTGCACCGCTGGCCCAAGCCAGTACCTCCAGCCGAGCCGACCCACTCCATTCTCCAACACCGAGCCAGGCCGTCCCAAGGTACCCCGGCCCTCTATCTTTTGCTTAGGCGTGTCTTAGCTGAGGTGCGCCACATGATTCGGCCCGATAGGTTTTCTTTCTAGAATTTTCGGAATTAGTTAAATTCCACAGATATGACGATATTAGTATGCCCGTAACTTTTTATCCGTAAGTCGGAACGAGGCGTATTTTATATGGTTTTGGGGTAGTTTTGCGAGTAAAACACGATTCCACAACTTGCATATATAATTGACGTAGTTTTACGTGCCAACCGCCTAGTTTAACGTGCTGTCTAGATAGGATAGTGCCCGTATTTATTTTCCGCGCGAGTTTGAATTGTTCGTATTTCGTATTAGAAATGCCCATGTTTTAGGAATCATTTTTGCATGTATTTTAGAGGGGTCAATTGTATTGTCACGTGTAGGGATTTGCCGGTAGTTTATTTTCCCGTATCTAGGTGTTCATCTCGCATTAATGTGCGGCTTCATTTTGTGTTGCAAACCCCACATATTTTATATGTTTCCGGGGTAGAAAAATCCCATGGATTTTTCTGTGCAATTAGTTTTAGCTTTCGAGTAAGTTAGTTTGCGAGATATTTTGCTATGTTGCCCTTTTGTTTAATTCGTAGGATTTATTCCGTGCCTCGTTTGAATTAGTTGTCAACTAGGGATTTGTTCTTGGGTGTTTTCGCTAGCCCCGGGTATTTTTAGTTGCAATAGAAATGCATGTTTAGGTACGGTTTGATTGCTCTCAAGTTGCTAGAAATAGTGCTGATTTAGAGGAGCTGAAATATTTCTAAGTCTGGAATCTGTTATATTTTGTTGCTGTCTTGTCTTGCTTGCATCTTGTGATCTGTAGCTCTTTTGAGGTTGGTCCAATGGAGTTAGTTGTACCCCTTGTATTTCTCTAGCATGCTGTAAATTTTCATGCCATTTGGAGTCCTGTAGCTTATGGTTTTGCTGCTGTCAATATGCCTTCAGGCTGAAAACTGCACTTTCATGAGGTGTTATTTTCACTAAGTCTGAAATAGTGTGTGAGATGCCATTTTATGACTTTTTCCCTAGTGTTCCTTGCTGCCATGCTAGTTGTTGTTAGTTGTTCGTAGTAGTGCTTCTAGCCCTCTTCCGTGTCATGCCTTGCTTGAGCATATCGGAGTTGTGTAGCCGTAGTTGTGGGGCGTAGAAAATGCTATGTGGCTGATTTTGGCAGATTGTGGTCATTTCTTGTTTTGCTCGTAGTTTTTGAACCGTAGCTCCGATTTGATCGTGTCCTACATGAAACTTGCTTAGAATCTTGTGTAGTTTCATTTTCTCTTGCTGTTTGTATGTTTTGAAGTGCTCGTGACTGTCGTTGCAGACATTTTGCATTCAGGCCATCATATCTTGCGGTGCTTGTAACTTTTGATCCGTAGCTCCGTTGGAGATGTTCTTTATGTGTAGGTTGCTTGAAATGACGCGTACAATCACGTGAACCTATTTGTTTTGCTGTTTAACAACCAATTAAATGCATTAGTTCAGATCTGGACAGAATTGTAAATTAACTTGTGAGGTCGTTTCGGAGGTGCTATATGACATTTCCGACCTCATTTGAAATGTCTAGATAGGTAGTTTAATTACGCTTCACCTCTTGCCATGTTTAACCACAATTAATATTGCCGTGTACCTAATCGGGAGTGAACTAAACAATTAAACGTGGAGTTTCGTCAATATGCAACTCGTTGCATATTGAACTTCACTTAATGTGTAGTGTTTGATTGTGTGAATTGTCATGTCGTGACTTGCATGTATTCAGCTGCTCATGCATCATTTGTGTTGTACATCGTGTGGTGAATATCGTGTGTTGATGCTTGTTTCCGGTTTTCCCCGTCTCGATAGAGTTCCGCAGCGTGCCGGATTGTGAGGACCCGTTCGACTACGTTGGTTCGTCTGCTTCACGGAGGCATTCTTCTTCCAAACGGGATCTCATGCAAGATGATCATTTCCCAAGATACCATTACTATCATTTCCATGCTGGTTTTTATCGCTTCTATCGATTATGTCTCGTTGCCTACCACATGTTAAATATCAGCCTCTCAACAATGCCATGTTAACCTTCAACCTAGTTAACCTAGAAAACCACCGATTGGCTATGTTACTGCTTGCTTAACCCTGTTGATAGCGTTGCTAGTTGCAGGTGCAGTTGCTTCCATGTGAAAACATGGGTTCCTTGTTATATCATCATTTTAATGCTATTTAATTTAATGGGCCTATATACTTGGTAAAAGGTGGAAAGCTCGGCCTTTCTAGCCTCGTGTTTTGTTCCACCTTTGCCCCCTTAGTTACCGGCTACCGGTGTTATGTTCCATAATTGAGCGCTCCTAACACGATCGGGGTTGTTATGGGGACCCCCTTGATAATTCGTTTTAGATTAAAGCTGGTCTGGCAAGGCCCAATATTGGTACTACATTTGCCTAATCACCTAATAAAATTGCATAGGGACCCGCCGGCACCCGCGGACTATTTTAATCAACCCCCGGGCCAGTGCTCCTCATGAGTGTTGGTCCAAAACAGAGCAGCTTATTAACGCTACCCGGGGCAACTCGGCGTTTGGCGTGGTAACCATCGCTCATCCGTCGTGTCCTGAGAACGAGGTACGCGACTCCTATCGGGATCGTCGACACGTCGGGCGGCCTTGCTGGATTAGTTTTACCTTTGACGAGATATCTTGTGCATCGGGATTCCGGTGATGCTTTGGGTAATCTCAGAGTTGACGTTTTCCACTAGGGAATCCGACGAGATCGCGAGCTTCGTGATTGAGGATTTCTATGCGGCTTGTGGTAATTTGTGATGGACTAGTTGGAGCACCCCTGCAGGGTTAAATATTTCGGAAAGCCGTGCCCGCGGTTATGTGGCAACGTGGAAGCTTTGTTTAACACTGGTTCTAGATAACTTGAAGTTAACTTAATTAAAACTTGACAACTGTGTGCGTAACCGTGACTGTCTCTTTCGTGAGTTCCTTCTCCGATCGAGGACACGGTGGGGTTATGTCAGACATAGGTAGGTGTCAGGATCATTCATTTGATCGTCAGTAATTCACGTCCGTTATGCGTAGATCTTCCCCCTCTTATTTCTTGTACTCGTAAGTTTAGCCACCAAATATATGCTTAGCCGCTGCTGCAACCTCACCACTTAACCATGCCTCACCCATTAAGCTTTGCTAGTCTTGATACCTTTGGAAATGAGATTGTTGAGTCCCCTGTGGCTCACAGATTACTACAACACCAATTGCAGGTATAGGTAAAGGTTACGTGACGCGAGCGCGTTGATTGTTCATTTGGAGTTGCTTCTTCTTCTTCTTCTTCATCGATCTAGGACGGGTTCCAGGCCGGCAGCCTGGGATAGCAAGGATGGACGTCGTTCTTATTTTTCTCGTTTGTTTTCGTCCGTAGTCGGACCCTGCTCTTACTCTTGATGATTATGTATTGTACTGATGTGACTCTGATGTAGCTTGTGGCGAGTGTAAGCCAACTCTGTATATATATCTCTTCTTCTTAGTACATGTACTTGTAACGATATCCATTCTTGCGACACGACGAGATGCGCTTCTATCCCTGACGAGGCCTTCGTGACAAATTGAGGATAGGGTCGCATCTTGGGCGTGACAATATGTATCTCCCCAACAAGCAAATCATACTTCATCTTGACACGAGGAATAGGGCATTCAAAGCTCCCAATGAGAATCGATGAAGTCTTTTCGATAGCATTGATGCAATGTACTGGATATCGTTTCTTCGGAAAGTGCAATGTGTGCTCATTACCGTTGACATGGAAAGTGACATTGCCTTTGTTGCAATCTATAACAGCCCCGACAGTATTTAAAAAGGGTCTTCCGAGGATGATAGCCATGGCATTGTCCTCGGGAATATCCAAGATAACAAAGCTGTTAAGATAGTGGTATTAGCAACCACAACAGGCACATCCTCGCAAACGCCGATAGGGAAAGCAGTTGATTTGTCGGCCATTTGCAGAGAAATTTCAGTGGGTGTCAACTTATCCAACTCAAGTCTATGATAAAGAGAGAGCGGCATAACACCAACACCGTCTCCAAGGTCACATAAGGCAGTTCTTACGTAGTTTCCTTTAATAGAGCAAGGTATAGTGGGCACTCCGGGATCACCAAGTTTCTTAGGAGTTCCACCTTTAAAAGTGTAGTTGGCAAGCATGGTGGAGATCTCAAGATCTGGTATCTTCCGTTTATTAGTCATGATATTTTTCATGTACTTGGCATACGGAGACATCTTGAGCATATCAGTTAACCGCATCTGTAGAAAGACGGGTCTTATCATCCCAACGAAGCGCTCAAAATCCTCATCATCCTTTTTCTTGGATGGCTTAGGAGGAAAGGGCATAGGTCTCTGAACCCATGGCTCTCTTTCTTTACCATGCTTCCTAGCAGTAAAGTCATTCTTGTCGTATCTCTTAGGTTGTGGATTATCAGGATTAACCGTAGGTTCAATCTCCACATCCTCATCATGGCTAGGTTGAACATTATTATGAACATCACTGTCCACATTGTCACCAGGTTCATGTTCATCACCTGATTGTGTTTCTGCATCAGACGCTGAGATATCATTAGGTTCTTCAGGTGTGACAGTATTTGGTGAACTGACGTGCAGGTTTCTATTATCCTTCTTCTTCTCCTTAGGATGACTAGGTGTATCAACATTGATTCCTTGAGAATCTTGATCAGTTCTCTTAGGATGACCTTGAGGATACAAAGGTTCCTGAGTCATTTTGCCTCCTCTAGTAATGACTCTGACAGAGTTGTCATTTAATTCATTGAGCAAGTCATTCTGAGCTTTAAGTACTTGTTCTACCTGAGTAGTAATCATAGAGGCATGTTTACTCAGAAACTTCAGAGCATTGACATTTCTGTCTACACAAGCACTTAAATGGCTAAGCATACAAGCACTTTGTTCCAAATGTCTGCTAAATAATCATTGAAACTCTGTTGTTTGGCAACAAAGTTGTCAAATTCATCAAAGCATAGGCTAGCAGGTTTATCAAAAGGAATATCACTCTCGTCAAACCTACGCAGAGAATTCACTTCTACTACCTGTACCGGGTTATCGAGACCGTGGATCTCTTCGATAGGTGGTAGGTTTTTGACATCTTCAGCTCTAATGCCTTTCTCTTGCATAAATTTCTTGGCTTCTTGCATATCTTCGGGACTGAGGAATAGAATACCTCTTTTCTTAGGAGTTGGCTTAGGAGGTGGTTCGGGAATAGTCCAAGCATTATCGTTGATCAAGAGGTTATTCAGCAGGGTCTCAGCTTGTTCTATAGTTCGTTCCCTAAAAACACAACCGGCACAACTATCCAGGTAGTCTCTAGAGGCATCGGTAAGTCCGTTATAGAGGATATCAAGTATCTCGTTCTTCTTGAGAGGGTGATCAGGCAAAGCATTCTGTAGCTGGACGAGCCTCCCCCAAGCTTGTGGAAGACTCTCTCCTTGGAGTTGAGCAAAGTTGTATATTTTCTGCAAGGCAGCTTGCTTCTTATGGCAGGGAAATATTTCTCACAGAAGTAATAGACCATCTCCTGGGGACTACGCACACATCCAGAAGCAAGAGAGGTGAACTAGGCTTTAGCATCATCCTTTAGAGAGAAAGGAAACAACTTAAGGATATAGTAGTGACGGATCTTCTCCTCATTAGTGAAAAGGTTGGCTATTTCGGATAGTTTGGAATACTGTAGTTTCCTTTTTGAAAACATCGGCAGTTTATAATCAAAACAAATTTATAAAGAGTCTTCCGGATACAATTCGAAATAGCATCCAGAAATACAGTACAACATCTTTTCTTTGATTGCGTAGTAGCTAGACAGGTGTGGGGTTTCCTTTCGGAGACACTTGAGAATCCAGAAATTTTAAGTTTTGATGATATTACTGTGCTGTGGAAAGATCATAAGAAACACTGTGTAGTTAACATGGTGATTGTTGCCTCCTTGTTGAGTATATGGAAGCTTAGAAATGAATTTTTTTTCAGGGCCGCATCTGGAGAAGTGTGAAATGCATTCTTGCAAAGCTGGACTTTAATCTCAATCAATGGAGGGTTTTGTTCTCCGGTGCTCAGGCGGATCTGCTGCGAAACTTCATCAGGCAACTGGACAAGAGGCGTGGGGAACTTCTTCGAATTGCTTGGAGATGAACCTGGAGGAGGGGATAGGGAACCTAGCTTTCAAATAATATCATATGGGTTTGTAACCTCTCTCGGGAAGAATGGTTGCTCTAGTTAAGACTGATGGTTGTTTTCCTGTAATCTTTCAGATCTTTTTATGTTTGGTGTGTTGGGTTGTAACAGACTGTGGTTGCTTCATTTTATAAAAATGGGGCAGGGGGAACCCCTTTCGTTCAAAAAAAATATACAATTCGAAATATAATGAAAAATATAAAGACCACTAGACTTCATACAAGATTTAGCTTGATCATGAGCTAAAACATTTGATTGCCCACGAATATGCTTGAAAGTCACAGAAGCAAAGCTTGACGAAGCACACTTGACATCAAACACCACCAAACCCGCGAGCGAATGATCATGAACTGAAGAGTTAACTCCCTGCATTAGAGAAAGACAGTCAGATGCATGGAAAGATAACCGAAGAATAGCCTTCCTCTCGAGATAGATATAGTGAGCGCCGAAGGGCCATGGTCTCGGCCAACTCCGGTGCAGGAGTACCAGCAACCGCATCACGCCATGCCACAACGCACTGGTCATTATGATTGAGAGCGACAACACCAGTACCAATCTTTCCCAGATTAGAAAAAATCATGGCATTAGACATGAAGAGAAGAGTTCCGAGTGGTGGCGAAGACCATAAACTGCTTGAAGCATTGATCTCACGTCTATATTCAGGAACTGGTTTGTACTAGTAAATAGCACGTGCCATGCACATGTAGCGATGGTTATAACACACATACATGTGAGTAATTTTAAGTAGTACTATCATTTTTTTTTTAAAGTAGTATCATGATATGAACTACCACAGATGGAGTCATGCAATTCGTCACCTTATAATACCGATTTTACACAATTTTGGATACCATGAGAAAAAGGACACCATGTTCGTCCTCAAACATTTGTCTTGATAAAGTTTGAGACGTGATATTAGATTGAGCAATGGAAAGAGTACAGTTTGCAAGTAAAATATGAATAGTATAATAATTTAAACATTAATTGTGTATGTTTTGCATATGAGCTTTTTCCACAGAATATATTGATAAAAACTAAGAAAACAAGGGTAATAATCTATATCTAATAATAAAGCGGCTATCGCTTCCGTCGGAAAACCCACCGCAACATTTTTATAAAAAAAAGCCCCTGTAATTTTTGTTATTCGATCCAGTGCTCCATCATTTATCTGCAACGCAAAAGGAAAAAACGATTCGCTGCAAAAATTATACTCGTACGCATCGCCTCCTTCCGTCGACCCTGGGCCATCCTGGCCTGTGCACATGCCGCCGCCACACCACTCGCCGCCGCGGCCGACCTCAACCGCCACCGCTGCCGATCTCAACCCACACGCCTCCGCGGCCGTACCTCTCCCCGCTCACTGCCCCCGTTGCGGCGCTCGAGCGCATAGCGTCGACCCTGGTCCACCCTGGCCTGTGCCCATGTCGCTGTCACACCACTCGCCGCCGCGACCGACCTCAACCACCACTGTTGTCGATCTCAACCCACCCGCCTCCGCGGCCGTACCTCTGCCCGCTTGCTGCCCCCGTTTCGGTGCTCGAGCACAGCTTCTGGATCGAATCAACGCGCCAGCTACAGTGACTGGGGATGATGTGTCTGCTCGATGCAGAACGGCGGCGGCGCGCGGATAAGGCGCGGCGAAGCGAAGTACTTGCAGGTGGGAGGCGGGCCTCCATGGCTCACACGGGGAACTCCGAGGTTATGGCGTGGCAATGACGACTCCTTATGGCCAGATAGATGCGCCTAACCCTTGCTCCCCTCATCGTATCCCCTCCTCCGGTAGGAACTCATCATCTGGTGAGATCCCCTCCCCATGCCTCCAACCGTGTGCCAAGCACCGGCAAGAAATTTTGTTTTGTGAGGATTTGTTTGTTGATGAATGAATGTATTGAATGTAAGATTGTATTGTTGTAGAGACAGAGAATGGAACACCATCTTCAGTTTGTTATCCGATCCCACATTCTCTACCCCATGAGTGAAATAAGATAACAGTCCATTGATCAATTCACGTAGCCTCTTTGTTTTGCTTTGCTTGTCCCGCTCAATTTCTCATCATGGTGGAATTAACAATGAACGGGTTGATTTCTCAACAAAATAGGATAGGTCTGACTACATTAGTTAGTTAGCTTATTATTATAAATCAAAAAGATTATAAAAAGATTAAAAGCGTGTGGTATTTTTTCTCCCGTTGCAACGCACGGGCCTTTTTGCTAGTATTTCTAAAATAAATAATAATAGAAAGTGAAAGCTATTGAGTTGTACTTTTTTCTTCTTTAAACCGGGCTTCTCCCCTTTTCATTATAGACATAACCGGGCTTCTATTATTGAGTTGTACATATATTACATTTTTTATTTTGTTTGCCCAGTTTCAGCTTGTGCGCCTATACCACGCTACACCATCACATTCTCTCTCCCCCCCCCCCCCCCCCCCCCCCCGCCCTATTATGATGCATACTTGCTACTCCCTCCGTTTTTAAATATAAGACCTTTTAGATATTGCAC
Organism: Hordeum vulgare subsp. vulgare; assembly: GCF_904849725.1. Lineage (NCBI taxonomy): Eukaryota > Viridiplantae > Streptophyta > Magnoliopsida > Poales > Poaceae > Hordeum > Hordeum vulgare. Next base: position 606,078,954 of record NC_058519.1, on the reverse strand, counting down.
TATGAACTACATATGGATGTACATAGACATATTTTAAAATATAGATTCACTCATTTTGCTTCGTATGTAGTCTCCTAGTGTAATCTCTAAAAGGTCTTATATTTTGAAATGGAGGGAGTAGTTGCTACTTAGTTTATTTTTAGTGCCACTCTACTCTACTGATGAATGCAACCCATGAGTCTGCTAGAAATTTCTGGATAGTGACAGGCTACAACAAAACAAGGAGAATCACGTGCACATTCTAGAAACCACTAGGACATGTGAGAGTAGCAAGTGGGCAGCATAGTAAAAAGGGCAGCGAATTCCTGCAATGTAGGCCGTCAGATTGACATATCCAACGGTCTATATGCAGCCACGTCGACCTGTAACACAAGCCATTAAATTTAAGCCGTTCGATTAGGAAGATCCAACAGTCCATATGACTTGCTACTCGTATACTATATAGGAGTATAGATATATGCCTCACAATCAAATCAAAGTAAGCTGTTATTTGAAAGCCGTTCGGACAGGGTGTGGCATCTCTTCGTTATTTCTTGTAGAATTTCGTGCCTCCCAAATATGCCAAATCGCCACATCCATCACCATATTCATCGGCTCACTTTTATGCAAGAGAAAATCAAAGAGACATTTTCTCGATGAAGAGAAATTGGAACGCCATAATTTAATGCCAAAAGCTTGCTTCACTTGCGACCATACCTGAAGCGCGAGTGTACTGAACAACAATGAATGTTTGATGCTCTCTATTCTGCCACAAAAACAGCAAAGATGAGTTGCTGAAACATGATGACGTCGTAGTTGGACACCGGACGGGACACAATCATGGGAAAGTCTCCATAAAATCACTTTCATCTTGTTTGGAGTCTTGATAGAGCAAATTGATTTCCAACTCTTCTCAATAGCTGCACCATCCAACCTCATACCACGACTAGAACTGCCATACACCTGATAATACCGATCAGACCGGGTTAAATTATATGTCGAACGAACAGAATACTCATCATACCTAGTATGAGGCCATCTCGCAAAGCCATCCTCACAAAGCCGACCAACAGGAAGCAACAACATTTGGAGGTGTGGACGGAATCTAGTGATCACTAGTGATTTGAACCTTGGAGCCATCGCCGATACCCCATTGAATACCATGCTGAAGCAGTTCCGGCCAAACAAAATACTACGCCAAGTGTAAGAAGCTGAACTTGGGGCCTCGGTATGCCAACAATCACCCTGAGGAAAATATCTACCTTTTAGAGTGCGAGCGCACAGGGAGTCCAATGAAGAAAGAATTCACCAGCCTTGCCGCCCGAGCATGACCTGGTTAAACGAGGCCATATTGGGGAACCCCATACCATCTAGCGATTTTCGAGTAGTTAACCAGTCCCAAGAACGCAATGCATTTTCTTATTTCCATCTTCATATCCCCACTAAGGATATGCAATGATCTGCCTGAAACATTCACAAGTGGCGATTGGAAACTGAAAACAACTCATAACATGATTCGGATTGGCTTGAATAACAGATTTGAATAGTGACAGCTTGAGACACAAGACGATCCGACCATGCATGCAAATGTTGCCAAGATTTATCCTTTCAAATCTTGAAGACGGCCGTAGGTGTCTGCCCCGCTTCAGTAGGCATACCCAAATAAGTTTTTTGAAGGACTTCACAATTAACCCCAAACTGATTTTTAACACGATGCTTCGCCTCCTCATCACAATGGTTCCCAAAGAAAAAAGAAGATTTGTCCTTGTTAATAAGTTGGCGACAACTCTCGCAAAAAAAATCTAAGGTGGATTCTAGTGCAGCCATGCTACTTGGATCACTTCTCGAAAAGAAAATGTTGTCATCGACAAAGACAAGATGTGAGATAGGTGGGCCATGACGACCATTACGAATAGCATGGAGATCACCACATCTCTTTTTTTATAGTAACACACTTGACAAACCTTCAGTGCAAAGAAGGAACAAATAGGGACTGATTGGGTCACCTTGGTAAATTCCTCTTGATGGAACAACATGTTGAGTAAGTTCAGCATTGACCTTAACGGTGTATCGAACATTAGTGACACATCTCATAACAGTGTCAATCCAAGCTGGGGCAAAACCAAGTCTTGCAAGACATCCATGAAGATAACACCATTCAACACGGTCATATGCTTTCATCATGTCGATCTTCAAAGCAAACCATGGTTGTTTCACACGTTTTCGCTGAATTGCATGCATGCATTCATAGGCAATCAGAGTGTTATCAGTGATAAGTCTACCCGAAACAAAAGCACTTTGGAAATCAGAAATCACCACTAACAATAAGAATTTAAGATGGTTAGCCAAGACATTGGAAGTAATTTTATATAAGACATGGCACACGCTAATGGGGCGGAAATTCTTCACCTGTTTTGGCCTTGTAACCTTTGGAATAAGCACAATGACAAAATCACAAAACCCCTTTGGAATTGGCCTCCCTCCAAGAAACTTCTCACACCCTCGCAAATATCATTCCGCAAAAACGCTAATGAGTTTCATAGAAAAGTAGAGGGAAACCATATGGACCGGGGGCTTTTGTAGGACCCATTTGAAACCAAGTTGTTTTGATCTCCTTGTTGGTGTATGGTTTACACAAATCATCATTCATCTTCGGAGTCACTTTCCATGGAATAGACTCGAGAATAACATCAATCATACCACAAGATTCATAATTAAATAACTTGTCAAAACACACCTCGACCATACCTTTGATTTCACCTTGAGAAACACAAGTTGAGCCACCATCCCGCAACAATGTTGAAATTTTGTTAGCTCGACGCGTTGCTGCTCCTCGGGCATGGAAAAAATTGGTGTTTCTATTCCCTTCACAGAGCCAGCCCACACGAGATCGTTGGGGCTTCATTATCTCCTCCCGTTTAAATAGCTCACAAAGACGACCCTCGATCGCCCGCTCTTCAGCAGTAGTAGCAGGGCCGGTCCTATGTTTCGGAAGGCCCTAGGGCGAACTCGGTGACATAGGCCCCTAAGACTATATATGTGTGTGTGCCTACTTAAAATAAAATGTATCTATGTGCTCTATATGAACATACATATGTCCAACTCATTTACAAAACCTTAAGAGTAAACTTTCAACAACCATACACCCTTAGCTCTAGATTCTAATAATAATTACTGGATCATGTCATATTACAACGAGAAGACTAGAAATATAGCAAAATAAACTGGTATACACGAGATTTCTTGGCACGAGAACCCGCAACTGATACTGATACACGCGACCCACCAGAGGAAGATCTTGGGCCTGCATGCATTCCGAACTCAAATGAATATGAATCATTTGCTTGAACTAGAGTAAAAGGCGCCGGCGGTCTTAGAACTTGTGTTGCGGGTGCACTTAAGTCCCACTACTTGCAAACCGAAAAAACCCGTCATAGAACTTGCGTTTCAGGCTTATCTAGGTCACAACCGCCAGTTCGACCGGTCTTCTGCCCGGTTTTCTTCGTTCGCGGTCACGCGAGGCTCACGTGTGAGGTGATTTTTGCACATAAGACCCTGGTGATTAACGATGACGGGCGTATTGCACATTTTGCATATGATAAACGTATTTCCCCTTCCTCTGTTTCCCTTCCTCTGTTTCCCTTCCTCTGTTTGCTAGCTCCTCCTTCCAGATCCGAACTCGTGGTCGGCGAAATGGGAGGCGGCGTGGGTGGTAGTGATGTGGCCTTTGTTGGAGGTGTAGGCGGCGCGACAACTGGAGGGAGTTCGTCCGCGTCTCGCATCCCGGACTCGCGGATCTTCCCCCAAGAGGTGTGGCAGCGCGGTGAGCCGGAGATGCGGCCCGAACCCGGCCTCGTTCTCATTGCTCGCCCTTCTGGCATGGCGGCGCTCGAGCGGGCGTTCGTGGGGCATGCATTGTATGCTATCATCATCAGGCAACCACGGAGGAAGGTGATGCCGGAGGCACTCGTCGCGGCGGTAGAGTTCAAGTGTGGCATCCTGCCGTCGAAGATGACAGTGGAGGTAACCGGCCCACCATTCCACTTCTTTTTGCGGTTCCATTCAGTGGAGGATTGCACTCGTGTGGTGTACGTATCGGAACAGCTGCGCTGCGGTGGAAGCAGAATTGGTTTTCAGAGGTGGTCAAGCTGGTCGCGTGGCAAGCCGTCGCAGCTGCCGTACAAGATGACGCTTAGTTTGGAGGGGCTACCGGAAGAGGCGTGGGATGAAGACACTGTAAACCTGGTGCTCGCAGGTGTCGACGGCGAGCTCATCGACATGCTCCCTTCTACAGACAAGTGGTTGCTGCATTGCACGGCGTGGCTACGCAATCCTAGTGCAGTGCCGAAGGTGCTTACTGTGTCTGTGTCTGCACCTCCTCTGCAACCTTGGAAGCCAGACTCTGATGACGAGAATGTTCATTCACCGCCGCGTCCGCTCTCTCCAACTGATTGTCGATGCATCGATTTTACTGTGATCATGCATGTGAAGGAGGTCATTGACCGTGGGCCATTGCTAACAGAAGGTTTGGCTGATGAATTCCTCCCTGACGAAGGTGTTGATCTAACACGCAAGCACACATTTGCAACCTGGCGAGGCAAGATAGATGGCACTGGCCCTGGAACAAATGGCAAAGCTTAAGAGCACTGTAATAGTTATCTTATTTGAGGTTGTGATTGTAATAACACTGTAATAGCTATCTTATTTGTTTCCTGGCGGACCTTGTTAAATTATGCTAAGAAATGTCTATTTGCACTGGAATTCTATTTGTTCATGATCTACTGGAGATGACAGTTGGACTTGTTTCAGTAAACAACAAACAAATGATCTGCTGCAACATAGTTCCAGTACTGAACTTACTTCCTTCCTTCACCAAAAGTCATAATAGTTCCAGTACTGAACTTAGTCATAATAGTTCCAGTACCAAAAGCATAATAACTTGTACACAATAAAGATAAAAACAACAGTTGAACATTTCAATTTCACTCTTCATCTCCTGGAGCTCCTTGTGTGGTCTGGACTTCATCTTCAACAGTTCGTGAGCTTGTTCCTTCACCAAATAGTAGCCACTGCAAACCCCTTGTCTTGGTTGGTTTCTTTGCTCTTTGCAACAACCTTGTAGTAGCTGCACTTCTCCTTGATCTGCTTCCTCTTGTTCCTCCACCTCTTCTTCTACCTCTGCCTCTGCCACTGCCAGATGTTGATGCTACTCTTACTCCTCTTACTCCTGTGGCTGTTGAAGTTGTTGCTGCATGTGCTCCTCTCACTCCTGTAGTTGTTGAAGCTGTTGCTGGATGTGCACCACCAGTGGGCACAGATATGTTGGTTCTGCTCTCTACTACAAATGCACTTTCTTCTGGTATTCTGTGAGCCATGTTAATAGGAACTCCTTTTGCAGGTCCCTATGAGAGGAGTTAATAGGAACTCCTTCTGTGTATATTGCTTCACCTCATCCCCATGCACCACAGCCAATGCTGCTTTCCTATCTCTCCCAAGTTTATGCCTGCTTACTTCCATGTTGTATTTCTTTCTCACTTTCCTTGCAAATGTAGACAAAGACATCTTGTCATTGTCCCTGAACATCTCCACATATTTTTTGGCCAGAAAAGGGGTTGTAAGTTCTTTCACATCCCATACTTTCTCACAATTATGCTCTCCAACAAATGTTTTCACAAGAAAGGATTGGGTCATATTATCTGCCACAGCTACAAGTTTCCAAGGGCAACCCTCTGTACATACTGCCTCAAACCTCTTTTTGTTATTTCTTTTTTTCTTGATCTGCACTCTGTTCTTAACTGCATAATGTGCTACTGCAGTTCTCAACAACTCCACTGAATCAAAAACCATACCTATTTTGAATTGAGGATTTTCCATCTCAACTAGTGGGTTAAATGTTTTGAACTTGTATATGGGTTTCTCTTTCTTTTTCTTCTTCTTGTACTCCTCATCATCAGAGTCACTCTTCTGCATCTTCTCACAACCATCTTCTTCTGGTAGCTGCAGTTCCTCTTCAGTGACATCATCTGTGCCTGGAACATGTCTGTACTCAGCTCCTACTTTCTTCCCCTGCTTAACCAATGCATCCTGCACAACATCATCTACATTTTTATCATACAAATCATCATCATCATCCACTGCATAATCACTATCATACCATGTTGGATCATGCTCTGAATCACATTCCCATTCCTCTTCTGCATCTGATGATTTGTCTGAACTATCTGTAGTAGTTGTGTTGCTCTCTTTTTTCATATGCCTCATTTTCTCTTGCCTCATAGGGCTAAGTATTACTTCAGGCAATTCAGGCCCAACCCTATAAGCAATGTCATCTTCCTCCTCCTCCAATTTCTTAATCTCAGTTGTTTTCACATGCTTCACAAACAAAACAAGCACCTTTGAATTAACAGTAGTTTTTGCCATCTTCAAACAGTCCACTTCAAAATCAATTGCCACCATTTCTGAAATTGTCTTACCAGGTGGGCACCAGAAAATAATGTCCAACTCACCAGGTGGATATCTCAGCTAACCCAACATATAGTCAATCATATCATTGCAGAAATTGTTCCTATCAAGGTTATCAAAGAATGCTACTTTTTCATCCAAATAAGCCAAATTAATTCCTTTTCCCATGAAAAAGCCACCATGATGCATCTCAATACTGAACTTTACTGAATCCGAACCTACATTGCGAAAATCATGGAAAATTAACCCTAGATCGGCCGCTGAGGGGGAGGAGAACTAAACCTACGGGAGGGGAGGGGAGAGAGACAGAGAACTAACCGTAGATTGGCTGGCCAACCTCTTCTGTCCTCAACTTCGGCAGCCTCGCCATCACCTCCATCAGCTCATTACTTGCCGCCGACGAGCTCGACGCACCAGCACCGCGGCCGCCTGTCGCCTCCCTCATCTGTCCTAACGCAGGGACGTCTCCAAGTGATTAGCAAACTGACCAGGGTCTTCTGTGCAAAAATCACCTCACACGTGAGCCGCGCGTGACCGTGAACGAAGAAAACCGGGAAGCGGACTGGTCCAACTGGCGGTTGTGACCTAGATAAGCCCGAAACGCAAGTTCTGTGACGGGTTTTTTCGGTTTGCAAGTAGTGGGACTTAAGTGCACCCGCAACACAAGTTCTAAGACCGCCAGAGCCTTTTACTCCTTGAACTAATACCACCACCCTTCTTCAAATGATCATCAACCCATAGCTTCCTACAAGCATGAGGCAGCTCTCCATTCTCATCACGGACACCGGGATTAGGGCATAACATGGATGAGTGACCAAGCAAACCACAAGAAAAATAGTAGAACGGAAGCTTCTCTACATCACAGAATATATCTCTGTAGTTTTCAGTTTCGCTCAGGACACGGTCACATAACGAACCAAGGGCTCCTCGACAACGATCTCGTCCCGACACGCATGAAAGCGTCCCAATATCGGTCGTCAAAATTTTATTCCACATGTGAAATATTACCAACAGGCTTAGCAAACTCCATGCTAAGCTTTGCTTTCATCAGTCTAGGAAGTAGCTTCATAATTCTAGCCCATACAGCTAGGCGATCGAACTTAACCTAAAGGGGCTCGATCTCCGTTCAAAGAATTTTAAAAGGACAACATGCTTCCCAACCATCCATGGAGAACCATTCATCACACGGGCACGGTCCACCAGGGAACCAAATTAAGAACAAAGAGGTTACACCCCGTAGGATGGAGTTGCAAACCTTTGGGGTTACCCCAGGCGGGGCACATAGTCGCTGAGATAGTTGGGATGTGAAGAACATTGGGTGAGAGAACCTTCACAACTAGGGCTTGCACCGGATCAACCGGGTCCGCCTCATCTTCATCATCTAATATCACAGGTCTGGCTTCGATCGTAGTAAGACGAAATTTTTCCGTCCACACGAGAGACCTGGATATAACCAGCATCCGTGGTCGGTAGATTAAAGGCACCACCCGAGGGCATCAAAGAGGCACACGACGACACTAAAAAAGCACCACTACCATTCTGGGACACGCTTGCGAGGGCCAAAGAACCATCCTCCACAGTCCCACCTTCTCCCGCCATAACCATGCTAAATCAGATCACAACCAACCACAACCAAGGGTGGGAAACGATACAAATAAGGCCCCTGGATCACCTCGAACTATGAGAAGAAGGATGCCAATCAACAATGCAAAGAAAGGAGCATAGTAGAAATCATGAGAGAACGTGATCTCAAACGGGGACAAGCCATAGAACTCCCTAGTCGCGAGGGCGAGAGAGCGCTAGGAGCAATTGCCATCCACTCCAGTTTCGTTCGTTGAGAATGTGTTGTACTTGATAAATCGGCACACACCCTCTCTCCATCTTGAGCTGGACACATTTATTTCTATTCTCTTTATCACTAGAATTTTTTTTGCTTCATTACCGCATCGCAGAGTCACTCATGAATGGGCCACCCTAGGTAAAGCAATCGAAGTATTTTTTTTCCAGTTGGCCAGAGCCGATACTTTGAAGCTTCTCGCCGGTTTTTGAAAGCTTCCGACTAATTATTGTTATTTTTTAATTATTTATATTTTTCCTATTTGTATTTCTTCTGCAAACTTTTTTTTTTCAAATATGTGAACTTTTTCAAATACACAAACTTATTTTCAAATCCATGAATACTTTTTGAATGAGTGAACCATTTCAATTCCTCTAAATTTATTTGAACTCGTGAAATGTTTTGACTTCATGAACTTTCTCAAATTCATGAACTTTTGTCCAATAGTCCTGAACTTTTTCTTGAATCAAGTAAACTTTTTCAAATGCATGACTATATGAAAATCTGCAAACTTTTTTCAAATTTACAAACTTTTTCCAAAATCTGTGTATTTTTTATAATCCGTGATTTTTTTCTCAACATCAATGAAATTTTCCAATTCATGAACTTTTGTTTCGGAATTTACTAACTTTTTTCAAATACATGAACTTAATAAACTGACCGGTTTTTCTATATACATAAACACCTTTTGTTTTTTGTTTTTGACAGAAGAACATCAACACCTTAGGCCCTGTTTGGGACCATAATAGATTATAATAATCTGGGTTATGAAGATAGATCATATAATCTGGTTAATAAAAATAATCTAGGTGGGCATGTTTGAAGGTCGGATTATATAAACTGTAATCCATGTTTTATATTGTACAATGGCATGTTTGCCCTCTATTTTTTAGCTGCAAAGGTAATAATCTAGGTGGGCATGTTCGGAGGATGATGGCGGTGGTAGTAAGGGCCTGTTCGGTAGTCCCGCTTCACTAACTCCTCGAAACTCGCTTCTGTTTGCCAACTCCAGCTTCTTCCACGAATTGGGATCGATGGAAAAGCGCTCGGCTCGCTGGCTTCGGCTTCTCGTATGCGCCAGCAGGCCGGCCTGCCAAGGCGGGCTAGAGCCCAGTCAGCTCAACACGTAGGATCGGTGCGAGAGAGGAGGAAAGAGGATGGGCTTGGCCCAGATCGGAGGGAAAGCCAACGAACCGGTACGTAAGTCACTTCGCAGTGGCATCTGATCGTAAATAACGCCAACTTCAGCTTCCCCGATTCCTGGATCGACAAAACTACCGCTCCAACTTTTTGTATGTGGATCTTGCGTTGCTCTCGGAAGCCAGCTTCGTGGAGCCGAGCCGTTCGGGCCAGCTCCGCTCGCGGATTCGCGGAAGCTGGGAGCTGGCGAGCTACCGAACACGCCCTAAGTAATTATCTCCAAGTTTTCAAGGGTAATTGATCATTAGTAATCCATAATCTAATTTTAGCTGGGGTAGAATAGATTATGAGTTTTTTAATAATCTGACCATCTAGTTTTTATAAACTGCAATATAATATGTCATGCTTGAAGATATAATAGATTATAAAAACCAGATTATATAATTTGAATGGTTTCAAGCAGGGCCTTAGTTTTTAAAAAACAGCAGTATTAAAATAGCAGAGAGAGAAAAACAAGTTTTTCTTTTTGGGGGACAAGAGAGAAAAACGAGTTTTTTTTAGAAATAGAGAGAGAAACGAATGAGCCGCGGGAACCAGCGACGGTTAGTGGGCCACGCCCACGACGCTCTGGGTGCTGGGTTCCCCAAGCGGAGGACTCAATTTTAGGCCCATAACCCATTAGATTCTCGAATTTTTGAACACTAGGGTGAGCGCTTGTATGGACTGGCCCATCAACGGTGGCAGTAGTTATTTTTCCCTTATATCTATTTTTGTGGTTTTTCGGTTGTATTTCTTCTCTTTATTTTTCTTATCTTGTAAAATGTTTTTTGTATTTTTTTCCTATTTTTATTTTTGCTCATTTTTATTTTTCTTATTTTTTATTTAAAAAATACATTCCATTGCATATGAACGGACATTTTTTGAATACAGAATAAACTTTTTCAAAATATATAATAATGTTTGAGATATAAAAAATAATTTAACAAATGCACATGATATTTTCAAAGCAAATTTAACATATCATAGTACTTTTACAATTTTATCTCTGTACAAAAATAATTGTGAAACATACTTGAAAAATAGTTGAAAACAATCTTAATCTATGGGGACGCTTGTGACGGTTCAGAGACCAACACCATGGGGGGCTCTTCGTGTCGTGTAAGGAGACTCGCCTTCTTAAAGCATATTGTTTAACTTGTATGTTTTCACAACCCATCAATATTATGAATAATATCCCTCGAAAAAGAAATATTATGAAGAATATATGTGTTTTCCTTCTTTGAAATTTGAAACATGTTATTAAACATGTTATTCTTTCAACATTATGGCGTGCCCCTCAACTACAAGGTGTCTACAACGACTTCGTTAAACTCAAGATATGTTGGCTCAATCTCTCAAAGATGCTTATAGAGATAGAGAGTACATGTGTGTGTGCTCGTAGGGGTGAAGGGAGTGTGTGTGCGTTCATAGAGGATAAATGTGCATGCGTGTAAAAACAAGAAAGAGAAACCAAACTAGAAGGAGTCACAAGTGTGTGTGTCGGCATTCCTGCGCTCCTCCTCATCATATGATGTTTGTGAGATTCATCGCCACCACGCAAAGCAATTGTACCACTGTCTTCGAAGTTACTCCAACGCCATTGCAACAGATGATCCAACACAAGCGATGGAGCATGTGGTTTAATAAATGCAAAGCGAAGAACCTTACCAGGGCTTTAACATGCCGTGAATCCTCCTAAAAGAGAGGGGATCCCTCGGAAACGCGTACCATCAATGGAGATTGTGTTTATTTATGTCAGAAGCATTGTCGTGCCGATATGATCTACTAGCAACGATCTATCATCACCCTCAAATAGCTAAACCCCACTAAGACCTTAGCATCGTCAATGCCTTTTTGTACTCGATTATGTGAAATCAAAGAAAAAAGTAGTCAATCTAGTGGAAATCAAATAAACATTGGAGATGATTACTTCATTCACATGAAGCAAATGAAAGTGTATGTGTATCCTTCTTAAAACATACTCCCTAGTGTCAACAATGACCTTACATTTTAGGATGGAAGGAATACTATTTAACTTGTACACTTCCACAAGCAATGAATATTATGAATAATATACCTGCAATAAAGAATATTACGAACATGTGTTTTCTTCCGTTGAAAGTTTAAATATATTTTGAATATTTTTAATATTTTAATATAGACTAGATACGGGCTGAAATAGGTGAAAAACACACAAACATGTCTACATACATCCAATTTTCTTAAAATAGAACATTTTATATTTATGAACCAAGGGAGTATTATTTAATAACTTTCTTAAGAGATGTATATATTATGAATTGTTCGTGGCACAAATACTAACGGAATGTTGCCCGAAATTAAGAAACCGTTTTTGCTAAATAAGTACTCCCTCCGTCCCAAAATAACTGTCTTAACTTTGTACTAGCTCTAATACAAAATTGTACTAAGCTTAAGACAGTTATTTTGGGACGGAGGGAGTAGTAAATGTGCAGAGAGCTATGGTTGTTGAGATTGTTTGTACACGAGCGAGATAATCTCACAATTCCTTTGGGAGGGGCGAGCTGATCATACTCGTTGGAAACGTTCCACTTCACCTATTGCCTCAAACCAAATGCAGATACAGTTTCACCAGATTGAAACCCATTCGGCTTAGTTTGAATCGCCAACACGGACCAGGAATCAGCAGGCGAAACACGGTGGAGCCAAGCGTTGCGTCGATTGGACATTAGGCTGATGCGAAAGTCGTTCGGCTTTTATCTGAAAAGAAGGGAAAAGCTAAAGCAACGGCTGCGACAGTGGGTCAGCCGAGCACAGCAGCAACGGCCAGAAGTTTGGTGCCCTGGAGCAGTGCAGTTCAGACGAGTTTCAAGGAAGAACCGCCACACGAAACAGATGCCCGAACGGTCACGTCCGTCCGTTATTGAGCCGGATTCCCCTGCTGCGTCGTCGTACTGGCGCCACTGTGCTTGATTCGGACAAGAGAGACGACGCGACATGTCGAGCAACCTTGTGAGGGATCTCTGACATGTGCTCCACGCTGTGCAGTCCTCGAGAACGCCATGAAGAAGGAAAAGGGAAAGCGAAGGGGTGGACTTTGGCGATGGGCCAACTCGCTGGCTCTTGTGAATCGTCTGACTGTAGATGGATGTAGATGGATGCTGTCATGTTACCGGTTCGGTGCACGCCACTAATAATAAATCAGGAGAGGCAGCGCTGAATCGTCCGTTCGTCGTCGTCGTTGTTTCTGCCAGGTGTGTGGGCAGTGACGAGTGACGAGCAGAGACTTCCACATGCTGCCGTGGGTCGCATGCCTCTCGCAGGTTGATCGTTTCAACACCGCGTGCGTTGAAACGGCGATGGGTTTGGCACAAAACTAGAGATCATTTCGTCTAGAAGCAGTGGAATACGTTGATCATATAGTATGTTCGGAAACAACAACAAAAAGTCCACGGAGATATATATGCTATGTACCCAGTCTGGCACGGGAAACACTAGAAGAAACCAGTAGTACGTAGGAGTATTACCTTTTAGGTCGGCTTTCTTCCTTACCATGACAGAGTTGGCCAACCGGACGCTTATTAGGTCGAGAAAGCACGTGCCGGCCATGTTCGGTTTACCGAATCAACCAGAATAGCATGCGGCTCACCTTAAACCTGTAAGTACATGCCAACGACTCCACCCAGAAACGTTTCTTTACGCGAGCCGGCCAAAATTGTCAACCTGGCGCCAGGCCCCACCTGCCATACAGCATGCATCATGCAACAAGACTCCACTCTCTAAAATCAACTCTCCCTTTACCAGCCACGTGAAACATCATCCTGTTTCAGTTTCAGATCCCAATGGCCAGCCCGCACACAGGCAACAATTTTTTTTTCTAAACTAAACCACAAAGAAAATGCATATCCGACCCTAATTTAAAAATATGTTCAAATCTAACCTCTTTACGTGACGCCATCCATCGTGGCGTTTGGGTTGCAAAGGAGACGCCACGCATCCCGGCGTCTGGCACGGCCCGCTCCGTTCCCCCCTTCCGTTGACCGGCTGACGTGGTAAAGGGGTCAGACGCCAGGGGCAATGGCGTCTGGTCCCTGACCAGACCCAAACGCCGTGCACCCAGGCGTCTGGGCCCGATAACTGCCACAGGCCCACCCACCGGGTCATTCTTCCTCCTCACCCCTCCCTCTCTCTGTTCTGTTCTCTCTCTCTCACCCCATCTTCCTCCTCACCCTCCCCCCTTGATCTACTCCCTCCTCCACCAAAACTAATAGATCGGATCCCCCCAAACTATCCAATTCTTTTTTATTTTAACATTATATTTTGATAGTATTTTGGTATATGAGGTTATGTTAGATTAGATGATTTTGTCTTAGTTTTAGGGATTGCTTTCTAGTTGTTAGATTATACGGTTGAATATGTTAGGTAGATTTTATGTAGGTGTATGTTGAATATGTGTATAGTTGAATATGTATGTGTAGATTATATAGTTAGGCATATATGTATGTGTAGATTAGATTATGTAGGTCTTAGTTTTAGGTAGATTATATAGTTGAATATGTTGTGTAGTTAAATATGTTAGATGATATGTATGTGTAGGTGTTACATATATTAGATGATATATGTTAGGCACAGTTAGGCATAGTTTATTTGGATGATAATGGTTATTTTTTTGTACAGCATAGTGGATGATATATGTTAGGCATATGTTAGATTATATGATTGGATGATATATGTTAGGCATAGTTTTTTTAGATATGTATGTGTAGGTCTATGTATTGTCCTTTGGTTATTTTTTTGCAAAGAGATGATAAAATTTAATGTATGTTATTTTTTCGTAAGATGGTGGATGATAATGGCCCTTGGTATGATGGGTTAATCGAAGATATCCACAGAGTGCACCGTGGTCGCGCAATTGACAATCAAAAGGTAAGAAGACTTGTCAATTATTTGAGTTTTTCATGTGTGTTTGTCGTACTGATATGAAGCTCACATTCTTTGCAGCACGTAGTAGCTATGCGCATGAGGGGTCAAGGTGCAAATGACTTTCCATACGACGTGGGATACGAGCCCTACATTGCAAGATTGGGTCTGCTACCCTTTGTGTTGCAATTCAAGCGAAACCCACCATCGGTGAACCATGCAGCGCTGACCGCATTGACGGATCGTCGGATGCCCGAGACACATTCTTTCCACCTTCCCTGTGGGGAGATGACGATGACCCTAGAGGACATGGCCATGATAAGCGGCCTTCCTCTCAACGGCGATGCTGTTAAGGGTCATGTCAGTGCCGCTAACAGGAGACAGCGGGTTGGCATTTTAATTGGTGTTGAACCCCCTCCCCCTCTGCCAGGCAAGGCTGATGGCTCAAAAGTGAAGCATTCCTGGTTAAAACAAGTGAGAGGAGCACCGTGCCCTGCGGATGCCGATGAGATTGTTGTGCAGCAGTATGCTCGGGCATATCTTTGGTATTACTAACCAAAGTAGTCTTCATAGACGCAACCGGGAACTTGGGCCTCTGGATGTACTTGGAGCTACTCAGGGACTGGGATACTCAGTATAGCTGGGGTTCAGCAGCACTAGCATACTTGTATCGTCAGGTAATAGCTGTTTGTAGACATTTATTTTTTATTTGTCATGCGTCACACATTGCTAATATTTATGTTTAATTACAGTTGGATCAGGCATCAACGAGGACAAAAGAGACATCTTCATTGTGTGGGTTTGTGTGGAGCCTCTCTCTGTGGATGTGGGAGCGGTTGCCGGTTGGACGGCCTGCGTTAAAGAACCCCTATAAAACAAGGACAGTGCTAGGCATCCGACTACTGATGTTTGCATCCCATCAGACTACTCATAGGCCGTTGGATTAGTAGCAGCTAAGCGTCCGATCAACACGATAGACCCACACATAAAGGAGGCTGCAGGTGGCTAGTTTGGATATGCATTAATAGCGATTTGTTTCCATGATGCATCCATAAATCGTTTCCATGATGCATCCATAAATCACACTAATCCAGTTTTAACTGTACATGCGTGGAATTAGCCCCCCAAATTAAACTCATCAATTTTGGTCTCTATACAGGTTTGTTTCGGAAGCAAATATTATTTCCACAATTATTCTTTTTTTTGCGAGAATATTCCACTATTATTCAAACTTGCTTCTGGCTTAAATGTGTTATTTAAATATTTTGCTTCCAGGTGAAAGTTGCTTCCATCGACTCATGAATTGGTTTCCATTAAGAATCAAACTTGTTCGGATCTGATAGAAATTTCAGATATATACAAATATGTTGTGGGTTGTTTCACCTTGCAAACATCATAAATATTGCTTGCATCGAATAGATAATTGTTTCTAATGAATAAGACATTTCCGTAGAAGAGAACCATTAACATGAGGATGCATGCTCGAAACACAACATGGATGTATTTCCTAGGAATAAGTTATAAAACTGTACTCGGTTTCCTTACGTGGGCAGAACATTATGCTTCCATAGTCCCATGCACATATAATTTCTATTGAATACATGCTCAAACAAATTGGTAATTGCTCATGCTCACTTCCTACTTGTTGTTGTCCGGGATGTGACAACGTGACCGTCAAGTCGTTATATCTGGCATAGCTCCTGAAGGCGCACATTATTCCCGCGCACGAGCAAGACATCGGTCGGTTTCCGTCAGCTTCAAGAAGTCACTCATCCATGCAGTGGTGCTTGAAACATAGTAATATTTTCTTCCAACGAGGTGGTGCTTCCAACGCCATCCAAATAACCCTGAATTTTCTTGAAGCAAATCACCATTCCAACAGAGGCAATAAGGTTTTACTGTAAGCATATAAGCAAGGTAAGTTTGGCGAACTAGTGTGAAAAAACAACAATATGTTTGAAGCATATAATTTGGAATTTTGAAGCAATGATAAAGTAGAATGGAAGCAAACATTACATATAGTAGAAAATAGATTGGCAATCGGTCACCCTAAATTTGTTAAGCATGGAAGCACGGTGTTAAAACGACGGCGAAGATAGCACCTAAGGACAGATATAGAACGGAAAATAAATATAGAACGAAGAGTCTAATTACACGAATTGGAGGGGAAATTGCAAGAAAGAGAAATCACACAACTAATGAGAAATATAATGAAGTCTGTTTAAAAAAAATATAAAGTAATCTCCACACACGCTAGAAGGAAATACACTGAAATCAAGGCTCATGATTATAATTCTGCATGTACAAGAGGAGCATGGAACAAGCACCTAGGTAGCTAGCATGATGTGAAGCAATGATCTTTACTGGAAGCATAGATGTTTTCAAGCAATACTCTGAATGAAAATGCTAATTGCAGAGTTGAATATATATGCATCAAAAACTAGACTGAACTGGCATGAAGCATCTGTACATACGAAGCTTCTAGGAAGCATGACAAAGGATTGACATCCCATATCCGTACATAGTAAAGCACCTACAATGATTCAACTATGCAATGCTATATGGGAGCTTGAGTTGTTTTGATGGTTATAACAAGGAGAAGCAAAAATAAAGTAAGAATTAAGTAGCAGCAATCAAGGAAGCTTGGATAAGAAACCATACAAACACTTAATCGAGGTGTTGGCAGCTCCGTTTGGAGTATGCAGGACAATAAGAGACGTGACATAGAACATGAACTATATATACAGGAGCTCAGCCCGACATGTAATTGGTCACTATATCATCTATGACCATGATATGAACAGAAGAATCAAGATGAGAGGACTCAATACCTTGGTCTCGTTGTTGCATGCGAGAGAGGCGGGTGAATCCTCCAATGCTCTTTGCATGCTGCCTTCGTTCTTCAACCAAGACGATGCTGTCGCGGTGGATCGGACGAGTAAGGACTTGTCGAACCTAGTGCAGTTGTGCAAATGACTAGGAGGGCGGCGGGGTTGGTAGCTCGCTCGTGCACGTTGTGGACACAACCCCCGGATGGGACGGCGAGCTGGCACATTGAATCTCACGGCCGCTGCGGGTGGCTGGTCATGACGGCGAGATCTGGACGACAAGGGGAGGAGAGATGGGGACGAGGGTCAGGTAAAGGGATTGAGGAAGGTGAGATTAATGCGGGAGAGATTATAGGTGGGACGTGGCAGAAAATCAGCTGGTTTGGAAACACATCACAGATTTATGGAAGTAATCTCAGCCGTGTAATGAAAAAAACATCGACGTTTCACGACCAGTCTGACTAATGCCTTCTTCCAGACCTCTGATAAGAAGTGATTCCCATAATACAAACCCCAATCCACATGAAGGGCTTCATGATGTAGATCCATATCGTCACCCCACAGTTGCCTATCATTGGGATCGGGTGTCTATTTACACAGGAAGCTCTCATGTGCAATACAAGTGCTATGTGAACGAGTTGGACACCTTAAGTACTTAGCAGATACCAACATTACAGTTCTTTCTATTCTAGGTTTTTTGACGGCCTTATGAGAATGTGTACCTAACATCTCAGCTCGTCCTATTGTTGTAGGTTTTCTAGCGGCCTTATGAGGAAGATCGTGAGTATGCCCTCAACGAGACGTGCACACTGATAATAATATTTGGAGGTCTAGGTGTCCAATGATATGCTTTTACACTGTCGAGCATCACTTTGTAGACCGTGTTGCTAGGCAATTTGGGAAACTACAAGGTATTCCGGTTGAGGAGAACAACTCGGTAATCACACATCTGCATGGGTGAACCAAAATGTCTACGCGATTTGTACTATAGCATTGTGAAAGTCTATCTTAGCTAATTGTTTATATCGTGCATCGTTTGTAGGTACAGTCGAAGGAACAATCATGATATATCTAATTGGGCGAACAAACAACATCACTCGATAGTATTGTGGAATCAGAGAGACACATTAGTTGACTCAGAGAATAGACCCCACAATGAGTCAGCCTACCAGAAATATCTTGTGTAGTATGGGCAACGTTACCAGTTGAAGCTTAAGCTCGGTTGGACTAGGGAAGAGTGGTCTGAGTTGGTGCCGGAAGATCCATCGGCTGCAGAAGGGTATCATGCCTTCAACATGGTCGTACGAGAGACCGCGGGTGGCCAAGTTGACTATGCACAAATGCATGACGAAATGGTAAGTGAATGAATCAGAACCAACCAGAATTACATTGTCTTATTCAATTCTGAACGTTTGTTGTGTTATGAATTGAAGGGCAGAGAGTTCCTTATGTGCGTGAACGATGTCAATGTAGCACTAAGTCATCCCCAAGGAGGTGCATTATCTGAGAGAACTCTTAGGACCACGGTGGAGGTATGACGATGTTTACAAATATTTGTCTTAATGGATTAGTTATTTGCGTCTAACATAGTGCTTTGTGTTGTCTTAGAAGTTTAAGGCAAGGTTCCACAAGTGGGCAGCTATGCTTTCTTGCCACGGTGCTCAGTCCGTGGACATGTTTACAACTAGTACTAGCCGCTCCTCTAGAGCTCGACGTCGTCATCTAACCATCGATGACACAGAAGAAGAGGAAGAAATACAAGAGGAGACGACACAGGAGCATGAGGTAGACATTGATGCTCCACAACCGTCACAGCTGTCACAATCCACGAAGAAGAAGACACCACATGTGGCGAGAAAGAAGAGATTAAATTCTCGAATTTGTAGTCCGGAGTATAATCGTAAGAATTTGCCTAAGGGGATGCGGTATATTGAAGAAGAGGAAGACGAGGAGGAGGAAGAGGAGGAAGATATAGAAGAGGAAGAGGCAGAGGGAGAAGATGAGTCTAGCAAAGAAGAGGAGGAGGAAGTGCCTACCAGAAAGGGGAAAGCCACGAAGAGAGGAAGAAGGAAGTGAAGTGAAGTCCACTTGATATGTTATCTTTAATTTGTGAACCTGTCGTGAAGTGAACTTGTCGTGTAGTGAACACGTATGTTATCTTGAATTCTTGAAGTTGTCATGTAATTAACACCTTATGTTATCTTGAATTCGTGAACATGTCATGCAATGAAATGAAGTGCACCTGTTATGCTATCTTTAATTTGTGTACTTGTTATGAATGATAAAGATTACATAGTTGGAATGATAAATATTACATAGTTCAAATGATAAAGATTACATAGTTGAAATAATAAAGATTACATAGTTGAAATGATAAAGATTACATAACAGGCTGATGGATACATGTCATTATAGTTCCAAATGACAAAGATTACATAGGTTAATTGTCGTTAGGTCCAGAATTGCAGCAAATGACATCATTTCTGTCTTTGACCCATGCCCAACGAGAAACCTGCTTCGACAGTGGCGAAAAATGTTGCCTCACTAATCAAACAATGACCTGGCCATGGTTTTGAATGTTAAACTGCTCATGTTCTTCCCTTGTTGCACATAATGCAACTTGCATTGCAAGATCACGTCGACAATCTTTTTCCCTCTTCTTCATCTTTTTGATATCGATCTCCTTTTTGTCGATTATTTTTTTCGCAACGTCCTTACTAAAACAGTAGTTTGAAAAAATCTCTACACGCCGCATTCAAGACATCAACGGCTGCCACCCAGTAGTTCATTTTTTCCTCAATAAATTCGCGTTCACACTGAGCCGCCGTCTCAGCAGAAACCTTAGCGTAAATGAACGGTCTGATCCTGCATTTCAGAGAATGACTATTCAATACACACAAGTTTGAGCTAGGGTTTCTCTAAGATGTAAAAAATATAAGAAGATTTAACAAAAAAAATGAATGAATCGGAGAAGAATACTACAAGGAACAAAGTTATGGAAAGATTTATGTTAGGGAATCACCTTTTCGCGAGGATTCGAGGGGGTCTTTGAGGGGAAGGACATAGGAGAAAAGCATAATAGAAGCAACAAGCTCGGGATGAATGAATGGGGAAAATGAGTGTGGTGGGACCCGCACCAACACTCCACAACATATAGAAGCAGGGTTCAGGGGCCAGACGCGAGGGTTCCTCGCGTTTGAGGCCTAGGGAGGGGAAGAAAGCAGATGCTGGCTCAGGAGGCCATACGCCATGAGGCCTGGCGTTTGGGCCAGGGGGGGCAAACGGCATAGACCATGGCGTTTGGGCCTCGGGAGGGGAAGAAAACAGATGCTGGCTCAGGAGGCCAGACGCCACGAGGCCTGGCATTTTGGGTTGGGACCAGACGCCGTGGCCCCTGGCGTCTGGTCCCTTTGCCACGTTAGCCGATCAACGGAAGGAGGAAATGAAGCCGTGCCAGACGCCGGGGTGTATGACGTCTCCTTTGCAACCCAAACACTACGATGGATGACGTCACCTAAAAAGGTTAGATTTAAACGTATTTTTAAATTAGGGTCGGATCTGCATTTTTTTTGTGTGCTTTACAGGTTAGAAAAAAACATTGACCGCACACAGGATCGTCGTCGACCACAAACGTGTCCGCGTACGCCTGCGCCCGCCGTGCCGTGCGCCACATGCCCACGGAACCAACGCATGAAAAGTCAAAACCGCATCCGGTCCCAGCCCGACGCGCCCACGCGCGGCCCGTGGACATGGCGACGTGACGCCAAAGCCCGGGCCGATCGAGAGGCGCCGCGGCCGGCTCGCCACGGGATCCCGAATCGAATTGACCTCCGTCCCATTGGCTTCTCCTCGTTTCCTCCAGGCTCGGCCTGATTTTATTTTTTTTTGGCGCGGCGACCGACGACGGGCGGAGAGACCAAACCTGTGGCTCCCGATTCATTATTATTCCACGGACGGACGGACGGTTGGTTGCGCCAGGAAAGGGACGGACGGCCCGGATGGATTCGCTTGCTTGCTTGGGGCCATTGCGGTTGGGAGCTGGCTAGTAGTAGACGCGACGCGAGCAATGATGCAGCTGCACGGATTGATTAGCGGAATTAAAGCTGGGCGCACGATTAGGTTTGACCTGTCTCCACCATGATAGCTGGAGTTTAAACAAGGGGGTGGGGTCAACTCGTGCAGCTCGATCTTTATCTGCTTTGTTAATAGTACTACTACTACTACTACTTGTGAGGTCTTAATCTTGTTTTGTTTCTCAAATTGCTCCAGCAAAGCCGGGATGAAACGTGTGGGAGCGGGTCTGTGCTGTAGAGTTGACATTTGCATACAACTGGATCTGTGCGGTGGGGGCTTGTCTGCACTGTACAGTTGACATTTCATACAAGTGGATCCATAGTTTACGGTGTTTTTATAAGCATCTAGACAAAAAATGAGAACCAACGAGTAGTTGGATGGTGTCTCGTTAATGCAAACTACTCCATCCGTTCCTAAATATAAGTCTTTGTAGAGATTTCACTAGATGTCTACATACGAAGTAAAATGATTCAATGTACACTCTAAAGTATGTCTATATACATCTGTATGTAGTTCACTAGTGAAATCTCTACAAAGACTTATATTTAGGAACGGAGGGAGTATTTTTTTTCCCACTATGACGTGACGTTTGTATCGATAGTGAGATGTATGTGATGATTTCGTAAATTTTAAAACTTTGCCATTTTGGTATTTATGTATGTCGCTAATTCCGATCCGTTCTTGATTAGTCGTTTTGTAAATGTGTATGATACCATGAGAGTGCCCATGTTTTCGTCTATGTTGTATTCCTTTGTACCTAAATATTTATAGTTGGAGAGAACTAACTAGTTCTTCCCGACTACAATTATTTAGCTACATATGGAGTAGTTGGTATTCTTAAAAATATGAGTGGAATAAAATACACATGAACCGGAACCTCCTTTTTCCCGTTGCACTTAAAATGTGGCTTAGGAAAGTTTGCATGATTTTGAAAAATAGTAAGAACTGGACTACGACACGCAATGTGGTTGTTTGAGATTTGTCCATGCGAGAGGAAGAGGGGATGGACAACCCTAAAGGTTAACAATGCGAGAGTGTCTAGTAAGCAGACGAGGGAAAAATGATAAAGCAAAGGCCATATCACATGGGTGTCGATCCTAAGGATGCTAACAAGTATACAAGCTCCACAGATCCTTCTATGGACTAGTGCAAGTATCTCGGAGTTGGAATATACACTTTGATGAGATGATCAAAGCTTTTGGGTTTCTACAAGGTTTATGAAAAACTTGGATTTCCAAAGAAGTGAGTGAGAGCACTATAGAATTTCTCATAAGTATATGTGGTTGACATATTGTTGATCAGAAGTAATGTAGAATTTCTAGAAAGCATAAAGGGTTGTTTGAAAGGAGTTTTTTGAAGAAAAACCTGGATAGAGCTACTTGAACATTGAGCATCAAGATCTATAGAGATGGATTAAAACGCTTAATGGAACTTTCAATGAAATGCATGCCTTGACAAGTTTTTGAAGGAGTTCAAAATAGATCAGCAAAGAAGGAGTTCTTGACTGAGTTGTGAGGTGTGAATTTGAGTAAGACTCAAAGACCGACCACGACAGAAGAAAGAGAAAGGACGAAGGTCGTCCCCTATGCCTTAGCCGTAGGCTCTATAATATGCTATGATGTGTAACGCATGTGATGTGTGCCTTGTCACGAATCTGTCAAGGGGTACATAAGTGATCCAGTAATGGATTACTGGATAGCGGCCAAAAGTTATCCTTAGTAACTAGTGGACTAAGGGATTTTTCTCGATTATGGAGGTGATTAAAGAGTTCGTCGTAAAGGGTTACGTTGATGGAAGCTTTGACACTAATTCGAATAACTCTGAGTAGTAAACCAGATTCATATAGTGGAGCAGTCATTTGGAATAGTTCCAAATGGCGCGTAGTAGCAACATCTATAGAATGACATAGAGATTTGTAAAGCACACACGGATCTGAAACTCTGTTGACTAAAAACCTCTCTCACAAGCAAGACATGATCGAACCCCAAAACTGTATGAGTGTTAGATTTATTACAATCACAAAGTGATGTGAACTAGATTATTGACTCTAGTGCAAGTGGGAGCCTGTTGGAAATATGCCCTAAAGGCAATAATAAATTGGTTATTATTATATTTCCTTGTTCATGATAATCATTTATTATCCAAGCTATAATTATATTGATTGGAAACTGAGATGCATGTGTGGATACATAGACAATACACTGTGCCTAGTGAGCCTCTAGTTGACTAGCTCATTGATCAAAGATGGTTAAGGTTTTCCTAGCCATAGACAAGTGTTGTCACTTGATAACGGGATCACATCATTAGGAGAATTATGTGATGGACAAGACCCAAACTATAAACGTAGCATATGATCGTGTTAGTTTATTGCTATTGTTTTCTGCATGTTAATTTATGTGTTCCTATGACCATGAGATCATGCAACTCCCGAACACTGGAGGAATATCTTGTGTGTATCAAACATCGCAACGTTACTGGGTGATTATAAAGGTGCTCTACAGGTATCTCCGAAGGTGTGTGTTGGGTTGGCATGGATCAAGACTAGGATTTGTCACTCCATGCGACGGAGAGGTATCCCCGGGCCCACTCGGTAATACAACATCACAACAAGCTTTGCAAGCAATGTGACTAAGTAGTTAGTCACGGGATCTTGTATTACGGAACGAGTAAAGAGACTTGTTGGTAACGAGATTGAACTAGGTATGGAGATACCGATGATCTAATCTCGGGCAAGTAACATACCGACGGATAAAGAGAACATTATACGGGATTAGCTCATTCCTTGACATAGAGGTTCAACCGATAAAGATCTTCGTAGAATATGTAGGAACCAATATGGGCATCCAGGTCCCGCTATTGGATATTGACCGGAGAGTGTCTCAAGTCATGTCTACATAGTTCTCGAACCCGTAGGTTCTCAAGTCATGCACACTTAAGGTTCGGTGACGTTTTGGTATAATTGAGTTATAGGTGTTGGTGACCGGAGGTTGTTCGGAGTCCCGGATGAGATCCAGGACATCACGAGGAGCTGCAAAATGGTCCGAAGGTAAAGATTGATATATAGGAAGTCCTGTTTTGGTCACGGGAAAAGTTTGGGGCTCATCGGTAGTGTACCGGGAGTGCCGAGAGGGTGCCGGGGGACCATCGGGAGGGGTGTGACCACCCAAGAGTCTTGTGGGTTGTGAGAAGAGGTGGACCAGCCCCTGGTGGGCTGGCTAAAGCCTCTCTCAAAGGCCCATGCAGCTAGGAGAAGAGATAAAAGACAAAGAACTTTTAAAAGGAAGGGATAGGAGGAGTCCTCCCAAAGTTCTCCACCTTCCCACAAGGAAGGTGGACTCCTTCTTGGTTCGACCGACCCCTCTCCTTGGAGGAGGGGCCAAGGCAGCCTCCTCTCCTCTCCTCTTATATATATTAGAGGTTTTTGAGGGTTTCAGAAATGAAATAATTCAACCACGTGTTGCCCTCTCTCTAGATGTGTTTCTCCTCTAGTGTAGTTTCAGCGGTGCTTAGGCAAAGCCCTGCTGGAATAGTTCCACCACCACCACCACGCCGTTGTACTGGAGAACTCATCTACCTCTCCACCCCCTCTTGCTGGATCAAGAAGGCGGAGATCGTCATCGAGCTGTACGTGTGTTTAACGCGGAGGTGTCGTCCTTTCGGCACTAGATCGGGATGGATCGTGATGAGATCGCAGGACGGGCTGCGATTTCGATCGCGAAGATCTTCCACTACATCAACCACGTTATATACGCTTCCGCTTAGTGATCTACAAGGGTATGTAGATTCACTCTCCCCTCTCGTAGATGATCATCACCACGGATAGGTACTGCGTGTGCGTAGGAATTTTTTTGTTTCCCATTGACGTTCCCCAACAGTGGCATCATTAGCTAGGTTCGTGCGTAGAGGATATCTCGAGTAGAACACAAAAGAGTTTGTGGGTGTTGATGTTCAATTTGCTGCCCTCCTTAGTCTTTTCTTGATTCGGTGGTTTTGTTGGATTGAAGCGGCCCGAACCAACTTTACTCGTATGATTTTGAGAGACCGGTTTCAAAGACTAACATGCAACTTGTTGCATAAAGATGACTGGCGGGTGTCTGTTTCTTCGACTTTAGTTGAATCGCATTTGACCGAGATGGTCCTTGGAGATGGTTAAATAACAAATTGAATATCACCGTTGTGGCTATGCATAAGTAAGATGCGATCATACTAGATACCCATAGCAGCCACGTAAAATTTGCAACAACAAATTAGAGGACGTCTAACTTGTTTTTGCACGGTATACATGTGATGTGAAATGGCTAAAGACATGATACGATATATTGGATGTATGAGATGATCATGTTGTAATAGTTAAATATCGACTTGCACGTCGATGCTACGGCAACTGGCAGGAGCCATAGGGTTGTCTTTAAACTAACGTTTGTGCTTGCATATGATTTTAACTATATCGCTAGGTTGTAGCTTTAGTAGTAATAGCATAGATAGCGTGACAACCTCGATGGCGACACGATGATGGAGATCATGGTGAGGCGCCGATGACAATGGAGATCATGTCGGTGCTTTGGTGATGGAGATCAAGAAGCACAAGTTCATGGCCATATCATGTCACTTATGATTTGCATGTGATGTTAATCCTTTTATGCACCTTATTTTGCTTAGGACGACGGTAGCATTATAAGGTGATCCCTCACTAAAATTTCAAGATAAAATTGTGTTCTCCCCGACTATGCACCGTTGCGGCAGTTCGTCATTTCGAGACACCACATGATGATCGGGTGTAATAGACTCAACGTTCACATACAGCGGGTGCAAAACAGTTGCACACGCGGATCACTCGGGTTAAACTTGACGAACCTAGCATGTACAGACATGGCCTCGAAACGCAAGAGACCGAAAGGTCGATCAAGAATCATATAGTTAATATGATCAACATGGAGATGTTCACCATTGAAAGTAATCTCAATTCACGTGATGATCGGACTTGCGTTACTGGATTTGGATCATGCGTCGCTCAAATGACTAAAGGGATGTCTATTTGAGTGGCAGTTCTTAAGTAATATGATTAATTGAACTCATTATCATGAACATAGTCAAAATGTCTAATCAAATTATGTTGTAGCTTGCGTTGTAGCTCTACTATTTTAATATTTTCCTAGAGAAAATTTAGTTGAAAGATGATAGTAGCAATTTTGCGGACTCGGTCCCTAAACTGAGGATTGTCCTCATTGCTGCACAGAAGGCTTATGTCCTTAATGCACCGCTCAGTGTGCTAAACCCCGAGCGTCGTCTGTAGATGTTGCGAATATCTGACATACACGTTTTTTTGACTACATGATAGTTCAATGCATAATGCTTAAACGTCTTAGAAGTAAGGCGTCGAGGACGTTATGAACGTCATGGGAAATATGAGATATTTCAAGAGATGAAATTGAGATTTCAGGCTCATGCCCGTGTTGAGAGGTGTGAGACCTTCGACATGATTCTTTGCCTACAAAGTAAGGGAGAAAAGCTCAATCGTTGAGCATGTGCTCGGATTGTGTGGGTCCTACAATCGCTTGAATCAAGTGGGAGTTGATCTTGCAGATAAGATAGTGATTGACATAGTTCTCCAAAGTCATTGCCACCAAGCTAGAGAGCTTCGTGATGAACTATAACATATCAGGGATAAAGTTGATGATCCTTGAGCTATTTGCGATGTTTGACACCGCGAAGGTGAAATCAAGTAGGAGTGTCGGTGAATACTCACAACATATGCCATAGGTAGGCTAAAGTCGGTGAGAACCGAAGGGACAAAGGTGGGCGCTGGGAACGAGGTTGGTACATGCATGGGACGCACGATGTACCCAGGTTCAGGGCTCTCCGTAGAGATAACACCCCTAATCCTGCTTGTGTGTTTGATGTATGGGAACAGAGTACAATGTTGCTCCAGGAGCTGTGTTGGGAGGAGGAAGAGGGGACCAGCCGGCTCGTCTCTACCTCGCTCTCTGTTGGTTGGTGAGTGTGTGGTGTTGAATGAGTGGCAAGTGATCGGTCCCCCTGCATGGGGGGCGGCCGGGGGGTTTTATAGATGAACCCGCCGGCCTACAATATGGATAAAGGGTAGAAGTGTGAGACCCGGCTGGCTGCTTCGCCGGCTGGCCAGGGGCCCACAAGGGTCTTGTCTTGTCGATGAGGGGCCCGCCGGCTGCATGGTCTCGTTTACCTGTGGGACCCACCGGCTGGCCAATGGGGCTCCCGCGTAAGGTTGACGCTGAGCACGCATTGTATGTCAAGCGTCGCACCGCGAGATTCTTCATGGGCAGGCAGTACGACCGCCTCCACTGTTCCCCACGCCGGGTGCAATAATGGAGTGGGGGTGTGACGGTCCGACATCACGCTAGGTGATGGATCAGAGCCGGGTAGGTCAGCGGCGTGGCCGCCGACGCTCGTACCTGACGGGCGCCCCGATCCAGTACCTTTGCTGACGCATAGCTACCTTTAATCGTGAGGTCCTTTCCTGACCTACGATCTGATGTGACTGGTGATCCTCGGTCGGCTAGCGTGCTTGGTTAGCCGGCTCGCGGTGGCCGCCTCCTCCCCAGTCCGGCTGGCGGGACCAGGACGGCTCTGAAGGGGAGGCCGCCTGCGCTCTAGCCGGCAGGGGGTGCCGGGCCGGCCAGAAAGGTGGCCGCCTCGTCTTCCAACCAGCAGGCGATGCCCAGCCGGTCAGAAGACTTGGGCCTGGGGAATCTCCCTATCTTCATGTCCATTGGGCCAGAAATGAAGGAGCAGGTTTGATGAGCCTACCCCGGGGTTATCCCCCCGACAGTAGTCCCCGAAGCTGGCGAGGTCTGCCGCCTGCGGGCGAGCGGCCTCACCGGCTTGTTGTCTTGATATTTTGGCTGTTGTTTGCGGTGAAGGACGCCGGCTTCGGAGCCGGGCAGCTTCGAAGCGACGTTTCGGTCCAGTCGTAACTGGCCCGAGGAGCGCCACGTGCCAGGCCCCGCCTAGCGTAATGATGGGGATTACTTCTTGACGGGACCGGGCATGGGCCCTGGGTCCCGCCATGACGCCCCCTCGGCCTCCTCGCGGGAGATCTTCTGCGGATTTACTCCGCGACGGTTGGGCTTAGGGGAGCGTTACCGCCCGTAATACGCGGAATTAATGGGGCCCGGCGCACACCGGATCCCCTCCCCACGACGCTTCGTGGGATTTAAATGGTACGCGAGGGTTTTGAGGAGGCCATTCGCCCCCTCTACTCGCCCCGCTCCGTGCCTTCTTCCTCCTTGCGTCCTGAGAAGAAGAGCTCGCACCCTTCGTCTCCGTCTTCTTCGCTTCCGAGACCTCCTCGGCCCGCTTCGAGCTCTCGCCACTCGTAGCCATTGCCAGGGGATCTTCTTCGAAGAGGTCGTCGGTGCAGCAGGCGTCCTTGTAGGGGGCCTGGCTGGCAGCGATGTCGACGCAGGGCTCATCGACGCGCTCCGTCATCATCGGCTGCTGCCCCCGGCCTCCCAAGTGTTGGTGCGCCTCCTTGGCTCCGAGGCCTCTCCAGCATGTGTCGCGGGAGAGGTGGTGGTCTTCGCCGAGCATTTCTACCGGGGTTTCGGGCTCCCGGATAGTTCTTTCTTCGCCGAGTGGCTCCAGTTCTTCGGCCCGCAGCCGCATCATGTGGCGTCGAACGCCATACTACAGCTGCCCGCCTTCGTGGTCCTGTGCGAGGGCTTCGTGGGGATCGAGCCTCGCATCGATCTGTGGCGCAGCTTGTTCTTCTTCAAGCAGCAATCCATCGCCATGGAGAAATCCGAGGTGGAGAAGCTCAAGGGGCCGAGCCCCATGACGCCGTGCGGGGCCACGTTGGTGCATCACCGCCCAAAGTCCGGCTTCCCCAGATGCCTTTGCAAGACTCCATCAAGCATTGGCAGAAGGGGTTCTTCTATGTGAGGAGCACCGACCCGGCCCAGGACGCCCTCAACATGCCCCCGTTCGCCATCGCCCCTCCGACGTAGCAGAACTGGGACGCGAAGACCCCCAAGCCGCATCCTGAGGTGGCGCCCGTTCGCGCCCACCTCGATATCTTGAGGGAGAGCGGCCTCCTTGGCCGCGACCTTCTCGCTGCCATGGTGGTCCGTCGGATTCTGCCTCTGCAGAGGCGGCTGCATCTGGTCTGCCAGATGAGCGGCCGGCTTGATCCATGTCGGCTGTCCATCAAGAGGCTCACCTCGGGCGCTGTGGCGCGGAGGGTGAACCTGATCTCCACCGCTCGTATGGATGAGGGCGGGGAATGGACGTGGGGGATGGCCCTGTTCAACCGGGCTCATCCGCCTCCCATGGTAGCCTTTCTCCCTTCTTTTCTGTCGTTTTGTTTTGAAGCCGGTGGAGTTTGCTGAGCCAGGTTGAATTCCTTTTTTGTAGATGTTCCAGACCCTGCATGGGTCCCTCCCTCAGCCTGCTCCCGACGTGGAGGCGTCCGGCGCCTCCGAGATGGAGGATGAGGATGCGATGGAGCCCCGCTCGGACTCCTCTGTCGGCACGGGAGATCCCCTGGAGTCGGAAGGGACCAAGCTGTCTGGTGAGTACCCGCGGCACGCCCTAGCAGACTGGACGAACGACAATGACGAAGCCTCATTCTACTCTGATGCAGCCTTCGAAGGAGACTCCGACGAGGTGGAGGAGGTCACCGACCCACTACCGTTGCGCGGTCGGCGTCAAGGCGACGGAGCGACCGCTGCTGACGAGGCAGCCGGGAGGAAGGGCAAGGGTGCCACAGCTCCCCGGCCGGCCTCTAAGCGACCGGCGCTGGGTCCTCCAGCCGGGAGCGGCAGACTGCGCCAAAAGGCGCCGTGGCGGTGGCCGGAAGCAGGTCCCGGTAGTTGTCGGGTATGGTTTCCTCCTTTTCTCTCTTCCGTATTTTGAGATGAACTTTGTTCATGAGAAGCTTGGCTCGACAGGGAGGCAGAGGATACGGATGAAGACACCGCCTCCGCGGCCGAGCGGGCCGGCTGGGCAGCGGGTGATGCTGCCGATAGGGAGCTGGAGATAGAGTCCAAGCGCCGGTGGGATACGGCTCCGGGGAAGGTCGTCGTGGATCAGCCTTGCCCCACCCGGGTCGAGAGGCCGGCGGAGAAGCGTGCGAAGGCTAGACAGGACCCCTCCGCACACGCCCGTGTGGAGGAGCCAGCTAGCGAGGTCGCCTCCAGGCCAACCCCGAGGACCAAAGGGACCCAGCCGTCTGAGCCGGCAGCCCCGGAGCGGGTGGACCTGGAGACGATCCCGGTTTCTCCCCGGGCTGAAGCAGCTCGTGATGCGCCGGTGCTGGATCTGGCCGCGCCGGACGCAGCCCCTGACGCCCCAGGGGCGACCATGGATGAGTCGGACGCGGCTCATCCGCCTCCTGTGGAGGAAGTAGCACCGGCTGGGGCGGCTCCCGAGCTGGCCGTTGAGCCGGCACCAGGAGCCGGCGCCATCGTCGTCCCCCAGCAGGGCCCTGTCGCACCAAGGGCAGGGGGCCGGCCTGGGAGCCGGCCCATGAAGTCATGGCGAGCGGCGAACGTGGCCCGCCTGCGAATCCCCGCCGGCACCGTTCTTTTCGGCGTGCCGGAGCTGGTGACGCTGTTTGACAGCGGTCGGTCGAAGGTGGAGCAGGCGGCCCGCGTGGTATGCGGCGACATGGAGCGCCTGGAAGCCCGTACCCAGGTAGGCCTTGCCTGTTTTGGTTTTTCTTTGCTTTTTTCTCTTCTCTGGACGTCAGTGGGGGCGCGGCGGCGCACCCACTGGGTGTAGCCCCCGAGAATCGGCTGGGTTGATTGCCAACCGGTCCGAATCTCTTGAAGGCCTTTTTCTTCTGCATATTTTTCTTCAGTGGGGGCGCGCAAGCGCACCCACTGGGTGTAGCCCCCGGGAATCGGGCTGGTTATGCTTTTAACCAGGTCGAATCTTAATCCTGTTCCCTTTCTCTCCCCTTTGGCAGGCGCTATACGATGCTCAGGTACAGGCGTACAACGAGCTTCGGGACGAGCACCCGGGGGCCGATAGCCGGATCACCGAGCTTGAAGTCCGGCTGGGCGAGGCTGCCGCGGAGCGTGATACCATTCGCGAAGCCGGCGGCCGGCTCCAAGAGTAGCTAGACCTTCTTCAGGCGGAGAAGAAGGAGCTCGAGGCGGCCGACCGGGTTGAGTTGGAGCGGCTGCGGGCCACGCTGCAGGAGAAGGAAGCCTCCTACTCTACACACATGAACCGCCTCGCGTCGCATCATCTTGAGGAGGCGAACCTCAAGGACGCCGCCTTGAGGGCGAAGGACGAAGCCCTTACCCAGAAGCAAACGCAGCTGGGTAAGGCGCTAGAGTCCGCCGCGACCCTCCAGGAGGAGATCGCCCGCCTCACTCATGCGAGTGAGGTGCGGGAGCGCGAGGTCCTCGAGGTCTTTCATGAGACCGACGGCGCCTTCCAGCATAGGTTTCCTTTCCTTGTTTTGCGTTTGGCTTTTTGGCCGTCTCCTCCTCTTGCTGTGTTCTTACGCCCCTGCTATCTTTACCCCAGATCTCTTCTCCGAGACCCAGGTCGCAGCCGACACCGCCGTTGAGGTGTGCCGCGAGGAGCGCCGCGCGGTCGGGCAGGAGGTAGATACTACCTCCGGTTGGAGCGTCGAGGAGATCGGCATGGGCCTTCAGGGCCACCTGCACGTCCTGAGCGAGTCTGTGACTCAGCTCCAGGTTGCAGGCTCGTCGATGGTGGCGGCCCTATGGCCGGAGGGCGTGGAGCCGACGACCATGAGTCGGCTTGCCCGCTGGCTCGCAGCGGGTGGAGAGCGCCTGGACGCCTGGCGAGCCTCCGCCGCGCGGTCTGGGTCTTATATGGCCCTGCGCTTGGCCAAGTCATGGTATCGCAACCTGAACTTGGGCAAGCTGGCTGCCCAGCGCGACAGCTCAGAGGCGGAGCTGCAAGGCATGGAGGAGGAGCTCCGGGTGAGAGCCAGCACCGTCGCCGAGTACGCCGCCTGGGATGACTTCGTCTTGGAGCGGGGTGAGAACGGCGGCGTGATCGCTAAGGATCTGCACGGCCTTCAGCCCTACGACATCGATGGTAGCGCCGAAGAAGCGGCCTGGGCTGCGGAATCTGCAGCCGCCTCCAGCGGTGGGGCGTATGCCGACTCCGGGATCAGCGGAGCCGGGGGCCGCAACGGGGGAGACGGCGCATCCACCTCGGGAGGAGCCGGAGGCGACGATGCCACCACATCAGGAGCGGCAGCCGAGACGACCCCTCAGGCCGCTGTCGTGTAACTGGCGTCCTTTTGTGTTTTTTGTTCTACCCCCGGAGGGATGTATCGAACGTGGGCCGTGGGCTAATGCTTTTTATGAATGTATATATTCAGCATTATATTCGTCACCAAGCGTGTTGTCTTATGATCGCGTCTTTTCATTCCTGGTTGACTTCTCTTATCCGAAGCCATCAAGACGTAAAGAACAAGACATAAGCCAATCAGAGGCCGGCTAGAATGAACCAACTCGAGCCGGTCGTCACTAGTATAGCCGGAGTGTGCATGTATTCGACCTGAACCGTCGTCACACCGCGAACCGAGCTACCGGAGCCTGCCCGCAGGTTCAAGCGATGGACCGGGATTCAGTCGGTACACTATGTGCCCGACTACAAGGATTGACCGTCCGAGCGGCTGGCGAGCCCCCGAGCTTGTTTGAAGCTAGCAAGGGGCCGCGCGGCGTAGCCTCCGGGCTTAAGCAAGCCAGCAAGAGGGGGTACGCGGTGTAGCCTGTACACGGAGTAAAAACTCTTTTAGCAAGAGAAAGCATGGAGCCTGATTTTTTCTGCGTAGCCTCCGAGCTTAAGCAAGCCAACAAGAGGTGGTACGCGGTGTAGCCCGTACACTGAGTGAAAACTCTTTTAGCAAGAGAAAGCATGGAGCCTGCTTTTCACCATGTTTGTTGTTCCGGGCAGTCAGAGGCCGTCTTGAGTCTTGAAGGCGATCGTATATACGATCAAGCCGGCCCGAGCCGGTCGTTCCAAGTATAGCCGGACTGTGCATGTATTCGACCTGACCCGGCGTCACATCGCGAACCGAGCGACCGGAGCCAGCCCGCAGGTTCAAGCGATGGACCGGGATTCAGCCGGTACACTATGTGCCCGACTACAAGGATTTGACCGTCCGAGCTACCGGCAAGCCCCCGAGCTTGTTCAAAGCTAGCAAGGGGCTGCGCTGCGTAGCCTCCGGGCTTAAGCAAGCCGGCAAGAGGTGGTACGCGGTGTAGCCCGTACACGTGAGTGAGTACTCTTGATAAAAAATGAAACATGGAGCATGTCCTTTTTATTGCCTTCTTTGTTCCCTGAGGAGGGAGGAAGATACATGTGTATGCTCTTTCCTTTGCTTGTCTTCTGCCTTTTAGCAATAGAACGGGTGAAGCAACGCCGCGTTCCATGGGCGTTCTGTTTCTTGGCCGGAGTCGTCCCTCTTGCGCTTCCTTGGCTTCTGTGCGTCAATCAGGTAGTACACGTTGTTGTGTAACGCCCTACTCATGATGAAGGGTCCCTCCCAGGGGGGTGAGAGCTTGTGCTGGCCGGCAGTGCGCTGGATTCTTCTGAGGACCAAATCTCCCTCCCTGAAAGAGAGGGGCCTTATCATTTTGCTGTGGTAGTATCTCATCTTCTGTTGGTAGATGGCCGTCCGGCTCAAAGCCAAGTCCCTTGCTTCCTCGAGGATATCCACACCGTCTTCTCTGGCCTCCTTCGCCTCCGTTTCTGTGTATAGGGTGACCCGAGGCGAGTTGAATTCGACATCTGTGGGGATGATAGCCTCAGACCCGTATACCAGAAAGAATGGAGTGAAGCCGGTCGACCGGTTGGGCATGGTGTGCAGGCTCCATAGTACAGCCGGCAGTTCTTCGATCCAGCAGCCGGCTGACCTGACTAGTGGTGCCACCAGCCATGGCTTGATGCCGGCTAGGATCAGGCCGTTGGCCCTCTCCGCTTGGCCGTTTGACTGGGGGTGTGCCACTGAGGCCAGGTCGAGCCGGATGCCTACCTTGGAACAGTAGAGCGCCAGGGCGCCCTTGGCGAAGTTGGTGCCGTTGTCGGTGATGATGCTGTGGGGAACGCCATATCGAACAGAGATGTCTGTGATAAACCTGACGGCAGTGGGGCCGTCAAGCTTCTTGATAGGCCTGGCTTCGATCCACTTGGTGAACTTATCGACGGCTACCAGAAGACGCGTCATTCCTACACGAGCCGTCTTGAAGGGCCCAACCATGTCCAGTCCCCAGACGACGAATGGCCATGACAAGGGAATGGTTTTCAGCGCTGAAGCCGGCATATGGCTTTGTGCAGTGAAGCGTTGTCAGCCTTCACATTTGTCCACCAGATCCACAGCCTCCTCGAGGGCCGTAAGCCAGTAGAATCCATGGCGGAATGCTTTGGCCACCAGGGTTCTGGAGGCGGCATGATGCCCGCACTCCCCGTGGTGGATGTCTCTGAGGATCTCCTGCCCTTTTTCTGATTCGACGCAGCGTTGGAACACGCTGGTCGTGCTACGTCGCACCAGCTCGCGATTGATGATGGCGTAGGCGGCGGACCTGCGTTGGGTCTGTCTCGCCTCCGCCTCGTTTCGAGGAAGTTCGCCGCGAAGAAGGAAGGCTAGAATGGCCTGAGCCCATGATGGAGCCGACACAAGGGTCGCCTCCGCTTTGTCTTGACTGTTGGGGGCTTCTGCAGCCCCCGAGCCTAATGGTGTCTCCGGTGCTATTGGTGCAGCCCGCTCAACGTCTATCTCCATGACGTCCACCCACTCGGAGGGTTCGAGCCCGAGCAGAGCCGGGGTTGTCGTTGTTGGAGTCGGGTGGATCAATGGAGCCGGATTAGGATCCGAAGTCGGCATAGTTGGTTGAGCCGACGGCGCTTGCACCGCAGACTCAGTCGGTGTCGTATTTGGAGCCGGTGTCGTTAGTGCAGCCGGCGTGGGGTCCGCAACCGGCATAACTGGCGGAACCGGTGGCGCTTGTATCGTGGAGTCGGCCGGTACGAAGATTGATGCCGACTCCGGAGACGGCTTGATAGACGGCTTGTGGAGTTGCTCGAGGGAGACGCCGGCTGGGATGGCCTGCCTTGTGGAGCCGATCTTTGCCAGCATATATGCCGCCTCATTTTCCGTCCTGGGAACATGGTGGAACTCACAACCCTCGAAGGGGTCGCTGAGTTGCTGGATGAGGAAGCGGTAGCTTGCCATGTTGGCCTCCCTGGCGTCCCATTCGCCCGAGACCTGCTGCACCACCAAGTCCGAAACACCGAAGCATATGAGCCGCCGGATGCCAATCTCCTTGGCAAGTCGGAGGCTGTGAGCGAGTGCTTCATACTCGGCGACGTTGTTGGAGGCGGCGAAATGGATCTGGAGAGCGTACTTGAGCTGGTCCCCTTTCGAGGACGTCAAGATGATGCCGACTCCCAGCCCTGTCCGCATCTTCGAGCCTTCGAAGTGCATCCGCCAATGCGTGGAGTTTGGAAGCGGTGGCTCGAACTAGGTCTCGGCCCAGTCGACTAAGTAGTCGGCCACCACCTGTGATTTGATGACGGTGCGAGGCTCGTACCGAACGTCGTGGTCCGCCATGGCGATGGACGACTTGGCAATTCTGCCCGTGGCATCACGGTTGCCCATGATCTCTGATAGCGGAGCAGTGCTCACCACAGTGATGGCATGCTCTTGGAAGTATTGTTTT
Source organism: Hordeum vulgare subsp. vulgare (assembly GCF_904849725.1). Classification (NCBI taxonomy): domain Eukaryota; kingdom Viridiplantae; phylum Streptophyta; class Magnoliopsida; order Poales; family Poaceae; genus Hordeum; species Hordeum vulgare. The sequence continues at coordinate 606,043,006 of NC_058519.1, read as the reverse complement.
AATTTCTTAGCAGCAAGGTAAACACCATAACACATTTTCTGATAATGAGGGTAGTTCTGCTTAGAGGCGGACAAGACCTCACTAAGGTAGTAGACAGGGCGCTGCACTGGCAGGGCCTTGCCCTCCTCTTTGCGCTGAACTACCAACACTACGCTGACCACTCGAGTGGTCGCCGCGATGTATATGAGTATGGGTTCCCTTTCAGATGGGCTCCTAAGATTGGCAGGCTCGAGATTACCCGCTTGAGGTCGCGGAAGGCTTCGTCCGCCTGGTCGTTCCACTCGAACTTCGTCGTCTTCTTCATGAGCTGGTAGAGTGGAAGAGCCTTCTCACCAAGCCGGTTGACAAACCGGCTGAGGGACGCCAAGCAGCCGGCGAACTTCTGGACGTCGAGGATCCGAGCCGGCCGCACCATCCGCTCGATGGTGCTGATCTTCTCAGGGTTCGCTTCGATGCCGTGGGCGGATACGAAGAACCACAAGAGTTTGCCGCCTGGGACCCCAGAGACACACTTCTTTGGATTGAGCCGGATCTTGTATTCGCGCAGATTGGCGAATGTCTCTCCCAGGTCGTCGAGGAGGCTGAAGTGTTGCTTCGTCTTGACGACGATGTCATCCACATAGACGTGGATGTTTCTGCCAATCTGTGGCAGTAGGGACTGCTGCATGCAGCGTTGGAATGTCGCACCTGCGTTCTTCAGACCGAACGTCATGGTGGTGTAGCAGTAGGCCCCGAAGGGTGTGATGAAGGAGGTCTTCACGCTATCAGCTGGGTCTAGCTTGATTTGATGGTGGCCTGAATAAGCATCCGGAAATGACAGCAGTTCGCAGCCTGCAGTGGAGTCGATCACTTGATCTATCCTAGGCAACGCGAAGGGGTCTTTCGGACATGCTTTATTCAGGCTAGTGTAGTCGATGCACATTCGCCATGTGTTGTTCTTCTTCAGCACCAGGACTGGGTTCGCCAGCCAGTCCGGGTGGAAAACCTCCATGATGAAGTCAGCTGCAAGGAGCCGGGTGATCTCTTCTCCGATTGTGCGCCGCTTCCCCTCGGCGAAGCGGCGCAAAGGTTGTTTCACTGGCTTTGCATCCGGTCGCACGTGAAGTTTGTGCTCGACGTACTTCCTCGGTACACCCGGCATGTCCCTGGGGGCCATGCAAAGATGTCCTCATTCTCACGGACGAAGTCGACGAGCTCGCCTTCCTATTTGGGGCTGAGACCAGCCCCGATGGTGATGCACTGCTTCGGATTGGCGGGGTCGAGTGGGACCTGCTTGGTATCTTTAGCCGTCTTGAAAGAGCCCTCGCCGGCCGATTGGGAAGGAGGAGAAGGAATCGCCGGCTGCTCGGTAGCCTGGGCCACGAGCCGGTCGATCTGCCGCTTCTCCTCGGCAATCACCAAGGCGTCGGTGAGGCGGCGGCTATCTTGGGCACACTCGAGCGACTTCTTGTAGTCGCCAACAACAGTGATGATGCCCTTGGGACTCGGCATTTTCATCTTCAGGTAGGCGTAATGTGGAATAGCCATGAACTTGGCCAGAGTCGGTCTCCCCAACAGCACGTGATACGGGCTACTGAGGTCCACCACCTCGAACCATATGGACTCACGGCGGAAGTGGGCCTTGTCGCCGAAGAGGACGTCCAGCTAGATCTTGCCGATGGGCGAGCACAACTGCCCAGACACGATGCCGTGGAAGACAGTGCTGGTTGGCAGGACATCCGTCTCCTTGAGCCCGAGCTTGCGGAGGGTGTCGAGGTAGAGGATTTTGATGCTGGTGCCGCCATCGACCAACACCCGAGAGAATCGGCACGTGAGCCTCTTGGAGGCTAAGGTGGGGTCGAGGACGAGTGCGTATGACCCCGGGTTGGGCATCACCGCAGGGTGGTCCACCCGGCTCCATGTAATTGGTTTTGTCGGACCAATGCATGTACCGGGGAACCGGGGGGACAGTGGCGTTTACCTCGCACCGCCTTTGGCGCAGGCTGTGCTTGTAGTCGCCTTCACTGGTGAAGACGACGAACGCTTCGTCTTGATGCGGGTAGTCATCAGGGTGTGGGCCGTCGCCATGAGGCGGCGATGGCGGAAGCGGAGCGTGATGGGGATCCGGTGCACGGGGCGCCGCCTGCGCACCCGGGGGAGCCGGCATTCCCTCCCCTTGCGACAGCCGGCGTGCGATGCTGCACTGTCGAAGGGTATGGGTAGACGCCGCCGCCCCCGAATGTATCTTGCAGGGGGCGTCAAGCAGCTGCTCGAGAGTCTGCTTGGGCAGCCAGTTGGGGTTGCCCTGATTGCGACGCTTTCGTGGAGGGCCGGCTTGGGAAGCCGACGCCTCGCCCTCCACGTTGGCCACTAGCTTGTTGTTGGCCATCTGATCCGCCTTGCGTTTGTAGTTGTTCTGGCCGCCTCGGTTGTCCCCAGCCGGCTAGGGAGTAGCCAGCGCAGGCACAACCTTGTCCGAGGCGGTCACCTTGATGCGCATCGCGGAGTCGGCCGTGGCGCACTTGTCTGCCTTGGCCATGAGCACCGCCAAGGAGGTGGGCTCGACGCACATGAGCTTCTGCTTGAAGAGGGTGCCGTCTCAGCATCCGTCGATGAACTACTGTATGGCTTGTACCTCATGCACCCCCTCACAGGAGTTGCGGAGCTCAGTCCACAGGGTGACATAGTCGCGGAGGGGTTCGTCGGCCTTCTGGACGCACATGGCCAGCTCGTGAGGCCGACCAGGGCGCTTGTAAGTGCCGGTGAAGTTGCGGACGAACGCCTCCTCGAAGTCCACCCAGGAGTTGAAGCTGCCGACCGGGAGGCTGTTAAGCCACGTCCGGGCCGAGACGGCCAGCATGAGTGGCATGTAGCGAACCGCTACGCGCTTGTTGCCCCTGGCGATGCCTACGGTCGTGGTGTAGTCGATCAGCCAGTCTTCTCGCTTGGCCGTGTCGTTGTATTTCGGCATATCCCGAGGCAGGGTGAAGCCTCGGGGGAACGGCTCCCCTCGGATCCGGGGGCCGAAGCAAGCCGGACCGACGGGTCTGTCTTCCTCTAGGAGGGCCAAATGGGCCAGGGCGATGATACACCGGCGGGCGTCCCGCTCGACCCGGGAGGCAGGGGCGCCAGCCCTGGTGGCGAGAGGGGAGGCTCATCGGGAGCCGGATGCGTGAGTTCTTCGCGGGGGAAGATCCCCGTACTCCGAGTCGCCCTCGTCGCCTCCACGACGTAGGCCAGAAGTGTGCTCTCTCTGGTGCTGCGAGCGTCGGCCTTGGCTTCCCTCGCCCCTCCAGCCGGAAGGGCGATGCGAGGAAGATCCTTCGGCATGGTGCTGGCCGCTAGGGTCGCGGCAAGCCCCCGAGTTCGGCCCCGGGGACTCTGAATGAGCCTGGCCGGGGTCGAACCGAGCGTGCTGCTGGTTAGCGGCGTCAAGGAGATCCTTGATGCGCTTCTCCTGGAAGGCGCGCTCCTCGCCTTCCAGGCTGGCCATCTCCTCCATGGACGCCTGCGCCGCCCGCATGTTGGCCGCAGGAGTCTCGTAGGCGGGCAGGTCCCCGCCTAGGACCTCGGCGATGAACCGTCCGCGGCCACGGACCGATCCAAGCCGGCTGGGGGCCTCGGAAATCGGAGTAAGACCATACGCGGAGTTATACTCACGATGTGTAGCCTCCAACCAACGTTTTGCCGAGGCCACGGCGATGCCCTCCTCCAAGATACGCTTGCGAGCCTCCTCCAACGAGTCCCGAGCGTCTGCAGGGTCGGCGGAAGCGGCGACCGGTGTCTTCAGGCCGGCGATGGCGTCCCGAAGAGTGTCGGCGGCGGCCGCAGTGGGCTCGCCAGCGCCTGCGGAGGCCTTGCCGGGAGCCGTGTTGGTGCCGGCGCCGATAACCATCACCTCCACGGCATTGGAGACGGCAGCGACGTGGTATGGGGTGAAGAACCCCCCCCCCCCCCCGACGACGGAGGGCCGTCGAAGATGAGGACGTTACTGGGGTAAACATCGTGGGCAGGCGTCTCGGCGATAGAGAGCCTGCTGAAGTGGGCGCAGAGCGCCTCAACGTCGTAGTCCTCGCCGAAGTAGCGTGGGTCGTCGTTGAGGCGAAGGTCGCTAAAGAGAACGCTGAGGTTCTCCATAGCTGCGACGACGACGCTAGGAAGCGCCTCGTCATCAAAATCTTCGTCCGAATCCGCATGGCGGACGGGGACGTCGATCATCATGGGCGTCGCCTCGTCGAAAGCGAGCTCCACGGGCATGCAGACTGATCCGGACGCGATGCATCCGGTGGTGTAGGTGCGGGGCCCCGCCCAGCGCGTGAAGCCAGCCGATGCCGCGATCGGCCCCACGGTGGGCGCCAAATGTCGGTGAATACTCACAAGATATGCCATAAGTAGGCTAAAGTCGGTGAGAACCGAAGGGACAAAGGTGGGCGCTGGGAACGAGGTTGGTACACGCATGGGACGCACGATGTACCCAGGTTGAGTGCTCTCCGTAGAGACAACACCCCTAATCCTGCTTGTGTGTTTGATGTATGGGAACAAAGTACAATGTTGCTCCTGGAGCTGTGTTGGGAGGAGGAAGAGGGGAGCAGCCGGCTCGTCTCTACCTCGCTCTCTGTTGGTTGGTGGGTGTGTGGTGTTGAATGACTGGCAATTGATCGGTCCCCCTGCATGGGGGGCGGCCGGGGGGGTTTTATAGACGAACCCGCCGGCCTACAATATGGATAAAGGGTACAAGTGTGGGACCCGGCTGGCTGCTTCGCCGGCTGGCAAGGGGCCCACAAGGGTCTTGTCTTGTCGATGAGGGGCCCGCCGGCTACATGGTCTTGTTTACCTGTGGGACCCGCCGGCTGGCCAATGGGGCTCCCGCGTAAGGTTGACGCTGAGCACGCGTTGTATGTCAAGCGTCGCCCCGCGAGATTCTTCATGGGCAGGCAGTACGACCGCCTCCACTGTTACCCACGCCGAGTGCAGTAATGGAGTGGGAGTGTGACGGTCCGACATCCGGCTAGGTGATGGATCAGAGCCGGGGTAGGTCAGCGGCGTGGCCGCCGACGCCTGTACCTGTCGGGTGCCCCGATCCAGTACCTTTGCTGACGCGTAGCTACCTTTAATCGTGAGGTCCTTTCCTCACCTACGATCTGATGTGACTGGTGATCCTCGGTCGGCTAGCCTGCTTGGTTAGCCGGCTCGCGGGTGGCCGCCTCCTCCCCAGTCCGGCTGGCGGGACCAGGCCGGCTCTGAAGGGGAGGCCGCCTGCGCTCTAGCCGGCAGGGGGTGCCGGGCCGGCCAGAAAGGTGGCCGCCTCGTCTTCCAGCCGGCAGGCGATGCCCAGCCGGTCAGAAGACTTGGGCCTGGGGAATCTCCCTATCTTCATGTCCATTGGGCCGGAAATGAAGGAGCACGCTTGATGAGCCTACCCTGGGGTTATCCCCCCGACAAGGAGCATCAAGTGTTGATGGTTAGTAGAACCACTAGTTTTGAGAAGGGTTAGGGTTAAAAGGGATGCTTTATGAAATCGCAAACCAGTTGCCAACCTAGTAAAGAAACCCAAGGTTGAACCTAAACCCGAGACTAAGTGCTTCTTTAATGAGGAGAACGGTCACTGGAGCAGAACTACCCTAGTTACTTGATAGATGAGAAGGGTGGCAAAGTCGACAACCGTATATTGGATATACATGATTTTGATGTGTACTTTACTAGTACTCCTATTAGCACTGCGGTATTAGATACCGGTTCAGGTTGCTAAGTGTTAGTAACTCGAAATAAAAGTTGCGGAATAAACGGATACTAGCTAAAAGCGAGGTGATGATGTGTTGGAAGTGTTTACAAGGTTGATGTGATCAACATCGCACGCTTCCTCTACCATCGGGATTAGTGTTAAACCTAAATAAATGTTGTTTGGTGTTTGCGTTGAGCGTGAACATGATTGGATCGTGTTTATTGCAATACGATTATTCATTTAAGTCACAAAATAAAAGGTTATTCTATTTATATGAATAATACCTTTAATGGTCATGCACCAATGTGAATGGTTCGCTGAATCTCGATTGTAGTAATACACATCTTCATAATATTGATGCCAAAAGATGCAAAGTAGTAATGATAGTACCACTTACTTCTGCTGAAAACAACAGAAGATGCAAAGTAGTATTGATAGTACCAGGCCGCGCCAGCAGGTCGCCTGGGGGCCCTGTGGCTCCCCTCTGGTCCATCTTCTGACCCATGGTCCCTCCCGGTGCGTGGATTTTCTCTATTTTTGATGGGAATTTTCTGGGACGTCTAAATATCCATTTTCCTGCACACAGGAAAACCATACAGGCAGCTCTGTTGAAAATAGCATCAGTCTAGGTTAGTTCCATTCAAATCATGTAGAAATAAGGCCAAAACAATAGCAAAAGTGTTTGGAAAAGTCAATACGTTTGAGACGTATCACATGCTATTCATTATTAGGGTCCTATTTCAGTGAGGAAAGGATTTTGGAGACAATGGTTCCCCCACAAGTTGGGATGATGCTCCGGACAAAAAATAAAGGAAAAAGAGAGAAAAGAAAAACAAAACAAAAGATAAAAAATTAAAAAAAGAAAGAGATAAAAAGAGAAAAAGAAAAAAATAGAGAAGGGAGAGAAGGGACGGTGCTACTGCCTCTTTTTCAACACTTGTGCTTGTAAGTAGCACCATGTTTTTTATATAAAGAGTCTCATGTTTTGTCACTTTCATGTGCTAGTGGGAATTTTCATTATAGAACTTGGCTTGTATATTCCGATGACGGGCTTCCTCAAATGCCCGAGGTCTTCATGAGTAAGCAAGTTGGATGCACATCCACTTAGGTCCAGTTAAGCTTTCATACACTTAGAGCTCTAGTGCACATGTTGCATGACAATCCCTACTCCTTGCATTGATATCAATTGATGGGCATATCCATAGCCCGTTGATCCGCCTAGTTGATGCGAGACTTTCTTCTCCACTTTAGCTCCTTTGAAACCTAACACCATACTCTATTCCACCTATATGCTATGTCCATGGTGCACGCTCATGTATTGAGTGAGGTATAAAATGTTGAAGCACGTTAAGAAGTACTCCCTCCGTCCCAAAATAAGTGTCTTAAGCTTAGTACAATTTTGTACTAGAGCCAGTATAAAGTTGAGACACTTATTTTGGGACAGAGGGAGTACAATCCAATTGCTTGGTTTGACACATTGCTTATGATTTATACTTTATGCTAGGAATACTAAGCATGACACGCTATATGATATTGTAGGGATAACGTTCTTTAGCACTCTTATTTTGTAAGTACACATGAGTATGGATGTCTTTTTGTCAAATGATAGACTATTGCCTTGAATCGCTTGTATCTTAATATTCATGCCATGATTAGACATTTGTTCAAGATTATCTTAGGTAACATTCCACATCAAAAATTATCTTTTTATCATTTACCTACTCGAGGACGACCAAGAATTAAGCTTGGTTATGCTGATACATCTTCATCGTATCTATATTTTTTTACTATTTCATGCCAATATTCTTCAATTTTATATACTTCTACAACATTTTATACTATTTTTGGGACTAACTTACTTATCCAATACCGAGTGCGAGTTCTTATTATTTGTGTGCTCTTTGTTTCATATAAAATCCAATCAAAAAGAGTCCAAACGCGATAAAAATTTATGGAATATTTATTTAGAATATATATGAATTTTGGGAATAAAAATCAACGCCACGCGGTGCCCGAGGTGCTCCCAAGCCAACACGGCGGGGCCAGGGGTGGCCGCACCCTGATGGGTTGGGGACACCCTGTAAGTCATTTGTTTCCCTTCTTTGGATGTAAGAAATATATTTATTTCGAGAAAAATCCTCTCAAAAATTCAGCCTTATCAGAGTTAAGGATCTCCACATATTTAAGAAACACTGAAGGGGTCAAAAAACAGTCACAAAAACAGAAGAGAAACTGAGAGATAGATCCAATCTCGGAGGGGGTCTTGCCCTCCTAGAGCCATGGCGGCCATGAGCGAGAGGGAAACTCTCCTCCCATCTAGGGGGAGACCAAGGAAGAATAAGAAGGCGAGGGGCTCTCTCCTTCTCTCTCCCGGAGGGACCGGAGCGCCGCTCGGGCAACCATCGTGACGACGATCTACACCAACAACTTCGTCGCCGTCACCACAAAATCTCCCCCCTCTATGTGGTGGTGTAAAACCTCTCTTCCCCGCTGTAATCTCTACATAAACATGGTGCTTAATGCTATATATTATTATCCAATGATGTGTGGCTATCCTATGATGTTTGAGTAGATATCTTTTGTCCTATGGGTTGATTGATGATCGTTATTGGTTTGAGTTGTATGTTTTATTTGGTGTTGTCCTAAGGTGCCCTCCATGTTGCTCAAGCATGCGGGACCCCTACTTCAGGGTTTGGAATATGTTCATGATTAGCTTATAGTGGGTTGCGTTAGTAACCGAAACACAAAACCGAGTAAGGGTTGTTTTCGTATGGGAGTAAAGAGGACTTGATGTGTTAATGTTATGGTTGAGTTTACCTTATTGATTTCTAGTAGTTGCGGATGCTTGCTAGTGGTCCAATCATAAGTTCATATGATCCAAGTACGGAAATTATGGTAGTTCATTACTCTCCGTCATATGAAACTACAATAATGATTACCGATTGCCTAGGGAAAAATCCTTCTCTTGTGTTACAAAAAAGCTTTCTACGAAATAACTAACTTAACTAATCTTTATCTAAATAACCCCTAACTTGGCAACAAGAGTGCTAAAGAAGAGAGATATTAAGTGTCATAAATTCGATGAAATTGAAATGAATCGACATTTTGTCAAAAACTTTGGCACTCTTTTCTATTCCCTTTAAAAGAATACATCGAACCACAATGAAATTCACCACAGACATCACCATTTGATATGAAAAATGACATAACCTTTGCTAAAAATTGGACATACTAAATGACATAAATTCGACGAAATGGAAGCGAATAAACATTTTGTCAAAACTTTGGCACTCTTTTCTACTTCGTATAAAATAAGACAATGAACCACAATGAAATTCACTACTGCACATTGCCACTTTATAAAAAGGAATGCCATATCCTTTGCTAAAAATTGGACGTATTGAATGACAGAAATTCGGCGAAATGGAAGGCAATCGATATTTCGTCAAAACTTTGGCACTCTTTTCTATTCCCTTTAAATCAAACCGCGAGCATCAACATATAGCACAAGCAATTGTATGATATTCATGCACCATAGTACAACATCATGTGAGCACGAACGTAGAAAAAGCAATGGATTGAAATCATTAGTCAATGAACTTATCCACTAGAAGGAGTGAATAATTCAAGCAACCGAGGGCAACGATGTGTAGATGGCAGATGAGCCGTTGGTGAGGGCGAGGCACGCCGACATATGGAATGGGTATGTGAACATGGCCGAAAGTCGTCGATCCGTTGGTGCGGGCGGAGGCACAACGGTGGGGAGGGGGCGATGGAGAGGGTCGAGGAGCAGTGGGCGGTCCAGGGAACGCGGACCGCCGTTAGGTGAAGGTGGAATACAGATGAGGGGACTGGCGGAGCATGCGGGAGGGGGCGATGGTGGAGGCACGTGGTGCCAACGCATGCGGCTGGTGGCGATGAGTGGTGTTGGTGCTTGTGGGGACTCGTGGATCATCGTGGTGTTCGGAAAGGATTGAGGGTGGGAGGAGCTTAGTGTCGTGAATTGGAAAGGTGGGGGATTAACTGCACACGTAATTTTCGGCTAATCCTGCACACATGTTTGAATTTTTTTTGTTGAATTGGCGGGTCTTGCCCAACGCCCGCCACAAGTGGTTGACACACTAGTGGCGAGCGCTAGGCATCACCCATCACAACTATGTTCTGCCAAAACTGAGCACCCGACAAGGATAACCGGGGGTGGTTGCCTATTAGCGCTCGCCAGTACTATGCCATCTACGTGTGGCGGGCTCTAGGTTAAGCCCGTCACTGATGGATTACTCAAACAAGTCCCATCCAGGAGACTATACCTATGGCGGATAACTAAACTTGTTGGCCATAGTTACGCCCTTAGCTGTGGTGGGTGGATTTTGTTACTCGCCACTACTTGTTTTCAAAAATAGCTAGGGTGGATAGCACACCTCGTCCGCCACTAGTTGGGGTTCACCTATAAGCCCTTTTCTAGTATAGTTAATCTAACCAGATACATGTATCAATACAATAACTTAATTCAACTATATTAATGGCCAAAAATCCATTGCATTACATGCACTTTCGTGAGTTGAAATGTTGTTATTTGCATTGTTAGCTAGTACTATACACTAGTTCGTTCTCGGAGGCGGCTAGTCGTTGTTGTCACCTCTTCCTCGTTAGAATCCGACAAGTCGTCGAGGTTGGTCTAAGTGACGCGTGAAGACCACAAGTTGTTGTTATTCCTCATCGTTGCTTAGTGCGGGGTTGAAGCATTGCGAATGCGCTCTTGTTCACGGTGGTGTGCGTTCGGTCCGATCTTAAAGAGCCACAATACAACCTTGAGTGGATCCATAGGCTCGCGCTTGGGGTTGGGACTCGATCTGTATATGGACGAACGGGGCAGCGATGTCAATGGGTACACTGTCATTGATGAGGACAATGGCACCCGAGGCGCCACACCCATGTCGCCCTCCGTGAGGGGAGCCTTTGGCGCAAAGGTAAGCGCCAGATCCATCACGCCAGCCATCATGGGAGCCATTAGTGCGACACACGCCCAATAGAAGGATGTGTCCGTTGCCATGGCTAATGCGTAGTTCGAGGAGTCATCGCGCCGATAGAAGGCGTCTGGGACGTGAGATTCTCGTTTGCCAACACATTTAGCCAATAGGTTTCTTTCTCATACGAAAATATTGTCGCAGGGATGTGGCTAGTTGAGGCGGCAACATCAACTAGAATTTTTTATGATCGGAATGCCTTGTCATCATGCTTTTATAGTTGTCGGCGATGACGAGATTATGTCATGTGAGGCTGGCCATAGTGGGAGTAACTTAGGCCCTTCCCGGTGCTCCATGGTGGACAGATGCTAAGCATGCCACATAAGCAAAAAAATGACATGGCATAGCAATTAAGGAGGAAAGAGAACACTCTGGTGACCCCAGGAAGAACCAATGTCATACACGTGAACCTAGGCACACCACTTAAATGCAAGAAGATGACCAATGCATGAGAGAGTTTAGGTGCTAAATCATTAAATACAGTGAACTTAGCAACAACAAGTTAAGCACCTATGCATTGAAAAGTTGAGTTGCTAAGCTATTTAATGCTCTTAGCATCACATCTTAGCACCTTTGCATTGGAAGCAGCCTTAGGTAGTATCATGTACTTGGGACTAGCAAACATGCTTATCTCGCACACAATTAAAGATGAAAGAGAGGGTTAGAGTAACATAGGTAGATATTGTAACATGTTAAATGTTTTGCTACTATGTGTCATCCATGTTAATAAATGAGGTCATCTATGATACTATGCATTATTAAGGTACTATCATACAATAGTAGTATCATATGCATCATACTACTATATGATACTCCCCATTATGGCCAGCGTGAGGTGCATCTGGTGAGTAGCCACGGGAATCGAAGCGGGTGGTCGTGCCATTAATAAGGTAGGTGGTTAGTGTTCACTTCCTCCCTCGTCGGTGATTATTTGTACACGACAATGTGTATACAGGGCACACATTGTTTCAGTACTCGGTCATGCGCAAGGATGAAGGAAATGGAACCTCCGTCCCGTGTTGCTGGTTAGGTTTGGAGCGAGCTCCAAATGAGCACCCCACATGCTTCATATGTGGAGGTTACAAAATTGTTTTGAAGCAAGCTTCATAAATTTTGACGACGCAACGCCCGACTCCGTTAGGGTGTTATTTTATTTGCAGATCATTCTATATTTTTTTTAGCAATAAAAACGCAAATGCTCACATACAAGCACTCTTGCATATCATCATATAGGCAATTTTTTTGATGATTGAACTGATTCTGCTAGAGCTATTCTTATATCCAACTCATTTTAAGTTTGTCGCGCCAGGAGGGGGGGAGGGGGGGTGGGTGGGAGGTTCGTCGCGCCGGTACATGGCGTCTGGGATGTGAGATTCTTGTCTGCCAACACGTTTAGCCAATAGGTTGCTTTCTGATACAACAATATTGTCACATGGATCTGGCTAGTTGAGGCGGCGGCATGAGCAATTTTTTATGAAGGAAATGCCTTGTCGTCATGCTTTTATAGTTATCGACGACAAGAAGATTAGAGCAGGTGCAATAGAGCTGAGTCAGCTGGCTATAACGAATAAAATAGTATATTTTTGCTTAGTTGGAGGAGAGAGAAGAGGAGAGAGAAGGTAAGAGCATGGTTAATAGTATAGCCAGCTGCTGGCTATAAGCAGTCTTATAGCCCATCTTATAGCTAACTTGTACAATAGTTAGCTATAAAAGAGTACTACTTTTATCATATATGGCCCACCTTTCATTCTCACAAAGCACCTAGGAGCACGTGCTAGAGCCGGCTCTTCACGAAGAGCCCGCTTCCCTTCTCTCTCATCCAACTCAGCAAAAATATAGTATTTTAATCCTTACAGTCTGCTGACTGTACCTTATTATACTTGCTCTAAGCGGGCTCTTAGTTAAGAGCCAGCTCTAACACGTGCTACTAGGCACTTTGTAAGAATGAAAGATGGGTCATATAATAAATAAGTAGTACACTCTTCTAACCAACTATTGTACATGTTAGCTATAAGATGGACTATAGCTGACATGACATGAGCTTACAGCCGGTAGCCGGATCTACTATTGTACTTACTCTTATGTCGTGTGAGGTCCATATGACCGACAACCAAGGGAATCCAAAGGGTGGCCGTGTCATTAATAAGGCTGGTGATTAGTGTTGACGTCCTCCCTCGCCCGTGATTATTTGTACATGACGGTATGTGTACAGGGCTCGGCCATGTGTGAGGAGGAAGGAAATGGAACCTCCTTCCCGTGTTGGTGGTTAGGTTTGGAGCGAGCTCCAAACGAACCCCCCTCATGTTTCATATGTGGAGGTTACGAAGATTGTTTTGGAGCAAGCTTTATAAATTATGATGATGCGACACGACTCCGTTAGAGTGTTATTTCATTTGCTGATCACCCAATATATTTTTGAGCACTACAAGCACTCTTGCATATCACCATATAGGCAATTATTTTGACGATTGAACCGATTCCGCTAGAGTTGCTGTCATATCCAACCCATTTTGAGTTCAATTTGTTGTTTTAAAGGTAACAGAAGTACTAACTTGTTAAAATCACCACCGAGTCGAACTGCAAAGGTGATTTTATAGATTTTTTTTTCTAAAAGGACCACCTCCTCAATGTAATTGTTAAAAAAGACCACTTTCGGTTGAAATCGACAGAAAAGACCCCCATATCGTGGCGGCAGGTGTGCCAGCCGACACGTGCCACCTGCCGCCACGACCGGAGGCAGCAACACTGTTCACACGTGAAACGGTTTGCTATGGATGAACAGTATTTTAAAAAAAAATTAAAATATAGCAGAAAAAAATAAATAAAAAAAATTGGCAGCAAAGATGACCGAGTGTTCTAGCTAGGTGGAAAATTTCAGTTTTTTGTGTTTTTTTGCTATTTTTCAAATATATTGTTCATCTACATCCGAGTGAATAGTATTGTATCCGAGTGAACAATGCTGCCGCCTGTGAGCGTGGCGGCAGGTGCCACGTGTCTGTTGATGTGCCTGCCGCCATGGTCGAGGGGGTCTTTTTTGTTAATTTTATCTAAAGGGGGTATTTTCTAGCAATTCAATTGTGCACGTGGTCTTTTGAACAAAAAACTCAATTTTAAAATCCCCATCGTATATATGCATAGTACACACACAAAAAAAAAAACTATCTCCAAGACTACTCATCTCTATAGTCGTTGCCTATTAATCTGCGGTGACATGGTAGGTTGAATATAGCTGCATCTTCCGGTACGTCTTTGCTTCAAAACGAGCAAAGCGACACGCCCACCACGGCCCCACTCGCAACGGTCAAACTCGCACCGCACCGCATCGCATCGGACGGATCATCTCACCTCACTCCTCGATCTGGCGGCCAAAGTCACCCCGGCTCCATGCCCCATTTCATCACCAAAAGCGTGAGCCGCGCCTCGTATACTTGCCTTCATAACCACGTCTACTACCTTTTCTTTAAGCCGCTAGGCCACTACTTCTTTCATCGCTCCGGTGACTTTTGCTTGCCTGACCTATTTTAGCTGGCGCCTCTCTTCCTCTTCTACCACTAGGACCGGCTTCTCGTCGTCCGTGGCACTAGTTTTATTCTTTCTAGAAAGAGAAACTTGCTTTCGCAAGACAAAGTAGCGGTAGTAGACTCGATCGGAGCGTCCTCAAAACTTGCTTGGCAGTCGTCTCTCGCAAAAGAAATAAACTTGCTCGTACTAGTAGTAGTGGGTGACACGCCCAGCTTTATCTGCTTCGAAATGATGGCGCGCGGGAGATGCCATAGTCAAGGCTCATGGAAATGTACACCGAGGATGCGATCTGGATTGAGTCGTTGAGAACAATGCTGCCGCCCGGTTTGACGAAAACGTGGTACGATCTCCTTGTTTTTTGGGGGTAAGAAATCGCAGCACTCGTGTGTTGAAAGGTGTCGCATAATACAGAATTAAAGGGTCGTTTGATTCGAATGGTTATATATTTGCATATGTGTATATACATTCTACTTTCATTATTTTTCGCAATGTGGAAATATGTTTTTCTAAAGTCCACTCCGCTGCCCCCGTCCTCCGTTTGCACTTTTCAAACAAACTGCTATTACTGGTACTAGTAAATTGTGCATATTTATGCTGGTCAGAAATATTACGATCGGTTCATTACACTGTGTGAGAAAACCAAATCCCACGGACAGTTCACAAATTAAGCCAGATGGAAGGTTTCCCTACTTTGTTCATAACTAAAAACTTTGTGGAATGATGCGAGAATTTCAGCCGGCTCAATTCATGTGTCGGACGCCTTATTTTTCTTGTTGGTTGGAACATTTCGACTGAAATTTTCTCGGTCGCAGTTAAATTTCAGTCACGTCCCTTTTGTAGCCAGCTTGAATGGAGCATTCACTAGGAAATGTGTTGTTTTATTTGACTACATCATAGAAACACAAAATGTTTCTCCTATGGTGGTGTTTTTAGAACCTTGTGAATTAAAGAGGACTTAAATCAGCTCTCTACTCGAGATTGTTGTTAAAAAGAGAACATCCGTGGTAGCAAGAAAGGCATGGTGAGTGACAAAGGTCCTGTTTGGATCCATGTGTTAGAGTTAGAGTTGGTTAGATTGCACCCAACTAACCCCAAAACATCCAAACAGGAGGGTTAGAGTTGGTTACATGCATCTAACCGACCCAAAAGAACTAACCCACCCAAGAGATGCTTATTTGGGTTAGAGTTAGGTGAGCCCAGAAAAAGTTACTTTTCCCTCTACCTCCACCACACAAAATCCTGAATAAAGGAGCCAAATGATTCGAAAAGTGCATTTATTGACAATCTAACCCTTTCATCCAAACACCTCTTTGGTTAGATTTAGTTCACGGTTAGTCTAGAGTTAGAATCTAACTCTAACCTCTAACCGAGTTAGAGTATCCAAACAGGGCCAAAGAGCATTCATGCGTACATGATAAGGTATGCTATATGACACCGTTGGCACGTGAAATAAGAACAATCGTGATGACGTATTTATATTTTATATTTTATTTCCGTGGTTCTGAAAGCACGCGGATTATGTGTGAAAGCATATTGAGCTGTTTTGCGAGGAAATTACATTGAAACACAACATAGAGATTGTTGTAACCAAAGACCACAAGTTGAGTGATTTTCAAAGAATTTACTCACCACTATGTGGCTAATTATAGCAAAGAAAAGAAAATAACCTTCCGATTAATCATTTGACGCGAGGGAATATGGACAACTCGCACCACATGTCATTGTCCAGATATTTCAGTAGGCTCCTTTTCTTCTTCGTCAACACCTAATTGAACTTGATAGCATTGATAATCTGATAAATTAGTTTATTTTCATTTCCTTTCCCTCGTAAACGCCGATTTGGGTAACCTCTTTCTCTCTAGGCTCTATCTACAAGCCCGTGCATTTGTTTTCCCTCTACCTGCCTCTTCGGCAATCGCTCGAGGTGGAGGGGACTCATGGTGCCTCGGATTTGACTAATAGTTTCGGTTAGCAGTTTTTGGTCCTCGGATGGGCGCCAATCGGAAGAATGTCGAAACTTAATCTTCGAGCTAGTCTTCCCGGGTCCAATCCTCCCCGTACTTGTCGGTCTGGATAGAGTAGACGAAGATCCGTTGTTGATTCCTCACGCCTCATTGCTCTACTGCATGAACCCCTTATAGGATTTTTACACTAGCAACTTGTAGCCGAAGCCAAACGCCATCACTAGAAGTATCGGCGGCGTCCAAAAAATACCGAAGCGCTACTGATATGTACTTGGTAGTGGTGTGATGTATGACTGAACGCCATTAGATAGGTACGTGCAGCTGGCCATGCAACCAGACATTACTAGCAGCATGTAGCAGTGGTGAACGCCGCTAGTGTATTCAACACTGGTGACTTGTGGCGAGTAATCGAGGGGCCCTAATGCGTTGTTTGAGTCGCATGTACTCGCGCACCTGTTGGTCCTACTAACTAGGGGTGTTTCAATTCCAGGTGGTGCCCTTTGTTGTTGCACACTCTAATAGGTGTGCCCAATAATTGGCCAAACTTCTTCTACCCTTCCGCTTAACTTCTCTTCTTCCTCCATCCCCACTTAACTCTCTCTCTCTCTCTCTCTCCTTCCACAAGTTATCTAGGTAGCCGAGGGGGTGCAGACATATGTTGCTAAAACGGGTACGTATTTCCCTATGAAAGATGTGTTTCTCACGACGGCGAAGGACTATCTGGCATACAATTATAGTTCCTGTAAGGTTTGCCACGGGAACTGCGCATGTGTTAGGTGCATGGATGAAACTCATTCTCTATATCTCAAGGCCTCTCATAAAACAGTTTAAATGGGGCATAGAAGATGGATGAACAAAAATGATGAATGGAGGAACAGAGAAGATTTGCTTGATAACACAAAAGAAAAGCGAGGGAAGCCACACATGAGGAGTGGAATAGAAATCCTACAAACGTTGAACAACTGGGAAGAGTGTCCAGAGCTTGGAAAGAAAGAGAAGAGAGTGGAGCCACTGTTAGCTTGGAATATTGTAATTATCTCTCCGCGCCCCCATTGTATGTCATGCATATAGCGAAGAATGTTTGTGATAGTTTGGTCACTACCATTTTGAACATCCTAGACACGAAAAAAGATACGGTGAGCTCAAGACAAAAGACGGGGCGTAATAATTATGAATAAGGATGTGAACATATTATCTTCCACGAAATAAAACCAACTAGCATCAACTACAAGATGTAATCAACACTACTAGTAACCCACAACTACCAATCCGAGGTTTTGAGGCAAAGATTGAATATAAGATATGAACTAGGGTTTGAGATGAGATGGTGTTGGTGAAGACGTTGATGGCAATATAGAATAGACCAGGGGGGCATAGGTTCACTAGTGACATCTCTCTCGAAAACAAGCGCATGGCATGGTGATGTTGGGTAACGTAGCATGGGAAACAAAAAATTTCCTACGCACACGCAATACCTATCCATGGTGATGATCATCTACTAGAGGGGAGAGTAAATCTACATACCCTTGTAGATCGCTAAGCGGAAGCGTATATAACGCGGTTGATGTAGTGGAACATCTTTGCGATTCAAATCACAGCCCGTCCCGCGATCTCATCACGATTCGTCCCGCGATCCCATCACGATCCATCCCGATCTAGTGCCGAACGGACGACACCTCCGCGTTCAGCACACGTACAGCTCGATGACGACCCGTGCCTTCTCGATCCAGCAAGAGAGACGGGGAAGTAGATGATTTGTCCGGCAGCATGACGGCGTGCCGGTGATGATGGTGAACTATTCCTGCAGGGCTTCACCTAAGCACCGCAGAAATCCGATCTAGAGGAAGAACTACAAACTAGAGGAGAAGGTAGCACGTGGCTGAAATTGTGTGTCTCAAAAACCCTCAATACCTCAAGTATATATAGGAGGGAGGGAGGGGAGGAGGCAGCCTCAAACCCTCATGGTTTGGACGAAATTGGAGGTGGAGGAGTCGTACTCCAATCCTATTAGGAGTAGTATTCCTCCTTTCCACTTGGAAACCCTTTCCACCTTTTCCACCTTTGGGTTTTTGCCTCTCAAACCTCATGGGCCTTAGTGGGAGCTTATGTCAGCCCACTAGGGGCTGGTTTGTATCCTCCCACAGCCCATAAGCCCCCCCGGGGTGTGACACCCCTCCCGATGGTCCCCGGTACCCTCCCGGCACTCCGAGTACACTACCGATGAGCCCAAAACTTTTCCGTGACCAAAACAGGACTTCATATATATCAATCTTTACCTCCGGACCATTACAGAGCTCCTCGTGATGTCCGGGACTCCGAACAACTTTTGGTTACCAACACCTATAACTCAACTATAACGAAACGTCACCAAACCTTAAGTGTGCAGTCCCTGCGGGGTCGAGAGCTATGCAGACATGACCTGAGACATTCTCCGGTCAATAACCAATAGCGGGACCTGGATGTCAATATTGACTCCTACATATTCTACGAATATCTCTATCGGTTGAACCTCTATGTCAAGGATTCAGTTAATCCAGTATGTTGTTCCCTTTGTCCTTCGGTATGTTACTTGCCCGAGATTCGATCGTCGGTATCTCCATACCTAGTTCTATCTCGTTACCGGCAAGTCTATTTACTCGTTCCGTAATACAAGATCTCATAACTAACTCCTTAGTCACATTATTTGCAAGTCTTGTTGTGATGTTGTATTACCGAGTGGGCCCCGAGATACCTCTCCGTCACACGGAGTGACAAATCCCAGTCTCGATCCATGCCAACCCAACAGACACCTTTGGAGATACGTGTAGAGCATCTTTATAGTCACCTAGTAACGTTGAGACGTTTGATACACACAAGGTATTCCTCCGGTGTCCGGGAGTTGCGTGATCTCATGGTCATAGGAACACATACATTGACATGCAAAAAAATGGTAGCAATAAACTGACACGGTCATATGCTACGTTTATAGTCTGGGTCTTATCCATCACATCATTCTCCTAATGATGTGATCCCGTTATGGATAGATATCTCAAGGTGAATGATTAGTAAGTAAATGTTGATGAATAAACAGTCTACTTGTCTTGGCGTACTCCCCATTACTATTGAGCCTCTAACTTTCAAGTAGCATAATTAGCATTGTGGTGCGTTCATAATTCTGCCAATTGCCCATCTATAATTTGTTACCCAACCATAGTTGTTTATTGTCTTTTGGGAGAGAGACATCACTAGTGAACATCATGTGACTCCGGTCCATATCATCATCATTGCTTACACCTCCATCATTTACTGTTTTCATTTACTTTTCCGTTTCAATCACTATCACTATTCCCTGCTTGTGTTATGATCCTTTACAAACTACAAGGGCGGAGAGATTGACAACCTCTCTGTACTCGTTGGGACCAAAGTTATTTGTTCTGTGTGCAGGTCCACGTCTTCTGCTTGTGCGAGGGCAGGGACACTTACTTGTTGATCCTCGGAGTCCTCTGATTCGATAAACCTTACCGTCTCCGTGTAAGGGAAAACTTGTTGCTGACTACATCTCCACCTTCCACTTGGGGTAACTAACGAGGAGCGAGAAGTATATTCATCAACTCGCCATCACAGGGTCGCCTTCATGAGCCTGCCACGTTCAAGGGGACGATCTGTGAGGACCGACCACAAGGAGGGGGCCCGGGAGCCGCTGCGCTTCTACCAGCAGATCAAGGACGTCGAAGACCTCGCCATGCTCGTCATCCCTCTCAAGTTCGTGGAGCTGATGAACGAGTGGCTGGTCATTAGGCGGCTCCCACACATGGTCAGGCTCTCGGCGAACAAGTGGTGGAAGTTCCGGTGCAGGTCCAGAACTTCGAGGGGCACATGGTGCTTGGCCGGGGCTGGAAGTACTTTTGCCGCCACCGCCGGATCGTCCCCGGCGACCTCCTCGTTTTGTGCATCTCAGGACTCTCCCTGAAGGTTGAAATCTACAACTACGACTCCTCGATCATGTGCAGGTTTCGTTGCAGCAAGCACAAGTACGTTGGTAATATTGAGCATGCAATGTAGTTAACTTAGGTGTTAATGTTGAACTTGTTATGTTGTCTAGCTAGAACTTATGGTACTTTTGTTGTGAACTTGTTAATATTTTGGCTAGGAGCGACACCATGGCGTGGAGCAGGGAAGGAGGATGCCCCTGCTGTTAATCTAAGTTTGCTGTTGTTGTCATTTCCGTTGCTTGCTTTGCTTAATGTAAATTGTTTGTTGTTAATCTAAGTAGTTTGCTGTGATTCCCGTTGCTTGCTTTGTGCTGATCATGTGGTGGTAAGGACACCACATTTGA
Organism: Hordeum vulgare subsp. vulgare; assembly: GCF_904849725.1. Classification (NCBI taxonomy): domain Eukaryota; kingdom Viridiplantae; phylum Streptophyta; class Magnoliopsida; order Poales; family Poaceae; genus Hordeum; species Hordeum vulgare. The sequence continues at coordinate 606,022,480 of NC_058519.1, read as the reverse complement.
ATGGGGTGAGCAGAACACAAACGATGTTTGCAACCAAACAGCTGAAGTTTGCATATGCTCACACCCTAAGCAAAAAACGACAACCAATCAGCAGGGGGGTAAGTGCCCTTCATGCGATGCAGGCAACCAAACTGGTTGCATCTGCTGCATATTAGGCTGCATATGAACAACCAGACTGGCTGAAGATGGGTATGCAACGCAGGTAGTGTAGCCGAAAGCAACCAAACACGCACTAGGACGATAGTCCTTGGAAGCATGCACACGAAGCGTCTCGCGTGTCATCGGCAAGCTAAGGTCGGGTGCGACGGGAAAAATTGACAACGACGAGTCAACACCTTATTCCAGCGCCAATAGTGATCATTAGGTGGTCCTGAGATCTTGATGTATATTTTATTATGTTTTGGATGCTTCGTACTTGTTTTAAACTTTTATAATAGTCTGTGTCCTTTTCCCATAAAGACAAAAACACGCACTTACGTTTTCTCTCTCTCAGCTCGACTCTCTTATCTTTCAATCCTACTAGTTACTTCTCTCACTATTTCGTGACTGCACGAAGCATATAGACAACTACCACAAAGGAAGGTCGCAACGTTGCCGGCGACACGGTAGCCGTGCTGCATCGACGAATATTAGCACATGCATGCCATGCTCCTCCCTTTCCTTCGAGTTGCCCTCGCCCTCTCTCTCTCTCTCTCCGGAATAGTCACACGCAAAGGCAAGAAGCATTGGTCGGGCCAGTGGGCCCGTCCAAACACATTGTCCGTGGCAGTAGGGTGCTATGATTTTCGAAAATTAAACAAACCCCGTACAGTCATTTTCAAACGACCGCACCCAAAGTGAGAAAAAAAAACACATACACGTTGCAAGTGCATATTTTTTCTTGAAGCAAGTGGATTAGCGCACAGCGTTGAAATGTTTTTCTTATGGAGCAAGTGCAACATCTTTTGATCCGCAAAAGTATTAGTATCATTTTCGCCACCTGTCCCACCATTTCAAGAGATCAGCACAATATTGGCACCATCGCATACAAAAAAAACAGTTCTTTTCCCGTGGAAGATATGGAAAAATAATCCAACCCCTGATCAGGCCGGGAGATACGCCAGCTCTCACAGCGCAGACAGTCCGTCAACGGGCTAAACAAAGAGAAAGCCGGGGGTGGCGGAGGGAAAGCTCCCACGGCCGGCGTCGACATGGGTCGACCAAATTTTAATCAACAAGGAAATAAACAAACATTAAACACGGAGAATATCATATCCCCAAGGCGATAGTGCTGCTGGGGGAGGGGAGGGGAGAAAGAAATAATGGCGCCTTTTATCATGGCCAACTTTGTTTTAGTGTAGAATATAAAAGAAACGCACGCATCATTATAGGACATCGCCATAGTTGACTTTGAAGCCAAGCCACAGGACACATACGCATTTGATATTTTCTTTCTATCTCTGCTTGCTTGTGATGCTAGCAATAACGGCTTAAAGAAAACCCATTTATTCTTATCCCCAAAGTCCACTATCTCGTGGGTCATGGCCAAGAACATGTCATTATCACACCGCATTGTGTCCGTTTTTCTAAAGAAGCCCGTCAACTTATGGGGTTCATACCCACAGGTCCTCCGTAACAGTAAACACCTAGTACAACACTGTATGTTCGCACTGTAGTAAATAAAATGCCATTAAAACTGAAGACAAATCAACGATCAAATCAAACATATAGAGTACGTTTTTTTTACTAGCCTTCATTTTGCAGGTGCAATTTTATTCATAACAGTGTGAAAGTACACTGGTCTTCAGATCCAACAGTGGGGATTAGACCGTTCATTCATGTAAAAACGGTGAGTCTGACACTTCACAAACAAGGACAGATGGGCGCCTATAGGCAATTGCAGGAGAATCCAGGGACCTATACCGAAAAGCGACCACCATCATTGACTCGCATCTTCTCCCCCTCACCGCATTTCCACCTATAAAGGCAGCCATGGCCTCCGTCCAGACCTCCAACTCCCAACCAAACCGAGAGCTCAACCAAGACAGCGAGCCAAGATCTGCAGAGCCGCAGGCGACCTCACACCGGCGACCATGGCCGTGGACCTCATGGGCTGCTACACCCCGCGACGCGCCGACGACCAGCTCGCCATCCAGGAGGCCGCCACCGCCGGCCTCCGCAGCCTGGAGCTCCTGGTCTCCTCCCTCTCCGGCGCGGCGCCGTCCAAGGCGCAGCAACACCAGCACCAGCAGCCGTTCGGCGAGATCGCCGACCAGGCCGTCTCCAAGTTCCGCAAGGTGATCTCCATCCTCGACCGCACCGGCCACGCCCGCTTCCGCCGCGGCCCCGTCCAGTCACCGCCGCCGCCGCCTCCTCCAGCTCCGGTCGCTCCTCCGCCTCCCCCACCGCGCCCTCTCGCCATCGAGCCGGCCAGGCCGGCCCCTTTGACCGTCGTGGCGCCGGTGTCGGTGGCCGCCCCGGTCCTTCAGCCGCAGAGCCTGACGCTGGACTTCACCAAGCCGAACCTGACCATGTCGGGCGCGACGTCCGTGACGTCCACGTCCTTCTTCTCGTCGGTGACCGCCGGCGAGGGGAGCGTGTCCAAGGGCCGCAGCCTGGTGTCCGCCGGCAAGCCGCCGCTGTCCGGGCACAAGAGGAAGCCCTGCGCCGGCGCGCACTCGGAGGCCAACACCACGGGCAGCCGATGCCACTGCTCCAAGAGAAGGAAGAACCGCGTGAAGACGACGGTGAGAGTGCCGGCGGTGAGCGCGAAGATCGCTGACATCCCGCCGGACGAGTACTCGTGGAGGAAGTACGGCCAGAAGCCCATCAAGGGATCCCCTTACCCACGGTAAATTTCTCTCTTCACCATCAAACTACACGAAACAAGATTTCGATGAATCAGTCATCTGACAGTTTGTATCTTGGTTTCAGGGGCTACTACAAGTGCAGCACCGTACGAGGGTGCCCGGCGAGGAAGCACGTGGAGCGCGCCCTGGACGACCCGGCGATGCTGGTGGTGACCTACGAGGGCGAGCACCGCCACTCGCCGGGGCCGATGCCGATGCCGATGCCGATGCAGATGGCGCCGTCGCCGATGCCGGTGCCGATGGGCGCTCCCGTAGCAAGCGTGTCCGCCGGCAACGGCCACGTCTGACTTAGCGAATTTTTTTCTTTCTTTCCCCTTTTGGTGGGGGAGCTTCGTTGGTTCTCAATCTGATGTCCGTGTAAAGAAGAAGAAAGATTGTAGAGAGACGGAGGGGGAAACTTAATGCCAGAGATTTTACTACTACTTCGTCCGTATCATTTCATTTGTTCGTCGTGCCTAGCAACCACTCCATGACTTTTGGGCCTAGTATAGTGTTCCTATGTGATAAGATTCAACGCCGCGTATGACTTTACTACTAGTATTACGGATCTGGGTGTGTCGTGATGAAGATGAACTGCCATGCACGCGCGGTTACAGTTAATAAGGACGGAGACGGACGGCAATTGCCCGCGACTTTGACTCCATAATCACCATGGATTGATTGCTACGGGTACTGCTACTGGTACGATACTACAGTGCGGCAACTAGATTTCTGATGAGGCGCGGAGAAAAGAACAAGAAGTCATACGCGGTCCCGCTTAAACAAGCGCAATAATTGAATTGAATTGAATTGAATTGAATTGAATACTTTGTCGTGGGGCTCCCTCCCTCTCCCTCCTGTGCAGAGGTCAAAGAAAGGATGGGCATCCATCCGCACCGATTGATTTGTTTTCGCCATTATTATTGTTTCCCCTCCGTCCTCTGTGGGCCCGCCTGTGGAGTGGCGGGGCCCACCTTATTGGCTCCCGGTCAAAGGAGGCGGGTGCGGGGTCGCTTTCCGGCCTGCACCCCGCAGTTGACCGCACCCTCCGGCCCATGCCCCGCACGCACCCAATCTCATCCCGTCACGCAGCCCACCCAGCACTAGTGAGATAAACGGAGAGGCCGCAGGAGTGAGCGTTCCTCCTCCCTCCTCCTAATCCCACCCCTTTTACTTTATCATTTTTAATCATGTACGTACTACTTACTCAAATGAAAGTAAGGGGGTGGGGCCCCGCGCCAGCACTAGGGCCGAACGAGGGGGTCGCTCGCCATGGCCCACGGATGACGGATGGGGTACGTCCAGCTCGCCCGCCGTTTGCATTTCGATTTCAACTCCTCGGTTTGCTCGCCCGTTTCTGTTCCGTGTTGTTTTCTGCGGCCAAGCTAGTAGCAGTGGTACTACGATCCGTTGACCCTCCCTGCCTTTGGCGCGGCGCGGCGGAGTCCTTGCTTTGCTTAGGCGCTACGTCTGTCTACCAAAGCCCGTCACGCCGCCTGAACACGAGTGCTACTCCTAGTCGATCAACGTATCCAGCACTACTTCTCACAGTGTGAATCAAGCGACGGTTCAGCGAGACAGTCAATCCAGGAAATTATATGTAGGCTGTAGGATAGTACTAGCACCTAATCGCAGCTGGATTTGTGAAGCTTTGTTTTCTTTACCCTACCCACTAGCATAACAAAATGCTTGCAAGTTGTTTGTTTATGGCAGCCAGCCCAGCTCAGCCCAGCCTACGGTCTGTCTCCGTGAGCGCGAGTATACTAATGATGACGATGACGACGACTCCATCCATGCTTAACTGGTGCCCACCACGATTATTTATTTACCCGTCGTACTGCCATTTAAAAAAATTTGTAATAGTACCACAGTGCATAGTGTCGCATGGACCTGTGCACGCAACGCTACTGTTACAAGTCAATGGCCGGAGCATAAAGCTACAGCCACAGCGCTACCACTACTCCTGGTATACGTACTTTGGTGTGGGAGCTAGCTTTGCGGCTTTGCTAATCACCCCCGGTCGTAAAAGGTTAAAAAACCATTGCTGTTACTTTTATTCCAAGCGAGCGAGGGAGCGAGCCATGCGTGGTGGGCCGGTGGGAGAAAGGAGGAGGGCTGGACAAGTGGGACATTCTTTGCGTCTTCCCTGCTGCTTTCGGCCTAACCCACTGTCAAACCCGGTTTCTTTAATCCTACTACTACTCCGCCATTAAACAACTCCTTCATCCCTGGCCGGGTTAGTCCCCTTCCCAGATCCGATCAACCAATGCCATCTTTTTTTAAAATTATTTTTATGTTAAAAAAGGAGGATTACCATCTATGCTAAACTAATCTCGCGCGGTGAGCTGTCCAAGTGGACTTTCATCATCGTCGTGGCCTTGGTGCGACCTAAAGATCCTGGGCTATCATCTCATCTAATAGTATCTTTTTCGATAAGTGTATTGCAAACTTTGTAGGATGGCATGTAGCGGTAGCGGTGGTTAGGTTTGATGCCACATCTGCGATCTACTAGCAGCACACCAAAACATTAGTACTGCATGCTCAACTTTTTTCCTGTTTGTTTGGTGGTAATGCTCCGATCGGGGCCCTTGTCCCTGGTCCTCAGCAGTCAGCGTGACTAGTCGCCACCGTGTACTGCAGCTAACATGTGAGTGGCCATGGACCCATGATGGTGTCTAATCTCGTCTGCTCCTTGGCTTTGTCAGTGCACCAATTGGGCTGTTTGTGAGCTCATAAGGTCATCTCCAACAGTTTGTTGTTTAGCTTGTTGGTAAAATGATGTTGGGGTTTTGCTTCTTTAAAATAAAAAACTTGTTGGTAAAATATGTAATGTTGTCAATCAACACCATAACATACAACTATTCCAATGAGTTGTACTCCCTCCGTCCAAGTATATGGGGTATGCGCATAGTTTTAGGTTGTTAATTTAGCTAGCTAAATATATATTATACGCGATAAAAATTACATATTTAAAAACTATATCTTTGCATGAATCTAACGATATATTATTTATTACATATTATACATATCTGAATAGTTAAATTAACAATCTAGAACTATGCGCATGCCCTATAGTACACCCGGACGGAGGGAGTATCTAGTTTGATCAATAAGTTGTGAGGTAATAAATAAGGTTCTCTCTCATTCTACATTAAAGCTTGTGCAAGGGTGTTGGTTAATTTACATACAACCTTAACCTTTTTTCTCATTTATTACATGACACATCATCAAAAATCCTATATGTCAAAATTTATCAACAACCATTTTACAGCCATCGGAGATGCCCTAAGAGCATGGTTAATAGTATAGCCAACTACTGGCTATAAGCATTCTTATAGCTCACCTTATAGCTAGCTTGTACAATAGTTAGCTGTAAAAGAGTATTATTCTTATCATATATGGCCCATCTTTCATTCTCATAAAGCACGTAGGAGCACGTGCTAGAGCTGGCTCTTCACGAAAAGCCCGTTTCACTTCTCTCTCATCCAACTCAGCAAAAATATAGTATTTTAATCTTTACAACCTGCTGATTTTACCTTATTGTACTTGTTCTAATAGACACCCGGATGATGAAAGAAAGAGGAGAATTCCTCGGAGTGGAGGCGGAATTGTTAAAAGCCGGGGGCAGGCCGAATATTTTGACTTTTGATAGTAGATTAATCTCTCCATTGAGACGCCTTTAATTAGTAGCGCATTTTCGTCGGTGTTCCAGGTTAAGCTCTCCTTCCACGGGCCTATGATTGGCTACCAGCTGCGCTAATTGCCTAGCCAGGGCCACATGATTTGACTAATCGCCATGGTCATCTTATCTTATGTGGTGCATACTAGCTAGGAAGGAAGACCCGTGTAGCTGCTCGGCGACTTGTTCCATCATTTCCAAATGTAATCAAATACTCGTACAGCGCCTTGATGGGGCGCCAACAATTGGACCGAATGGAGTTGATTTCGGTCCAAATGGAGCAGTACTGTACTAGTAGTATATACTTTTGCTTGGGATCATCATGAGAAGGGGACAGATCGCGAGTTTATTAGTGGTGGAAGCCAAAATGGGCCGCCAGACAAGTCGCCGAGGGTGGCGCCCCCACCCCCCACCAAGTTGGGCGTTGTTTAGCGTTTGTTTGCTCCCCGTGTTCTCTCTTCGGGGGTTCGGATCTGCGAGGTCAAACCGCGCACAGACGTAGGTAGGGCCTGTCTTTTTTTTTTCTGCCTTTACTTTTTCAGTGTGTGTCTGGGTAACTGCTCCATTGACGACCGGGCGTCGTTCAGTTGATGTCAATGGCCGAATGGCGCCTCATTTGCAAAATTTGTGTGTGTTCAGTTGAAGTTGGATCGGAGGGTCAAAAGCTGCGCCTGCCTCGTAGATTGTACTAGGAGATGCTTTACGCGTGCTGAGCGCGTTCACTTTTGTCTGTCCGTGTTCCTTGACTCGGCGCGGCACTGCCCGTCATCGTCGTGCGAAGCAAATTCTCAGGAACGAGCGAGGCAGCATGCGCGCACTCGGGTCGGTAGTCGGGACCGGCATGACGTGATGGACGTAGGTGCGGAACGAATCGTCGGAGCCGTGCGGGCGCGAGACGACACTGCACATGAGAAGACGCCAACCGTAGCGCTTGCGGCGACCTGCGTCCCGCGCTTGTTACGAGACGGCACAAGCAACGGCATATGATCGGCGGGGCAACGGACGAGGAAGGAAGGCCTCACGCTCACGGGTCCGTGCTGCTCCGGGAAGCTGTGCCAAGTCCTAGTAGGAGAATCCGTACGGCATTCTAGCAATGGCCTGCTATGAGATTTCTTCACCTGGCTCGGTGTTTTCTGCTCCGGCTGGCAGCTAGAGATTTCTTCACCTAGCTCTCTGTTTTTTATTTCACAGGATCTTTGTGCGGCAAACTGTAGACCTATCGCATGGTTAGAAGGGAGTCAACTGAGCCGGCCAGTTAATATCCTAGAGATACCGGTTTTAGGAGCATGGTTTTTCATTTAGGCCTTGTTCGGTTTGGAGGGGTTTCAAGGGGATTGAAATGAATTGGAGAGGATTAAATTCCGTGTATGTTAAATTTCATCTCAATCTCTTCCAATCATCTCTCAGAGAGGTTTAACTGATCAAGGCCTTACAGAATTATCCCCTTTCTCTTCTCCCTTTCGTTCAAAATTTTCCAAAATAGTTTGATTTTTTAAATAAATACCTACAATGAGACACAATTAAATCTACTTCAAAAACGTTTATTTCTTAAATAATATTCAGTTTTCCAAAAGATAATCCAAATTTGAATAGATGTTAAATTTTTGAAAAGCAAATTACCTTTTCATAATTAATCGAAAAAGTTCAACTATTTTTTTTTTTAAATTACCCAACTTTTCTTTAAAAAAACCTATGCAAAAATATACTAATTACCAGACTCCTACAATAATCAAAACAACTGCACTATTTCCCTGCGAAAATGCTAGACCTACTAAATCCTACTTACGTTTACTAAACCTTTCAACTGATCTAAACATGCCTCCCCTGACTTTTAGGGGTGGGTGGGCCTCACCCTCCTCTTAATCCAATCAATGATTGCCAAATCAGACTACCCCGTAAACGTACGTAAACATTTACGTAGATGTAGCATTACTCATTTCCCTTGCAGCGGCGCCAGTCCGGCCCATTAAAAGGCGCCTCTTGTGCGATCCAGCCAGAGTTTGACACATGCAACCTCCTATAGAAGCTCCTAGAAGATGCTATAGCAAGACCTAGAGATGGCTTTTATAATACATCATATTGAGTGTAATGCTTGGGCTCGACTCATCTCTCAGAGGAACAATCCTATTGACCGCTTGTTGCATCAAACTGTCGGCGCTATGCACACACGAGCGATCCGGCAGCGAAGCTACGGGCCGACCCATTTAAGCGTTCCAATGCCCCCGGTTTTGGAAACCTTCTAGATGTTTCAACCGACTTTTTTCTTGTTTGGAAATTTTTTAGAAGGTTCTTTGAATTGTTTTTTCGTTTCCATTTGGTTTTTCTTTTTTTCTTTTTCGTTTATTTTTCTTCTTTCTTTTTTCTTTTCTCTCCTGTTTTGTATTGTTTTATTTATTTTTATTTTTCCTTTTTATATCTTTTATTTTTGTCAAGTTTATTTTTTAACAAATGTTTACAGATTTTTTTTCAATGAAATAAAATTTGTACATAATTCGAAAAATGTTATCGGGCCCCTCGAACCGGGGATACCTAGGCCCGTCGGCTTGCGGCCCCACGTGCGACATAGCTACATAAGCCTCGCCCGGTCCATCAGTAAGACCAACAAGGAAGACTCTCACGAGGGCCCTTGCCTCGCGAGGCGAGCGTTTGAGGATCATCGCCAAGGACTACGAGAGAGCGCTCGCTGCGAGTGCGCGTCCTAAGGCCACCCATGAGGCTCTTGCAGAGTGGGCTCATCAAGGGCGACATGGCAAGGGTGTCATAACCCTGTGCCTTCACGTGGATGACGCAGGTTGCGCTGGCCGCACGGGAGTGATGCGAGCGGGTACGAACAGGAGGGATTTCCACTTTCGTGCTAAGGACGCACAGCTAATTGGCAGGTTCCCAAAGCAACCCCCAAAATTTTCCTGGTCGTGCAAGGGGACTAAGGTTGGGGGCTCGGTAGGGCGGAGGTCACCCTCGAGCCCGCCAGCGCGTCACGGGGAAGATCTTTTGCACGCGAAGATCATCTTTGTCACGACACGCCGCAGTCTTGTCCTTTTTAAAATGATCGTTGTGACGACCCTTTCCGCCGAATGTATTTTCGGGGGAAGAGAACCAAGGCCAGTATATAAGAGAGGCCCGGCCTCTGTAGCAGAAACGAAATCCGCATCTCACTAGAGCAAGAACCCGTCTTTATACTCGTCTTTCACCTCAAGCAAGGTGCCTCTTAGATTGTACTAGGAGATGCTTTACGCGTGCTGAGCGCGTTCACTTTTGTCTTTGCTGTGTTCCTTGACTCGTCGTCGTGCGAAGCAAATTCCCAGGAAAGAGCGAGGCAGCATGAGAAGCGCGGAGGTCCCTGGTACGAGAAGGCCTCACGAGCCCGAGCTGCTCTGGGAAGTTGAGCCAAGTCCTAGTAAGTAGGAGAATCCATAGGCCAGCATTGGCCTGCTATGAGATTTCTTCACCTAGCTTGGAGTTTTCTGCTCCGGCTGGCAGCTAGAGATTTATTCACCTACTACCTAGCTCTGTGTTTTTTTATTTCACTGGATCTCTGTGCGGCAAACTGTGGACCTATCGCATGGGTCAACTAAACCAGCCCAGTTAATATCCTACAGATACCGATTTTACGGGGAGGTCCTATGCGCCATTTTTTCAAACTTCCGAACATTTTTTAAAATCTGGACCATTTTTTTCAAATTTTGGAACATTACAAATTCGGGAACATTTTTTAAAATCCCGAACATTTTCGAACCAGAAACAGAAAAAAAAGAATAAAGAAAAAGGAAAACGAAAAAAGAAAGAAAAAACAGAGAATCTTCTAAAAAGTTTCCAAAACCGGAAAAATCGTCTAGGAAAGTCTAGAATGTTCCCAAAACAGATGAAAACCAGCTAGAAATGCCTGGAAGGTTCCTAAAACCGGAATCGCTCGAAAGGTTGACAATTTGACACAATATGCGTCAAAAAGGATATTCCGGTTTTAGGAGTTTCCTGATGGTTTTTCATTTACGAATTATCCCGTTTCTCTTCTCCCTTTCATTCAAAATTTTGCAAATTAGGACAAAATTAAATCTAGTTAAGAAAAGCGTTTATTTATTAAATAATATTCTGTTTTTCGAAAAGTAAATTAAAATTTGAATAGATGTTCAATTTTCGAAAAACAAAATAACTATTCATAATAAATTAAAAAATCAACTATTTTACTTTAAAAATTACCCAAATTTTGTTTTGAAAAACCCTATGACAAAAAAATACTAAAAACCCGATTGCTACAATAATCAGAACAACTGCAGTACTTCGCTGACGGGGGTGCCAATCTGGCCCATTAAAGGGTGTCTCGTGTGCGATCGAGCCAGAGTTTGACACATGCAACCTCCTACAGGAGCTCCTACAAGATGCTACAATAAGCCCAGGCGATGGCTTTTCCATTACATCATATTGAGCGTAATGCTTGGGTTGGGCGCGTCTGTGAAAGGTCCTATTACCCGACCTACATGCTGAATAGCCATGAAACGTGCACCCCCTTGTCCCTCCCGCGCTTGATTTGGGCCGTAACATCATATTGATGGGCAGCACTTTATTTCTGTTTGTTTGATACTTTAAAAAACGTTCCAAAAACTAAAAAAGTATGCTCGGTATTGCAGTATAAATTCAAAAGTTCAAAAATTCAAAAATTGTTCAGGAGTGTCAAAACATGTTCAGAGATAAAATGTCTAGGAGTGTCAAAAAATGTTCAAAAATCCAACAGGAGTTCACTATTTAAAAAATAGTTATTAAAAAAACAATATCTGATAAATGAAAATAGTTCGTGGGTTGAAAAAAACAATAATGGTTTTCATAAAATGTTCGTGTATTCAAAAAATATCCGTGAAACAGAGAAATGCTTAGACATTTTAAAAATGATCACGATTTTGAAAAAATTCCAATGAATACCTAAATGTCAGCAGAATCAAGAAATGTTTTTGCATTTTTAAAAATATTCATGTATTAACAAAAGTATTCAATTCATGTTATTGTTCAAAGATTCAGAATTTCTATTTCCAAACAAATATTCAGAAAATCATAAAATATTAGTGTATTCGGAAAATGTTTGTGCTTTTCAAAAAAATTTGCAAATTCGTAAAATTTTCAAGATTTCAAATAATTTAACAATTTTCTTTTGAAGTTTAATAAACTTATGAAAACAAAAGTAGAAGGAAAAATGAAAGGAAGATAAAAACACAAATCGGGCCAGAAAATACAAAATTGTTAGCAACCTGGCGGTGCGCGGTGAATAGGATCAGTGATCATCTATAGCACGCTAACAATGCGGGATTTGAACATGCGGGATTTGAACACCGGATCAAATGCAATGAAATACGTGTTCCTACCACCTGAGCTAGCAGTCATAGCTGATAATATGATATAATCCCTCCGTAAGGAAATATAAAATCATTTAAATAACTAAAATAGCATAAAAAGGGATGTTCTGTGAAAAGCAAACGATTCATACATTTGTGAACAATTTTAGGAAAAACTATAAAATTGTCAAAAAAGAGAAACATTTTTTGAATATTATGAACATTTTTTCTAAAAAGGAAACGTTTTTCTAATTCCAAAATTAAATTATGAATCACGAACATATTTTAAAAATTCTGAACAATGTTTTTCTAAAAAACACAATTTTATTAAACTTGTGAACAATTTTTGAAACTGGATTTTTTTTTGAAAATCTTGAAAAGGTAGAAACGTGAATAATTTTCTGAATTTTTTGAATAGTTTTTGACAACAGGAATATTTTCTAAAAATTGTGAATATTTTAATAAAAACACTGAAACAATTATTCTTAGAGCATCTCTAGCAGACCCTTTAGGATCGGTGGATAAAAAAAAGAATTTAAAGCATCCATTTTAGCTACCGTCGAATAGATAATGTAAAACAAACTCTAAAACTAGGATAAAGAACTCCTTCCTTCAGTCCGGCTACCGCTGCCCCTTCCCCAACGGGCTGCGCCCCGTTGCCCGTCGACCGTGTCGCGTCGCCCGTCGGGCGCCTCCCGTCCTTACGGGTCGTGCCTCATTACCACGTCGACCGCACCCAGCCTCGCCGGCCGCCCCCCCCCCCCCCCCCCCCCCCGTCGCCTCTCCGTCGGCACCTTGCTCTGTTGCCAGTCGCGCTGGCCGAGCCGTGCCCTTTGCCTGCCGCGCCGTGTGGATTTCGACGGCCAGGATGAGGTCATGGGAGGCCACGGTGAGGTCCAGGTCATCCAATTCAAACCGGCGGCGATCGATTGTAGTGTCTATCGACCTTTTCCTGTGTGGTGATGAATTCCAGCTAGTTTAGGAATGATTCCAGCAAACTCCACGACGGCGTGTTTGCTTTGATAAGGTTTGATTGGTATACGAGGCTCCCTCGGTTCGGCCTTTCAACCTTCAAATATAAAGATTTTAGATGTGCATTTTCGGTGGCCCTTCAAATTTTAACGGGTTAGACCACTTTTCGATTTTTGTTCTGGACACTTTTTTTGACCAAAATTGTAAAACGGAAAAATTTGAACGTTTCTAATTTTCATTTTAAAATTCCTATATTTTTGAATTTATAAACATTTGTTAAAACATATTTTTTTTCTTGAACTTTTGAACATTTTTAGAAACACGAACATTTTTTAAATTTCTAATTTTTTTTCAAAAGATAAACTTTAAAAGGGAAAAAGAAGCGACAAAATAAATAAAAAACAAAAAAAAGAAAGAAGAAAAAGAAACAAAAAAAGTAAAAACCAATAAACCAAAGAAGAAACAGGAAAACCGGTCAAAAAAAAAAATCTAACGCTAGCGTCCACATGTATGGTATATTTGTAGTTCGTCCACACACATTGATCTTCGTGTGCTATATTTTGCACGAATCTTGAAAGAATCTATTAACATTTTAGTACCACGTTGGCATAGCGTGATGTGTGGGGGTTAGAGCATTCGGTCACAAGCCCCGCAGAGCACGGTTGCGAGTTGCATCGTGTGGAGAAACGAGTTAATCACACGTGGCAACTAGTGTTTAATTACACGCGGGAACTATCGTTAATTAAACATGGCAATTATAGTTAATCAAGACAGAGAAGTTGACATGCTTACAACTAGAATTTGTTGGGGAATGTCGTATGGGAAACAAAAAATTTCCTACGCGCACGAAGACATATCATGGTGATGTCCATCTACGAGAAGGAATTTCCGATCTACGTACCCTTGTAGATCGCACAGCAGAAGCGTTAGTGAACGCGGTTGATGTAGTGGAACGTCCTCATGTCCCTCGATCCGCCCCGCGAACCGTCCCACGAACCGTCCCGCGATCCGTCCCACGATCCGCTCCGATCTAGTGCCGAACGGACGGCACCTCCGCGTTCAGCACACGTACAACTCGACGATGATCTCGGCCTTCTTGATCCAGCAAGAGAGACGGAGAGGTAGATGAGTTCTCCGGCAGCGTGACGGAGCTCCGGAGGTTGGTGGTGATCTAATCTCAGCAAGGCTCCGCCCGAGCTCCGCAGAAACGCGATCTAGAGGAAAAAAAACCGTGGAGGTATGTGGTCGGGCTGCCGTGGCAAAAGTTGTCTCAAATCAGCCCTAATAGCTCCATATATATAGGAGGAGGGAGGGGAGGCTTGCCTTGAGGCTCAAGGATCCCCAAGGGCTGCGCCACCAAGGTAGGAGGAGTCCTCCTCCAATCCTAGTCCAACTAGGATTGGAAAGTGGAGTCCTTCTCTCCTTTCCCACCTCCTTTTTTTTTCTTTCTCTTTGATTTTCTATCCTTGGCGCATAGGACCTTCTTGGGCTGTCCCAGCAGCCCACCAAGGGCTAGTGCGCCACCCCCAAGGCCTATGGGCTTCCCCGGAGTGGGTTGCCCCCCCGGTGAACACCCGGAACCCATTCGTCATTCCCGGTACATTCCCGGTAACTCCGAAAACCTTCCGGTAATCAAATGAGGTCATCCTATATATCAATCTTCGTTTCCGGACCATTCCGGAAACCCTCGTGACGTCCGTGATCTCATCCGGGACTCCGAACAACATTCAATAACCAACCATATAACTCAAATACGCATAAAACAACGTCGAACCTTAAGTGTGCAGACCCTGCGGGTTCGAGAACTATGTAGACATGACCCGAGTGACTCCTCGGTCAATATCCAATAACGGGACCTGGATGCCCATATTAGATCCCACATATTCTACGAAGATCTTATCGTTTGAACCTCAGTGCCAAGGATTCATATAATCCCGTATGTCATTCCCTTTGTCCTTCGGTATGTTACTTGCCCGAGATTCGATCGTCAGTATCCGCATACCTATTTCAATCTCGTTTACTGGCATGTCTCTTTACTTGTTCCATAATACAAAATCCCGCAACTTACACTAAGTCACATCTCTTGCAAGGCTTGTGTGTGATGTTGTATTACCGAGTGGGCCCCGAGATACCTCTCCGTCACACGGAGTGACAAATCCCAGTCTCGATCCATACTAACTCAACGAACACCTTCGGAGATACCTGTAGAGCATCTTTATAGTCACCCAGTTACGTTGCGACGTTTGATACACACAAAGCATTACTCCGGTGTCAGTGAGTTATATGATCTCATGGTCATAGGAACAAATACTTGACACGCAGAAAACAGTAGCAACAAAATGACACGATCAACATGCTACGTCTATTAGTTTGGGTCTAGTCCAGCACGTGATTCTTCTAATGACGTGATCCAATTATCAAGCAACAACACCTTGTATATAATCAGAAGACCCTGACTATCTTTGATCAACTGGCTAGCCAACTAGAGGCTTGCTAGGGACAGTGTTTTGTCTATGTATCCACATATGTATATAAGTCTTCATTCAATACAATTATAGCATGGATAATAAACGATTATGATGAACAAAGAAATATAATAATAACTAATTTATTATTGCCTCTAGGGCATATTTCCAACAGTCTCCCACTTGCACTAGAGTCAATAATCTAGTTCACATCACCATTCGATTCCAACGAATCCAACACCCATATAGTTATGGGGTCTGATCACGTCTTGCTCGTGAGAGAGGTTTTAGTCAACGGTTCTGAAACTTTGAGATCCGTGTGTTCTTTACAAATCTTTATGTCATCTTATAGATGCTGCTACTATGTGCTATTCGGAAATACTCCAAATATCTACTCTACTATACGAATCCGTTTCACTACTCATAGTTATTCGGATTAGTGTCAAAGCTTGCATCGACGTAACCCTTTACGACGAACTCTTTAACCACCTCCATAATCAAGAAAAATTCCTTAGTCCATCAGTTACTAAGGATAAATTTTGACCGCTGCTAGTGATTCAATCATGGATCACTCTCTGTACCTCTCAACAGACTTTGAGTCAAGGCACACATCAGGTGCGGTACCCAGCATGGCATACTTCAGATTCTACGGCCAAGGCATAGAAGACGACCTTCGTCTATTCTCTTTATTCTGCCGGGGTCGGGTTTTGAGTCTTACTCAAATTCACACCTCACAACGCAACCAAGAACTCCTTCTTTGCTGATCTATTTTGAACTCCTTCAAAAACTTGTCAAGGCATGCATCTTGTTGAAACTTCTATTAAGCGCTTTCGATCTATCTCCATAGATCTTTGATGCTCAACGTTCAAGTAGCGCAATCCAGGTACTCCTTTGAAAACTCCTTTCAAACAACCTTGTATGCTTTACAGAAATTCTACATTACTTCTGATCCACAATATGTCAACCACATTTACTTATCAGAAATTCTATAGTGCTCCCACTCACTTCTTTGGAAATACAAGTTTCTCATAAACCTTGTACAAACCCAAAATCTTTGATCATCTCATCAAAGTGTATATTCCAACTCCGAGATGCTTGCACCAGTCCATTGAAGGATCGCTGGAGCTTGCATACTTGCTAGTATCTTTAGGATCGACAAAACCTCCTGGTTGCATCACATACAATGTTTGCTCAAGGAAACCGTCGAGGAAACAATGTTTTGACATCCTATGTGCAATATTTTCATAAATAATGCAGCAACTACTAACATAATTCTAACAGACTTTTTAGCATCGCTACGAGTGAGAAAGTCTCATCATAGTCAACTGTTTGATCTTGTCGGAAACATCTTTGCGACAAGTCGAGCTTTTCTTAATAGTGACTTATCACCATCATCGTTTGTCTTCCTTTCAAAGATCCATCTTTACTCAATAGTCCTATGACCATCAAGTAGTTCTTCCAAAGTCTACACTTTGTTTTCATACATGGATCCTCTCTCGGATTTCATGGCCTCCAACCATTTGTCGGAATCCGGGCCCACCATCGCTTTCTCCATAACTCGTAGGTTCATTGTTGCTCAACAACATGAACTCCAAGACAGGGTTACTGTACCACTCTGCAGTAGTACGCGACCTTGTCAACCTACGAGATTTGTAGTAACTTGATTCAATGCTCGATGATCACCATCATCAGCTTTCACTTTAATTGGTGTAGGCGCCACAGGAACGACTTCCTGCGCCCTGCTACACACTGGTTGAAGTGATGGTTCAATAACCTTATCAAGTTCTACCACCCTCCCACTCAATTCTTTCGAGAGAAACCTTTCCTCAAGAAAGGATTCGTTTCTAGAAACAAACACTTTGCTTTCGGATCTGAGATGGGAGATGTACCCAACTGTTTTGGATATCCTATGAATATGCATTTATCCGCTTTGGGTTCGAGCTTATCAGGCTGAAACTTTTTCACATAAGTGTGGAAGCCCCAAACTTTCAAGAAACGACAGTTTAGATTTCTCTAAACCTCAGTCTATACTGTGTCATATCAACGGAAATACACGGTGCCCTATTTAAAGTGAATGCGGTTGTCTCTAATGCATAACCCATAAACGATAGTGGTAATTCGATAAGAGACATCATAGCATGCACCATACCAAATAGTGCGTGGCTATGACGTTCAGACACATCATCACACTATGATGTTCCAGGTGGCATGAACTGCGAAACAATTTCCACATTGTCTTAACTGCGTACCAAAACTCGTAACTCAGATATTCATTTCTATGATCATATCGTAGACAGTTTATCCTCTTGTTACGACAAACTTCACTCCGAAACAGAATTGAACTTTTCAATATTTCAGACTTGTGATTCATTAAGTAAACACTCTTGTATCCACTCAAATCGTCATTGAAGTAAGAACATAATGATATCCACTGCGTGCCTCAGCACCCATTGGACTTGCATACATCAAAATGTATTACTTCCAACAAGTTACTATCTTGTTTCATCTTAATGAAAATAAGGCCTTGCTCATGTGGTATGATTTGCATGTCACTAGTGATTCAAAATCAGGTGAGTATAAAGATCCATCATCATGGAGCCTCTTCATGCAATTTATACCAACATGACTCAAGCGGCAGTGCCACAAGTAAGTGGTACTATCATCATTACCTCGTATCTTTTGGCACCAATATCATGAACATGTGTAACACTACGATCGAGATTCAATAAACCATTGAAGGTGATTATTCAAGCAAATAGAGTAACCATTATTCTTTTAAATGAATAATCGTATTGCAATAAACACGATCCAATCATGTTCATGCTTAACGCAAGCACCAAATAACAATTATTTCGGTTTAACACCAATCCCGATGGTAGAGGGAGCGTGCGACGTTTTGATCATATCAACCTTGGAAACACTTCTAACACGTATCGTCACCTCGCCTTTAGCTAGTCTCCGTTTATGCCGTAGCTATCATCTCGTGTTACTAATCACTTAGCAACCGAACCGGTATCCAATACCCTCGTGCTACTAGGAGTACTAGTAAAGTACACATCAACATCATGTATATCAAATATACTTCTTTCGACTTTTGTCAGCCTTCTCATCTACCAAGTATCTAGAGTTGCTCCACCTCAGTGACTGTTCCCCTCATTACAGAAGCACTTAGTCTCGGGTTTGGGTTTAATCTTGGGTATCTTCATTAGTGCAGCAATTGTTTTGCCGTTTCACGAAGTATCCCTTCTAGCCCCTGCCTTTCTTGAAACTTAGTGGTTTTACTAACCATCAACTATTGATGCTCCTTCTTGATTTCTACTTTCGCAGTGTCAAACATCGCGAATTGCTCAAGGATCATTGTATATATCCATGATATGTTATAGTTCATCACGAAGCTCTCACAGCTTGGTGGCAGTGACTTTGGAGAACCATCACTATCTCATCTGGAAGATTAACTCCCACTTGATTCAAGCGATTGTCGTACTCAGATAATCTGAGCACACGCTCAACGATTGAGCTTTTCTCCCTTACTTTGTGGACAAAGAATCTTGTCAGAGGTCTCGTACCTCTTAACAAGGGCACAAGCATGAAATCACAATTTCATCTCTTTAGAACATCTCTTATGTTCCGTGACGTTTCAAAACGTCTTCGACGCCTTGCTTCTAAGCCATTAAGTATTTTGTACTGAACTATCGTGTAGTCATCAGAAACGTGTATGTCGGATGTTCACAGCATCCACAGACGACGCTCAAGGTGCAGCACACCGAGTGGTGCATTAAGGACATAAGCCTTCTGCGCAGCAACGAGGACAATCCTCTGCAAAGTTTGCTACTATCAACTTTCAACTAAATTTTCTCTAGGAACATATAAAAATAGTAGAGCTATCGCGCAAGCTACATTGTAATTCGCAAAGACCATTAGACTATGTTCATGACAATTAGTTCAATTAATCATATTACTTAAGAACTCCCACTCAAAAAGTACATCTCTCTAGTCATTTGAGTGGTACATGATCCAAATCCACTATCTCAAGTCCGATCATCACGTGAGTCGAGAATAGTTTCAGTGGTAAGCATCTCTATGCTAATCATAACAACTATACGATTCATGCTCGACCTTTCGGTCTCATGTGTTCCGAGGCCATGTCTGCACATGCCAGGCTCGTCAAGCTTAACCCGAGTGTTCGGCGTGTGCAACTGTTTTGCACCCGTTGTATGTGAACGTTGAGTCTATCACACCCGATCATCACGTGGTGTCTCGAAACGAAGAACTGTTGCAACGGTGCACAGTCGGGGAGAACACAATTTCGTCTTGAAATTTTAGAGAGAGATCACCTCATAATGCTACCGTCGTTCTAAGCAAGATAAGGTGCATAAAGGATTAACATCACATGCAATTCATAAGTGACATGATATGGCCATCATCATGTGCTTCTTGATCTCCATCACCAAAGCATCAGCTCGATCTTCTTGTCACCAGCGTCACACCATGATCTCCATCATCATGATCTCCATCAACGTGTCGCAATCGGGGTTGTCGTGCTACTCATGCTATTACTACTAAAGCTACGTCCTAGCAATATAGTAAACGCATCTGCAAGCACAAATGTTAGTTTAAAGACAACCCTATGGCTCCTGCCGGTTGCCGTACCATCGACGTGTAAGTCGATATTAACTATTACAACATGATCATCTCATACATCCAATATATCACATCACATCGTTGGCCATATCACATCACAAGCATACCCTGCAAAAACAAGTTAGACTTCCTCTAATTGTTGTTGCATGTTTTACATGGTGACCATGGGTATCTAGTAGGATCGCATCTTACTTACGCAAACACCACAACGGAGATGTATGAATTGCTATTTAACCTCATCCAAGGACCTCCTCGGTCAAATCCGATTCAACTAAAGTTGGAGAAACCGACACTCGCCGGTCATCTTTGAGCAACGGAGTTACTCGTAGCGATGAAACCAGTCTCTCGTAAGCGTACGAGTAATGTCGGTCCGAGCCGCTTCGATCCAACAATACCGCGGAATCAAGAAAAGACTAAGGAGGGCAGCAAAACGCACATCACCGCCCACAAAAACTTTTGTGTTCTACTCGAGATTATATCTATGCATGAACCTAGCTCATGATGCCACTGTTGGGGAACGTCGCATGGGAAACAAAAATTTTCCTACGCGCACGAAGACCTATCATGGTGATGTCCATCTACGAGAGGGGATTTCCGATCTACGTACCCTTATAGATCGCACAGCAGAAGCGTTAGTGAACGCGGTTGATGTAGTGGAACGTCCTCACGTCCCTCGATCCGCCCCGCGAACCGTCCCACGAACCGTCCCGCGATCCGCTCCGATCTAGTGCCGAACGGACGACACTGTTGGAAATATGCCCTAGAGGCAATAATAATATGGTTATTATCATATTTCCTTGTTCATGATAATCGTCTATTGTTCATGCTATAATTGTATTAACAAGAAACAGTAATACATGTGTGAATAAATAGATCACAATGTGTTCCTAGCAAGCCTCTAGTTGGCTAGCTCGTTAGTCAATAGATGATCATGGTTTCCTAATCATCGGCATTGGATGTCATTGATAACGGGATCACATCATTGGGAGAATGATGTGATGGACAAGACCCAATCCTAAGCCTAGCACTAGATCGTATTGTTCGTATGCTAACGCTTTTCTAATGTCAAGTATCTTTTCCTTCGACCGTGAGATTGTGCAACTCCCAGATACCGTAGGAGTGCTTTGGGTGTATCAAACGTCACAACGTAACTGGGTGACTATAAAGGTGCACTACGGGTACCTCCGAAAGTATCTGTTGGGCTGGTACGAATCGAGATCGGGATTTGTCACTCCGTGTGACGGAGAGGTATCTCTGGGCCCACTCGGTAGAACATCATCATGAGCTCAATGTGACTAAGGAGTTAGTCACACGATGACGTGCTACGTAACGAGTAAAGAGACTTACCGGTAACGAGATTGAACAAGGTATAGGTATACCGACGACCGAATCTCGGGCAAGTTCTATACCGACAGACAAAGGGAATCGTGTACGGGATTGATTGAATCCTTGACATCGTGGTTCATCCGATGAGATCATCATGGAGCAAGTGGGACCCACCATGGGTATCCAGACCCCTCTGATGGTTATTGGCCAGAGAGGTGTCTCGGTCATGTCTGCCTGTCTCCCGAACCCGTAGGGTCTACACACTTAAGGTTCGATGACGCTAGGGTTATAGGGAATTGTTATACAAGGTTACCGAAAGTTGTTCGGAGTCCCGGATGAGATCCCGGACGTCACGAGGAGCTCCGGAATGGTCCCGAGGTAAAGATTGATATATTGGATGGATGGTTTCGGATACCGGAAGTGTTTCGGGCATCACCGGTAACGTACCGGGAGCACCGGAGGTGGCCCCGGGGGACCACAGAAGGGGGGAAACGACCCCGGGAGATAAAGTGGGTCAAGTGGGGGTGGGAACCAGCCCCTAGGTGGGCTGGTGCGCCTCCCCACTCAGCCCATAGCGCAAGGGAGAGAAAACGGGGGGCAAACCCTAGGCCAGGTGGGCCTAAGGCCCACCAGATGGTGCGCCACCCCCTCCTCCCCTTCTGGCCGCCGCACCTCCCATTTGGGGGGGGGGGGGCTGCCGCACCCCCTAGGGTGGGAACCCTAGGGGTGGCACCCCCTCTCCCCTCCCCCTATATATATCGGGCACTTTTGGCCATTGAGACACACGGTTTTTCCCTCTCTCTCGGCGCAGCCCTGCTCTTCTTCCTCCTCCTCTCCGCCGGTGCTTGGCGAAGCCCTGCCGGGAGACCTCGTCTCTCCACCGACTCCACGCCGTCGTGCTGCTGGAGTTCTTCCCCAACCTCTTCCTCCTCCTTGCTGGATCAAGGTGCGGGAGACGTCACCGGGCTGCACGTGTGTTGAACGCGGAGGTGCCGTTGTTCGACACTAGATCGGAATCGCTACGAGTACGACTCCATCAACCGTGTTCTAGCAACGCTTCCGCTTAGCGATCTTCAAAGGTATGAAGATGCTCTTACCCCTCTCTCGTTGCTGGTTTCTCCATAGGAAGATCTGAATATGCGTAGGAATTTTTTTGAATTTATGCTACGTTACCCAACAGTGGCATCCGAGCCAGGTTTTCTATGCGTAGATTCCATGCACGAGTAGAGCCCATATTGGCCCGGCCAGTAGTGCGTCATTGTTTCACCTCATTATTGCTTTTTTATATATAGTTAGTTTGTATGTGCTCGAGGCACTAGAAGAAGATCCATTGTGGTGACTAATAGATTCCCCCCTCTCTCGGCGAGTGGGGTTTCTCTTTTCCTCTCGGTGACTCTCAAGCCGCCGTTGAGAACGATAATCCCCCATCTGCCAACCCCCTCACGGGATATCCGGATGGATTCAGACTGATGGACGATCTTTGCATCGCTTCCCGGTCTTGATCTGCCCGCGACGTCTTAAGGTAGGGCGTGTGGGTTAGGGTTTCTCCACCCGGTGGCTTCGTGTTTTGTCAGGTTAGGGTTTTGCAACAATGAGTAGCTCGGCTTCAGGGTCGGGGACGAAGACATATGACATGGAAAATATGATGAAACGGCTGGGGATCACATAGAACGATATCGATGATGTGATATTTGAGGACGAGCAGGCTCCAGCGGCGGAAGCAATCACATGGATGGCGGTAGCTAGGGTTCATACCCCAAAAACCTACAACCAGTTTTGGTTTTTCCGCAATATGCGCGTTGCATGGGATCTGGCCCAAGAAGTTAAAATTTGGTCGCTCGAGGAAAACCTGTACACGATGCAATTCTCTTGTCTAGGCGACTGGGAACGTGTTATGGTGTGGGTCCATGGACGTTCAAGGGAAACGCAGTTGTAATGGTTGAATATGATGGCTTCACAAAACCATCCGAAATTAGTCTCGATGAGATTGAGATATGGGTGGAAATTCGTGACCTCCCCGATGGATATTTTGCTATGCTCAAATCTGTGGCAGGTAAAATTGCTATGGTCATCTATGCTGAACCAAGGTCTCATGATTTTGAAGGAAAATTTTCCCGGGTGAGGGTATAGATCAATGTGAATAAACCACTCAACAATGTTGGGTCAGTGGTAAAGGGAGGCAAGCGACAGTTCTTCATAGTCAAATATGAACGCCTGCCTGACTGGTGTGTAGTGTGTGGCCACTTGGACCACCAATTCAAGGAGCATGGGGATGGTGTCCATGCACCAAAAGCTTTGGTTTTGAAAAATCTGCGTGCGACATGGTTTAGAGGGTCGGGAAGAGGTCCAGGTGAAGGAAGAGGTCGTGGTTGTGCTCGACGTTGCCGTAGGCGAGGAAGAGGTGATGGCCCGGTTAGGGAGACCGGGGATGACATGGAGGAAGATGAGCAGGTGGATGCGAGCGATCTAGACCAGAGAATGCTCGAGGCAGAGGATAATCGAAAGAGAGCAGCTTCACACAGAGTGGAATTAAGGGGAGCGTCCAACACTCTGTTGGATCTCCCTTCGACTGCGATGCCCCCTAGTCCGCAGACAAAGCAGGAATCCAAACGTACTAAAACTGGCAGTAATGAGAAGGATGGAAGAAGGAAGATAGTGTTAGCGACCAAACCCTCTGGTGCAAGATTGGCGGCCTCCCTCGAGGAGGACCGCCAAGCACAATGAGTCTCATATGTTGGAATTCTCATGGGGCGGGCAACCCTCCGACAATTCGAGAGCTTCATGACCTCACGAATCATTTTTCCCCCACGATACTGTGTATTCTTGAGACCCAGATTGAGGGGTCTAGGGTCGAAAGCTACACTGTCTTGTTAGGTTTTAATAACAGTTTCTGAGTTAGCAGTACTGGTAGACGATGGTCTTTGTATTTTCTGGAATGATTCTATAAATTTGTCAATGATTGGTTATTCTCGTTACCACATTGATGTTGAAGTTGCTGACTTGGGTGGCTCACCTTCGAGAGTCACCTTTGTTAACGGAGAAGCACAGGTTCAGGAGAGATACAAGACAGGGGATACACTCAAGGGTATTGTAAATGGAAGCTCCCTGCCATGGTTAGCCATAGGTGATTTCAACGAAGTACCGCACGCCCATGAACATGACGGGGTATCTAATCGAAGCCAGGCACAAATGGATGGATTCAAAGAAGCTATTGACACATGTGGGCTTACTCACACAGGCTACAAGGGTGTCACGTGGACCTTTGAGAAAAAGGTAAATGGCGGGACTTTCACTAGAGTCGGGCTAGATCGTTGTTTGGCGTTTGCTGACTGGTGTTTGGCGTTCCCATTAGCACAACTGGAACATCACAAAGCAGCAACATCTGACCATTGTCCTCTGCTGTTAAAACTGAATGAACGGCCCAACAATAGAGGACACCGAGCTTTCAAATGTGAATTAATGTGGGAGACCCACGAAGATCTGGGCAAGGTTATTGGAGGAAGTTGGATCAACGGTCAAGACCAATCAGTTCTGGCAGTCAAGGGGAAATTGAAATCACTATCGGAGGATCTGGGTGCTTGGGACAGGGAAGTTTTCGGCAATTTCAGATGCGAGATTAGGAGTTTGCAGAAGGAGTTAACTGACCTACCCGTGTCCCCAGGTCAGACTGGACCAACCCATTCTGAAGTAAAAATATGTGACAAATTGGTGAAACTTTTTAACAGAGAAGAGACCTTATGGAGGCAGAGATCTAGAACCGAGTGGCTTGCTCACGGAGGCAAAAGCACACATTTCTTCCATCTTAGGGCGAGCAGGTGCCGAAAAAAGAACAATATCAAGGCTCTCCAACAACCGAGTGGAGCGCTAACAGAGGAAAGGTCTATCATGGAGGAGATGACTTATAATTTCTATAAGGAACTCTACACATCTCAGGGTGTTCAAGAAATGCAGGAAGTTCTAGATCACGTTCCTTGTAAAGTCACAACAGCTATGAATGGAAACCTTATTGCGGAATACACCCAGGAAGAAGTAAAACAAGCTCTTTTTCAGATGTTCCCTACTAAGGCTAGGGCCTGATGGTTTTCCAGCACACTTCTTTCAGCGACATTGGGAAGTTTGTGGCACTGATGTTACTCGCGCTGTCTTGCATATTATAGACGAAACCGAGTCAGCAGAGTGCATAAATGAAACAATGCTGGATCTAATTCCTAAGGTAAAAATAACCCCACGATGCTCACTCAGTTTAGGCCTATCTCTTTACGTAGTGTGTTGTATAAGACTGCCTCCAAAGTAATTGCCAATAGGCTGAAGGTGATCCTGCCAAAGATCATTTCTGAAGGACAATCTGCCTTTGTCCCCGATAGACTTATTACAAACAACATAATAGCAGCTTATGAATGTATCCATTTTATGAAGAAAAACAAGGCTCAGAAGAATCTCCATTGTGCGCTAAAACTGGATATGATGAAAGCTTATGATAGGGTCGAATGGGACTATCTGCAGGCTATCATGTTAAAGTTGGGCTTTTCGGAAAACTGGGTAAATATTGTGATGGGAATGGTCAGGACAGTAAAATTCTCAGTTCTTTTTAGTGGAAAGAAACTTGATGAATTCAATCCTTCACAAGTAATTTGGTAGGGAGACCCAATCTCCCCATACCTCTTCCTAATAGTAGCAGAGGGCCTTTCGTGCCTCCTAAAGTCTTATGATGAGTCGTCCAATTTGAGTGGAATATGTTGGAAATATGCCCTAGAGGCAATAATAAATTAGTTATTATTATATTTCCTTGTTCATAATAATCGTTTATTATCCATGCTAGAATTGTATTGATTGGAAACTCAAATACATGTGTGGATACATAGACACCACCAAGGATCATGTGTTCGGTTCGACCGAGCCATGGTACAAACATCTCCATGGACAAAAGTGGGGTATCATGAAGAATTCCCAAAGCGTCCAACTCCTCCGCATCATCATCAGCTTCTCGAGACCCTCTATTCAAGGTTCGCCTGCTGACAACAAATTTCTCTAAAGGATAATACGCCTCCTCTAAAAAGAGTAATGGAAATAGGGCAGTCGAAAACAGGGCGGACGTCAAGCCTCCCATGGAAGGCCACAGGGGAAAAGTTGCTTTAAAAATATGCATCTCAAGGAATAACAATTACCTGTAACAGCTAACTTGGTGCCAGGAGTTATAAAAATTCCTCGCACACATTATCTATAAACTTTTTTACAGTATCTTTGTATGCATGTGTTTCATACTCATCGACGCTGATAGGTCAAACTTATTTTACACATGCTAAGTGCGATCGGCCATTAGACCGGGGGTTTGGATGATAATACCGCCCTGATCACTACCCCACCACTACCTTTTAAGTGCCCGGTTTCTCGGATTTTGCTATATATGCATCGGTTCTAAATTATGTCTTGGGTCTATAGTTGGGTTGCCCCGCTCATGTGCTTACCTCCTTACGTTCCGCTAGTTCGGCTAAGGGTAAAGGGAGAACCACTGCGATTGTATTACCGGCTAGTCTGCCTAAGAATACCTCAGTGGAGAATGTCGAAAACTGATTGTCATAATATGGAAGAACTGGTCTGCAACCCGAGCTCAAATATAAAAACTGTTGGAGGTATTCCATGTTATACGGCAGGTTCGCACCTTTACGGACCCTGTGGTAGCTATTTCGATATTCGGTTTATCCGATTACCACAAAAAGGCGAGGGCTTCCAATCAGCCCCCGAATTAAAACTCCTGAGGCTAAGTGAAAGCGATAAAGCCGCATTGTCTGATTGCCTCGTTTCCTTCACACACTACCACCTTCGGGCACCGACACATAGGCTAAGGGTAATAGCACGGACATTGAAACACCCCCAAGTAGTCTCTATCCGGGGGCTGCAGCAGACGACTTGTAACTTTCATATTAAATGACCAAAAGGCAGGAGTCGGAATAATACAAAAATGCATCTCATTCAAGACTAGCATCATAAAAATAAATTGTTCGGAGGCACACAACAATAATTCTCTCAAAGACTACATCTTTTGAGCATTGAGCTCCTATAACCCGAGCACCCTTCGTTGCAGAGGGAAAATATAGCTCGGGACGTCTGTGCTCCTTCCCGGCAGGCGGAGGGGCAGTTGCCATCGTAAGGGGCTTCACCCTCGGAAAGTGCACCATGGTCCTCGCAAAGCCCGTCCGAGCTCCTTCTATGTAGATGGAGTGCTTCAGGACCTCGATCCGGGCACGACATCGACCAACTTATGCACCTAACCAAAGTAGTTGCTCGGCAGAGGCTCGGTAGGCCACGGCTGGACACAGAGATCCTTCATGGCCGGCTTCGCCATCCTATGTAGATCCATGAGTTGTTTCATCTGATAGCTTAGACTGGGGTTATGCTCACGAGTCTGGAACTGAGCCCAGAAAAGCCTCCGCTCAACATCCCCGTCATGGGCCATGTAGTGCTTGGTCGCTTCTGCCACACTGTGCGGGAGGTCCGTGAAGGCGCTTGAGGAACACCATATCTGCGCAAGAAAGGCATACCTGTTTCCACCAAAGGCACATTGCAATAAGTATGGTGATGACCCACAAGTATAGGGGATCAATCGTAGTCCTTTCGATAAGTAAGAGTGTCGAACCCAACGAGGAGCAGAAGGCTCTGATAAACGGATTTCAGCAAGGTAATTACTGCAAGCACTAAAAGTAGCGGTAACAAGTAATGGTGTAGTGAGGTGAAACATAGCAAGCGAAAAGTAACAAGTAACAAGTAGTAGCAACGGTGAAGCAAGTGGCCCAATCCCTTTTGCAGCAAGGGACAAGCCTGAACAAAGTCTTATAGGAGGAAAAACGCTCCCGAGGACACATGGGAATTTCTCTCATGCTAGTTTCATCATGTTCATATGATTCGCGTTCGTTACTTTGATAGTTTGATATGTGGGTGGACCGGCGCTTGGGTACTCCCTTACTTGGACAATCATCCCACTTATGATTAACCTCTCTCGCAAGCATCCGCAACTACAAAACAAGAATTAAGACAACGTGTAACCATAGCATTAAACTAGAGGATCCAAATCAGCCCCTCACGAAGCAACACATAGACTGGGGTTTAAGCTTCTGTCACTCCAGCAACCCATCATCTACTTACTACTCCCAAATGCCTTACTCTAGTCCCAAATATGGTGAAGTGTTATGTAGTCGACATTCACATAACACCACTAGAGGAAAAACAACATACATCATATCAAAATACCGAACGAATATCAAATTCACATGACTATTATCAGCATGACTTATCCCATGTCCTCAGGAACAAAAGTAACTACTCACAAAGCATAATCATAATCATGATCAGAGGTGTAATGAATAGCATCAAGGATCTAAACATAAACTCTTCCACCAAGTAATCCAACTAGCATCAACTACAAAGAGTAATCAACACTACTAGTAACCTTACAAGTACCAATCTGAGTCGCGAGACGGAGATTGGTTACAAGAGATGAACTAGGGATTGGAGAGGAGATGGTGCTGATGAAGATGCCTCCCCTCCAATGAGAGGATTGTTGGTGATGACGATGGCGACGATTTCCCCCTCCGGGAGGGAAGTTTCCCCGGCAGGATCGTCCTGCCGGAGCTCTAGATTGGATCTGCTCAAGTTCCGCCTCGTGGCGGCAGCGAAACCACGAAAAAGCTCCCGAATGATTTTTTCTGGAACGTAACCCTTTATATAGCAAAAGAGGGGAGCTAGTGGGCCGTCAGGGAGCCCACAAGCTTTCCCTACGCCACCAGGGGGGTAGGGGGCGGTGGCAGGGCTTGTGGCGCCCTGGTAGCCCCCCTCCGGTACTTCTTTCGCCCAGTATTTTTAATATAATCCCAAAAAATTCCACGTAACTTTTCAGGGCATTGGAGATGTGCAGAATAGTGGACTAAGATTTTCTCCTTTTCCAGTCCAGAATTCCAGCTGTCTGAATTCTCCCTCTTCAAATAAACCTTGCAAAATAAGAGAGAAAAGGCATAAATATGGTACCACAAAGTAATATAACAGCCCATAAAGCAATAAATATCAACATGAAAGCATGATGCAAAATGGACGTATCAACTCCCCCAAGCTTAGACCTCGGTTGTCCTCAAGCGAAAACCAAGTTCCATAAACATGTCCACAAAAACCTTACCGACATAAAACATAATACGGACATGAGGGCATCATGATCACACATAGAACAACAATACGTCATAAAGATTCTTATGGGAAAGTAACAATTTCTTCACAAAGCAAAGCATGAAGCGAAAACCTTACTGAGAAGTAACCAACAATATTCCAAAGTCATTGAAGCAATTGCAATTTATCACAACATTAGAAAGAGTCAAATAAGAGCTTGTAAGGCAAACCCACATACTCAATCATCTCTTTTGTTTTCCACAGTTGTTACAACTCACGTGGTACTCATGGTGTCAAAGTTTCAACTGGACACAGATGAAGATAGGGGCTTATAGTTTTGCCCCCCAACGATTTACCTCAAGGGTAAAGTCAACAATAATAAAGCATAAGTACTCAACTCCAAGTTGATATATGAATATAAATTTTTCCCAAGCATGTGACGGTAGCCAAGACAAAGACAAAAATAGGGAATTGGTGAAGATCACCATGACTCTTACAAGGGCAAAAAGTAAAGGTACAAGATAGGCCCTTCGCAGAGGGAAGCAGAGGTTGTCATGCGCTTTTGAGGTTTGAATGCGTGTCCTCTTAGTGCGGAGGAACGTCACTTTATATTGCCTCCTATGATAAAGAACTTTATTATGCAGTCCGTCGCTTTTACGACTTCCTCATCACAGGTTCATACAAAGCTTATTTTCCACACACTAATAGATCATACATATTAGTGTTGGGTAACGTAGCATAAATTCAAAAAATTTCCTACGCATATTCAGATCTTCCTATGGAGAGACCAGCAACGAGAGAGGGGTGAGTGCACCTTCATACCTTTGAAGATCGCTAAGCGGAAGCTTTACTAGAAAGCGGTTGATGGAGTCGTACTCGCGGCGATTCAGATCGCGGTGTGATTCCGATCTAGTGCCGAACTACGACACCTCCGCGTTCAACACATGTGCAGCCCGGTGACGTCTCCTGCACCTTGATCCAGCAAGGAGGAGGGAGAGGTTGGGGAAGATCTCCAGCAGCACGACGGCGTGGTGTCGATGGAGAGAAGAGGTCTCCCGACAGGGCTTCGCCAAGCACCGGCACAGAGGAGGAGAAAGAAGAGCAGGGCTGCGCCGAGGGAGAGGGAAAAATGTGTCTCCAAAAGCCCAAAAGTGCCCACTATATATAGGAGGAGGGGAAGGGGGTGCCACCCCTAGGGTTCCCACCCTAGGTAGTGCGAAAGTCCCCCTAGATGGGAGGTGCGGCGGCCAGGGCAAGGGGGAGGGGTGGCGCACCCCTAGGTGGGCCTTAGGCCCACCAGCGCCTAGGGTTTCCCCCCTCTCCACCTCCCGCGCCTTGGGCTGAGTGTGGGGAGCGCACCAGCCCACCTAGGGGTTGGTTCCCTTCCGCACTTGGCCCATCTAGCCTCCCGGGGTCGTTGCCCCTTCCGATGGACCCCCGGGGCCACCTCCGGTGGTCCCGGTACGTTACCGGTGATGCCCGAAACACTTCCGGTGTCCGAAACCATCCGTCCTATATATCAATATTTACCTCCGGACCATTTCGGAGCTCCTTGTGACGTCTGGGATCTCATCCGGGACTCCGAACAACTTTCGATAACCTCTATAATAATTCCCTATAACCCTAGCGTCATCGAACCTTAAGTGTGTAGACCCTACGGGTTCGGGAGACAGGTAGACATGACCGAGACACCTCTCCGGCCAATAACCATCAGCGGGGTCTGGATACCCATGGTGGCTCCCACTTACTCCACGATGATCTCATCGGATGAACCACGATGTCAAGGATTCAATCAATCCCGTATACAATTCCCTTTGTCTGTCGGTATAGAACTTGCCCGAGATTCGATCGTCGGTATACCTGTACCTTGTTCAATCTCGTTACCGGTAAGTCTCTTTACTCATCCCGTAGCACGTCATCGTGTGACTAACTCCTTAGTCACATTGAGCTCATGATGATGTTCTACCGAGTGGGCCCAGAGATACCTCTCCGTCACACGGAGTGACAAATCCCGATCTCGATTCGTACCAACCCAACAGACACTTTCAGACGTACCCGTAGTGCACCTTTATAGTCACCCAGTTACGTTGTGACGTTTGATACACCCAAAGCACTCCTATGGTATCCGGGAGTTGCACATTCTCACGGTCGAAGGAAAAGACACTTGACATTAGAAAAGCTTTAGCATACGAACAATACGATCTAGTGCTACGCTTAGGATTGGGTCTTGTCCATCACATCATTATCCCAATGATGTGATCCCGTTATCAATGACATCTAATGCCCATGACCAGGAAACCATGATCATCTATTGGCTAACGAGCTAGCCAACTAGAGGCTTGCTAGGGACACATTGTGATCTATTTATTCACACATGTATTACTGTTTCCTGTTAATACAATTATAACATGAACAATAGACGATTATCATGAACAAGGAAATATGACAATAACCATTTTATTATTGCCTCTAGGGCACATTTCCAACAGTCTCCCACTTGCACTAGAGTCAATAATCTAGTTACATTGTGATGTATCGAACACCCATAGCATTATGGTGTTGATCATGTTTTGCTCGTGGAAGAGGTTTAGTCAACGGGTCTACGACATTCAGATCCGTGTGTACTTTACAAATCTCTATTACTCCACTCTGGACATGGTCCTGGATGGAGTAGCGACATTTGATGTGCTTCGTCTTCCCGTGAAATCTGGGCTCCTTGGCTATGGCAATGGCCCTAGTGTTATCACAGAAGAGTGTCATTGGACCCGACGTGCTTGGAACCACTCCAAGGTCGGTGATGAGCTCCTTCATCGAAATTCCTTCATGAGCTGCTTCTGAAGCAGCTATGTACTCTGCTTCAGATGTAGATGCTGCCACGACTTCATGCTTGCTGCTGCACCAGCTCACTGCCCCACCATTCAAAACATATACGTATCCGGTCTGTGACTTAGAGTCATCCGGATCCGTGTCGAAGCTAGCGTCGACGTAACCCTTTACGACGAGCTCTTCGTCACCTCCATAAACGAGAAACATTTCCTTAGTCCTCTTCAGGTACTTAAGGATATTCTTGACCGCTGTCCAGTGCTCCTTACCGGGATCACTTTGGTACCTCCCTACCAAACTTATGGCAAGGTTTATATCAGGTCTGGTACACAGCATTGCATACATAAGAGAGCCTACGGCTGAAGCGTAGGGGACAGAACTCATCTTCTCTCTATCTGCTACCGTGGTCGGCGACTAAGTCTTACTCAATCTCATACCTTGCAAAACTGACAAGAACCCTTTCTTTGAGTTTTCCATATTGAACTTCTTCAATATCTTGTCAAGGTATGTACTTTGCGAAAGACCTATGAGGCGTCTCGATCTATCTCTATAGATCTTGATGCCTAATATGTATGCAGCTTCTCCAAGGTCCTTGATTGAAAAACTCTTGTTCAAATAGGCCTTTATGCTCTCCAACATCTCTATATTATTCCCCATCAATAATATGTCATCCACATATAGTATGAGGAAAGCTACAGAGCTCCCACTCACTTTCTTGTACAGACATGCTTCTCCGTAAACCTGTATGAACCCAAACGCTTTAATCACCTCATTAAAGTGAATGTTCCAACTCCGAGATGCTTGCACCAGCCCATAGATGGAGCGCTGGAGCTTGCACACTTTGTTAGCACCCTTAGGGTCGACAAAACCTTCTGGTTGCATCACATACATTTCTTCCTTAAGGTTCCCGTTAAGGAACGCTGTTTTGACGTCCATTTGCCAAATTTCATAATCATAAAAGGCGGCAATTGCTAACATGATTCGGACTGATTTCAGCTTCGCTACGGGAGAGAAAGTCTCTTCGTAGTCAATTCCTGGAATTTGTCAAAAACCCTTTGCGACAAGTCGAGCTTTATAAACGGTTACATAATCGTTTGCATCAGTCTTCTTCTTGAAGATCCATTTATTTTCTATGGCTCGCCGGTCATCGGGCAAGTCCACCAAAGTCCATACTTTGTTCTCATACATGGATCCTATCTCGGATTTCATAGCTTCAAGCCATTTGTTGGAATCCGGGCCCGCCATCGCCTCTTCATAGTTCGAAGGTTCACCGTTGTCTAACAACATGATTTCCATTACAGGGTTGCCGTACCACTCTGGTGCGGAGCGTACCCTTGCGGACCTTCGAGGTTCAGTAGTAACTTGATCCGAAGCTTCATGATCATTATCATTAACTTCCTCTTCAGTTGGTGTAGGTGCCACAGGAACAACTTCCCGCGCTGCGCTACTATCCTGTTCGAGAGGGGGTCTAATTACCTCATCAAGTTCTACCTTCCTCCCACTTAAATCTTTCGAGAGAAACTCTTTCTCTAGAAAGGATCCGTTCTTGGCAACAAAGGTTTTACCTTCGGATCTAAGATAGAAGGTATACCCAATAGTTTCCTTAGGGTATCCTATGAATTCGCATTTCTCCACTTTGGGTTCGAGCTTTTCTGGTTGAAGTTTCTTTACATAAGCATCGCAGCCCCAAACTTTAAGAAACGACAACTTAGGTTTCTTGCCAAACCATAGTTCATACGGTGTCGTCTCAACGGATTTAGACGGTGCCCTATTTAAAGTGAATGATGTAGTTTCTAATGCGTATCCCCAAAATGATAGAGGCAAGTCGGTAAGAGACATCATAGATCGTATCATATCTAATAAAGTGCGATTACGACGTTCATACACTCCGTTACGTTGCGGTGTGCCAGGCGGCGTCAGTTGTGAAACGATTCCACACTTCCTTAGGTGTGTGCCAAACTCGTGACTCAAATATTCTCCTCCACGATCAGATCGTAGACACTTAATTTTCTGTCACGTTGATTCTCGACCTCACTCTGGAATTCCTTGAAATTTTCAAAAGTCTCAGATTTGTGCTTCATCAAGTAGATATACCCATACCTACTCAAATCATCGGTGAGAGTGAGAACATAATGGTAGCCACCGTGAGCTTCAACATTCATTGGACCACACACATCAGTATGTATTATTTCCAATAAGTCGGTTTCTCTCTCCATTATTCCTGAGAATGGAGTCTTAGTCATCTTGCCCATGAGGCACGGTTCGCATGTGTCAAATGATTCAAAGTCAAGAGACTCTAGTAGTCCATCAATATGGAGCTTCTTCATGTGCTTTACGCCGATATGACCAAGGCGGCAGTGCCACAAGTATGTGGGACTATCATTGTCAACTTTACATCTTTTGGTACTCACACTATGAATATGCGTAACATCACGATCGAGATTCATCAAGAATAAACCATTCACCAGCGGAGCATGACCATAAAACATATCACTCATATAAATAGAACAACCATTATTCTCTGACTTAAATGAGTAGCCGTCTCGCATTAAGCAAGACCCTGGTACAATATTCATGCTCAAAGATGGTACTAAATAACAATTATTAAGGTTTAAAACTAATCCCGACGGTAGATGTAGAGGTAGCGTGCCGACGGCGATCACATCGACCTTGGAGCCATTCCCGACGCGCATCATCACCTCGTCCTTGGCCAGTCTCCGCTTATTCCGTAGTTCGTGCTTTGAGTTGCAAATGTGAGCAGCAGCACCGGCATCAAATACCCAGGAGCTACTACGAGCGCTGGTAAGGTACACATCAATAACATGTATATCACATATACCTTTAACGCTGCCGGCCTTCTTGTCCGCTAAGTATTTGGGGGCAGTTCCGCTTCCAGTGACCCTTTCCCTTCCAATAGAAGCACTCAGTCTCAGGCTTGGGTCCATTCCTTTTCTTCTTCCCGGCATCTGGCTTACCGGGTGCGGCAACGGCTTTGCCGTCTTTCTTGAAGTTCTTCTTACCCTTGCCCTTCTTGAAACTAGTGGTCTTGTTGACAATCAACACTTGATGCTCTTTCTTGATTTCTACTTCTGCAGACTTGAGAATCGAGTACAACTCGGGAATGGTCTTCTCCATCCCTTGCATGTTGTAGTTCAGCACAAAACCTTTGTAGCTTGGTGGGAGAGACTGGAGGATTCTGTCAATTATAGCATCATCCGGAAGTTCGACTCCAAGTGAAGTCAGACGATCGTGTAACCCAGACATTTTGAGTATGTGCTCACTGACAGAACTGTTCTCCTCCAACTTACAGCTAAAGAACTTTTCGGAGACTTCATATCTCTCGACATGGGCATGAGCTTGAAAAACTTGCTTCAGCTCTTGGAACATCTCATATGCACCGTGTTGCTCAAAACGCCTTTGGAGCCCCGTTTCTAAACTGTATAACATGCCACACCTAACCAGAGAGTAGTCATCACTCCGTGTTTGCGAGACATTTAGAATGTCCTGGGCTGCTGCGGGAGCGGGAGGGTCACCTAGCGGCGCATCAAGGACATAAGCCTTTTTAGCTGCTTCAAGGATGAGCTTCAAGATGCGAACCTAGTCCGCATAGTTTCTACCATCATCTTTCAACTTGTTTTTCTCTAGGAATGCGTTGAAATTGAGGTTGACGTTGGCCATCTACAATATTTATAAAGACAACTTTTAGACTAAGTTCATGACAATTAAGTTCATTTAATCAAATTAAGTATGAACTCCCACTTAAATCGACATCCCTCTAGTCATCTAAGTGATACATGATCCATGTTGACTAACCCGTGTCCGATCATCACGTGAGACGGACTAGTCACCATGGTGAGCAACTTCATGGTAATTGTATTCAACCATACGACTCATGTTCGACCTTTCGGTCTCTTGTATTCGAGGTCATGTCTGTACGTGCTAAGCTCGTCGAGTCAACCTAGGTGTTTCGTGTGTGTAAATCTGGCTTACACCCGTTGTATGCGAACGTTAGAATCTATCACACCCGATCATCACGTGGTGCTTCGAGACAACGATCCTTCGCAATGGTGCACACTTAGGGGAATACGTTCTTGAAATTTTAAGAGGGATCATCTTATTATGGTACCGTCGTTCTAAGCAATAAGATGAAAAACATGATAAACATCACAATGCAATCATATAGTGACATGATATGGCCATTATCATATTTTCTCTTTCGATCTCCATCTTCAGGCATCGCATGATCATCATCGTCACCGGCGTGACACCATGATCTCCATCATCGTGTCTCCGTGAAGTCGTCACGCCAACTACTACTATCACTACTACTATAGCTAACCATTAGCAATGAAGTAAAAGTAGTAAGCACATGGCGTTGCATCTCATACAATAAATTAAGACAACTCCTATGGCTCCTGCCGGTTGTCATACTCATCGACATGCTAGTCGTGAAACCTATTACAATAACATGATCATCTCATACATCATACATGCAACATCACAACTTTGGCCATATCACATCACATGTCAAACCCTGCAAAAACAAGTTAGACGTCCTCTAATTGTTGTTGCAAGTTTTACATGGCTGATTTGGGTTTCTAGCAAGAACGCTTTCTTACCTACGTGACAGCCACAATGATGATATGCCAAAGCTATTTACCCTTCATAAGGACCCTTTTCATCAAATCCAATCCGACTAGAGTGGGAGAGACAGACACCCGCTAGCCACCTTTATGCACGGTGTGCATGTCTGTCGGTGGAACCAGTCTCACGTAAGCATACGTGTAAGGTCGGTCCGGGCCGCTTCATCCCACAATACCGCCGGAAAAGAATAAGACTAGTAGCGGCAAGAAATTGACAAATCATCGCCCACAACCTTTTTTGTTCTACTCGTGCATAGAATCTACGCATAGAAAACCTGGCTCGGATGCCACTGTTGGGTAACGTAGCATAAATTCAAAACAATTCCTACGCATATTCAGATCTTCCTATGGAGAGACCAGCAACGAGAGAGGGGTGAGTGCATCTTCATACCTTTGGAGATCGCTAAGCGGAAGCGTTACTATAACCCGGTTGATGGAGTCGTACTCGCGGCGATTCAGATTGCGGTGTGATTCCGATCTAGTGCCGAACTACGGCACCTCCGCGTTCAACACACGTGCAGCCCAGTGACGTCTCCCGCACCTTGATCCAGCAAGGAGGAGGGAGAGGTTGGGGAAGATCTCCAGCAGCACGACGGCATGGTGTCGATGGAGAGACGAGGTCTCCCGGCAGGGCTTCGCCAAGCACCGGCAGAGAGGAGGAGAAAGAAGAGCAGGGCTGCGCCGAGGGAGAGGGAAAACTGTGTCTCCAAAAGCCCAAAAGTGCCCACTATATATAGGAGGAGAGGAAGGGGGGGTGCCATCCCTAGGGTTACCACCCTAGGTGGTGCGGCAGCCCCCCAGATGGGAGGTGCGGCGGCCAGGGCAAGGGGGAGGGGTGGCGCACCCCTAGGTGGGCCTTAGGCCCACCAACGCCTAGGGTTTCCCCCCTCTCCACCTCCTGCGCCTTGGGCTGAGTGTGGGGGCGCACCAGCCCACCTAGGGGCCGGCTCCCTTCCGCACTTGGCCATCTAGCCTCCCGGGGTTGTTGCCCCCTTCCGGTGGACCCCCGGGGCCACCTCCTGTGGTCCCGGTACGTTACCGGTGACGCCCGAAACACTTCCGGTGTCCGAAACCATCCGTTCTATATATCAATCTTTACCTCTGGACCATTCCGGAGCTCCTCGTGACGTCCGAGATCTCATCCGGGACTCTGAACAACTTTCGATAACCACGTATAACAATTCCCTATAACCATAGCGTCATCGAACCTTAAGTGTGTAGACCCTAAGGGTTCAGGAGACACGTAGACATGACCGAGACACCTCTCCGGCCAATAACCATCAGCGGGGTATGGATACCCATGGTGGCTCCCACTTGCTCCACGATGATCTCATCGGATGAACCACGATGTCAAGGATTCAATCAATCCCGT
The DNA here is from genome assembly GCF_904849725.1 of Hordeum vulgare subsp. vulgare. NCBI lineage: Eukaryota > Viridiplantae > Streptophyta > Magnoliopsida > Poales > Poaceae > Hordeum > Hordeum vulgare. Next base: position 605,984,259 of record NC_058519.1, on the reverse strand, counting down.
ATACAATTCCCTTTGTTTGTCGGTATAGAACTTGCCCGAGATTCGATCGTTGGTATACCTATACCTTGTTCAATCTCGTTACCGGTAAGTCTCTTTACTCGTTCCGTAGCATGTCATCGTGTGACTAACTCCTTAGTCACATTGAGCTCATGATGATGTTCTACCGAGTGGGCCCAGAGATACCTCTCCGTCACACGGAGTGACAAATCCCGATCTCGATTCGTACCAACCCAACAGACACTTTCAGAGGTACCCATAGTGCACCTTTATAGTCACCCAGTTACGTTGTGATGCTTGATACACCCAAAGCACTCCTACGGTATCCAGGAGTTGCACAATCTCACGGTCGAAGGAAAAGACACTTGACATTAGAAAAGCTTTAGCATACGAACAATACGATCTAGTGCTACGCTTAGGATTGGGTCTTGTCCATCACATCATTCTGTTGGGGAACGTCGCATGGGAAACAAAAATTTTCCTACGCGCACGAAGACCTATCATGGTGATGTCCATCTACGAGAGGGGATGAGTGATCTACGTACCCTTGTAGATCGTACAACAGAAGCGTTAGTGAACGCGGTTGATGTAGTGGAACGTCCTTACGTCCCTCGATCCGCCCCGCGAACAATCCCGCGATCAGTCCCACGATCTAGTACCGAACGGACAGCACCTCCGCGTTCAACACACGTACAGCTCGACGATGATCTCGGCCTTCTTGATCCAGCAAGAGAGACGGAGAGGTAGAAGAGTTCTCCGGCAGCGTGACGGCGCTCCGGAGGTTGGTGATGACCTTGTCTCAGCAGGGCTCTGCCCGAGCTCCGCAGAAACGCGATCTAGAGGAAAAACCGTGGAGGTATGTGGTCGGGCTGCCGTGGAAAAGTCGTCTCAAATCAGCCCCAAAACCTCCGTATATATAGGGGGGTCGGCCGAGTCCAAGGGGGGAGGACTCCCCCCCAAACCGAGTTGGACTTGGTTTGGTGGGTGGGAGTCCTTCCCTTCCTTCCCACCTCCCTTTTTTTTCTTTCTCTTTGATTTTTATCTCTATGGCGCATAGGGCCCTTTTGGGCTGTCCCACCAGCCCACTAAGGGCTGGTACGCCACCCTTATGGCCTATGGGCTTCCCCGGGGTGGGTTGCCCCCCCGGTGAACTCCCGGAACCCATTTGTCATTCCCGGTACATTCCCGGTAACTCCGAAAAACCTTCCGGTAATCAAATGAGGTCATCCTATATATCAATCTTCGTTTCCGGACTATTCCGGAAACCCTCGTGCCGTCCGTGATCTCATCCGGGACTCCGAACAACATTCGGTAACCAACCATATAACTCAAATACGCATAAAACAACGTCGAACCTTAAGTGTGCAGACCCTACGGGTTCGAGAACTATGTAGACATGACCCGAGAGACTTCTCGGTCAATATCCAATAGCGGGACCTGGATGCCCATATTGGATCCTACATATTCTACGAAGATCTCATCGTTTGAACCTCAGTGCCAAGGATTCATATAATCCCGTATGTCATTCCCTTTGTCCTTCGGTATGTTACTTGCCCGAGATTCGATCGTTAGTATCCGTATACCTATTTCAATCTCGTTTACCGGCAAGTCTCTTTACTCGTTCCGTAATACAAGATCCCGCAACTTACACTAAGTTACATTGCTTGCAAGGCTTGTGTGTGATGTTGTATTACCGAGTGGGCCCCGAGATACCTCTCCGTCACACGGAGTGACAAATCCCAGTCTTGATCCATACTAACTCAACTAACACCTTCGGAGATACCTGTAGAGCATCTTTATAGTCACCCAGTTACGTTGCGACGTTTGATACACACAAAGGATTCCTCCGGTGTCAGTGAGTTATATGATCTCATGGTCATAGGAATAAATACTTGACACGCAGAAAACAGTAGCAACAAAATGACACGATCAACATGCTACATCTATTAGTTTGGGTCTAGTCCATCACGTGATTCTCCTAATGACGTGATCCAGTTATCAAGCAACAACACCTTGTTCATAATCAGAAGACACCGACTATCTTTGATCAACTGGCTAGCCAACTAGAGGCTTGCTAGGGACGGTGTTTTGTCTATGTATCCACACATGAAAATGAGTCTTCATTCTATACAATTATAGCATGGATAATAAACGATTATCTTGATACATGAATTATAATAATAACTATATTTATTATTGCCTTAAGGGCATAATTCCAACAGTCTCCCACTTGCACTAGAGTCAATAATCTAGCCCTCACATCACCATGTGAATTACATTGTAATAAATCTAACACCCATACAGTTCTGGTGTTGATCATGCTTTGGCCGTGGAAGAGGTTTAGTCAGCGGGTCTGCTACATTCAGATCCGTGTGCACTTTGCATATATTCATGTCCTCTCCCTCGACGTAGTCGCGGATGAGGTTGAAGCGTCGTTTGATGTGTCTGGTCTTCTTGTGAAACCGCTATTCCTTTGCTAAGGCAATGGCACCCGTGTTGTCACAGAACAAGGTTATTGGATTCAGTGCGCTTGGCACCACTCCAAGATCCGTCATGAATTGCTTCATCCAGACACCCTCCTTAGCCGCCTCCGAGGCAGCCATGTACTCCGCTTCACATGTAGAATCTGCTACGACGCTTTGCTTGGAACTGCACCAGCTTACTGCACCCCCATTAAGAATAAATACGTATCCGGTTTGCGACTTAGAGTCGTCCGGATCTGTGTCAAAGCTTGCATCGACGTAACCTTTTACGGCGAGCTCTTCGTCACCTCCATACACGAGAAACATCTCCTTAGTCCTTTTCAGGTACTTCAGGATATTCTTGACCGCTGTCCAGTGATCCACTCCTGGATTACTCTGGAACCTACCTGCCATACTTATGGCCAGGCTAACATCCAGTCTAGTGCACAGCATTGCATACATGATAGAACCTATGGCTGAAGCATAGGGGACGGAGCGCATATGCTCTCTATCATCATCAGTTGCTGGGCACTGAGTCTTACTCAATCTCGTACCTTGTAGAACTGGCAAGAACCCTTTCTTGGACTGTTCCATTTTGAACCTCTTCAAAACTTTATCAAGGTATGTGCTTTGTGAAAGTCCTATCAGGCGTTTTGATCTATCCCTATAGATCTTAATGCCTAGAATGTAAGCAGCTTCTCCTAGGTCCTTCATAGAGAAACTTTTATTCAAGTAACCTTTTATGCTCTCCAAAAACTCTATGTTGTTTCCAATCAGTAATATGTCATCCACATATAATATTAGAAACGCCACAGAGCTCCCACTCACTTTCTTGTAAATACAAGATTCTCCAACCACTTGTATAAACCCAAATGCTTTGATTACCTCATCAAAGCGTTTGTTCCAACTCCGAGATGCTTGCACCAGTCCATAAATGGATCGCTGGAGCTTGCACACCTTGTTAGCATTCTTAGGATCGACAAAACCTTCAGGTTGTATCATATACGATTCTTCCTTAAGGAAACCGTTAAGGAACGCCGTTTTGACATCCATCTGCCAGATTTCATAATCGAAAAATGCAGCTATTGCTAACATGATTCTGACGGACTTAAGCATCGCTGCAGGTGAGAAAGTCTCATCGTAGTCAACTCCTTGAACTTGGGAAAAACCCTTTGCCACAAGTCGAGCTTTATAAACGGTCACTTTACCGTCAGCGTCGTCTTCCTCTTAAAGATCCATTTGTTCTGAATGGCCTTGCGGCCCTCAGGCAGTACCTCCAAAGTCCACACTTTGTTCTCATACATGGATCCTATCTCGGACTTCATGGCTTCGAGCCATTTGTTGGAATCTGGGCCCACCATTGCTTCTTCATAATTCGCAGGTTCATTGTTGTCTAACAACATGATTGATAAGACGGGATTACCGTACCACTCTGGAGCAGCACGTGGTCTCATCGACCTGCGTGGTTCGACAGAAACTTGAACTGGAGTTTCATGATCATCATCATTAGCTTCCTCCTCAACCGGCGTCGCAATGACAGAGGTTTCCCCTTGCCCTGCGTCACCATCCAGAGGGATGAGAGGTTCGACAACCTCGTCAAGTTCTATCTTCCTCCCACTCAATTCTCTCGAGAGAAACTCCTTCTCGAGAAAAGCTCCGTTTTTAGCAACAAACACTTTGCCTTCGGATTTGAGATAGAAGGTGTACCCAACTGTCTCTTTTGGGTAACCTATGAAGACGCACTTTTCCGCTTTGGGTTCCAGCTTTTCAGGCTGAAGCTTTTTGACACAAGCATCACATCCCCAAACTTTAAGAAACGACAACTTTGGCCTTTTGCCATACCACAGTTCGTATGGTGTCGTCTCAACGGATTTTGATGGTGCCCTATTTAAAGTGAATGCAGCTGTTTCTAATGCATAACCCCAAAATGATAACGGCAAATCAGTAAGAGACATCATAGATCGCACCATCTCTAATAGAGTACGATTACGACGCTCGGACACACCATTACGCTGTGGTGTTCCAGGCGGTGTTAACTGTGAAACAATTCCACATTGTCTTAAGTGAGTACCGAACTCGAAACTCAGATATTCAGCCCCACGATCAGACCGTAGGAACTTGATCTTCTTGTTACGATGATTTTCCACTTCACTCTGAAATTGCTTGAACTTTTCAAATGTTTCAGACTTGTGCTTCATCAAGTAGACATAACCATATCTACTTAAATCGTCAGTGAAGGTGAGAAAATAACGATATCCGCCGCGTGCCTCCACGCTCATCGGACCACACACATCGGTATGTATGATTTCCAACAAGTCACTTGCACGTTCCATTGTTCCTGAGAACGGAGTCTTAGTCATCTTGCCCATGAGGCATGGTTCGCACGTGTCAAGTGAATCAAAGTCAAGTGACTCCAAAAGTCCATCAGCATGGAGTTTCTTCATGCGCTTTACACCAATATGACCTAAGCGGCAGTGCCACAAAAATATGGCGCTATCATTGTTAACTCTAACTCTTTTGGTCTCAATGTTATGTATATGCGTATCGCTATCAAGATTCAATATGAACAATCCTCTCACATTTGGTGCATGACCATAAAAGATGTTACTCATAGAAATAGAACAACCATTATTCTCTGACTTAAAAGAGTAACTGTCTCGCAATAAACAAGATCCAGATATAATGTTCATGCTCAACGCAGGCACTAAATAACAATGATTTAAGTTCATCACTAATCCTGACGGTAACTGAAGTGACACTGTGCCGACGGCTATTGCATCAACCTTGGAACCATTTCCTACGCGCATCGTCACTTCATCTTTCGCCAGCCTTCGTCTATTCCGCAGTTCCTGTTTCGAGTTGCAAATATGAGCAACAGAACCGGTATCGAATACCCAGGCACTACTACGAGAGCCGGTTAAGTACACATCAATAACATGTATATCAAATATACCTGATTTTTCTTTGCCCGCCTTCTTATCTGCGAGATACTTGGGGCAATTGCGTTTCCAGTGACCCATACCCTTGCAATAGTAACACTCCGTTTCAGGCTTAGGTCCAGCTTTGGGTTTCTTCGTCGGATTGGCAACAGGCTTGCCGCTCTTCTTCGAATTGCCCTTCTTGCCTTTGCCGTTTCTCTTGAAACTAGTGGTCTTATTCACCATCAACACTTGATGCTCTTTACGGAGTTCAGACTCAGCGACTTTCAGCATCGCAAACAACTCGCCGGGAGACTTGTTCATCCCTTCCATGTTGTAGTTCAATACAAAGCCTTTATAGCTTGGCGGCAGTGATTGAAGGATTTTGTTAGTGATAGCTTCTTGCGGGAGTTCAATCCCCAGCTCAGCTAGACGGTTTGAGTACCCAGACATTTTGAGCACATGTTCACTGACAGATGAGTTTTCCTCCATCTTGCAAGCATAGAATTTATCGGAGGTCTCATACCTCTCGATCCGGGCGTTCTTCTGAAAGATAAACTCCAACTCCTGGAACATCTCAAATGCTCCATGACGCTCAAAGCGACGTTGAAGTCCCGGTTCTAAGCCATACAAGACTGCACATTGAACTATTGAGTAGTCCTCCTTACATGCTAACCAAGCGTTCTTAACATCCTGATCAGCCGTAGCGGGTGGTTCATCTCCTAACGCAGCATTAAGGACATAACCCTTCTTCCCAGTTTGTAAGATTAGCTTAAGATTACGAGCCCAGTCTACAAAGTTGCTTCCATCATCTTTCAACTTAGCTTTCTCTAGGAACGTATTAAAATTCAGGATGACTGTCGCGTGAGCCATGATCTACAACACAAATATATTCAAAGTGGACTTAGACTATGTTCAAGATAATTAGAGTTTAACTTAATCAAATTATTCGCTAAACTCCCACTCAAAAAGTACATCTCTCTAGTCATTTGAGTGGTTCATGATCCACTTACACTAGCTCAAGTCCGATCATCACGTGAGTTGAGTATAGTTTCAGTGGTAAGCATCCCTATGCTAATCATATCATCTATATGATTCATGATCGACCTTTCGGTCTCATGTGTTCCAAGGCCATGTCTGCACATGCTAGGCTCGTCAAGCTTAACCAGAGTGTTCCGCATGCGCAACTGTTTTGCACCCGTTGTATGTGAACGTTGAGTCTATCACACCCGATCATCACGTGGTGTCTCGAAACGACGAACTGTAGCAACGGTGCACAGTCGGGGAGAACACAATTTCGTCTTGAAATTTTAGTGAGAGATCACCTCATAATGCTACCGTCGTTCTGAGCAAAATAAGGTGCATAAAAGGATTAACATCACATGCAATTCATAAGTGACATGATATGGCCATCATCACGTGCTTCTTGATCTCTATCACCAAAGCACCGGCACGATCTTCTTGTCACCGGCGCCACGCCATGATCTCCATCAACGTGTTGCCATCGGGGTTGTCGTGCTACTCATGCTATTACTACTAAAGCTACATCCTAGCAAAATAGTAAACGCATCTGCAAGCACAAACGTTAGTATAAAGACAACCCTATGGCTCCTGCCGGTTGCTGTACCATCGACGTGCAAGTCGATATTTCTATTACAACATGATCATCTCATACATCCAATATATCACATCACATCGTTGGCCATATCACATCACAAGCATACCCTTCAAAAACAAGTTAGACGTCCTCTAATTTTGTTGTTGCATGTTTTACGTGGTGACCATGCGTATCTAGTAGGATCGCATCTTACTTACGCAAACACCACAACGGAGATATATGAGTTGCTATTTAACCTCATCCAAGGACCTCCTCGGTCAAATCCGATTCAACTAAAGTTGGAGAAACCGACACTTGCCAGTCATGTTTGAGCAACGGGGTTACTCGTAACGATGAAACCAGTCTCTCGTAAGCGTACGAGTAATGTCGGTCCAAGCCGCTTCAATCCAACAATACCGCGGAATCAAGAAAAGACTAAGGAGGGCAGCAAAACGCACATCACCGCCCACAAAAACTTTTGTGTTCTACTCGAGAAGACATCTACGCATGAACCTAGCTCATGATGCCACTGTTGGGGAACGTCGCATGGGAAACAAAAATTTTCCTACGCGCACGAATACCTATCATGGTGATGTCCATCTACGAGAGGGGATGAGTGATCTACGTACCCTTGTAGATCGTACAGCAGAAGCGTTAGTGAACGCGGTTGATGTAGTGGAACGTCCTCACATCCCTCGATCCACCCCGCAAACAATCCCGCGATCAGTCCCACGATCTAGTACCGAACGGACGACACCTCCGCGTTCAGCACACGTACAGCTCGACGATGATCTCGGCCTTCTTGATCCAGCAAGAGAGACGGAGAGGCAGAAGAGTTCTCCGGCAGCGTGACGGCGCTCCGGAGGTTGGTGATGACCTTGTCTCAGCAGGGCTCCGCCCGAGCTCCGCAGAAATGCGATCTAGAGGAAAAACCGTGGAGGTATGTGGTCGGGCTGCCGTGGAAAAGTCGTCTCAAATCAGCCCCAAAACATCCGTATATATAGGTGGGAGGGAGGGGACCTTGCCTTGGGGCTCAAGGAGCCCCAAGGTGGTCGGCCAAGTCCAAGGGGGGAGGACTCCCCCCCCCAAACCGAGTTGGACTTGGTTTGGTGGGTGGGAGTCCTTCCCTTCCTTCCCACCTCCTTTTTTTTTCTTTCTCTTTGATTTTTATCTCTATGGCGCATAGGGCCCTTTTGGGCTGTCCCACCAGCCCACTAAGGGCTGGTGCGCCACCCTTATGGCCTATGGGCTTCCCCGGGGTGGGTTGCCCCCCCGGTGAACTCCCGGAACCCATTTGTCATTCCCGGTACATTCCCGGTAACTCCGAAAAACCTTCCGGTAATCAAATGAGGTCATCCTATATATCAATCTTCGTTTCCGGACTATTCCGGAAACCCTCGTGACGTCCGTGATCTCATACGGTACTCCGAACAACATTCGGTAACCAACCATATAACTCAAATACGCATAAAACAACGTCGAACCTTAAGTGTGCAGACCCTGCGGGTTCGAGAACTATGTAGACATGACCCGAGAGACTTCTCGGTCAATATCCAATAGCGGGACCTGGATGCCCATATTGGATCCTACATATTCTACGAAGATCTCATCGTTTGAACCTCAGTGCCAAGGATTCATATAATCCCGTATGTCATTCCCTTTGTCCTTCGATATGTTACTTGCCCGAGATTCGATCGTCAGTATCCGTATACCTATTTCAATCTCGTTTACCGGCAAGTCTCTTTACTCGTTCCGTAATACAAGATCCCGCAACTTACACTAAGTTACATTGCTTGCAAGGCTTGTGTGTGATGTTGTATTACCGAGTGGGCCCCGAGATACCTCTCCGTCACACGGAGTGACAAATCCCAGTCTTGATCCATACTAACTCAACTAACACCTTCGGAGATACCTGTAGAGCATCTTTATAGTCACCCAGTTACGTTGCGACGTTTGATACACAAAAAGCATTCCTCCGGTGTCAGTGAGTTATATGATCTCATGGTCATAGGAATAAATACTTGACACGCAGAAAACAGTAGCAACAAAATGACACGATCACTATTAGTTTGGGTCTAGTCCATCACGTGATTCTCCTAATGACGTGATCCAGTTATCAAGCAACAACACCTTGTTCATAATCAGAAGACAGTGACTATCTTTGATCAACTGGCTAGCCAACTAGAGGCTTGCTAGGGACGGTGTTTTGTCTATGTATCTACACATGAAAATGAGTCTTCATTCAATACAATTATAGCATGGATAATAAACGATTATCTTGATACAGGAATTATAATAATAACTATATTTATTATTGCCTCTAGGGCATAATTCCAACACATTCTCCCAGTGATGTGATCCCGTTATCAATGACATCTAATGCCCATGACCAGGAAACCATGATCATCTATTGGCTAACGAGGTAGCCAAGTAGAGGCTTGCTAGGGACACATTGTGATCTATTTATTCACACATGTATTACTGTTTCCTGTTAATACGATTATATTATGAACAATAGACGATTATCATGAACAAGGAAATATGACAATAACCATTTTAGTATTGCCTCTAGGGCATATTTCCAACAATTAGAGAGCAATTTTTATTGCTTGCACCGATGACAACTTACTTGAAGGATCTTATTCAATCCATAGGTAGGTATGGTGGACTCTCATGGCAAAACTGGGTTGAAGGTTTATGGATGCACAAGTAGTATCTCTACTTGGTGCGAGAGTTTTGGCTAATATGGGGTGGACGCAATTGTCACATGCTAAGGGATCTCTACTCATATAACATTGTTTGGAACTAAGCAAACATAATTTATTATGTTGTCTTCCTTGTCCAACATCTACTCCTAAGCATGCAATAGTTTGGTGAGTGCTCACAATTGTAAAAAGTGTCTAAGATGATATATTTATATGTGAACCTCTCTTTCCTTATTACTTCTTATTAATTGCAACAATGACTGAGGTCTATGTTGATTTATTCTCAACAAGTTTCAATCATCATACGTGTCATATGTGAAGCTATCACTTTCCATAAGATCGTCTCATGATCTTTCATGCTATCGTTCTTTTCATACTTTTGATCATGGCACAAAGCAAAGCCCTTGACTAAGATACTCTTTATTATATAGCTCACAAGCTCGAATACATCGGGGGAGAGGCAAAAGCAAAAGACTCAAACTGAACACTAAAGACTTATTCCTCTAAGAGAAGAAATAAAAACTAAAACGAAAAGAACTAAAACAAAGGTAAAAGCAAAAGATATAAAGGTGATACGATACCAGGGCAACTCCCCCAAGCTTGGCAGAAGCCAAGGGGATTGCCCATACCAATGCTTAGTTGTCTTCCTTTGGTGGTGATGGTGGTGGAGTTGTTGAAGCAGTCTTGAGCTTGTCTAATTTCCACTTGAGCAAAAAGTTCTGCTCCCTCAGATCGTCATTTTCCTCCTCAAGTTTCAACACCCTATGGCAAAGCTCCTGCTTACTCTCCTGCAAGAAACGAGAAGGAATAAACAAGGTCTTAGGCTTATTCCTTTGGTCAGGGATGCTTGACTTCTTGAACTCCACATGAGTGCGTCCAGGTTGAGGTAGAGGAGCCTCCTCTTCGTCGGAACTCATTTGTTCCTTCCCCTTGGGGTCATAGTCCTCTTCCTCGTCAGTAGTCCAGCCATATGATTCCAAGTCCCCATAGACTTTGGGGTTAGCTAGGTAATCATCCACATAGTCTCTCCCCCTCTGAATCTTGAGAAGACATCTTGACCTAGATCTGCGGCAGAAAGCAGGCTCGAAACGAAAACAGAGGAATACTGCGTGATACGAAGATCAAAACCTTCGGGCGAATATATATTATTTTTTCTGGACCAGAAGGAGTGCTCTGCAAGAAAACGGAGTCCGGGAGGCACACGAGGTGCCCACAAGCCCTCCCTCCTCCACCAGGGGGGTAGGGGGCGGTGTCCAAGCTTGTGGCCGCCTTGTGCGCTCTCCGGACTGCTTTTTATTTTTCTAATTTTCCAAAAATTCCAAAACTGAGGAAATTTCCTATTGGAAAAGCATTGGAGTCCAATTTCTTACCGAAACAGATACCTCTTCGTTTTCTGGGTCTGAAGCAGGCTGATAAACATCCCTTATGTACTCCTCTGGAGTTATGACATTGATGATATTGGTCTCAACATTTATGGGAGTACCAGAGATGTAATGCTTGATTCTTTGCCCATTTACCACTCTAGGAAAATTTCCTTCCGTGTTATTGATTTTGATGGCACCGGAACAATATACTTCCTCGATAACATAATGACCTTCCCATTTAGAGAGAATTTTCCCTGCAAATAATCTCAAACGAGAATTGTATAACATGACATAATCACCTACATTGAACTCTCGTTTCTGTATTCGTTCGTCGTGCCATCTCTTAACCTTTTCCTTGAACAACCTGGCATTCTCATATGCCTGGGTCCTCCATTCATCTAATGAGCTGATATCAAACAACCGCTTCTCACCGGCAGGTTTGAAATCAAAGTTGAGCTCTTTGATTGCCCAATAAGCTTTGTGTTCCAGCTCAAGAGGTAAATGACAGGCCTTGCCGTAAACCATTTTATACGGTGACATGCCCATGGGATTCTTATAGCCAGTCCTATAAGCCCATAGTGCATTGTCAAGTTTGCTAGACCAATTCTTTCGAGATCTATTGACGGTCTTTTGTAGGATCAATTTGGTCTCCCTATTACTCAACTCCACTTAACCACTAGACTCAGGATGATAAGGAAATGCAACTCTATGGTTGACATCATACTTAGCGAGCATCTTGCGGAAAACACCATGAATGAAGTGCGAACCGCCATCAGTCATCAAATATCTAGGGACTCCAAATCTTGGGAAAATGACTTCTTTAAGCATCTTAATAGAGGTATGGTGATCAGCATTTTTAGTGGGGATACCTGATACGTCTCCAACGTATCTACTTTTCCAAACTCTTTTGCCCTTGTTTTGGACTATAATTTGCATGATTTGAATGGAACTAACCTGGATTGACGCTGTTTTCAGCAGAATTGCCTTGGTGTTATTTTTGTGCAGAAATCAAAGTTCTCCAAACGTCCTGAAAATTTACGGGGAGCAGTTTTGGAAAATATCAAAAATACCTGCGCCAGAATCCACCTGAGGGGGTGGGCCAGTGGGCCACAAGCCCCTGCTCCGCCACCACCCCCTGGTGGCGGTGGGCAGGCTTGTGGGGCCCACAGGCCTCTGCCGCCCCCAACTCCAGCTCTATAAGTTGTCTTTCGTCCCAGAAAAAATAAAAAAGAGAAGTTTTCGTCGCGTTTTCGATATGGAGGCGCCGCCACCACCTGTTCTTCATCTGGAGGGCAGATCTGGAGTCCGTCTTGGGCTCCGGAGAGGGGAAATCGTCGCCATCGTCATCATCAACCTTCTTCCCTCTCCAATTCCATGAAGCTCTTCGTCGTTCGTGAGTAATCTATTCATAGGCTCGCTAGACGGTGATGAGTAGGATGAGATCTATCATGTAATCGAGTTAGTTTTGACTGGGATTGATCCCTAGTATCCACTATGTTCTGAGATTTGATGTTGCTACTACTTTGCCATGCTTAATGCTTGTCACTAGGGCCCGAGTGCCATGATTTCAGATCTGAAATTATTATGTTGTCACCAATATATGTGTGTTTTAGATCCGATCTTGCAAGCTGTAGTTACCTACTATGTTTTATGATCCGGCAACCCCGGAGTGACAATAACCGGAACCACTCTCGGTGATGACCGTAGTTTGAGGAGTTCATGTGTTCACCAAGTGCTAATGCGTTGGTCCGGTTCTTTATTAAAAGGAGAACCTTAATATCCCGTAGTTTCCTTTTGGACCCCGCTGCCACGGGAGGGATGGACAATAGATGTCATGCAAGTTCTTTTCCCTAAGCACGTATGACGACACACGGAATGCATGCCTACATCACATTGACGAACGGGAGCTAGCCACATATCTCTCCCTGTTATAGCTGTTGCATGATGAATATCATCCAAACAAATCACCGATCCAATGCCTACGAGTTTTTCCTACTGTTACCACTGCCGTTACTTGTCTTGCTCTGCTGCTACTGTTGCTACTGCCGTTGCTTGTCTTGCTCTGCTGGTACTGTTGCTACTGCTGTTACTTGTCTTGCTCTGCTGCTACTACTGTTCCTACTACTGTCGCTTGCTACTGCTATTCCTTGCCACTACTATTGCTCGTTACACTGCTGCTACCTGCTACACTGTTGGTTCACCAGCCGTTGACGGGAATTGACAACTTCCTTCAACACGACAACGAAGGCGCCATTGATACAATCGTTAGGACTAGTCTGTTGTCAATAGATCGTTTCTGACACCGTTGTTATCATATTACTTTGCTGTTACTACTGTGCTTGCAGATACTAATCTTTCAGGTGTGGTTGAATCTGACACATTCAGCTGCTAATACTCGAGAGTATCCTCTCACCTCCTTCCGGCGATCTACAAATTCGGTCAAATACTCTACCCTCGAAAACTGCTGCGAACCCACGCGCTGGTGGGCCATCAACAACATTTTTCCAGTTTCATTGCCAGGGAGTGCTATCAGCATTCTTCTGGTGCCGTTGCAGGAGAAGGTTAGTTGTTTATAAGCATTCGTCTAGCTAATACTAGAGATTGCAGGATCAGCCCTTTTCTTGAGCCATTGCGAGGGAAGCACAGCTGACGTCAGCACTTTTCTGGCGCCGTTGTTGGGGAGGTATTGCTATATTCTCTGAGTCACTTGGGATTTGTATCTGCTGATCACTATGAATAATCTGAAGGATCCGAAGACCAAAGTATTGCCCTCAACTACGAGGGGAGGTAAGGAATTGCCATCTAGCTCTGCACTTGATTCACCTTCAGTTATGAGTAAGTTTGCGACATCACCTCCTGCTAGAAATCTTGATATGTCGCCTGTGCTTGATGATGCTTGTGATACTACTGCTAGAGATGCTATGCTTGATACTATGCCTGATGATACTATGCTTGATACTGCTAGAGATGCTATGCTTGATACTGCTAGAGATGCTATGCTTGATACTGCTCTGCCTGATGATGCTAGAGATGCTACTATGCCTGATGATGCTATTCTTGATACTTCTAGAGATACTCCTTTGCCTGATGTTCCACTGGGAGCGTTCCTTGATGCTCATATTGCTAGAGTTACTGCCAATGCTCGTGATGCTTCTGAAACCACCGATACTATTGAGATAGAACCTGCTTTTGCTCCTGTTAGACCTAGCTCTCCTAGATATGAATTGCCTGATATACCTGAGGGTTACGTTATGGAGGGAGAGATAGCTGAGGATTTTCTTGCGTGTAAGGATGCCTATGACACTGAGAAATTGATTCTCAAGTGGAAGGAAAAATCTTGGGAAGTTAGGATGAGAAATGATCCGAAGTTTCCCACTTCGCCTATCTTTGTCACCGATAAGGATTATGAATTCTCTGTCGACCCTGAGATAATCTCTCTAGTCGAATATGATCCTTTTCACGGTTATGAGTCTGAGACGGTCATAGCCCATCTTGCCAAACTATCCAAAATAGCCAACCTTTTCACTAATGAGGAGAAGATCCGCCACTACTATATCCTTAAGTTGTTTCCTTTCTCTCTAAAGGATGACACTAAAGCCTGGTTCACCTCTCTTGCTCCTGGATGTGTGCGTAGTCCCCAGGAGATGGTCTATTACTTCTGTGAGAAATATTTCCCTGCCCATAAGAAGCAAGTTGCCTTGCAGGAAATATACAACTTTGCTCAACTCCAAGAAGAGAGTCTTCCACAAGCTTGGGGGAGGCTCGTCCAGCTACATAATGCTTTGCCTGATCACTCTCTTAAGAAGAACGAGATACTTGATATCCTCTATAACGGACTTACCGATGCCTCTAGAGACCACCTAGATAGTTGCGCCGGTTGTGTTTTTAGGGAACGAACTGTAGAACAAGCTGAGACTCTACTGAATAACATCTTGATCAACGATAATGCTTGGACTATTCCCGAACCACCTCCTAAGCCAATTCCGAAGAAAAGAGGTATTCTACTCCTCAGTCCCAAAGATATGCAAGAAGCCAAGAAAGCTATGCAAGAGAAAGGCATTAGATCTGAAGATGTCAAAAATCTACCACCTATCGAAGAGATCAATGGTCTCGATAACCCGATACATGTAGTAGAAGTGAATTCTCTGCGTAGGTTTGACGAGAGTGATATTCCTTTTGATAAACCTACTAGCCTATGCTTTGATGAATTTGACAACTTTGTTGCCAAAAAACAGAGTTTCAATGATTATGTTAGCAGACATTTGGAACAAAGTACTCGTATGCTTAGCCATTTAAGTGCTTGTGTAGACAGAAATGTCAATGCTCTGAAGCTTCTGAGTAAACATGCCTCTATGATTACTACTCAGGTAGAACAACTACTTAAAGCTCAGAATGACCTGCTCAATGAATTAAATGACAACTCAGTCAGAGTCATTACTAGAGGAGGCAAAATGACTCACGAACCTTTGTATCCTGAAGGTCATCCTAAGAGAATTGATCAAGATTCTCAAGGAATCAATGCTGATACACCTAGTCATCCTAAGGAGAAGAAGAAGGATGATAGAAGCCTACACGCCAATTCACCAAATACTATCACACCTGAAGAACCTAATGATATTTCTGCATCTGATGCAGAAACACAATCAGGTGATGAACATGAACCTCGTGACAACATGGACAATGATGTTCATAATAATGCTTAACCTAGCCATGATGAGGATGTGGAGATTGAACCTATGGTTAGTCCTGATAATCCACAACCTAAGAGATACGACAAGAATGACTTCACTTCTAGGAAGCATGGTAAAGAAAGAGAGCCATGGGTTCAGAGACCTATGCCCTTTCCTCCTAAGCCATCCAAGAAAAAGGATGATGAGGATTTTGAGCGCTTTGTTGAGATGATAAGACCCGTCTTTCTGCAGATGCAGTTAACTAATACGCTCAAGATGTCTCCGTATGCCAAGTACATGAAAGATATCGTGACTTATAAACGGAAGATACCAGATCTTGAGATCTCCACCATGCTTGCCAATTATACTTTCAAAGGTGGAACTCCTAAGAAACTTGGTGATCCCGGAGTGCCCACTATACCTTGCTCCATGAAAGGAAACTACGTAAGAACTGCCTTATGTGACCTTGGAGCCGGTGTTAGTGTTATGCCACTCTCTCTTTATCGTAGACTTGAGTTGGATAAGTTGACACCCACTGAAATTTCTCTGCAAATGGCTGACAAATCAACTGCTTTCCCTATCGGCATTTGCGAGGATGTGCCTGTTGTGGTTGCTAATACCACTATCTTAACAGACTTTGTTATCTTGGATATTCCCGAGGACGATGCCATGGCTATCATCCTCGGAAGACCCTTTTTAAAAACTGCAAGGGCTGTTATAGATTGCAACAAAGGCAATGTCACTTTCCATGTCAACGGTAATGAGCACACAGTGCACTTTCCGAAGAAACGATATCCAGTACATTGCATCAATGCTATCGAAAAGACTTCATCGATTCTCATTGGGAGCTTTGAATGCCCTATTCCTCGTGTTAAGATGAAGTATGATTTGCTTGTTGGGGAGATTCATATCCCCATTGAGGTGACTTAGTGGCTATTCGAAAATTCTCCGTTCTCTCTTGCGATTCGAGAAGGTTTTGTCATAAGGACTTGATCAATCCGATTGACGGATTTCTTTCGATGACCATGAAACAGATGAATCAAAGAGTCACATACCTCTGTTTTGAGTCTTCATTTTCTTTGGCTTAGAAGAAAAATGATAGAATTAGTTTAGCTTTTCCTCTTTTCTGTTTTAGCGTCGCGGAGAAAAATACCTCGAAAATAAAAGTTCTCCGATGGTTCTCGAAATTTAGTATGATTTTTTCTGGAATTTTTGAAAATTTCTGAGCCTGAGAGCTGGTCAGGGGGCCTGACCAGTGGGCCACAAGCCCCCCCGCCACCTACCCCCTGGTGGCGGGGTGCAAGCTTGTGGGGCCCATAGGCATCCCCTCCAATCATTCGAGCTCTCAGCCTCTTCTTCCACCTCCAGAAAAAATTGTTTCACAGCTCAAACCCGTGTTATTGCTCATTTGGCTGTGATTTTTGATCTCCTTGCTGAAAGCACCATTCTCCGAACCGTTTTGGGGAAATTACTCCTTGGTAAGGGACTCCTCCATTGGTCCAATTAGTTTTTGCTCTAGTGCTTTATCCTTCGCGAATTCTTGCTACCTTGGTGACCCTGTTCTTGAGCTTAAAAGGTTGATTTTAGCTGGTCCCAAGTAGTTTTAGCGCGTGATACGGTCTCTACGCACTAGTAGGAGTAGTTGCTACAAGGTGTGGTTGGTCTTTATTCACTTTTCTCTTGAACTTCAAAAATTTCAGCAAAAGGAAATTATCTTCAGGAGGAAGTTTCATGGTGGTTCCTCAAGTAAGAAGGGTCCTTGTCTCTCCTTTTGGGAGCCCAAACCTTTTCAACTAAGGGACGCACCGGTGCAACCATGTGAATGCCTTCCGATGAGTTCATGATCGAAGCAGGTTTCAAGGATGAGTTTGATGCACTTGTCCGCAATGCCGGGTTAGAAGAATTCCTCTCAGATAAATGTGAACAGTATGCTATTCTCACTGCCTCTTTCGTGCGTAGATTTAAATTTTTAGCTGACCATGAGTCATCCATACTGTTTGATGTGTACGGTAAATCCTATACCGTGGGTCTGGAGGATTTCAATAGGATTTGCAAGATACCCGATGGAGGTAGTGTTATTGATCCTCCTAAGTCTTCTGTCAGAGACTTTGTCTCCAGTATAACTGTTGGAGAAACCAGAGATATCATGCAAGCCACCATAGGAAGCATCCATTTCCGTGCCTTGCACTACCTTGCCCTCTTCATAGGTAGGTGCATTAACGGCAAGGGTGCACATTGTCACCTATGCGCTTTCGACCTTAGTATCCTTAAGAGCACAGTAACAGGTGACACGAGCTTCAATATGGGAGCTATTATAGCAAGGAGGCTGAATAAAAATGCCAGTGAGGGGGATTTCTTTGGTGGAGTTTATGCTACACGCTTAGCAAATTTTCTGGGGGTATCCATCCGTCCAGAAGACCCTCCTCTCCGTACAACCTACCTTGATCGTGTCGCTATAACACGCTACCAGTTCCTTGAGAGAGATCATGGATCTCTTCTTTACCGCTTGATATTTAACCGACATAGTGTTTTCCATATTACCCTTCCTGCTCCTTCTTTCTTTGACTTTCAGGTTAAACGAAGATACTACATAACCATAGGAGAGGCAGAGGAGTATGAGAGGGAGGCGACGGCTGCTCGACTTCGCGAGACAGCTATTCAGGCAGTGGCTGCAGCACTCCCGTATAACACCTATTATGACTTTGGGTTTCGCCATGATCATCCATGGGAGTAGACCAAGCTAGGCCAAAAGCCTAAGCTTGGGGGAGTACGTGTTCTCACCGACTTTATATTCATGCTTATGCTTTCACTTTGTTAGCCGGTGTTTACACTTTGCCACTGTATTATCCATGCTAGTTTCTTTTTGTTTTCTTGTTTTGTGTCCTTTTGAGAAAGCCCAAAAAGATTTTTCTTTCTTCTTTTGCTTGTTGGGAGCTTTCCCGTGTAAATAGTTTTCTTTTTCTTTGTGTCGAGGTAGAAGATATTGGTTACAATGCTTATTGGTTCTTGCATGCTTACCTGTTTAGTTTTCAAAGATCCCTATTACTTTGTCTTCTCCTTTGTGTTTGCCTGCAGATTCAGCTTAGTCCAATGCGCTTATTATCGTTTTCATCGTTCGATCGTGCAAATGAAAGACAACAATGATGATATATGATGAAGTGACTGAGACATAAAAGCTGGTATGAACTATGTCTATTTTATTTTTGTAAATATGACTAGCTTGTCGACCCAGATTTAGCTTTGTTGTGAGACAACCATGTTTGCAATGACAACTTAGAGATCATAGTTTCTGATGCCATGCTTATTTAGCTGAGAGCTTATAATGGTTTGTCTTGATTGCCAACATAGATTTTGAAATGACTATGATGTAGTATGATAGGATGGTATTCTCCTTTGAATGTTTCAAGTGGCTTGACTTGGCGCATGTTCATGCATGTAGTTGAAACAAAATCAACATAGCCTCTATGATGTTCGTGTTCATGGTGATTTATATCCTGTTCATGCTTGCATTCAATGTTAGTCAAAATCATTGCATCTTGATGACTCTTGTCGCTCTCTAGTTGGTCGCTTCCCAGTCTTTTGCTAGCCTTCACTTGTACTAAACGGGAATGCTGCTTGTGCATCCACTTCCATAAACCCAAAAGTTTTTCCATGAGAGTCCACCATACCTACCTATTTGCGGTATCTACCTACCGTTCCAAGTAAATTTGCATGTGCCATTCTCTAAACCTTCAATAAATAAATCTATTTTGCATGCCCGAACCGCTCATGTGGTGACAGAGGGCTATTGGTATCTTCCATGCTAGGAGTGTTATCCTCGACATGTGTTTATTCACAGCCATTCACGAGAAAGGGGCCGGTACTTGGGATGCCCAGTTCCATGATTAAATCGAAAACATAACTGTGAAATAAGACTCCCCCTTGGATTGATGTTAGTATGGACGATACCCGAGGATTCGGCTAGCCGTGGAGTGTGATTGATTGGTGGTTGGGGGAGTTAAAACTTTACTTTTCTGTTTGGGAACCGCCCATAGCATGAGTAGCATGGAAGATATTGAGAACTCTTGGTCATTGCTTTGACAATCAAAGCATGCCACCCAAAATTATTATCTCTGTTTTCAAAGCTTGAGCTCTGGCACCTCTGCAAATCAATGCTTCCCTCTACGAAGGGCATGTCTATTTATTTTCCTATCGAGTCATCCTCCTCTTATATAAGCACCAATTAGAGAGCACCTCTGTCATTTTTATGCTTTGCTTTTGATTGATATTGAGTATGACTATGACTTGATCTTTGTTGCTATGAATTACAATGTTTAGTCAGCCCTTGATCTTTCAAAGTGCTGTGCATTTATGTTTTGCGGTCTCAGAAAGAGCTAGCGAGATACCACCTATTCATATTGCTTCATGCTTGTTTTGATTGAAGTGTTGGTATTTGAAACTCATTATTATTTTCTCGTTAGCCGATTATGCCATTGATATTAGTTTACCGTGAGACCTTTGTGTCATTTTCTTATGTGGTTAACTTGTGATCTTGCTGAAATTCTGGTTATGAGTTAGACATAGTTGCAACAACAAGATAAAACAGAGTTTGTCAAAGTTTTCTTTCTCTCTCAATTTGTCAACTGAGTTGCTTGAGGACAAGCAAGGTTTTAAGCTTGGGGGAGTTGATACGTCTCCAACGTATCTACTTTTCCAAACTCTTTCGCCCTTGTTTTGGACTATAATTTGCATGATTTTAATGGAACTAACCTGGACTGACGTTGTTTTCAGTAGAATTGCCTTGGTGTTATTTTTGTGCAGAAATCAAAGTTCTCCAAACGTCCTGAAAATTTACGGGGAGCAGTTTTGGAAAATATCAAAAATACCTGCGCCAGAATCCACCTGAGGGGGTGGGCCAGTGGGCCACAAGCCCCTGCTCCGCCACCACCCCCTTGGTGGCGGTGGGTAGGCTTGTGGGGCCCACAGGCCTCTGCCGCCCCCAACTCTAGCTCTATAAGTTGTCTTTCATCCCAGAAAAAATAAAAAAGAGAAGTTTTCGTCGCGTTTTCGATACGGAGGCGCCGCCACCACCTGTTCTTCATCTGGAGGGTAGATCTGGAGTCTGTCTTGGGCTCCGGAGAGGGAAAATCGTCGCCATCGTCATCATCAACCTTCTTCCCTCTCCAATTCCATGAAGCTCTTCGTCGTTCGTGAGTAATCTATTCGTAGGCTCGCTGGACGGTGATGAGTAGGATGAGATCTAACATGTAATCGAGTTAGTTTTGACGGGGATTGATCCCTAGTATCCACTATGTTCTGAGATTTGATGTTGCTACTACTTTGCCATGCTTAATGCTTGTCACTAGGGCCCGAGTGCCATGATTTCAGATCTGAAATTATTATGTTGTCACCAATATATGTGTGTTTTAGATCCGATCTTGCAAGTTGTAGTTACCTACTATGTGTTATGATCCGGCAACCCCGGAGTGACAATAACCGGAACCACTCCCGGTGATGACCATAGTTTGAGGAGTTCATGGGTTCACCAAGTGCTAATGCGTTGGTCCGGTTCTTTAATAAAAGGAGAACCTTAATATCCCGTAGTTTCCTTTTGGACCCCGCTGCCACGGGAGGGATGGACAATAGATGTCATGCAAGTTCTTTTCCCTAAGCACGTATGACGACACATGGAATGCATGCCTACATCACATTGATGAACGGGAGCTAGCCACATATCTCTCCGTGTTATAGCTGTTGCATGATGGATATCATCCAAACAAATCACCGATCCAATGCCTACGAGTTTTTCCTACTGTTACCACTGCCGTTACTTGTCTTGCTCTACTGCTACTGTTGCTACTGCCGTTACTTGTCTTGTTCTGCTGCTACTGTTGCTACTGCTGTTACTTGTCTTGTTCTGCTTCTACTACTGTTGCTACTACTGTCGCTTGCTACTGCTGCTGTCACTACTACTGTTCCTTGCCACTACTATTGCTTGTTACACTGCTGCTACCTGCTACACTGTTGGTTCACCGGCCGTTGACGGGAATTGACAACTTCCGTCAACGCGGCAACGAAGGCGCCATTGATACAATCGTTAGGAATAGTCTGCTGTCAACAGATCGTTTCTGACACCGTTGTTATCATATTACTTTGTTGTTACTACTGTGCTTGCAGATACTAATCTTTCATGTGTGGTTGAATCTGACACATTCAGCTGCTAATACTCGAGAGTATCCTCTCACCTCCTTCCGGCGATCTACAAATTGGGTCGAATACTCTACCCTCGAAAATTGCTGCGAACCCACGCGCTGGTGGGCCATCAACAACATTCTTCTAGTTTCATTGTCGGGGAGTGCTATCAGCATTCTTCTGGTGCTGTTGCAGGAGAAGGTTAGTTGTTTATAAGCATTCGTCTAGCTAACACTAGAGATTGCAGGATCAGCCCTTTTCTGGAGCCATTGCCAGGGAAGCACACTGACGTCAATAGCCTCTACCCACTTAGTGACGTAATCCACAACAACTAAGATGTGAGTGTACCCATTGGAACTCGGGAAGGGTCTCATATAATCAAAGCCCCAGACATCAAATGGTTCAATGACAAGTGAATAGTTCATAGGCATTTCCTGACGCTTACTGATGTTCCCTATTCTTTGGCATTCGTCACAAGACAAGACAAACTTACGGGCATCCTTAAAGAGAGTGGGCCAATAGAAACCTGATTGCAATGCCTTATGGGCAGTTCTATCTCCAGCGTGGTGTCCTCCGTAGGCTTCGGAATGACACTTCTGCAGGATCTGGCCCTGTTCATGTTCAGGCACACAAAGTCTAATAACACCATCTACTCCTTCCTTATAAAGGTGAGGATCATCCCAAAAGTAGTGTCTCAAATCAAAGAAGAATTTCTTGTTTTGCTGATAGGTGAAACTGGGTGGTATCTATTTGGCTACGATATAGTTTGCATAATTGGCATACCACGATGCACTATGTGAAGTGCGGATGACATTTAGTTGCTCATCAGGAAAGCTGTCATCAATAGGTCATGGGTCATCAAGAACATTCTCTAGCCTAGACAAGTTATCTGCTACAAGGTTATCAGCACCCTTTCGATCAACGATGTGCAAATCAAATTCCTGTAGCAGGAGGACCCATCTGATCAGCCTAGGCTTAGCGTCCTTCTTCTCCATAAGGTACTTAACAACAACATGATCAGAGTGAATAGTGACTTTGGAGTCAACTATGTAAGATCTAAACTTTTCACATGCAAACACGACTGCTAAAAACTCCTTTTCCATAGTGGCATAGTTTCTTTGGGCACTGTCTAGAGTTTTACTAGCGTAGTGAATAACATTCAACTTCTTATCAACTCTTTGTCCTAGAACAACACCAACAACATAATCACTCGCATCGCACATGATTTCAAAGGGCAAGTTCCAGTCAGGTGGTTGAACAATAGGTGCGGTTATCAAAGCCTTGTTAAGTATATCGAAAGCTTCCTCACAATCCTCATCAAAAACAAAAGGAACATCCTTCTGCAAGAGGTTGGTAAGAGGCCTAGAAATCTTAGAGAAGTCTTTAATGAACCTTCTATAGAAACCAGCATGACCTAGGAAACTTCGTACACCTCTGATATCTGTGGGGCAAGGCATTTTCTCAATTGCATCTACCTTAGCCTTATCAACTTCAATGCCTCTTTCAGAAATTTTGTGTCCTAAGACGATACCTTCATTAACCATAAAGTGGCACTTCTCCCAATTCAAGACGAGGTTGGTATCTTCGCATCTCTGTAAGACTCGATCAAGGTTGCTGAGGCAATCATCAAAGGAAGACCTGTAAACGGAGAAGTCATCCATGAAAACCTCGACAATCTTTTCACAAAAGTCAGAGAATATAGCCATCATACATATTTGAAAGGTGGCAGGTGCATTGCATAAGCCAAAAGGCATACGTCTATAGGCAAAGGTACCGAAGGGGCAGGTGAAAGTGGTTTTCTCTTGATCAGATTGTGCAACAGGTATTTGCGAGAAACCTGAATAACCGTCTAAAAAGTAGAAGTGTGTGTGCTTTGATAGCCTTTCTAGCATTTGGTCGATTAACGGCAAATGATAATGATCTTTCGTGGTTGCCTTGTTTGGTTTCCGGAAGTCTATCACCATCCTATAGCCGGTAATAATCCTTTGTGGGATTAGTTCATCCTTATCGTTAGGAACGACGGTGATACCTCCCTTCTTAGGTACGCAATGTACTGGACTTACCCAATCACTATGAGCGATGGGATAAATGATTCCTGCTTCCAGAAGCTTTAATATTTCTTTTCTAACAACCTCTTTCATCTTAGGATTCAATCTCCTTTGATGATCAGCGACTGGTTTGAAGTCAGGATCAGTTTTAATCTTGTGCTGACATAGAGTGGGACTGATGCCCTTAAGATCATCAAGAGTATATCCAATAGCAGCATGGTGCTTCCTCAGCGTTTTTAGTAACTTCTTCTCTTCATGCTCTGAGAGGAGAGCACTAATAATAACAGGATATATCTCCTTCTCATCAAGATAAGCATACTTAAGAGTATCAGGCAACTGTTTAAGCTCGAACACAGGATCACCCTTTGGTGGGGGTGGATCCCCAAGCAGTTTAACATGCAGATTATTCTTGAGAATACGATATTGTTCTAATACAATTTTATCTATCTCCTCTCTCTCCTCCATATGCATATCATTTTCATGCTCAAGCAGATATTGCTCTAAAGGATCCGTAGGAGGTACGACAATAGAGGCAAGAGCAATGATTTCATCCTTACCAGACGACTCTCTTTCATGGGGTTATCTTCCGAACTTGGAGAAGTTAAATTCATGAGACACACCCTCGAAACTAACAACAACGGTCTGCTTAGTGCAATCAATGTGAGCATTGATAGTGTTGAGAAAGGGTCTACCGAATATGATGGGACAAAAGCTATATTGTGCAGTACCAAGGACGAGGAAATAAGTAGGATACTTCGTCTTACCACACATGACTTCTACGTCTCTCACAATTCCCAAAGGGCAGATAATGTCTCTATTAGCTAGCGTAATAGTGAAATCAATGGGTTCTAACTCAGCAGGTGAAATTTCATCTTTAATTTCATCATATAGAGAACGGGGTATTGCACTAACACTAGCTCCCATATCACATAAACCATGGTAACAGTGATCTCCTATCTTGACAGAAACAACGGGCAGGCCAACTACAGGTCCGTATTTGTCTTTCGCGTGAGGTTTAGCAATTCTAGCGGAGTCCTCACAGAATTTGATAACATGCCCGTCTACGTCTTCGGCTAAGAGATCTTTGATAATAGCAACACTAGGTTCAACTCTAATCTCCTCAAGGGGTGCAAGTGG
Organism: Hordeum vulgare subsp. vulgare; assembly: GCF_904849725.1. Classification (NCBI taxonomy): domain Eukaryota; kingdom Viridiplantae; phylum Streptophyta; class Magnoliopsida; order Poales; family Poaceae; genus Hordeum; species Hordeum vulgare. The sequence continues at coordinate 605,959,190 of NC_058519.1, read as the reverse complement.
TCTAATGTAACCCCTACGTATCACAGTTGGGGATTTAGAATAATCCTTTATCCTAGCAGGGTATGGTGGTTTCTCAGTGTAAGCACAAGGAACAACAGGATCACTAAAAGCAATGACTTTCTCCTCAACTAGATTGGTTTTGGCTATGTTGCTTTCTACAGGAGGATGATATTTAAACCACTTCTCTTTGGGAAGATCAACATGAGCAGCAAAAGATTCACATAGAGAAGCTACTACCTCAGAGTCAAGTCCATACTTAGCGCTAAAATCTCTAAAAGTGTTTGTCTCAACAAAAGATTTAACGCAATCAAACTGGAAATTCATACCTGACTCCTTACCTTCCTCCAGCTCCCAATCTTCAGAGTTGCGTTTGATTCTTTCCAATAAATTCCACTTGTGATCAATATCCTTCTTCATAAAAGAACCGATACAAGAAGTGTCAAGCATGGTACGATCTTCATGAGAAAGCCGAGTGATGATTTCTCTCGAGAGCTCATGATTGGGGCATGAATATAGCATTGATTTAAGCCTCCCCAAGCTTGAGCTATGCTTTCCCTGTCACGAGGCCAAAAGTTATAAATAAAGTTCCGATCACGATGTACTAAATGCATAGGATAATTTTTTTGATGAAATTCCAATTTCAACCGATTGTAGTCCCATGATCCAGTATCATCACATAGCCTATACCATGTCAACGCCTTGTCCTTCAAAGATAAAGGAAAGACTTTCTTCTTACCTCATCCTCGGGCAAACCTGCAAGCTTAAATAAACCACAAACTTCATCTACATAGATTAGATGCAAGTCTCGATGTGAAGATCCATCTCCTGTAAAAGGATTAGCCAGCAGTTTCTCAAGCATACCCGAAGGAATTTCATAAAAGATATTTTCAGTAGGTACCTCAGTTCGAGGAACAACTCCTCGTGCTTCCATTCGTGGTGAAGATACCCCGAATAAACTCCTCAAAGGAACGGTTTCCATAGTGACAAGTGACAATAAATTTCAGCACAGTATATAAATGTTTCCTTACCAATTTCCACTTACCAAAGGCGCTTCACTCCCCGGCAACGGCGCCAGAAAAGAGTCTTGATGACCCACAAGTATAGGGGATCAATCGTAGTCCTTTCGATAAGTAAGAGTGTCGAACCCAACGAGGAGCAGAAGGCTCTGATAAACGGATTTCAGCAAGGTAATAAATGCAAGCACTGAAAGTAGCGGTAACAAGTAATGGTGTAGTGAGGTGAAACGTAGCAAGCGAAAAGTAACAAGTAACAAGTAGTAGCAACGGTGCAGCAAGTGGCCCAATCCCTTTTGCAGCAAGGGACAAGCCTGAACAAAGTCTTATAGGAGGAAAAACGCTCCCGAGGACACACGGGAATTTCTGTCATGCTAGTTTCATCAGGTTCATATGATTCACGTTCGTTACTTTGATAGTTTGATATGCGGGTGGACCAGCGTTTGGGTACTGCCCTTACTTGGACAATCATCCCACTTATGATTAAACTCTCTCGCAAGCATCCGCAACTACAAAAGAAGAATTAAGACAACGTCTAACCATAGCATTAAACTAGTGGATCCAAATCAGCCCGTCACGAAGCAACACATAGACTGGGGTTTAAGCTTCTGTCACTCCAGCAACCCATCATCTACTTACTACTCACCAATGTCTTCCTCTAGGCCCAAATATGGTGAAGTGTTATGTAGTCGACGTTCACATAACACCACTAGAGGAAAAACAACATACAACATATAAAAATACCGAACGAATATCAAATTCACATGACTATTATCAGTATGACTTATCCCATGTCCTCAGGAACAAAAGTAATTACTCACAAAGCATAATGATAATCATGATCGGAGGTGTAATGAATAGTATCAAGGATCTGAACATAAACTCTTCCACCAAGTAATCCAACTAGCATCAACTACAAAGAGTAATCAACACTACTAGTAACCTTACAAGTACCAATCTGAGTCGCGAGACGGAGATTGGTTACAAGAGATGAACTAGGGATTGGAGAGGAGATGGTGCTGATGAAGATGTTGATGAAGATGCCTCCCCTCCAACGAGAGCAGTGTTGGTGATGACGATGGCGACGATTTCCCCCTCCGGGAGGGAAGTTTCCCCGGCACGATCGTCCTGCCGGAGCTCTAGATTGGATCTGCTCAAGTTCCGCCTCGTGGCGGCGGTGAGACCATGAAAAAGCTCCCGAATGATTTTTTCTGGAACGAAACCCTTCATATAGCAAAAGAGGGGAGCTAGTGGGCCGTCAGGGAGCCCACAAGCTTGCCCTCTGCCACCAGGGGGTAGGGGGCGGTGGCAGGGCTTGTGGCGCCCTGGTAGCCCCCTTTCGATACTTCTTTCACCCAGTATTTTTAATATAATCCCAAAAAATTCCACGTAACTTTTCATGGCATTTGGAGATGTGCAGAATAGTGGACTAAGATTTTCTCCTTTTCCAGTCCAGAATTCCAGCTACCTGAATTCTCCCTCTTCAAATAAACCTTGCAAAATAAGAGAGAAAAGGCATAAATATGGTACCACAAAGTAATATAACAGCCCATAAAGCAATAAATATCAACATAAAAGCATGATGCAAAATGGACGTATCATATGGCTTACCATTTGCCATCATCTTGGCCTGGCGCACCTCTTCTTCAAAGAACCTCCGGTCCACCCACTCCGATTTGAGCTCGGTGGACAGCTTGGAGAGCTCAGTCATCTGCTCCCGGGATTTCTGCTCCAAGGGTTCACACTTAGAGCTGGTCTCTTGCAGCTCCCATTGAATCTCCGCCACCCTGGCCTCATGCTTGGTGCTATCAACCTTGAGGGAGCTCAACCCAGCAGCTACCTGCTCGCCTGCCACCTTGTGAGCAGCGGCCTCCTGCATGGCCTTCTCCAATTCGGCCTTGAGCTTTTTGAACTCCTGGTCGTGTGTTGCTGACCAAATCGATACCACGGGGGCAAGTATTAATGCTAGAATGATCCTTCTTTACTAAAGACAATAAGAATTTTTACAACACTTATTCAAACTTACCCTACCTTTCGTCGAGCCAGTCATTTACACGGCTAAGCCCTTCGTTGGAAACCTTGAGTTTCCACTTTAGCTCGGCAATCTTAAGAGCGTTGGCAACACCAGTGGAGGATGAGGCCTGCAAGGCAAAATTATGACTTAAAAGGACTCGAAGAGACACTCGGTCGGAATTACACGAGCGAGTCGTTATAATTGAAAAGTCTCCGCATAAGCTTGTCAAACTTACCCATGGCTCGGGGGATCTTATACCCATAAAGGCATATAAAACCTTATAAATAAACTTAAAGCATTGTATGGCTTACCTTAAAGCCCTCCAGCAAGCCATTGAAGGCTTCTCTTGGTCCTTTGTTAACCGACTGAATACTGTGCAGAACCGCACCCATAAGGGTGCGATGTTCGTCGGCGATGGATGAGCAGGCCAAGGCAACCTCCATCATAGCCGGCCACCCAACCACAACTTGCTCTGTTACGGGTGGCGCCGAAGGCGGCACCGAAGACTCCAGAAGATCAGAACTCCCTGAAGCTCACTTCGGACAAAGCTCGGAGGGAATTCGTTCCCCTCTCCGCTTCCGGGGAGGGAACCAACCTCCTGGGTCTCGGTGACCGAGGCATGGACCTTGGCCAGGACCTCCCGGTCTTCGGTGGCCGGTGTATCAACTTCGGTCGGGACCTCCCGTTCCTCGGCATTCAATACACCCACCTCGGCCATCACGACCTCGTCTCTGGTCGGCACGGCTTGATGGTATATCACCTTGGCCGCCTCATCCGAATCCCGAGGAAGGGTATTGCGGGACGCATTCCCGCTCTCCGCCAACTCCGCAGGCAGCGAACCCCCGTGTGAGACCTAGTCCATTGGAAGGTCTCGGACAAAGGTGCCACCAGAACAAATCATTTCTCATTATTAACAAAATCCCGGTGTAATTCCGCTAAACAAAAGACTGGATTCCATACCTTTGGGCCCAGGGCTTGACCCTAGCGGTTCAGTGAGGAACCATCTCAAAGACTCCGAGCTCGTCACCGGAATCCGGGCCACTGATGTCAGCTGTGCTTCCCTTGCAAAGGCGCCAGGAATAGTCGTGTCGACGGCACCAGGAATCCTTCTGCTGCGGCTACGCCTTAAGGGACTTCCTAGGCAAATATGCAAAGGATTTCGCCCGTGGCCTTGGAGCCTTGCGTTGGTGTTCCCTCGAAGCGGAAAGGGTGATGTAGCACAGCAGTGGTAAGTATTTCCCTCAGTTAGAGAACCAAGGTATCGATCCAGTGGAGGAGTATCCCAAGATCCTGCACAAACACAAAGAACCTGCTCCCAACGCTATAAAGGGGTTCTCAATCCCTTATAGATTGTTCGCCAAGTGAGAACTAAAAGCAACAAAGTAACAAAGCAAAGTAAACGCGAAGGTGTAAACGATAGATGTGAATAGACCCGGGGGCTGCAGTGTTTACTAGTGGCATCTCTCTTGAAAGCAAGTAGACGGTGGGTGAACAAATTACTGTCGAGCAATTGATATATCTATAGGCATCACGTCCAAAACAAGTAGACCGATATTGTCTGCATCTACTACTATTACTCCACACGTCGACCGCTATCCAGCATGCATCTAGTGTATTAAGTCCAAAAGAACAGAGTAACGCCTTAAGCAAGATGACATGATGTAGATGGACAATCTCATATCAACGACAGAGCCCATCTTGTTACCCTTGATAGCAACTACTTAATGTGTGCCTTGCTGCCCCTACTGTCACTGGGAAAGGTCACCACATGGTAGAACCCAAAACCAAGCACTTCTCCCATTGCAAGAATCATAGATCTAGTTGGCCAAACAAAACCCAAGACTCGAAGAGACTTACAAGGATATCAAATCATGCATATAAGAAATCAGCAAAGATACAAATATATATCATAGATAATCTGATCACAAATCCACAATTCATCGGATCTCGACAAACACACCGCCAAAGAAGATTACATCGGATAGATCTCCATGAAGATCATGGAGAACTTTGTATTGAAGATCCAAGAGAGAGAAGAAGCCATCTAGCTACTAACTACGGACCCGTAGGCCTGAAGTGAACTACTCACGAGTCATTGGAGGGGTGATGATGATGATGAAGAAGCCCTCCAACTCCAAAGTCCCCTCCGGCAGGGCGCCGGGAAGGGTCTCCAGATGAGATCTTGCGGAAACGGAAGCTTGCGGCGGCGGAAAAGTATTTTCGAGGCTCCCCTGATTTTTTGCTGTATTTTAGGGAATATATAGGCGCAATACCTAGGTCAGGGGCGCTCAGGGAGGCCACAAGCCCTGACACCGCCGCCTCCCACTGGTGGCGGAGTGGGGGCTTGTGGGCTCCCTGGAGCCCACCTGGCTTGGCCCACAGGCCCCCCTGATCTTTTTCCGTTCGGGAAAAATTCATTTCGGAGATTTTATTCCGTTTGGACTCCATTCCAAAATCAGATCTGAAAAGAGCCAAAAACACAGAAAAAACAGGAACTGGCACTTGGCACTGAATTAATAAGTTAGTCCCAAAAAAGATATAAAAGGTACATAAAACATCCAAAGATGACAAGATAACAACATGAAACCATCAAAAATTATAGATACGTTTGAGACGTATCAAGCATCCCCAAGCTTAACTCCTGCTTGTCCTCGAGTAGGGAAGTGATAAAGAATGAATTTTTGATGCTTTCATTCTACCTAGCATAGATGTCCTTTGTAACTCCTCTTATGTGACGTGAATGTTCAGATCCATTAGATTCAAAACAATAGTTTGCTATTGACGTGGAAACAATAATAATTCAAGCAAACTAGCAAGGTAATCATGAACTTTCAAAATAACAAGGCCAAAAGAAAGTTATCCCTACAAAAGCATATAGTCTGGCTATGCTCTATCATCATTGCACAACGAATTTAAATCATACACAACCCCGGTATTGGACAAGTAATTGTTTCACACCTTTACTTTCTCAAACCTTTTCAACTCTCACGCAATACATGAGCGTGAGCCATGGTTTTAGCACTATAAGTGGTGTGGAGTGTGGTGGAGGTTGCAAGACAAAAAAGGAGAAGATAGTCACATTAACTAGGCATATCAATGAGCTGTGGAGATGCTCATCAATAGATATCAATGTGAATGAGTAGGGATTGCCATACAAATGATGCACTAGAGCTACGAGTATGTGAAAACTCTTAAAGAAAACTAGTGGGTGTGCATCCAAATTGCTTGCTCACGAAGACCTAAGACAATTTTGAGGAAGCCTATCATTGGAATATACAAGCCAAGTTATATAATGAAAATTTCCCACTAGCTATATTGTGGTGACAAAACGAGAGACTCTCAATCATGAAGATCATGGTGCTTAATATGCACAAGTGTGGAAAAAGTGGTAACATTGTCCCTTCTCTCTTTTTCTCTCATATTTTTTTTGGTGGGATCTTTGGCCTCTTTTTTTGGTGGGCTTCTTTGGCCTCTTTTATTTCCTCACATGGGACAATGCTCCATTAATGATGATCATCACACTTTCAACTCAAAACTTAGAGCAACGATGACTCTATATGGAATGCCTTCGGTAGTGTACCGTGATAATGATCTAGCATAGCATAGACATTAATGGAAACATCATGCTAGCTATCTTACGATCATGCAATGGCAATGTAGACGTGGTGGAACATGTCATGGTGGTAGTTGCATGGCAATATATCTCGGAATGACTTTGAAAAAGCCATAGTAGGTAGGTATGGTGGCTGTTTTGAGGGAGGCTAATGGTGGGTTTTGTGCACCGGCGAAAGTTGCACGGCACTAAGAAGATAGTGATGGTGGAAGGTGAAAGTGCATCTAAACCATGGACTCAACATTAGTAATGAAGAACTCATATACTTGTTGCAAAAGTTTTATTAGTAATCTAAACAAAGCATTCAACGCATACTCCTAGGGGAAGGGTTGGTAGGTATAAACCATCGCGCGATCCCGACCGCCATGCAAAGGATGACAATCAAAAGACTAATCATGCTCAGACTTCATCACATAGCGGTTCACCATACGTGCATGCTACGGGAATCACTAACTTCAACACAAGTATTTCTAGATCCACAACACCTTACTAGCATGACTTCAATATTACCAAAACCACAACTCAAAACTAATTGAGATGAATCAAACTTCTCTAACTATTCAATGCACATGAAGGTGGAAGTTTTCGTATCCCTTTGGATAACTACCCCTTTTTGAGACTACTTTCAAAGCATAGATCAACTACCAAGCCACGCACCGAAGCGCTCTAAAAGATATAAGTGACGCACATAGAGCAAAAGTATCTAGCTCAAAAGATATAAGTGAAGCACATATGAGCTGAATTGTCTACCAAAAGATATAAGTGAAACTCGACAAAATCACGGTGAGTGCATGTATCTCTCTCTATGTGTGAAGCAAGGATGATTGTGACACAACAAAAATAAAAGACTCCTACGGTACAAGACGCTCCAAGCAAAAACACATAACATGTGGTGAATAAAAATATAGCCCCAAGTAACGTTACCGATGGATTGAAGACGAGAGAGGGGATGCCTTCCCGGGGCATCCCCAAGCTCAGGCTTTTACGGCATCCTTGAATCTCTTGGGGTGCCTTGGGCATCCCCAAGCTTGAGCTCCTTCCACGCTTTATCTCTTTGTCCATAAGAACTTCACCCAAAACTTGAAAACTTCACAACATGAAACTTAAACAGAAACTCGTGATAACATTAGTATGAGAAAGCAAACCACCACTTTCTTAGGTACTGTAGCAAACTTAAATTCTACTTATGCTGATGTTGGGTTACTGTATTTTCGATCTTCCATGGCTAATACCCCCCGATACTATCCATAGTTTCATAAAAATAAGCAACCAACACAACAAAAACATAATCTGTTAACAGCAGACCAGTCTGTAGAAATCTGTATATTTCGTATACCTCTGATACTTCAAAAATTCTGAAAAATTACGTTAGTCTGAATAATTTGCGTAGCAATCAGCAGAAAAAAGAATCAACTCAAAAGCTCTTACAGAAAAAAATGAAAATTCTTTTCGTAAGCACAAAGTTTCTGTCTTTTCCAGCATGACCAAACGATCATCCCCAAGACTAATCATAACGGTTTTGCTTGGCACAAACGCAAAAAGAAACACAATCATAATAGAATTATGAAAGTGTGGAAAACACAAAACAGAAGGAAAAAGATAAATTCATTGGGTTGCCTCCCAACAAGCGCTATTGTTTAACGCCCTTAGCTAGGCATTCAATGATGCTCTCACAAAAGACAAGAATTAAAGCACAACGAGAGCATCCTAAAGCATGTGAAAACCACATCTAAGTCTAACATACTTCCTATGCATAGGCATTTTATAGGAAAACAGATTGTCAAGACAACCAATAGTTGCCATATGCAAGGAATAAGAAAGAGACAAGAGCAATCTCAACATCACGGGAGGTGATTTGGTAACATGAAAGTTTCTACCAAAATATTTTCCTCTCTCATAGCAATTACATGTGGGATCATATTCAAATTCAACAATATAGCCATCCATAGGATATTCTTTTCATGATCCACATGCATGCAAAGTTGACGCTCTTCAAAAATAGTGGGATTATCATCAAATAAAGTCATGACTTCTCCAATACCACTTTCAGTATTGTTGCAAATATCATATTCATCATGAGGTTTGAACAAATTTTCAAGATCATAAGAAATATCATCACCCCAATCATGATTATTGCAACAAGTAGTGGACAAAGCAAAACTAGCATCCCCAAGCTTAGGGTTTTGCATATTTTTAGCATGATTGTCACTAATAGGATTTATAGTGAAACCATTGCAATCATGCTTTTCATTCAAGGAGCCCTCGTGAATCACTTCATGAATTTCTTCCTCACAATTTTCAGATTCACGCATCTTAAGCAAAACTTCATAGAAATAGTCAAGTGCCCTCAACTCACTAGCAATTCGTTCCACATAAGTGGGTCTCTTAAAGAGATTAGCTAGTGGATGAGGATCCATATCAATGGATTTTTAGCAAGCAAAGATGCAAGCTAAAATAAGGCACATGGTAACACAAGCAAACAGAGAGCAAGCGGAAGAAGGGTGAACGGAAAAAGGCAAACGAAAAAGGCAAAGGAGAAAGGCAAATGAAAACGGCAAATGTGAAGTGGGGGAGAGGAAAACGAGAGGCAACTAGCAAAAAAGTAAATGCAGGAGATGAGTTTGTGAGACCTACTTGGATAGATCTTGATCTCTCCTCCCCGGCAACGGCGCCAGAAATACTTCTGATGTCAGCTGTGCTTCCCTTGCAATGGCGCCAGGAATAGTCGTGTCGACGGCACCAGGAATCCTTCTGTTGCGGCTACGCCTTAAAGGGACTTCCTAGGCAAATATGCAAAGGATTTCCCCCGTGGCCTTGGAGCCTTGCGTTGGTGTTCCCTCGAAGCGGAAAGGGTGATGTAGCACAGCGGTGGTAAGTATTTCCCTCAGTTAGAGAACCAAGGTATCGATCCAGTGGAGGAGTATCCCAAGATCCTGCACAAACACAAAGAACCTGCTCCCAACGCTATAAAGGGGTTGTCAATCCCTTATAGATTGTTCGCCAAGTGAGAACTGAAAGCAACAAAGTAACAAAGCAAAGTAAACGCGAAGGTGTAAACGATAGATGTGAATAGACCCCTCGGTCGTAGTGTTTACTAGTGGCTTCTCTCATGAAAGCAAGTAGACAGTGGGTGAACAAATTACTGTCGAGCAATTGATAGAACCGCGCAAAGTCGTGACGATATCTATGGCAATGATTATTGTTGGGTTACGTAGCATAAATTCAAAAAATTTCCTACGCATATTCAGATCTTCCTATGGAGAGACCAGCAATGAGAGAGGGGTGAGTGCATCTTCATACCTTTGAAGATCGCTAAGCGGAAGCGTTACTAGAACGCGGTTGATGGAGTCGTACTCGCGGCGATTCAGATCGCGGTGTGATTCGATCTAGTGCCGAACTACGGCACCTCCGCGTTCAACACACGTGCAACCCGGTGACGTCTCCCGCACCTTGATCCAGCAAGGAGGAGGGAGAGGTTGGGGAAGAACACCAGCAGCACGACGGCGTGGTGTCGATGGAGAGACGAGGTCTCCCGGCAGGGCTTCGCCAAGCACCGGCAGAGAGGAGGAGAAAGAAGGGCAGGGCTGCGCCGAGGGAGAGGGAAAAGTATATCCCCCAATGGCCAAAAGTGCCCACTATATATAGGAGGAGGGGAGGGGGGTGCCACCCCTAGGGTTCCCACCCTAGGTGCTGCGGCAGCCCCCCCAGATGGGAGGTGCGGCGGCCAGGGGGGAGAGGAGGGGTGGCGCACCCTTCTGGTGGGCCTTAGGCCCACCTGCGCTAGGGTCTCCCCCCCCTCCCCTCTTCCTGCGCCATGGGCTAAGTGGAGGGGCACACCAGCCCACCTAGGGGCTGGTTCCCTCCCCCACTTGGCCCATCTAGCCTCCCGGGGTCGTTGCCCCCTTTCGGTGGACCCCCGGGGCCACCTTCGGTGGTCCCGGTACGTTACTGGTGACGCCCGAAACACTTCCGGTGTTCGAAACCATCCGTCCTATATATCAATCTTTACCTCCAGACCATTCCGGAGCTCCTCGTGACGTCCAGGATCTCATCCGGGACTCCGAACAACTTTCGATAACCTCGTATAACAATTCCCTATAACCCTAGCGTCATCGAACCTTAAGTGTGTAGACCCTACGGGTTCGGGAGACAGGCAGACATGACCGAGACACCTCTCCGGCCAATAACCATCAGCGGGGTCTGGATACCCATGGTGGCTCCCACTTGCTCCACGATGATCTCATCAGATGAACCACGATGTCAAGGATTCAATCAATCCCGTATCCAATTCCCTTTGTCTGTCGGTATAGAACTTGCCCGAGATTCAATCGTCGGTATACCCATACCTTGTTCAATCTCGTTACCGGTAAGTCTCTTTACTCGTTCCGTAGTACGTCATCGTGTGACTAACTCCTTAGTCACATTGAGCTCATGATGATGTTCTACCGAGTGGGCCTAGAGATATCTCTCCGTCACACGGAGTGACAAATCCCGATCTCGATTCGTACCAACCCAACAGACACTTTCAGAGATACCCATAGTGCACGTTCATAGTCACCCAGTTACGTTGTGACGTTTGATACACCCAAAGCACTCCTACGGTATCCGGGAGTTACACAATCTCACGATCGAAGGAAAAGACACTTGACATTAGAAAAGCTTTAGCATACGAACAATACGATCTAGTGCTATGCTTAGGATTGGGTCTTGTCCATCACATCATTCTCCCAATGATGTGATCCCGTTATCAATGACATCTAATGCCCATGACCAGGAAACCATGATCATCTATTGACTAACGAGCTAGCCAACTAGAGGCTTGCTAGGGACACAATGTGATCTATTTATTCACACATGTATTACTGTTTCCTGTTAATACAATTATAGCATGAACAATAGACGATTATCATGAACAAGGAAATATGATAATAAGCATTTTTATTATTGCCTCTAGGGCATATTTCCAACAATTATATCTATAGGCATCACGTCCAAAACAAGTAGACCGATACTGTCTACATCTCCTACTATTACTCCACACGTCGACCGCTATCCAGCATGCATCTAGTGTATTAAGTCCAAAAGAACAGAGTAACGCCTTAAGTAAGATGACATGATGTAGATGGACAATCTCATATCAACGACAGAGCCCATATTGTTACCCTTGATGGAAACTACTTAATGTGTGCCTTGCTGCCCCTACTATCACTGAGAAAGGTCACCACATGGTAGAACTCAAAACCAAGCACTTCTCCCATTGCAAGAATCATAGATCTAGTTGGCCAAACAATACCCAAGACTCGGAGAGACTTACAAGGATATCAAATCATGCATATAAGAAATCAGCAAAGACTCAAATATATATCATAGATAATCTGATCACAAATCCACAATTCATCGGATCTCGACAAACACACCACCAAAGAAGATTACACCGGATAGATCTCCATGAAGATCATGGAGAACTTTGTATTGAAGATCCAAGAGAGAGAAGAAGCCATCTAGCTACTAACTACGAACCCGTAGGTCTGAAGTGAACTACTCATGAGTCATTGCAGGGGCGATGATGATGATGAAGAAGCCCTCCAACTCCAAAGTCCCCTCCGACAGGGCGTCGGGAAGGGTCTTCAGATGAGATCTCGCGGAAACGGAAGCTTGCGGCGGCGGAAAAGTACTTTCGAGGCTCCCGTGATTTTTTGCTGTATTTTGGGGAATATATAGGCGCAAGACCTAGGTCAGGGGGCGCTCAGGGAGGCCACAAGCCCTGACACCGTCGCCTCCCCCCTGGTGGCGGAGTGGGGGCTTGTGGGCTCCCTGGAGCCCACCTGACTTGGCCCACAGGCCCCCTGATCTTCTTCCGTTCGGGAAAAAATCATTTTGGGAATTTTATTCCGTTTGGACTCCGTTCCAAAATCAGATCTAAAAAGAGCCAAAAACACAGAAAAAACAGGAACTGACACTTGGCACTGAATTAATAAGTTAGTCCCAAAAAAGATATAAAAGGTACATAAAACATCCAAAGATGACAAGATAACAACATGAATCCATCAAAAATTATAGATATGTTTGAGACGTATCAGCCAGCACCGAGCAGGGCGACCTTGCTCTTGCAAGGTCTCTTCGGGGCCCGAGGAAGTAGCCCCTCCTCGGCCCCCTCGGGCACCTCCCTCTTCCTCGTCTGGAGAGAGCCCTCGTCTTCCTCATCTTCTGCTTCCTCCCCCTCATGGCTGGAGGAAGCATGGGTGTCCCCGGACTTGGTATCCGGAGGACCCCTCGAACGGAGACCCCCGCGGGTCTCCTTCTTCTTATTCTCTGGCGCCTTGTACGACGCCACTACCAGCATCAAGTTCATCAATGTTGATCGGGGTTCCTCGGGCAGGTAGCTGGGCCATCTATGTTTTCGGCTTCGGCTAGCAAATCGTGCAGGGACTGTAGGAGAAATAGTAAGACCCTCGATAAAATTGGAACTTTAAAGGAGGGGTCTTGGTGTCCAAGCCAGTGTCTTCGTCCTCGGTCAGCCACTCCTGCTGAGGCTTGAGTAGTATCCGACACAGGTTCTCATGAGTGGTCCGGTGGAACTCCTGCACCACCCAGGGGTTGTGGGCTTGTAGGCCCACATCAGGTTACCCCGACGCTGGCAGGGAAGGATGCAGTGATGAAGCATGACCTGAACCATGTCGGTTAGGTCGATGTTTGTCGCCTCCATCTGCCTGATGCGCTCCTGCAACATCTTCACAACCGGAGCTGAGCCCCAATCTAGGCCTTTCCTAACCCACGAGGCTCGCCTCACGGGGGTCCAGCCATGAATGCGTCGGGCACTACCCAGTTTGTCTCTCGTGGCTCTGTGATGTAGAAGCACTCCTTCTGCCAGCCCTTGATGGTGTCAATCAAGGTGCTCTTCGGCCACGCCACACCACGCGACAAAGCTTTCTTATCATGGGACCACCATAGTCTACGTGTTGGCTGCTAACCGACTTCGGCTTAACGTTGACACTTTTAAGCCAAAGGCCGAAGTGTGGATGAACCCGCAGGAAGGCCTTCCAAATAGTGATGAAGGTGGAGATGTACATGAAAGAATTCGGGGGAAGATCGTGGAAGTCTAACCCGCGGTAGAACATCAAGCCCCCGAAAAAGGGGTGGAGCGGGAAGCCCAATCCCCGGATGAAATGGGGGACAAAAACCACCCGCTCACCAGGCCTTCGTGCAGTACCACCTGACCCTTCTCCGGCGCTCGGTGGGCGATGTCAGCCGTGAGGTAGCCGCAACACTTCAGCTCCTGGATGTCCCCGTCGGAGACGGTGGAGATCTCCCACTTGCCCTAAGAGCCCGAGCCGGCCATTGCCGATCTTGGGAAAGGGGGCGGCTGGAAAGGATGGGAGATGGAATGGATGTGGGCGCTTGAGCTTGGAAAAAAGGGGAGTCGAGTTTGGAATGCATGTGGTGGGCTTTGGACATTTTCCCCTTTTTATGGGAGGTCGTAAAACCAAGGGTTTCCGCTTACTGCGTCGCTGGCTCCGCCACTTCCCGAAACGTCTGCACCATTGAGCGTGCATGGACTGGTTCGGGTTATTATTTGAATCCCCTTAAACACAGAACGCGATCTCCGTGTTGATAGGACGTGCCCAAGGAAAGTGGCCTCGAGCCCCAGTTCGAGTTTTTTCGTGATTGGTTATCGCCACTTTTTGTCAGAAGGGTTGCTAGACAAGGGATTGTTCACGTCTGGGGTTTTAAGCCTTTAGATTTAATGAAACTTGTTGTAAGAACGTGACCTCACCGGAGCGACTAAACCGATGCTAACCAAACATAAGGGGAACTCGTCGTGCAAACCGATTATTCTAAGTATCCTGCTGCCGAAGACCGTACATATCGGTGTTGGAGGCCAGTTCGGGACTACTGAGGGAGTTCTGAATTAAGGGGTCCTCGGGCAGTCGGGTTACCCCTTATGGGTCGACCATATGGGCCGCATCATTGAAGACCGGATTGTCTGACAACTTTTTGATCAACATGGAATGCTGTGAAGACTAGGCGTGCACTCCAAGTCAAGAAGACCAAATCGGCCCATCTGTCCCCGGCTGAGGTCTGTAACATATAACCCTAGGAACCCTGATGTCTATATAAACCAGAGGTTCTTATGTATATAGGGAGGTTATCTCATCTAGGGTTTAACTCATACGATCTCGAGGTAGCGAGATCGACTCTGTAATCATCACCCACATCAATATAATCAAGCAGGAAATAGGTTTTACCTCCTCAAGAGGGCCCGAGCCTGGATAAACACTGTCTCCCCCTTTCTCCTTCAACCCATCGATCCAAGGTCCACAGTTCGGGACCCCCTACCTGAGATCTGCCGATTTTGACACGGACAACAGATGCTATCGTTGGCATATTTTTTTTGCATCCTGATGCACATCAGAACCATGAGTTTAACCTGTCACACACACATATTTTAGAAGCTAATCGCCACTGAAAAGATAATCCGACCCTCATGCTTGCACATTAGGGAAGGTTCACGTAGTTTCGCCCCTCACAGAGGTAGTATTATGTTTGGTACAACACGGAATTCTAATATGTGTACTTGACTTTCAGATATAACATATTCTCTTAAATGAATAGAATCCGAACCTTCCATAAAAAAGCCAACACAAGGACTGGTCAGATGATATTTTCTCTGTTGGGAGACTCATCATTTTTATATACATTTCGTTGTTGCAATACATTCCTATTCATTAAAAATATTAAAAGAAGTTCCGCGAACACACAGTATGAAACAAAACACAATCAACAAATGGTAAGACAACATGCAACAACGAAAAGACAATTTATAACATTAGCTTTTAAGAACACACATCTATAATCACTACAGCATAACGCTCGCATGCTGAAACTGTTGAAGTGGATAAATGTCATGTATTTTTGGGCACCGGTCTTTGGTGATTCAGGCTCGCTTGAGCCCTTGGAAGCCAGACCAGTTGAACTCAAACTCGTTGCCCTCAACCCACCATCTTTTGTAAGCTCGACACCTTAATGAACTTCCACACCGAGCTCCGGTCTCCACCATGAGGATATGGAAGTGAGGGCTTTAAGTTTGATGCAAGGCCACAGGAGGGATTGCGAGAAAGGATGAGGTTCAACCGTTCAAGTATCCATGAAAGTGAAGTGGAGGGCCAGTCTCGACCATGGGGTCTCCATGCCGACCTCCTAAACAGAGAGAATATGATGAAGGACACATGATGAGAAGCACACCAAAGGAGTTGAAAAATGAAGGCATTTGTTTAGAGGATCAGGTAGTTTGGGCATTGGAGTTCTGTTCAAAAAACTTGTACGACCGAATGAGAATAACACAACATGTTGGATCTAATCAACTGTTCTTATTGGGTGAAGGGAATCATTTCTGTAGAAAAAAATTGTAGTTGAAGGAAAAACAAAATAAAGAAAATAAAGAAAAAAAAAACAAGTGGCATTGTAGGAAAACAAATCACAGGCAGAAAAACGACCATGCTGTCCCTCCTGCCGCTTCGCTTGCCGTCCCCCGTAGCCAGCACGCTCCCAGCCGCCGCCTGCCTCCTCCCCGGCCTCCCCAGGATTCCCATCCTCCGAGCCCCACCGCGAGCCGGCATGAGCGCGGCCGCCTCCACGCCGGACGCAGCTCCGTCCGCCGCCGCCGTCGGCGAGGAACCGAGGAAGGAGGCCGAGGACGTGGTGGTGCAGTACGTGGTGCTGCGGCGCGACCTGGCGGACGCGTGGCCGCTGGGGAGCGTGGTGGCGCAGGGGTGCCACGCCGCCGTGGCCGCCGTCTGGGCCCACCGCGACCACCCGGACACCGCCGCCTACTGCGCGCCCGGCAACCTCGACAGCATGCACAAGGCATGTTCGACCTTTTGCCCCACACGAACTCGGGCCAGTTATTTGCACTTCTCTTCGCTTATCTTCAGCGAATTCGCTATTAAACTAGAGGAATCTGCACCGCACCTCTCTCGAAAATAACAGGCATTTGCATTGCGTTTTCTCCACATAGGTTTTCTGGCTGATTAGCTCATGAACCCATTCATACATTTGCACTGTGGTTATTGTGATGGGGGCTATGTAGGTTTTGACATCATGTAATACATTGTGTTCTTGGCTCAGTTTCGAGCTGCTTCCTGTGACTTGAACATAGAAACTAGAAAGCCATGAAAGGATTTAAATTTGAAAGTTGGAAAGTCCTCTGAATCCTGGTACAGTTTCTGTATCTGAGAAGATGCCTGCGATGTCGCCAGATGGTCCTAGTACATCCAGCCCACAAAATAAAATTGGAAACCCCAGGTGGAACTCTCTGTTATGCTGGCGCTTAATTTTGTTTGGCTTAGATATTCCTGCACAAAGGAATTGAGCAGAGTTTTCAAATTCAGTACTTCTACCCTGCATTCCATGCTTCTTGCTACGGCCTGGCTGGGCATATAGTTTCATGTTCATTAATCCTTGTTTTGATCTGGGAACTTTTTGCAATCAGGTAACATTGGAGGTGAAAGGGGAGATACAGCTGAAGAACTTGGCTGAGAAACTAGAAGCAGCTGGTGTCCGGCACAAGCTGTGGATAGAGCAGCCCGAGAACATCCCGACTTGCATAGCCACAGCACCCTGCCCAAAGTCACAAGTTGCTTCGTTCTTCAGGAAGCTAAAACTTTGCAAATGATTTAAGAATAATACCTATCCAGGATGCTGGTCTTGTTGTCGTGGTATGGCATTAGTAGGATGCTGGTCTTGTTGTCGTGGTATGACATTAGTAGCTTTGGTGCATTGAAGTCACACATTTTGGTCCCATGTTATTGGTGATACCTGTTTCAGTCTTTCATCAATTGATTGTTCCTGTTTAAGAAAGGATGTACTCGTATTGGTATGACAAATAAGTTTTGTGTTGGATCCACTGCTTGGCACCGTACTGATTGCTTCTGTTCCAGCAATGAGTATAATGGATATAGTGATCAGTCAGAATTTACCTCTTCAGTCTTTGATGATCTGGTGACATTTTTAGCCAGCATGTTTTTTTATGAGGAGTCAGCATGGAGTTAACCTCCTCTACTGTCTTGAGTGTTGAATGCTCAAAGGTAATAACGAAGGGAAGATATCAATGCAGGTATTTTGGTAAGTAAATTGCGCACTCATATACTACATGCACAAAGTAGTTCTCATCAAGCTTAAATTGCACTGATCACAATCAGTCTAGGATAAGAATAGAAAATGCCATTTTTCGTTGAGTAAGTGAGCGGTAATATTAGACTGTGTTTTCATTTATAATACTACTCCCTCTGTAAATTTTATAAGATGTTTTTAGAGTCCATGACAATGTAAAAAACGTCTTATATTAAGTTACAGAGGAAGCATTAAAACTTATGTTGACCAAAGTGAGCAGAAAATATTCGAAACCTCAAAATTTATGTTCATTCAACACATAAAGGATTACATTCCAAACCTCAAACTTGTATGTTCATTCAACAGATAAAGTATTACATTCCAAACCTTACAATTTTCTCAAAATCCACTGCACTTACAAACACATTTGTAGTGAGTAAACAAAAATACAGAAGGAAAGTAAAAGCGCCCTTTTTTAGTTTATATGTACATCAATGCTCTATTGTACTACTATGCACTACTGTATATATACCTCTTCAGACATATGTACACACCTGCAGAAACAGCAGCACCTATAGGAGCATTTCATCTGAATAATTGAAGGATCAAACAACTTACAAAGTGGACCACCCTTAATGATGCTTGGGCGAATCCCTCCGTGGCGAGAAGAGCCGCCGTGGTGAAAGCATGGAGAGGAACCCCGGAGACGCGGCGCCGTTCAGCGAACGGTAATCCGACATCAAGAAGCCCTCCGAGTTGTCATGGGCACTCTTGCGTCCGGGCGTCATCCGTGCGGAGAAGGTGTTGTACTTGACCATCCTAGGCAGCCACCCCTTCTTCTTCTTGGCATTGACGCCGGTGCCGTTCATCCTGGAGCTGAGGTATGTGCGCATGGCGTCGAGGCTCTGCTCGACGATGTCCATTGGCGGGCAGATGAGCGGGTTCCCGACGGCGCTGAACTTGTTGAGCTTGGCTAGGCAGCCCATGGAGTCTGGGAGCACGGAGATGGAGTTGTAGCTGATGTCAAGCTCCCGGAGCGAGGTGAGGAGTCCCAGCCCGTAGGGCAGCTCCCTGAGGAAGTGGAAGTTCTGGCTGACGTTGAGCACCTCGAGGTTGACGAGGTTCTCGAGGCCCTCGGGGAGGGCGCGGATGCAGTTGAGGCGCGCGTCTAGAGCCCGCAGCGCCGTCATGTGCGAGGTGGAGAAGGGCAGGCTGGTGAGCTTGTTGGAGTTGACGGAGAGCCTCCGGAGGCTGTGGAGCTCAAAGCCCAGCGTGTCCGGCAGCCTCGTCAGCTGGTTGAAGTTGGCGTTCAGTTCCTCCAGCGCACTGCACCCATGCCAACGTTGCGCAGGTTAGTGAACATTCATTTTTCGCCCACCCTACGCTATATGTCGGCGTCGTTGGTGACCGGCGAGTGAGTGAGAATGGCGGGTGGCGGGGTGCTTACCGGCATTCCTCGATAGTGGCCGGGAGGGACTGGAGCAGGTTGCCGGAGACGTTGAGGACCCGGAGCTTGGAGAGGCAGCCGATGGAGTTGGGCAGCGACTTGAGCTGGTTTGAGCGCACGTCCAGGACAACCACGTTCAGCAGCCGCGCGATCATTGACTCCGGAATGCTCTGCAGTTTTTAAAACAAATCGTGTTAGGACGTGAGCCTGTGACGATCGAAGGGGCATATACCCAGGAAAAATGCTTCAGGATGTAGACGCCATGATAGTTTTGGCCCTGAGTCGACAAGGGCCGCCAGAGGCGACATCGTGGAAGAAGATAGTAAAAGATTGCCAGGGGTGATACTATATGGTAGAGCTGGATATGGTATATAGTAGTCGTCCAGTTGAGTACGTGACTGGACTTCATGTATTAATAATCGGCCATGCTTATCTTGCACTTAACCTATCACCATATATTGTACAAAAAAAATGATACCACCGTTTCTAGATACGTTTGCTAGCAGTAGTTATCTATTCAAAACAGACAGAACAAGAGACAAGTACGAGCGTTCCACAAGACAAAACCATTGAAGCAAACTGACAAGAAAAAGTTTAGCCGACATCAAGTCTATACAAGACTAGAAGAACGAACTGTCGACGAAGGACGTAAAAGATAGTCGTGACAATAGAAGAATAACATACCTCGAGATTGTTGTTGGAGAGGTCCAAGGTGGTGATGTGGCCAAGGGACATGGTGAGGTGCGGGAGAGTGTCCATGGACATGCCGCTCATGTCCAGCTTCTTCTCCTTGACCTTCTCCTGGTCATGCTCTCCGTGCTGCAACCCTCCTCCTGCTCCCGCCCCGAACGGCACGACGTTGGCATGCCCATGTCCGTGCCTTGATCTCCTCTCTGCCATGTCCCTCATGCTACCGCCTGAGGTATCAATTTGAACTGCAAAGAGATTGTGCCGTTGGTAACATATCAGATCGAGGAGACGTCTGACAGACACACCAGCTGTTACGTAAATATAATTAAGCCAAAGGTGTACGTTGAACAGTATGCTACTAATTAAAGATTGGGACACATGAGGGCCGGAGAGACCTGTACAACTAACAAGGAAGGAAACACAAGGACGGCCGGCATTAACTGCATGTTGCAATCAGAAACGTTGAGTAGTGCTACTGCTAAGTCCAGTCATCTCGAAAATATAAAGAAAATACTGCTTTCTAATGTGGCTTAAGAAGAAAGAAAAATGGTTGGTGGGAGATACGTAGCGCAAGTGACACAGTGGTGGTGATAGAAAATGGGTTTTCTAACTGTAGCTACTGCTTTCCTTGCCCAAAAAAACCAAAAAAACAAAACAAACAAACTGTAGGCAGTGTTTGTTGCTCTAGGGTCTAGGCAATTCAAACGAGCACATCGATGGCGTGTCGTGCTCTCGTTTAAGATCGACTTGGCCAAGAGCAACAAAATGGGATGGGCACCGAAGCTCTTGCCACTTCTACATGCATCGATCGCCAAAAGGAGTTTTGTTTGAAAAAAAAAAAACACACACCAGAAGGAGAGCGTTGAAACCCAACTAACGGAGCAAGCTGGCCAAGGAAAAACAAATTTGGTGAAGAGTTAACGATACACTTGCTGATTCCTTAATTATGCTGGTCTTGTAACGGAAGATCCAAAACTTGGCTATCGAAAGCAAGAAAAATGCATGTCGATTGTCAAAAAATATATTAACCCAAGAGAAACTAAAGTAGAGAAGAAGATTGTTTTCTGGAAGCAGTAAGCGTGGATTAACGGAATTCCGTGATGAGCGAGCGACCACCTCTCCCCAAAAGAGGATGTTGACCACGAAGAGTATTCTCGGAAGAAAGCGAGTTAAGGCCGTACGTACGTAACACAGGGTAAGAAGCTTGTGACAATCTGCCCTCTTCCTCTCAGAACAAGGTAAAAAAACAAACTGAGATCGGAGCGAGAAAGAATAATCAAGCATGCAGGACAGAGAGAAAGAGAGAGAGAGGGGGGAAAACTAGAACAAGAGAAGCGGTAGCTAACTAGCTAGAGCAGATCAAGCATGCCAGCGAAATCACATCAAATCAAACCAAGATCGAAACATGAGTAGAACTCTCACCTCAACTGAAGGCGGTGTTCGTTCTGCCGAGACGGATTGCAACAAAGTATGGCGGCAGCAGCGGCAGACGCAGCTGCAGTTGGAGCCGAAGATAGAGGGAGGGAGGGAGCGGGAGTTGGAGAGGAGAGGAGATAGGCAAGACGAGGTGAGGTGAGGAAGGAGCTGACCCTTTACAAGCCTAGGCTGTGGTATATAAGTAGCGGGAGGCGGAGAGCGACGGGGAGGCGCGCAACCGATCTACCAGAGAGCTGACCCCTGCGAACCCTCTCCACACCGTACAGCGCCCATGCCTTGTGTTGTGTGTGTGACTCGCTAGCTAGCTTAATTATCTTTTTTTCTTTTGAAAGCTCTAGCTTAATTATCTAGCCGGGCTCTGTTTTTTTTTTTACAAAAAAAAAGATGGCTGAAAGTACTAGCTAGTGCGAGTGACTCCGCGTCTCGGCCGACCCGGTACGGCCGTACTAGTACTACTACCTACTTTACATCCATAGTCTATCTCTATCTCTGCGTATTATTTGCCAGTTTGGGCGGCTGCACTAGTAGAAAACAGGGCATTGAGCACCGGTGGACAGACCCTTTAGAACCGGTTTGTATCACAAACCGGTGCTAAAGGTTTTCTCATTTTTGCAGCAACTACGGGGCCCCACTGTCAGACCCTTTAGCACCGGTTTTTGACACAAACCGGTCCTAAAGCCCTCCTCTCCTTCCTCCCCGAGCACCCCTATATTCCACCCCATTTTTTCTAGGTCCATTTTTTCTAGCTCGAGCTCAACTCCATTTTTGTTCTCTCCTTCCTCTTGGGAGCTCTAATCCATCCCCATTTTTGTCCACCATTTGTCAAGATTGTTGGCACCCATCGGTCCTACGGTTAGCATCAACATTCCCTCTTCCGGTATTGCAAGTTTTGCTCGTTTTCTTGCTCATTTCATTTTTGTTGTGCTAGCTAGGTGTTTGATGAAATGCCTAAGCTAGAGAGAGTTCATCATTTGTTATATATACATATGCAATTTGAGCTCAAATTTAATTATGATTTGTGGTTTTTTTTAGTGTCGCGCGCCTTGTCCCCTTCCTCACCGCCGTCGATCGCCCCGTCACCGACACAACCTTGGTGAGCCTATTGTTTTTATTTACCAAAACAAATTTTGATTTGTATGATTTACATATTTACTTGTATATAATTTTCTTATTGTGTAAGATTTTTTTTATATGTATAGCGCCATGGTTTTGATATCCGTCCCCGTTGGCCCTCGTCCAGTCTATGATTCGGATGTGGTATATTATCTTTTATAACTACATATTTTCATTTCCTGATTATATGACAATTAATTACGCCGACCAACTTGACATAGATATTTTTATCTAGGAGGTAGTGGAACCGGAAATGCCAATCGACCCTATTGTTGAGAAGTTACACTTAGTTGAACAAGAAAATGTTGGCCTGAAAGAAAGATTGAAAAAAACTGAAGAAAGGTTGGAAAAAACTGAAAGAGAGAAGATGACCTTGGAAAAGGTTCTTGCCGGTGTCGTCGATGGTCACAAGAGCGAGATGGACGCAATGCGTCTGAAGATTAGAAAGATTAGAAAATATGCAATTAGTAAAGAGGCTTGGTATCATTATGCCGTCGGGTCAATTGTTACCTTTGTTGCGATTTTGATCGCATTTGTTGTTGTTTTTAAATGCATTAATTAGAGAGAGTTTTTATGGTTGGTTTCAGTGTGTGTTTTTATGAGAACTATATATGTATGGTCACTACGCTACTTTGGTTTTAACGTGTGATGAACTTTTTGTATTAATTAATTAATTTAGTCATGATGATTTAGCATAATGGTTTTTGATAAATTTATATAATGCAGATGAACCGGCAATGGATGTACAGTGATCGACGTCGTCCCGAATTCCTTAATGGCATGCATAGTTTTCTCAATGTGGCTGAGAAAAACAGGCAGAATGGATTTATTTTTTGTCCATGTAGAAAATGCGAGAATAAGAGGAATTTCCCTAACTCAAGAACCATACACACCCACCTGTTGCAAGAAGGCTTCATGCCAAGTTATTTTTGTTGGACCAAGCACGGAGAAAGAGGGTTTGTAATGGAAGACAATGAAGAAGAAGAGGATAATGATAACTATCCTATGTTCGGTGAACACGGTGATACTGAAATGGGGGAAGACGAGCCTGAACTTGAGGACATTGTTGATGAGTCTGATGATGATCTTCGTCAGGTCATTCGTGAAGAACAGATAAACTGCGGAAGTGAAAACGAGAGGTTGAAGTTGGAGCGCATGTTAGAAGATCACAAAAAATTGTTGTACCCAAATTGCGAAGATGGCCAGAAAAAGCTGGGCACCACCCTGGAATTGCTGCAATGGAAGGCAGAGAATGGAATATCTGACAAGGGATTTGAAAAGCTGCTGAAAATAATGAAGAAGATGCTTCCAAGAGATAACGTGCTGCCCTGCAGTACGTACGAAGCAAAGAAGGTTGTCTGCCCTCTAGGATTGGAAGTGCATAAGATACATGCATGCATCAATGACTGCATCCTCTACCGCGGTCAGCACGAGAATTTAAATGCCTGCCCGGTATGCGGTGCATTTCGGTATAAGATCAGGCGAGATGACCCTGGTGATGTTGAGGGCGACGACCGCCCCAGGAAGAGGGTTCCTGCCAAGGTGATGTGGCATGCTCCTATAATACCACGGTTGAAACGTTTGTTCCGAAACAAAGAGCATGCCAAGTTGCTGCGATGGCACAAAGAAGACCGGAGGGAAGACGATATGCTGAGACAACCCGCTGATGGGTCGCAGTGGAGAAACATCGACGATAAGTACGAGGACTTTGCACGTGACCCAAGAAACTTAAGGTTTGGTCTAAGTACATATGGCCTGAATCCGTTCGGGGAGCAGAGTAGCAGTCATAGCACCTGGCCCGTGACTCTATGTATCTATAACCTTCCTCCTTGGTTATGCATGAAGCGTAAGTTCATTATGATGCCAGTGCTTATCCCAGGCCCGTCGCAACCCGGCAACAACATTGATGTGTACCTGAGGCCACTGGTTGATGAACTTTTAGATTTATGGGCTGACGAAGGTGTACGTGTGTGGGACGAGTACAAACAGGAGGAATTTGACCTACGAGGGTTGCTGTTTGTAACCATCAATGATTGGCCCGCTCTTAGTAACATCTCAGGACAGTCAAACAAGGGATACAGCGCATGCACACACTGTTTAGGCGAGACTGAAAGTATACATATAGGCAAGAATGTGTACCCGGGGCATCGTCGATTTCTTCCAGACAGGCATCCCGTAAGAAAGAAAGGAAAGCATTTCAAAGGCGAGGCAGGTACACGGAGGAAGCCAACCCTCCCTAAAGGTACTGATATATATGACATGGTCAAAGATATAAAAGTAATCTTTGGTAAGGGTCCTGGCGCACAATCTGTTCCGAATGACGCCGACAACCACGTAGCCATGTGGAAGAAGAAATCTATATTCTGGGAACTACCCTATTGGAAATTTCTAGAGGTTCGCTCTGCGATCGACGTGATGCACGTGACGAAAAATATTTGCGTGAACCTGCTAAACTTATTGGGCGTGCATGGGAAGAAGTCGAGAGATACACCAAAAGCACGGCTGCACCACCAACGTATGCACGAACGAGACGACCTGATGAATCGAGAGAATTTAAAAGGTCTTGCCAGCTATGCTCTTACCAAGGAAGAGAAGGACATCTTTTTCCAAGTCCTGAGCAGTATCAAGGTCCCGTCTGGCTACTCGTCGAACATAAAAGGAATACTAAACCTGGAAGAGAAAAAGTTCCAAAACCTAAAGTCTCATGACTGCCACGTGATCATGACCCAGTTACTTCCGATTGCATTGAGGGGGCTTCTGCCAGAAAACGTGCGAGTACCCATTGTGAAGCTCTGTGCATTCCTCAACGCAATTTCTCAGAAGGCAATCGATCCAGCAACACTACCAAGTTTACAGAAGGACGTGGTCCAATGTCTTGTCAGCTTCGAGTTGGTGTTCCCACCAACCTTCTTCAATATTATGACGCACCTCATAGTTCACCTAGTCCAAGAGATTTCCGTTCTCGGTCCTGTATTCTTACACAATATGTTCCCCTTTGAGAGGTTCACGGGAGTCTTGAAGAATTATGTTAAAAACCGTGCTAGGCCAGAAGGAAGCATGGTCAAGGGCTATGGAACAGAGGAGGTCATTGAGTTTTGTGTTGACTTTATTCCTGACCTGAACCCGATCGGTGTTCCTCAGTCGCGCCATGAGGGGAGACTGCGTGGAAAAGGCACGCTAGGAAAGAAATCAACAACATGTATGGACGAGCAATCTTTCACTCAAGCACACTACACAGTTCTAGTTAATTCCAGCTTGGCGGCTCCATATATCCATGAACACAAGGATATTTTACGCTCGGAATACCCGGAGCAACCTGAAGATTTCATTGCTAAAGAACACACGAAGACTTTCGGCGGTTGGTTGCAAAGACGTCTCATTAATGACAACATTGTTGAAGATGAGCTATACTTGTTGGCCAAGCAACCATCTTCGACTGTATTGACCTTTAAAGGGTACGAGATAAATGGTAACACATTTTACACGGCAGACCAAGATAAAAAGAGCATCAACCAAAACAGTGGCGTCCGGTTTGATGCAAAAGACGACAATGGGCAAAGGGTCACATACTATGGTTACATAGAGCAGATATGGGAACTTGACTACGGACCTTCCTTTAAGGTCCCTTTGTTCTGGTGCAAATGGTTCAACCTGTCAGGCGTGAAGGTAGACCCGAAGTACGGAATGACAACAGTGGATCAGAAGAATCTTGGGTACGGCAATGATCAATTCGTCCTAGCCAATGATGTGGCTCAAGTTTTCTATGTGAAGGACATGTCTAGCAGACCGAGAAAAAGAAAAGATAAGGAAGCGAATACATCAGACGATGAGCCAAGGCGCCACATAGTTCTTTCAGGGAAAAGAAACATCGTGGGAGTCGAGGACAAGACAGACATGTCAGAAGATTACAATAAATTTGATGAAATTCCTCCCTTCAAAGTCAAAGATGATCCAAGCATCCCGTTAAATGATGAAGATAGTCCATGGTTACGGCGCAATCAGAAGAAAGGCAAGAAGAAAAATAGATAGGGGGTGTTGTTGGTGACGTGTAATAATGTATTAAACCTTTTATGTAATTGTGTTGACCATTTTGATAAATATTAAAAATTTGACCAGTTTCCACTAAATTTGACCATTTTGATAAATATCATTTTTATTTTTTAAGTGTAAAAATAACATTTTGACAATTTGTAAATAAATGTAAAAGAAAACAGAAAAGGGAAACAAAAAAGAAAAATAAAAGAAGAAACAGGAAAAAGAAAAAGGAAACAAAAAGAAAAAGAAAACAGGAAACAGAAAAAAGGAAAAAAGAAAAATAAAAGAAGAAACAGGAAAAAGAAAAAGGAAACAAAAAGAAAAAGAAAACAGGAAACAGAAAAAAGGAAAAAAGAAAAAGAAAAAAAACCTTTAGGACCGGTCTGTAACAACAACCGGTCCTAAAGGTGGGTTCGGTTCGCGCCCGAATTTTGGACCCTTCAGCACCGGTCTGTGTTAACAATCGGTGCTAAAGGGTCTTTAGCACCGGTTGTTAACACAGACCGGTGCTAAAGGGTCTATACCTCTACGGAGTTGCCAACTTCTCGCCTTCCCGCGCGTCTCTCCTCGCCTTCTCTCCTCGCCGCCTCTCTCCTCGCCGACTCGGCCTCCTCGCGCCGCCTCGTCGGCCGACGATCCTCGGCGCCGCCTCCTCGCCGCGCCGTCGCCTCCTCGCCGCGCCGCCGCCTCCTCGCGCCACCTCGCCGGCCGACCCTCCTCGGCGCCGCCTCCTCGCCGCGCCGTCGCCTCCTCGCCGCGCCGCCGCCTCCTCGCGCGCGCGCCCTCCTCGCGCCGCCTCGCCGGCCTACGATCCTCGCCGCCTCCTCGCCGCGCCGTTGCCTCCTCGACGCCTCCTCGCGACGCCTCCTCGCCGCCTCCTCGCGCGCCGCCCCACGCCGCCTCCTCGCCGCCCCACTTCGTCTTCTTCAAGTAAGGTATATCCGTATTTTCGTATATCCATATTGTTGTATGCTTGTAATTATAACCGTCGATATTAGTTTTTTTCCGGCCCGAATAGGACATCCTATAAAAAAAAAGTTACGTGATCATGCATATTCTCACGGCTCTCACGGCTCTCACGGCTAAAAAAAGTTACGGGATTTGTTCTATCAACGTACAAATCGTACCTGCTAGAGATGCTCTCACGGCTCGATTTGAAGCCGCCTTCATCATTTATGTCGCTAAAGCGAGGAAGACGATTCTAGTAGACTCACTTTTTCAGTCAACATTCGAAACTTTCCGACGTACAAATCCTATAGACGAAGTCGGTCAACATTCGTGCAACGTGAGGTGACTCCGACGATTCCGACGATTCCGTAAAACCCTAAACCGACGATTCCGACGATTCCGACGATTCCATAAAACCCTAAACCGACGATTCCGACGATTCCGTAAAACCCTAAACCGACGATTCCGACGATTTCGTAAAACTTTCCGACGATTACAATTCCGTAAAACTTTCCTACGATTCCGACGATTCCATAACTGTGGGGAAAGTTTCCGACGATTCCGTAAAACTTTCTGACGGTTCCGTAAAACTTTGCGACGATTACGACTCCGACGATTCCGTAAAACTTTTCCGTAAAATTTCCGGTTCCGTAAAACTTTTCCGTAAATAATTTTGCTAAGTTAAATTCTTGTTACTAGCAGGTGTTGAGCTATGGATCCCCAAGAACCACATGATCAGCACGCCGATCAGCTCGCGGGAATGGGTGAGGCGGAGAAGGAAAGATACATGTGCCAGATGATTTTTGAAGATGCAACGGCCATATATCATGATGACGACGGTGGGCATGCGTTTAGCAATCAATTTTTGAACGACTCTGGTGACGGAGCTGAGAATATAGAAGATGTAGTAGATGCAGAAGTGCCCTCCGGAACAAACTCTGCCAATGTATATCTCAAGTCACTGTTGACGCAACAATTAATTTGTATTGCACTTACTAACGAATCATTATTTTCCCGTTTAGGTGCCCTCCGGAACACCTAGCGCAAGTACTGAGACAAAGTCGAAACGAGGCCCGGCCGCAAGCTTGAAAGATACTGCAAGGTACTCGATCGATAAAGTTGCTGCTGATGGCAAACCACTGGAACCCCCAGAAACTTATCGCAAATTTGTAAATCAGTGCGGAGTTGTTGTAAGAGACCTGGTCCCGATCAACTTAATAGAATGGAATAAGCCGAAGACCGGCGCCAACGTTGGAGCTACTTATGTCGATGACAGATTGAAAAGAGTGCTTTGCGACACGGTCTGGCTAAATTTCAGCGTAGCGGAAGATAAGAAGAAGAAAGTCGAGGAGTGGGCTTTGAAGAAGATGGCCACACAATTCCAGAGGTGGAAGAAAGACTTGTGGAAGAAATATAAGGACGAAGATCCAGTTTTCACTGGGCACCTAGTGAAGATAAGAGACGCTTGGCCTGATTTTAAGGCGTACAAGAAATCGGGTGTCTTTACATCCCGATCAGCCACAAATACGGAGAATGCGAAGAAGAAGAAATATCACCATATTTTGGGGTCAGGTGGCTACATGACTGCCCTGCCTAGGTGGCGACGCTATGAAGATGCGCTTCTGAAAAGAAATATCATTCCACAGACACATGACTGGCCCGATAGGTCCAAGTTCTGGTTGTTCGCGCATGGGGCAACGTTGGACGCTGAGACTGGGATGATTGTTGCGGAGGGACCATGGTCGGAAAAAATAAGACAAGTCGTATCAGATCTAGAGAAGGCAATAGAAGCTGTTCGAAAAGGAACTTTTGTTCCCGATAGAGAGAACGACGAGTTGACGAAGGCACTCGGGAACCCCGAAAAGTGGGGACGAACACGAGGCTTTGGAGCCACTACCCCGTGGAACCAAGGGTTTCCGGCGGACCTTGGCACTTACAGAAGCCGTGGTAGAAGCAAGAGGAAGGCACTGGAACGGATATCGACATTAGAAGAAAAGGTGGCGTTTCTCTTGAAGAAAGGGGGACACCCTGTACCTGACACTGAAGAGGAGGAAGATGATCCTGCACTTGACGCTGATCAGCAGCAATTAGAAGACGATCCTGTAGCAGATGCCGTCCCATCTCAGCATAGAAGCAGCGTGGGTTCCACGCAGCTGCAGCTAGAAGACGGTCCTGCAGTCGAACCGTCGGCGCCTCTCTACCCCGTGGATGATGTCACGGAGAAGACAAACTGTGAGATACATATGCCAATGGGGAACATATCCTTCATGGTGGCGTCAGGCTATGCTTTACCGAATCAACCTGGAGCAACCTACCATGGTGGTCAGATTCCAGCATCCCATGCTCGTGTCGGGTTGTCAACAATTACGCCGGGATGCCAGTCAATTGAGCTTGATATTCCTGGAGGTGAAGGCGAGAAGACACTGGGAGAAATGGAGCTTGGTATCATCTTGTGGAAGAAGAAACACATCGTGTTTCCTAACGCGGCGCCAAGGCCACCGACTCCTCCAGGTACAAATGCACCACCTCCAACAATTACTGAATGTTGCACCACATGTAAGCCTATTTTTAATAGTTTTTTCACTTTCGTACAGAGAATGCACGACCTCCAAGTCCACCCCCCAACGCACCTCCAAGTCCACCCCACAACGAAGATAGGGAGCCCGAGGCCGAGAGTCCATCGCCCGTGCACTCCAGTGAGCCGACGGATGCGCCCACTACGGGTACGGCAAAGCGGAAGCTGCAGTTCACAAGAAACGGGACTCCTCCCAAGAAGAGAGAAAGGAAACCCAATAAAGTCAAGACTCCCCCGAAGTTACCAGGCCTGATGACTCCGGAGGAACTAGACGAGGTCGTGAAAGCCAAAAACAAAGCATGGTTCGCACGGTTTCCCCTGAAGCCCCCTCCAGACATCTGGAAGGAAACTCTGAAGAACGTACCAAAGTGGAAAATTGAGCGCACCATCGACAACTTATATTATCCTGAACCGCCGCCACCGCCGCCCCTTTCAGACTATGAACGGTTCATTGAAAAGATGCACACCGCACAGATGAAGCAGGCGGAGCAGACGAAATGCGGGAAACAAGTTCCCCAGCTCGGACAACAAGAAGCACAGTCAATCGCTCAAGGTGTTATCTGACCAGGCTTCAGTGTCCGGTCCACGCATGGGCGACGTAGGTTACGCTATTGCTGATGTGGTATATAAATATAAGCCCGAGCACCCTCTGGTCGAAAATCCTAGTGCTCTAACAACCCAACTATGGAATTTACATGGTTGGTACTTGGAGGCCGCAAGGCAAAAGAGAGACTGTATCATGGCGGCAGTTCAGGATCGACACTACTTCGGAGAGTACGGTGTGGAGGTTGGGTTCGATGATTTTTTCCAGATGTACAATCAACGTGCCCTCGACAAAGCTATCGTCAGCTGCTACTGTTTGTAAGTGATTTATTTGTGTAATTTAATTATTTAGTTAAGCTCGCGTTCATTGCCCGTATAATTATCACTCACGAGACATTCTTTTCGTACGCTACTATGCAAAATGAAGATTCGTGAATGCAGGCTGGCAGGAATCTGGGACTTTGGGTTCATTGACCCGTATTCGTTTCATCAAGAGACAATAGAAAAGTTCAACAAGGATACACCGGATGATTTGCTAAGGTTTTTGAAGCGACAAAGTACCAAAAAAGAAATACTTTGGCCCTACGGATTCAAGTGAGAGTTACTGTCTTGTACACATTCCATTTTGCTTACCTGATGTTAAGTGTAATTGATGAGTATGCATGACTGCGTGTGTACACGTGCGCAGGTCCCACTTCATATTGTTCATCATTAGAATCGATCAAGGACAAGTTGAAGTCTGGGACCCGTTAACCTGGGACGCTGACAAATGGAAGAGCGCGCGTCAGATGCTTCAAAGGTATATATATATATCGGCCTCTTTCGTTCATCGGCCTCTTTTTCGTTCATTTCCTGAGGCAAATGTTCATCAAGGAAGAACCTGGTACATGGGCAGACAAGCTCCACTTTTAGATTAACAAAGTAAGTAGTACTACGTACCCTGGTTCCAATACCATTATCATTCTCTTGATTATTATTAATTTGACTGAATTATGTTCTCGTATATAGGGCGTCCCGCAACAACCACAGGGCACTGATTATTGTGGATACTACGTTTGCGAGTACATTCACAGGATTATCAATGAGAAATCCCGTACTTCCAGAAATCTAGAGGTACGTAACCGGATCTTCACAACTTTATTTACGTTGCCATCAATTATGTTAGTTTTGTTCATAACTTAATTGTTTTCATCTACTTCTTTTAAAGCTGCAATGAAAGCGGACGATGCTAAGACCGATCCAACGTTGCAAGGCAGTTGCAGAGGAATTGGCAGGATTTCTCCTCACGCAAGTCATAGATGAAGGCGGAGAATTTTTCCATCCTATGAACCAATAGCCAGCTCCCTTCTCTATGCAAGTATAGAGCTATAGGAAACGAACTTCAAATTATGTAATGATAATCGGTCCAGTACTTCGTGTTACATGTATATATGTACTTTTATTTGGTGCATCAACATTTAACCGCAAACACGGAATCGGAAACACTTAACCGCAAACACGGAATCGGTGTTTCCGGATACGTGTTTCTGATTCCGTGTTCGTAAAAAACGGAACACGGACACACGGAATCGGAAAGACGGAATCGGAAAGACGTAAACGGAAATACGGAACCGGAAACACGGAATCGGAAAGACGTAAACGGAAATACGGAACCGGAAACACGTAAATAAAAACCCTGAAAATACGGAACACAGAAACACCGAAATACAGAATCGGAAACCCTGAAAAGAAAAGGAAAAAAAAAGAAAAAAAAAGCATTAGGACCGGTTGGTGTTACCAACCGGTTCTAAAGATCCTCCGCCTGCGCGCACTCTTCGGCGCCCACGTGGAGGCCTTTAGCACCGGTTTGTAAGAGACCGGTGCTAAAGGGGGGGCCTTTAGTCCCGGATACGTAGCACCGGATGTGTATCCGGGTCCAAAGGCCCTTACCAACCTGTTCTAATACCCCTTTCTCCACTAGTGCTGGTTAATTCTGGAATGTCATGCGCATCGGGTAACGCAAGACATGGAAGATGCCTTGCTACACGGGACCAATGAGGGTTACCTCTTCATCACACTTTCATCGGGACTGCTAAACGCACAGCTAGCTAGCAGGACTATGAGTATGATACGCGAGTCTTGACATGTGGTGGGTGCAAATGGATAGTCCCTCGTTTTCAAGTTGCAAGGTCTGCTACATGACCAAAAATACAAGCAGGACCCGGATGCGTGGGGAGTTTTTTTTTCTTTTGAGAATACGCTTTTGCGCACCGTATTTTTATAAAAGGAGAGAAATAGTTACAAGACTTCACTAATAAATGCGAACATCTATAGCGAAACATCCACATCCACACCAACACACTAGCTAGATTATTCTCTCACAAAACGTAGCAGGGCTCGCACAGTTGAACAATCTCGCGTTGAGCTGTTTTCAGAGTGCTCAAGTCTCGCAGATAACATGGCTATCAAAGTCTCGTCTATCCACATATCTGTATCTCGTTCTATTAGTGAGCCACCAATCAATGAGGGTGTCCGACTCCGAACGTGCCTGGGTGGGAAGGCGCAGTTTGTCGAGGCATCGATGCCAGACCTCGCATGCGTAAGTGCATTGCATGGTCATGTGCTTCATAGTGTCCTCACATTGCAAGCACGTAAAGCACGCAAAAGTCTGGTCCTGTAGTTTGTGGCGAGCCCTTCGATCAACAGTACAGAGGCGGTGTTGTGACGCCAACCAAGCAAAGAGCTTCAGTGTGAGGGGTCCAAAGCTTCTCCAAATAGCAGTCACTGCAGGAGCCCTAGTCATTCCCTCACACAATCTGTTATGTGTGGCCTTAGCTGAGTATGTACCTTCCACTCCGTTACAAGGCCACGAGAAGTTGTCCTATCTCCGAGGCTCATGTTACCCCGTGCCAATGGCATGTTGAAGATGCATAAGTTGAATATGTGTCGTGAAGGAAATATCTTCGTTAATATCCAACATCTAAGAATCATCCATAGTTGCCTGCTCCACCGTCCTGTGATTGATGGCCCTGGTGCCAACCAATGTAAGGATGCCTGGCGCAATGTCTGTAACTGCAAACCCATGAATCCATTTGTCTCTCCAAAAAAGAACTCTATCACCTCGCCCCACCTATATATCCATAAGGCTATTAAACACCTCTCTAGCCTCCCTGTCAACCACAAGAGCGAGCCCGTTCCATGGTCGGTTAAGATCCACTCTCCTCAGCCATTCCCATCGAACCCTCAAGGCCAAAGCTTGCATTCTCAGATTCTTCACTCTTAGCCCTCCGAGCTTGACAGGTCTGCATATAGTGTTCCAGGCTACAAGGCACCGCCCTCCGTTGGTTTTGTCCTTGCCCGCCCAAAAAGATGATCTCATCCAAGTACCAATGTCCTCAAACACCCAGTTAGGGGCGTCTAGCACCATCAATTGATGCACCAGTCAAGCCGAGATGACCGATTTCACAAGCACCAGTCTACCCGGTCTTTGAATGAGACCTCTTTGCCAAGACGGAATGAATTTTCTCACAATAACCAACATTGGCTGCCAGTCCGCTCTCTTGAGTTGTTTTATAGCCAACTACAGACCCAAGTATCGACACGAGGACTTCGTAAGTCTGCACTGTAACATGTTACCAACTGGCCCTATCCACATCGCTACCGTATATGACTGTGGTTGTGGACTTCATGTAGTTGACCCGTGGCCCTGTGGCTTCCCCGAAAGGGTCAGGGGCTTTTTTGACAAAATGTATATCATGCCTGCAAAGGTGGATGAAGAAGGTCACATCATGTGCATAGATGGATATACTCTGCATCGCCGAAATACCACTGAAAGTGCTCAACACTCCTTGTTCAAGACCCTTGGCAATCATGGTAGTGAGAGCCTATATGAGAATAACGAATAACAACGGAGAAATCGGGTCTCCTTGCCGCAGTCCCTGGGCATGCGAAATGGGCCTGCCTGGCATCCCATTCACCATAATGCGAGTGGAGGTAGATTGTAACAAAACACTCAACCACTTTAGCCACTTCTCTCCGAATCCTTTGGCTTTGAGAATTTCAAATAAGAATGGCCAAGAGAGGGAATCAAAAGCACGAGATATGTCGAGCATGAGGAATACACCTGGACATTTCCTCGCCACTTGCGTGACCAGCAAGAAATTGTCTTGTAGATTCAGATGCTTTATGAAGGCAGATTGGTTGTATGCCACCATATTCTTCATGTGGGGTCTCAATCGAGAGGATAGAAATTTCACGATAATATTGGCCATGCTGTGAGGTAGGCTAATCGGCCGGAAGTCTCCCACGAGCTCAGCATCCACCTTCTTAGGCAAAAGCATGATCAACGCCCTATTGAGCTTGGCGAGCCCTCTACCATCACCAATGAAAAGCTTCATGATGCCAGCCATGATGTCATGCCTGATAATCGACCAGGCACATTGGAATAATTTTCCAATGAAACCATCCGGTCCGGGGGCACGATCAGGATGCAACTCCTTATTGACTAACCAGACCTCCTCCTCTGTAAAGATTCGGTCAATATCATTCATCTCCACCGCAGACAACCCCGAAAAATCTAGATCCTAGGTGTTATTTCTGGCACAGCCGTCCCAATGAGGTTGAGGAAGGACTTTGAGAACACCTCTTCCATCCTCACCCTAATCCGTGATGATCTCCTCCCCATGCTTAAGATGCGGGATAAATTATTAGCTCTTCTCCCGTTGGCCACTACTTGAAAGAACTTGGTGTTAGTATCGCCTTCTCTAAGCCAACAGAACCAGGGACGTTGTCTATCAATAGTTCTTTCCAATGATCCCAGCCCGAGTAATGAGAGCTTCAAGGTGCACCTTAGCCAGGTCTCAAGCGGAGAAAGCAGCCTAACATCTTGAGCTTTGTCTAGTCTGAAGATGACCCAAGTGGCCTCTACCATCTCCACCTTAATATTGCCAGCTTTTCTTTTCCCCCAAGCTTGAAGGGACGCCCCAACATTACGGAAGAGAGCGTCAATTCTTTTGACGGGGTCCCTCAATGTTTCGCCGCGTCTCCAAGCCTCCTTGACCGCTTCATCGAACCCATCCAACTTGGTCTAGTACAGCTCGAAGCGAAAGCACTTCTTCCTGACCATCGGATCACATGTGGTGAGGTGCAATGGTGCATGGTTCGAGACTCCGATGGATAATGCTTGAAGCAAGCATTCCGTGTAGTTCAGTTCCTAGTCAATCGAGAACAGCACCCGATCAGTCTTCGTGAGAGTGGGCGTGCCTCTCTCATTTGACGAAGTGAATCACATGCCATGCATGTATAGCTCTTTGAGCTCATTGTTGTCAACGAAATTTCTGAACTTATTCACCCTGCTCCTGTCGAGATTGTTGTTTCTCTTCTTTGATGCCCTCAGGATCATGTTGAAGTCACCCAGGACCATCCATGACCCGGGGCACATCCTCCTTATGTTATCCAAATTGTCCAAAAACATAGTTTTGGGATCATTCCCTTGGGGTCTATAGACAACCAATATCCACTACTCCTCCCCTCTTTTAGGGCATAACCTACCCGTGAGGAAGTTAGGATCCATTTGCAGGTGCACCACATCCTAAATAGATGAATCCCAAGCTAGGAGAATACTACCGCGAGTCTTATCCACACGCAAGTAAGAAAAGCCGTCAAAAGACAACCCTAAGCATTGCATTACTACATATTGGTCGATTACATCCATCTTGGTTTCCTGAAGACATACTAAACTAACTTTCAATGGACTCATAAACTCCTTCACAACTTTGCGCTTAACCGGATTGTTCAAGCTGTGTACATTCCGACACAAAATATATGGGTTTATATCCATAGCAATGGAACAACCCCTTAACCCACCATCCGAAGAGACCTAGTTGGCCTTGACCTCTAGTCCGCTTCCCTCCATGCTCTCTCCAAGAGGAGCAGTCTTGCCGAACAAGGCCGCGATGATACAAACATGCTGAGCTCTCGCACGTTATCTTCATCCGGGACCAGGTCGGCCAGGAGAATTCCGAGGGCGGCAGCAGTGCGTTTTCTACAGGAGTGGCTTTGGCGACGAACGAAGTGGTGGACCACCTAGCAGCGCGAGTAGTCCGATGAGGAGTGCATGGCTTAGTCACAGTCGCGTAAACCTCCTTAAGCAAGGAGGAAACAGTTTCTTAATATTGTTGGCGCAGAAGGTTTTGAGCTTCGCGAATGCCACTACTTCTTGACTAGTCATGCCCACCATGAGGGATTCGAGCTCATGCTGCTTGTCCAATTTCAGATCTCCCTCCATCCCATGCATGGTGCCAAAGGAGGCACCAAGACGAGCAATCTCCCTGTGTTAACCCTGAGGGTATGATTCATCAATTATGAGCGAGCGTGAAGTTGCATGTCTCCCTGCATGGATCTTCTCGGGTGGGACCCCCTCCACGATAATCCCAGTGGGCATCTCCTCTTGGACCGCTACAGGCGGGCCCCCAATAGTCTGTGGTTGCGGCATTGGTTTAGGAATCACCACAGACTATGGTCCTACCACAGGCTCGTGCATGGTCACAGATGCGAGATGCTCCTCCGGAGCGCGCACATGACCGATTCCTCCATCCTCCGCAATCTCAACCGCACCAGCCCGGTTGGTCACGTGCGTCTCGCGGACCAGAGAAGCCTCGACAGGGCCATCCAGAAGAGCTGGGATCCGCGCATGAACTTCCTTCCCCTTGGTGAGCGTGGCAACCTCTAGAACCGACTCAATCATTGGGGCTAAACTTCGAGGGGCATCATTTCCTATTGGTTGCGATCTCGCCACATTCTCATCCCTCATAGGACCACTCTCTAGCCGCACCACTAAAGTAGCCAGTGCCGCTATCTGAATGCCCTCATGGCTCCCGGGCGTCGCGTTGTCTCCACTTTGCTTGACTTTGGTTGGCTAATTTTAACTTGGGGATCTTCCTGAACCACGCACCAATCCATTGGAAGTGGTCAAGAAGTCAAAAGTTGAGGTTCTGACCGGAAGCCTATCTTTGACATGTAAAGTAGGCCCCATCACTGACACCTTCGTACCGTCCTTCATGGCTGGAAGGCGCCAGACATCGGCCGCTCCCACCGGCGACCGACCAGCAGCTCCGGCGCGAGCACGCCCCTGGCCGTCGCCCCCACGATGCCATGACAAGCGCACCGGAGCAGTGCCGACGACCATGCCATCGCTGATTCTCCCGTCCGAAGGAACGCTACTCTGACCACTGTCCGAAGAAACCCCCAAGAACATAGGTGTGACAGCCCGAGACCGACGCCCAGAAGGTTCCCCCCTTTTATTTCCGTTTCTGTCGTGTGTTTAGTTTTATTCGTTGCATCGTCATGTAGTTGCATCATCGCATCATGCATGGCATCATGTCAACTGTGTTATTTGTCGGTGTTGCTTGTGAGTGCTTTGTGAGTGTGGCGTTGTTCATTGGCGTGATGAGAGTGGGTGCAACAGAGCCGCTTCAAACCCCGTTGCACCGAGGACCTAAAACCTTCTCTCCCCTCCTCTCCCCTCTTATTTCGTTTTTTTGTGGTTTTGTTGAAGTCTTCGTTTAAACCCCTAGTTAAAAAGGTTCGCCTTGTTTTAAAGAAAATCATTTTATTAAATGTGGGGGCAACCCCTTGGATTTCCTTCAATTCTCCTTTTGTCCATTTTCAAAATAGAATCTCATTTTTTATTTATAAAAGGAGTTTTATTTTATTCTTTAAATAAAAGGGGTGTGATTTTATTCTTTTGTAAAAAAGGGTTTTAATTTTAATTCTTCAAAAGGGTTTATTTTATTATTTTAAAAAAAGGTTTCATTTTATTTCTGTTAAAAAAATGCCCAATCTATTTTATAGCTGGGGTATGTTTTAAAGGAGTCAAAAGGTATTTCTTTTGTTTTTGTTAAATCCTTTTCTTTTGTGGTGTTTTTTGTTTTAAAAAGAAAAAAAACCCCAAGGGGAGAGAGGCCCAGCCGGCCCAAGGCCAAACCAGGCCTCCAACCCTAGCGCAAGGGAGAGCCAGGCTCGATCCCTTCTCCTCCCTCGTTCTCCTCCCGTCCAGCACCGTCACCCCATCCTCCCCTCGTCCCAGCGCCTCCTCCCTCCCGTTCCCTAGCCCATCGCGAGCCTCTCCTCTCCCTGCCAGACGTGCTCCCCGATGCCCTGCCCGAGGTGCCCAGGCCGAGCAGCCCCGTGCCAGTAGCTCGCCCCCCCTCGCGCGCCGCCATGGCCTCGAGCTGCCCGCCGCCTTGGCCCCGTGCCTCGTCTCGTGCCCGACGGCCGTTCTCCGCGCCTCCACCAAGCCCTCCAGGACCCCGAGGTCCTCCCCTCGCGCCCCTATCCCTCGTCCTCGCGTTCCCCGAGGTCTTCCCGGCAGGTGCCCCGCCGAGCCGCCTCCAGTTCCCGTCGGTGCCTGACCACCGCCGTCCGCCATGGTCTGGCCTCCTCCTCCCGCGTCTCCCCTGCGCAGTGCCCCGCCTGCTCCGCCTCGCCGTGGCCGCGCTGCGCCGCTGTTGGTCGCCTCCCTTGCTGAGCTCCCGGTCGCTGCTTGTGCTACTGGTGGTGTTGCCGTTGCTATTTGCTGCTTGCTGTCGCATTGCTGTTGCTAGTTGATGCCTGCTGCTTGATGTGGATGCTGGCCGAGCTAGCTGTTGCTAGTGTTGCTGCCTGCCTGCCTGCTTGTCGATTGCTGCTTGCCTGCGCTGCTGCCGTTTGCCTGTTGCTGTTTGAGCTGCTGTAGCTTCCTTGCGTGTTGCTGTAGCTGTTGCTAATAGCTGCTAGATAGCTGCTTGCTTTACTGCTTGCTAGCTGCTTAGCTAGTGTTAGTTGATTAGGTGTTGTTTGCTAGTTGCTAGATATTAGTTGCTGCCGCTTGTAGCCGTGGCCTCCACTCGCATTTGCGTGTTGCTGCCGCTTGCCGTCGCCGCGTGCACCAAACCCCCTCCTTCATGGAACCGACAAGTTCGCAGCGAGTACCACGACATCCTCGACGACCCCCGACCATCTTCGAAATGAGTACGACTACCGTCGCCGAAGATCGTGAACCACGACGCTGAGAGTACGACTACCGTCGACGAGACCGTGTACGACTACTTCCACGGCGTCCACGACGACCGTTGGTCTCCTTCTCCGAACCAAACCGCTCCGTTGTGCACGCTCCGAAGGTATAACGTTGATACGGTGGTGTGTATCGTGTACAAGTGATGTATGAATATATGTATGATTGCACCGTATGTATGCTCGTTGCACGTTGTCTTCTTTCGTCGTGCCTCGACACATGGGAACCCGAGATACGGGATCACCCCATCTTTATTTAACGTTCCCGCACACGCTTCATATACGTTGGCATGATATCTCGACGAGTTATCGGGATAGGTACGTTGTCGTGGCATCGTTTCCGTCTCGTCGACATAGTTCCCCTTTCGCTCGCAGTGGCGACCCCTGCTTCTCTCCCTTCTTGCCGTGGTAGAACTCGCATGCATGACGCATTCATGGCATATACATCTTGTGTAGCGTGTTCTTGTGCCGTAGCTCGTTCTATGCTCCGCGTGTTAACCGACTAGGACATGTAGGATCATCGCTACACCCTTGCCATGCTAACAACAATTAAATATTGTGGTGTCAATAAACAGGAGTGAATTAAATAATTAATCGTGGAGTTTTGTCGATATGCAACCCGTTGCATATCGAGCTTCACTTAATGTGTAGAGTTTGTGTGAGGTGAATTGCCATGCCATGTCTTGCATTTTAACCTGTTCATGCATCATAGTAGGCTGTGCATCATGTTGTGCTTCGTGTGGTGAATATTTGTGTTGACGTTTGTTTCCGGTTTGCTCCGTTCCGATAGAGTTCCGCAAGCGTGTCGGAATGTGAAGACACGTTCGACTACGTGGGTTCACCGACTTCATAGAGTTGTTCTTCTTCCAAGCGGGATCTCAGGCAAAATAACCATTTCCCCAGATACCATTACTATCATTGCCATGCTAGTTTTACCACTTCTATCGATTATGTCTCGTTGCCAACCACATGTTAAACATTAGCCTCTCAACAATGCCATGATTACCTTCAACCTGTTCGACCTAGCAAACCACTGATTGGCTATGTTACCGCTTGCTTAACCCTGTGTTAGCGTTGCTAGTTGCAGGTGTATTGCTTCCATGCGAAAGCATGGCTTCCTTGTTATATCACCATATTAATGCTATTTAATATAATGAACCTATATACTTGGTAAAAGGTGGAAGGCTCGGCCTTTCTAGCGTGGTGTTTTGTTCCACCTTTGCCCCCCTTAGTTTCCGGCTACCGGTGTTATGTTCCATAAATGAGCGCTCCTAACACGATCGGGGTTGTTATGGGGACCCCCTTGATAATTCGTTTTAGATTAAAGCTGGTCTGGAGGGCCCAACTTTGGTACTACATTTGCCTAATCACCTAATAAAAATTGCATAGGGACTTCCCGGGCCCCGAGGATAATTTAATCAACCCCCGGGCCAGTGCTCCTCATGAGTGTTGGTCCAAAATA
This sequence comes from Hordeum vulgare subsp. vulgare, assembly GCF_904849725.1. NCBI lineage: Eukaryota > Viridiplantae > Streptophyta > Magnoliopsida > Poales > Poaceae > Hordeum > Hordeum vulgare. The sequence continues at coordinate 605,918,161 of NC_058519.1, read as the reverse complement.
GAGCACTGTGCGGGGCCACCGTGAGGAAACTCGAGGTTTGGCACTTGTACGCGTCGCTTATTCGTCGTGTCCTGAGAACGAGGTACGCGACTCCCATCGGGATCGTCGACACGTTGGGCGGCCTTGCTGGATTAGTTTTACCTTTGACGAGATATCTTGTGCATCGGGATTCCGGTGATGCTTTGGTAATCTCAGAGTTGAGGTTTTCCACTAGGGAATCCGACGAGATCGCGAGCTTCATGATTGAGGATTTCTATGCGGCTTGTGGTAATTTGTGATGGACTAGTTGGAGCACCCCTGCAGGGTTAAATCTTTCGGAAAGCCGTGCCCGCGGTTATGTGGCAACGTGGAAACTTTGTTTAACACTGGTTCTAGATAACTTGAAGTTAACTTAATTAAAACTTGCCAACTGTGTTCGTAACCGTGACTGTCTCTTTCGTGAGTTCCTTCTCCGATCGAGGACACGGTGGGGTTATGTCTGACGTAGGTATGTGTTCAGGATCATTCTTTTGATCATCAGTAGTTCACGTCCGTTATGCGTAGATCTTCCCCCTCTTATTTCTTGTATTCGTAAGTTAGCCACCAAATATATGCTTAGTCGTTGCTGCAGCCTCACCACTTAACCATACCTCACCCATTAAGCTTTGCTAGTCTTGATACCTTTGGAAATGAGATTGCTGAGTCCCTTGTGGCTCACAGATTACTACAACACCAGTTGCAGGTACAGGTAAAGGTTACTTGACGCGAGCGCGTTGATTTATCATTTGGAGTTGCTTCTTCTTCTTCTTCTTCATCGATCTAGGATGGGTTCCACGCCGGCAGCCTGGGATAGCAAGGATGGACGTCGTTCTTCTTTTGTCGTTTGTTTTCGTCCGTAGTCGGACCCTGCTCTTACTCTTGATGATTATGTAATGTACTGATGTGACTCTGATGTAGTATGTGGCGAGTGTAAGCCAACTCTGTTATATATATCTCTTCTTTTCAGTACATGTACTTGTAACGATATCCATTCTTGCGACACGACGAGATGCGCTTCTATCCCTGACGAGGCCTTCGTGCCAAATTGAGGATAGGGTCGCATCTTGGGCGTGACAATAGGATCTTCCCAAGCACCATAGTTAGAGACCTTGTCAATGTGAATCAAAACCTTGTGCTGCAGAAGAGTAGGCTCGAACAAAGGCACAACCAAGCCCGGATTCGGTATGGCGAGCCAACGGAGCGAGGGAATGCTGCCAGGTGCCGCCGTCGAAGCACAAAGCTTGAAAGCCGCACTCCTGGTGTAGGTCTTCGGCACCACCGTGTCAACCAGGCATGAAGAGTCGAGCAAGTCCTCAGCTACACCATGATCCCAAGCATGCAGTGGGATCCCCTCTAGAACCAACTCAACCTTGAAACTGGATGCAGGGTGAGCAGCTTGGGCTTGGCATTTCCACTGGCTAAAGAACACACAAATGCCACGGTGCTCGATGACATGCCATGCAGTGACAAGGTTGCGGTGATCCTGGCGCGTGAAAATGACCAGGAAATCCGCCGGACGGAAGGAGTGAATGTAGGTCCATTCAATCTCGATTCCGACCACCACCGTTATAGCCTCCCTGATGAACTCCGAGGCGATGTCATGCCAAGCACCACCCGCATAAGCCACCATCGCAAATTGCAGTCTTTCCTCCAAGTTCCCCATGGAATGGGTGCGTCGTACAATGCAGAGCTCATAAGGGGCAAGTTCTTCATTGACCATGCACTCTAGACGCGGGATGCACACGAGCGGCCAATCCTCAACCGCGGCAGGACGCGGAGGCGGTGGAGGTTGCAGGACAGGGTCCCTACCCATAAGGCGACAAGCCGGCGCCTTAACCTCGGTAGCCACCCGAGCCGCCACCTGACACTGAAGCTCTTCCTCCGGGGACGGGCTGTGAGGCCGCTTGCATTCCTTGGAACCGTGTCCCGGGTTGCCGCAGCGGAAGCACACCATGGGGTTGGTGCATCCAATGCCACTCGTTCCTCCGTGTTGGTTCGCAACTCAAGATGAACGAGACACCATTGATATCACATTGCATGGTTGAGAAGCTCATGAGTGTTGTTGTTTGCTTTTCTTTCATTTCCTACCCATCTATAAGGCTATAAAGAAAGGGTTCTAGAGCCTTCAAGGGCATTCTACTTGTATTGGGGTAAACCCTAGCTGTGAGTTTTCCTAGTCATTAGGTGTATCTGAAGTCCGCCTAATTTCCTTGTGAACAGGCTCAAGTTTTGCTAAGTTTTGTTGTCTAGTGTGTGATAGTCTAAATTTAGTTCTTCAGACCAACCTGAGTCTGATAAGTGGTATTCAGAGTCAGTGACCTAGGTGCCAAAGAGGAGTTGGAGCCATAAAATCCTTCTCTTATCCCCTCATCCCTACGCTGGCGTGGTGTCCAACCCTGTTGGCGGCGACGTTCCATTCTTAGGCCTGGTCAAAAAGTGGTTGCTGAAACTCACTTCTTTAGCAGTAAAATCCCACCCCCTCTCAGTCTGGTGTACTGTTGGTAGCGTGAAATTAGCAGTAACGAAAGGTGTCGAAAGGATATGTAAAACAAGACTTGGTTGTAACATTGGATGTGGTAAAATACCATCATTGTCTTGTTTATCATCTCCATAGTGAGGTAACTTGGCATATTGCTAGTTCTAAAACCTCTGTGTAAATTTATCTTGTCCTTCTGATGGGTGGTGATGGCAATTCCTCCATTACTAACAACCATGATCTACAATAGTTGCAATTAAATCTCAATACCCTGCACAAAAACAGACAACTCGGTAGGTAGGAATTTGTCTACTTTAGAGAACATGTGACCTCTAATTTCTAGTATGTGCAGAAAACTCTCAGTGATATGTAATCCACTTTGTCATGATTCATTACCTATTTTTCAAAGACAATAGAATACCCAACGAACACACCTGATGTAGCACAAGAAAGTGTTCAAACTACTACCCTTCAAGGTCCTCTCAAGCAACCATTCGAGATACCACAAACGCCAAACTTTGTGGGATCTACAGTCTTACATGATATGAGAACTCGGAGGTAACTATAGATTGATGGCAGCAAGAAAGCAACATACACGGACCCCACTTGACACAACACAAACAAAAATTACCTCCTCCAGAATACATAACTACAATAGGAGTAACCAACCAGGTGGGTGTCCAGTAGATAAATAACAAATGCTCTAGCATGACATAAGAGCAGCACAAACACCAAGATACCATAATGAAAATAGAATACAATTTTCTCTAGTGAAACCTGACAAGTACAATATCCATGGATTTGATGGATTTTGGCACAAATTCTTGGATCCAAACTGTTGAAATGAACTTGGATGCAACTAGAACTTCTTTTGAGCAAAGGAATGAAATTGCGCTAACATACCTAATAGGCCATGCCATAGGAACTGGTATGATGTCCAACACCATCCCCTGCTACAAGTTCTGTAAATATATTGGAGATAGGTTTGTTGAAACCTCCATTTGTTACAATCTGAGAGCTTCTCACTCCATCACCCAAATTGCTCATGTTAAGGTGTGTTTGGTTTGAGGAGATAGCGACAGGAGATGGGTTGGTTCCATTCCTAGAATCCCATTCCAATGGTTAGTTGGTGGTGGAACCGAAATCTAGTCATCCACAAGCAAGGAATATACCCTCAATATGCTTCACCGAGTCGTACCATAATTGGTGAAATCACCTCGTTATTCGTCCCTTTGTTGCTAAAAAGGAAAATCTCTCATTGTAACATGAAAAAGGCGAGTGGACTCAAATTCTTCTCATTACAGCTCTACAACCAAACGTATGGACGGAGTCGACCCATCACATTTTTTTTCTCCAACCAAACACATGTATGGAACCAACCCATGGCTCTGAAATGGAACCATGCCGTCACATTCGTTTTGGTCCTCAAACCGAACACACCCTTAGTGACTATTTGCTGAAATTTAAGGAGTCCATGAACCTAATGAGGAGATATAATCCACCATCACCGAGTGAATATTATAAAAATAGTTTCATATGTGGTCTCAATCAGGATATAAAAATTGTGTACAATGTCATGACCCTGTAGACTTGTAGAATGCTATCGGGTTGGCTAGAAGAATGGACCAAGATCATCCACCCGCGAGAGTGTTTATTCAGTATAATATTCCCCCTCTTAAGAGAAAAGTTCAATTTGAGAACACTAAACCTACCACTATTAACAGAACATGTGTAATCCACCAAGCCAGAACTAAAGGAATCTACTACAAGGGAAAGGAGCCATGGGGTTGAGGACAATAAATGTATGTAAAATTGCAAACCTAGCTAAGATGCATGCACGGTAGGAAACTTACCCATGAGGATGCATAATATAAACGGTGCAATTTACTGAACTTCTGAAGAAACAAACACTAAAAATACTAACAAACCATGAGAGCAAACTTTAGAAATATCAATAGATACTCTCATGGGGACCGATCCCCCAAATACAGTTTCACTGTCCCAGTTATGTTTGCAAATTTCTCTGCTACTTCTGTGATTGTGAGTGGCATCACAACAATATTTATTACCCCAAATATAGCTCACAATAAAATCGTGTGCTAACTCACACAAGGTCATCCACATCGCCAAAATCCCAAACATGGGGGCCATCGCGCAAGCCCAAGTCTCCTATAGTGATTGGACGCAAGTTGCAAACAAAAGGCTCAAGGTGCCTCCAAGAACACACCTGATAACCTTGCGTCATCTTCCGTTAAGACAACCATAACTAGTTTAGGACAGATGTTGAGCACTCCAGTAGATGGAAATGTTGGACAGACCTCGATAACCCTGCGCATGCTACCGTCTGCAGCGCTCCCTTCATCCAACCGCCGTCCTCGTGCATGAAACCAAGCATATGTGCCACATTCATACCAATCCACGAGTGCCGCACTTGTATATGCCATTAACATGCCACACTCACTATCTCTATAGGGCGAAGCCCCCTACCCCCCTTGTCGTCACCCCTGTCGCGAGGAAGACGACCACCGCCATTACAGCCTTGTGTTGCCGCCCATCGATCTAGCACGACAACTGCCGCCACTAGTTGTCAGATGAGACGGGTCCGCTGCTGATGCCAGAGGCGGCCCCAACCCAAAATTTTCATTGGGGGCCTAAGTGAGAGTGGGGGCACACTTGCAGTGTCAAATAGGGCTCCAATTACTGAAAACTAGGCTTCAAAGATGACAAAACAGAAATTGCCCCCACTCGGCCCAACCCTGGGTCTGCAACCGGCCACCGTCGACGGGGTATTGCATAAGGGAAGTCCAATGCATGATCCCAATTCGTATGTGTACGCCCGTTTGGATCAAAACAGACCGATCACATGGCCCAACGTGCGGCCTCATCATCATTTTCTGTCCGTTTCACGTCCGCTAAGCTCCATTTCCATGCCAAACTTGTGATGGGTTTGCATCCACACAGACGAAAAACGAACGCCCATGTGCCTGCTCCGCGTCCGCCTTGTGCCTGCGTGGCAGCATCCCACCTACCACCCACCGCCTGCATTAATGTTGCGGACCCACCTGGCAACCACCCCGCCGAGCGGTCGCCGTCCTTCTTTATGAGGAAGTCGTGGACCGATGGGAGTCCACACTTCCACTTTCCCACTCCGACCAAGCTTGCCTCCTCGAAGCCCGACACGTCGAAAACCCTAGATCCACCTTGTCGTCGGCCCCCATGGGTTTCCCCCTCGGCTACAAGGCCAAGAACGACCATGAGGCTGGATCTTCTTCTAGCCGTCGTCCTCGCCCTGCCACCCCTCCACCTCCGGCCCCACCCGCATTCCACATTGCGCCACTAGAGGCCCCCTCTCGCTTGAGGCTATACGTGCTCGCAGACGTGTGCCAACGTTATTGGGAGACGACCACGCTGATGCCATGGCCGGGTGTGCACCACCGCAATAACCGACACCTCTCTACCGACCGTGTGCCCATCCCACCAATCTCGGTGAGCGACCGCGCCGGACGCGACAGATTGTCCGACGCCGCACCCACATGTCACCTGATCTCGTCAACGACTGGAGGTACACGCCCTCCTCACCTCTCTGGGACCCATGGCAGCGCGACGAGCATGATCTGCATCGACAGTCGTTCTTTACCGGTCGTGCTCGGAGCCCACCATGCCGCGTGCGCGCCGCAAGCCCTCCCAACGTCGTGGACGTAGGCTGGTATGTGGTCTGACGCCGTCCACTTCACCGCCCCTTCCACTACCCACTCCGATGACGGCCGAGGAGGAGGAGGAGCTGGTCAGGAGGGTCATGGAGGACTCCATGAACACCCACAATGAGCCCAAGCGGGAGGGCCTCCAAGAGATGATAGCTCTCTTTGCGGCCGACGACGTCACCATCTCGGTGTACGACGCCATGGTGAAGGAGGAGGCCATGGAGGGCGTGCATAAGCAGCAGGAGGAGGAAACCACGCCGTGAAACCCCACGCTGGTTGGCTAGAGGTGGCCGTGGACAGAGACGTTCCCGTGCACGCTGGAGCCCATGCGCGACGCGACCTGGTCACCATCCCTGCCATGGGAAGAGGTGGTGCAGGCTCCAATGCAGGCGACTTCGGTCGCGCGTCCCACCTGGTATGGGCCGCCGGCCCATCTATGGCAGCCCCCGCCCTATATCGACCTCACGGACGATGAGGACGACGACGGTGGTGGCAACTGATCGCGGCCACGGCGGCGACATACTTCAATTTTTTTATGTCCTTTTAGTTTTAAATTTATGGTAGAAATCGCTGAACTTGACTTTTGGCCGTTGTTATATTATTATTTTAGAGTTTTAAATTTGTTTTGCCATCTTTTATTTGAATGATCTATGCAACTTAACGTGGTCGCCAGTGATGTGAAGCTAGGGTTTGGATCGCCGACGTGTAGGACATTTTGGGATCGGACGATCTCGTTAGACGCACCGACGGTCGTTCGACCGTAAACGGATGAAAGCATTCGTTTTTCTGTCCCAAACGAATGAAATTTGAGCAAAACAAACGTCTGAATGGGTCGTGCGGTGGAGTTGTTCTACAACTTCGTTGGCTGTTGGTTAGGGATAAAGTTAGAAAAAAATAGGGAACCACAGGAGAATTAGGATTCATAATTTTTCTTAAAAAATAGTTTCTTCTTGAAAGAAAAAAATGATTCGTGTATGGACACATGTCGGTGTATGTTATAGCTAAAAGTACTTGATAATTAATCTGAGGGGCGTGTTGAATTCCAACATGAATTATTGGGTTATAAGAGCCAGCCGGAAGCGTCGGGTTTTTTCATGGGAGCGCCTGGGCCTCATTCGACTCAGAAAACAATTGGTCTTAGTCAGATGAGGTGGCACCTCACGTGGTGAACACTTTCCACGTCCCTTTCTCAGGGTCGACTCAGACAGAAAAAACAAAAAGAAGCACAGTTATTTTGTTTTGTGTTACTAGTTCTTTGTCCTTGGTTGTGGGTTTTTATGGGTTTGTTAGATTTTTTTTCAACTGTTGTTCGTCGAAAAAAAGAAGCCCATTTTTTTTGTCTTGTGGGTTTTTTGTCCTGGGTAATGGGCTCTTTCGCTACGGTTGCAACTACTGCAACAACAAAAAAGAAAAAAAAACAGGTTGTGGTCATACCTTACGTTTTGCAGTTGCGGTTGTCTCGGGGTCGGTTTCAACTACTAGCCTTAGGACAAGCATTTGCAATTGGATATCACTGGTTGTAGTTGCAGCCGTGTCCGTTAGGTTGCAACTGCTACATAGAAAAAGAAAAAAGGATGCCCTCCATCACCCCGCTCGTTGCGGTTGTGGTTGGATGTGCTTGGTTACAGTTGCAGCCGTGTCACTACGGTTGCAACTACTACAACAAAAAAAGAAAAAAAGCAGATTCCGTTCACACCTTACGTCTTGCAGTTGTGGTCGTGTAGGGCCGGTTGCAACTAATAGCCTTAGTACAAGCGTTTACAGTTGGATATCCACAGGTTGCAGTTGCAGCCATGTCGATTAGGTTGCACCTGCTACATAGAAATAGGAAAAAAAAGGTTGCCCTTCATCACCCCGCTCATTGCTGTTGCGTTTGAGTGTGCTTGGTTGCAGTTGCAACCGTGTTACCGCGGTTGCAACTACTACCACAACAAAAAAGAAAAAAAAAGTTTCGTTCGCACCTTACGTTTTGCAGTTGCGGTCGTGTCGGATCGATTGCAACTACTTACAGTTGGGTATCATAGGTTACAGTTGCAGCCGTGTCGGTTAGGTTGCAACTGCTACATAGAAAAAGAAAAAAAAACCAGAAAGGATGCCCTATATTAAAAAAAAGAATGATGCCAATTTGTTTCTCATCTGAATGAGTTTTAGCAAAACCGTTTTTTCATAGTATGGACACTTGTAAAGACCATAAACCGAGATTCTCAATCAAGAAAACTTGTGGCGCTCAATCCATGCTCCAGGCCAATCAAAGCAATGATCTTTGCTTGTGCGATCGGGGACGCAATCTAGCCCTGCAGCTCCAATTAACAGGAGAAACCGACGGGTTCTGACGGAGTTGCTTTTGTCCTGATGTACGTGTCTCCTAGCGCTGCCTCCGCGTTTCCTGAATTTTCTACTAGCACATGTTTTACTACCGCCGTACTGACGAACATTATCCACCCCGTGCCCGAGTAATTTGATTGAGAAGCGCCGCCGAACTCGACTTGCATTTCACTTTGTGCGTTACTTGGTCAGTTTAGTTGCAGAAGAAGATAGAAAGAACAAAGGTTTCGTTTAAGGAAATAGTCGCAGGAAAAATACGTACGTGGCCATGTACCCACGTTTTAGCTTGCACAGTAAGCATGCTGCATCTCTAGATTCAGACTTTTGTCGACGTGTCAGACTAGGATAACTGAAGCGCAGAAGCAGAAACAAGTGTACAAACGGAAGATAACTTCGTTGTATTGTACCGCATGTGCGCTCGCAACAGGTGGTCACGTACGTGTACGCACTCCGTGCTGCCTTGTACTACTACATACGTACGTGTTGCAGGGCTAGCTAAAATAATTGAGTTGCGAAACGGACAGCGGTTCCTCGAACGGGGTCACGGTCAACTAATGTGCACAGGAGAAGTGTACGTACGTACAACTAGCTCGTGTAGCTGTGCATGCATGTCGTCTACGAGTATAGCCGAGCCAGCAGCAGCAGCAGTCTGTGATTTTGGTCTAAACTAACGAACCGCTGACATCGTACGTTTTTGTACTCGCAGCAGGTAGACGTACGCAGCATATGACTGGGAATGAAAAAAGGATGACCCGGAAATGCGTTACTCGCAAGCAGGCTGGCAGGAGCTAGCTAGCAGGTACGGACCGTATATGTTGGTAGAACCCGCAAGGGTCTTTGATTCACAAGATTTTAAAAACACGGGAATAAAAAAACATAAGATAAAATATTGTAGTCATCTTCGTTCTACAGGATTTTGGGATGTTTGACTGTTTTATAGGAAAACCAAATGATTCTTTCAAAGTGCTTTGAGTGGATGCTAGTAATCTTATGAAAGGTAGTGCTACAGAAAATTCTTATAGGATTCGATCCTAATGAATCAAGCAACCAACAAAGGATTTTTTTTTTCTAAAGGTTCTAATCCTTCAAAATTACTATAACCAACCTTTGCATTAAAGGGCCCGTAAATGAAGATATGTCAATACTGTTAAAGGGATAGGTCAAATATTTAAAAATTACTAGTAGCACTAATGCAATTGCACACGACTTGTCAAAGGAATAGGTCAAATATTTCATTTTTTATATTTATGCTTCTTTGCAAACAAATGCAGTTAAGGTAATAGTACGACACAAGTGATTAAATATATTAAGTCAAACGAGAAGAAAAACGTCCACTTGCTAGGCCGGTCATTTGACGCAGTAAACTCAGATGTGAAAAGATGCTCATGCGGGCGATGGCGTTGAAATGAGAGCCTTCTTGAACGGTATAAAACGTAAAAGCCCCATTTTTTCCCTCGTCATGAACAGTGCTAGCTCACCATGAGTGTTTTTTTTTCTCTCCAAGAGTCATTTGCCATGCAAAGAACAAACTAATTTGACTCGCCAAAAATAATAATAATTTGATGTACTCATACATGATAGAGGAATATTGGCCCGTGGTTTGGATGGTTCACGCCTAGATGTATGCTTGTGTAGACTTTTAACAAACTAGCTTGGTTCAGTAATGTTCAATGGCCCTGTTTGGATGCTAGGGTTAAAGTTAGAGTTGGTTAGATTGAACTCATCTAACTCTTAAAAATCCAAACAGGTGGGTTAGATTTGGTTAGATGCATCTAACCCATCCAAAAGATCTAACCCATTCAAGAGGTGCTTTTTTGGGTTAGAATTAGGTGGGGTCCAGAAAAAATTACTTTTCCCTCTCACTCCACCACACAAAATCCTATATAACGGAGCCAAATGATTGGAAAAAGTGCATTTATTAGCAATCTAACCCTTTTATCCAAACACCTCTTTGGTTAGAGTTAGTTCAGGTTAGTCTAGGGTCCTATTTGGATACTCTAACTCGGTTAGAGGTTAGAGTTAGATTTTAACTCTAGACTAACCCTGAACTAACTCTAATCAAAGAGGTGTTTGGACGGAAGGGTTAGATTGCTAATAAATGCATTTTCTCCAATCATTTGACTCATTTATCTAGGATTTTGTGTGGTGAAGGAAGAGAAAAAAATAACTTTTTCTGGGTCCTATCTAACTCTAACCCAAAAAAGCACCTCTTGGGTGGGTTAGATTTTTTGAGTGAGTTAGATGCATCTAACCAACTCTAATCCACCTGTTTGAGTTTTTAAGCGTTAGATGAGTTCAATCTAACCAACTCTAACTCTAACCTGAGTATTCAAACATGACCTAGAGTTAGAATCTAACTCCAACCTCTAACCGAATTAGAGTATCCAAACAGAGCCAATGAACTTATATATTCAAGTTCCTCGGGAAAAAACAATAATGTAGGACACAGATTTTGTCTCTGCAAAAGGATTGACCTTTTCAACTGCTATCTAGCTGCCAGAGATCGAACTACTTTCATGATGAAACCAGCTGCATTCCACAGTTGAGATATAAAATGATATAGCTTGGGTAGAACTCAATTTAAAATAAGATAGTGGCACAACGACGACAATGATATATATGCAGTATTATCTTGACTTTGCTCAGATCAGCTGCCCATGTGATGGATCGATCGGTCGATCGTACCACCCGACTATAAACGACGAACGACCGATAAGTATGCGCCATGATAAGATGGTGGTGCAAGTCATTGTGTCTGTCGGCTAGTCTAAGCTAGCTAGCCGGTCACACAACACAACCGCTGCATTTCACAAGCGAATGAATCCAAATTATGTGCGAGTTTTTTGGTTGCTTGCAGCTTTACATTGCCCACTTGCAAATTGACTATTTGGATCAAATCCGGCGAGATACATGCGGGCACTACTCAAATTAAACACCCACATTCTCCTCATGCTTTAATGTAGTAAATATGATTCTTTATCAATAAATAATGTCGAAAGAAATCAGCATACTGATTTGCTCATGGATTTAGTTACATGTGCATTATTTTAAAGCTCGTCAAAGTGCATACTTGCTACAAAGAAATTATCAAACTAGTTAATTTGCATAGACTTACTTTAGATGTAAGAGCATACACCTACTGACCAAGTTGTAAATTGACCCAACTAAGAATAAATATAAATCCAAGGAATAAACAAGTAGCCATCAAACACATAAAAGCAGCAGATCTTAAAGAAGGGGTAGTAACCTAAGGTCCTTGTCACTCCGATGTGTATGCCTCGATCCTTGATCCGTAACATATAACGGTAAAATAAATACAACAAAGACTGATTTATATCCCGATTGTCGGTGTCTTTCAGGTCGAAATTCCAAACTGATCCATGATTCCATGTTCAAAGTAGGCTGCACCCGGTATCTTGTAATCACTTACTTAATAGAATAGGAGCCAATATTCAGTTTCTTTTTTATTTTGTGCATGTTAACCATTCACAACCTTCTATTATCAGGGTTGTTGCCACCCGTAGATGTTGCATAACTAAGTACTCCCTTCGTTCTTAAATGCATTTTTTTTTAAAGATTTCACTAAAGGAATATGTACGGAACAAAATGAATGAATCTACACTCTAAAGTATGTTGTCCCTAGTGAAACCTCTCAAAAGACTTATATTTAGAAAAGTAGGGAGTAGTAAGTAGGAGCCACGATTTTTCAGTCAAGATATCTTGACGTAGCTTGGTCGTACCCAAGCGGATTTTGTCATTGGATTTGCTTCATGTTCGCATTATCCGATGATCTCCATCCTCATCGTAACAAATAGAAAATCATAATTTGACCATAACAAGGTTCAGCCAACAAAAGATTTTATTTCACTCAATCGAATATCTAGGTTCATTTTAAACCTTATGTGTGTAACTTATTAGTGAAACTATCTCTGAAGTAACACATAGGTGTGGAATTTCATAGAAATATAGCATTTTTTTGGTTTTATTATTTTAACTTCGATCAATGTTACTATACAATACATTACATATTTTTTTCAAATTGAGAATTTCCACTAAAAGAATCACCCATCACAAAGTTAAACAAACGTACAAAAATTAAAACAAATGGTACAACCACATAGCCCAAGGAACTTTCGCAGAAGTAGAAACCAGATCCTCCTAGGATCTCAAAAGCATTACCAAATTCCTTCAGTTTCTCAATTTGCCCACCAACAACACCAGAAAAGTTTCTTTGCATATATGTCTTGCCCTTCTTCGATCTTGGTCTTATGTGCAAAATGACCCATGCATGAAGATTACTATAAAAAATTGAAGATCGTTGTAAATTAATTGGCCGACTATTGCCTTCTAGAATAAGCTGCATTCCGAGCTTTCAAGATCACCCAACAGACAGTTGATTCCACATCACACCAATATGCATTGAGACTTTGGACCCAATACCCAAATAAACAATTAGTTCAACCAAGAGGTCTACCAAGATAAAATGCATATAGAATCACATGCCAAATCAATTTAGCTAAAGCACAACAAATAGCAAGTAGTTTTTGTGTCCAGATAGTTGACACCGATCATTCCAACCCACCCCTCTTAAGCAAATTGCCTTTGGTCAAGATGTTATTCTTAAGCATGAACCACAAGGCTATTATTTTTAGTAGATTTTTAGCTTCACATGAACTTATAATCTAAGGCCTCATGGGTCGAAACTATAGATAAAGATCTCGAAATGTGAATTTGTTCTGATTACCAATCTTCTACTTTGCTCTATTTGTTTCTACATTGATATCAATTGCATCAATTAGCCTCTTAACCTGCTCTTTTGCTTCGTAGTCTCACCCCACAAATTTCATTTGAATACAATGTCTTCCACCCCACAATCAATACCTCAGGAAAGGTAATGTTATAAAGCTTAAGGAATAGAATAGCTAAGGATTATCCATTCACCCGAATCATCCTCCCAAAATAGTCTTAATTCCATCTTTGGTCAGTCTCATGGAAAACTTTTGGAAGAGAGGATTAACCCCCACCAAACTTAGCCAAAACTGAAAGCCACAAGAAACTTTCTACACCTATGATAACACACGATTCTTAAAATGTTTTCTTGAGAGCATTGATATTGTGAGACACATTCATTATTAGTATTTTTTGTAATTTAATTAGAATAATCAGCCGACTCTTATTCCATTTTTATTTTCAAATTGCATATGTATGTGTCTACCATCAGCATTAAAATTTGCATTAGGTACAAACTTGATTTCCATTTATCAGCGAGAGCCTATAAAGTTCCAGTACAATTAAATCATGACACCTCTTCCCGACAGTAGAAGTTTCACCCCAAATATTACGGTAATTAATTCGGGCAACTATTTATACATCCACCCATGTTCTCTCACTTAATCCCCCCCCCCAAGTTTCTTAATAATATGAAATAGTTTAGCATGTAAATCACGCTTATACTATATGCATTTACATAAACTTGGAAATGATGGGATTTCATGTGGTATGTACAAAAATATGTTAATTTAAGTATATATAACTTGCATCACTATTCTTGTTTTGTATAGTCACAAATTGTCAATTTGAAAAAAAAAATACAGGGCACACATGATATACCATGACCAATATTTTACCAAGGAATTGGAAGGAGCTCTACCTTTCGGTTAGAATAAAACATTATGATTTTAGAAATAGACATTGATGAGGGCCAAGAATAAACCAAAAAAAAGTTGCGGCATGTCTACTCGCCAAAGAAAACACTAATTTCTCTCCTTGCACATACTAATATTTAATTACACATGATTGTACTAAGACTATTTTGGGTTTGAGGGTTTTCGACTCACCGAGAGTTTATTGTCCAGATCTGCCCTAGAGTTAGGGGCAGGGGTATGCCCAGACAATCATTTACTATATCCCGAACAACCTAAAAGCAAGACAATAAGATGACATAAGCAGGCTATAAGGATTAGAATATTATATTCTTGCTTAGTTGGAGGAGAGAGAGGAGGAGAGAGAAGAAAAGCGGGCTCTTGATGAGTAGCCAGCTGCAACACGAGACTCAAGACACTTTATAAGATTGTAAGGTGGACCAAATTACTATTAAAGTAGTACACATCTAAAACTTACTATTGTATATGCTGGCTATTAGGTTGACTCTATATGACATGACAACTCATTATAGCCGATTGTTGGCTGCATTGTTAACCATGCTCTAAGAGAATGGGCAATCCATGTAAAGGTGGAAGTATCTATCTCGTTCTCTCGAAACAGGCTTCACACCGGATCATAGATAAAGCAACAAAAAACCTATTGTCTTGTTATATATACTGGCTCACTTCACTACTTTGGAGCATATGTGTTTTCCAATTTTGGTTGCCAACTTCTCTACACCATCTAGTATGTGAGCACTCTACTCATTTGCCACGCGCTGGTGGTATGTTGGGCACTTTGTCCATCCACAAATTGTCAAATCCTACGCTGTTAGGATTTTCTCATTTTTGCTCACTCCAAGAGAAGAAAAAAAAGAGTAAGAGAGCCCAAATAGTTATTGTTTCAGCTCAAGAGCATATACAGTCATGGTTTGTAAATCGGTTAGTCCTTAAATCTGCTCGCCGATATCCGACTATCTTATTTTTGATCTCACAGAGATATACAAAGCATGTAAAAGAAAATCCTATGTATTACATACTATCCTAGTTTTCATCGTCATAGATGTCCAGGATGCCGGAGTCGGGCGCATGAGAGGACTCCTCCTCCTCCTCAAGCTCATCCTGCTCGGCGAGCATCTGCGCCGTCTCCACCTGCGCTGCTTACACCGCCTCTGCTTCTGCCGCAGCCTACGCCACCTCCATCTCCTACCGCCTACGATGCCTGGCCTCCGCAGTCGACTCCGAGTGGATGGAGATGAGGATGGCCTGCTGCTCCGCGTGTAGATCCACACCACCAACGCCCCCCCCCTCCCGTCCTCCTCCGGCTTCTCCTTCGGATACACTACATCTGAAGGTAGCCCCGCAGCGATCCGGGCTTTGCACCTTGCCTGCACCTGCTCAAGGAGCTGCAGCCGACGCTCCGACATTAGAAAGTGGCGGCGGCCGGGGGGGGGGGGGGCATGGCTTTGCCAGAGAGCGTGGAGAGGAGGCATACGGGCTCAGGTGGCGGCGCAGATTGGGAGGAGGTGGATGAGCTAGGGCTGTGGGGCGCCGACCGGCTTAAATAGCCGGATTTTGCCTCGGAGGCAAGCTGGAGCAGCGGCATGCGGCATTCACACCGCGACGACGGACGAGGTCCGTTGGACCGCCGGGTTTCCAGGCGTGTCAGCTGTTGGGGAACGTCGCATGGGAAACAAAAATTTTCCTACGCGCACGAAGACCTATCATGGTGATGTCCATCTACGAGAGGGGATGAGTGATCTACGTACCCTTGTAGATCGTACAACAGAAGCGATTAGAGATCGCGGTTGATGTAGTGGAACGTCCTCACGTCCCTCGATCCGCCCCGCGAACAATCCCGCGATCAGTCCCACGATCTAGTACCGAACGGACGGCACCTCCGCGTTCAGCACACGTACAGCTCGACGATGATCTCGGCCTTCTTGATCCAGCAAGAGAGACGGAGAGGTAGAAGAGTTCTCCGGCAGCGTGACGGCGCTCCGGAGGTTGGTGATGATCTTGTCTCAGCAGGGCTCCGCCCGAGCTCCGCAGAAACGCGATCTAGAGGAAAAACTATGGAGGTATGTGGTCGGGCAGCCGTGAGAAAGTCGTCTCAAATCTGCCCTAAAAGCCCCATATATATAGGAGGAGGGAGGGGGACCTTGCCTTGGGGTCCAAGGGAACCCCAAGGGGTCGGCCGAGCCAGGGGGGAGGACTCTCCCCCCCCAAACCGAGTCCTACTTGGTTTGGTGGGAGGGAGTCCTTCCCCTTTCCCACTTCTTCCTCTTTTTTTTTTTCTTCCTTTGATTTTTCTTCCTTGGCGCATAGGATTTGGTGGGCTGTCCCACCAGCCCACTAAGGGCTGGTGTGACCCCCACAAATACCTATGGGCTTCCCCGGAGTGGGTTGCCCCCCTCCGGTGAACCCCCGGAACCCATTCGTCATTCCCGGTACATTCCCGGTAACTCCGAAAACCTTCCGGTAATCAAATGAGGTCATCCTATATATCAATTTTCGTTTCCGGACCATTCCGGAAACCCTCGTGACGTCCGTGATCTCATCCGGGACTCCGAACAACATTCGGTAACCAACCATATAACTCAAATACGCATAAAACAACGTCGAACCTTAAGTGTGCAGACCCTGCGGGTTCGAGAACTATGTAGACATGACCCGAGAGACTCCTCGGTCAATATCCAATAGCGGGACCTGGATGCCCATATTGGATCCTACATATTCTACGAAGATCTTATCGTTTGAACCTCAGTGCCAAGGATTCGTATAATCCCGTATGTCATTCCCTTTGTCCTTCGGTATGTTACTTGCCCGAGATTTGATCGTCAGTATCCGCATACCTATTTCAATCTCGTTTACCGGCAAGTCTCTTTACTCGTTCCGTAATACAAGATCCCGCAACTTACACTAAGTTACATTGCTTGCAAGGCTTGTGTGTGATGTTGTATTACCGAGTGGGCCCCGAGATACCTCTCCGTCACACGGAGTGACAAATCCCAGTCTTGATCCATACTAACTCAACTAACACCTTCGGAGATACCTGTAGAGCATCTTTATAGTCACCCAGTTACGTGGCGACGTTTGATACACACAAAGCATTCCTCCGGTGTCAGTGAGTTATATGATCTCATGGTCATAGGAATAAATACTTGACACGCAGAAAACAGTAGCAACAAAATGACACGATCAACATGCTACGTCTATTAGTTTGGGTCTAGTCCATCACGTGATTCTTCCAATGACGTGATCCAGTTATCAAGCAACAACACCTTGTTCATAATCAGAAGACACTGACTATCATCGATCAACTGGCTAGCCAACTAGAGGCATGCTAGGGACGGTGTTTTGTCTATGTATCCACACATGTAAATGAGTCTTCATTCAATACAATTATAGCATGGATAATAAACTATTATCTTGATACAGGAATTATAATAATAACTATACATTTATTATTGCCTCTAGGGCATAATTCCAACAGTCTCCCACTTGCACTAGAGTCAATAATCTAGCCCTCACATCACCATGTGAATTACATTGTAATAAATCTAACACCCATACAGTTCTGGTGTCGATCATGTTTTGGCCGTGGAAGAGGTTTAGTCAGTGGGTCTGCTACATTCAGATCCGTGTGCACTTTGCATATATTTACGTCCTCCTCCTCGACGTAGTCGCGGATGAGGTTGAAGCGTCGTTTGATGTGTCTGGTCTTCTTGTGAAACCTTGGTTCCTTTGCTAAGGCAATGGCACCAGTGTTGTCACAGAACAAGGTTATTGGATCCAGTGCACTTGGCACCACTCCAAGATCCGTCATGAACTGCTTCATCCAGACACCCTCCTTAGCCGCCTCCGAGGCAGCCATGTACTCTGCTTCACATTTAGAATCTGCTACGACGCTTTGCTTGGAACTGCACCAGCTTACTGCACCCCCATTAAGAATAAATACGTATCCGGTTTGCGACTTAGAGTCGTCCGGATCTGTGTCAAAGCTTGCATCGACGTAACCTTTTACGGCGAGCTCTTCGTCACCTCCATACACGAGAAACATCTCCTTAGTCCTTTTCAGGTACTTCAGGATATTCTTGACCGCCGTCCAGTGATCCACTCCTGGATTACTCTGGAACCTACCTGCCATACTTATGGCCAGGCTAACATCCGGTCTAGTGCATAGCATCGCATACATGATAGAACCTATGGCTGAAGCATAGGGGACGGAGCGCATATGCTCTCTATCTTCATCAGTTGCTGGGCACTGAGTCTTACTCAATCTCGTACCTTGTAACACTGGCAAGAACCCTTTCTTGGACTGTTCCATTTTGAACCTCTTCAAAACTTTATCAAGGTATGTGCTTTGTGAAAGTCCTATCAGGCGTTTTGATCTATCCCTATAGATCTTAATGCCTAGAATGTAAGCAGCTTCTCCTAGGTCCTTCATAGAGAAACTTTTATTCAAGTAACCTTTTATGCTCTCCAAAAGCTCTACGTTGTTTCCAATCAGTAATATGTCATCCACATATAATATTAGAAACGCCACAGAGCTCCCACTCACTTTCTTGTAAATACAAGATTCTCCAACCACTTGTATAAACCCAAATGCTTTGATCACCTCATCAAAGCGTTTGTTCCAACTCCGAGATGCTTGCACCAGTCCATAAATGGATCGCTGGAGCTTGCACACCTTGTCAGCATTTTTAGGATCGACAAAACCTTCGGGTTGCATCATATACAACTCTTCCTTAAGGAAACCGTTAAGGAACGCCGTTTTGACATCCATCTGCCAAATTTCATAATCGAAAAATGCAGCTATTGCTAACATGATTCTGACGGACTTAAGCATCGCTACGGGAGAGAAAGTCTCATCGTAGTCAATTCCTGGAACTTGTGAAAAAACCCTTTGCCACAAGTCGAGCTTTATAAACGGTCACATTACCGTCAGCGTCCGTCTTCTTCTTAAAGATCCATTTGTTCCGAATAGCCTTGCGGCCCTCAGGCAGCATCTCCAAAGTCCACACTTTGTTCTCATACATGGATCCTATCTCGGATTTCATGGCTTCTAGCCATTTGTTGGAATCTGGGCCCACCATTGCTTCTTCATAATTTGCAGGTTCATTGTTGTCTAACAACATGATTGATAAGACGGGATTACCGTACCACTCTGGAGCAGCACGTGATCTCGTCGACCTGCGTGGTTCAACAGAAACTTGAATTGGAGTTTCATGATCATCATCATTAACTTCCTCCTCAACCGGCGTCGCAATGACAGAGGTTTCCCCTTGCCCTGCGCCACCATCCAGAGGGATGAGAGGTTCGACAACCTCGTCAAGTTCTATCTTCCTCCCACTCAATTCTCTCGAGAGAAACTCCTTCTCGAGAAAAGTTCCGTTCTTAGCAACAAACACTTTGCCCTCGGATTTGAGATAGAAGGTGTACCCAACTGTCTCTTTTGGGTAACCTATGAAGACGCACTTTTCCGCTTTGGGTTCCAGCTTTTCAGGCTGAAGCTTTTTGACATAAGCATCACATCCCCAAACTTTAAGAAACGACAACTTTGGCCTTTTGCCATACCACAGTTCATATGGTGTCGTCTCAACGGATTTCGATGGTGCCCTATTTAAAGTGAATGCAGTTGTTTCTAATGCATAACCCCAAAATGATAACGGCAAATCAGTAAGAGACATCATAGATCGCACCATTTCTAACAAAGTACGATTACGACATTCGGACACACCATTACGCTGTGGTGTTCCAGGCGGTGTTAATTGCGAAACAATTCCACATTGTTTTAAGCGAGTACCAAACTCGAAACTCAGATATTCACCCCCACGATCAGACCGTAGGAACTTGATCTTCTTGTTACGATGATTTTCCACTTCACTCTGAAATTGCTTGAACTTTTCAAATGTTTCAGACTTGTGCTTCATCAAGTAAACATAACCATATCTACTTAAATCGTCAGTGAAGGTGAGAAAGTAACGATATCCGCCGCGTGCCTCCACGCTCATTGGACCACACACATCGGTATGTATGATTTCCAACAAGTCACTTGCACGCTCCATTGTTCCGGAGAACGGAGTCTTAGTCATCTTGCCCATGAGGCATGGTTCGCACGTGTCAAGTGAATCAAAGTCAAGTGACTCCAAAAGTCCATCAGCATGGAGTTTCTTCATGCGCTTTACACCAATATGACCCAAGCGGCAGTGCCATAAAAATATGGCGCTATCATTGTTTACTCTAACTCTTTTGGTCTCAATGTTATGTATATGCGTATCTCTATCAAGATTCAATATGAACAATCCTCTCACATTCGGTGCATGACCATAAAAGATGTTACTCATAGAAATAGAACAACCATTATTCTCAGACTTAAAAGAGTAACCGTCTCGCAATAAACAAGATCCAGATATAATGTTCATGCTCAACGCAGGCACTAAATAACAATGATTTAAGTTCATCACTAATCCCGATGGTAGTTGAAGTGACACTGTGCCGACGGCGATTGCATCAACCTTGGAACCGTTTCCTACGCGCATCGTCACTTCGTCTTTCGCCAGCCTTCGTCTATTCCGCAGTTCCTGCTTCGAGTTGCAAATGTGAGCAACAGAACCGGTATCGAATACCCAGGCACTACTACGAGAGCTGGTTAAGTACACATCAATAACATGTATATCAAATATACCTGATTTTTCTTTGCCCGCCTTCTTATCTGCCAGATACTTGGGGCAATTGCGCTTCCAGTGACCCATACCCTTGCAATAGAAGCACTCTGTTTCAGGCTTAGGTCCAGCCTTGGGTTTCTTCGGCGGATTGGCAACAGGCTTGCCGCTCTTCTTCGAATTGCCCTTCTTGCCTTTGCCGTTTCTCTTGAAACTAGTGGTCTTGCTCACCATCAACACTTGATGCTCTTTACGGAGTTCAGACTCTGCGACTTTCAGCATCGCAAACAACTCGCCGGGAGAATTGTTCATCCCTTGCATGTTGTAGTTCAACACAAAGCCTTTGTAGCTTGGCGGCAGTGATTGAAGGATTCTGTCAGTGATAGCTTCTTGCGGGAGTTCAATCCCCAGTTCAGCCAGACGGTTTGAGTACCCAGACATTTTGAGCACATGTTCACTGACAGACGAGTATTCCTCCATCTTGCAAGCATAGAATTTATCGGAGGTCTCATACCTCTCGATCCGGGCGTTCTTCTGAAAGATAAACTTCAACTCCTGGAACATCTCAAATGCTCCATGACGCTCAAAGCGACGTTGAAGTCCCGGTTCTAAGCCATACAAGACTGCACATTGAACTATTGAGTAGTCCTCCTTACGTGCTAACCAAGCGTTCTTAACATCCTGATCAGCCGTAGCGGGTGGTTCATCTCCTAGCGCAGCATTAAGGACATAATCCTTCTTTCCAGCTTGTAAGATTAGCTTAAGATTACGAGCCCAGTCTACAAAGTTGCTTCCATTATCTTTCAACTTAGCTTTCTCTAGGAACGTATTAAAATTGAGGATGACACTTGCGTGAGCCATGATCTACAACACAAATATATTCAAAGTGGACTTTAGACTATGTTCAAGATAATTAGAGTTCAACTTAATCAAATTATATGCTAAACTCCCACTCAAAAGGTACATCTCTCTAGTCATTTGAGTGGTTCATGATCCACTTACACTATCCCAAGTCCGATCATCACGTGAGTCGAGAGTAGTTTCAGTGGTAAGCATCCCTATGCTAATCATATCAACTATATGATTCATGATCGACCTTTCGGTCTCATGTGTTCCGAGGCCATGTCTGCACATGCTAGGCTCGTCAAGCTTAACCCGAGTGTTCCGCGTGCGCAACTGTTTTGCACCCGCTGTATGTGAACGTTGAGTCTATCACACCCGATCATCACGTGGTGTCTCGAAACGACGAACTGTAGCAACGGTGCACAGTCGGGGAGAACACAATTTCGTCTTGAAATTTTAGTGAGAGATCACCTCATAATGCTACCGCCGTTCTAAGCAAAATAAGGTGCATAAAAGGATTAACATCACATGCAATTCATAAGTGACATGATATGGCCATCATCACGTGCTTCTTGATCTCCATCACCAAAGCACCGGCACGATCTTCTTGTCACCGGCGCCACACCATGATCTCCATCATCATGATCTCCATCAACGTGTCGCCATCGGGGTTGTCGTGCTACTTATGCTATCACTACTAAAGCTACATCCTAGCAAAATAGTAAACGCATCTGCAAGCACATATGTTAGTATAAAGACAACCCTATGGCTCCTGCCGGTTGCCGTACCATCGACGTGCAAGTCGATATTTCTATTACAACATGATCATCTCATACATCCAATATATCACATCACATCGTTTGGCCATATCACATCACAATCATACCCTGCAAAAACAAGTTAGACGTCCTCTAATTTTGTTGTTGCATGTTTTACGTGGTGACCAAGGGTATCTAGTAGGATCGCACCTTACTTACGCAAACACCACAACGGAGATATATGAGTTGCTATTTAACCTCATCCAAGGACCTCCTCGGTCAAATCCGATTCAACTAAAGTTGGAGAAACCGTCACTTGCCAGTCATCTTTGAGCAAAGGGGGTTACTCGTAACGATGAAACCAGTCTCTCGTAAGCGTACGAGTAATGTCGGTCCAAGCCGCTTCAATCCAACAATACCGCGGAATCAAGAAAAGACTAAGGAGGGCAGCAAAACGCACATCACCGCCCACAAAACCTTTTGTGTTCTACTCGAGAAGACATCTACGCATGAACCTAGCTCATGATGCCACTGTTGGGGAACGTCGCATGGGAAACAAAAATTTTCCTACGCGCACGAAGACCTATCATGGTGATGTCCATCTACGAGAGGGGATGAGTGATCTACGTACCCTTGTAGATCGTACAGCAGAAGCGATTAGAGATCGCGGTTCATGTAGTGGAACGTCCTCACGTCCCTCGATCCGCCCCGCGAAAAATCCCGCGATCAGTCCCACGATCTAGTACCGAACGGACGGCACCTCCGCGTTCAGCACACGTACAGCTCGACGATGATCTCGGCCTTCTTGATCCAGCAAGAGAGACGGAGAGGTAGAAGAGTTCTCCGGCAGCGTGACGGCGCTCCGGAGGTTGGTGATGATCTTGTCTCAGCAGGGCTCCGCCCGAGCTCCGCAGAAACGCGATCTAGAGGAAAAACTATGGAGGTATGTGGTCGGGCAGCCGTGAGAAAGTCGTCTCAAATCTGCCCTAAAAGCCCCATATATATAGGAGGAGGGAGGGGGACCTTGCCTTGCGGTCCAAGGGAACCCCAAGGGGTCGGCCGAGCCAGGGGGGAGGACTCTCCCCCCCCCCCAAACCGAGTCCTACTTGGTTTGGTGGGAGGGAGTCCTTCCCCTTTCCCACTTCTTCCTCTCTTTTTTTTTCTTCCTTTGATTTTTCTTCCTTGGCGCATAGGATTTGGTGGGCTGTCCCACCAGCCCACTAAGGGCTGGTGTGACCCCCACAAATACCTATGGGCTTCCCCGGAGTGGGTTGCCCCCCTCCGGTGAACCCCCGGAACCCATTCGTCATTCCCGGTACATTCCCGGTAACTCGGAAAACCTTCCGGTAATCAAATGAGGTCATCCTATATATCAATTTTCGTTTTCGGACCATTCCGGAAACCCTCGTGACGTCCGTGATCTCATCCGGGACTCCGAACAACATTCGGTAACCAACCATATAACTCAAATACGCATAAAACAACGTCGAACCTTAAGTGTGCAGACCCTGCGGGTTCGAGAACTATGTAGACATGACCCGAGAGACTCCTCGGTCAATATCCAATAGCGGGACCTGGATGCCCATATTGGATCCTACATATTCTACGAAGATCTTATCGTTTGAACCTCAGTGCCAAGGATTCGTATAATCCCGTATGTCATTCCCTTTGTCCTTCGGTATGTTACTTGCCCGAGATTCGATCGTCAGTATCCGCATACCTATTTCAATCTCGTTTACCGGCAAGTCTCTTTACTCGTTCCGTAATACAAGATCCCGCAACTTACACTAAGTTACATTGCTTGCAAGGCTTGTGTGTGATGTTGTATTACCGAGTGGGCCCCGAGATACCTCTCCGTCACACGGAGTGACAAATCCCAGTCTTGATCCATACTAACTCAACTAACACCTTCGGAGATACCTGTAGAGCATCTTTATAGTCACCCAGTTACGTTGCGACGTTTGATACACACAAAGCATTCCTCCGGTGTCAGTGAGTTATATGATCTCATGGTCATAGGAATAAATACTTGACACGCAGAAAACAGTAGCAACAAAATGACACGATCAACATGCTACGTCTATTAGTTTGGGTCTAGTCCATCACGTGATTCTCCCAATGACGTGATCCAGTTATCAAGCAACAACACCTTGTTCATAATCAGAAGACACTGACTATCATCGATCAACTGGCTAGCCAACTAGAGGCATGCTAGGGACGGTGTTTTGTCTATGTATCCACACATGTAAATGAGTCTTCATTCAATACAATTATAGCATGGATAATAAACTATTATCTTGATACAGGAATTATAATAATAACTATACATTTATTATTGCCTCTAGGGCATAATTCCAACAAAGCATGCGGCATTCACACCGCGACGACGGACGAGGTCCGTTGGACCGCCGGGTTTCCAGGCGTGTCAGCGTGGGGTCCCATCGTCGGGCCAACGTGGCGGGCGGCCCTAGATGGCCCCATATTTGGGCTAGATATGAGGGTGCCAGTTAGCCTGGGCTTTGAAGCTCAATTAAGTTGTCCGGCTAGGTCGAAATTTCGTGTCGGGTGGCTTGCCCGGAGTTTGAGACGGGTATGAGTGGTACGGGTGTAGACGATATAAGAATTTATTTTTAGTGCACATAGATCCATTTCCTTTTGCTGACATACATGTTATAGTAGTACTAAACCTTTTGTGTAGGAGAAGGTACTAAACCTTTTAATCTGTTTTGGAATACTGGTTGCTTAAAAGAACTTCATTGTAATATACCCCAATACTAAAAATATGGATAGAGAAGGGGTTCAGAGGGCTCAGGGTTGGGATAACTACGACATCCAAGCATAGCCAACTATCATCTAAAAAAATTATACCCAACTATGCTCATAATAATTTGTACACAATTGAACGTAGGATCTAGAATTCTACACGATATGTGAGCCGCGTATTAGAAAAATCAAAAACTCACCAAGTTGGAAGTTTTGTAAAGGACAAGCTCTCTTGCAGAGAAGTTGACCTTCGGATCGGTTTGTTTATGTGGGCCACCACAACTCCACGGCGATTACCAGCTAGCACATGCAAACAGGCCAGCACGAAATATATTTATTCGATCTGTACGGGCATAAACTTGATTGAGTTCGTCCAATCACTTTCGACGACCTGATTCCACAAAGAAGATTGCCGTCCATAGATGTGTTGGTTACTTAGCAGTTAGGGCAAGCGATTAACAACATGATTGCAGCAGACCGTGTAGTGCGCCAACAGATTTCAAAAACAAGACTGTGCCGTCCGTATATATGTTGGTTATAATTTGCAGTTAGCACAACCTAACCTGAGATTGACCATGATTGCGGAAAACCATAATGCGCCAACAGAATGTACAAAACGTACGGCTGCTGGCCCACCCAGACCGGCCAACAAGATTCAACCATTTCTCTGTCCTCCACCGTATACGTATACGTATATAGTACGTGCAAGTAATGTACCCCGAATATGCCACTCATACAAAGTATAGTATTGTAGAACCGCTGTGGTTAGGAACCGAAGAGGTACAAGTCGGTCCTACTAAATAATTTTGGGACATTGTCATGAAGCATATATGTCATCCCTGAGTACTACATATGATAATGCTGTTTTTACATAGTACGTACATACATGACCAATCAGTGTCAGGGTCGTCACCGAGAACTAAAAAGTGACTGCTCGGTAATTTCCTATGATATCCGAAAGCGAAAACTAAGTGCCATCCGATCTACTCCCCCTGTATCAAAATACAAGACCTTTTAGAGATTACATTAGGAGACTACATACAAAGCAAAATGAGTGAATCTGCATTCTAAAATATGTCTATATACATCTGTATGTAGTTCATAGTGTAATATCTAAAAGGTCTTATATTTAGGGAGTAACTGGTTTAGATTTCTACATGCATGCGTAACGAGAAATCTGAGGTGATTTGCTGACATCCGATCGAGGAGCTAATTAACAAGTCTGTCTGACTTTGCAAGCTTTTGAGAAATAACGAAGCGCGCCGTATGTGCTCGTTGCATTACGTACGCCTCAGCTTACAACTCAGTAGTACTACAAGAGAAGAAAATTCAAGTCTATGCGAGACTTGTGAAGCATACGAAAGTACATACATGCCGTACATGCATAGAGTACTGGCATGCATGACACCCACCGCTAGCTAGCTTGTATTAGAAGTCAAGCACGAGCACGTTCGTACGTACAAGACGAAGTCACAAGTCAGCAGACAGATCCCCCGAGACCAGGCTAGTTCACACTTTTCATATTGCAGGATGGAAAACTGTGGCCAACCATATCGTATCTCTGTCAAACAGTGCGAAGAGAATGCCGACACACGTGAAAGTTACTGATGATGAATGACTTACAAGGAACAGGACTGAATCACGGCGGGCAGACGCGTAGTATGCTGGATGAGAGACAGAAGCTGCCGACTCCAACCGTTGACAGCAAACGTCCTGCGTTTTTCTGGATAAACTGGGAACTGGCTATGCGTCCAACGTACGGACGCATCCAGTTGATGCCACTGTATACTTTTTTTTCTTTTCTGAAACACATTTATTTTATTTCATCTACGGCATTTTGATACATTGAAGTACATTCATCAATTCTTGTTAAAAAGCAAGATCAATAAAATAAGAGCCATAATTAAAAAATTTGAAAGATATTCAACTTTCATAACTCCTTCCACTCGTTGAACTAATATCTTTTGTATGTCTTCATTGTTGATCTAGTGCTTTTCGAGCTTGCACACTTCTATCTTCTTCAATTTCGAAGAAGTAGACGTTGCTTCGCATCTAGTCTCATCTCTAAACTTTATTCAAGCAACGAGTGCACGGACATCTATTAGATTCCGTGCTATCAATAGATCGGTTATGGAGGGCCTCTCGGCCGATGACTGGATGAGGCGTTACGCCCTTGAGGCCTCGCTTATGGAGGTCTTCACGGACTAGGAACTCTTGTGGCAACGACGTGGAGGATATATAGAAATGACTTCTACAAGGCGATGCCAATACCGCATACTTCCAACCGATCGCGAATGGTCGACGTTGGAGATGCGCTATCCCGTGTTTATGGGAGGGTGGAAACCTCCTTGAGCACCCGGACGAGATCCGGTCCCACATCTGTTCCTTCTACAAGGAGTTATTTTCAATGTGGGGTTTCGCTTGCCAACAACTTATGGTCTCCTGCGGACCGAGTTTCGGAAGCCGAGAACATGGAGTTAACTCCCCCTTTCTCGGAGGAGGAGGCAGGGCAAGTCTATCGCCTCTATGAAGGCGGGCTCGGCCCCTGGTCCAGATGGGCTGCCAGTGGTTTTCTTCCAGAAATTCCGGGACGTCATTAAGCCGGTAATTATGCCAATGTTCCATGAGTTCTATATTGGGACCTTTGACATGGCCCAGATAAATTATGACGTGAGTACCCTGATCCCCAAAATAGTAGGGGCGATGGATATTAGGCAGTTTAGACCTATCATGGTTAACAATGTGTTAGAGCGCATATTCTCTAAAGTATGTGCGACACGTCTGGCTCCTATGGCGCAGAGGCTCGATCACCCCCTTTAGACTGCATTCTTGAAGGGCCAACGGATCCATGATGGAATCTTGGACCTCAACGAGATTGTGCATGAGGCGCACTCACACGGCCAGAAAGGTGTGTTCCTCAAGTTGGACTTCTGAAAGTGCGTTATATCGACTAGAGGGGGGGTGAATAGGAGATTTTTAGAATTTCATCACTCAGGAAATTCCTTTTGAGGAAATTCCTCACTTATGGCTAACTTACAGCAGAAATAGTAGAGGATCAGAAGTGCAAAGTTTCACAACAACAGTTTTTCAGAGTGAGGAATGTGAAAACAGATTGCACAGTGAGCAGGCACGCAGAAAACATATGAGAATTAACTTAGCGTGAAGAATTTGGGGTTGAGGAATTTCACAGAAAGTCTTCAGCAAATTCTTCAAACAGTAGCAGTGAAAGTCATCAACACATAATCTGAGGAAAGTAAGGAGTTGAGGAATTAGAACCCGTTTCACAGCGAAGACAGTAGTTGATGACCCAGTTCTGACTGCTGTGACAGTCGTACATCTGGTTTGGAACGGCTTGGTATTGAAACCAAAGGACACACAGTCCCGGGACACCCAGTCCCTACCGTGTTCTCCTTGGGCTAAGAACACACAGTCCTCGCCCAACACTCGTGGTAAGTCTTCAGGACAGACTTCCAAACCCTCACAAACTTGGTCACCCGGCGATCCACAATTGACAGCTCGAAAGCTCTAGACCATGACGCTTTACCGTTTGGAGGATGCACAATCCTCAAAGGTAAAAGGCTTCAGTCCCACACAGGAACAACTTCTTTAGTGATGCTCAATCACTAGGTTTGGTTTGTGGATTCGGTGTTTGGGGTATTTCCTCACTGATGAATTACTCTCAAAGACTCTGAGGAATTGGGTTGCTCTTATGACAAGTGTCAGTTTCTAACGGAGCAGCCAACCAGCTAATGGTTGTGGGGGCGGCTATTTATAGCCTGGGAGCATCCCGACATGATTTGACACTAATGCCCTTAAATAATATGACCGTTGGTGTGGATAAGACCAATGATGTGGCGTGGCTATCGAAACGGTCAGAACCCTCAACTGTGAGAGTCCTCATGTCACTCGTATTCCTCACTTGAGGCTTTTGGTAGAATTAGGCTTGGGTTGAGCATCATGAGGAAATTCATTCCAGAGTGTAACTTCGATCCCCTTTAAAAGTACGGTGTTCCTATTACTCAAATGCGAAGAAACTAAAACAGAAAGAGTAAATCTTCATGCTTCAAAGTCTTCAAAATGATTTTCTTCAGGACACACCGAATTCCTCAATTTCAGTATCTTTATGAGGAATATCAATTTCATCGCAGATTCCTCGCGATTCATTTCTTCAGCTTCAGACCAATTTCTTCAACCGAAGATATACATTTTTAGGGGTCGATATTCATCAAATATCTCAAACTCCTCAATGACTTATAGATCCTGTGTACACTCATAAACACATTAGATAATTAACCTATAAGTCTTCAAACCACCAAAATCACTAAGGGGCACTAGATGCACTTACAACTTCCAGAAGGCATATGACCGCCTTGATTGGTCCTTCTTGAGGTTGGTGCTTACGCGCTGGGGTTTCGACGCTAGATGTTGCTCCTCGATTATGCAGATGGTCCAGTCTAGCAGACAACCATTAACATTAACGGCGAGGTGGGACCTTTTTTTCTCCTCGTCGACTGGAGTTTAACATTAACGGCGAGGTGGGACCTTTTTTATCCTCGTCGACTGGAGTGAACCAGGGGGACCATATCTCACCCCTCCTCTGCAACCTTGCCGTTGATGCCCTGGCGGACATTCTAGACAAAACTCGTAGGGTCGGGCATATTACTGGCATGGTGGAGCACCTGATCCCTGGTGGAGAGGTCACCCACCTCTAATATGCAGATGATACCATGATCATGGTTGAAGGGTCCAACCCTCGATGTTGTGAATCTAAACTTCTTCCGACTGTGTTTCGAAGTGATGTCAGGTCTGGAGATTAACTTTGATAAAAGCGAGATCTTCGTCCTTGGCTACTCCCCGGAGGATCAGCTCCGGATTGAAAACAACCTAAATTGCAAGCTATCGGTGTTCCCCACAGCTTATTTTGGGATGCCTTTAGAGGAGTCAAAGATCCTAGCATCGGGGTTTGACCCCCTTGTGGGTCGGGTTGCTTCGCTTGAAGACTAACTCTCAAGTTTCTCCCCCTTTGTCATCAAGTGACAAAAAGGGACAAACCGAGGACTAACGCCCGTGAAGGCTTCACTTCTTGGCGGTTGATGAAGAGCCGTGATGCTTCTTGGGAGTAGTCTTCTTCCTTGGACCGGTAGCAGTGTCGAGCTATTGTTCATCAGTTTCAGCAGTGCGGAATGAAGAAAAGGAGCTGTCTTTAAGGTCTGGAACTGGAATGGGCCTGAACTTCTTCTTGGGAGGCCATGATCAGTCAAAGTCTCGCTCAAAGTCCATTTCTTCAAGCTCTGTCTGAGTCTTCAGATGTGCAAGAGTAGCCCAGGTGCGATCAAAAACCTCATGCAGATAGTGATGGTTAAGCTTCACAGAGTTGTGTGTTTCAGTGAGGGTTTCACAATGGCGCCAAACTGGCGTTTGACCCACTTGTGATTGCGATTCACCTTCTGGTGAAGACTGAGGAGGAGCTCTCTTGTATTCATCACGTGAGGAGGAACGGGGCTTGCCAGACGAGTCTCGGTATCATCTCATGAAGAATAAGCTTCTGGCTCTCTGAACTGGCCATCAAGGGGCCTACTGCCATCTTCAATCACTGATTTGTCTTTTCCTTCAATGGGCTCGAAAGTCTTCTTGTTGACCCGGATAGGAGGCATATAACCAACATGGTTTTGGCAATCAGCGTGGAAGTTGATGCCTGTCCTTGTCCTGATGAATCTCATGATCCAAGGGCATATATCTTGTGATCAAATGGACACATAGCATTGTCGGCCAAAGTCCTGAAGAATAAATCATGGATGTTGATAGGAATACCATGGATGATGTTGAAGAGGATATTCTTCATTAGGCCTACGACATCTTCTTCATCATCATGGCCTTTGATCGGCGCGAGCACAATGCAGAGGATTCTGTAGACAGACCTTGGTGTATATTTGAGCTCATGGACGAGGAATGTTTTTCTCGACGATTTTCCTTCAGCCAAAGGCTTCATGAGGACTTCCATCATCCCGTTGGGCAGCTCACGCTCACCATAAAGCTTCACAGCCTCCTCTGAGGGAATTGGTACAGGCAGTTCACGGAGGAGCTCAGTAGCAGGAGCATTGTAGTGAGTGTTTTGTGTCATCCAGTCAAACACCCAAGTGTTAATGTCTTCAGGGTTGCCAGAGATGTGAAGAGTGGCATAGAACTGAAGAATGAGCTCACTGTTCCAGTCACAGATGTCGGAGCACATTGGCAGCAAACCAGCGTCATGAAGTACATTGAGGACTGGCTCTAGGCACAGTATAACTTCAAGTTCAACGTGAGGAATATGCCTGTGCTGGAATATCTTGTTTCTTCCACACAGCACAGAGGCATAGTAATTCAACTGTGTCCTAGTCCAAAACTTCAGATGCCTCATTTGAGGCTTGTCATAGGGGTTCTCTCCAATGAAGTACATGCGTTCTTCAAAGAAATTCTCCTTTTGAAACTGTGGTCGCTTGGAGAATGGCTGACGCTGAACTGGCTGAAGATTTTGCTGAGGAACAGGAGGGGAGACAACAATTGCAGTCTCCGGGTTGAGCATGACGAAGGCATTGTCTTGATCAGGTGCATTTTCCACAACATCTTCATCAGGGTGAGGAATTTCATCAGCTGGGGCTTCAGACTGAGGAGATGGATTTGGCTGGGCGTCAGGCTGAGGGGCGTGCTCTGGCTGTGCATCAGGCTGAGGAATAGGTTCATCTTGCTCAGGTGGAGGAGTTGGGTCAGCCTGTTCCTCATATTGAGGATTTTTCTTAGAGCTTTGAATTTCATCAGCTTGAGGAATTTCAGTTTGTTCTTCCTCAGCTGGCTTGGTGACAGAGGCAGTTTCATCAGCTGGTGCAGCTGGTCCTTGATCAGTGTCTTTCTAAGGAATGAAGGGTTGAGGACTGTAATCAATACGAATTTCTTCGTCAGTGTGTTCCTCAGAGGTGGCATCCTTCATTTCCTCATCCGTCCCTTTCGCCTGATCATCAAGGATGACCATTTCATAAGACGGAGCGACATTTAGGGGCACAAGGTCCAGAGGAGCAGTATCTTCAAGCGCTTCGAGGCACTTGGCCTCTGTTTCTTCTTCTGCTCAGGAGGTCTTTCTCTTTTTGGCTTCCTTCTCACAGCCCTGGTTTTCTTCACGTCTAATGCAGATGGAGTCATCTTCTTCACCTTTGAAACTTTTGGTGAAGGGGTTCTCTTGACAGATTCTTCAGCTAGCTTTGAGGAACCAGCTGGAGCAGAGTCATCAGCTTGGTTTGATGAAGCAGCTGGGTGAGGGGCAGTCTCATCAGCTGCAACAGGTTCATCAGTTGGAGCTTCCATGGTGATTTCTTCAATAGCCGGTACATCTACACGGCTTT
This sequence comes from Hordeum vulgare subsp. vulgare, assembly GCF_904849725.1. Taxonomy (NCBI): domain Eukaryota; kingdom Viridiplantae; phylum Streptophyta; class Magnoliopsida; order Poales; family Poaceae; genus Hordeum; species Hordeum vulgare. The sequence continues at coordinate 605,885,594 of NC_058519.1, read as the reverse complement.
CTTGGTGTATTTCCTCAGCTTGAGGAGATTTATCAGCTGGCTCTTCAATCAAGGGCTGGGGAGTTGGTGTTGGAGGTGCAGCCTTCTTGTTGTAGTCATCAACAACTTTAGTGGCCAGCTTGATGAAATTGCTCTTGAGACTCTTACGATCTGACAGCTTGGAGTACTTGTGAGTCAAATTCTTCAGCTCAGCTTGTGTTGACACCAGTGCATCAGGCATCAAGCTGAGGAGATTCTGCTTGAGGAATTTCTCCTTTTTAATCTTCGCAACCTTGGCCTGCTTGGCCTGCTGTTCTTTCCAGTTGGCTTCATTGATGAAAGTGGCCACCATGTGGCTGATGCCAGGGGGAAGTTTCAAATCATCAAGCGGAGTGTTTGGATCCTCATACCAGATGTTGATGTAGTCTAGGAGGACCTTGGGGTCCATGGCCAGAGGAATGGCGCTGCCTGATGCTTGAGCTACCCTTTCCTGATTGTTTCTAATTATGGCTTGCAGGGTTTGATCATCATATTCATCACTGCCCTCTGATGCAGACGGGACGGTGATGATTTTGCTGGGGCTCGGCAGAATTGCTCTTTCAGCAGACACCAGAGTCTTCGCCGGAGGTGGTGAAGACTTTGTCTCCGAGCTGGTTGCAGCCGAGAGTGAGGAGCTGGAGGTGGCGGTCATTGGCTTCATGACTTGCTTATGTACTGGTGTCTCTTGAGGCTTTGGTGGTGGTGCTGAGGATTTTGGAGCTGAGGGTTTTGGCGCTGAGGGTTTTGTAACTGATGCCTTAGCGGACTTCTCTTGAGGCTTTGGAGCCCTTAGCTTTGACGGCACAGACCGTGGTTGAGGAATTGCTGAACCAGACGTCTCAGCGGCAGAGGAAGTAGCTGCACCTGAGGCAGCAACTGAGGATTCATTGAATTTCCTCACTGCAGCATCTGCCTGCTTCTTGAGCTTAGCAAGATGCTTTTCCTTCTCATCTGGATAGTCATCAAGGGTCTTGAGGCTTGAGGGATGTGCTACTTGATGAGCCTCAAGTGGGGCCCGTTTGCTAGGAGGCTTCAGAGCGAATTTCTTCGCATACTTTGCAGTTACAAACCTGTATTCCTTCCATTCCTTAGCCCATCGGCGTTCTATCTTCTGCAGCCGAATCTTTCTCTTGGCCATTGTTTCATTTTCATCAGGTGTACAATAGTCCAAGTAAATATCCTCAGGGATATCCACAGATGTGTTCTGTTCAAGTTTCTTTCCTCCCTTCTGCTTTCTGTCATCCTCCATTTTCTTCAGCTAAGGATTTTGCTAATGAGACTTGAAGATTTTCTTCAAGGAACGCTGGAAATGAGTTAATGTGATGAGAACCGAGAGATTCATCAGCTGGCATGTGTGTACCTGTGAACAGAGTATAGTTGCGAGGAATTTGGAGAGGTCATATGCGTTCTTAGATGTGAAGAAAATGAAAAAGTTTAACAGGTGAGGAATTTAACCAGTGGTTGAGGAATTTGCCTAAGCATACTGTTCTTGGGTTCGAGAGTTGTACAGATCCGAAAATTCGCACAATTGAGGAATCTCGTGAAAATCTTAGATGCTTAGTGAAGTTCATCAATGGTGTGGTGATAGGCAGTGTTTGAGGAATCAAGTGCATATCGACTCTTGAGGAAAAACATATTTCACATAGGAGATGTAAAATAGTAGATCTAACTTGCAGTAAAAATGGGATTTTATTTACCCTGGAAGGTGCGCACGAAAAACACAGAAAAGGTGTGTAGAGAAGCTCTTCGGTCGAGTGTCCAATGCGCCCTAACCCGGCGACAGAGGACGTCTACGGCGGCGGCAGACGAAGATGGTCCGACTCCGGCATGGTTCCGGCGAGGGAGAAGTCGAGGCAGTGAAGCTCTTCCTCACCGGCGACGAGACTTCCAGCGGTGGCGCTAGGGTTCAGTGCTTTTTGCTGTAGCAGGAGAGCGATGGGGCGAAGAAGAGTTTGCCGAGGGGGATAAGGACATATTTATAGCCAGACAGTTAGTGTTGGTGCGAAGATTTTGGACCAAACAGCCCCTGCCTCTACGTCTTCGCAGGACACGTGTAGTTCCCGAACAAGGCGGTGGAGATCATGGTTATCCGAACGTGGGAAGTGGGGTTCAGTTACTGTGCATTAAAGATACAATTTTTGAAGATTTGAGGATTTTTGTTACAAAATCATCAGCTGACAAGGACGCAGTGAGGATTTTAAACAAAGTTTCAAGTAGAACGCATATGAAGAATCAAATAGACTGGATGAGAATAGCATAGAGGGAAAGTAGGGTCCGATCACATTAACTTAGAAGAAATATCAACTTGAAGAAATAGCTATAAGTGAATGCTGTTGAGGACTTGAAATCACAGTCTATCTAGTCAAACGAAAGTCATCAAGTGTTTTTGAAGATTTTGTGATAAATCGTCACAATGAACAATTGTTTTGAAGAAAAACACATTTTGAGGAAATGGAACATTTTAAGAAAATCAACTTGAGGAATTTCACATTGGGCGGTGGCGTGACCCACCGTATAAGAATGTTGATTATAGACGCCGCGTACAATTTTCGTAGGGCCCTGAGAATCAATTTCTTCGTTGATTTCTTCACATTCAGAGTGATATTCTTCATGAGTTGAAGAAAATCGATTCATCATGTGTTCCACATCTAAGTCATCAATTTTGCATAAGTGTTAGGATGTGTGCATGTTTTTACAAAACATTTGAAGATTCTAAGATATTTAGCTCACACCGCAACTTGCAAAACCTTTTCTCATCCAAGGGCTTAGTGAAGATATCTGCCAGTTGATCATCAGTCTTCACATAGTCGATGAGGATATTGCCCTTGAGGACATGGTCCCGAAGAAAATGATGACGAATCTGGATGTGCTTGGTCTTCGAGTGTTGTACTGGGTTGTATGCAATCTTGATTGCACTCTCATTGTCGCAGTAGAGAGGCACATTCTTCATGTTGATGCCGTAGTCCTTGAGGGTTTGCTTCATCCATAGTAATTGAGCACAACATGAACCAGCAGCAATGTACTCAGCTTCGGCAGTGGAGGTCTATTTTGTACAAGAGCCCTCCTATCTGATAGAAAAGGGTCCCATGATCCCGAGCCGTACCCAGTTCTGCTTCTTTGAGGACCAACAAACTAGTGAACTTCTGAGGAAATGGCATGTGCCAGAAGTTGACTTGCGATCCACACGGTCACCAGCATAGTCAGAATCAGAATACCCTACCAGATGAAGATTTGAGACCTTGGGATAACATAATCCTAGTGTTGGTGTGTGAGCTAAGTATCGAAGAATATGCTTCACAGCCTTACGGTGTGATTCCTTCGGTTTTGCTTGAACACGTGCACACATGCAAACACTAAGCATTATATCTGGCCTAGATGCACATTGATACAATAAAGAGCCAATCATAGAGCGATATACCTGCTGATCGAAATCTTTACCATTTTCATCAGTGCCGAGGTGGCCGTTGGTAGGCATTGGAGTCTTGGCACCTTTGCATTCATGCATGTCGAATTTCCTCAGAACATCCTTGAGGTATTTCTCCTGTGATATGAAGATTCCATTGCGTTGTTGACGAATTTGAAGACCTAAGAAGAATTTTAGCTCACCCATCATAGACATCTGATATTCTTCACTCATCATGTAAGCAAATTCATCATTGTATCGTTTGTCAGTACAACCAAATATGATATCATCGACATATATTTGACACACAAATAGCTCATTATCATAGGATTTAGTGAAAAGAGTTGGATCGAGTGAACCAGGTTTGAAGCCTTTCTTCATGAGGAATTCCTTCAATGTATCATACCATGCCCGAGGGGCTTGCTTGAGACCATAGAGAGCCTTTTTGAGTCTGAAGACTTTGTCAGGATTCTTTGGATCCTCAAAACCTGGGGGTTGAGCAACATATACTTCTTCCACAAGCTTACCATTGAGGAATGCACTTTTCACATCCATTTGATATAAGATGATGTTATGATGATTAGCATAAGCAAGTAGCATTCGAATAGCTTCAAGTCTAGCAACAGGTGCAAAAGTTTCATCGAAATCTATTCCTTCAACCTGGGTGTAGCATTGGGCTACAAGTCGTGCCTTGTTCCTCACCACTTGACCGTCCTCATCTTGCTTGTTTCGGAAAATCCACTTGGTGCCGATGATGTTGTGCTTGCGAGGATCTGGTCATTTGACGAGCTCCCATACGTCATTCAACTTGAATTGAAGAAGTTCGTCTTGCATAGCTTGGATCCACTCCGGTTCCAAAAAAGCCTCATCAACTTTTGAGGGTTCTGTGATGGATATAAAGGAAAAATGCCCACAAAAGTTAACTAAGTGTGAAGCTTTTGAGCGAGTGAGAGGACCTTGCGCATTGATGTCGTTGAGGATTTTGTCAAGTTTTACTTCATTTGCAATCCTCGGATGAGTTGGTTGAAGATTTCGTCTGGGCTGAGGAAGTGGTTCTGGTGCAATTTCCTCAGGAGCATCTTCTTGATTTTCATAAGTGATGGGGATCGTTTCTTCATCAATTTCCTCAGTGGGGACAATGTCTTCAGTAGGTTTGAGCTTTATTGCTTCCTCAGGAGACAACTTATCTGGATCAGAAGGCAATTGCTCTCTCTGCGAGCTCTTAGTTTCATCAAACCGCACATCTACAGTCTCAACAACTTTGTTGTGATAGTTGTTGAAAACTCTGTAGGTGTGCGAGTCCTTTCCGTAACTGAGCATAAAACCTTCATGTGCCTTAGGTGCAAATTTTGAGCTATGGTGAGGATCTCTAATCCAACATTTTGCACCGAAGACTTTGAAATAACTTACATTGGGTTTCTTGTCAGTGAGGAGTTCATATGAGGTTTTCTTGAGGAATTTGTGAAGATATACCCTGTTGATGATATGGCATGCAGTGTTGATTGCTTGAGGCCAAACGCGACGAGGAGTCTGATATTCTTCAAGCATAGTTCTTGCCATTTCAACCAGAGTCATGTTCTTCCTTTCGATGACACCATTCTGCTGAGGAGTATAAGGAGCAGATAATTCGTGAGTAATACCAAGTTCATCAAGATAATCATCAAGACCAGTGTTTTTGAACTCGGTTCCATTATCACTCCTGATATGTTTGATCTTGATGCCAAAGTTCGTCGAGGCCCTTGAAGAAAATCGTTTGAAGATTTCCTGCACTTCAGTTTTATACACTATGATATGCACCCATGTATATCTGGAATAATCATCAACTATGACGAAGCCATATAAAGATGCTGCATTGGTTAGTGTGGCATAGTGAGTAGGTTCAAATAGATCCATATGAAGCAATTCGAATGGACGTGTAGTGGTCATGATAGTCTTCGAGGGATGCTTGGATCTGGTCATTTTCCCAGATTCACAAGCATCGCAGAGATGATCCTTAAGGAATTTGACTGATTCGATGCCGATGACATGCTTCTTCTTCGCGAGCGTGTGCAAATTCCTCATGCCTGCATGACCTAGTCTTCGGTGCCACAACCATCCTTCTGAGGTTTTTGCTAGTAAGCAAGTGGCTGGTTGAGGACCTGTAGAGAAATCAACAATGTACAAATCCCCTCTTCTTACACCTTCGAAGACTTTGGATTTGTCAGATGCCATGATGACTACACATCTATATCTACCAAAGATAACAATCATATAGAGATCACAAAGCATCAAGACTGACATGAGGTTAAAACCAAGGGATTCAACAAGCATTACTTTGTCCATATGCCTATCCTTGGAAATAACCACTTTGCCAAGTCCCAATACCTTGCTTTTACCTTTGTCAGCATATGTGATTTGCTTCAGAGGTGATGGAGTTAGTGGCATATTCATCAGCAAGCTTTTATCACCAGTCATGTGATGTATGCAGCCACTATCAAGAACCCACTCAGTATTCTTGGGTTTGTCATCCTCCAGATGAATTAGTACAACTTACCATCTCATATGCTTCAGATTTGAAGAATATGATATCAATTTCATCAAATAAGAATTTCATCACAACAGAATTATAAGGACGAGTGAAATATTTCTATTTCATCAACATTAGCTTGCATCCTATCAAGCATTTCCTCAGGTCTCTAGCAAATTCTTCAGATGATGATTTTCATCTGGAGACCTGACCTGCAAAAGTGATTAGTTCGATTTCTTCACCACCCACATCTGAAGGGGTGGCAAAGCATTCATCATCCTGCGAGCACCATATGAGAAAGGTGGCATTGAAGCTAATGCAATTCTCTTAACAGTAGGGGGGTTAAAGTACTCATATGAATATGAAGAGAACTGGTTTGATGATTTACGAACATATTGATTTGAAGAGTAACGCTCATATTCATATTCCTTGTAGTTTCCCTGCATGTTAGATGCATTAGCACGGGTACGAGCATAATTTTGACCAGTTGAGGATTTTGATCCTCTTGAAGACTTTGGTCCTCCTGAGGAATTTGATCTGGGGTTCCGATTCTTCAGTGGTGGTGTCATGAGGACATTCACCTGAAGATTTTCAAGACAGCTTTTGGGAACCCAGATTTTCCTCGAGGGAGGGCCATTCCTGCAATTAGTTCCACAATATCGAGCAAATACTTCACCAGATTGATTTTTGAACAGTTTATAGTTGGAGTCAAATGACTCATCTGAGGAATAGGATAATTCACATGAAAAGCTAGTTAGATTAGATGGATCAAAAGGAGGCCCAGTAGCAGCAACCCATGAGGGTTTGGGATACTGCTCAGGTTTCCAATAAGATCCATCAGCATTTAATTTACTCTCAAAGGCAATTCCTTCTTTCCTTGGGTTCCTGTTCAAGATCTGCTTTTTTAGCACATCACAAAGGATTTGATGTCCTTTGAGGCTTTTGTATATGCCTGTCACATACAATTCCTTCAACCCTGCATTTTCATCAGTAACATTTTTGTTTTCCTCAAGTGAGGAAATAGACACAACAGGTGCAGTTGAAGAATTTGTAGCAAAAGAAGCATTTGATGATTCTGGTGAGGAATTAGCAGTTTCGCGTTCAATGCATTTAAGACATGGAGGAATGAATTCAACTTGACTAGCGTTGATCTGTTGAGCTAGTATGAATCATTTTCCATACGAAGATCATCATGAGACATCCTTAGCTTCTCTAGATCAAGCTTCCTTTGAAGAAATTCATAGGAAAGCTTCTCATGATCAGCGAGGAGTGTATCATAACGATCTTGAAGATTATCAAATCTAGACTGAAGACTTTTCACATCTTCAGTGAGGATTTGGGTAAGGTTCATTTCGTCATTCAACAGATCATCACTTTTATCTAGCAGTTTCTGAAGCTTTTCCAGGGCAGTTTGTTGTTTAGTGGCAATGATAGCAAGTTTACTGTAACTGGGTTTTTTATAATCATCAGGTTCAGAGTCACTTGAATCAGAGGAGGAGGCATTATTTGGTACCTTTGAACCTTTTGCCATGAAGCAATAGGTTGGAGCGAAGTCATCAACATAGTCATCAGTGTGGATGGTGCAATCATTTTCTTCAAGATTGAAGATTGACTTGCTGACGAAAGTGGTTGCCAGTGCAAGACTAGCCTGTCCGGATTCTGAGTCTTCATCAGAACCCTCTTCTTCATCACATTCCTGTGATTCTGCCTCGGAGTCCATTTCCTTGCCAATAAGTGCCCGAGCCTTTCTGAAACTAGTCTTCTTGTGCGATGAGGGCTTTGAAGATGAGGATTTTGAAGATTTCTTCTTCTTCTTCAAGTCATCAGAACTGTCATTCTTGTATTTCTTCTTCTTTGATTCCTTTCCCCAACGGGGACAATCAGCAATGTAATGACCTGATTTCTTGCACTTGTGGCAGGTTCTTTTCTTGTAGTCCTCAGATGAAGATTCTGATTTCCTCATGTCTCTTCTTGAAGATTTACCGAAGTGGCCACGTCGTGTAAACCTATGGAATTTCCTCACGAGCATTGCAAGCTCCTGTCCAAATCCTTCAAGGTCACCAATGCTGTCATCTGAATCTTCTTCTTCAGATGAGGAAATTGCTCTAGCCTTCAGAGCACGCGGTCTAGAATAGCTTGGTCCATATAGATCTTTCTTCTCTTCTAGCTGGAATTCATGAGTATTTAGCCTTTCGAGTATATCAGCTGGATCAAGCATCTTGTAGTCTGGTCTTTCTTGAATCATCAGAACTAAAGTATCAAATGAAGAATCCAAAGATCTCAGCAGTTTCTTCACAACTTCGTGATCAGTAATGTCTCGAGCTCCTAGTGCTTGCAGTTCATTTGATATGTCAGTGAGGTGATCAAAGGTGTCTTGGCAACTTTCATTGTCACGCCTCTTGAAGCGATTGGGAAGAATATCAACACGAGAGTCACGCTGGGTTGATACTCCTTCATTTAGTTTGCACAGTCTCTCCCAGATCAGTGTTGCAGAGCCCAAAGCACTTACTCTTCCAAACTGGCCTCGGCTCAGATGGCCACAGATGATATTCTTCGCTTGAGAATCGAGTTGCTTGAATTTCTTCACATCAGCAGCAGAGACACTAGCAGAGATGATGGGGACGCCATGTTCCACCATATACGAGATTTCATTATCAATAGCTTGTAGATGCATTTGCATCTTGTTCTTCTAGAAGGGAAAGTTCTTTCCTTTGAAGGTAGGACATGTTGCAGTCACCTTAAACATGCCTGCAGTCGACATAACTAAAACTCTAGGTGGTTAAACCAAAATCACACAGAACAAGGGAGTACCTTGCTCTGATACCAATTGAAAGTGCGTTATATCGACTAGAGGGGGGTGAATAGGAGATTTTTAGAATTTCATCACTGAGGAAATTCCTTTTGAGGAAATTCCACACTGATGACTAACTGACAGCAGAAACAATAGAGGATCAGAAGTGCAAAGTTTCACAACAGCAGTTTTTCAGAGTGAGGAATGTGAAAACAGATTGCACAGTGACCAGGCACGCAGAAAACAGATGAGGATTAACTTAGCGTGAAGAATTTGGGGTAGAGGAATTTCAGAGAAAGACTTCAGCAAATTCTTCAAACAGTAGCAGTGAAAGTCATCAACACATAATCCGAGGAAAGTAAGGAGTTGAGGAATTAGAACCCGTTTCACAGCGAAGACAATAGTTGATGACACAGTTCCGACTGCTGTGACAGTCGTACATCTGGTTTGGAGCGGCTTGGTATTGAAACCAAAGGACACACAATCCCGAGACACACAGTCCCTACCGTGTTCTCCTTGGGCTAAGAACACACAGTCCTAGCCCAACACTCTTGGTAAGTCTTCAGGAGAGACTTCCAAACCCTCACAAACTTGATCACCCGGCGATCCACAATTGACTGCTGGAAAGCTCTAGACCATGACGCCTTACCGTCTGGAGGATGCACCGTCCTCAAAGGTAAAAGGCTTCAGTCTCACACAGGAACAACTTCTTCGGTGATGCTCAATCACTAGGTTTGGTTTGTGGTTTCGGTGTTTGGAGTATTTCCTCACTGATGAATTACTCTCAAAGACTCTGAGGAATTGGGTTGCTCTTATGACAAGTGTCAGTTTCTAACGGAGCAGCCAACCAGCTAATGGTTGTGGGGGCGGCTATTTATAGCCTGGGAGCATCCCGACATGATTTGTCACTAATGCCCTTAAATAATATGACCGTTGGTGTGGATAAGACCAATGATGTGGCGTGGCTATCGAAACGGTCAAAACCCTCAACTGTGAGAGTCCTCATGTCACTCGTATTCCTCACTTGAGGCTTTTGGTAGAATTAGGCTTGGGTTGAGCATCATGAGGAAATTCATTCCAGAGTGTAACTTCGACCCCCTTTAAAAGTACGGTGTTCCTATTACTCAAATGCGAAGAAACTAAAACAGAAAGAGTAAATCTTCATGCTTCAAAGTCTTCAAATGATTTTCTCGAGGACACACCGAATTCCTCAATTTCAGTATCTTCATGAGGAATATCAATTTCATCGCAGATTCCTCGCGATTCATTTCTTCAGCTTCAGACCAATTTCTTCAACCGAAGATATACATTTTTAGGGGTCGATATTCATCAAATATCTCAAACTCCTCAATGACTTATAAATCCTGTGTACACTCATAAACACATTAGATACTTAACCTATAAGTCTTCAAACCACCAAAATCACTAAGGGGCACTAGATGCACTTACAACTTCCAGAAGGCATATGCCCGCCTTGATTGGTCCTTCTTGAGGTTGGTGCTTACGCGCTAGGGTTTCGATGCTAGATGCTGCTCCTGGATTATGCAGATGGTCCAGTCTAGCAAGACAACCATTAACATTAATGGCGAGGTGGGACCTTTTTTCTCCTCGTTGACTCGAGTTTAACATTAACGGCGAGGTGGGACCTTTTTTATCCTCGTCGACTGGAGTGAACCAGGGGGACCATATCTCACCCCTCCTCTGCAACCTTGCCGTTGATGCCCTGGCGGACATTCTAGACAAAGCTCGTAGGGTCGGGCATATTACTGGCATGGTGGGGCACCTGATCCCTGGTGGAGGGGTCACCCACCTCTAATATGCAGATGATACCATGATCATGGTTGAAGTGTCCAACCCTCGATGTTGTGAATCTAAACTTCCTCCGACTGTGCTTCGAAGTGATGTCAGGTCTGGAGATTAACTTTGATAAAAGCGAGATCTTCGTCCTTGGCTACTCCCCGGAGGATCAGCTCCGGATTGAAAACAACCTAAATTGCAAGCTATCGGTGTTCCCCACAGCTTATTTTGGGATGACTTTAGAGGAGTCAAAGATCCTAGCGTCGGGGTTTGACCCCCTTGTGGTCCGGGTTGCTTCGCGGACTAAGCCATGGTGATGCCGTTTTACATCCAAAGTGAGTAAAACGGTCTTCATTACTGCCAACTTGGCGAGCCTAGCCACGTTTATGATGGGGTTGTATATCCTGCCGGAGAGTGTCCATAGCTCATTCGATAAGGAGCTCGCCAGGTTCTCCTCGCATGCCAATGACGGTCGCCAGAAGTACCACATGGTCAAGTGGGCAGATATCTGCATGTCTAAGGACGATGGTGGGTTCGGTATGTCGGCCTCCCATGGAATGAATACCTCCCTCATGTTATGGTGGGTTTGGAGGATCCCCCGTAAGGGTGGTCGGTGGCTCTTACTCCTTCAGGCAAAGTACCTAAGTGTTGAGGCGCTCCTCGCGTGCTCACATACGGACGGATCCCAATTCTGGCGCGCTGTCCAAAATATCAAAGAGGAGATTCGCCTAGGAATCTCCTTTAATATAGGCAATGGTGAGGGGACCCAGTTCTGGCTGGACCCCTAGGTTAGGGATGAACCACTCAGGGTGGGGTTTCCTATCTTATTATACACCTACGTGAACCCGTCCCTTCTAGTCTCTAATGCCCTCCGCCAAGGGCAATGGGTTATTAGGTTTAGGTGCCCATTCGGCCCGATAGAAACGGCCGAGTGGAACCGCCTCCTCGACGTCTTGCAACAGGTGCTCCCGGATCTCCCGGATACGGTTTCTTGGCGTCTATCCCCATCGCAAGAATTTTCAGTTAGTTCAGCATATCAGGCCATCTGTTGCTCCCCCATTATACCGTGGCTCGTGTCGCTATGGAAGCCCCCTCCGCCCCTTAAGATCAAAATCTTTGTGTGGCAGCTACTCCATAACCGCATCCCCTCGGGGACGGAGGTGCGGAAGCGGCACGGACCGGGTGACAGCACGTGCGCCTTTTGCGCGGTACCAAAGACAACAACTCACATATCTTGGACCCGGCTGGGAAGCCGAAGACCATGTGGTAATTCATTCGCGAGCCTCTTGGACCCGACTGGGAAGCCCAGGACCTTGCGGTGTTCCTCCAATTCAGGGCCACTCACACCAGCGACGCCGTTGTTTATTCTGGTTGATGTTTGGTGTCATGGCTGGGACCCTCTGGACGACTCACAATAAAATGGTGATATCACAGATATTTCCGAGGTAGGCATCTGACTCCTTTAAATTCCTGGCTTTTATGCAGCATTGGTACCCTCTCTCTAGGCAGTGCGACCCGTCACATCTGGATGGCTTGCTTGACGCTCTTCTAGCTACGGCGTGGCATCTGGCTTTCATGTAGGACCAAGGCTCTACAACCACTAGGTGACTTTTTCTCATTTATTTTACTTTTTTGGGTTAGACTGTGCCGTCACCCTAGTGAACTTGTGTGCGGGCTGTATGGATCGTTGTTTTATCTATAACACAGGGCGAAAGCCTATTTTAAGAGATCAATAGATCAGTGCATTTTTCTTCTCAATACCAAAATTTACATTCATGCTACACACAAATTTGAGTAAGCAAGAGCTTCCGAAAATGCTCTGAATCCACGAGCACAACCGAATCAAAAGAAACCCATACCCCATCTTTTTTGCATTCGAAGAACACCCGTTCGGGATGTTCCGGCATGGTAGCACCGTAGTGCACAACCCGCAAAGGGCAATCATCACACTTTATGAGCGGCTACAGTGAGACGACGAGCCGTTGGGCCAGTGCACAGTCCGAGCGACGGCTTGGTGTGTCTTTGCCAGCGAACCGCAAATAAGATAGATCCGAGTGGCTGGAGGTGGAGTCAATGCATGTATACGACGCGGAGGCGTTGTCGGGGCTATGTGGTCCAATACCCGGCTAATCCATGGCAAGGCGCACTTGCCGGTGACCGAGTGTGCCAAATTCGTCAGCCGGATGCATGAAATTCCTTCGCCACAGATCTATCGGTTGGCTGCCGGCGTTGAGGTGAAAGAAGCACAAATCCGGTGTTTGTGCTTTGGGCGGCCGAGCAAGACAGCCAGGCGGCCGGAAAAATGGATCGTGACGGCTATGACGGGGTAGGAGCGGGGGCGGTGGGAGGGGCAGGTGAAAAAAGGCTAATTTTTTGAATATTGTTTTTTATTCTTTTCGAAATAATGCGCCCATTTGAAAATTTTCAAATCTGGGCCTGCCTCAGCCCTGACGTCACCGATAGGATCCTGTCGGCGTCGGCGCGGCCGACAGGGGTCCAGTCGGCCTAGGCAAAGCCGATAAGGGCCTATCGGCCACGTGGCGGCCGACTACTGGCCAGACCACGTCAACAGGCCAGTCGGCCAAGCCTCTCGGCCCTGGCGTAGCCGATAGGGCTATCGGCCAGGGGGAGGCCGACTAGTGGCCGCCAGCCCCTCCTCCTCTCTTCCTCCTTCCTCCTTTCTTCCTCCTTCCTCTTTCTTCCTTCTCCTTTCTACCTTATCTCCTTTCTTTCTTTCTCCTCCTACCTTCTCCCCCCACCCAAAAAATCTGCCATTTCCACTTTTTGAACCATACATTTGTTGTGTAAGGAGTAGGGCATCCGAACTATCCTTCTCACTCGCGATATGGTAGTTTGTGGTGCATGTTTTGAAGCTATTTTTGGTGGTGCTGGTGGAGGTTGAGGTGGAGGTTGTGGTGGTGGTGGTGGTGGTGTGGGTGTAGTTGGTTGTTTTGGTGGGGTTGGAGGTGGTGGTGTGGGATTAATCTCGGTGTTCATCGTTCGTCGTTCATCGTTTCTGCGCATGCTTCAAGGGTAAAATATTTTTTTTGTTTAAATAGTTTTAGGTGCTCCGGTAGATTAGTATAAATTTAGTTGTTTAACTCGTTGTAGGTGCTCCGGTAGATTAGTATAAATTTAGTTGTTTAACTATGTTTAGGTGCTCCGGTAGATTAGTATAAATTTAGTTGTTTAACTAGTTATAGGTGCTCCGGTAGATTAGTATAAATTAAGTTTAGTAAATGAAGTAGTGTAAATATGTTTCGGTTCTCCGATAGATTTGGAAAATATATTTCCGTTTGTCATTCTTCTAATTTTTTTCCTTGTTGAATTATATGTTAGGTCAGCAGAGATGTCTGATTTAGTGATGTTATGTTTGCACTATGGTCGTGGTACCGTTCAAACAAATGAGATGGGAGCTGATCTTAGTGAATTTCAGTACACAGAGGTGCAGGTGTCCTCCCCTAAAACATGGTCTGTTACTCAGTTGACAGAATGGCTTGCGCGATGTTTAGGGTTCAATACTGAAACACACACCGTCGGTGTTCATGCATTATGGACCCGGTCCACTGGTAATATTTTGTGGTATTTGAAGCATATAGAGCGGGACGACCAATGGGTGCGCTTGTTACAATCTTGCGAGCGTAGGGGATGTCATCCTGTGGCCTTACTTCTCCCCGTGCTAAAGCCGGTTACTGAACCTAAAGTGGAACGTAGCTCTGAATATGGTGAGAGCAGTGTAGGGATGCATGATCCACAATCAATTCATGCGTCCCATGCTGGGGATGATTTTTATGAAGCAGGCCAGAGTAGTCAGGCAGAAGGGGGAGATGCAGATGATTATCTCAGCGGTGAGGTGGATGCCGATGAGATAGATGGGCACATGCAAAACGAGATGCATGAAGAAGATATAGCGGGTGATATTTCCGATGAATCCGCCGAATCAGATGGAGAAGAGCACGCACATGAAGTGCCTATTCCTGCATCATGGAATCAGGACTTCTCATCTGCAATGTTGGTGAGCGACGGTCATGATTCTGCCTGGCAGTATCACCAGAACAACATTGCAACAGGTGCCCTCTACCCGAACAAACAAGCTCTGAAGGATGCCATCCTTAATTGGGCAATGTCCACTCAAAGGGTATTTGTAGCTCAAGTATCTTGTACGGATAAGTTGACAATGGTTTGTAGAAATCAGGGTTGTCCCGCTAGGGTGCATGGATATCTCCCTAAGTACGACACAAGCTGGGTCATAAGTGACTTAGTTAGTCATAATTGTGTTATTCCATGCATCCCTCAAGATCATCCCAACCTTACTTCCACTGTGATAGCTCGCTTGCTTTACAACGAGATTGTGGAGTGCAAGGCGATGGAAGTGAAGGCTATCCAGAAAAAAGTCTTCGTCAGGTTAAAGTACAACATATCATATGGCAAGGCTTGGAGGGCTAAGCAGAAGGCACTGGAGACCAGATTTGGTTCATATTTTGATGCATATGACTCTGTTGTTCGGCTCGTGCAGACACTGCAGAACCGGAATCCTGGCACGTATGTTGACATCCAAGAGTTGTACCTGCCAGAGTTCCCAACGGTTAGGGTGTTGCATCGGATGTTCTTCTCTTTCGGTGCCTGCATTGAAGCTTTCAGACATTGTCGACCGGTGATATGTGTTGATGGCACATTTATCACTGGCAAGTACAAGGGTCAGATCCTCACAGCCATAGGTCAAGATGGGCAAAATCAAGTCATCCCACTTGCATTTGCTTTTGTGGAGAGCGAGAAACATCGAGAGTTGGACATGGTTCTTCAGGCAGTTGAAAATAGCTGTTGTGCAAGATAAGCAGAATGTGTGCATCCTTCATGATAGGCATGCATGTATACTCAGCGCGATCAAGACATTGTCAAACCCTGCTCCCGGTGAACAAACTCCTTGGCAGGACATTCAGAGTCGTTGGTGCATGCGCCATCTAGGGGCAAATTTCTTCTCGCAATTTAGAAATAAGAACCTCATGAATCTATTAAAGAAACTCTTCAAGCAGAACCAACAATGGAAATATGAGCTGATACGTAACAGACTAAATGTTTGCACACAGAGACATGTTAGGGACAGGAGAGCTGCAAGAGATGCTGCTGTCAGGGCACATGTTGAAGCAGTAGCTGCACAATTAGCAACTGGAGCTGCTACCGTGTAGGAAGAGCCGGTTGGGCTTTGTGACTTGCCAGGATTTGACCCTCCTGGTACAAGGAGAAGGCTAGCGAGGACGATTAAAACCTTCGATCAGTGGATAGAGCATGAGCCATTGGAGAGGTGGTCTCTCTTGCATGACACACATGGAGCCAGGTATGGTGTCATGACTACCAACCTGGCTGAAACATATAATTTTGTCCTAAGAGAAAACAGAGCTTTGCCACTCACAGTGATCGTTGAGGGCATTTTCTATGGCACAGTGAAGTATTTCAAGGAAAGACGTCAAATTGCTGCGGAGCATATGACAAACAATCCGAACACATGTTACTGTGAAAGGGTTATGAAGTACATGGATGAAAAGATGAAGAAAGCCCGGTCACACAGTGTTGTCGCCATTGGAAATCTAGAGCGAAGGTTCGAGGTTCGCTTAGCTAACAACAAATTCGGATGTGCAAATGAGATGAGAACACACGAGGTGAAAATTGGAAATGAATTGTGGCCAACGTGCGAATGCACATGCAACAAACCAAAGTTGCTTCACCTACCTTGCTCGCATGTACTTGCTGCTTGCGGGCTCATAGGTCTTGACGCAATCTCTTTTGTGTCTCCGTATTTTCTGAAAGAGGCTGTCCTCAATACCTGGACAGGTGAGTTGATGGGTCTCCGATCAATGGGTAACTTCAATACTGTTGAGCCTGCTCAAAGGCGATACATTCCACATCCTGCGCATATGCATACAAGTAGAGGGAGGCGGCAGAGTCAGCGCATCCGGAATGACATGGATGAATCTGAGGCCGGCGGGCGCACCGTGCAATGCATTCTATGTAATGAATTTGGGCATAGGGATCCTGATTGTCCCACCTTCGTCACTGCAGGGGCACTAGGCGTGGACGAGGCAGCCGAGGAATAAGAGGAGGAAGAGGGAGGGCAAGAGGAGGAGGAAGAGTTTAAAATTTGTGGTGCGAAAAATTAGGCGGGAATGGAGACGTGTAGGCAAAATAGCTAACATAAAATAGCTAACATAAAATCACGAGTGTAGGGAAAATAGCTAACATAAAATTTCAAAGAGGAAAAAAGATGACACTTCCATCAAAAACAACAAAAATAAATAAGGGGAGAAATAAGGAGAAGAAATAGAGAAGGAGGGAGAAGAAATAGGTGAGAAAGGAGGGAGAGGGGGGGGGAGGCGCTGCCACTAGTGGCCTATCGGCTTCCCCAAAGCCGGGTGGCCACTAATCGGCCACGTGGAAGCCGATAGGCTCCTGTCGGCTGGGGCGAGGCCGATAGCCTCCTGTCGGCTAGGGCGGGGCCGACAGCCTCTTGTCGGCTTGGGCGGGGCCGACAGCCTCCCACTCGGCCACACCAAGGCCGAAGCAGGTATGTTTTTCAATTTTTTTGATTTGGTGCATTATTTTTCAAAAACAATAAAAAAAATGCAATATTTAAATAAATTAGCAAAAAAAGGGATGTATGTATCCTAGACGAGCGGGCCACGGAAGGACAAGGGCATTGTCCTGTCCATGTGAGCGTGTCCGTTACAATGCAAAAGCGACCCAAAATTAAGCCTAGAATGAGTCAAAAACAAATAAAAATAGTCATTTGGTCGTTTGCTTCGTAAGTTGGTTTTACTAGCAAAAGGGCCCGTGCGTTGCATCGGGTGTACAAAAAATATACATACTTAGACAGTTGAAAAAAAAATATGCTTAGGCAATATGAAAATCAGAAGTTAAGCCATCATATATTTTTATATTTACATGTTTAATATTTTCCAATTTCATGGTCAAAATTTATCAAACCATATTTAGTTTTGATATTTAGTTTTTTATACACATTCTATATTTTTTCGTATACATCAGGAATAATTTTTATATGTGTTTTATATTTTCCAAGTACATGATTAACATTTTTTTCATATTAATTTGTTATGTCCAATTTTTTACATATACATTGTATTTTTTTGTGTATGTTTTTTATACATTGGAAACATTTTTATATGCACATTTAATATTTTTTAAATGCATGATCAAAAAATTCAAAAAGAATTAAAAATTATATAGTTTTTTTTCATTACGCATTGTACCTTTTTTCTATCTAATGTTTTTTTATTCAATTTTGGCATTCCTTCAGTGTATGATTAACATTTTATCAAAGTTTGCATATATAGGTGATTTTTATAAATAAAATATTTAGAATATATCCAAATAAAAAAAAAGAAATAACTAAGAAAAATAATGGCTCAAGGCCATACTGGACCGGCCCAGTCTCGCAATTGGCGACAGAGAAAATAGGGGGAGAAAAGTGTGATGGAGAGGGATCAAACCCGCATCTCCAGGTTTTAAGCGCGCAGCTCCAACCACTTGGAATGGCCATGCTGTTGTGATATCTTGGTGGATCTGTTCCTGTTGAAGGAGAGGAACGGCCGATTTATTAGAAGCAGACAACGAATTGTTTTTTAACTCACGGATGGCATTGGTGGTAATTTTTATCAATTTTAAGGCCAATATTAATGACGGACGACACAAGCATTAATTGCTTTATCTTTAAATAAAAAAGATAAAGATAAAAATAAAAATAAAGATAAAGATGTCCATTTAGCTGACGGACTTTGGGTGGTGTGCTGGAGTCGGCCCGACCTTGGGATTGTATGATTGCCTGCCGTGCCGTCCGCGCTGTGCACGCGTACATATAAGCACGAGCGCGATCGATTTCATCGCGACCCGGCTCGATCTCGCAGCCACTAATTCTGCTTAATTGGTCCGTCGTGTTACGTGCAAACTTGGCCGGGCACCAGGAAATCACGATCGACATCGCGTCCGGATCGTTCCTCGATCGATCAAGAGCTAGGAAAAACAGAACGAGAACGACCGGCGGCCGGCGGGTCTAATCCCAATCCACCAGAAGCTAGTTGGACGGTCTCTCTGTATAGGTAGCGTCTTCTGACGCCGCCGTGACCGCAGGCCGCGGCTCCCACAGAGAAACCCGTAGCCATGGCGCTAATCCGCGTGATCCATCTCGTTTAACCACCGTCTTTAAGTCGGATGACGATCCGGCGCCGAAGCTTGTTAGCGGTGCCCTAATAATGGCTGACAGGAACAGGCGACGCGCGCGCGGGCGGCGATAGGATGGACAGGTGTGAACCGGTAGCTTGTCGCCGGCACGTGCTGTCACCTTCGACGACGATCGACGACCGGATGGATCTCGTCGCCGGTTGAACTGTCGCCGGTGGCGAGGTGAGAACCCCTCGCATTCGCGCTAGGGCCGGCCAGCCGCTGTCCAAGGGACTGCGGGTCCGTCATGAGGCTGTGTTCGTTCGTGGTGGAGGCGGCGCCGGGGCAGGGCCCCCATAGCTATAGGTAGCTAGCCTACGTGCGAGCTAGAGTGAGAGAGAGAGACTGGTGGTTCACATTTGTGTTGGACGCCTGAAATTTGAGCTGGTCGACCGGGTCGTGGTCGCTGGAGCAGACATGCTTGGCCCGTTTCTGTATGCGCGCGACAAAATTGGAAATGGATGAGCGCTCATTTATGTTTTAGGTTTCACATTTCGGACCCACGGACAGTCCACGAAGAGGGACCATTCATAGCACGGGACTGTAATCCGCCTCAGGCTTAGGAGCCCTGTTTGTTTCATAAGTCTTAGGACTTTTTTAAGTCCCAACTTATAAGTCATAAATCCCTACCTGTTTGTTTACACCCGAGTCCCTATCTGTTTGTACAGGGACTTATAAGTCCATGTTGCACCTAATAAAATACACTTGTTCACATAACCATGCGGATCAGAAAACTCCAGCGATGCAGAAACGGGGCGACGGGGGGGGGGGGGGGGGGGGGGGAAGAACCAACGCAGAAACGGGGCGGGGGGGGGGGGGACGAACCGAGGCAGAAAACGGGACGACAGGGCGGCAACCGGGCGGGGCGGCGACGGGGCGGGCGGCGACGGGGCGGGGCGGCGACGGACCGGGTGGCGACGGGGCGGGTGGCGACGTGGCGGTGGGGCGGCGGCGATTGGGGCCTGCAAGCGACGAGGGGTAGGGCGGTGCGAGCGACGAGGGGTAGGGCGGCGGCCACTCGATCGATGCGGGAGACTTTTTCCGCGGGCTAACGAGCAATAAGTCCGAATAAGCTCCTACTAGAGAGTCTTATTTGATAAGTCTCAAATCATCATAATAAGTCCCAATAAGTCCCTTGTGTTTGGTTTAGGTGGGACTTATAGGGACTTTTTTAAGTCCCAAAACCAATAAGTCCCTGAAAACAAACACCCTCTTAAGGCAAACAATTCAAGTACGTTTTCTAGGGCTCAGAAAATGTGGTGCTCAGTGCTTAAAAGAATCTACAGCCGCAATTCTCGTATTAACCGGACGGACGCATGACCACTGATCGGATAAGAGATAATGCAAAGGAAATGTTTTACGCGAACGACCGGCTTAGCGTTGCGTCGGTCGAACTATGCCCTGGTACCGACCACGCAGCCACGTGCATTATTAAGGCCAACCCTCATCGTTTATTGTCTTATTTTTTTGGACGTCTTCCTCCTCCCATCATATTGCTTTTCTCTCTGCATCCCATTCTTCCCCAATCGAGAAAAAGGTCCGGTCAGTGCTGTCGCGTACATCCCATTCTTTCCTTTTTATTCATTTTTCCAATTTATTTTTATCAATCACATGCATGTGATGGTATATATAGACGAAAAATGAGAGACATTGTTGTAAAGATAAAAATTTAAGATGACAGATCGCTGTCTGCGGAGCCCTTCGATCATGTGTGCGAAGGTTATAGGATCGGATTTGCTAAATCCGGTTATAAATGCTCTAAATGGACGTGGACAAACATGCGAACGTTCAGACAATATTTTTTGCAAGAGTGTACGTACGTACTCCCACTAGATCGAAACTTAACGACATTGAACGGGACGACAACCGGTGGAGGAATCCCACGGTAATCTTGTTTTTCGTCCGTCAGTCTCAGGCTGTTAAAACGTCAACAACTACGGTGGAATCAGGCTGCTGCATGACCACTGCTGTACGCTAGCTGCATGTCTTGCTCTATTTCTCCGGTAGATTACTCAACGTAAACACCACTTTACGCGTATGCAATTAATATGTCATGTCACGTCGTTCCCATCTTTATCATGACAAATCGTAGCCACAGCCGGTAGATTCTTGAAAAAGTAATTATACCACATGAGATACACTGATTTGTCGTGCGGATTCATTCTAGAACACTCACTTATGAAATGGTATCGTCGTATCGACATTGTGTCATGCAGGAGCGGATATTTAGCAAAATGTGGTTTTGTTACCACCCCGTAGCTGTCATTGGTGTTTCCTAATGAAAGGGTTTTTCATTTTGTTTTATATATAAAGCAATGATTATCATACAACCGAAATACTCCCTTTGTCTCATAATTCTTGTCAATTTGAACTGAAACAGTTTAAATTTAAACTGAAACAACGACAAGAATATTGGGACGGAGGGAGTATACAACATGCCACCACAAGTTTTTTTTTAGAAAAGGAGAAAGACCCCGGGCCTCTGCATCTCGGCGATACATGCAGCCTTTATTAATTATTTACAAAAGATCTTACAAAATAATACATCAGTAAGATTGATACTTCTATGCAGTTGATGAAGGAATGTTTCTCCTTCATCAACTGCATAGAAGTAGCATCCACCTTGCCCGGTCTAGTTGTCGCCGACGCCACCACGATGCCAGACAGCGTCACCCTTCTGCGCGAGTCCATCTTCGCACATGAGACGCCTAATCACCAGGGCGCCACGCCATCGAGATCCGTCGCCTTCAATGTGCAGGATGAAGCACCGCTCCATCGAAGAAAACATCTACTGGTCCCCCGAGCCCGCGTACACCTCCAAGAATGACGCCCCCAAGGGGGAGACGACACAAGCGCACCGCCGTCTTCTGATCTATCGATCTAGAGTTTCCCCCGGAGGTAGCAGATAGTGGTCTAGAACTTCTCCTCGGCGATGCATTCAAGAAGGAAACGACGCCGTAGAGCGTCGCCATCGCCGGCCTTGACATCTAGACAAGAACAAGTTTTCACCCAGATCTGTTCGGAGAACTCCATCCAGCTTCATGTGCGCGGGTCGCCGTCTTCTCTGCCGGAGAATAGATCAAAAGATCGAGCCTCCGCCGCCTGACCGGCCGCGGCACCACCACGGTGCCAAAGCCGCCCGACACTGACTGAACTGCGAGTGGGAAAACGTGGACTGCAAAGGTGACACCTTGAAGAAGGTAACGACGCGTAGGCGTCGTCGTCACCCGCCACGACCGAAGTCGGATCACGGCTTTGACCGGCAGTCGCCCGGGCCCACTCCATGCACAGCCAGCCGACCGACCAACTCAGACGAAGATGAAGGCCACCCACCAAGCCTAGGGCCGGTGCGCCAGACATCCTCATGTTGCAGATCAAATCCAGGAGGAGTGCAACGATTCAGCCCGACTGAGTGAAGGCCAGATCCGCCGCTGCCGGTGTCGTCCTCCACCGCCGTCGCCGCACCACAACCATGTCGCCGCCGATCTGCGCCACCGCCGCCGATCTGTCCGGAAAGGAGCGCCGCCTCCCAACCAGATCGAGATCTGAGGAGAAAACCGCCGCCGCCGCCACGCCACAAGGGCTTTGCCATGTGACGCCCCGGGCGACGGCGGCGGAGGGGAGAGGAGGTGGGAGCTGCTGTAGGAGGAGGGGCGGGTGTAGGATCGATGATTTATGAAGTATTCATGCCATGATTGCCTATGTTTACAATATTTTTATATGGTTTTTATGCACTTCAGATGATTAATTAGAACTAACCAGGACTGACGTTGTGTTCAGCAGAATTATCGTGGTGTTGTTTTTTTTTCGAGAAAATGTAAGTTCTCGGAATCGCCCAAAACTTTTATATGTTTTTTCTGGAGGAAATAAGCAATATTGGAGCGAAGAACCACCGGAGGGGAGCCACCAGTGGGCTACAAGCCAACAGGCCGCGACCCCCCAGGTCGTGGCATGATGGCTTCTGGGGCCCACGTGGCTCATTTGGCGTGATTCCGGCACTGAAAAATCCTATATATAGTAGAAACTCCAGAAATAAAGAGAGAACTTCTGCTCCGCTGCCGCAACTCTCTGCATCGATGAAAAACCAATCTCGAGACCTTCGAGTACCCTCTCGAAGAGGGGAAATCATCGGTGGTGGGCATCTTCATCATACAGGCGGAGGCCATGACAAGGAGGGAGTAGTTCACCCTTGGGCTGAGGTTTTGTACCACTAGCTATATGTTTAATCTCTCTCCTTCTCTCTCGTGTTCTTGAGATGCCATGATCTTGATGTATCGCGGGCTTTGTTAATATAGTTGGATCATATGGTGTTTGGCCCTTTCTATTGTTGTGATGAATTGAATCTTTCACTTTAAGATCTCATTATGTTGGATTGAATATTCAGGTTCGAGAACACTTGATGTATGTCTTGCATGCGTATACCCGTGGTGACATTGGGGTATTCAAGTGATTCACTTGATATATGTTATGGCATCAACTTGTGGATTCCGGTGACCTTGGAAATCTCTGCATAGGGGTTGATTGCATGTTTTCATACTATGTTCTCCGATAGAAATCTGGGGGTGCTCCTTGAAGTTCTTTGTGTTGGATTGAATATGTAGAATCTGAAAGTGTTTGATGCATGTCATTTAATTAGCCCATGGATACTTGAGGTGACATTGTAGTATCTAGGTGACATTAGGGTTGATTGATATGTACCTTGGGTGTTATTTTAGTACGAACTCTAGGGATGTTTGTGACACTTATAGGAATAGATCAAAAGATTGATCAGAAAGAACATACTTGAGGTGGTTCTACTACGTACACCAATTTCATCTTATTGTTCTCCGTTACTCATGACCTTTGGAGTGATCATATGATTCTACTATTTTATCATTGTTGAGAGATGACACTAGTCAAAGTATGAACCCTAGGCCTTATTACCAAGCATTTATACAACTTTTTCTCACTGTTTTACACTTGCTACCTTTTTGTTATTTATATTTTCATATTACAAAAACCTTTATCTACTATCCATACTACACTTGTATCACCATCTCTTCTCCGAACTAGTGCACCTATACAATTTGCCATTGTATTGGGTGTGTTGGGGCCACAAGAGATTTTTTGTATTTGATTGAGGGATTGTTTGAGAGACACCATCTTCATCCTACACCTCCCAGAGATTAATAAACCATAGGTCATCCACTTGAGGGAAAATTGCTACTGTCCTACAAAACTCTGCGCTTGGAGGTCCAACATAGTCTACAAGAATAAAGTTGTGTAGTTGACATCAATGGTGCTGGTGAAGATGTTCACGAAGATTGGTCCTCCCATGAAGCAGGAAGCTTTGGTGATGACGATGGCTTCGATTTGCCCCTCCCAAAGGGAAGTTTCCCCGGCAGAATCACTCTGCCTGAGAGAAAAAAGGGCCTATGCACACGTTTCTGCCTCACGACGGTGGCGCTTCATCCCGAAATTATATTCTTATTTTTTTTCTAGGTCAAATCCCATCCTATAGCAGAAGAGGGAGGCCGGGGAACCTCGAAGGTGGTCCCAATCCATCAGGACGCACCGAGGCGGGTGGGCGTGCCCTGTTGGCTTGGCACCAACAGGTGGCCCCCTCTCATATATTTTTTGTCCATAAATTCACATATATTTTGTAAAAATTCAATGTGAAGTTTCAGGTCATTTGGAGTCGAGTGAAGTTTCAGCCTTTTTCTTGTTTTTCAGGTCCAGAATTCTAGTTTTCAGCAATTTCCCTCTTTGTGATATACCTTGTAAATTCAGAGAGACAAGACATAAGAGATGTATCTTAAAGTGGAATAATGAGCAAGAATAATATAAATATCAATAGGAAATCATGATGCAAAATGGACGTATCAACTCCCTCAAGCTTAGACCTCGCTTGTCCTCAAGCGAAAGCCAAACTCGATAATAATGACCACATAATTTGAGAGAGAGAGGGGTGTCGATAAAAAGAGAATACATACACGAGACCATCAAGAATATTAACATAGCATCAAGCTTTTCATCATATGATTTCTCATAAACAAGTAACAACCCACACATAATTATTGAAGTATAAAGCATAAATTTTATTAGCAATCAATAAACTATGTTCTCGGTCATTGAGACAATAACTATTCATCATATTTCAGAGAAGAGTCTATGCAAGAGCTTTCATTTTAGCAAGTTCACATACTCAATTATCAATATAGTCTTCTATGATTGCTCACACTCATCGCATATTTTTAGAGCTAATGTTTCCATCCGACACATAATAAGATAGGGGCTTTAGTGTTTTCGCCACCCAACTTTTTTACCTCAACGATAATGACTCACGATCACCTACATCCAACTATATATATATATGTGGATCTTTACCCCAACACATCATGCTTGCCAA
Organism: Hordeum vulgare subsp. vulgare; assembly: GCF_904849725.1. Lineage (NCBI taxonomy): Eukaryota > Viridiplantae > Streptophyta > Magnoliopsida > Poales > Poaceae > Hordeum > Hordeum vulgare. The sequence continues at coordinate 605,860,462 of NC_058519.1, read as the reverse complement.
CTAGAGAATTGATAGGAAGGAATATGAATAAACATTATTGACTCTTGCATAAAAGTAAATACATGAAACTAAAAGATAGGCCATTCGTAGAGAAGCAGAGGTTGTCATGCGCTTTTTAATTTAGGAGGTGCAAGCTCCTAATGTAAAGTAATGTCACTTTATATTGCCCCTATGATAGCAACCTTTATTATGCAGTTTGTCGTTTTTATTTCTTTGCCATCCCAAGATCGTACAAAGATTATTTTCCCTTACAATAAAAGATCATTCATGTTTAGGAGCAATTTTTATTGATTTGTGCATCGATGATAACTTACTTGAAGGATCTTATTCAATCCATAGGTAGGTATGGTGGACTCTCATGGCAAGAAATTGAGTTTAAGCGTTACGAATGCAGAAGTAGTATCTCTACTTAGTGCGAGCTTTTGGGATAGCAAAAGATGCTAGACAAGCATCACATGTTAGAGGATCCATGACAATATAACTTCTACGTGAATGTAAACGAACATAACTCATTACACAATTTTTCTTGTCCAACATCAACACTTCAATCATTATATAATAATTGTTGAGGGATCACAAGCATAAAGGGTGTCCAAAATAGTGTATTTTTATGTGAATCTCCTCTCCTCTATCATAATTTTGAATGGATTGTATCAATGACTAATGTTATGTTTGTTAACTCCCAACAACTTTTAGCAATCATACCTTTTCTATTTGAAGCCATTACTCCCCATGGAATTAGAGTATGATTTTTCTATTTATTTTATTTCATTTCTATGATTGATGCATGAGAGTAAAACAAGCAAACTCAAACTAATCTTTATTATATAACACTCAAACTCGATTACAAGGATAGATAGATCTCAAAGCAAACACTCTAAGAAAACCAATATTGAAATTTTATTTCTCTAAATCATGAAATGACTAAGGATCGAACTAAGATATATGATAATGGGAAAGTGGTAGTGATACGATATCGGGGCACCTCCCCCAAGTTCGGAACAAGCTAAGGGTGGCGCCCATACCCATGTACTCAGGTGTCCTTCTTGGGTGATGTTGTTGATGGTGTAGTAGGATTGTCTCCGCCTTCCATGGCATAGGTTTCCCGTATAAGAAGGAAGAGCTTGTCTTTGGAATACTGAAACTTGCAGCTATACTCATCCTCTTGAAACGAGATTCATACTCATTGTTTTGGTTCCGTAGGTCAAAGATTTTAGCCTCGAGGTCTTGAAGCTTGCCGTGGAGATTGAAAATCATCACCAAAATCTCCTTGTTGTCCATCTTATGTTCACTAATAAAATATGTGATCATAGAGTAATTTTCACTGAGTCCATGCTCCACCATACCGTGGCACTTGAAGATCTTGTGTTCTACTGCTACAACCGTGCCCCCTCGCTTCCCTCCTTCTTTGGTCCTTGAACGTCCCAGATGTGAAGCCACCCCTCTTCCATCTCAATGGACTAAGGGTGTTTCATCACCTCTGGAAGGTAGGGGTTGATGACCTTCTCATAGAAATTGTCCTTACAGGAGCTCGACGACAGGTCATGGCAATCTAGATCCCTCGGAAAAACAGCCCGAAAGAAGAATAGAGGAGAAACTTGAGATGCGGTGGTCAAAACATACGACAATGTATAGAATGAATTTTTCATGTCAGAATACGATTCCGGAAAGAAAACAAAGTCCGGGAGGCACACAAGGTGCTTCTAAGTGATACGTCTCCAACGTATCTATAATTTTTTATGGTTCCATGCTATTATCTTGTCAACTTTGGATGTTTTGTATGCATGAATATGATATTTTATATCTTTTTTGGGACTAACCTATTAACTCAGTGCCAAGTGCCAGTTTTTGTTTTTTCCGTGTTTTTGACGTTTTTCAGAGAAGAATATTAAATGGAGTCCAAACGGAATAAAACCCGCGGGATGATTTTTTCCATAACAAAAGATACGCACGGGACTTGAGAACCAAGGCAGAAGACCCCGGGGGAGGTCACACGCCCCCTAGCCGCGGCCTGGGGGCGCGCCTAGCAGGCTTGTGGGCCCCACGTGCTCCTTTGCCCTACTTCTTTCGCCTATAAATTCTCTAAAAATCCAGAACCACGAGAGAGAGCCACGGAAATACTTTTCCTCCGCCGAAAGCTTCTGTCTCCACAAGATCCCATCTGGGGACTGTTCTGGTGCCTTGCCGGAGGGGGATTCGGACACGGAGGCCTTCTTCATCAACACCATTGCCTGTCCGATGATGCGTGAGTAGTTCACCACAGACCTTCGGGTCCATAGCTAGTAGCTAGATGGCTTCTTCTCTCTCTTGGATCTTCAATACAAAGTTCTCCATGATCTTCATGGAGATCTATCCGATGTAACTTTCTTTTGCGGTGTGTTTGTCGAGATCCGATGAATTTTGGATTTATTATCAGATTATCTATGAATATTATTTGAGTCTCCTCTGATCTCTTATATGCATGATTACGTATCCTTGTAATTCTCTTTGAGTTGTGGGTTTCGTTTGGCCAACTTGATCTATAATTCTTGCAATGGGAGAAGTGCTTGGTTTTGGGTTCATACCGTGCGGTCTCCTCACCTAGTGACAGAAGGGGTAGCGAGGCACGCATCATGTTGTTGCCATCAAGGGTAAAAAGATGGGGTTTATATCTATTGCATGAATCTATCCCTCTACATCATGTCATCTTGCTTAAGGCGTTACTCTGTTTGTTATGAACTCAATACACTAGATGCACGCTGGATAGCGGTCGATGTGTGGAGTAATAGTTGTAGATGCAGAAAGTATCGGTCTACTTGTCTCGGACGTGATGCCTATATGTATGATCATTGCCTTAGATATCATCATGCCTTTGCGTGATTCTATCAATTGCTCGACAGTAATTCGTTCACCCACCGTAATACTTGCTATTATTTAATGCCCTTAGCTAGGCATTGATTTCAATGATGCTCACATAAAAGGGAAGGATTGAAACACAATGAGAGCATCATGGATCATATGGCTAGCACATTTAAGTCTAACCCACTTCCTATGCATAGGGATTTTGTGACCAAACAATTTATTGGAACAAGAATCAACTAGCATAGGAAGGCAAAACAAGCATAGCTTCAAAAATTTCAACACATGGAGAGGAAGCTTGATACTATTGCAATAAGTAGAAGCATATGATCCTCTCTCATAGTAATTTTCACTAGCATCATGAATGAATTCAACAATATAACCAGCACCTAAGGCTTTCTTTTCATGATCTACAAGCATAGGAATTTTACTACTCTCCACATAAGGAAATCTATTCTCAAGAATAGTAGTGGGAGTATCGTAAAAGATTTGAGCACTACAAATTGTGTCCACAATGAAAAAGCAAGGTTTAGCAAAGGGGTTTTCGAAAGTATGACAAGTTTTATCATCCCTCTTCTTCAAAGCATAATTATCCTCACAATAATCATCATAGATAGGGGGCATGCTTTCATCAAGATGATTTTGATCATTCAAAGTGGAAGAACTAAAAAGATCATATTCATCAAATATAGCATCCCCAAGCTTGTGGTTTTGCATATCATTAGCATCATGGGTATTCAAAGAATTCATGCTAAAAACATTGCAATCATACTCATCCTTCACATATTCTAAGCCAAGCATTCTATGTAATTCTTCTTTCAGCACTTGAGCACAATTTTCCTTCCCATCATGCTCACGAAAGACATCAAAAAGATGGAGCATATGAGGCATCCTCAATTCCATTTTTTTGTACTTTTGTAGCGAAAGAACAAGAAACAAAAAGATTCGATTGCAAGATCTAAAGATATACCTTCAAGCGCTAACCTCCCCGAAAAATGCTTCGTTGACGAGATGTTAGTGCCGCTTACCTAGCCTTCTCGGCAACGGCGCCAGAAAAATGCTTGATGTCTACTACACAAACTTCTCCTTGTAGACGTTGTTGGGCCTCCAAGTGCAGAGGTTTGTAGGACAGTAGCAATTTTCCCTCAAGTGGGTGACCTAAGGTTTATCAATCTGCGGGAGGCATAGGATGAAGATGGTCTCTCTCAAGCAACCCTGCAACCAAATAACAAAGAGTCTCTTATGTCCCCAACACACCCAATACAATGGTAAGTTGTATAGATGCACTAGTTCGGCGAAGAGATGGTGAAACAAGTGCAATAAGGATGGTAGATATAGGTTTTTGTAATCTGAAATTACAAAAACAGCAAGGTAACTAGTAACAAAAGTGAGCACGAACGGTATTGCAATGCGTGGAAACAAGGCCTAGGGTTCATACTTTCACTAGTGGGAGTTCTCTCAAGAATGATAACATAATTGGATCATATAACTAGCCCTCAACATGCAACAAAGAGTCAATCCAAAGTCACTAATAGCGGATAACAAGCGAAGAGATTATTGTCGGGTACGAAACCACCACAAAGTTATTCTTTCTGATCGATCCATCATAGAGTTCATACTAGAATAACACCTTAAGATACATATCAACCAAGACCCTAATGTCACCTAGATACTCCATTGTCACCTCAAGTATTCGTGGGCATGATTATATGATATGCATCACACAATCTCAGAATCATCTATTCAACCAACACATAGAACTTCAAAGAGTGCCCCAAAGTTTCTATCGGAGAGTCAAAACGTGTGCCAACCCCTATGCATAGGTTCCCAATGTCACGAACCGGCAAGTTGATCACCAAAACATACATCGAGCACTCACATGAATCCACGTGTGCCAACCCATATGCTTAGGTTCCCAATTGTCACAAACCCGCAAGTTGATCACAGCAGATAGACACTTGCAAAACATACATCAAGTGTTCTCAAAGACTCAATCCGATAAGATAACTTCAAAGGGGAAACTCAATTCATTACAAGAAGGGAGAGGGGGAAGAACATCATAAGATCCAACTATAGTAGCAAAGCCCACGGTACATCGAGATCAAGACATCTCAAGAACACAAGAGAGAGAGATCAAACACATAGCTACTGGTACATACCCTCAGCCCCGAGGGTGAACTACTCCCTCCTCGTCATGGAGATCGTCGGGATGATGAAGATGGCCACCGGAGATGGATCCCCCCTCCGGAAGGGTGCCGGAACGGGCTCCAGATTGGTTTTTGGTGGCTACAGAGGTTGCGGCGGCGGAACTCCCGATCTGGGTTTCTTTCTGGGGGTTTATGTATTTATAGGAATTTATGGCGGTGGAATTGCGTCAGTTGGGCCCACGAGGAGGTCACAAGCCTGCACGGTGCGACCTGGGGGGTAGGCCGCGCCTGATGGGCTTGTGACTCCCTCGTGGCTCTTCTGGCCTTCTTCTAAAGCTTCTGGGGTCTCTTTTGGTCCAAAAAAAATCATCGTAAAGTTTCATTCCATTTGGACTCCGTCTGGAAAAGGGTCAAAAACACGGAAAAAACAGAAACTGGAACTTGGCACTGAGTTAATAGGTTAGTCCCAAAAAAAGATATAAAATAGCATATTCATGCATATAAAACATCCAAAGTTGAGAAGATAATAGCATGGAACCATCAAAAATTATAGATACGTTGGAGACGTATCACCGGGGAGTATTCAAAGTGAAGCTTATCCAAGTAACTATCGCAAACTCATCTCTTGCATTTACATTATTTGCCTTTTGCCTCTCGTTTTCCTCTCCCCCACTTCTAAAAAAAAAATTTACAAAAATATTTGCCTTTTTCGTTTGCCTTTCCTTTGCTTGTGTGCTATGTGCCTTCAATATGCTTGCATCTTCGCTTGCTGAAAATCTATTGATATGGATCCTCACCCACTTGCTAATCTCTTTAAGAGATCCAATTATGTTGAACCAATTTCTAGTGAGTTCTGTGCACTAGATTATCTTTATGAAGTTTTGCTTGAGATGCGTGAATCTGAAAATTGTGATGAAGAAATTTATGAAGTGATTCACGAGGGCTCCTTGAATGAAAAGCATGATTGCAATGGTTTCACTATAAATTCTATTAATGACAATCATGAAAATAATATGCAAAACCCTAAGCTTGGGGATGCTAGTTTTGCTATGCCCACTACTTGTTGCAATGATCATGATTGGGGTGATGATTTTTCTTACGATCTTGAAAATTTGTTTAAGCCTCATGATGAATATGATATTGATAATAATGTTTGCAATAAGATTGAAAGTGGGTTTGGAGAAGTCATGACTTTAGTTGATGATAATCCCACTATTTTTGAAGAGCGTCAACTTTGCATGCATGTGGGTCGTGAAAAGAATATCCTATGTGATAGTTATATTGTTGAATTTGAATATGATCCCACATGTAATTATTATGAGAGAGGAAAATATGGTTGTAGAAATTTTCATATCACTAAATCACCTCTCGTTATGTTGAGATTGTTATTGTCTCTTTCTTCTTCCTTGCATATGGTAGTTATTGCTTGTCTTGATAATTTGTTTTCCTATAAAATGCCTATGCATAGGAAGTATGTTATACTTAGATATATTTGTCACATGTTTCATGATGCTCTCTTCGTGTCCGATTGCTATCTTTTATGTGAGCATCATTGAATTATCAATGCCTAGCTAAGGGCGTTAAACGATAGCGCTTGTTGGGAGGCAACCCAATGAATTTATTTTTTCTTTTTAATTTCTGTTTTGTTGTGTCCACACCATCACAATTCTGTTATGATTGTGTTTTTTATGTTTCTTTTAGTGTTTCTGCCAAGTAGAACCTTTATGATTAGTTTTGGTGATAGTTGTTTGATCATCCTGAAAAATACAGAAACTTTGTGCTCACGAAATTATTTTTAGTTCCTATTGAGAAAGAGATTTTGAGTTGATTATTTTTTCTGCTGGTTTATATGTTAATTTCCCTAATTTTCATAATTTTTCAGAATTTTTGGAATACCAGAGGTATACGAAGAATACAGATTGCTACACACCTGTATGTTTTTGACAGATTCTGTTTTTGTTGCGTTGATTGCTTATTTTGATGAAACTATGGACAGTATCGGGGGGTACTAGCCATGGAAAAGTGAGAATACAGTAATATAACATCAATCGAAATAGAGATCAAGTTTACTACAGTACCTAAAGAGTTGGTGGTTTGTTTTCTTATACTAATGATATCACGAGTTTCTGTTTAAGTTTTGTGTTGTGAAGTTTTCTAGTTTTGGGTGATGTTCTCATGGACAGTGGGATAAAGAGTGGAAAGATCTTAAGCTTGGGGATTCCCAAGGCATCCCAAGCCAAATTCAAGGACACCAAAAAGCCTAAGCTTGGGGATGCCCCGGGAAGGCATCCCCTCTTTCGTCTTCAATGCATCGGTAACGTTACTTGGAGCTATATTTTTATTCACCACATGATATGTGTTTTTCTTGGAGCGTCGTGTATTATAGGAGTATTTTCTTTTTGTTTTGTAAAAATCATCCTTTCTGCACACCTTTTTGAGAGGGACATGCTTTCATCGTGAATTCGCTAGAATACTCATTGAGCTTCACTTATATCTTTTGAGTTAGGCAATTTTGCTCGCATTTGCTTCACTTATATCTTTTGAGCTAGATAACTTTGCTCTAGTGCTTCACTTCGATCTTTTTAGAGCAAGGCGGTGTCATATTTTGAAGAAATAAGAACTCTCGATCTTCACTTACATCTTTTTGAGAGTGCTCTCTCTAAGTAACTTGGTAATTGGCGTGTGCTATGAAAGTAGGCCTAAAGATGATAGGCATCCAAAGAGGATATAATAAAAAACTTCCATATTCAAGTGCATTGATTAGTAAATATAAGTTTGATTCCTCTCAATTAGTTTTGAGATATGGATATGGTAATATTAAAGTTATGTTAGTATGGTGTTGTGAATCTAGAAATACTTATGTTCAAGTTAGTGATTCCCGTAGCATGCACGTATGGTGAACCGCTATGTGAGGAAGTCGGAGCATAATTGATTTATTGATTGTCATCCTTTGTGTGGCAATCGGGGTCGCCTGATGGTTAAACACCTACCAACCCTTCCCCTAGGAGTATGCGTTTAGCACTTTGTTTCGATTACGAATAAAACTTTCGCAATAAGTATATGAGTTCTTCATGACTAATGTGAGTCCATGGTATAGATGCACTTTCACCTTCCACCATTGCTAGCCTCTCTAGTGTCGCGCAACTTTTGACGGTGCACAAACCCAGCAAATACCTTCCTTAAAACAGCCACCAAACCTACCTATTATGGCATTTTCATAGCCATTCCAAGACATATTGCCATGCAACTCCCACCGTTCCTTCTCATGACATGTGTCGTGATACGTCCATTTTGCATCATGTTTTCACGTTGATATTTATCGCTTCTTTGGCTGTTATTTCACTTCACGGTACTATTGTTATGCCTTTTCTCTCTTATTTTGCAAGGTTTACATGAAGAGGGCGAATACCGGCAACTGGAATTCTGGCCTGAAAGTGGAGCAAAGTTGAGATACCTATTATGCGCAACTCCAAACGCCGTGAAAATCAACGGGGATTTTTTTCCAAATATATAAAAAATACTGGGCCGAAGAAGTACCGGAGGAGGGCCAGGGGGTCTCCACAAGCCTGCACGGCGCGGCCACCCCCCCCCCCCCAGGTCGCGCCATCAGGGCTTGTGGGCACCCTATTGGCCCACTTGCCCCCCTCTTTTGCTATATGGAGTGTTTTGTCGAGAAAAAAGTCAAAAGGGAGCTTTTTCGTGGTTTCGCCGCCGCCACGAGGCGGAACTTGACCAGAACCAATATAGAGCTCCGGCAGGACGATCCTGTCGGGGAAACTTCCCTCCCGGAGGGGCAAATCGTTGCCATCGTCATCAGCAACACTCCTCTCATCGGAGGGGACTCATCTCCATCAACATCTTCATCAGCACCATCTCATCTCCAAACCCTACTTCATCACTTGTAACCAATCTCCGTCTCGCGACTCCGATTGGTACTTGTAAGGTTGCTAATAGTGTTGATTACTCTTTGTAGTTGATGCTAGTTGGATTACTTGGTGGATGTGTTTATGTTCAGATCCTTGATGATACTCATTACACCTCTGATCATGATTATGATTATGCTTTGTGAGTAGTTACTTTTGTTCCTGAGGACATGTGATAAGTCATGCTAATAATAGTCATGTGAATTTGGTATTCGTCGGTATTTTGATATGTTGTATGTTGTTTTTCCTCTAGCGGTGTTATGTTAACGTCGACTACATAACACTTCACCATTATTTGGGCCTAGAGGAAGGCATTGGGAAGTAGTAAGTAGATGATAGGTTGCTAGAGTGACAGAAGCTTAAACCCTAGTTTATGTGTTACTTCATAAAGGGCTGATTTGGATCCACTAGTTTAATGCTATGGTTAGACTTTGTCTTAGTTCTTCTTTCGTAGTTGCGGATTCTTGCGAGAGGGGTTAATCATAAGTGGTATGCTTGTCCAAGTAAGGGCAGTACCCAAGCGCCGGTCCACCCACATATCAAACTATCAAAGTAACGAACGCGAATCATATGAACATGATGAAACTAGCATGACAGAAATTCCCGTGTGTCCTCGGGAGCGTTTTTCCTCCTATAAGACTTTGTCCAGGCTTGTCCCTTGCTACAAAGGGATTGAGGCACCTTGCTGCACTGTTGCTACTTTTGTTACTTGTTGCTTGCTACGAATCATCTCACCACACAATCACTTGTTACCGACAATTTCAGTGCCTGCAGATTTTACCTTGCTGAAAACCACTTGTCAGATCCTTCTGCTCCTCGTTGGGTTCGACACCCTTACTTATCGAAAGGACTACGAATGATCCCCTATACTTGTGGGTCATCAAGACTCTTTTCTGGCGCCTTTGCCGGGGAGTCAAGCGCCTTTGGTAAGTGGAACTTGGTAAGGAAACATTCATATAGTGTGTTGAAATTTATTGTCACTTGTCACTATGGATACTAATCCTTTGAGGGGCTTGTTCGGGGTATCTTCACCTCGAACGGAAGCACAAATAGTTGCCCCTCAACCTGCTGCACCTACTGAAAATATTTGCTTTGAATTTCCTTCGGGTATGCTTGAGAAACTGCTGGCTAATCCTTTTACACGAGATGGAACATCATATCGAGACCTGCATCTAATCTATGTAGATGAAGTTTGTGGTTTATTTAAGCTTGCAGGTGTGCCCGAGGATGAGGTCAAGAAGAAGGTCTTTCCTTTATCTTTGAAGGATAAGGCGTTGACATGGTATAGGCTATGTGATGATACTGGATCATGGGACTACAATCGGTTGAAATTGGAATTTCATCAAAAGTTTTATCCTATGCATTTAGTACATCGTGATCGGAATTATATTTATAATTTTTGGCCTCGTGACAGAGAAAGCATCGCTCAAGCTTGGTGGAGGATTAAATCAATGCTATGTTCATGCCCCAATCATGAGCTCTCGAGATAAATTATCATTCAAAACTTCTATGCTTGGCTTTCTCATGATGATCGCACCATGCTTGACACTACTTGTACAGGTTCTTTTATGAAGAGAGATATTGACTTCAAGTGGAATTTATTGGAGATAATTAAACGCAACTCTGAAGATTGGGAGCTTGAAGAAGGTAAGGAGTCAGGTATGAATTTCACGTTTGATTGCGTTAAATCCTTTGTTGAGACAAATACTTTTTGTGACTTTAGCGCTAAGTATGGACTTGACTCTGAGATAGTAGCTTCATTGTGTGAATCTTTTGCTGCTTATATTGATCTCCCCAAAGAGAAGTGGTTTAAATTTCATCCTCCTTTAGAAGATAATGTAGTTAAAACCACTCCAGTTGAAGAGAAAGTCATTGCCTATAATGATCCTGTGGTACCCAGTGCTTCCATTGAGAAACCACCTTTCCTTGTTAGGATAAAGGATCATTCTAAAGCTTCAACTCTGATACGTAGAGGCTATATTAGAACACCTACACCCCCGGAGAAAATTAGAGTTGAACCTACCATTGCTATTATCAAAGATCTTCTGTCTGAAGAAGTTGAGGGACATAATATTCACTTTTGTGAATATGCTGCTAGAATTGCTAAACCTCACGTTAGAGACAAACATAGGCCTGTTGTTGGCATGCGTGTGGTTTCTGTTAAGATAGGAGATCATTGTTATCATGGTTTATGTGACTTGGGTGCTAGTGTTAGTGCAATACCTCAATCCTTATACGATGAAGTCAAAGATGAGATTGCACCTGTTGAGATAGAACCTATAGATGTCACTATCCAGCTTGCCAATAGAGATACTATCTGCCCTATGGGAATTGTTAGGGATGTTGAAGTCTTGTGTGGTAAAACAAAGTATCCTGTTGATTTCCTCGTTCTTGCTACCTCTCAAGATAGCTTTTGTCCCATCATATTTGGTAGACCTTTTCTCAACACTGTCAATGCTCATATTGATTGTGAGAAGCAAACTGTCACTGTTGGCTTTGAAGGAGTGTCACATGAGTCTATTTCTCTAAGTTCGGTAGACAACCTCATGAAAAGGAGTTGCCTAGTAGGGATGAAATTGTTGCCTTAGCTTCTATTGCCATGACTCCTACTGATCCCTTAGAGCAATACTTGCTTGAGCATGAAAATGATATGCATATGGATGAAAGGGATGAAATAGATAAAGTTGTGTTAGAACAATATCCTATCCTTAAGAATAACTTGCATGTTGGACTGCTTGGGGATCCACCTTCACCAAAGGGTGATCGTGTGTTCGAGCTTAAATAGTTGCCTCATACTCTTAAGTATGCCTATCTTTATGAGAAGGAGATATATCCTATTATTATTAGTGCTAGCCTCTCAGAGCAGGAAGAAAAGAAGTTACTAAAAACTCCGAGGAAGCACCGTGCTGCTATAGGATATACTCTTGATGATCTTAAGGGCATTAATCCCACTCTATGCCAGCACAAGATCAAAACTGATCCTGAATTCAAACCAGTTGCTGATCATCAAAGGAGATTGAATCCTAAGATGAAATAAGTAGTAAGAAAAGAAATACTAAAGCTCCTAGAAGCATGTATTATCTATCCTGTTGCTCATAGCGATTGGGTGAGTCTGGTGCATTGCATTCCTAAGAAAGGAGGCATTACCGTTGTCCCTAATGATAAGGATGAGTTGATCCGACACAGGATTATTACTGGCTATAGGATGGTGATTGATTTTAGAAAGTTGAATAAGGCCACTAGGAAAGATCATTACCCTCTGCCTTTTATCGACCAAATGCTAGAAAGACTATCCAAACACACACACTTTTGCTTTCTAGACGGTTATTCTAGTTTCTCCCAAATACTAGTTGCACAATCTGATCAGGAGAAAACCACTTTCACCTACCCTTTCGGTACCTTTGCTTATAGACGTATGCCTTTTGGCTTATGTAATGCACCTGCCACCTTTCAAAGATGTATGATGGCTATATTCTCTGACTTTTGTGAAAAGATTGTTGAGGTTTTCATGGATGACTTCTCTGTTTACGGGTCTTCCTTTGATGATTGCCTCAGCAACCTTGATCGAGTCTTACAGAGATGTAAAGACACCAACCTTGTCTTGAATTGGGAGAAGTGCCACTTTATGGTTAATGAAGGCATCGTCTTAGGACATAAAATTTCCGAAAGAGGTATTGAAGTCGATAAAGCTAAGGTTGATGCAATTGAGAAAATGCCATACCCCACAGATATCAGAGGGATAAGAAGTTTCCTTGGTCATGCTGGTTTCTATAGAAGGTTCATCAAAGACTTCTCTAAGATTTCTAGGCCTCTTACCAATCTCTTGCAAAAGGATATTCCTTTTGTTTTTGACAATGATTGTGAGGAAACCTTCGAAATACTTAAGAGGGCTTTGATAACTGCACCTATTGTTCAACCACCTGATTGGAACCTACCTTTTGAGATCATGTGTGACGCTAGTGATTATGCTGTTGGTGTTGTTCTAGGGCAAAGATTTGATAAGAAGTTGAATGTTATTCACTACGCTAGTAAAACTCTAGACAGTGCCCAAAGAAACTATGCTACTACACAGAAGGAATTTTTAGCAGTCGTGTTTGTGTGTGAAAAGTTCAGGTCTTACATTGTTGATTCCAAAGTCATTATTCACACTGATCACGCTGCTATTAAGTACCTCATGGAGAAGAAGGACGCTAAACCTAGACTTATCAGATGGGTTCTCTTGCTACAAGAATTTGATCTGCACGTAGCGGATAACTTGTCTAGGTTGGAGAACGTTCTTGATGACCCACACCCTATTGATGATAGCTTTCCCATGAGCAATTGAATGTCATCAATGCTTCACGTAGTGCACCATGGTATGCTGATTACACAAACTATATCGTTGCCAAATACATACCACCTAGTTTCACGTACCAGCAAAAGAACAAGTTCTTCTTTGACTTGACACACTACTTTTGGGATGATCCTCACCTTTATAAGGAAGGAGTAGATGGTGTTATTAGACATTGTGTACCTGAACATGAACAGGGACAGATCCTACAGAAGTGTCACTCCGAGGCCTATGGAGGACACCATGCGGGAGATAGAACTGCACACAAGGTATTACAATCAGGTTTCTATTGGCCCACTCTCTTCAAGGATGCCCGTAAGTTCGTCTTCTCTTGTAACGACTGTCAAAGAATAGGCAATATTAGCAAACGTCAGGAAATGCCTATGAACTATTCACTTGTCATTGAACCATTTGATGTCTGGGGCTTTGATTATATGGGACCTTTTCCAAAATCCAACGGGTATACGCATATCTTAGTTGTTGTTGATTACGTCACTAAGTGGGTAGAAGCTATCCCCACTAGCAGTGCTGATCACAACACCTCTATCAAGATGCTGAAAGAAGTTATCTTCCCTAGATTTGGAGTCCCTAGATATCTAATGACCGACGGTGGTTCACACTTCATTCATGGTGCTTTCCGTAAAACGCTTTCTAAGTACGATGTCAACCATAGAATTGCGTCTCCCTACCACCCTCAGTCCAGTGGTCAAGTAGAGATAAGCAATAGAGAGATTAAACTGATTCTGCAAAAGACTGTCAACAGGTCTAGAAAGAATCGGTCTAAGAAGCTCGATGATGTACTGTGGGCTTATAGAACTGCCTATAAGAATCCCATGGGCATGTCTCCGTACAAAATGGTGTATGGGAAAGCATGTCACTTACCTCTTCAGCTAGAGCATAAAGCTTATTGGGCAATCAAAGATCTCAACTTTGATTTCAAACTTGCCGGTGAGAAGAGGTTATTTGACATTAGCTCGCTTGATGAGTGGAGAACTCAAGCATATGAGAATGCCAAGCTCTTCAAAGAGAAGGTTAAGAGGTGGCATGATAAGAGGATACAAAAGCATGAGTTCAATGTAGGTGATTATGTCTTGCTATATAACTCTCGTTTAAGATTCTTTGCAGGCAAGCTTCTCTCTAAATGGGAAGGTCCCTATGTTGTTGAGGAAGTATATCGTTCCGGTGCTATCAAGATCAACAACACGGAAGGTAATTGTCCAAGAGTTGTAAATGGGCGGAGAATCAAGCATTATATCTCAGGTACTCCCATAAATGTTGAAAGCAATATCATCAATAACATAACTCCGGAAGAATACCTACGGGACATTTATCAGCCTGTTTCAGACTCCTAAAACGAAGAGGTATGTGATTCGGTAAGAAAACAGAGCCCAAAACTTTTCCAATTGGAAATTTTCTCCGTTTTGGAATTTTTGAAAAAATACAAAAATTGGAAGTAGTCCGGAAAGTGCGCGAGGAGGCGACAAGCCTGCACGGCGCGGGCCCACCCCATGGCCGCGCCTTGAGGGCTTGTGGCCACCTCGTGCGCCACCCGGACTCCGTTTTCGTGCACGGGAATCCTTCTGGTCTAGAAAATTATTATATATACTTTCGTTTGGTCTGACCCCGTATCACGCAGATTTCCTCTGTTTTTCGTTTCGGGCATGTCTTGTGCCGCAGATCTACATCAAGATGTCTTCTCAGGATTCAGAGGGGGAGAGCTATGTGGTTGATTACCTTGCTAACCCCAAGGGCCATGGAGACCTGGAACCATATCGCTGGACCACTGACGTCAGTTGTGCTTCCCTGGCAATGGCACCAGAAAAGTGTTGATCCTGCAATCTCTAGTGTTAGCTAGACGAATGCTTATGACAACAAACCTTCCCCTGCAACGGCACCGGAAGAATGCTGAAAGCACTCCCCAGTAATGAGACTAGAAGAATGTTGTTGATGGCCCACCAGCGCGTGGGTTCGCAGCAGTTTTCGAGGGTAGAGTATTCGACCCAATTTGTTGATAAGCCCGTCAGGAGGTGAGGGTATACTCTCAAGTATTAGCAGCTGAATTTGTTGGATTCAACCACACCTAAAAGATTAGTATCTGCAAGCACAGTAGTAACAGCAAAGTAAAGAGTAACGGCAGTGTAACGAGCAATAGCAGTGGCAAGGAACATCAGTAGTGACAGCAGTAGCAAGTAGCAACAGTAGCAAGCGACAGTAGTAGCAACAGTAGCAACAGTAACAGCAGAGCAAAACAAGTAACAATAGTAGCAACAGTAGCAGCAGCAGAGCAAGACAAGTAACAGCAGTAGCAACAGTAGTAGCAGCACAACAAAACAAGTAACAACACTAGGACAAACTCGTAGGCAATGGGTCGGTGATGTGTTTGGATGATATTCATCATGCAATATCTATAACACGGAGAGATAAGTGTCTAGCTCCCATTCGTCAATGTGATGTAGGCATGCATTCCGTGTGTCGTCATACGTGCTTAGGCAAAAGAACATGCATGACATCTATTGTCCATCCCTCCCATGGCAGCGGGGTCCAAAAGGAAACTACGGGATATTAAGGTTCTCCTTTTAATAAAGAACCGGACCAACGCATTAGCACTTGGTGAACACATGAACTCCTCAAACTATGATCATCACCGGGAGTGGTTCCGGTTATTGTCACTCCGGGGTTGCCGGATCATAACACATAGTAGGTAACTACAACTTGCAAGATCGGATCTAAAACACACATATATTGGTGACAACATAATAATTTCAGATCTGAAATCATGGCACTCGGGCCCTAGTGACAAGCATTAAGCATGGCAAAGTAGTAGCAACATCAAATCTCAGAACATAGTGGATACTAGGGATCAATCCCCATCAAAACTAACTCGATTACATGATAGATCTCATCCTACTCATCACCGCCCAGCGAGCCTACGAATAGATTACTCACGAACGACGAAGAGCTTCATGGAATTGGAGAGGGAAGAAGGTTGATGATGACGATGGCGACGATTTCCCCTCTCCGGAGCCCAAGATGGACTCCGGATCTGCCCTCCAGATGAAGAACAGGAGGTGGCGGCGCCTCCCTCTCGAAAACGCGACGAAAACTTCTCTTTTTTATTTTTTCTGGGACGAAAGACAACTTATAGAGATGGAGTTGGGGCGGCAGGTGCCTGTGGGCCCCACATGCCTGCCCACCACCACCAGGGGGGTGGTGGCGGAGCAGGGGCTTGTGGCCCACTGGCCCACCCCCTGAGGTGGAACTTGGCGAAGATATTTTTGATATTTTCCAAAACTGCTCCCCGTAAATTTTCAGGGCGTTTGGAGAATTTTCATTTCTGCACAAAAATAACACCAAAGCAATTCTGCTGAAAACAGCGTCAGTCCAGGTTAGTTCCATTCAAATCATGCAAATTATAGTCCAAAATAAGGGCAAAAGAGTTTGGAAAAGTAGATACGTTGGAGATGTATCAACTCCCCCAAGCTTAAAACC
Organism: Hordeum vulgare subsp. vulgare; assembly: GCF_904849725.1. NCBI lineage: Eukaryota > Viridiplantae > Streptophyta > Magnoliopsida > Poales > Poaceae > Hordeum > Hordeum vulgare. Next base: position 605,843,735 of record NC_058519.1, on the reverse strand, counting down.
TTGCTTGTCCTCAAGCAACTCAGTTGACAAACTGAAAGAGAAAGAAAAACTTTGACAAACTCTATTTGATCTTGTTGTTGCAACTATGTCTAACTCATAACAAGAATTTCAGCAAGATCACAAGTTAACCACATAAGCAAATGACACAAAGGTCTCAGGGTAAACTAATATCAATGGCATAATCAGCTAACGAGCAAATAATAATGAGTTTCAAATACCAACACTTCAATCAAAACAAGCATAAAGCAATATGAATAGGTGGTATCTCGCTAGCTCTTTCTGAGACCGCAAAACATAAATGCAGAGCACTTTCAAAGATCAAGGGCTGACTAAACATTGTGATTCATAGCAACGAAGATCCAGTCATAGTCATACTCAATATCAATCAAAAGCAAAGCATAAAAATGACAAAGGTGCTCTCTAATTGGTGCTTATAAAAGAGGAGGATGACTCGACAGGAAAATAAATAGACAGGCCCTTCGCAGAGGGAAGCATTGATTTGCAGAGGTGCCAGAGCTCAAGCTTTGAAAGCAGAGATAATAATTTTGGGTGGCATGCTTTCATTGTCAACGCAATGACCAAGAGTTCTCAATATCTTCCATGCTACTCATGCTATAGGCGGTTCCCAAACAGAAAAGTAAAGTTTTAACTCCCCCACCACCAATCAATCACACTCCACGGCTAGCCGAATACTCGGGTACCGTCCATACTAACATGAATCCGGGGGAATCTTGTTTTACAGTTATGTTTTCGATTTAAGCATGGAACTGGGCATCCCAAATACCGGCCCCTTTCTCGTGAAGGACTGTGAATAAACACATGTCGAGGATAACACTCCTAGCATGGAAGATACCAATAGCCCTCTATCACCACATGAGCGGTTCGGGCATGCAAAACATATTTATTTCTTGAAGGTTTAGATAATGGCACATGCAAATTTACTTGGAACGGCAGGTAGATACCGCATAGGTAGGTATGGTGGACTCTCGTGGAAAAACTTTTGGGTTCATGGAAGTGGATGCACAAGCAGCATTCCCGCTTAGTACAAGTGAAGGCTAGCAAAAGACTGGGAAGCGACCAACTAGAGAGCGACAACAGTCATCAAAATGCAATGAGTTTGACTAACATTAAATGCAAGCATGAACAGGATATAAATCACCATGAATATGAACATCATAGAGGCTATGTTGATTTTGTTTCAACTACATGCATGAACATGCGCCAAGTCAAGCCACTTGAAACATTCAAAGGAGAATACCATCCTATCATACTACATCATATTCATCTCAAAATCTATGTTGGCAATCAAGACAAACCATTATAAGCTCTCAGATAAATAAGCATGGCATCAGAAACTGTGATCTCTAAGTTGTCATTGCAAACATGGTTCTCTCACAACAAAGCTAAATCTGGGTCGACAAGCTAGCCATATTTACAAAAAAAAATAGATAGAGTTCATACCAGCTTTTCAGTCTCAGTCACTTCATCATGTACCATCATTGTTGCCTTTCATTTGCACGATCGAACGATGTGAACAATAATAAGCGCATTGGACTAAGCTGAATCTGCAGGCAAACACAAAGGAGAAGACAAAAATAATATGGCTCTTTGAAAGCTAAACAGGTAAGCATGTAAGAACCACTAAACATTGTAACCAATATCTTCTACCTTGACACAAGGAAAAAGAAAGCTATTTACACGGGAAAGCTCCCAACAAGAAAAAGAAGAAAGAAAAATCTTTTTGGGTTTTCTCAAAAGGACACAAAACAAGAAAACAAGAAAACAAAAAGAAACTAGCATGGATAATACAGTGGCAAAGTGTAAAAACCGGCTAACAGAGTGAAAGCATAAGCATGAATGTAAAGTCGGTGAGAACACGTACTCCCCCAAGCTTAGGCTTTTGGCCTAGCTTGGTCTACTCCCATGGTGGGAAATAACTAGCTCCACGATACTCCGGAGCAGACTGTGGATGCCACTGCTGTGTGAGCTCCTCTGGCTCCCACTGATAAACTGGCGTCTGGTACTCGACTGGCGGCTCGGGCGCGGACGCCTGTGGTTGGGCCAAGCCCCAATATGCGTAGATGTCCGCGGGCATAATAGTGTACCTACATGCATGAAGATCAAACAAAGGAGCAGGCAAAGTAATAGTCTCTCGAGTACCCTCACTAAACACCAGGTTATAAATCATCCGTCTACTAGCATCTCTATCCAGAAAATCATGGCGAACCATGCTATCATAATCCAGATATCTCTCAGGGAGAAGCATCTCTCCTTCCTCTCCTAGTCTAATGGGTATCTCAAAGTGTCTGGCCAGACGGGTTGGATAGATACCTCCATAGACAACACCTTTAGAATGGTTCAGGTTCAACCGTTGAGCTACTATAGCGCCCAAGCTATAAGTCTTATCGTAATAAAGGCCTTCGCGCAGAACCGCAAGGTCTGGAGAACTAAGTGATCCAGCCTCCCCACGGCCAATCAAACATTTTCCCACAAATAGTGAGAAGTACCGAAGCATAGGAAAATGTATGCTAGCAATTCTAGCGCGAGACACTCCTCTTTTCTCTCCAACAGCAATAGAACCAATGAAATCCTCCAAGTCCCATGGGCGAGGGTCACGGATATCCCCAACATAAGGTAATTTGCATACATTGCAAAAATCGTGTAGCGTCATGCACTGGGGGACATCGTAAATCATAAACTCAACCATGGGAGGATTCTTCCTTGGATAAAAGTTGAAGCTTTGAACGAAAATATTGGTGAGGAGGAGATATTGTGGGCACTTATCTTCAACGAACGCAGTAAGACCTGCGTTCTCCACCAAGTAATAAAAGTCTTCATAAAGTCCGGCGGCGCGCAAGAATTCATCACTTGGCCACTCGCACGCTCGAACTTCCGTGACTCGAGGGACTACGTACTTGGGGTGGTTTTTCTCATCCTCCTTGTGGTTACGGCTTGAAGCGCCTCTCAAGAACCTCCTCATCTTTTCCCTTTTCTAGCTCTGAAAAATTCTGAAATTTTTTAGAGACTTCGAAAGAAAAGTGAATAAGGATTAACCCAACTTGTAGAAACTACTCCTACTAGTGCCTAGAGACCGTATCACGCACTAAAACTACTTGGAACCAGCTAAAATCAACATTTGTAGCTCAAGAACAGGGTCACCAAGGTAGCAAGAATTCGCGAAGGATAAAGCACTAGAGCAAAAACTAATTGGACCAATGGAGGAGTCACTTAGCAAGGAGTAATTTCCCCAAAACAGTTCGGAGAATGGTGCTTTGAGCAAGGAGATCGAAAATCATAGCCAAATGAGCAAGAACATGGGTTTGAGCTGCGAAACAATTTTTTCTGGAGGTGGAAGAAGAGGCTGAGAGCTGGAGTGAGTGGAGGGGTGCCTGTGGACCCCACAAACTAGCACCCCGCCACCAAGGGGGTAGGTGGAGGTGGGGGGGCTTGTGGCCCACTGGTCAGGGCCCCTGACCAGCTCACAGGCCCAGAAATTTTCAAAAATTCCAAAAAAAATCATACTAAATTTTCAGGACCATCGGAGAACTTTTATTTTTGAGGTATTTTTCTCCGGGATGCTAAAACAGAAAACAGGAAAAGCTAACTAATTCTATCATTTTTCTTCTAAGCAACAGAAAAAGAAAACTCAAAAGAGAGGTATGTGACTCTCTGATTCATCCGTTTCATGGTCATCGGAAGAAATTCATCAATGGGGTTGATCAAATCCTTATGACAAAACCTTCTCGAATAGCAAGAGAGAACGGAGAATTTTCAAGTAGCCACTAAGTCACCTCAATGGGGATATGGATCTCCCCAAAAAGAAAATCATACTTCATCTTGACACGAGGAATAGGGCATTCAAAGCTCCCAATGAGAATCGATGAATTCTTTTCGATAGCATTGATGCAATGCACTGGATATCGTTTCTTTGGAAAGTGCATTGTGTGCTCGTTACCGTTGACATGGAAAGTGACATTGCCTTTGTTGCATTCTATAACAGCCCCTGCAGTGTTTAAAAAGGGTCTTCTGAGGATAATAGCCATGGCATCGTCCTCGGGGATATCCAAGATAACAAAGTCTGTTAAGATAGTGGTGTTAGCAACCACAACAGACACATCCTCGCAAATGCCGATAGGGAACGTAGTTGATTTGTCGGCCATTTGCAGTGAAATTTCAGTGGGTGTCAACTTATCCAACTCAAGTCTACGATAAAGAGAGAGCGGCATAACACTAACACCGGCTCCAAGGTCACATAAGGCAGTTCTTACGTAGTTTGCTTTAATGGAGCAAGGTATAGTGGGCACTCCGGGATCACCAAGTTTCTTAGGACTTCCACCTTTGAAAGTGTAGTTGGCAAGCATGGTGGAGATCTCAAGATCTGGTATCTTCCGTTTATTAGTCACGGTATCTTTCATGTACTTGGCATACGGAGACATCTTGAGCATATCAGTTAACCGCATCTGCAGAAAGACGGGTCTTATCATCTCAATGAAGCGCTCAAAATCCTCATCATCCTTTTTCTTGGATGGCTTAGGAGGAAAGGGCATAGGTCTCTGAACCCATGGCTCTCTTTCTTTACCATGCTTCCTAGCAGTGAAGTCATTCTTGTCGTATCTCTTAGGTTGTGGATTATCAGGATTAACCGTAGGTTCAATCTCCACATCCTCATCATGGCTAGGGTGAGCATTATTATGAACATCACTGTCCATATTGTCACCAGGTTCATGTTCATCACCTGATTGTGTTTCTGCATCAGACGCAGAAATATCATTAGGTTCTCCAGGTGTGACAGTATTTGGTGAACTGGTGTGCAGGTTTCTATCATCCTTCTTATTCTCCTTAGGATGACTAGGTGTATCAGCATTCACTCCTTGAGAATCTTGATCAATTCTCTTAGGATGACCTTCAGGATACAAAGGTTCCTGAGTCATTTTGCCTCCTCTAGTAACGACTCTGACAGAGTTGTCATTTAATTCATTGAGCAGGTCATTCTGAGCTTTAAGTACTTGTTCTACCTGAGTAGTAATCATAGAGGCATGTTTACTCAGAAGCTTCAGAGCATTGACATTTTTGTCTACACAAGCACTTAAATGGCTAAGCATACGAGTACTTTGTTCCAAATGTCTGCTAACATAGTCATTGAAACTCTGTTGTTTGGCAACAAAGTTGTCAAATTAATTAAAGCATAGGCTAGCAGATTTATCAAAAGGAATATCACTTTCGTCAAACCTACGCAGAGAATTCACTTCTACTACCTGTATCGGGTTATCGAGACTGTGGATCTCTTCGATAGGTGGTAGATTTTTGACATCTTCAAATCTAATCCTTTCTCTTGCATAGATTTCTTGGCTTCTTGCATATCTTCGGGACTGAGGAATAGAATACCTCTTCTCTTAGGAGTTGTCTTAGGAGGTGGTTCGGGAATAGTCCAAGCATTATCGTTGATCAAGATGTGATTCAGTACGGTCTCAGCTTGTTCTACAGTTCGTTCCCTAAAAACACAACCGGCACAGCTATATAGGTGGTCTCTAGAGGCATCGGTAAGTCCGTTATAGAGGATATCAAGTATCTCATTCTTCTTAAGAGGGTGATCAGGCAAGCATTTTGTAGCTGGACGAGCCTCCCCCAAGCTTGTGGAAGACTCTCTTCTTGGAGTTGAGCAAAGTTGTATATTTCCTGCAAGGCAGCTTGCTTCTTATGGGCAGGGAAATATTTCTCACAGAAGTAATAGACCATCTCCTGGGGACTACGCACACATCCAGGAGCAAGAGAGGTGAACCAGGCTTTAGCGTCATCCTTTAGAGAGAAAGGAAACAACTTAAGGATATAGTAGTGGCGGATCTTCTCCTCATTAGTGAAAAGGTTGGATATTTCGGATAGTTTGGCAAGATGGGCTATGACCGTCTCAGACTCATAACCGTGAAAAGGATCAGATTCGACTAGAGAGATTATCTCAGGGTCGACAGAGAATTCATAATCCTTATCGGTGACAAAGATAGGCGAAGTGGCAAACTTCGGATCATTTTTCATCCTAACTTCCCGAGATTTTTCCTTTCACTTGAGAATTAATTTCTCAGCGTCATAGGCATCCTTACACGCAAGAAAATCCTCAACTATCTCTCCCTCCATAACGTAACCCTCAGGTATATCAGGCAATTCATATCTAGGAGAGCTAGATCTAACAGGAGCAAAAGCAGGTTCTATCTCAATAGTATCGGTAGTTTCAGAAGCATCACGAGAATTGGCAGTAACTCTAGCAATATGAGCATCAAGGAACACTCCTAGTGGAACATCAGGCAAAGGAGTATCTCTAGCAGTATCAAGCATAGCATCATCAGGCAAAATAGCATCTCTAGCATCATCAGGCAAAGCAGTATCAGGCATAGCATCTCTAGCAGTATCAAGCATAGCATCTCTAGCAGTATCAAGCATAGTATCATCAGGCATAGTATCAAGCATAGCATCTCTAGCAGTAGTATCACAAGCATCATCAAGTACATGCGACATATCAAGATTTCTAGCAGGAGGTGATGTCGCAAACTTACTCATAACTGAAGGTGAATCAAGTGCAGAGCTAGATGGCAATTCCTTACCTCCCCTCGTAGTTGAGGGCAAGACTTTGGTCTTCGGATCCTTCAGATTCTTCATAGTGATCAGCAGATATAAATCCCAAGTGACTCAGCGAATATAGCAATACCTCCCCGGCAACAGCGCCAGAAAAATGCTGACGTCAGTTGTGCTTCCCTGGCAATGGCACCAGAAAAGTGCTAATCCTGCAATCTCTAGTTTTAGCTAGACGAATGCTTATGACAACAAACCTTCCCCTGCAACGTCACCAGAAGAATGCTGAAAGCACTCCCGAGTAACGAGACTAGAAGAATGTTGTTGATGGCCCACCAGCGCGTGGGTTCACAGCAGTTTTCGAGGGTAGAGTATTCGACCCAATTTGTTGATAAGCCCGTCAGGAGGTGAGAGTATACTCTCAAGTATTAGCAGCTGAATTTGTCGGATTCAACCACACCTGAAAGATTAGTATCGGCAAGCACAGTACTAACAACAAAGTAACGAGTAACGGCAGTGTAACGAGCAATAGAAGTGGCAAGGAACAGCAATAGTGACAGCAGTAGCAAGTAGCAACAGTAGCAAGCGACAGTAGTAGCAACAGTAGCAGCAGTAGCAGCAGAGCAAAACAAGTAACATCAGTAGCAACAGTAGCAGCAGCAGAGCAAAACAAGTAACAGTAGTAGCAACAGTAGCAGAAGCAGAGCAAGATAAGTGGCTAGCTCCCGTTCGTCAATGTGATGTAGGCATGCATTCCGTGTGTCGTCATACGTGCTTAGGGAAAAGAACTTGCATGACATCTATTGTCCATCCCTCCCGTGGCAGCGGGGTCCAAAAGGAAACTACGGGATATTAAGGTTCTCCTTTTAATAAAGAACCGGACCAACGCATTAGCACTTGGTGAACACATGAACTCCTCAAACTATGGTCATCACCAGGAGTGGTTCCGGTTATTGTCACTCCGGGGTTGCCAGATCATAACACATAGTAGGTAACTACAACTTGCAAGATCGGATCTAAAACACACATATATTGGTGACAACATAATAATTTCAGATCTGAAATCATGGCACTCGGGCCCTAGTGACAAGCATTAAGCATGGCAAAGTAGTAGCAACATCAAATCTCAGAACATAGTGGATACTAGGGATCAATCCCCATCAAAACTAACTCGATTACATGATAGATCTCATCCTACTCATCACCGCCCAGCGAGCCTACGAATAGATTACTCATGAACGACGAAGAGCTTCATGGAATTGGAGAGGGAAGAAGGTTGATGATGACGATGGCGACGATTTCCCCTCTCCGGAGCCCAAGACGGACTCCGGATCTGCCCTCCAGATGAAGAACAGGAGGTGGCGGCGCCTCCCTCTCGAAAACGCGACGAAAACTTCTATTTTTTATTTTTTCTGGGATGAAAGACAACTTATAGAGATGGAGTTGGGGCGGCAGGTGCCTGTGGGCCCCACATGCCTGCCCACCGCCACCAGGGGGGTGGTGGCGGAGCAGGGGCTTGTGGCCCACTGGCCCACCCCCTGAGGTGGAACTTGGCGTAGATATTTTTGATATTTTCCAAAACTGCTCCCCGTAAATTTTCAGGGCGTTTGGAGAATTTTCATTTCTGCACAAAAATAACACCAAGGCAATTCTGCTGAAAACAGCGTCAGTCCAGGTTAGTTCCATTCAAATCATGCAAATTGTAGTCCAAAATAAGGGCAAAAGAGTTTGGAAAAGTAGATACGTTGGAGATGTATCAACCACCGATGAGGAAGAAGACTATGATCCCAAGGGGAAGGAACAAACGAGTTCCGATGAAGAGGAGGCTCCTCTACCTCAACCTGGACGCACTCATGTGGAGTTCAAGAAGTCAAGCCTCCCTGACCAAAAGAAGAAGCCTAAGACCTTGTTTATCCCTTCTCGTTTCTTGCACGTGAGTAAGCAGGAGCTTTGCCAAAGAGTGTTGAAGCTGGAGGAGGAAAATGATGATCTGAGGGAGCAGAACTTTATGCTCAAGTAGAAATTAGACAAGCTCAAGACCGCTTCAACAACTCCACCATCACCACCAAAGGAAGACAACTGAGCATTGGTATGGGAAATTCCCTTGGCTTTTGCCAAGCTTGGGGGAGTTGCCCCGGTATCGTATCACCATCACATCTTTTGCCTTTACCTTTGTTTTTAGTTTTCCTTTTCAGTTTTCTCTTTTTCTAGTTCAGTAAAGTCTTAGTGTTTTAGTCTTGATTTTTTCTTTGTGTCACCCCCAATGTATTCTTGCTCGTGAGCCATATAATAAAGAGTGTCTTAGTTGAAGGGCTTTGCCTCTTGCCATGATCAAAAGAGTGAGAATAGAACAAAAGCATGAAAGATCATGTAGTGATCTTATGGGAAGTGATGGCTTCGCATATAAAAAGAATGAGGATTGAAACTTGTTGAGGGTAGGCAAACGTAGACCTTGGTCATTGTTGCAATTAATAGGAAGTGATAAAGAAGGAGAGGTTCACATATAAATACATCATCTCTGACACCATCTATGATTGTGAACACTCACTAAACTATTACATGCCTAGAATAGATGTTTGACAAGGAAGGCAACATAATGAATTGTGTTTCCTTGGCTCTGAACAATGTTATATGATTAGAGATCCCTTAGCATGTGATGATTGCTTACACCTCATATTAGCCAAAACTCCCGCACCAAGTAGAGATACTACTTGTACATCCATAAACCTTCAAACCAGTTTTGCCATGAGTGTCCACCATACCTACCTATGGATTGATTAAGATCCCTCAAGTAAGTTGTCATCGGTGCAAGCAATAAAAATTGCTTTCTAATATGTATGATCTATTAGTGTATGGAAAATAAGCTTTGTACAAACCTGTGATGAAGAAGACATAAAAGCGACAGACTGCATAATAAAGTTCTTTATCACACGGGGCAATATAAAGTGACGTTCCTCCGCACTAAGAGGACACGCATTCAAACCTCAAAAGCGCATGACAACCTCTGCTTCCCTCTGCGAAGGGCCTATCTTGTACCTTTACTTTTTGTCCCTGAAAGAGTCATGGTGATCTTCACCAATTCCCTATTTTGCCTTTGTCTTGGCTACCGTCACAAGCTTGGGAAAGATCTATATTCATATGTCAACTTGGAGGTAGGCATTCATGAATTATTATTGTTGACATTACCCTTGAGGTAATCAGTTGGGAGGCAAAAACGATAAGCCCCTATCTTTCTCTATGTCCAGCTTAAACTTTGATCTCATGAGTACCACGTGAGTTGTAGCAATTGTAGAGAACGAAAGAATGATTGAGTATGTGGATTTGCTTTACAAGCTCTTACTTGACTCTTTCTAATGTGTGATAAATTGCAATTGTTTCAATGACTAAAGGCTATCGGTTGTTACTTCTCGGTAAGGTTCTTGATTCATGCTTTACTTTGTGAAGGAATTATCACTTTGGCATAAGAGATTATATGTTGGTATTGCTCTTCTGATCATGATCATGCACTACAGGAATCAGCTATTATGCCGACAGGTATAATCTTTGCCGTCAGCAAATCGTCGGGGTTGACGGCAAACGGGAAGTTTGCTGTCATGGACACACGACAAAAAACTACTATCGTCAAAAATCATAAAAAGCATACGGCGAAAAACAACACACGGCAAAGCCATGATTTGCCGTCAACTTTTTGGTCAGATGATGGAAAAGGCACCATTTTTGCCGTATGTTGACCCTACGAATGACGGCAAAAAGTTGTCCATGGCTGCGGCTAACTGACCTAAACGGCAGACAATTTTGCTGTCTTGAATTTGTGAGGGCTGACGGCAAAAATTAGGTATTGTCGTCTTGTACGTAATACAGAAGTCGGCAAAGAATGAAAATAGACCACGTAGTGCACCAAAAAAACACCCCAGACTATGTAAAAAAACACTACCGAACACCCCAAACAGCGTGCACAGCAGCCACTACTGAAACTCTCGTGATTGACCCGCGCTAGGGTTCCCCTCCCAGCCGCCGCCGGTGACCTCGCCGACTGCCACCGCCGGTGACCTCCCCTGCTGCCGCCGGCCCCATCACCGGCCGCCGCCGCCCTCACATGGCGGGAGGGTAGGCCGTCCGGCCGCTCCACCCCTGGTCGGGCCTCACCACCGGTCGCCGGTCGGGCCTCCCTGCTGGTCGCCCCACCGCCGGTCAGGCCTCCCTGCTGGTCGCCCCACCGTCGGTCAGGCCTCCTTGCCGGTCGCCGGTCGCCGCGCCGCCTTGCTGGATCCAGGCCGGGGCTGCGGTCTCCCCATTCTCACCTCGCAGGTTTGTCCTCCCCATTCCCCTTCTCAACTCAGTCCAGTTCAGTTGAAGGAAGAACTCTAGCTTAGGGGTTGTTTGGATAGCGCGGACACGGAATGTAGAGTGCCATGGCCGCTTTGCTCCCCTTCTCAACTCAGTCCAGTTCATGTGTATATGTGGATGGAGAGAAGAGTGCGGTGGGGTGGGGCAATGGCAGACAGCAGCAAGGAAGGCTCGGGTTGGGGTTGGGATGGGATGCAAATGGAGTGGAACCAACAAACCAACACAAAGACGGTAGCTTGGACAAACACAAGGTTGTGGCTTTTTAAGCTCAACTGGTAAACCCAAGGTTGGGGTTAGGTGAGTGCTTGTTATGTCTCGTTTGCTTTGTGTGAGCGTGGGGTTGCAGGCTGGCAGGTAAATGCAAACAGGCAAAGGAAGTGTATACAATTGATTATCACCTCTGTTAAGGTTTTAACCTCCTTTGATTCTCTCACAGCAGTACCAGTACGTTTTATTGGTTCACCTATTTGCTTGGTTGCTTTGGTAGAAGAGGACTTTCAGAATTGGTTCTCTACTGGGGTGAAGGGTGTGAAGTGTTTTGCCTAGATGCAGATTTAGAGGCCTATTTCTTTCCAAATTGTACTTGCCTTGCAATTCATAACTGGTTTTACTTTTTCTTAAAAAAACTGTTTTAAATTTTTGCTAGCTCCTAGAGAGCGCCGGTTCAGGCTGATGTGTGCTTCGCCAAACGTAGGAGCAGTCATCCATTGAGAAGAAATTCATCTGAGCTCTGAAGTTGAAGTCAAACTGGCCTGCTACATTTCAAAGGTAACATCTACTCCCTCTGTCTCAAAATATAAGAGTTTTTGGGTCTAGATATATACAGAGATAGAGGGAGTATACAATACATCAACTAAGATGATAGTTTGATGTGTAGACCGTAAGAAATCACACACAGTAGATGCGGTTGGTATTTTGGAAATAAAGGCTAAGGCTTAAATTGAGAATCGGGACTAATTGGTTCATAATTTATGCATGTCCCTAACATGAATACTGTAGTCTTTATCAGTCGCGGAGCTAGCTTATTGTCAGAGCCTGGGCACATCCTAAGCTAAAATACTTCATTTCTGGTCTATAAGGAACTGTGAAATCTCATATTTGGAGAAATCATCATGCGCAACATGCACACTGATATTACATACGCGCTAATAATTCTTGATGGTCCTACTTGTGCTGCGTGGCTGATTCTAGCTGCAACATTGACAGATATGGGGTATTGATGTACCATCCTTCCAGAATCATACAAGAGCTTGGGTGCGCCCATCTCTCCACAGATAGTGCAGAAGCGCAACATTCAGTCCAGGCACAGAGAAACAATCGAGCGATCAAACAAATTAGGGAAGCCAGCAATCTATCGATCCTCTCTCTTCACAAACTGTGTAGGCCTACTCGGAGTAGAAAATTATTAAATGGGCCTATAGCCTATCTAGTTACTGTAAGGCCGAAAAGCAAGGAATGCGCAAGCTGCCCCATTTAACAAGCTGCCTTGTTATCCAGCGAAGGATCGTTTGTTTTCAGCAATTTTGACGGTTCCGCCACTATAGGCCTATAGCAAATTGCCATCGTTCACAGACTTGCAACCATCAAGCCCAGGCACGTGTCCTGGGTGCCCGGACGGTAGAATCGCCCCTGGTCTTTATCATAAGATTTCCAATGTTACTGATTTTTTCATCTGAATAATGATTTTTTGAAAGTAGAGCAAGAACAGGATGTTGTCTATTAGTTTTCACAAGTGCAGAATTTCGTTTAGCATCAATATATTTATTTTGAGAGAAGTTCCTGGGTAAAAGGGGAGTAGATAGGGAATTAAGAACTGAAGGGTAACGAGGGCAGAGGAAAAGGAAAGGTCGTCCATGTGCTAATTTCTTGAGAAAATCCTGTATGTGAAAGCCACGTCATCCTAAACATCAAACAAATAAAGAAGATCATTTGGAAAGGAATTGAGACAGAAAAATATACAAAGAAGGAAAGGAATTGAAAAGGAGATGAGACATAAGGAAAGGTGTCCATGCCTCTGCCTCATTAATAAAGAAGAAAATTTGGAAAGCAGTCCTCGCCTCCCTCATTAATAAAGAATATAATTCATTGTGAAAAAGTAAAGTACGTCCCAAGCCTCAAAAACTGCATACATTCCCCTCCACAAGAAAAACAATGCATCCATTTGTTAGGCTTTTTGTAAATATGGACGACTAAAGAACAATTGTTTTTCGTGTTAGGGATACTTGACTATACTTATTGTTCCTTTAAAGAACTCATAATAATTGGATTAGGTGTGCTGGAGTGCAATGTTTTTTTACCGTGTTGCAACGCACGACATTGATTTAATTTTTGAACTATTTTTTATGTTCTTTATGTTGTCATGATGTCTTAAATAAAAAACTGATTTTTTTCTCAAAAAACAATGTCTCAAAGGGTTGCCATTAGTGTTTCTTGACTCTTTTTTCACAAGGAAGGGATCGATTTACTCCGAATCATACCCTTTGCATCCTAAGCTTCATGTCGTTATCCTCAAATGATGCATCTTTTTTTATCACTAGTGAATGTTGTCCCTTGACGTCATTCATCGCCCGGTCCAACCATGGTTCATAAGAATTGATATTTTCGTCCGTTGCAACGCACGGGCATTTGTGCTAGTGATAAAAAATAAAACTGTGGGGTAAATAATATGAAAAAATTAATTAGTTATGTATCTACATTTAATTACATTATATCTAACTTGATGAATCTGAATAAAATACCTGTATTGTTAGTGCAAGTAGCGGTATGGATGATCGTGAGTGGATGTACAATGGTCACCCTAGTCAGGGTGACATGACCGCTGAGTTGTTGGACAAGACCAATAAATTCATAAAGGCAGCATTTGCTACTGGCAAGAGAAAAAATTGGTGTCCCTACTTCAAGTGTAAAAACTATAAAGAACATACAAAGAAGTTGATACTGGAGAGGCGACCGGCGGCTGTGGAGAGGGCAGAGGAGAGGCGACTGGCGGCTGAGGACAGGGCGGCGGAGAGGCGACTGGCGGCTGACGACAGGGCGGCGGAGAGGGCGGAGGAGAGGCGACTGGCTGATGAGAGGATGCAGCAGGCGTTGTGGGCACAAAATACTCAAAACTTTCAAATGTTTACGGTTAGTTCCTTAATAGCCAAGCAAAATTCCTTAATAGCCAACACATGTACTCTTTTACTATCGGTGCTTAACCTCCATCACTCTTAACATAATTTGCAGGCTTATTGTACCGAGAATGGTATGCCTAATTTCGATTTTTCTGCCCTTACTTCGCATCCTACGGTTAGTTAACTAAAATATTTGCAAGGATCATTATTGCATCTCTTAGTCTGAGTTTCATTTTAATTAACCTTGTAAATACTTCATGCAGCATCCATCGACCCAAGGATCGAATAATGTTGGATCTTCACATGCTCATGGTCCTAGCTTTGTTGGCAGTAACCTTGATGGTTCTCCACATCTTTGAGATCTGATATGGTTAGTGCCTCCATATCTCATTTACAAGTAGATACCACTTGAGATCTTCATGATTTAGAGACCACTTGAGATCTTCATGATTTAGAGACCACTTGAAGCTATATATTTACATAGAACTAGATGAGTCACCTACATTCACATTTTACACGATTTCACAAAATATTTATATCCTGATTGTTTTATTTATATCCTGATTGTTTTATTTATGCAATTGATATCACATTTTAGACTTACTAGCAGGCGGAAAAGCGCGACGGCATGCCGCGCCCGTTGCTTTGATATTGTTCATGCCTCAATATGGTAGGAATGCTTTTAGCACTGCACAATACAAACAATGGCCTCCGAATTATCTATTGCATAACTAAAAAACCTCAAATCTTTAGTTTCAGCGAGTATACTATATGTAGAAGACCTGCAACTATTAGATCAAAGTGACCACCTCTAAACTTTTAAACAGATTATTTATCAACTATATTTCAACGTAAAAAAAGAGCCAACTTGAATAGTAAGGATGTACTCCCTCCGTCCGTACTAAGACAATTTTTTACTCTGGTGTAGTGTCAAAAAAGTCTTATATCTTCATCCGATGTTTCCCACACTTGAATCGATTTTTTGTTGAGCTGCTGCTGCGCATTCCCCGTTCATCTACCCTTGCTGCTACTTCTACTCGCTAGTTGCTTCCTCGTGTTGTTCATGTGCTAGTGCTGCTTGCTTGTTGCTTCCCCATGCTGTTCATTTGCTTTTGCTTGCTTATTGCTGCTGGCCTGCTGCTACTTGCTTGTTGCTTCCCCATGTGAACTGGTGATTGAATTATTGGTGGTTCATGTTAGGGAACGTTGCATCTGGGAGCGGAGCCACTAGACTATTATTCGATGTGTTTTGCAAGTTGCAGTGACATGGATCTGGCTGAATTATCAATCAAGCACTTCGGTTCCTAAATATGAGAACCTATGCTATTTTCAGCTAGTAACTACTCCATTCGGTTCCTAAATATGAGAACCTGATGCTATTTTTAGCTAGTAACTACTCCCTATAATTGGTTCCTAAAATATGAGAACCTGATGCTAGTTTTAGCTAGTAACTACTCCCTTCGATTCCTAAATATGAGAACCTAATGCTATTTTTATTTTTAAATAATTTTTCTTATTTCCTTAATCAACTGAAATATGTTATTTATTGTGTGTCAAAATTTGACATATGTGTATGATTTCATCTTGTAGGTTGCCATACGGATGCTCTTTGGACTACGATATTCACATGAAGACATTTATCGTAATGTCAAATATTATGTAGTAATGCCAAATATTATGACATGGATGTGCTATAAGGCTATATATATAGATGGGATATGGGTTATGTTATATGATGTATGAATGTGCTATGGATTATGTTATATGTTGTATATATATGTGTGTGTGTGTGTGTGTTATGGTGGGTGCTATATATATGTATGTGTTATGGTGTGTGCCATATGCTGTATATATGTGTTATATGTGGATTATGGATGTGTTATGGTGTGTGCTGAATGTGCTATGGATTATGTTATATGCTGTATATATATGTGTTATGGTGGGTACTATATGTATGTGTTATGGTGGGTACTATATGTATGTGTTATGGTATGTGTCATATGTTGTATATATGTGTTATGTGTGGATTATGGATGTGTGATATATTGTGTATTTATGCTGTTGTATTGTCTATTTCTTTTATTATATTATCTATTTATGCTGTTAAACCTCTTTGTCGTCATGTTCAAGACGGCAAAATAGTACGATTAATTTGCCGTCTTGTACACGTTCCGCAGACGGCAAAATAGTACGATTAGTTTGCCGTCTTATATAGGTTTGGCACACGGCAAATTTTTGAGGTAGATTGCCGTCTTGTACACATGAAGAAGACGGCAAACATGACTAACAACGCCCGTCAGCTAGGACGCTCCGTCTTCCTACCATATATTTGCCGTCTACCAGCCTAGAAGACGGCAAAATAACTTCACTAACGGCAAAAAATTTGTCGTCTGCTCTCCCGGTCGCTGACAGCAAAGACACCCTTTGCGGGCACGTAGGCTGACGACATTGTTTGCCGTCATGGGCAGACGGCAAAATTTTTGCCGTCTGTAATTCTATCTTTGCCATCTGTAGCGTCATGACGGCAAAATGCCCGATTCCTGTAGTGATGATGCATGCATGTTCGTATCTTGTTTTGTCGACACCTCTCTCCCTAAACATGTGGACATATTTAATGGGCTAGGTTTTCGCTTGAGGACAAGCGAGGTCTAAGCTTGGGGAGTTGATACGTCCATTTTGCATCATGTTTTCACGTTGATATTTATCGCTTCTTTGGCTGTTATTTCACTTCACGATACTATTCTTATGCCTTTTATCTCTTATTTCGTAAGGTTTACATGAAGAGGGAGAATACCGGCAACTGGAATTCTGGCCTGAAAGTGGAGCAAAGTTGAGATACCTATTCTGCGCAACTCCAAACGCCGTGAAAATCAACGGAGATTTTTTCCCAATATATAAAAAAATACTGGGCCGAAGAAGTACCGTAGGAGGGCCAGGGGGTGGCCACAAGCGTGCACGGCGCGGCCACCCCCCCCCAGGCCGTGCCATGGGGGCTTGTGGGCACCCTGTTGGCCCACTTGCCCCCCTCTTTTGCTATATGGAGGGTTTCGTCCAAAAAAAACAGAAGGGAGATTTTTCGTGGTTTCGCCGCCGCCACGAGGCGGAACTTGAGCAGAACCAATCTAGAGCTCCGGCAGGACGATCCTGCCGGGGAAACTTCCCTCCCAGAGGGGGAAATCGTCCCATCGTCATCACCAACACTCCTCTCATCGGAGGGGACTCATCCCCATCAACATCTTCATCAGCACCATCTCATCTCCAAACCCTAGTTCATCACTTGTAACCAATCTCCATCTCGCGACTCCGATTGATACTTGTAAGGTTGCTAGTAGTGTCGATTACTCTTTGTAGTTGATGCTAGTTGGATTACTTGGTGGAAGAGTTTATGTTCAGATCCTTGATGCTACTCATTACACCTATGATCATGATTATGATTATGCTTTGTGAGTAGTTACTTTTGTTCCTGAGGACATGGGATAAGTCATGCTAATAATAGTCATGTGAATTTGGTATTCGTTCGGTATTTTGATATGTTGTATGTTGTTTTTCCTCTAGTGGTGTTATGTGAACGTCGACTACATAACACTTCACCATTATTTGGGCCTAGAGGAAGGCATTGGGAAGTAGTAAGTAGGTGATGGGTTGCTAGAGTGACAGAAGCTTAAACCCTAGTTTATGCGTTACTTCGTAAGGGGCTGATTTGGATCCACTAGTTTAATGCTATGGTTAGACTTTGTCTTAATTCTTCTTTCGTAGTTGCGGATGCTTGCGAGAGGGGTTAATCATAA
The DNA here is from genome assembly GCF_904849725.1 of Hordeum vulgare subsp. vulgare. Taxonomy (NCBI): domain Eukaryota; kingdom Viridiplantae; phylum Streptophyta; class Magnoliopsida; order Poales; family Poaceae; genus Hordeum; species Hordeum vulgare. The sequence goes on along the minus strand of NC_058519.1, from coordinate 605,825,926 downwards.
GTGGGATGCTTGTCCAAGTAAGGGCAGTACCCAAGCGCCGGTCTACCCACATATCAAACTATCAAAGTAACGAACGCGAATCATATGAACATGATGAAACTAGCATGACAGAAATTCCCGTGTGTCCTTGGGAGCGTTTTTCCTCTTATAAGACTTTGTCCAGGCTTGTCCCTTGCTACAAAAGGGATTGGGCCACTTTGCTGCACCGTTGCTACTTTTTTTACTTGTTGCTTGTTACGAATCATCTCACCACACAGTCACTTGTTACCGACAATTTCAGTGCTTGCAGATTTTTCCTTGGTGAAAACCACTTGTCATATCCTTCTGCTCCTCGTTGGGTTCGACACTCTTACTTATCGAAAGGACTACGATTGATCCCCTATACTTGTGGGTCATCATGCCGTCACTTTCATATTTCCATTGCATGATCGTAAGATAGCTAGCAAGATGTTTCAACGTCATACGCTAAGCTAGATCGTTGCACATCCCGGTACACTGCCGGAGGCATTTCATATAGAGTTATCATTGTTCTAAGTATTGAGTTGTAAGTAAATAAAAGTGTGATGATCATCATTATTAGAGCATTGTCTCATGTGAGGAAATAAAAAAGATAGGCCAAAGATGCCCACCAAAAAAATGAAAAAAGAGGCCAAAGAGCCCAAACAAAAAAATGAGAGAAAAGGAGAGAAGGGACAATGCTACTATCTTTTTCCACACTTGTGCTTCAAAATAGCACCATGTTCTTCATGATAGAGAGTCTCTCATTTTGTCACCTCCATATGCTAGTGGGAATTTTCATTATATAACTTGGCTTGTATATTCCAGTGATGGGCTTCCTCAAAATTGCCCTAGGTCTTCGTGAGCAAGCAAGTTGGGTGCACACCCACTAGTTTTCCTTTTGAGCTTTCACACACTTATAGCTCTAGTGCATCCGTTGCGTGGTAATCCCTACTCATTCACATTAATATCTATTGATGGGCATCTCCATAGCCCGTTGATATGTCGAGTCAATGTGACCATCACCTCCTTTTTGCCTCACAACCTCCACCACACTCTATTCCACCTATAGTGCTATATCCATGGCTCACGCTCATGTATTGCATGAGAGTTGAAAAAGTTTAAGAAAGTAAGAGTGCGAAAACAATTACTTGGCCAATACCTGGGTTGTGCATGATTTAAATTCGTTGTGTGGGGATGATGGAGCATAGCTAGACTATATGATTTTGTAGGTATAATTTTCTTTGGCCTTGTTATTTCAAAAGTTCATGATCACTTTGCTAGTATGCTTGAAGTATTATTGTTTTCATTCAATAGTAAACTATTGTTTTGGATCTTACGGATCTGAACATTCATGCCACAAGAAAGAAGTTACAAAGGACAAATATGTTAGGTAGCATTCCACATCAAAAATTCGGTCTTTATCACTTCCCTACTCGAGGACGAGCAGGAGTTAAGCTTGGGGATGCTTGATACGTCTCCAACGTATCTATAATTTTTTATGGTTCCATGCTATTATCTTGTCAACTTTGGATGTTTTGTATGCATGAATATGCTATTTTATATATTTTTTGGGACTAACCTATTAACTCAGTGCCAAGTGCCACTTTCTGTTTTTTCCGTGTTTTTAACCTTTTTCAGAGAAGAATATTAAACGGAGTCCAAACGGAATAAAACATGCGGGATGATTTTTTCCATAACAGAAGATACGCAAGGGACTTGAGAACCAAGGCAGAAGACCCCGGGGGAGGTCACAAGCCCCCTAGCCGCGGCCTGGGGGCGCGCCTAGCAGGCTTGTGGGCCCCACATGGCTCCTTTGCCCTACTTCTTTCGCCTACAAATTCTCTAAAAATCGAGAACCACCACAGAGAGCCACGAAAATACTTTTCCGCCACCGCAAGCTTCTGTCTCCGCAAGATCCAATCTGGGGACCATTCTGGTGCCCTGCCGGAGGGGGATTCGGATACGAAGGGCTTCTTCATCAACACTATTGCCTCTCCGATGATGCGTGAGTAGTTCAGCACAGACTTCGGGTCCATAGCTAGTAGCTAGATGGCTTCTTCTCTCTCCTGGATCTGCAATACAAAGTTCTCCATGATCTTCATGGAGATCTATCTGATGTAACTTTCTTTTGCGGTGTGTTTTTCGAGTTCCGATGAATTGTGGATTCATGATCAGATTATCTATGAATATTATTTGAGTCTCCTCTGATCTCTTATCACTAGTAGAAATAAGGGCTTTCGTCCCAGCTCGAAAAACACATTAGTCCCGGTTCCTTTACGAACTGGGACTAATGTTAGTATTAGTCCCCGTTCGAGCGGCAAAGGCGCCGGTCGGGCATTAGTCCCGTTCAAATGGGACCTTTAGTCCCGGTTCGTGTCTCGAACCGGGACTAAAGGGTTTGGAGTATTTAGTCCCGGTTCGTGTCTTGGACCTTTAGTCCCGGTTCGTGTCTCGAACCGGGACTAAAGGGTTTGGAGGATTTAGTCCCGGTTGGTGTCTTGAACCAGGATTAAAGGGTAGACCTTTAGTCCCGGTTCGTGACACGAACCGGGACTAAAGGTTTTCAGATTTTTTTTCTGTTTTTAAATTCTTGTTTGTAGTTTCTGTTTTAAATTGCTTATATCTTTTAGGATATTTGATGTTTTTGATTGATTCTTTTTGCATTAGATTCAAAATTTTGTCTAGTTTCTGTTTGTGCCATTAGTTTTCAAATTTGAATGGTTTTAAATTTGAATTTGTTTAAATTTGCTTCAAACCCAGTTTTTGAATAACTTGAGTTTACAAATAGTTTTTAATTTAATTCTTTTTTGCTCCCACTCATGTGTTAGATTGTTGACACAGTAAGATTTATTTGGTTATTTTTAAATAATCTAAATTAGGATTTTAATTAAAGAAATATTGTTTTGCTTATATAGTTGTTTTAGTCATTTAATTGTTGTTTTTTATTATTTTTAGTTAGTTCTTTCTGTAGATTTTAACTTGTTGTAGTATGGTGCATATTTAATGCACAAAAAAATCTACAGTTCAATTAATTTAAAAAAATGCCTTTGTAGCAGATGGGTTTTCGTTTGAAACCTTGATACTTTGAGTTTTGTAGAAAATAAACAAAAATGATAAAATCTTCAAAAAATAAACAAAAATGATAAAATCTTCAAAAAATAAAATCATTTGAGATGTTGTTAGGTTTTAGTGTCTAGTCGGTATAGAAATTTTGAGATATGAATTTTGATGTTTTTGCAAAAAAAGGAAAAAATATAAACGGCCATAACTTTTGCATACGACGTCCAAAAAAAATTAATATATCAAAAAAAACTAGAAAAAATTGGTACTCGATTTCACCCGGGCTTGCCCGGTGAAGTTTTCTCACATGCTCAAAATGCCAAATGGAAAAAAAGTTATTTCAAAAAGAAGTTTTTTCCAAAAAAAAGAAAAATAATTTTATTTAAAAATATTAGGTTGTTTTCATTGAAATTCACTATTATTGTTACTTATTAAGTATATTTTAATAATTGCTTATATTCAAAAAATTAAATCATGTGACATGACATCAAGACCCAAGTTGTTTAGGATTGATAGCTTACTATTGTCAGGAAAACAACAAGTGCACACTTGGCAACTAGGGGCGATAGAACCAGAAAGTTAAGCGTGCTCGGGCTGAAGCAGTGAAAGGATGGGTGGTCGGGCGGGAAGTTAGACGATTTGAAATGAGTGATCCGCGCTAGAGCAATGAGGATGGGTGATTAGAGATTAAATTGTCAAATAATTCAAAGATTAGAAAATTGGAATAAAACATAAAAAATATTCAAAACTAAAATTTGAAAGAAAAAAAATAAAAAAAATCTACCTTTTCGGGACAAACAAACAAAAAAATCAGACGGATCCTTTAGTCCCGGTTCGTAAGTAGAACTGGGACTAAAGGTACTCCCTCCGAGGCGGCCACCTGGAGCACCTTTGGTCCCGGCTTGGAACAGGGTCGGGACTAAAGGTTAGGCCTTTAGTCCCGCCCCTTTAGTCCCGGTTGGTGAACCGGGACTAAAGGCCCTCTCCCCACTAGTGTATATGCATGATTTCGTATCCTTGTAATTCTCTTCGAGTTGTGGGTTTCGTTTGGCCAACTTGATCTATAATTCTTGCAATGGGAGAGGTGCTTGGTTTTGGGTTCATACCGTGTGGTGTCCTCACCTAGTGACAGAAGGGGTAGCAAGGCATGCATCGTGTTGTTGCCATCAAGGGTAAAAAGTTGGGGGTTATATCTATTGCATGAATCTATCCCTCTACATCATGTCATCTTGCTTAAGGCGTTACTCTATTTGTTATGAACTCAATACACTAGATGCATGTTGGATAGCGGTCGATGTGTGGAGTAATAGTACTAGATGGAGAAAGTATCGGTCTACTTGTCTCGGACGTGATGCCTACATGTATGATCATTGCCTTAGATATCATCAGGACTTTGCGTGATTCTATCAATTGCTCGATAGTAATTCGTTCACCCACCGTAATACTTGCTATCATGAGAGAAGCCTCTAGTGAACACTATGGCCCCCGGGTCTACTTCACCTCATATTTTCAGATCCACAAAATTACTTTGTTGCACTTTTCACCTTTCAAATCTCACCTTGCAAATAATCGTGAAGGGATTGACAACCCCTTTATAGCGTTGGGTGCAAGTTTGTTTGTTTTTGCGCATGTGCATTGGTGCCTCATCTTGATACTCCTACTGGATTGATACCTTTGTTCTCAAACTGAGGGAAATACTTATTTCTACTATGATGCATCACCCTTTCCTCTTCAAGGGAAAAACCAACGCAAGCTCAAGAGGTAGCACTAAGCCAGGGGTAGCCATGCCCTGTTGGCTGGGGAGTCCCTCGTGGGTCACCTCGTAGTTTTTATTTTTGGCTTTTTTTCTAAAATACCAAAACCAACATAAATTATTTTTATGGAATGTTTGGAGTCGGTTTACTCACCGTATCACATACCTACCCCTTTTTCAAGTTTTTGGAGGTTCCCGGAAGGTATCTCTTATGTGTTCTTCCTGTGTCATCACTTGAATAATATTGGTTTCAACATTAATGGGTGTACATAGATATAATATTTAATTCTTTTCCCATTTACACACTTGAATTTGTACCCTCGGAGTTGCTAATCTTGATAGCACGAGAGCGAGAAACCTCTTCAACTATATAAGGTGCTTTCCATTTGGGGAGAAACCTCTTCAACTATATAAGGTCCTACATTGAATTTCCGTTTTTGGATTCTCTTGTCATGCCATATTTTAATATTTTATTTAAACAACTTGGCATTTTCATAAGCTTCTGTCCTCCATTCATCTAATGAACTAATATCAAATAACCTATTTTCACTATCTAGTTTGAAAGCATAATTAAGTTATTTGATTTCCCAATAAGCTTTATGTTCTAACTCAAGAGGTAAATGACATGATATTCCATAGACCGTTTTATATGGGGGCATTCCCATAAGAATTTTTATAAGTAGTTCTATAGGCCCACATAGCAACATCAAGTTTCTTAGACCAACTCTTTCTAGGTATATTAATAGTCTTTTCCAAGATCAACTTTATTTCTCGGTTACTCCTTCTTTATAAATATGTGGGTCATCCCAAAAGTATTGTCTTAAATCATAAAAGAACTTTTTCTTTTGTTGGTAGGTGAAACTAGGTAGTATATATTTAGAAACAATGTAATTAGCATAATCTGCATACCAAGGAGTACTACAGGAAGCATTTATAACAGCTAATTCCCCATCAGGAAAATTATCATCAGTATGTAGTGGGTCATCAAGAACATTTTCCATCTAGACAAATTATCTAATACCGGGTTTTTCAGCTCCCTTTCTATCAACAGTATGCAAATCAAACTCTTGGAGTAAAAGCACCCACCTAATCAGTCTAGGCTTAGCATCTTTCCTTTCCATAAGGTATTTAATAGCAGCATGATCAATGTGAATAGTAACTTTGGAAACAACAATATATGGTCTAAACTTATCACATGAAAACACAATTTCGAAAAATTCTTTTTTTAGTAGTAGCATAATTTCTTTGGGCACTGACTGGAGTTTTACTAGCATAATGGATAACATTCAGTTACTTGTCTACTCTTTGCCCTAGAACAACACAAACAACATAATTACTAGCATCACACATAATTTCAAATGGAAAATTCCAATGAGGTGGTTGAACAATAGGTGTAGAAATCAAGACTTTCTTAATTATTTCAAATGCTTCTACACAATCATCATAAAAGATGGAATATCATCTTGAAGAAGATTAGTTAATGGCCTATAAATCTTTAAGAAATCATTAACGAAACACCCATAAAAAATCAGCATGACCAAGGAAACTTCTCATACCTTTAACATCTTTAGGACATGACATTTTCTCTATTACATCAATTTTAGCTTTGTCTACCTCAATACCTCGTTCGGAAATTTCATGCCCAAGTATTATACCTTCGTTCATCATAAAGTGGCGCTTCTCCCAATTCAAGACAATATTAGTTTCTTCACATCTATGCAAAACTCGATCAAGGTTGCTTAATCAATCATAAAAAAAAGTCCCCTAAACGGAAAATTCGTCCATGAATACCTCAACGATCTTTTCACAAAAGTTAGAAAATATAGCAGTCCTACATCTTTGAAAGGTAGCACAGGCATTGAATAAACCAAAAGGCATACATCTATAAGCATAAGTTCCAAAAGGGCATGTGAAAGTAGATTTCTCTTGGTCCTCCTTTGACACAGGTATTTGAGAAAAACCAGAATATCCATCAAGAAAGCAAAAGTGTGTGTGCTTAGATAATATTTCTGACATTTGATTAATAAATGGCAAGGGGTAATGATATTTTCTAGTAGCTTTGTTTAATTTCCTGAAATCAATTACCATCCTATGAGAAGTTACAATTGTTTGAGGAATAAGTTCATTTTTATCATTAGCGACAACAGCTATACCTCCTTTCCTAGGAACACGAGCAACATGACTTACCCATCTACTATCAACAATATGATAAATTATACCTTCCTTTAGAAGCTTTAGTATTTCACTTCTTACCACTTCCTTCATCTTAGGATTTAAGCGACGTTGATGAGTAACGATAAGTTTAGCATCCAGTTCCATATTAATCGTGTGCTGACATAGAGTGGGACTAATGCCCGTAAGATCATCAAGAGTATACGAATAACATCTTTCTGCTTTTTTAGAGTTAGATGTAATCTCTTTTCTTCATGCTTTGAAAGGTTAGCCTGATAATAACAAGATATATCTTCTTCTCATCAAGACAAGCATATTTCAAAGTATCAAGTAATTTCTTTAGCTCAGACATGCGATCTCCCTTAGGTGGAAGAGGATCCCCTAAAATGCCAACAAGCAAGTTGTGTTTAAGAATAGGTGTTTGTTTGAAGAAAATCTCATCTATCTCATTTCTCTCATTCATATGCATATCATCTCATGGTCTAGAAAATATTGTTCTAATGGATCAGTAGGAGGCACAACAATAGAAGAAAGATGATAATTTCATCTTTATTAGATAATTATTTCTTATGTGGTTGTCTACCAAACTTAGAGAAAATAAATTCATGGTACATGTGACCAAAGATTACTTTAACCTTCTTGGTAACACAATTAATTTCAACATTAACGGTATTCAAGAAAGATCTACCAAATATAATGGGAGAAAAACTACCTTGTTGTGAACCAAGTACTAAGAAACCGGTGGGGTACTTCATTTTTTCACACAAGACTGCAACATGTCTAACAATCCCAAGTGATGAAATGGTGTTTATGTTTTCAAGTTTAATAGTGACATCAATATTTTCGATCTTAGAGGGTGATATGGCATTCATACATTTTGATATAAGGTAAAAGGTATAGAACTAACACTAGCACCCATGGCATATAAGACATGATGACAATGATCTACAATCTTAATAGAAACAACACGCATGACAATAACTGGTTTATTTTTATCTAAGTCATCATGTTTCTTCCTAACAGGTTTTGCAATTCTAGGAGCTTCATGACATAAATAAATAACTTGACCATCAATATTATCTACTAGGATATCCTTAACCATAACAATATTAGTTTCTACTTTAATTTTCTCAGAAGGTTTAGGTGCCCTAATATTAGTGTTGTTAACGAGAGTTGAACCTTTAGCATGTTCCTTAATCCTAACAGGATAAGGTGGTTTCTCAATGTATGAAGTAGGCACAACTGGATGAACATGGTAAACAATTGTTTCATCTTTAGCTTTAATGGGTTCCTATGATAATTTTTCAATATGTGGATGAAATTTAAACCACTTCCCCTTAGGAAGATCAACAAGAGTAGCAAATGATTCACAGAAAGAAGCTACTATCTTAGAGTCAAGTCCATATTTATTTCTAAACTTATGAAAAATATTAGTTTTCATAAAATATTTAACACAATCAAACTCAAGCTTTATAACTAACTCTTTACCTTTGTCGAGTTCACAATCTTGAGAGTTGCATTTAATTCTTTCTAGAAGATCGCGTTTGAATACAATAGTTCTCTTCATGTAGGAACTGGTCGAAGAAGAATCGAGTATTAATTGATCATCACGAGAAAGTCGAGCATAAAAAAATTGTATAATCATTTCTCTTGAGAGGTCGTGGTTGGGACAAGTGTGCATCATATATTTAAGCCTCCCCTAAGCTTGAGCTCTACTTTCTCCTTCGTGAGGCCAGAAATTATATATATAGTTCCGATCACGATGAACTAGATGCATAGGATAAAACTTCTAATGAAATTCCATCTTCAAGCGATTCCAGTCCCATGATCCAATATCATCTAATAGCCTGTACGACATCAATGCTTCCCCCCCCCCCAAGATAAAGGGAAAACCTTCTTCTTGACATTGTCCTCGGATAAAGATGCAAGCTTAAATAATTCACGAATCTCATCTACATATATCAAGTGGTAATCACGACGAGTTGTACTGTCTCCTACGTAAGGATTAGCTAGAAGTTTCTCTAGCATACCCAAAGGAATCTCATAATAAATATTTTCAGGATGTTCTGTAGGTTAAGGGGAAACTTTTTCCACTTCTGGTTGGGGTGAAGATATCCCAAAGAGTCCCTTCAAACGATTACTATCCATAGTAACAAGCAACAATAAATTTCAACACGTACCGAAAATGTTTCCTTACCAAATTCCACTTACCAAAGGTGCTACACTCCATGGCAATGGCGCCAGAAAACAGTCTTGATGGCCCGAAAGTATAGGGGACCAATCGTAGTCCTTCCTACAAGTAAGAGTGTCGAACCCAACGAGGAGGAGAAGGAAATTATATGCAGTTTTCAGCAAGGTATTCTGTGCAAGTGCTATGAGTAATAGTAATAGATAGTTTTGTAGCAAGATAATTTGTAGAAAGTGACAAGTAAAAAATAGTAGCAAGTGTGCAGCAAGATATCCCAATCCTTTTTGTAGCAAAGGACAGGCCTGAAAGTACTCTTACATGAAGCAAAGTGATCCCAAGGACACATGGGAATTTCCGTCTAGTCATGTTCATCATGTTGAGTTGATTCGCGTGTGTTACTTTGATAATTTGATACGTGGGTGGTCCGGTGCTAAGATGTTGCTCTCACTTAAACAAGCAAGCCATTTATGATTACCGCACGTCGCAAGCATCCAGAACTACGAAAGAAGAATTAATATAAATCTAATCATAGCATGAAACATGTGGATCCAAATCAGCCCCTTTTGAAATAACGCATAAACAAGGGTTTAAGCTTCTGTCACTCTAGCGACCCATCATCTACTTATTACTCCACAATGTGTTCCCTTAGGCACATAACATTTTGAAGTGTTGTGTAGTCGACGTTCACACAACACCACTAGGAGAAGCAACAACATGCATATCATCAAAATATCGAACGAATACCAACTTCACATGATTACTTATAACAAGACTTCTCCCATGTCCTCGGGAACAAAACTAAGTACTCACAAACATTAACCATGTTCAATATCAGAGGTGTAATAATTATGAATAAGGATTTGAACATATTATCTTCCACCAAGTAAACCAACTAGCATCAACTACAAGATGTAATCAACACTACTAGTAACCCACATGTACCAATCTGAGGTTTTGAGACATGGATTGAATACAAGATATGAAATAGGGTTTGAGATGAGATGGTGCTAGTGAAGATGTTGATGCAAATTTATCCTCCCACGAGGGAGGAAGCGTTAGTGATGATGATGGCTTCGATTTCCCTCTCCCAGAGGGAAGTTTCCTTGACAGAATCACTCTACGGGAGAGAAAAAGGGCCTCTACCCATGTTTCCACCTCGAGGCGGTGGTGCTTCATCCCTAAAGTATCTTCTTATTTTTTCTATCTCAAAACTCATCTTATAGCAGAAGAGGAGGCCAGGATACCTCGGAGGTGGTACCAAGCCATTAGGGCGCGCCTAGGGGGTGGGTGTGCCGTGTTGACTTGGCACAAACATGTGCCCCCTCTGGTATATTTTTATTCCATAAATTCACATATATTCCACAAAAAATCCTCATGATGTTTCGGGTCATTGGAGTCCAGTGAATTTTCAGCCTTTTTCTTGGTTTTCACGTTCGGAATTCTAGTTTTCGGCAATTTCCCTGTTTGTGATGTACCTTGTAAAATCAGAGAGAAAAGGCATAAGAGCGTTATCATAAAGTGGAATAATGACCAAGAATAATATCAATATCAATAGGAAATCATCATGCAAAATGGTCGTATCGTGAACCAAAGTTAACGAACCAATAGGAGTATCACGCAAACCTTCTTAAACAACACCTACACACACAGAACCAAACAAGTGCACTCAACGCAACCAAGGGATTGTCAAGCCCATTGAACTTGTTACTTGCAAGGATTAAATACTGATACATGGGTAATAGAAATATATAGAAGTAAACAATAGTAAATAGATTGAAGTAAGGTATTTTTGGAGTTTTTATTATTATGTTTAAGTAGACCCGGGGGGCATAGTTTTTCTAGAGGCTTCTCTCTTGAACATAGCATACAGTGGTAAAGAAATTATTGTTGGGGAATTGATAGAATAGCACATAGTTATGAAATGTTGTTCATGGCAATGATCATGTATATAAGCATCACGTCCATAAACAAGTAGACGGACTCCTACCCGCATCTACTACTATTACTCCACTCATCGACCGCTATCGAGTATGCATCTAGAGTATTAAGTATGAAACACAGTAATTCTTGGGGCAACATGACATGATGTAGACACAGTAAGAGAAGCAAAATGTTCAAACCCCATCGCTTTATCCTTAATGCCAGAAATACAATACGTGTCATGCCCCTTTGTATCAATGGGATTGAGCACTGCAAGATTGAACCCATCACAACGCACCACTCCCACTGAAGATAAATTAATCTAGTTGGCAAAACCAAACTGATAAATCGAAAAGAAATGTGAAGCTATAACAATCATGTATAAAATAATTCAAAGAAGACTCAATATATATTCATGAATAATATGATCATAAACCCACAACTCATTGGATCCCAACAAACACACTGCAAAAGAAGATTACATCGAATAGATCGCCGCGGGAATCGTGGTGAACTTTGTATTGAAGATCAAAGAGAGAGAGAGCAAGCCATCTAGGTACTAGCTATGGACCCGTAGGTCTGTGGTGGACTAATCACACATCATCATGGCGGCGACAAGATTGATGTAGATGGCTTCCGTGATCAATTCCCCCTCCAACAGGGCAGCAGAAAAGATCTCTAGATGGCCTCCCATTGGAACAAAGACTTGTGGCGGCAAAAAAAGTGTTTTGACTAGCTCTCTATTTGTTTCACTATTTTAGAGAAACTATGGAGGCGAAATTAGGTCAAACGGAGCCACATGGGGCCCATATGAAATCATCACGGCGTGCCTACCCCCCCTTTACATGCCCTATTGTCTTGTCGTCTCCTCGTATTTCGTCTCTTCTCCCTACGAAACTTCCAGGTCCTCTTTTGGTCAAGAAAAAAATCATCGAAAAGTTTTGTAGCGTTTGGACTCCGTTTGGTAATGGTTTTCTAAAAAGCCAAAAACACACAAAAAACACCAACTCGCACTTGGCACTGGATTAATAGGTTAGTTCCCAAAATTATATAAAATAACATATAATTATTGCAATTGTAGATATGTTGGAGACTTATCAGTATCCTCCCGTGAGTAGTTTGAGTGGCTTGACTTGGCACACGTGCAACATGTAGTTGATTCAGATCCAATACAACATTCATGATATTTAAATGAGAGGCGATTTCCTATGCATGATGGTAACTACACACCCTTTGACATAAGTGCCTTTTATCGAATATGAGGTGTCGGGTTGCTTATGGCATTGACACAAGTGCATTTTTGTTACATATAATTGACTTTTTTCACTTATCTTTGTATTTTTATTACCTTTTCCACACAAGTGCCTTTTTGTTGTGTAGAAAAGATATTTTATCACTTCTCTCATTATTTTTGCTTGCCTTTTTGGGCATAATTGCATGTTTGCTTGCCTCGCTTGTCCAAAGTCATGATATTTTCGATATAGAGTTATTTTTCATAGTACAAAACAATTTACCAAAATAATTGGAGATAAAAATTGGGTCGTGTGTAGCTACCACCATGGGTAGCAAATAATTTCCGATATTTAAATTCAGTGTTCATATCCTACTCATTCTAGCATTGAATGTTAATTATTCTTAATGCATGATTATGACTGTTTTCGCTCTCTAGCTGCTCGCTTCTCAACCTATTGCTCGCCTTCACCTGTACTAAGCGGGAATAATCCTTATGCAACCAAACCCTTAAACCCAAGTTGTTCCAAATAAGCCCACTATATCTACCTATATATGCTATTACCCTGTTGTTCCAAGTAAATTTTCCAAGTGCCACCACTAAACATTCAAAGAAACATCTCTTTTGTGTGCTCCCATCGCTCATGAAGCAATAGGGCGGTTAGTATCTTCCATGTTGAGCGGGTTATTCTCAAAATGGGAGTTTATCCGCCTATTATTTCACGAGAGAGGCTCGTAAAAAGGACTCCCAGTCCTGCATAATCAACTCCCCTGGAAAGTTGATTGTTGGAGGGCACCCGTGGATTCGGCAACCATGGCCTACATATGTACGGTGGATGGGAGTAAACTTTACATTTCCACTTGGGAACCGCCAATAATGTGTTTAGCATGAAAGATATTGAAAACTCTGTCATGACGTTGAGAGTAAAGCACACCACCAAAAAATACAATTTCATCTCCGTTTTAAACTTTGAGCTCCGGAACCTCTACAACTCGGTGTTTCCGTCCATGAAGGGGTTTTCTATTAAATTTTATGTTATTTGCATTCATGCTATTTATTTTCATTGTTGAGTCATCTTATTCTTACGAAAGCACGAAACCTGAGAGCGTGATTGTGATTCTTATGCATTGAGTCTAGTTAATGTTGGATGCGAGCACAAATGTAACTTCTCTACTATGAATTACAAAGTTTAGTCGTTTCTTGAACCTCATAGGTGATGAGCATTTATGTTTTGCGGTCCCGGAAAGGGCTAGCAAGATACCATATCATCATATTATATCATGATTGTTTTGACAAATTCTTGGCATATGAGTTATTTTATTATTGCTCGCTAGTTGGTTATGTTATTTCCATGAGTGAATTAATGTTTAAGTGTTATTGTTGATATGGTTAATTATGATCTTTGCTGCAAACTTGAACACTAGTTAACTATATATACAACAACAATAACAAAAGAGTTCGTAAAAGTTTTCTTTATAACTTTTAGTTTGTCAACAGAATTGCTTGGGGACAAGCAATGAGTTAAGCTTGGGGAGTTGATACGTCTCTAGAGTATCTACTTTTCCAAACACTTTTGCTCTTGTTTTGGACTCTAATTTGCATGATTTGAATGAAACTATTTCACACTCACGTTGTTTTCTGTAGAACTACCATGGTGTTGTTTTTGTGCAGAAATAAAAGTTTTCAGAATTGAACGAAACTTTTTGGAGATTTTTTATGGAATATATTAAAAATGTTGGAGTGAAGATGCATCGGAGAGGGCCACAAGTTTCCCGGAAGGCAACAAGGCGCGGTCACCCCCCTAGGCACACTCTAGTGCCTTGTGGGGCCCATGTGGCTCTGCTAACCCCAATTCCAAGCCTATAATTCCTATTGTTCGAGAGAAAAAATAAGAGAGAAGTTTGCATCGTGTTTTACAAGATGCAGCCCCCGCCACCTCCTGTTCTTCCTCGTGAGGGTTGATGTAGAGTGCATTTGGAGCTCCGGAGATGGGGGGTTCACCGTTGTCGTCATCCCCAACCCTTCTCCATCAACAGTTCCATGATGCTCACCACTCAGAGCGAGGAACTATTTTGTAGGATTGTTTGACGGAGATGGTATTGGATGAGATTTGTCATGTAATCGAGTTATTTTGATAGGGCTTGATCCCTAGTATCACTATGTTCTCAAAATGATGTTGCTATGACTTTGCTATGTTTAATGCTTGTCACTATGGACCTAGTTCCATGATTTTAGATCTGAACCTATTATGTTTTCATAAATACGAGAGTGTTTTTGATTCTACCTTGCAAGTTGTATGCACCTATTACATGTTATGATCCGCATACCCCAAGGTGAGAATAATTGGTATTCTTTCACGTGATTAATGTAGTTTGAGGAGTTCATGTATTCAATGTGTGTAATGCTTTGTTTTTGTTCTCTATTAAAAGGAAGCCATAATATCCCTTAGATTTTCTTGTGGGCCCTGCTACCACGGGAGGGTAGGACAAAATATGCCATGCAACTTTTTTACTATAAGCATGTCTGACTATATACGAAATATATGCCTACATTACATTAATGAATTGGAGCTATTTCTGTGTTGTTCTACTGTGTAATTGTTACATGATGGATGATATCTAATATACTTATCATCACTCATCCAATGGCTATGCTTTTCGCATATTGATCTTGCTAAGTTATTATTGTTGTTGTTGCTGTTACAATCACTACAAACTGTTATTGCTATTGTTTTACTACTATTTTGCTGTGCTACTAAAATTTTGCTCCAGAAAGAGATTCCAAGTGTGGTTGAATTTACAACTCAACCCATAAGACCAATAAATATTTTTTGTATCCTTTTGTGTCTATCAATAAATTAGAGTGTAATACTACCCGTGAAGACTTTTGCGATCCCCTATACTTGTGGGTTATCACCCCCCCCCCCCCCCTTCTTGAAGGCGATATCTTGGCTCCTCGCATAGCCCCCAGTGTTGGCTTTGGAGATGATTGATGCCATTGCCGGCTCGGCTGACCCCTCTAGTTCTAGACTTGGTGGGATTAGCTCTGTTTTTTCTTTTGTTTGAGCTCAGCATCCCATGTTTCTATGCTTAGGGGACCATCTTCATGTCGGTTTGCGCTCATGTCATGTGTTGTACCCTCTTATCCTACTTGTGTCGATTTTAACGGGCTTTCTACTCCAACCATCCAGACAATTCTTTAATATATACCCCCCCGTGTTTGTACTCCCGCCTCCACAAGAGCAACGACTTCAATCCCTAGTAGTCGCAATCTTATTAAATTTGGAGGGTATGCGTCTTATAGGTTGGCTAGGTACTTGGGTTTCTTCAAGTTAGTAAAGAAATCAAGAAATTTGTAAGGGCTTGGAGATAGCCTACTTTGTAAATATCTTATCCCCAAAGTGAGGCAAATACTTTGTGGACACACACCATGATGGCATAGGTTGGTGTCTCCTTCGTGGACCCATAGTGGGTGATACTCTTTCATGGAACTCGTGACCTTGATCTTCGGTATCTTAGAACCTCTGTTGTTCAAATCATCCATCAACATGGAGTACAGTAGCGTCAAGTATCCGAATCATGGAGAAAAATCTACATTGAGCCACCCCGTGTTCGCGTTTCTCTAACTCTATTCTTCCAATGTTTTACTTTTTTATGTTATACTTTTGAAAACTTGCATGTGGCATGTGTGTGATAGATTACCATAAAGAAAACTTAAAAATTGCCAAAAAGACTAAGAAAAGAGTCACTTTTATTACATCTAGTATATTCACACCCCTAGAGTATATTAATAGATCTAGCAAGTAGTATCAGAACTTTGTTCTCCTTAGCAGTGTACTTAGTGAATTCTTGGTAAGATGAATTTATCTTTGGCTTTACCGCCAAAGAGACAGCGACATATAGTGAGGGAAGCTTTCATCGTAGTGGTCCTTATTTTGATGGTTCAAATTGTGCTAGGTGGGAACATATGACGGGAATGCGTATACTTGGTCATAATATCATCGTTTAGGCTATCATCCATGCTGACTTCCAACATGATTCTTTCAAGGTGGGCAAGTTTTGTATTATGAAGTTCGCATCAAGAATTGAAGATGCTTCAACACAATGCTCAATCGTGTGACATCCTTTTCAATCTTGTGCCCACCAAAGAACGAAATGAGATCAATCATATTGAGAGTGCAAAAAACAATTGAGATAGTTTAGTGGAACTGCATGAAGGAACCGAGTAGGACTCGAAGCTCGATGTCCTACAATGTCGGCTCGATAAGTTAAAGATAAACGATGGTGGATGTGTAGCACAAATAAGTGTACGGATGGAAGGTTAGATTCCTTGTCATGGAATCAACCTTCAAATCCTAGACTTGACGTTCATGCTCGTATTTTTTTTAATTTATTTTAGACTTTCTAACAATATTTGTTCAATGAAAAAGACGTCCAATCAGTTACTAGGCATCTCTGATGGCTTCGCAAATCCCAAGATGTTAAAAAAACTAAATATGTTGTAATTTAGATAGTGTACCTAGTTTTTTTAGGAAAGGTCGTGTACACGTGTACGCCCGTTGTGCTGTCCCGTACATGCGTGTTGCCCAGGCTAGGTGAACTAAAATGTCAACACGGTCGACGTTTCAGTCTAAGCGAACGGTTTTCCGAACCGTTGACACCGTACGTCCTGTACTCGCTGCAGGTAGACATACGCCACCTGTTTCAGAAAGGGTTCACTTGCAAAGTTGCAAGCATGCAGCAGTCTAGCATCACAAGGTCCCTGTCTGCTAGCTGCTGCACTTTATTAAAAAAAGTGGAAAAAATAACCTCAAATGATAAAAAGTCTGCACTACTAGCTAATGCAGTTCGAGACGACTTGTCTGACTTGTCAAAGGGAAAGATCAATTATTTATTCTATGTCTTTATGTTCTTAGAGAAAATGTACGTAATTAAGATCGAATAGTAGTACGACACAAGGTGATTAACTCCTATTAAGTCAATCCAGGGGAAAAGGAGGGGAAAAGCGTCCACTAGCCAAGTCGGTCATTTGACGCAGTAAAATAACATGTGAAAAGGCGCTGCTGTGAGCAACGTACTTGGCATGGCTAGCTCACATCTCTACCCTATAATCTAAAAGCCCCCATTTTTCTCTCGTCAGAGCTCGGTCACAGTGGGTTTTTTTCCCTTCCAACAGTCCTTTACCATGCAAAGAACAATCTAATGTGATGTAGTACTCTTTCTGTTTCTAAATATAAGCCATTTTATTGTGATGTAGTACTCTTTCTGTTTCTAAATATAAGCCATTTTAAATATTTTATTAAAAGACTACATATAAATATATATAATCATATATATAATTTATATTCACTCATTTTACTTCATATATAGTCTTCCGATAAAACCTTTAAAAAAATTATAATTACGAACGGAGGAAGTACAAGACATGAGCGAGGAATAATGGCATGTTGTTTGGATGGTTAGCGTGACACACTAACTGGCGCTTAGCTGTATGCTTGTCGTGTGTATACTTTAACAAATCGTCTCCTTGTACACATTTAATATCTATACTTATAAAAACTAGCTAGATAGGCCTTGTGTGCAAACAACTTATGTATACGCAAGTGCCTCAACAGAAAACAATAGTGTAGGACAAGGATTTTGTCTGCTCTGCTAAGATTTGACCTTCTGCACCGCTATCTAGCAGCAGCTAGAGATCGAACTGCTTCCACTATGAAACCAGCTGCAAGCCAGAATTGAAATATAAAATGGCTATAGCTAGCACAACGACGACGCTGATATATATGCATTATCTTGTCGCTGCTTAGATCAGCTGCCCGCCCATGTGGTCGATTGCACCACCCGATTATAACAACGAACCACGACCGATAAGTATGCGCCATGATAAGATGATGGTGCAAGTCATCGCTTCTGTCGGCTAGCCCTAAGCTAGCTAGGTTGTGTGGGCTAGCTAGGTGGTCACACACAACCGTTCCATTTTCACAAGAGATTGAATCCAAATTACTACTTCCTCCGTAAACTAATATAAAAACGTTTAAATCATTAAAATAATAATTTAAACACTTATTATATTAGTTTACGGAGGAAGTAGTACGGAGTGCTATGCATTTTTCATTGCCCACTTGCAAATTGGCTATTTCGACCAAATCACGCAAGATATAGATGACATGTAGGCACTACTGAAACCAAACACGCACATTCTCCTCATGCTTTAATTAACTGGGCTTTCCTTATCTATAAATAACGTGGAATTGTCTTAAAAAATGTGGAAAGAAATCAGAGTACTGACTTGCTTGTTGAATGAATTCCAAGAAATATTGAACATGTGCGCTATTTTAGACTCATTGAAGTTCTTACTCGCTAAAGAGAAATTATCAAATTAGTTAATTTGCATCCAATTCATAGTTGAGCTACAGGTACTGAATAAGCTGTAGACTAACATAACTAAGAATAAAGATAAATCAGAGGAATAAACAAGTAGCTATCAAACGGACAAAAGGAGCAGATCTCAAAGAAAGGGTATAAATCTAAAGTCCTTGTCACTCCGATGTGTAACAGATAACGCTAAAAGAAGTGCAGCAATAAATTCTAGGTTATATAAGGATCGTCGGCGTCTTTCAAGTCCAAACTCCAAACAAATCGAAGATTCGGTTTCAGAGTTAGCTGCATCCGGTACGTTGTTAAATCAATACGATAATATTGTTTTCTCTCCTAGACCAAACTACTGTTGCAATACAAGACAAGATGTGTTCTGTTTTTGTTTTTGCGCGCGTTAATCATTTACCACCTTCTAGTATCAAGGCTGTTGCCACCTGCCGATTTCATAACTGAGTTTGGGCAAGATTTTCAGTCAAGATCAACGTAGATCGTAGCTATATTAATTGTTGCTCCCACTTTATTTATTTATTTATTTTTACAAAAATATACTCTCACCTATTAAGCAACTTCAATACAAAATGCACTTAAGAAAACCTTTTATATTAAATTCCCTGGGGCTAACCACCTTCTTCCACTTAATAGACCAATCATGTGTCACCGGAGCCAGCTAAATATGTTGATAGTAGAAGATAAGTCATTAAACCCATGATCCGGCCAGGCCATCGCCCTGAAGATGTTGTCACAAAATCCAACATCAGAGCATGTCTTGCATGTCTCTGCCACGATGGCACTAGATGGCTGCATCCGTGCCACATGAACGATGACTGTTGCAGTGCATCGCAATCAGCAGGGCTGTCACACCGCGAGAGAACATGTCGAAAAAGCCTTGGCACCGGCTGCGACACAAATGCATTGTGGAGGCGGCGAGGGGAGGAGCAGGGTGGGGGACTAGCGACAATTGTGTTCCAAATAAAACATGCAGAATCATGCAATATAATTTATCTAGTAAGAATGTTGTTCCTTACCAGAAGTTCATTGTAATCAAAATACCAAAAGAATTCACAAAGAATAGTTGGATTGGGCTAGGGATGGCAAAGGCACTTCTAGCATAGCCGCTATACACGGGTTCCTCCTAACCAATCTATTCCCGTCACCTATAAAGTGGTGCATGTATTGTGGGTTGTAGTTCTTTTGCATCTCCATTTCGATTTTTGGTATTGAGAAACTAGAAATTTCAAATAATAACACTTCAATCATTTCTGAGAAGAAGGCATATAAGTATTGTCTGAAATCAAATGTCTAAACTTTAACCAAGCCTCTAAAAACTATCAATTACAACGATGTGGAATTACAGTCATTACATACACAGTAAAAAGATACTTCCATAATATATCTATTTTGTATTGTAGTTTTTATACTATCCCCTACAAACTTGGTCAGACTATGTACCGTTTGACTTCATATGATATTTGTAGATCTTCTTTTAAAGGATGGAGGGACTATTTCAATAAGTTCCCACAAAACCAAAAATAGTTTGAAGTCTTAGCAAAAAGGGTTTCACCAAATTTTCAAAAAGAATTATATATATATATATATATATATATATATATATATATATATATATATATATATATATATATATATCTTGGGTTTGTTGGCACTTTCTACAGTACTCAATCATTTAAATTACTCTTTCTTGGTTTAAAATTGTGTCGGTTTTTTAAAATCAGCATAAATTCAATTGTTTTAATCATGTTTCTATCAATTTGAGAAACATTTCGAAAATATTTCACAGTGTTCAAGAAATGTACTCACATTCCATTCAATTTCAGAAGCACTTCAATTGGTACAAAAACTTATTGTTTCAAAACGGCATACGAATATTATTGATAATTTTTCACACATGATTCTGTATATCTCAATGAATTTTAGAAAAATCAACAAACATGTCATACAAAGTTCAATGAATTTTGACATGTTTTATGTAATTTTAATCATATATTTTGTCAAAATTATAATTCATTGTTTTCAAACGGCACGGTATTGTACTTATTTTTTATATTTCTGAACTCTTTCGTTTTTAGGTATTTTTTATATCTTTTTAAAATAAATTGATGTAGTATTATTGTTTTTTTCAGTTGTGTTTCCATCTGTCAATACCACAAATTCCCTGTATATAATTTGTATCCAAATATTGTTCAAGCAGCTCACCAATCTCAAATCAATTGTGTATACTCATTCTGAGCAGTTAGAAAATCTGTGTTTGTGACCACGGTTTTCAACAGTCTAGAAGCAATAGCCAACTATGCATAGATAGAATAATATACGCACAACCGATTGGTCCTGGGGAATGTACCCTCTTTAATGAACAGTAAAAACAAATTAAATATTAACTAAATTTAAAAAAATTGTAGATGTTGATATTAGTGTGACAAATGTGCTTGACAATTTTCATGCCATATGAGGGATATCACTGCTTGGTCGATGAAAAAACAAAAATAAATATAACATTTGACGTTCTACTTGTTTTTCATCGGCAAATTTGCATTATACCATATTTGAATGTGACAATAGATACAACTATTTTTTACATTTGTAAAATTTATTTTTGACACGTAAGAGCATGTGCTCCGTAGAGTCAAATTGAATATGCACAACCGTCAACCGTAGCGTCTACACGATGTACGAGCTATGTGTAAAAAAAGAAACCTAAATCTGGCCAAGTTGAAGTTTTGTAACGCATAAGCTCTCTCGCAGAGAAGCTGACTTCTTAAATTTGTCACGTGGGCCACCACTCTACGCCGATTAGCAGCTAGCACATGCATGCACGCCAGCTCGATATACTCCTACTCCATCCTACTCCATCCCATCCGTTCCTAAATACTCCCTCCATTCCTAAATATAAGTCTTTTAAGATATTTCACCAGTGGTCTACATACAGAACAAAATAAATGAATCTATATTCTAAAGTATGTCTATATATATCCGTATATAGTCAACTAGTGGAATCTCTAAAAAGACTTATATTTAGGAACGGAGGGAGTATAAGTCTTTAAAAAGGTTTCATTAGTGAACTACATACGGATGTATATAGACATACTTTAGAGTATAGATTCACTCATTTTGCTCCGTATGTAGACTCATAGTAAATATCTTAAAAGACTTATATTTAGGAACGGAGGGAGTATATTCGATCAGCACGGCAGCACGGGCATAGGACAGTTGACCGTTGGAGCAGCCAGTGGCCGTTTGCACAATCACTAAAACGACCTTGATTCCAGAGACAAGACTGTGCCGCCCGTATATATGTTGGTTAATTGGCAGTTAGCGCAACCAAATTAACCACATGATTGCAGCCGATCATAATGCGTCCAACAGATCATGGTTTCTGGAAATCATTGTACAAAACGTATGGTAGCCTTACCGTTCGGTTTCTGGATTTATCCTGCCCGTTTAGAGCATCTCCTGCCGTTGGAACCTCAAAAACAACACTGAACCAAAAAAAAAGTTAATGTCTTGAAGGATCAAATGCTTCAACCTACGATTAAAAGTTTATATTCTCATCCAATTAAAAGTTTATAAAGAAATAATGAAGTGGGTCAAAAAAGGTCATGTGAAAAGACGTGAATCGTCGAAACTTCCGTTGACGCACCCAATAGCCCCCCAGCGTGCTGGGTTTTGCCCGGATATGCCGACCAGTGTCAGGATCACGGCGAACACACACACACGCACACACGTATGCTGGAAGAAAGACAGAAGCTAGCTACAGTAACGTTGAAATTGGATGATTGCGTGCCGTGCCGTGCCGTGCGCGCTGTGCGCGCGTACATTTATGCAGACTGCTATCCATCTCATCGCGACCCTGCTCGATCTCGCATCCACTAACAATCTGCTTACTTGGTTCCTTGCTTCACATGCAATCTTGGCGCCGGGCACACCTCCATTAATGCGATCGATCGATAATATACGGAGTAGTATGGTATATCGGTCGTCGAAATCGAAAGCTAAAGAAAACGGAACGACAACGACCGGCCGGCCGGCCGGTCTAGACGTACGTCCAGTCTAGTCCCAAACACAGGACGGACGCCGGACGGTCTCTGTCCCGTACGAGACGTATATTCAGCGTCCTCTGACGCCACCGTGACCGCATGCCCGCGCGCAGCTCCCACGGAGAGGTCCGTGGCCCTAATCCGCGTAACCACCGTCATTAACTCCGACGACGATCGGCCCCGCTTGCTGTTAGACTGTTAGTGGTACCAGTGTTACCACTAGCTTACATGATCGGCGATGGATGGACAGGTGTGAACGGGAAGCTTGTCGCCGGTACTACTTTCACTGTCGCCTTCGACGACGACGACCCGCGGCCCCGCCGCCGGTGGCGAGGTGTGAACGTCGCATTGAATGCCTCGCGGTGGCTCTGATCAGGCAGTTCGTGGTGGAGGCGTCGTCGCCGTCGTCCGTGGAGGGTTATGTGGCGCCTAGCTAGGTAGCTAGGGCGATCGAGAGAGGCGACTGGTTTGGTTGATGGTACTCGATCGGTCGTGGTCGCGGGAGCAGGCATGGCCCGTTTCTGTGCGTGCGCCGGAGATGTGAGACGCTGCGTGCACGTGGGGGCGACAAATTTGGAAAGAGAGTGATCTGCTCAATTATTGGGAGACACTTCCAAGCAGCGAGTGATACGTTTTGGGTTTCACATTTCAAAGTCATGGACAGCCCCGGAAGGGACCCGCGGCGATAGTAATCCAAACTCACGCTTGAAAAAGGCCAGCGGAATTTCGTTTCAATTGGGTAAAGAAACGGCTTCACGCTTAAAAAAGGCCAGCGAGGGAAACGCGCGCCGGCCAAAAGCTTCGGCCGCTGATGCGCGTCGTGCGACCCCGCTGGTGGACCCCCTTTTGTTTTTTACTGCGACGCGTTATTTTTGTTGTAACCGTGTATCATTTTTTGCTACTATCGACATGATTTTTTGCTGCAATCATTGATGATTTTGCTATGTTTTGTTCAATAAAATAGTTGCATATACATTTAGTTGCAATCTGAATACGTCGGATTTTTTTGCTACAACCGGTGTTGATTTTTGTCACAACTGGTATTAATTTTTGTTACAACCGTTCACTTAAAAGGTTTCATGCACATTCGTCGGAGTTGCAACTCGAGTTCACCGAATTATTTTGCTACAACCCACATTTTGTTTTGCTACCATGCATCATTAGCGTCGTTCTTTTGCTACGACCATGTTTTTTTCGAAAATCATATTTTTGTTGCATCCGTAACGAAATTTGCCACATCGTTGCTTATTTTTGCTACCATCGAAGATTTTTATTGCATGGACAGATCTGACGGTCAAACCAGATTCAGTCTGACTTAACACGCGACCCGCATACGGGTCGGTCGAAAGTTTTCACCGACGCGCCGGCCCAGCGCCCTTCACATAAGGATTTGCTTGGGTTGCTGCAACAATTCTTCTGCCCTGCGGATGTTGATTCCATTCTGAAGATAAGAACCTCTCCGCGCCGACTGGATGATTTTGTGTCATGGCCCTGGGATAGGTCAGGAAATCTGACGGTCAAAAGTGCGTACCTGTGTGCTTTGTCAACGAGTTGGTCTCATATCAATCCTGGCTCTTCTTCCTCTGCTCCTTCGGGTGGTCAGCCGCTGTTGAAGCTTGTCTGGAAGGCTGCTGCACCTCCAAAGATGAAGCACCTTTCTTGGCAGGTCATCTCCGGGTCCCTCCCTACACTGGCTCAGAAATATAGGAGACATATAGTGTTGGGGATATTATCTGTTGGATAACCCACCCTAGTTGGGCCGGGTCACCGAAGCTGGCGACTCATCTCCAAGTGGTTTGGGCCTTGGCCTGGTAAGGCCGGAATTCGTATGGCGGTTCAAGACCTTCGGAAGGAGTCCATAGTAGAGAAGGGCTTCAAGTCTTGGAAAGATGGCGACTTAGAGATCGGAAGAGTCACGATTTGTGTAAAGGAAATGATCCTTGTAAACCCTAAGGACTCGACCTGTATATAAAGGCGAGTCCCAGGGAAGAAGAGGGCAGGTTAGAAATCATCGAGTGCTAGGTCAGGCGAGTTACGCTCTCCTTGTAATCGAAACACCATCAATACAACACAAAGCAGGACGTAGGCTTTTACCTCCTCACGAGGGGCCGAACCTGGGTAAATCTCTGTCTCTCTCCCGTTCAACCCCTTTGAGTCGCCACCAAGGTGCGATGGCTTCAACACTAAGTCCTTTCACGAGGACATCTGCCGTGACAAAACCACGACAGTTGGCGCCCACCGTGGGGCCTACGCACGGTGGAGTTGAGTTCTCAGAGGGAGCCCTACCAGGGTTTGGGAGCTACGCGGCGGGGCTCATGACTCGGAGCCGCCGCGGGAAGTACTACATCAACAACTTGCTATGGGGGCCCGAGGCAGATTCGATCGAATCTGGTCACAGAGTCCCCTTCGGCAAGATCAGCGTCTTTATCGGCATGATTGGGTCGCCCAAGCCTGAGCCGGACACCAGCTCCGACATCGTCGAGCCAGCTAGGTACGTTCGCCCTGTTATGACGCCAAACCTAACCCGTCCGGTCTTTGTTGGGTTCACGCAGGGATCTGAGGAACCAGAGCACTCAGCGACCCAGGAAACCACGCCGGTCAACACTGATGACGAATCGTCCATGGGCGACTCTGATTCAATCTAGTCTCTACACGGGGGCTGCCTTGGGGGCTTGTCACTGGCCATGGACCCCGAAGTTCTTGACCGGACTCGCCGTCAGATCGCCGTTTACATGGCAGGGGCGACTCAACCCTCGCCAAACCCGGCAGGCGGAGATGGAATTGGCGAGACGTCTATAAGCCCGGCCGCGATCTTGGTGGAGTTAGCAGCGGAAATAACAAGGCTCATGGCGACCCCCATCACACCGGAAAACCAGGAGGCGGTGAACACGGAACTGACGAAGCTAAGAGAAGGGGTGGCAAAGGCTCAGCGGGACGCCGAGGTGGAGGCCGCCAGGATCGAGACCCGGCAGGCTCAAATTACCGCTGAGATAGCTCGCTTGAATACCGACAACTGACGGCTCGAAAGGCACCAGCGCACATCTGACGCCGTCCATTAGCGGAGACACGAGGGACGCTTGCCCCCTCATCTCAACCCAACCCGCCTGTTCGACACTCCACGAACTCCCGGGGCAGGAGCCGCCCCGGGGGGGAGGGCCAAGCCAGCCACCGAACCCGCCGTTTCAGCCAGCTGTGGATCGCGTTCCCCGATTCCAGACACCTCAAAGTCACTTCTCCAACCCGGTGGACAACGTCCTTGCCGCAACTCGCCATTTAGAATCCCTTCCGATTCACGGCAACACCCCAGCCGAGATAGAGGGGAGGAACGCCATTGAGATGTTGAAGACTGCGGTGGTTCAAAACGCCCAGTTCTCACACAGTCTAGATCGGCTGCACTCCACTCCCCAGGCAAGCCGCACCAGGAGCCGGCCAGAGGACCAACCCGCTATAACCTGCGGACCGCGGCCCTTTCCCCAGGTCAACTCGCCTGATCATCAAGACCCGCCAGGTCGGGATCACCTGGACACCCAAGTCGCCCCAGCGCCTCTTGTTGGAAGCGGCAGACAAGTGGGGGTGCCGTGCTTGGCCCCCGCCCTTCGCAACGAGCGAATGCCCAAGGATTTTAAAGGGCCAAGAAAGGTGCCTAACTACACTCTGGACCTTGAGCCGGCGTCGTGGGTCGAGAGTTATGAAATTGCCATGGACATGCTCGATGTAAGTGAAGCAGTTTGCGCCAGATACTTCACAATGATGCTCGAAGGGACGGCACGTACTTGGTTAAAGAATTTGCCCCCCAACTCCATCCAGACTTGGGCTGAATTAAAAGAGCGTTTCGTCAAAAACTTCCGAGGAACCTGCAAACGCCCGATGACAATAGTCGATTTACAGCACTGCGTTCAACGCCCGGATGAGTCGGCCCACCACTGGTCGCGGCGGGTCGCGGAAATTTTTCACTCGTCGGACGGTATTACGGTGGCTCAGGCTGTGCTGATCCTAGAGCAGAATTGCCACTACGACCCTTGGTGCAGAAGTTGGGACGACTCAAGCGAAAGGTCCAAGACATGGGAGAGCTAATGGACACTCTCACTAGGTACGCTGAGGCGGACGACACCAAAGATCCCGGAGAGGATGGTGGTAAAGCCAATTCGCCAAGGAAAGGCGAGTCATCCAAAAATCACACCCGGTTCCAGGGACGCGCCCGCCATAATCATGGAGCGAATGGCAAGAGAAGGCAGCAGGAAGAGTCTTCGGACTTAGTCGCCAACACCAACACCAATAATGGCAACCAGCGTCAGAAAAAGAATAGGGGTTACAGTGGCAAAAAGCCGCGCAACTATAATGAGTTACTCAAGGGCCACTGCCCGCACCACGCCATGGCCGACGGACCGGTGACTCATTCCTGGGAGGACCACTCCCACATGGGTCTTTATAGGGGCAAGACGACAATGGCGGCTTCTGCAATAATCCCAAGCAGTTAAGCAATGGACAGTAACACGTTTTCACCACCAATGCCTGCAGGCGTGATAAAAATGTGAGTCACCGAGCGTACAGTGTATCTGAGCCGGCACTCCCAAGATACCTCCATTGGTCCGAGCAGACTATATCATGGAGTAGGGAGGATCACCCGCCAAGAGTTGACAATCCCGGTGACTTAGCGTTGGTCGTGGCTCCCCAAGTTGGAGGATATACTGTGTCGAAGGTATTGATGGATGGTGGCAGCAGCATCAACATATTATACTTCGACACCTTCCAAAGGATGAACCTATTGGAGAAAGATTTGATGCCCTCAACCACGGTATTCCACTGGATTGTCCCAGGTAAATCGGCGTATCCCATAGGCCGAGTTAGGCTCACGGTTGCGTTTGGAACAGCGTCTAACTATAGGAGTGAGTCGGTTATGTTTGAGGTGGTCAAGTTGAAGAGCCCCTATCATGCGCTGTTTGGGCGACCGGCTTATGCCCGGTTGATGGCTCGCCCCTGCTATGTATACCTTAAACTCAAGATGCCTGGTCTGAAAGGACCCATCACGGTTGATGGCGATAGAAGGATTGCAAGGGAGTGTGAAGAAGGGGATGCGGCTTACGCAGAAGTCGCTTGTGCTGCAGAAGAGCTTAAATATTACCAGGCCAATGTTGATCCGGCTGATATGTCACCTTTAAAGAAGCCAACGACAGACGTTGAGCCGCCCCTCAAGTTCAAACCAACAAATGACACTAAGACAGTGGATTTTGTCCCTGGCGACTCAACCAAGCAGTTCACTATTGGGACGGGTCTGTGTCGTGGTTTTGTCACGGCAGATGTCCTCGTGAAAGGACTTAGTAGTGGAGCCATTGCACTTTGGTGGCGACTCAAAGGGGTTGAACGGGAGTGAGACGGTGATTTACCCAGGTTCGGCCCCTCGTGGGGAGGTAAAGGCCTACGTCCTACTTTGAGTTGTATTGATGGAGTTTCGATTACAAGGAGGGCGTAACTCGCCAGACCTAGTACTCGATGATTTCTAATCTGTCCTCTTCTCCCCTGGGACTCGCCTTTATATACAGGTCGGGTCCTTAGGGTTTACAAGGGTCATTTCCTTTACACAAATCGTGACTTTTGCGATCTCTAAGTCGCCGCCCCTCCGAGGCTTGGAGACCTTCTTTATTATGGACTCCTTCCGAAGGTCATAAACCGCCATACCACCCTTGGCTTTACCACACCAAGGCCCAAGCTACATTTTAGATGAGTCGTCAGCTTTGGTGACCCGGCCCAACTAGGGCGGGTTATCAACAGATAATATCCCCAACATTAGGCCCCAGATTGACTTGAATTTCCCTCACGCCAATATCCTTGCTCAATTTAAGGGCGATTCATCTTCACTCTTCTTATGCACCATGCATTCAAACCGCCATCTGTTGCGGAAAAACCTGAGTCGCCAAACCGCTTCTTGTTAGCTCCTTCCTCGAATCCCGGAAAGGATAATGACGTAATCTCTCAACGGATCCTACGATATTGTTATCCCAAAAATTTCGGGGCGCCATCATGGCGAATCTTTATCTTTTGGCAGTTCCCGCTCACGGCGCCTCGATTCCAGCGTCTGCCCTGTTAAATAGGTGGGGGGAAGGACTGAGCGCATTTCACCTACCCGCATTACCGCCCTTATCTCCCCCATTATCGCAGCGAAAACCTCATCGCCACCCGAGAGCTCCGCCGCCGCCCGAAAGCTTTGGTGCTGCCCGAGGACTTCGTCGCCGCCCGCGCAGCACTCGCGGCGAAACCTTCTTCGGACGTCTCCGGCCATATCCACCAGGTTAGCTTCCGCCATTTTAAGTGTAGATCCAAGTTCTTTCGAAGTTCATACCTATTGTGCTTTGGGCATCTCCCGAATGGTTCTATTTGTTCCTGTTTAATTGATGGCGATGATGACGAGAAAACCAATGACCTTGATACCTTTATCTGTCCGCTCTTGATTTGCATACTTAGAGTAGCACTTCATCAAATCAACAGTATTATCCCATCTTAGTCGTAGGTTGCCGTCTCCGGTTATTTTCCGCCTTTATTTCCCTTTGTCCAGTAGATCCATAATCTACCGCTTGTTATGTGAAAATTGTTTGTAATCTTCATACTTTGCCATTTTTGGATAAATGCCTCTGACGCCCTGGAAACATCGCTCCCTTAAGTAGCCAAAGTTTCGTAAGTCGCCCTAGCAACCTGACCCGGGCCTTCATTGGCGGATCAAAATTTTCCCTCGGCCAGCGGACAAATTACATGGCGAGTCAAATGAAACCGTTTCACCTCTTACAGTAGATGTTTTGGCGTGTTAATTCACCCGTACTTTATCCCTTTGTAGCATGGGCGCCATCTTCAAAAGTGACTGGCTCCCTACCAAGGTTAACGATGCCATACTAGAAGATTATGTGAAAACGGGAAATCTGGACCCTCAGTATGTTATCGGTTGGCGTACCGGGTTCGGAGAAGAAATCCCCAATCCCAAAGAAGGGGAAATAGTTGTTTTCGTTGAACACCTTGAGCGGGGTTTTAAGCCGCCTGGATTGAAGTAACTCAGAGACGCCATGGCTTTCATGAATGTCCGCCTCCAAGATCTAGGGCCCAATTCGATAAGCAACATATGCCAGTTCCAGGTGTTTTGTGAGGCTTACCTGTGGATGGAACCCTCAATTCCCTTATTCTGGTATTTCTTCCACTTAAATCGCCAAACAGAATTTCACAATGGCCCTAGCTTGGAGCTCGGCGGTGTAAATGTTCAAAGCCGCAGGGATAGCCCATTTCCGTCACTCGCCATGCCAAGCCACCCCAAAGGCTGGGGCGAGTCTTGGTTTTATTGTCAAGAAACCTCGCCTATAGGTGAAAACAAACTTCTGGGTTATAGGGAAGATCGCCTTCCAACGAATTTCAAGCTCCCGGACAAGCTCACCGAAGAGGAGTCAGATTTCATCCCAGTATTGTCCAATTAAGATCTTTGACAAACAACGGCCTTACTGGAGTTGATTTGATCCGCTGCTGGGTCGAATGGCGCATCCTCCCTTTAAGTCGCCGGGACGGGTTAATGTGCGAATTCGACGACACTCTAGATCATCATCAATGCTACTTCCATACGGCTCTTACGGAAAGTGATATTGTCACCATTATCAAGAAGCTGACCGGCGAGCCCGCGGGAAAATGCGACCAAATAGGTCTCAAACCTTTCTGCAAAATTAACCCGACACCCAAGGTAAACAACTATAACCCGCCTTTTGTCTTTTACTTTTCATGTCTCATTCGAACTATGGCTTCTTAGAAAATATGCCATTTCAGAAAGGTGATAAATTTTGGTCCAAGAGGCCAAAAAAGTCAGCCATGAAGCAAGCTAGGCCGCCTCCAAAGAAGAAGTCCAAGGGCAAGGGAAAAGCTGTTGTGACTGAACCATCTGAGGCCGATGAATCCCAAGTCGGCGACGCACCTTCGGAGGTAAAAACCTATCCTTTCTTAACTCGCCATTCATTACTGATAACTTTGTATTTATACCTCTGCATCTCTTGAATAGAGTGAAGACAACGAAAGCCAGGAGGATTCTGTAGAGGTAATTTCTGTTTCCTCCGGTTCATCTCCTTCTCCACCAAAGCCGGCCAGGCGAATTTGTGGGAAAGTTCCCTTCTCACACCCAAATGCTTGTTTGGACCCAAATTTTCTTCTGAAGAAAGCACAACACACTTCAAAGCGGAAGACCCGAAGTCATTCCGGCGATCTGGTGTCCGGTTTACCAACAAGGAACAAGAAAAGGCCAAATGAGGTATCTTTTAGCAACACTTCTTCACGTCTT
The DNA here is from genome assembly GCF_904849725.1 of Hordeum vulgare subsp. vulgare. Lineage (NCBI taxonomy): Eukaryota > Viridiplantae > Streptophyta > Magnoliopsida > Poales > Poaceae > Hordeum > Hordeum vulgare. The sequence goes on along the minus strand of NC_058519.1, from coordinate 605,794,880 downwards.
TTGGATTGCATTTGTAACCTGCTCATATCTTCGACGTACAATTCTTGCAGAGTTCTCCTCCTACATCTGGCGACTCAGTAATGTCGGCACTTCCGCCAATGATCCGTGTCCCTAGGTAAGTCTTTTGATAATTTTTACTTTGAATCTGATGGTGATAAGTTTTCAGTCCTTTAAACGCAACCCCTTCTCCTTTCAGGGCACAGGCGAAGAAAAGAAAGACTGGTGGGTCAACTCCTATCATAATCTCGGAGCCTACCGAGAAATCGGCGCCGATCCAAGATAACCCAAACGAAGACAAACCTGACGATCAAGTGGATCTCCCTAGCTCTCCCAAGGAAACAATGGATGCCCCCAAGCCACCAAGTCCATTGACAACAGCAGCAGACCCGGACGCTGTTCTTATCACTAGTACTAGCTTATCTAAACCGGCCACAGCGGTTTTATCGAAGCATGTATCATCATCATCTCAAACTATTCCCGAGTATGAACTCTCCAAGGCCAAGCTCTCTCAATATGAACATTTGGAATTCAAAGTGCTTTGCTCTGGTTTTGCAAGTCGCCTGGTGAAAAGGACGTGGATGTCGCCTAGAGGGGGGGGTGAATAGGCGCTTTAAAATAATTAAGGTTTAGGCTTGAACAAATGTGGAATAAAACTAACGTTTAATATGTCAAGCACAACACCTACAAACAACTAGGCTCACCTATGTGCACCAACAACTTATGCTAAGCAAGATAAACAACTAAGTGATAGCAAGATATATTACAATAAATAATATGTCTATCACAAAGTAAAGTGCATAAGTAAAGGGATCGGGTAAGAGATAACCGAGGCACGGGGACACGATGATGTATCCCGAAGTTCACACCCTTGCGGATGCTAATCTCCGTTAGAGCGGTGTGGAGGCACAATGCTCCCCAAGATGCCACTAAGGCCACCGTAATATCCTCACGCCCTCGCACAATGCAAGATGCCGTGATTCCACTAAGGGACCCTTGAGGGCGGTCACCGAACCCGTACAAATGGCAAACCTTGGGGGCGGTCACCGAACCCGTACACGTGGCACCCCTTGGGGGCGGTTACCGGTACCCGTAAAAATTGCTCGGGGCAATCTCCACAACCTAATTGGAGACCCCGATGCTTTCCCGGAGCTTCACACCACAATGATTGAGCTCCGAGACACCACCAAGCTTCTAGGACGCCAAAGCACCCACGAAGAACAATATCTAGGGTACTAAGTACCAAAGGTAATAAGCTTCTCAAACTTCACTTCCACGTATCACCGTGGAGAACTCAAACCGATGCAACTAATGCAATGGCAAGAACACACGAAGTGGTCAAGTCCCTCACACTCAAATCCCTCCACAACAACGAAAGCTATGGAGAAATATGAGAAGAAGAACAAGGAGCTCACAAAGAACTCCAAGATCAAGATCCAAGGGGTTCCCCTCACATAGAGGAGAAAGTGATTGGTGGAGATGTGGATCTAGATCTCCTCTCTCTTTTCCCTCAAGAACAAGCAAGAATCATTGGAGGGATTGAGAGTAATCAAGCTCTAAGAATGTCAACAATGGAGGTAGAACAAGAGCTCAACAGATAGATGAGACCAAGGGGGAAGAAGACCCCATTTATATAGTGGGGGAGGGAATCAGACCGTTACCCCCACTCTCTGCCCGAGCTCCAGCGGTACTACCGTGGCTGCAGCGGTACTACCGCTGGCACTCCAGCGGTACTACCGCTGGCTGCAGCGGTACTACCGCCAGCTAGCGGTACTACCGCTGGCACTCCAGCGGTACTACCGCTGGCCCCAGCGGTACTACCGCTGGGCCCCTGGTAGTGCAAAGGCACTACCACCGCCAAGAAAGTCTTCGGAAAAAGGTCCGTCCACGAACAACCGCTAGGCAGGCGGTACTAAGCTCCTGGAGCGGTACTACCGCTGACCAGGGGCGGTACTACCGCCAGCCAGCGGTACTACCGCTAGGGCCAGCGGTACTACCGCCAACTCTAGCGGTACTACCGCTAGGTCTAGCGGTACTACCGCTCGCCACTGAAACAGCCATAACTTTCGCATACGAGCTCTGAATCGAGCAAACCCAAGCTTGTTGGATTCAGGACAACAAGGGCTATCCAAACAGCGACCATGCGGTTATGAATATGCCAAAGATATAGAGATGTGAGTCCTCTATGAATAAAGAACCGGTAAAAACTCCAACATCGAAAACATCATAGTAGTAAAAACTTCCGTTTTCGATGAACTCGAGCTTGTCACGAAGATGACCATAAGCTCTAAAACTCACAAAGAGAAACACCAAACAAGAACCAAGAAGTATGATGCAAGGATGCAAATGGTTTGAGCTCTCAACGAATGATACGATCAAGCTACTCACTTGAGAGCCCCCTTGATAGTACATCAATCTATCCTAAACAGAAAACCTATCAAGGGCAAACCTATACCTTGCACCTCGTCCTCTTGAGCTAGATGATGATGATCTTGGCTTCCTCAAGACGGACCACCTTTCTTGATTGTGTTGGCTTGATGAAGACTAGTTGATTGCTCCCCCATACTCACTATGGGTGAGCCACTCTTCAGCATATCTTCACAAGTCCATTGCCACCACAATGGACGGCAAGCTTCAAGCATGATATCTTCGTGCTGATCCACTTGAACTTGCACATCGCAATCTTGATGACGATCACAACTTGACGTCATACTTCATCGGATGTATGAGATCTTTCCTTTGACACAAGCCCATGGAAACACACCTAACCCCCACATAGAACTCTCACAAAGACCATGGGTTAGTACACAAATACGTAATGGACAATGCTTACCATACCATGGGATCACTTGATCCCTCTCGGTACATCTTGTACGCTTTGTGTGTTGATCATCTTGATTTGCTCATGGGTTGTATGAGATCTTCCCTTTGACGCAAGCCCATGGAAACACACCTAACCCCCACATAGAACTCTCACGAAGACCATGGGTTAGTACACAAACACGTAATGGACAATGCGTACCATACCATGGGATCACTTGATCCCTCTCGGTACATCTTGTACGCTTTGTGTGTTGATCATCTTGATTTACTCTTTGTGTGAGATCTTGATCAACCATGTGTCTCTATGACCATTCTTTGGATAATACCTTGAATACCATCTTGGTCATGATATAAACTCCTTGAACCCAAGAGATGGACTTCAAGAAGTGCCTATGGACAAATCCTATAAATGTAACTTAAGGCAACCATTAGTCCATAGGAATTGTCATTAATTACCAAAACCACATATGGAGATATATGCTCCAACACCTGGAGGCAAGTTATGAGATAGAGAAAAGCCTGCTTCGGATGCTGAAAAACAAACATGAGGTAAATTTTGTTGTATACCATATTATCCCCATTAACCCCCAAGGGTCGGATCATCAGTAAAAAGATGAGCCGGGTCTTGAAGACTTAAAAAACTTTCGACCAGTAACCCCCAAGGGCCGGGTCATCAATAAAAAGATGAGACGGGTCTTGATGACTTGAAAACTTTCGACCAGTAACCCCCAAGGGCCGGGTCATCAGTAAAAAGATGAGCGGGGTCTTGATGACTTAAAAACTTTCGACCAGTAACCCCCAAGGGCCGGGTCATCAGCAAAAAGATGAGCCGGGTCTTGATGCTGTATAATTTTGTCTGAAAATTATACATTAGCCCCCAAGTATCAGGGATATTGCTTGAAATAGTTCTGAGACTTGCCCCTTAATCATATGCTTCAACAGTAATCTCTTATCCAGACTGAATCAGCACTTGGCGACTTGAAGAAAAGCTTATCTGATCAGCAGGATGCCCGAGCCAAATCGGAGGAGAAGTATCGACTAGTCCTAGCTGAGATGGAAAAGCTAAAGGCCGACTTAAAAAGGGCTCAAGCTGACCAAGATGTTTTAACAAAGCGAGCAGAGAAAGCTGAGGCCAAATTGGATACTGTGCAACAGGAACTGTCCGGCTTAAAACGTCATATCTCAAACATGGCACAAGCCGTATTTGGTAAATAACTAACTCTTGACCTTTGTAAACAAATACCTCTTATCTGCGTCGCTGACTATCATTACCCCTTATACAGGTCCGAGAGCCGCCAACCTTCAAGATGATTGCATCCTGACGCTGAAGACGATTTATACACTGACAGAGCAGCTATATACCGGCTGTGTGCTGACTGTGAAAGCGGTGATGGGCGCCAAGGAGCCTATAACATCAATAAAGAAGATGCTTGGTTGCCTATCCACGCTTCCTCCCCAGATTGGCAAGCTAACTCGGTCAGCCGCCCGGAAAGGAGTGCTGACTATGCTAAGTCGATGCTTAGCATATGCTCCAGAGATCAACCCAGAAGAAGATGCGGCGGGCTTTCCTCAACTCAAGGATGATGGGTCAGAGTTCGCCGAACATGACTACCAGCGTGTTGTCAAGGACTCCCGTCTGGCGGCGACTCAGCTTGCTACAAGCCTGGACTTATCAAAATACCAGGCCACCTATGACAATAAGAACAAGAAGGTCAACCCGCCAACCTTTGTGACGACCAGCTTAACTCCGCGCCGATCCAAGAATCCTTTTGACTTGGACACGGATCTCTCATCAATCCTGACCGATGAAGATGAATTTGCCGCTCTGTCCAAGTGTAACTGGGTACTGGGCGACTTGCAGATTGAGGTTAGCCAAAGCTCGCAGGAGGCTGATCCAAGGGCGTCAGCAGAACAAAATTTTATTGAATTGGCCATGAGAGCCATGTAATAGGTCTCCTTTAGGAATCGACACTGCTTTTGTGATATCTTTAAAAAATCCTTATGTTGCCCTTAAGGCGATTTGAAATACTTGATCCGCCGTTTGAGGCTTTTTTATGATGCTTAATCCGCCATGGATAGAATGATTTCGATCATCAACCTGTTCTAAGCTTTGAAAAACATATGTGAAACCATCTCAATGAATAATAAGTGATAACAAATAGGAGTCGCCCCAAAATATTTTGAGGCGAATCAGAAAAAAGTCTGAAAAACCTTGCGGCAGTGCGAGGAAGGTAAAAAATAGTAATTTCGTCGGCTCATAAGGTCGCGACAGGATAGGGCGAGTCAAAAAGCTCAAGCGCCACCCAAGAATGATTTCGTCGGCTCATAAGGTCGAGACAGGATAGGGCGAGTCAAAAAAACTCAAGCGCCACCCTAGATAATGATTTCGTCGGCTCATAATGTCGCGACAGGATAGGGCGAGTCAAAAAGCTCAAGCGCCACCCAAGGTAATGATTTCGTCGGCTCATAAGGTCGCGACAGGATAGGGCGAGTGAAAAAGCTCAAGCGCCACCCAAGAATGATTTCGTCGGCTCATAAGGTCGCGACAGGATAGGGCGAGTCAAAAAAGCTCAAGCGCCACCCCCACATAATAATTTCATAGGACAAATGGATAATAAAACTGATCTCAATAAGAGGAAGCCCCCAAGTCAGGAGGCGTTTTAATTTTATTGCTTTATAATAAGGACTAAAAAACTTACAAAATGCAGAGCTTAAAAGGTCAAGTGTAGTAAGGCCGCAAGTGGGCAATATTCCAGGGGCGAGTCGACTCAGCCTCCGTGGTTGGCCGGTCAGGCCGGAGATCCACCAGATAGTAAGAGCCATTGTGAAGATTTTTGCTGACGACGAACGGTCGTTCCCATGGTGGTGATAGCTTATGCATGCCAGCACGATCATGTATCAGCCGAAGCACTAAGTCGCCTTCCTGAAAGGTTCGGCTCTTGACCCGGCGGTTCTGATAACGCCGTAAATCCTGCTGATAAATGGCCGATCGGGCCGCAGCCAAGTCACGCGCCTCCTCTAAGGCTTCCAAAGAGTCTTGACGCGTCAGTTCGTTGTCCTGTTCCACGTAAGCGGCGACTTTGGGCGAGTCATGCTTCATGTCAGTGGGAAGAACAACTTCTGCTTCATAGACCAGAAAGAAAGGGGTAAAACCCATGGACCGGTTCGGGTGGTCCTGATGCTCCATAACACTGAAGGCAACTCCTCAACCCAACATCCCGGGGTTTTTTTCCAAACGAACCATGAGCCGGGGCTTGATTCCCCGTAAAACTTCCTGATTCGCCCGTTCCGCCTGCCCATTAGACTGCGGGTGAGCGACCGCAGAAACATCAAGCCGGATATGCTCTCGACGGCAAAATTCCTGCATCGCCCCTTGAGACAAATTAGTGCCATTATCAGTAATGATACTTTGTGGATATCCGAACCGGAAGATCAACTTTTTCAAGAATTTGACCGCCGTCTACGCATCGCAAGCTCCAACAGGCTCTGCCTCGACACACTTGGTGAACTTATCAACCGCCATCAGCAAATTGGTTTTCTTGTTAGATGACATTTTAAAGGGGCCAACCATGTCTAACCCCCAAACCGCGAAAGGCCAAGTGATGGGAATCATTCTTAGTTCATGAGCTGGCACGTGAGCTTGTCGTCCATAACGCTGGCATCCCTCGCATCGACGAACTATCTCTTCTGCATCTGCATGAACCGTCAACCAAAAGAAACCATGACGGAATGCCATTGAAACCAAAGAGAGTGACCCGCCGTGATGCCCACAATCACCCGAATGAATGTCATTTAGGATTATGAACCCTTCTTCGGAGGAAACACATCGCTGAAAAACCCAGAGGCACTCCGCTTATATAATTCGCCATTGATGATCAACATGGATTTGCTTCGCCGAACAATTTGGCGGGCCAAAACTTCGTCTGTTGGTAACTCGCCCCGGGCGAGATAGGCCAAATAGGGAAGAACCCAATCCGGCTTGACGTGGAGAGCCACCACGAATTGAGACTCAGGATCTGGTATCGCCAACTCCTCCTCTGACGGCAAACTTACGGAGGGATTATGCAAAATATCCAGAAAAACGTTGGGGGGGGGGGAACCGTCTTTCGCTCGGAACCAAGACGTGAAAGGGCGTTAGTTGCCTAGTTAAGGTTCCGGTCAATGTGATCAACCTGATAGCCATGGAAATGACCCGCCACATCGGACACAGCTCTTCTGTAAGCCGCCATCACGGGGTCTCGAGAATCCCAAGTGCCTGAAACTTGCTGCGCCACCAGATCAGAATCGCCAAAACATCTAACCCGCGTAAGGTTCATCTCCTTGGCGATTCGCAAGCCGTGAAGCAAAGCTTCATATTCCGCAGCATTGTTAGTGCACGGAAACATGAGTCGGAGGACATAACAGAATTTATTTCCTTGAGGGGACACCAGTACCACACCAGCCCCCGAGCCTTCCAGCTGTCTGGATCCATCAAAATAAATAGTCCAATATGTAAGATCAGGCCTGTCTTCCGGGGCCTGCAATTCCGTCCAATCATTGACGAAATCAACTAAAGCTTGAGATTTGATGGCTGTGCGAGGGGTATATCGCACGTGATGCGGCCCAAGTTCAATCGCCCACTTGGCAATCCGCCCTGTTGCCTCCCGATTCTGGATGATGTCCCCGAGGGGGGCGGAACTAACCACCGTGACGGGATGCTCTTGAAAATAATGCTTAAGCTTTCGACTCGCCATAAACACCCCATATACTAACTTCTGCCAATGTGGGTACAGTTGCTTGGAAAGAGTTAGCACTTCGCTGACAAAATACACCGGGCGCTGCACTGGGTATTCCTTCCCTTCCTCCTTCCTTTCAACGACCACCGCCACACTTACTGCTTTAGAGTTTTCTGCAATATACAAAAACATGGGTTCTTTCTCAGTCGGGGCGGCAAAGACCGGCGGGTGGACCAGTTGCCGTTTCAAGGCTTCGAAAGCTTCATCTGCCTCATCTGTCCAACCAAAATGGTCAGATTTATTTAGTAATTGATAAAGGGGAATCGCCTTTTCTCCCAGGTGGCTTACAAAACGACTTAAAGCCGCAATGTGACCTGCCATCCGTTGGACTTGATTAACATTTGCCGGTTTTCCAAGGGACGTGACTTCTTCGATTTTGTCCGGGTTAGCTTCAATGCCACGCTCAGACACCAGGAAGCTTAACAATTTCCCTGCAGGAACACCCAAAACACACTTGGTGGGATTCAGCTTCATCTGATACACCCGCAGATTATCGAAAGTTTCCTTGAGATCCTCCAGTAGCGTCTCCCCCTGGCGGGTCTTAATCACAATGTCATCGACATAGGCGTGGACGTTGCGTCTGATTTGGTTGCGGAGGCAATTCTGGATGCAGCGTTGATAAGTCGCCCCTGCACTCTTGAGCCCAAACGGCATGGATACATAGCAAAAAGCCCCAAAGGGGGTTATAAAAGCTGTTTTCTCTTGATCCTCCACGTCCATCTTGATTTGGTGATATCCAGAGTAGGCGTCCAAAAAGCACAAACATTCGCATCACGCCACCGAGTCAATAATCTGGTCGATGCGGGGAAGAGCGAAAGGATCTTTTGGACAAGCTCTGTTGAGGTCCGTGTAATCAATGCACATACGGAAAGTACCATTCTTTTTTAGCACCAAGACCGGGTTGGCCAACCATTTGGGGTGGAAAACTTCCACGATGAATCCGGCGGCTAAGAGACGGGCAACCTCTTCTCCGATTGCCTTGCGCCGTTCCTCGTTATACCTGCGAAGATACTGTTGGATAGGTTTTGCTTTTGGGTCAACATTAAGATGGTGCTCAGCGAATTCTCTCGGCACACCAGGCATGTCAGAAGGTTTCCATGCGAAGATGTCGCGATTCTCACGGATGAATTCGATGAGCGCGCTTTCCTATTTGGGATCCAGACCCGTCCCAATGGTGAACTGCTTGGATGAATCGCCCGGAACAAAATCAACCGTTTTAGTGTCATCCGTTGGTTTGAACTTGAGGGGCGGCTCAGCATCTGTTGTTGGCTTTTTTAAGGGTGTCATGTCAGCCGGATCAACATTGGCCCGATGATACTTGAGCTCTTCTGCAGTGCAGGCGACTTCTGCATAAGCCGCGTCCCCTTCTTCACATTCCTTTGCAATACTTCTATCACCGTCCACCGTGATGGGTCCCTTAGGACCAGGCATCTTGAGTTTAAGGTAAACATAGCATGGGCGAGCCATGAACCGGGCGTAAGCCGGCCGCCCAAACAGCGCATGGTAGGGGCTTTTCAATTTGACCACCTCAAACATCAGCGACTCACTCCTGTAGTTATATGCTGTTCCAAATGCGACTGTGAGTCTGACTCGGCCTATGGGGTATGCCGACTTGCCCAGGACCATTCTGTGGAATACAATGGTTGAAGGCATCAAATCCTTCTCCAATAGATTCATCCTTTGGAAAGTGTCAAAATATAAGATATTAATGCTGCTGCCACCGTCCATTAGCACCTTCGACGGGGTGTACCCCCCAACTTGGGGAGCTACGACCAACGCTAAGTCGCGAGGATTGTCAACTCTTGGCGGATGATCCTCCCTACTCCATGATATGGTCTGCTCGGACCAGTGGAGGTACCTGGGAAGTGCCGGCTCAGACTCACCTTCTTATCACGCCTCCAAGCATTGGTGGTGAAAACGTGGTACTGCCCATTGCTTAACTGTTGGGGGTTGTTGCGAAAGCCGCCTTTGTCATCCTGACCCTGCGAAGCCCCCTGTGGGGGCGGTTGCTGAAAAGCTCCGGACGGGTTATACCGCCGCTGGTGATGCACTGGATATTGGCCGCTGCTCGGCTGCGAGCCCCCCTGAGCCCCCGGCTCGGGAAAACCGCCAAAGGGGTTCTGACGTTGGTTGGGTGCAGCAAACTGCTCCTGCCGTTGGTCCGGGTCACCATTTTGGTTTTTCTTGATCGCCTCCGCCCGAAACTCCCGCATCACGAAACAGTTCTCCCAGGAATGAGTCGCCGGTCCGTCTGCCATGGCATGGTGCGGGCAGGGGCCCTTGAGTAACTCTTCATAGTTACGCGGCTTCTTACCACTGTATCCCCTGTTTTTCTTCTGGCGTTGGTTGCCATTGTTGGTGTTGGTATTGGCGACTAAATCTGAAGATTCCTCTTGCTGCCTTCTCTTGCCATTGGCTCCCTGATTGTGGCGGTTACGTCCGTGGAACCGGGTATGATTTTTGGATGACTCGCCCTTCTTTGGCGAGTTAGCTTTACCGTCCTCACCGGGATCTTTGGTGTCGTCCGCTTCAGCGTATCTAGTGAGGGTATCCATTAGCTCCCCCATGTCTTGGACCTTTCGCTTGAGTCGCCCCAACTTTTGCACCAGGGGTTCGTAGTGGCAATTCTGCTCGAGGATCAACACAGCCTGAGCCGCCGTGATACCGTCTAATGAATGGATAATTTCCGCGACCCGCCGTGACCAGTGGTGAGCCGACTCATCGGGGCGCTGAACGCAGTGCTGCAGATCAACAATCGTCATTGGACGTTTGCAGGTTCCTCGGAAGTTTTTGATGAAGCTCTCTTTCAATTCAGCCCAGGTCTGGATGGAGTTGGGGGGTAAGTTTTTCAACCAAGTACATGCTGACCCTTCGAGCATCATTGTGAAGTATCTGGCGCAAACTGCTTCGCTTACGTTGAGCATGTCCATGGCGATTTCATAACTCTCGACCCACGATGCCGGCTCAAGGTCCGGGGTGTTGTTAGGCACCTTTCTTGGTCCTTTAAAATCCTTGGGCATTCGTTCGTTGCGAAGGGCGGGGGCCAAACACGGCACCCCCACTCGTCCAACGCTCCCGACGAGAGGGACTGTGGCGATTTGGATATTCGGGAGATCCCGGCCCGGTGGGTTTTGATGATCAGGCGGGTTGTCCTGGGGGATGAGTCGCGGTCCGCTGTTTACAGCGGGCTGGTCCTCTGGCCGACTCCTGGTGTGACTCGCCTGGGGAGTGGAATGCAGCCTATCTAGGCTATGTGAGAACTGGGCGTTTTGAATCACTGCTGTCTTCAACATCTCAATGACGATTCTTGCTTCTATCTCGGCAGGAGTGTTGCCGTGAATCGAAAGAGATTCCAAATGGCGAGTTGCGGCAAGGACATTGTCCACTGGGTTGGAAAAGTGACCTTGAGGTGTCCGGAATCGGGGAATGCGATCCTCAATTGGTTGAACCGGCGGGTTAGGTGGTTGGCCCGGTCCTTCCCCTGGGGCGGCTCCCGCCCCGGGAGTTCGTGGAGTATCGAACAGGCAGGTCGGGTTGAGATCAGGGGTTAGGCGACCCTGGTGCCTACGCTGATGGACGGCGTCAGATACGCGCTGGTGTCTTTCGAGCCGCCAATTGTCAGTATTTAAGCGAGTTCTCTCGGCGGTAATTTGAGCTTGCCCGGTCTCGATCTTGGCGGACTCCACCTAGGCATCCCGATGAGCCTTCGCCACTGCTTCTCTTAGCTTCGCCAATTCCGTGTTTACTGCCTCCTGGTTTTCCGGTGTGATGGGGGTCGCCATAAGCCTTGTAATTTCCGCTGCTAATTCCACCAAGACATCGGCCGGGCTTCTAGATGTCTCGCCAGGCCCATCCCCGCCTGTCGGGTTTGGCGAGGGTTGAGTCGCCCCAGCCATGTAAATGGCGATCTGGCGGCGGGTTCGGTCAAGGACTTCGGTGTCCATGGCCAATGACAAGCCCCCAAGACAATCCCCATGTAGAGACCGGATTGAATCTGAATCACCCATGGATGATTCGTCATCAGTGTTGACCGGTGTGGTTTCCTGGGTCGTTGAGTGTTTTGGTTCCTCCGATCCCTGCGTGAATCCAACAAAGACCGGGCGAGTCAGATTTGGCGTCGTTAGTGGGCGGACGTACCTGGCCGGCTCGACGATGTCGGTGGAGATGTCCGGCTCAGGCACGGATGATCCAATCATGCCGATGAAGATGTTGATCTTGCCGAATGGGACCGTGTAACCAGATTCGATCGAATCCGACTCGGGCCCCCATTGCAGGTTGTTGATGTAGTACTTCCCATGGCGGCTCCGGGTCATGAGCCCCGTCGCGTAGCTCCCAAACCCTTGTAGGGCTCCCTTTGAGAACTTAACTCCACCGTGCACAGGCCCCACGGTGGGTGCCAACTGTCGTGGTTTTGTCACGGCAGATGTCCTCGTGAAAGGACTTAGTACTGGAGCCATCGCACTTTGGTGGTGACTCAAAGGGGTTGAACGGGAGTGAGACGGCGATTTACCCAGGTTCAGCCCCTCGTGGGGAGGTAAAGGCCTACGTCCTGCTTTGAGTTGTATTGATGGAGTTTCGGTTACAAGGAGGGCATAACTCGCCAGACCTAGTACTCGATGATTTCTAATCTGTCCTCTTCTCCCCTGGGACTCGCCTTTATATACAGGTCGAGTCCTTAGGGTTTACAAGGGTCCTTTCCTTTACACAAATCGTGACTTTTGCGATCTCTAAGTCGCCGCCCCTCCGAGGCTTGGAGACCTTCTTTATTATGGACTCCTTCCGAAGGTCATAAACCGCCATACCACCCTTGGCTTTACCAGACCAAGGCCCAAGTTACATTTTAGATGAGTCGTCAGCTTTGGTGACCCGGCCCAACTAGGGCGGGTTATCAACAGATAACATCCCCAACAGTCTGGATCCCAAATAGGAAAGCACGCTCATCGAATTCATCCGTGAGAATCGGGACATCTTCGCATGGAAACCTTCTGACATGCCTGGTGTGCCGAGAGAATTCGCTGAGCACCATCTTAATGTTGACCCAAAAGCAAAACCTATTCAGCAATATCTTCATAGGTTCAATGAGGAACGACTCAAGGCAATCGGGGAGGAAGTTGCCCGTCTCTTGGCTGCCGGATTCATCGTAGAGGTCTTCCACCCCAAATGGTTGGCTAACCCGGTCCTGGTGCTCAAGAAGAACGGTACCTTCCGTATGTGCATTGATTACAGGGATCTTAACAGAGCTTGTCCAAAGGATCCTTTCGCTCTTCTCCGCATCGACCAAATTATTGATTCAGTGGCGGGATGCGAACGTTTGTGCTTCTTGGACGCTTATTCCGGATATCACCAAATCAAGATGGCCGTGGAAAATCAGGAGAAAACAGCCTTTATAACCCCCTTTGGGGCTTTTTGCTATGTGTCCATGCCATTCGGACTCAAAAGTGCAGGGGCGACTTATCAGCGCTGCATCCAAAATTGCCTCTGTGGCCAAATCGGACGCAACGTCCATGCCTATGTTGATGACATTGTAGTTAAAACTCACAGGAAGGAAACACTGCTGGGAGATCTCAAGGAAACTTTTGATAATCTGCGGGTATACCAGATGAAGCATAATCCCACCAAGTGTGTCTTTGGTGTTCCTGCAGGGAAATTGTTGGGTTTTTTTGGTGTCTGAGCGCGGCATTGAGGCTAACCGGGACAAGATCGAGGCGGTTACTTCCCTTGGGAAACCAGCGAACATTAATCAAGTCCAACGGATGGCGGGTCGTATTGCGGCTTTAAGTTGCTTCATAAGCCGCCTGGGAGAAAAAGCTATTCCCCTTTATCAATTGCTTAGGAAATCTGACCATTTTGTTTGGACACACGAAGCCAATGAAGCCTTCGAAGCCTTAAAACGGCAGTTGGTCAACCCGCCGGTCTTGGCCGCCCCGACTGAGAAAGAGCCCATGCTTTTATATATTGCGGCAAACTCCAAAGCGGTGAGTGTGGCGGTGGTCGTCGAAAGGAAGGAGGAAGGGAAGGAATATCCTGTGCAGCACCCGGTGTATTTTATCTGTGAGGTCCTAACTCTTTCCAAGCAGCGATACCCACACTGGCAGAAATTAGTTTATGGGGTCTTTATGGCAAGTCGGAAGCTCAAACATTATTTCCAAGAGCATCCCATCACGATGGTTAGTTCCGCTCCCCTCGGGGACATCATACGGAATCGGGAGGCGACAGGGTGAATCGCCAAGTGGGCAATCGAACTTGGGCCGCACCACGTGCGATACACCCCTCGCACGGCTATCAAGTCTCAGGCCTTGGTTGATTTCGTCAATGATTGGACCGAGTTACAGATCCCGGAGGACAGGATTGACCTTACATACTGGACCATTTATATTGACGGATCTAGACAGTTGGAAGGCTCGGGGGCTGGCGTGGTGCTGATATCGCCTCAAGGAGACAAATTCTGCTATGTCCTCCGACTCATGTTTCCATGTACCAACAACACCGCGGAATACGAAGCTTTGCTTCATGGCTTACGACTCGCCAAAGAGATGAACCTTACGCGGGTCAGATGTTTTGGCGATTCTGATTTGGTGGCTCAGCAAGTTTCAGGTACTTGGAATTCTTGGGACCCCTTGATGGCGACTTACAGGAGGGCTATGTCCGATGTGGCGGGTCATTTCCATGGCTATCAGGTCGATCACATCGACCGGCGCCTTAACGAAGCAACTGATGCCCTTTCACGTCTCGGTTCCCAGCGTAAGCCGGTTCCCCCCAATGTTTTTCAGGATACTCTGCATAATCCTTTCGTAAGGTTGCCCTCGGAGGAAGAGTTGGCAATACCAGATCCTGAGTCCCAGTTCGTGGCGGCTCTCCATGTTACGCCGGATCGGGTTCTTCCGTATCTGGCCTATCTCGCCCGAGGCAAGTTACCTACGGATGAAGTGTTGGCTCGCCAAATCGTTCGGCGAAGCAAATCCATGGTGATCATCAATGGCGAATTATATAAACGAAGCACTTCCGGGGTTTTCCAAAGATGTGTTCCCTCCGAAGAAGGGTGCATAATTCTAAATGATATTCATTCCGGAGATTGTGGGCATCACGTCGGGTCATGCTCCTTGGTTTCAAAAGCGTTCCGTCATGGTTTCTTCTGGTTGACGGCCCATGCAGATGCAGAGGAGATAGTTCGTCGATGTGATGGATGCCAGCGTTACGGGCGACAGGCCCACGTGCCGGCTCAAGAACTAAGGATGATACCCATCACTTGGCCTTTCGCGGTCTGGGGGTTAGACATGGTTGGCCCCTTTAAGATGTCGTCCAACAAGAAAACTCATTTGCTTGTGGCGGTTGATAAGTTCACCAAGTGGGTTGAAGCAGAGCCTGTTGGAGCTTGCGATGCGGAGACAGCAGTCAAATTCTTGAAAAAATTGATCTTCCGGTTCGGATATCCACACAGCATCATTACTGATAATGGCACTAATCTGTCTCAAGGAGCGATGCACGAGTTTTGCCATCATGAGCACATCCGTCTTGATGTTTCTGCGGTTGCTCACCCACAATCTAATGGACAGGCGGAGCGGGCGAATCAGGAAGTTTTGCGGGGAATCAAACCCCGACTCATGGTTCCCTTGGAACGTACCCCGGGGTGTTGGGTTGAGGAGTTGCCTTCAGTACTATGGAGCATCCGGACCACCCCGAACCGTTCTATGGGTTTTACTCCTTTCTTTCTGGTCTATGGAGCAGAAGCCGTTCTTCCCACTGACATAAGGCATGACTCGCCCAGAGTCTCCGCTTATGTGGAACAGGACAATGAGCTGGCGCATCAGGACTCTTTGGACGCCTTGGAGGAAGCACGTGATTTGGCTGCAGCCCGATCGGCCATTTATCAGCAGGACTTACGGCATTATCACAGCCGCAGGGTCAAGAGCCGAACTTTTCACGAGGGCGACTTAGTGCTTCGACTGATACAAGATCGTACTGGCATGCATAAGTTATCACCGCCATGGGAAGGACCGTTCGTCGTCAGCAAAAACCTCCGCAACGGGTCCTACTATCTGGTGGATCTACGGCCTGATCGGCCAACCACGGAGGGTGAGTCAACTCGCCCCTAGAACATAGCCCACTTGCGGCCTTATTACACTTGAGCTATTAGCTCTACGTTTTGTAAGTTTTTTTCATTTCTTATAAAGCAATAAAATTAACGCCTCCCGACTTGGGGGCTTTCCTGCTAATTCATCTTATTGAAAGGCATGGATCTTTATTTTTTCATCAATAAGTCGCCCAAGCATGGACGCTATCCATGCCAAAGAGCTTAAGTCGCCACGATGCGCTTATTACAAAACTGGGTATCGATAAGCCAAAGAGGATCGAAGTCGCCATAAGCGTGCGATTCAAACATAGGCGCCTTATATGATTATGTGGATTAGGCCGGCTTACTTGAGGACAGTTTGTTCTCAAGTCGTTTTGTGGTAATAGCGTATACGCTTCTACAATCCTATGACGGTATTTCCCTTAATCATATGTCACTTGGGGGCTTCCTCTCATTGAGATCAGCCTTACTACCCATTTGGCCTGCGAAAAATTACCGCATTACAAATGGTTATACTGGACTGTGTGTTGGCCGAATCGCCATATGGACCCGTGAACTCTTGGCGAGTTATTCCGCTCATGGACCCTGAACTCGCCTTGGTTAAAAAATGTTTGGTACCGGCAAGCGCCTCACATGGAAAATAGAGAAACCATTGGTTCATTGAACCCGCTTCACTGAAGCTTGACTCGTGCCTGATCAGCCGGTCTAAATACTTGAGCTTTTAATACGAAAGTCTCCCTTGGGTAGCACTTGAGTTTATTTAACTCGTCCTATCCTGTCGCTACCTGATGAGCCGACAAAATTGCTATTTTTTACCTTCTTGGCATTGCCACAAGGTCTTTCAGTACTTGAGCTTTTAATACAAAAGTCTCCCTTGGGTAGCACTTGAGTTTATTTAACTCGTCCTATCCTGTCGCGACCTGATGAGCCAACGAAATTACTATTTTTTACGTTCCTGGCACTGCCACAAGGTTTTTCAGACTTTTTTCTGACTCGCCTCAAATATCTTGGGCCGATTGTTATTTATTATCATCCATTACTCACTGAGATGGTTTGGTATATGTTTTCAAGCTTAACAGGTTGATGATCAAAATCATTCTAGCCATGGCGGGTCAAGCATCATAAAAATGCATCAACGGCGGATCAAGCATTTTAAAAACGCCTTAAGGGCGACATAAGGATTTTTCAAGATATCACAGAAGCAGTTTGATCTCTAAAAAGATTTATTACATGGCTCTCATGGCCAAATCTATGAAGTTTTATTCCGCTGATGTCCTTGGATCAGCCTGCTGCGAGCTTTGGTAGACTTCAATTTGCAAGTCGCCCAGTACCCAGTTACATTTGGATAATGCGGCAAACTCATCTTCCTCGTTCAGCACTGATGAAAGGTCCACCTCCAAGTCAAAAGGATTCTTGGGTCGGCGCGGAGTTAAGCTGGTCGTTACAAAGGTTGGCGGGTTAACTTTCTTGTTCTTGTTGTCATAGGCGGCTTGGTATTTTGATAAATCCAAGCTTGCAGCAAGCTGAGTCGCCGCCAAACGGGATTCTTTGACAACACGCTGATAGTCTTCTTCAGCAAATTCTGACCCATCATCCTTGAGCTGGGGAAAGCCCGCCGCTACTTCTTCTGGGTTTATTTCTGGAGCATATGCCAAACACCGACTCAGCGTAGTCAGTGCTCCTTTTCGGGCGGCTGACCGAGTTAGCTCGCCAATTTGAGGAGGAAGAGTAGATAAGCAGCCAAGCATCTTCTTTATTGATGTTATGGGTTCCTTGGCACCCATCACTGCTTTCACGGTCAGCACACTTCCGGTATACAGTTGCTCCATCAACGTATAAATCGCTTTCAGCATGAGGACACAATCATCCTGAAGATTGGCGGCTCTCGGACCTGTGTAAGGGGTAATGATAGTCAGCGATTTATACAAAGCTATTTATTTACAAAGTGCAAGGTCAAGGGTTGGTTTTTACCAAAGACAGCTTGCGCCATGTTGGAGATATGTCGCTTTAAGCCGGACAGCTCTTGTTGCACATTGTCCAATTTGGCTTCAGCTTTTTCTGCTCGCTTTATTAAGGCATCTTGATCAGCTTGAGCCCTTTTTAAGTCAGCCTTTAGCTTCTCCATCTCAGATAAGATCAGTTGACACTTCTCTTCTGATTTTGCCCGGGCATCGTGCTGATCGGTTAAACTTTTCTTCAAGTCGCCAAATGCTGATTCAGTTTGGATAAGTGATTCCTGTCGAAATATATAGTCAAGGGGCAAGTCTCAGAATTATTGCAAGCAACATCCCTCACACTTGGGGGCTAATGTATAATTTTTTAGACAAAATTATACAGTATCAAGACCCGGTTCATCTTTTTACAGATGACCCGGCCCTTGGGGATTACAGGTCGAAAGTTTTTTTTCAATTATCAAGACCTGGCTCATCTTTTTACAGATGATCCAGCCCTTGGGGGTTACAGGTCGAAAGTTTTTTCTTCAATTATCAAGACCCGGCTCATCTTTTTATAGATGACCCGGCCCTTGGGGGTTACAGGTCGAAAGTTTTTTTCTTCAAGTATCAAGACCCGGTTCATCTTTTTACAGATGACCCGGCCCTTGGGGTTACAGGTCGACAGATTCATTTTTACTATCAAGACCCGGCTCATCTTTTTACTGATGACCCGACCCTTGGGGGTTAATGAGGATAATACAGTGTGCAATAAGACGTACCTCATGTTTGTTCTTCAGCAATCGAAGCAGACTTTTCTCCATCTCATAACTCGCCTCCAGGCGACTTGCAAAGCCAGAGCAAAGTTCTTTGAATTCGAGATTCTCATACTGGGAGAACTTAGCCTTGGAAAGTTCATGCTCAAAAACAGGTTGAGCTGATGATGATACATGCTTCGATAAAACCGCTGTGGTCGGCTTAGAGAAGCGAGTACCGGTGATAACTACAGCGTCTGGGTCTTCTGCTGTTTTCAATGGACTTGGCGGGTTAGGCGCTTCCATGGTTTCCTTGGGCGAGCTGGGGAGATCAACTTGATCTTCAGGTTTGTCTTGTTCCGGGTTATCCTGGATCGGCGCCGATTATTCAATTGGCTTCGAAGCTGTAATGGAAGTTGACCTGTCAGTCTTCCTTTTCTTTGCATGTGCCCTAAAAGCAGAAGGGGTGCGTTTAAAGGAATGGATATTACTATCATCAGACCAAAGTTAAATGTTGTCAAAGGCTTACCCACGGAGACGGATAATCGCTGGAAGTGCCGACATCACTGAGTCGCCGGATGTGGGAGGAGAACTCTGTAAAGATAAGTACTTCAAAAATGTGAGCGAGTTACAAACGCGATCCAAAAGGCTATGAAGAAGTGTTATTAAAAAGATACCTCATTTTGCCTTTTCTTGGTTCTTGTTGGTAACCCGGACACCAAGTCTCCAGAATGACTCCGAGTTTTCCGATTTGAGGCATGTTGCGCCTTATTCAGAAGGTAATTTGGATCCAAACAAGCATTTGGGTGTGAGAAGGAAACTTTCCCACAAATTCGCATGGCCGGCTTAGGTGGAGGAGAAGATGAGTCGGAGGAAACAGAAATTACCTCTATGGAGTCTTCCTGGCTTTCATTTTCTTCATTCTACACAAAGAGTTACAGAGACATAAATACAAAACTGTCAACAATGAGTGGCGAGTTAAAAGAGGATGGATTTTTACCTCTGAAAGTACATCGCCGACTTGGGATTCATTAACATCAGATGGCTCAGTGACGGCGGCTTTGCCTTTGCCCTTGGACTTCTTCTTCGGGGGCGGCCTGGCTTGCTTCATGGCCGACTTTTTTGGCCTCTTCGACCATAATTTATCACCTTTCTGAAATGGTATATTTTATAAGAGGTCATAGTTCAAGTAAGACGAAATGAATAAAAACAAGTGGCAGGTTAAGTTATTTACCTTTGATGCCGGGTTGATCTTGCAAAACGGCTTAAGACCTATTTGGCCGCATTTTGCCGCGGGTTCGCCGGTCAACTTCTTGATGATGGTTATAATATCACTCTCTCTCAGAGCCGTGTGGAAATAGTACTGAGGGTGATCCAGGGTGCCGTCAAAATTGAAAGTGCGTTATATCGACTAGAGGGGGGGTGAATAGGAGATTTTTAGAATTTCATCACTGAGGAAATTCCTTTTGAAGAAATTCCTCACTGGTGACTAACTTACAGCGGAAACAGTAAAGGATCAGACGTGCAAACGTTCACAACAACATTATTTCAGAGTGAAGAATGTGAAAACAGATTGCACAGTAAGCAGGCACGCAGAATACAGATGATGATTAACTATCGTGAAGAATTTGGGGTTGAGGAAATTCAGAGAAAGTCTTCAGCAAATTCTTCAAACAGTCACAGTGAAAGTCATCAACACACAATACAAGGAAAGTAAAGAGTTGAGGAATTAGAACCCGTTTCTCAGTGAAGACAGTTGTTGATGACCAAGTTCCAACTGATGTGACAGTTGTACATCTGGTTTGGAGCGGCTTGGTATTGAAACCAAAGGACACACAGTCCCGGGACACACAGTCCCTACCGTATTCTCCTTGAGCTAAGGACACACAGTCCTCGCCCAACACTCGTGGTAAGTCTTCATGGCAGACTTCCAAACCCTCACAAACTTGGTCACCCGGCGATCCACAATTGACTGCTGGATTGCTCTAGACCATGACGCCTAACCGTCTGGAGGATGCACAGTCCTCAAAGGTAAAAGGATTCAGTCCCACACAGGAACAACTTCTTCAGTAATGCTCAATCACTAGGTTTGGTTTGTGGTTTCGGTGGGTGGTGTATTTCCTCACTGATGAATTACTCTCGAAGACTCTGAGGAATTTGGGTTGCTCTTATGACAAGTGTCAGTTTCTAACGGAGCAGCCAACCAGCTAGGGGTTGTGGGGGTGGCTATTTATAGCCTGGGAGCATCCCGACATGATTTGACACTAATGCCCTTAAATAATATGACCGTTGGAGTGGATAAGACCAATGACTTGGCGTGGTTATCAAAACGGTCGGAACCCTCAACTGTGAGAGTCCTCATGTCACTCATATTCCTCACTTGAGGCTTTTGGTAGGATTAGGCTTGGGTTGAGCATCATGAGGAAATTCATTCCATAGTGTAACTTCGACCCCCTTTAACAGTATGTTGTTCCTATTACTCAAATGCGAAGAAAGTAAAAACAGAAAGTGTAAATCTTCAAGCTTCAAATTCTTCAGAATGATTTTCTTCAGGAACCACCGGACTTCTCAATATCAGTATATTTATGAGGAATATCAATTCCATCGCAGATTCCTCGCGATTCATTTCTTCAGCTTCAAGCCAATTTCTTCAACTGAAGACATATATTTTTAGGGGTCGATATTCTTCAAATATCTCAAACTCCTCAATGACTTATAGATCATGTGTACACTCACAAACACATTAGATACTTAACCTATAAGTCTTCAAACCACCAAAATCACTAAGGGGCACTAGATGCACTCACAATCTCCCCCTTTTTGGTGGTTGATGACAATTAGGTTAAGTCTTCAACAGGGATTAAAAATATGAAGTGTAAATACTCATTTGAGGAATTTGAAAACAAGATTCAGAGAGACTCCCCCTGAAGATATGCATATCTTGAGGATTTTGCTTTTCACAGCAAATGCACATTGATGATTTATATCATGGAGATCACCCCCTGAGTCTTGTAAATCATGCATACATATAACATATCATATGAAGAAAATGAAGATGCATGATGACAAATGGTATGTGACGAATTCCAGCATTCGTGCATTAAAACTTGAGGAATAAGCATGCGAAGAAAACGTTCAAAAGCGTCATAGTACCATCGGGCTTAAGTTACAACTCATTACATAAAAACTTCAGAAGAGCCAAGAGTTTGTAACTTAAATATAGTTTATAAGCCCCCAAAAAAATATCCCGCTTGAAAACTAACTCTCGAGTTTCTCCCCCTTTGTCATCAAGTGACAAAAAGGGACAAACTAAGGACTAACGCCCGTAAAGACTTCATTTCTTGGCGGTTGAGGAAGAGCCGTGATGCTTCTTGGGAGTAGTCTTCTTCCTTGGGCCGGTTGCAGTGTCGAGCTGTTCTTCATTAGATTCAACAGTGCGGAATGAAGAAAAGGAGCTGTCTTCAAGGTCTGGCACTGGAATGGGACTGAACTTCTTCTTGGGAGGCCACGACCAGTCAAAGTCTCGCTCAAAGTCCATTTCTTCAAGCTCAGTATGAGTCTTCAGATGTGCAAGTGTAGCCCAGGTGCGGTCAAAAACCTCATGCAGATAGTGATGGTTAATCTTCACAGAGTTCTATGTTTCAGTGAGGGTTTTCACAATGGCACCAAACTGGCGTTTGACCCATTTGTGGTTGCGATCCACCTTCTGGTGAAGACTGAGGAGGAGCTCTCAGGTATTCAGCACGCGAGGAGGAACGGGGCTTGCTGGACGAGTCCCATGAAGAATAAGCTTCTGGCTCTTTGAACTGGCCATCAAGGGGCCTACTGTCTTCTTCAATCACTGATTTTCCTTTTCCTTCAATGGGCTCAAAAGTCTTCTTATTGACCCGGATAGGAGGCATATATCCAACATGGTTTTGACAATCAGCGTGAAAGTTGATGCCTGTCCTTGTCCTGATGAATCTCATGATCCACGGGGCATATATCTTGTGATCAAAGGGGCACATGGCATTGTCGGCCAAAGTCCTCAAGAAGAAATCATGGATATTGATAGGAATACCATGAATGATGTTGAAGAGGATATTCTTCATGAGGCCTACAACATCTTCTTCATCGTCATGGTCTTTGATCGGTGCGAGCACACTGCAGAGGATTCTGTAGACAGACCGGGGTGTGTACTTCATCTCGTGGACGAGGAAGGTTGTTCTTGAAGATGTTCCTGCAGCCAAAGGCTTCATGAGGACTTCCATCAGTCCATTTGGCAGCTCACGCTCACCATAAAGCTTCACTGCACCATCTGAGGGAATTGGTACGGGCAGTTCTCTGAGGAGTTCAGAAGCAGGAGCCTTGTAGTGAGTGTTTTGTGACATCCAGTCAAACACCCAAGTGTTGATGTCTTCAGGGTTGCCAGATATATGAAGAGTGGCATAGAATTGAAGAATAAGCTCGCTGTTCCAGTCTGATATGTCTGATCACATTGGGAGCAAACCTGCATCGTGGAGTACACTAAGGACTGGCTCCAGGCAAGGTATTGCTTCAAGTTCAACATGAGGAATATGCCTGTGCTGGAATATCTTGTTTCGTCCACAGAGCACAGAGGCATAGTAGTTCATCTGAGTCGTTGTCCAAAACTTCAGATGCCTCATTTGAGGCTTGTCATAAGGGTTCTCTCCGATGAAGTACATGCGTTCTTTAAAGAAATTTTCTTTCTGAAACTTTGGACGCTTGGAGAAAGGCTGCCGTTGAACTGGCTGAAGATTTTGCTGAGGAATAGGGGGGAGACAACAATAGCAGTCTCTGGGTTGAGCATAATGACTGCATTGTCTTGGGCGGGTACATTTTCTTCAGCATTTTCCTCAGGGTGAGTAATTTCATCAGCTGGTACTTCATGGTGAGGAGATGAAGCTTGCTCTGGCTGAGCTTCAGGCTGAGGAATTTTTGCTTCTTTCTCAGTTGGAGGAGTTGGGTCAGCCTGTTCCTCATCTTGAGGAGTCTTCCTAGAATGTTGAATTTCGTCAGCATGAGGATTTTCAGCTTGTTTTTCCTCAGCTGGCTTTGTGGCAGAAGCAGTTTCATCAGCTTTTCAGCTTGTTTTTCCTCAGCTGGCTTTGTGGCAGAAGCAGTTTCATCAGCTGGTGAAGCTGATGCTTGAGCAGTTTCTGTCTGAGGAATAAGAGGTTGAGGACTGTCGTCAATCTGAATTTCCTCATCAGTGTGTTCCTCGGGGGTGACATCCTTCATTTCCTCATCTGCCTTCGTAGCTGGGTCATCAATGACGACCATCTCATAGGAAGGGGCGACATTGAGAGGCACCGGGTCCAGAGGAGCAGTTTCTTCAATTTCTTTGAGGCGCTTTGCCTCGGTTTCTTCTACTGCTGAGGAGGCTTTTCTCTTCTTGGCTTCCTTTTCAGCAGCCTTTGTTTTCTTCACGTCTGATACAGACGGAATTATCTTCTTCACCTTTGAAGCTTTTGGTGAAGGTGTTCTCTCTACAGTTTCTTCAGCTGGTATTGAGGAACCAACTGGAACAGAGTCATCAGCCTGCTTTGATGAAACAGCTGGAACAGGAGCAGTCTCATCAGCGGCAGCAATTTCATCAGTTGGAGTTTCCGTGATGATTTCTTCAATGGCCGGTTCATCAACACAACGCTCTTGGTGTTCTTCCTCAGCTTGAGGAGTTTCCTCCTCATGAGGAGATGCATCTGCTGGCTCCTCAACCAAGGGCTGAGGAGTTGGTGCTGGGGGTGCGGTTCTCTTGTTGTAGTCATCAACAGCACTAGTGGCCAGCTTGATGAGATTGCTCTTGAGGCTTTTGCGATCTAACAGCTTGGCGTACTTGTCAGTCAATTTCTGCAGCTCTGCCTGTGTTGTCACCAGTGCATCAGGAGTCAGTTTGAGGAGATTCTGCGTGAGGAATTTCTCCTTTTTGATCTTTGCAACCATTGCCTGCCTGGCCTGCTGTTCTTTCCACTTGGCTTCATTTATGAAAGTGGCCACCATGTGGATGTTGGCAAGGGGAAGTTTCAAATCATCAATAGGAGTGTTTGGGTCCTCATACCAGATATTGATGTAGTCAAGGAGGACCTTGGGATCCATGGCCAGAGGAATAGCGCTGCCTGATGCTTGAGCTACTCTTTCTTCCTTGTTTCTGATGATGGCTTGCAGGGTTTCATCATCATATTTATCACTTCCCTCTGATGCAGACGGGACTGCGATGATTTTGCTGGGGCTGGGCAGAGGTGCACGTTCAGCAGTTGCCAAAGTCTTCACAGGAGGTGTTGAAGACTTTGTCTCTGAGCTGGTTGCAGCTGGGAGTGAGGAGCTGGAGCTGGCGGTCGTAGGCTTTACGACTTGCTTCTGTACTGGTCTCTCTTGAGGCTTTGGAGGTGGAGCTGAGGATTTTGGTACTGAGGAGATTGGTGCTGAGGGCTTTGGCGCTGATGGTTTTGGTGTTGAAGATCTTGGTAATGAGGGTTTTGGTGCTGAGGGTTTTGTGACAGAAGCCTGAGCAGACTTCTCTTGAGGCTTTGGAGCCCTTGGCTTTGATGGCACAGACTGCATTTGAGGAATTTCTGAGCCTGAGGTTTCTGTAGCTGAGGAATTAGCAGCGCCGGAGGCACCAGCTGAGGATTCATTAAATTTCCTCACTGCAGCTTCTGCCTGCCTCTTGAGCTTGGCCAGATGCTTTTCTTTCTCATCTGGATAGTCATCAATTGTCATGAGGCTTGAGGGATGTGCTACTTGATGATCCTCAAGTGGGGCCCTTCTGCCAGGAGGCTTCAAAGCAAATTTCGTCGCATATTTAGGAGTCACAAACCTGTACTCCTTCCATTCCTTCGCCCATCAGCGTTCAATCTTCTGCAGCCGTATCTTTCTTTTGGCCATTGTCTCATTTTCATCAGGCGTACAATAGTCCAAGTAAATGTCCTCACGGATATCAGCAGCTGTGTTTTGCTCAAGTTTCTTTCCTCCCTTCTGTTTTGTGTCTTCCTCCATTTTCCTCAGTTGAGGATTTTGCTGACGATTTTGAACTCTTGACGATTCTGATGAGCCTCGAAGAGTTTCTTCCAGAAACGCTGCAAATGAGTTAATGTGATGAGAACCGAGAGATTCATCAGCTGACATGTGTGTACCTGTGAACAGACTATAGTTGCGAGGAATTTGGAGAGGTCATATGCGTTCTCAGATTTGAAGAAAATGAAAAAGTTTGACAGTTTGAGGAATATAACCAGTGGTTGCGGAATTTGCCTAAGCATACTGTTCTTGGGTTCTAGAGTTGTACAGATCCGAAAATTCGCACAATTAAGGAATCTCGTGAAAATCTTAGATGCTTAGCATAGTTCATCAATGATTGTGGTGATAGGTAGTGTTTGAGGAATCATGTGCGCATCGTATCTTGAGGAAAATCAGATTTCACATAGAAGATGTAAAATTTTAGATCTAATCTGCTGTAAAAATGGGATATATTTACCCTGGAAGGTGCGCACGAAGAACATAGAAAGTTGTGTGTTGGAGAGGTTCTTCGTTCGAGTGTCCAATGCACCCTAACTCGGCGACAGAGGACGTCTACGGCGGCGGCGGACGAAGATGGTCCGACTCCGGCGTGGTTTCGATGATGGAGAAGTCGAGGCAGTGAAGCTCTTCCTCACCGGCGACGAGACTACCAGCGGTGGCGCTAGGGTTCGGTGGAGTGTGCTGTGGCAGGAGAGCAATGAGGCGAAGAAGAGGATGCCGAGGGGGATAAGGACATATTTATAGCCAAAAGTTACTGTTGGCGCGAGAATGTCGGACCAAATGGCCCCTGCCTCTACGTCTCCGCGGGACACGTGTAGCTCCCGTACGATGCGGTGGAGATAGTGGAGATCGTGGTTATCCGATCGTGGCAAGTGGGGGTTCAGTTACTGTGTCTTTAAAGAAACAATTTTTGAAGATTTGAGGATTTTCGTTACAAAATCATCAGCTAACAAGGACGCAGTGAGGATTTTGAACAAAGTTTCAAATAGAACACATATGAAGAATTGAATAGACTGGATCAGTATAGCATAGAGGGGAAGTAGGATCCGATCACATTCACTTAGCAGAAACATCAACTTGAAGAAATAGCAATAAGTGAATGCTGTTGAGGACTAGAAATCACAGTTTATCTAGTCAAATGAAAGTCATCAAGTGTCTTTGAAGATTTAGTAATAAATCATCACAATGAAGAACAGTTGTTTTGAAGAAAAACGCATTGTGAGGAAATTGATCATTTGAAGAAAATCAACTTGAGAAAATTCACATTGGGCGGTGGCGTTACCCACCATATAAGAATGTTGATTACAGACGCCACGTACAATTGTCGTTGGGCCCTGAGAATCAATTTCTTCGTTAATTTCTTCACATTCAGAGTGAAATTCTTCATCAGTTGAAGAAAATCGATTCATCATGTGTTGCACATCTAAGTAATCAACTTTGCATAAGTGTTAGGATGTGTGCATGTTTTTACAAAACATTTGAAGATTCTAAGATATTTAGCTCACACCGCAACTTGCAAAACCTTTTCTCATCCAAGGGCTTAGTGAAGATATCTCCCAGTTGATCATCAGTCTTCACATGGTCGATGATGATATTGCCCTTGAGGACATGGTCCCAAAGAAAATGATGACGAATCTGGATGTGCTTGGTCTTCGAGTGCTGTATTGGGTTGTATGCAATCTTGATAGCACTCTCATTGTCACAGTAGAGAGGCACATTCTTCATGTTGATGCCGTAGTCTTTGAGGGTTTGCTTCATCCATAGCAATTCAGCACAGCAAGAACCAGCAGCAATGTACTCAGCTTCGGCAGTGGAGAGTGATACGCAGTTCTGCTTCTTTGAGGACCAACAAACTAGTGATATTCCGAGGAAATGGCATGTGCCAGAAGTTGACTTGCGATCCACACGGTCACCAGCATAGTCAGAATGAGAATACCCTACCAGATGAAGATTGGAGCGCTTTGGATACCATAATCCTAGTGTTGGTGTGTGAGCTAAGTATCGAAGAATTTGTTTCACAGCCTTATGGTGTGATTCCTTCGGTTTTGCTTGAAAACGTGCACACATGCAAACACTAAGCATTATATCTGTCCTAGATGCACATAGATACAATAAAGAGCCAATCATAGAACGGTATACCTGCTGATCGAGATCTTTACCATTTCCATCAGTGCTGAGGTGGCCGTTGGTAGGCATCGGAGTCTTGGCACCTTTGCATTCGTGCATGTCGAATTTCCTCAGAACATCCTTGAGGTATTTCTCCTGTGATATGAAGATTCCATTGCTTTATTGACGAATTTGAAGACCTAAGAAGAATTTCAGCTCCCCCATCATGGACATCTGATATTCTTCACTCATCATGTAGGCAAATTCATCACTGTATCTTTTGTCAGTACAGCCAAATATGATATCATCGACATATATTTGACATACAAACAGCTCATTATCATAGGATTTTGTGAAAAGAGTTGGATCGAGTGAACCAGGTTTGATGCCTTTCTTCATGAGGAATTCCTTCAATGTATCATACCATGCCCGAGGGGCTTGCTTGAGGCCATACAGAGCCTTTTTGAGTGTGAAGACTTTGTCTGGATTCTTTGGATCCTCAAAACCTGGAGGCTGAGCAACATATACTTCTTCCTCAAGCTTACCATTGAGGAATGCACTTTTCACATCCATTTGATATAAGGTGATGTTATGATGATTAGCATAAGCAAGTAATATTCGAATAGCTTCAAGTGTAGCAACAGGTGCAAAAGTTTCATCGAAATCTATTCCTTCAACCTGGGTGTAGCCTTGGGCTACAAGTCGTGCCTTGTTCCTCACCACTTGACCGTCCTCATATTGCTTGTTTCGAAAAATCCACTTAGTGCCGATGATGTTGTGCTTGCGAGGATCTGGTCGTTTGACGAGCTCCCATACGTCATTCAGCTTGAATTGAAGAAATTCGTCTTGCATAGCTTGGATCCACTCCGGTTCCAGAAAAGCCTCAGCAACTTTTGAGGGTTCTGTGATGGATACAAAGGAAAAGTGCCCACAAAAGTTAACTAAGTGTGAAGCTTTTGAGCGAGTGAGAGGACCTGGCGCGTTGATGTCATTGAGGATTTTGTCAAGTTCTACTTCGTTTGCAATCCTCGGATGAGCTGGTTGAGGATTTTGTCTGGGCTGAGGAAGTGGTGCTGGTGCAATTTCCTTAGGAGCATCTTCTTGGTTTTTGTCAGCGATGGCGATCGTTTCTTCACCAATTTCCTCAGTGGGAACAATGTCTTCAGTAGGCTTAAGCTTTATTGCTTCCTCAGGAGACAGCTTATCTGGATCAGAAGGCAATTGCTCTCTTTGCGAGCCACTAGTTTCATCGAACTGCACATCTACAGTCTCAACAACTTTGTTGTGATAGTTGTTGAAGACTCTGTAAGTGTGCGAGTCCTTTCCATAACCGAGCATAAAACCTTCATGTGCCTTAGGTGCAAATTTTGAGCTATGGTGAGGATCTCTAATCTAGCATTTTGCACCGAAGACTTTGAAATAACTTACATTGGGTTTCTTGTCAGTGAGGAGTTCATATGAGGTTTTCTTGAGGAATTTGTGAAGATATACCCTGTTGATGATATGACATGCAGTGTTGATTGCTTCAGGCCAAAAACGACGAGGAGTCTGATATTCTTCAAGCATAGTTCTAGCCATTTCAACCAGAGTCCTGTTCTTCCTTTCGACGACACCATTCCGTTGAGGAGTATAAGGAGCAGACAATTCGTGAGTAATACCAAGTTCATCAAGATAATCATCAAGACCAGTGTTTTTGAACTCGATTCCATTATCACTCCTCATATGTTTGATCTTGATGCCAAAGTTCGTCGAGGCCCTTGAAGAGAATCGTTTGAAGATTTCCTGCACTTCAGTTTTATACACTATGATATGCACCCAAGTATATATGGAATAATCATCAACTATGACGAAGCCATATAAAGATGCTGCATTGGTTAGTGTGGCATAGTGAGTAGGTCCAAATAAATCCATATGAAGCAATTCGAATGGACGTGTAGTGGTCATGATGGTTTTAGAGGGATGCTTGGATCTGGTCATTTTCCCAGATTCACAAGCACCGCAGAGATGATCCTTGAGGAATTTTACTGATTCGATGCCGATGACATGCTTCTTCTTCGCGAGCGTGTGCAAATTCCTCATGCCTGCATGACCTAGTCTTCGGTGCCACAGCCATCCTTCTGAGGTTTTTGCTAGTAAGCAAGTGGCTGGTTGAGGACCTGTAGAAAAATCAACAATGTACAAATCCCCTATTCTTACACCTTCGAAGACTTTGGATCTGTCAGATTCCATGATGACTACACATCTATATCTACCAAAGATGACAATCATATCAAGATCACAAAGCATCGGGACTGACATGAGGTTAAAACTAAGGGATTCAACAAGCATCACTTTGTCCATGTGCCTATCCTTGGAACTAGCCACTTTGCCAAGTCCCAATACCTTGCTTTTACCTTTCTCAGCATATGTGATTTTCTTCAGAGGTGATGGAGTTAGTGGCATATTCATCAGTAAGCTTTTATCACCAGTCATGTGATGTGTGCAGCCACTATCAAGAACCCACTCAGTATTCTTGGGTTTGTCATCCTGCAGATGAATTAGTACAGCTTACCATCTCATATACTTCATATTTGAAGAATATGATACTAATTTCATCAGATCAGTAATTTCATCATAACAGAAATGTAAGGACGTGTGAAATATTTCTATTTCATCAATCATGAGCTTGCGTCCTATCAAGCATTTCTTCAGGTCTCCAGCAAATTCTTCAGATGATGATTTTCATCTCGAGACCTGACCTGCAACGGTGATTAGTTTGATTTCTTCACCACCCACATCTGAAGGGGTGGCAAAGCGTTCATCATCCTGCGAGCACCATATGAGAAATGTGGCATTGAAGCTAATGCACTTCTCTTAACAGTAGGGGGATTAAAGTACTCATATGAATATGCAGAGAACTGGTTTGAAGATTTATGAACATAATGATTTGAGGAGTAATGCTCATATTCATATTCCTTGTAGTTTCCCAGCATGTTAGACGCATAAGCACGGGTACGAGCATAGTTTTGACCATTTGAGGATATTGATCCTCTTGAAGACTTTGGTCCTCCTGAGGAATTTGATCTGTGGTTCAGATTCTTCAGTGGTGGTGTCATGAGGACATTCACCTGAAGATTTTCAAGACAGCTTTTGGGAACCCATATTTTCCTCAGAGGAGGGCCATTCCTGCAGTTAGTTCCAACATGTCGAGCAAATACTTCACCAGATTGATTTTTGAACAGTTTATAGTTGGAATCAAATGACTCATCCGAGGAATAGGATAATTCACATGAAAAGCCAGTTAGATTAGATGGATCAAAAGGAGGCCCAGTAGCAGCAACCCATGAGGTTTTGGGATACTGCTCAGGTTTCCAATAAGATCCATCAGCATTTAATTTCCTCTCAAAGGCAATTCCTTCTTTCCTCGGGTTCCTGTTCAACATCTACTTTTTGAGCACATCACAAAGGGTTTGATGTCTTTTGAGGCTTTTGTACATGCGTGTCACGTACAATTCTTTCAACCCTGCATTTTCATCAGTAACATTTGTGTTTTCCTCAAGTGAGGAAATAGACACAATAGGTGCAGTTGAAGAATTTGTAGCAATGGTAGCATTTGATGATTCTCGTGAGGAATTAGCAGTTTCGCGTTCAATGCATTTAAGAGATGGAGGAATAAATTCAACTTGACTAGCGCTGATCTGTTGAGCTAGTAATGAATCATTTTCCATACGAAGATCATCATGAGACATCCTCAGCTTCTCAAGATCAAGCTTCCTTTGAAGAAATTCATAGGAAAGCTTCTCATGATCAGTGAGGAGTGTATCATAACGATCCTGAAGATTATCAAATCTAGACCGAAGACTTTTCATGACATCAGTGAGGATTTGGGTAAGGTTCATTTCGTCATTCAACACATCATCACTTTTGTCTAGCAGTTTCTGAAGCTTTTCCAGAGCAGTTTGTTGTTTAGTGGCAATGATAGCAAGTTTACTGTAACTGGGTTTCTTATAATCATTAGATTCACAGTCACTTGAATCAGAGGAGAAGGCATTATTTGGTACCTTCGAACACTTTGCCATGAAGCAATAGGTTGGAGAGAAGTCATCAGCATAGTCATCAGTATGGATGGTGCAATCATTTTCTTCAAGATTGAAGATTGACTTGCTGACGAAAGTGGTTGCTAGTGCAAGACTAGCCTGTCCAGATTCTGAGTCTTCTTCAGAACCTTCTTCTTCATCACCTTCCTCTAATTCTGCCTCGGAGTCCATTCCCTTGCCAATAAGTGCCCGAGCCTTTCTGAAACTCGTCTTCTTGTGTGATGAGGGCTTTGAAGATGAGGATTTTGAAGATTTCTTCTTCTTCTTTGAGTCATCAGAACTGTCATCCTTGTATTTCTTCTTCTTTGATTCCTTTCCCCAACGGGGACAATCAGCAATGTAATGACCTGATTTCTTGCACTTGTGACAAGTTCGTTTCTTGTAGTCCTCACATGAAGATTCTGATTTCCTCATGTCTCTTCTTGAAGATTTACCGAACTGGCCACGTCATGTAAATCTCTGGAATTTCCTCACGAGCATTGCAAGCTCCTGTCCAAATTATTCAGGGTCACAAATGATGTCATCTGTGTCTTCTTCTTTAGATGAGGAAATTGCTCTAGCCTTCAGTGCACGTGGTCTGGAATAGCTTTGTCCATATAGATCTCTCTTTTCTTCTAGCTGGAATTCATGAGTATTTAGCCTTTCAAGTATATCAGCTGGATCCAGCATCTTGTAGTCTGGTCTTTCTTGAATCATCAGAACTAAAGTGTCAAATGAAGAATCCAAAGATCTCAGCAGTTTCTTCACAACTTCGTGATCACTGATGTCTCGAGCTCCCAGTGCTTGCAGTTCATTTGATAAGTCAGTGAGGCGATCAAAGGTGTCTTGGCAGCTTTCATTGTCATGTCTCTTGAAGCGATTGAAGATATTGCGAAGAATATCAACACGAGAGTCACGCTGGGTTGATACTCCTTCATTTACCTTGCACAGTCTCTCCTAGATCAGTATTGCAGAGCCCAAAGCACTTAATCTTCCAAACTGGCTTGGGCTCAGATGGCCACAGATGATGTTCTTCGCTTGAGAATCGAGTTGCTTGAATTTCTTCACATCAGCTGCAGTGACACTGGCAGAGATGACGGGGACGCCATTTTCCACAATATACCAGAGATCATTATCAATAGCTTGTAGATGCATTTGCATTTTGTTCTTCCAGAAGGGAAAGTTCTTTCCTTCGTAGGTAGGACATGTTGCAGTCACCTTAAACATGCCTACAGTCGACATAACTAAAACTCTAGGAGGTTAAACCAAAATCACACAGAACAAGGGAGTACCTTGCTCTGATACCAATTGAAAGTGCGTTATATCGACTAGAGGGGGGTGAATAGGAGATTTTTAGAATTTCATCACTAGTGGTTGTGGGGGGTGGCTATTTATATCCTAGGAGCATCCCGACATGATTTGACACTAATGCCCTTAAATAATATGACCGTTGGAGTGGTTAAGACCAATGACTTGGCGTGGTTATCAAAACGGTCGGAACCCTCAACTGTGAGGGTCCTCATGTCACTCATATTCCTCACTTGAGGCTTTTGGTAGGATTAGGCTTGGGTTGAGCATCATGAGGAAATTCATTCCATAGTGTAACTTCGACCCCCTTTAACAGTATGGTGTTCCTATTACTCAAATGCGAAGAAAGTAAAACAGAAAGTGTAAATCTTCATGCTTCAAATTCTTGAGAATGATTTTCTTCAGGAACCACCGGACTTCTCAATATCAGTATCTTTATGAGGAATATCAATTCCATCGCAGATTCCTGGCGATTCATTTCTTCAGCTTCAGACCAATTTCTTCAACTGAAGACATATATTTTTAGGGGTCGATATTCTTCAAATATCTCAAACTCCTCAATGACTTATAGATCCTGTGTACACTCACAAACACATTAGATACTTAACCTATAAGTCTTCAAACCACCAAAATCACTAAGGGGCACTAGATGCACTTACAAAAATCACAAATTAATCCGTCCCGACGACTTAAGGGGAGGATACGCCATTCAACCCAGCAGCGGATCAAGTCAACCCCAGTAAGGCCGTTGTTTGTCAGAGATCTTAACTCGGACAGTACTGGGATAAAGTCTGACTCCTCTTCTTCGGTGAGCTTGTCTGGGAGTTTGAAATTTGTTGGAAGGCGATCTTCCCTATAACCGAGAAGCTTGTTCTCGCCCTCAGGCGAAGTCTCCTCGCAGTAAAACCAAGACTCGCCCCAGCCTTTGGGATGGCTTGGCATGGCGAGTGACGGGAATGAACTATCCCTATGGCGTTGAACATTGACACCTCCGAGCTCCAAGCTAGGACCATTGTGAAATTCCGTTTGGCGATTCAAATGGAAGAAATACCAGAATAAAGGAACTGAGGGTTCCATCCGCAAGTAAGCCTCACAAAACACTTGGAACTGGCATAAATTGCTTATCGAGTTGGGCCCTAAATCCTGGAGGCGGACATTCATAAAGGTCATGGCATCTCTGAGGAATTTCGATCCGGGCGGCTTAAAACCCCGTTCAAGGTGTTCAACAAAAACAACTATCTCCCCTTCCTTCGGGTTGGGGATTTCTTCTCCTAACCCGGTGCGCCAACCGATAACCTCTTGAGGGTCCAGATTCCCCGTTTTTACATAGTCATTAAGTATAACATCATTGACCTTGGTTGGGAGCCAATCACTTTTGAAAACAGTGCCCATGCTACAAAGGGATAAAATTACAGGTAAATCAACATGCCAAGCATCTACTAAAAATGGTGAAACAAGTTCATTTGACTCGCCAAACAATTTGCCTGATAGCTGAGGGAGTTTCTTGACCCGCCGATGAAGGTCCGGGTCAGGCTGCCATGGCGACTTATGAAACTCTTACTACTTAAAGGAGAGGTGTTTCAAAGCTTCAGTAGTATTTTCCAAGATGGTTAAGTATGAGGTTATAAATAGATTTCACTCGACAAGTGATAGATTATGGATCTACTGGACAGACACAAATTAATGCGGAAAAGGCCTGATAAAATGGCATGTGAATAAGGTGGGAACAGTACTGATGATCTGGTGAAACCTTTTCTAAGTGTGCAAATCAGGGACGAACAACTAAAGGTATGGAAAATATTGTTGTGCTCGCTATCATCACCGCCAACTAATCAGGAATTACGAAGCCGTTCGGGATGTACCAAGAACACAGTAGGCATGAACCTCGAAAAATTTGGATCTGCCTTCAATGGCGGGATGCTGACCTGGTGGATACGGCTGGAGGCGTCCGAAGAGGGGTTCGCCGCGAGCGTTGCGCGGACGGCGACGAAGATCTCGGAAGGACGCGAAGATATCGGGCGGCGACGAGGTGCTCAACGGCGACAAGGTGCTCGACGGCGGCGAGGCATTCGACGGCGACGAAATGCTCGGCCACGATGAGGTGTTCGGCGGCGACGAAGTCTTCGGGCGGCGTCGAAGCTTTCGGACGACGTTGAAGTCTTCGGGCAGCGGCGGAGCTCTTGGGTGGTGATAAGGCTTTCGGTGCGACGGCGAGGAAGAGAAGGGCGACAAGATGGGTAGGTGAAATGTGCCCAGTCCCTTCCTCCCGCCTATTTATCAGGTCGGCGCTCGGATCGAGGCGCCACGAGCGGGAACTGCCAAAAGATAAAGATTCGCCATGATGGCGCCCCAAAATTTTTGGGATAACGATACCGAAGGATCCATTGGAGATTACGTCATTATCTCTTCCGAGATTCAAGGGATAGGAAGGCGCCAACAAGAAGTGGTTTGGCGACTTGACTTTTTTCCGCAGCAGATGACGGCTTAAATGTATGGTGCATAAGAAGAGTGAAGATGAATCGCCCCTAACTGAGTAAGGATATTGGCGTGAAAGAAATTCAAGTCAATCTGGGGCCTAATGTTGGGGATATTATCTGTTGGATAACCCACCCTAGTTCGGCCGGGTCACCGAGGCTGGCGACTCATCTCCAAGTGGTTTGGGCCTTGGCCTGGTAAGGCCGGAAGTCGTATGGCGGTTCAAGACCTTCGGAAGGAGTCCATAGTAGAGAAGGGCTCCAAGTCTTGGAAAGATGGCGACTTAGAGATCGGAAGAGTCACGATTTATGTAAAGGAAAGGATCCTTGTAAACCCTAAGGACTCGACTTGTATATAAAGGCGAGTCCCAGGGAAGAAGAGGGCAGGTTAGAAATCATCGAGTGCTAGGTCAGGCGAGTTACGCCCTCCTTGTAATCGAGACACCATCAATACAACACAAAGCAGGACGTAGGCTTTTACCTCCTCACGAGGGGCCGAACCTGGGTAAATCTCTGTCTCGCTCCCGTTCAACCCCTTTGAGTCGCCACCAAGGTGCGGTGGCTCCAACACTAAGTCCTTTCACGAGGACATCTGTCGTGACAAAACCACGACATATAGCGACTTCAGCGATCTGTGCCCTATGCGGTCGTGAGAACGAGACATCATTTCATGCCCTACTCGTATGTCCACAGGCCGCCTGTCTTTGGGATTCAATGCAAACGTCCTGGCCTCTACCTTCCAGGACTGATATCATATGTACTGGCCCAGAGTGGTTGCTACACCTGCTGGTGGAATCCCAGGATCTCATCCGGAGCAGGATCATCATGGTTCTTTGACGGAGTTGGCACTTGAGGAATGAGATCATCCATGGTAAAACCATTCCACCGCTGGATATTTCATGCTCTTTTCTGTCAAGCTACTACAATTCCTACAACGATATAGCTATGAGTGTCGAGGAGATTCTAAAAGGTAAAACCCCGATCACGGCATCTGCACGTGCAATGATAATACCCTCCAAGCCCCCATATACTCCATCGCCAACTCCGGCTGTGCAAGAGGTGGCCTTATCAGTGGATGGTTCTTTTGATCCAGTGGATGGGTCGGCAGGGGCTGGTATGTTCTTCGTGACGACAGAGGGGCTGTGATCTTTGCGTCCTATCGCAAACTGTTCCATTGCAATGAGGCCCTTGAAGCTGAACTACAAGCGATGACTGAAGGCCTACACCTAGCAATGGTTCGCTCACATTCCACTGTTGTTCTTCAAGTTGATTGTTCTGGGGCTCTCAAGATGATTGGGGACGAGTCTTTTGATAGATCGGCAGCATACGGGAACCTAGTGTTGGAGATTAAGAGGTGTCTTATGGATAGGGTTGTTATTCCTATGCAAATTAGTAGAGAACAAAATATAGTTGCTTCATGTATTACGGAGCTAGTTGCTGAAGATTGTAAGTCTATACCTCTGAATAAAACCCATTGTTTCATCGCCAAAAAAAAAAAAAAAGTGAACGTCACGAGAAAAGGTGGACGGCTCGATCCCATCGCCTTTGCTGTCAAGCTCGGGCTCGTTAAAACGTCAACAACTGTTACGGGATTACTACTGTAGGCGGCATATCTCCGTCTATTTCTCCCGTGGATTACTCAACGTGAGCGTCACTCTACGCGTATGCACTTAATCTCTCCTGTCTTCTGCATGGTGGCCCTCATCTTTCAACACCTTCACATCTTTTTCATGACAAAATTGTCAACACAGCCAACTCGTAGATTCATGAAGATGTAATTGTGCCCGGGATACGCTAACTTGTCTCGAGGATTCGGGTATTCACTTTGGTCCGCTATTTTCCACGCAGGAGCAAATGCTACCTACAGCCGAATCTATTTATTTATTTGCATGGGTCTACAGGCGAATTGGATATTTGCTTTTTTAGAGATACTAGTTGATTGCCCGTGCGTTGTCACGGGATAACAAAAACAAAAAATATGTTAATCAGTAAATTGTTAGAATTATGGAAATACATATCAAATAGAATTGCAACTTGTTCGAATTCATATAACGACAAACATTAATTCTCTCTCCCACCTTGTGTTCCTCCTCTGTATTCGCCATGCCTCCCCTTAGTCGTCTTCCCCTCTTGCAATTATAAGTGTATCATTCCATCTACTCTTTCTCTAGCATTATCGTCGTTCGAAAAGTATGTCATCCTTATGATTGTTTTGGGTATCTATTTTAACTTGTATCCTCTATTAAAAAAAATAACTCAAAGGAAGTATCTGGTACTTAGAAAAGCATGCTCAATTTTGCATGAGAACTGTTGGATCCAAATATAGAATGTAATTTCATTTCGGTTGTTGATGAGTGTAATATTACAATGGACTCACATATGTGATCACTTATGGGGATGGCTCAAGAATTTTTCACTCATGTAGTAAAGATGGCTAATCATGTGGGCTGTGGACTAAGATCGTTGATGCCCGTGTCTGCATACAGGACGCCGTCGAGCACGGCCAGTGCCTGCTCTCTTGTCCCCTTGTTAGCGTCCAAAGGAGCTCCACTATCTTCAGATTCCTAGCAAGAACACAACATGGTACTCAGTGGCGGTGCACATCATTACAAACTACCCACATATAGGAAGGAAAGATTCAGAGCTAAGAGTGGAACATCCTTTTTTGATTAGCTGGAGGCACATAACGTCCTGTTTGAGACGAGTGATGGTCTAGGAGCACACTACACACATTGATCAAGGAATCAGAATTGCACACATATAATAGATAGAAATAAAAAAAAGTTGACCAATATCACACAGGCAGAGATGGATCCAATCGGGCAGCATCACACAGAGGGAGAGTGAGCAGTGCCTGGCTTCAGAGAGGAGAAGGAAAACGGTGGAGGCTATATTTGCTGGGGGGTGTACCGAAGCACAAGTGTAGATATAAATTGATGTATTATCTATACATCTGCCTCCTCTGTGTCTTAAGCCCCTGCAGAGTTACCAGACGCTCAGACAACTAAATCGTCAACAAGCAAAAAATAAAAATGAAGAGAAAATAACAAGTAACATGAATCTGCCAAAAACAGGTAGGCTAGATGTGTGTCTACAAATATGCTTGTGGGACTTACCCAGATAGACTATTGAGCCAACACAACATCAAGCACAAGTAGATCGGAGTCACATGCAGATGACCAAACAAGGACCCCCACAAAAGATAACAGGAAACAAAGAGATAAACAGGTATAATCAGGATGTCAGCCTTAATAAATTCGTTTCGCTTTACGGAAAAAATATGTGCTTTGTGATAATAGCAGCTAGATGTAGTATCAGGATCCAGAGCAGTTTTTTAATCAGTATTAGGTACCATCCTCGTATTACATCCCTATTTTTCCCTCTATGCATAAAAATAGTAATTCTAAAAGTCTGAACTATCATTTTCGTACTTTTTGAAAGACTATGTCATTTAAATCTGAAAATCAGAAGGAGGATATTTTTTTACCTTGCCTCCCTTTCTTCTTGTTCTTGATGGAAGTGAAGCAGTTCTTGTCCAAGAGGTGTGCCTCAAATCTGCCTGTCCACCTGTGCCTGATCACATATTAACACGCATGCAGCTGATCAATTTATAAGCACTTGCTTTTGAAGGAGAAAAAAAAGTAAGGAAAAAACTGATTGACCAGATTAAATGAACAGCCAGCGGTAATGCAGATTGCAGATCAACCGGGCAGTTGGCTGAATTATTCAAATGGAGCATGACAAGAAAATCCACCGGCTGAATTCAAGAACTCAACCGGGATCATGCTTAACTGGATCTCCGAGAGATCAGGAGGGAAAAAAGGGTGCAGGCTTTTGACATGCAGGCCAAGGTTGGGGACCAACCAAATCTCTGACTTTTGATTAATCAGCGGCAATGCGCAATCGATTGACTAGTTTGCGGGCTTGAGATTGGAATCAATCTAGAGAATACACGCATGATACATACCTTGTGACCCCCCGTGTAGATGGAGCTCCTCTTCTTAGCAGGAGCAGGAATGGCGGCACCGACCCCCATCGCCCTGCCCTAGGTTTCCACGACAACAGCGGCAGCGGTGACCCACAACCACACCCTCCGCCGCGCCCGAACAAGAGGTCGGGTCGGTTCTCTATGGCATGCATGCTTGGACCAGTACAATCTGATGAAGAGGGAAAAAAGATGAAGCGAGTTTAGAGATCGATATGGTATTTAAAAGGAGATGACTGAGAAGAACAGAGGAAATGAGAGGACTGAAGAGAAGGGGAGAAAAAGGTCAGAAGAAAATCACTTAGTGGTTCATGTTTATTCCTCTGCAAACCTCAAGCATCCATCGAACCTTGAACAAAAGAACCCATCATCAGCTGATCAGCTCATGATTAAAATAAATATTTAGTACCAAACAATAGTATCAGTGTCGTGATCAGTCCAGTAAATACTAAAAGCTTCACTAATTTCAGAATATTTCCCTGAGATAAATATTTTGACATTCCTTTGCCCATATTAACATAGGTGAATCCATGGGTGAGAGATAATATATTTTCATCAAAGATAATTTACAATGGCGATATGATTTTTAGAAAGACAAACAATATAATTTTCAAAAATATAAAAGCCAAACTATACTAAGAAGTAAACAGTTACAGATTTACTGTATGATTTTACCTCCAGTGTTCTCTTTGCTAAGCTATGCTTTGTGGAGGTCACCTTTAATTCTTTTGAAAGAGGAGCACCCAGCTATGACAAGACATATCCAACAAACTAATTGTTCCAAGATTTTCATGCATACATGATGTACAAAATATGCATTAACAACATGGCCTTGAGTAAATATAGACTTGCTAACAACATGTTCTGATCCACTAACATGTTCTTGGTTGTAGTTTCTTTTCCTTTCTTTAATTTGTTCTGATTGTAACTAAAGAGAGCATAGTTGTAAAAAATAGGTAGTTGGGCAAAAAAGAATAGGTAGCTATTTGACTGAATCTAAGAATAGGTAGTTAGGCAAAACAGAATGGGTAGTTTACTTTAAATGATTCAGTTTACTAAATTAAGTGTATGTGTACATGGATTGAAAAATAAATTCAGTTTACTGATTTTGGAGTAAACTGGATTTTATGTGCATAGCAACCTTTCTTTGCCAACTGAATTATGCACGAAGGGGCAAAGAGTATCACTTTATTTCACAGTTGCTAGAATAGGAAGTTAGAAACCACAAAGCACTTGGGCACTTTGTTTGCCAACTGAATTTTCACAGTAGTAAAGATCAAAAATTCAGTCTATACCCAATGCAGACTTGCATAGCACTTGGGCACGAGGCCGATGAGCACGAGGAGGAGCCGTCGTTGTGGGCCAAACCTGCAGAGAATCAATGTATTCCATGATTCAACACTACACAACAATGAGCACAACAATCAGGATCATGATTTAGTAACAAGTGTTCAGAACTTAAATGCTGTCTCCAATTTAAATTCAGTAACGAGGGAGAGCAAAAATCTTTCGCTGCTGCTGGATGAGAACGGAGGAGGATGGTTGCTTGGTTTCAGAACGTGACCACACTCGAGACGTTGGGCGTTGCTTCGTTAGCAGAAGTGTTTATTTCTCCAAGAATCATCAAAGCCTACAACACTCTGTCTCATTTTATAGGATGAGAGTGGTAAAAATGAAGATAAAAAGTATTAAACTTCTTCTGTTCCTAAATATAATCCTTTTTTAGAGATTCCAATACGAACTACATATGAAGCAAAATGAGTGAAACTACACTCTTAAATATGTCTATATACATATGTATGTAGACCATATTGAAATCTCTAAACGAGCTTATATTTAGAAATGGAGGGAGTAAATCATAGACCGACAACATTGGTAAGCTATAATGAAGACTAATAGGGACCTATATTTTTCAATAGTATTCATGCCATAAAGATGGACGTCCATAGTTGCAGCATTGGAAGGCCAAAAATCTATGGAAGTGGGAGATAGCACACCGATGGTGTAGTTAACATGAAGTGGTGTGGTGTAGACCCAATCCCTCGCATCCCCAGCTTGCAAAACCATCTCCATATCCACTCAGAATCTGCACTCATCACATGCTTACAAGAATAAATAGAAAGCTAATTAAGCATGTAAGCAAAAGAGGAATTAAACAATTTATAAATTTTATGAACATGGACTACATGATTTAGTTAGGTTATGAACTAAGGCGGGATATGTGCAGTAAGAGAAAGCAGAGATTTAACAGAAACACAAACTTACTTAGCCAGTTCTTTTTGTGATGTGCTCCCATCCCATGGCCCCATACATGAAGTATTAGACCACCTAAAGTCCTAAACTATAACACCTTCAGTATTTGCGTCCGACTCCATGCATAAACTGAAAGAAAGCCAAAAACACTTGATGAATGTACATGAACCAACTGGTTAAACGTGGTAAATCATGGATTCTCTTAAAGCAATAATTGTAGGATCGGAAATTAACACATATAGCTTTGCAGATTTGCGCTCGGGAAGGTTCCAAAGCAGTATACAATAGTCAAGATTGCAAAGATTTATCTCTCCAGCACATGAACCCAGAGTGGCTACCTGTATTTCATCATGCAAGCATCTTTTATTCACTATTCCAAGAATACATAAGTAGGGCAAATAAGCTGGCGATGGAGCAAAACTGAAATTCGAGTTTATAAAGACCGAATCAAACTCTGAATTACCTGCAAAAAAAGTCATTTACTCTAGCTTCAGCAGATTTATAGCAAGATAGAGCAGTAATATCATACAAAACACACGAAATCACTACCATATCAGTTGCCCTATTAAATTGAATCGAATCCCTGAGGAACCTACCTTGCTATGGAGGAACCCTGACCATGTTCTTCTTGTTGAA
Organism: Hordeum vulgare subsp. vulgare; assembly: GCF_904849725.1. Lineage (NCBI taxonomy): Eukaryota > Viridiplantae > Streptophyta > Magnoliopsida > Poales > Poaceae > Hordeum > Hordeum vulgare. The sequence goes on along the minus strand of NC_058519.1, from coordinate 605,752,697 downwards.
GTTCGATGTCGCCTGAATATATCCGCGGCTGTGAGCCCTCCACTCTCCTTGCCTGTCCCTGCTGCAATCAAATTTGTCGACATCCATAAACCATATTCCATAAGTACTCTAACCTTCTCAAGAATTTACATGCTGATTAATCCGTTTCTAGCAAAATTGGCAAAGAAAAATGATTCAAGAGAACGGAGGGTCGCCTAATGGAACCTGAATCCGTGGAGATATGGAAGCCTGCGCTCCTGCTCCCTGAGAGTAACCTCCTGTTTAACCCATGTCAGGAAGAAGACCGAGGCGAAGCAAGAATGGGAGGTCTCCACAGTAACAGCCTTGGAAGACAACCCATCAGGTTTCAAAAGACTCTAATTACGTGTCTATCTAGTTTCCCCAATTAAAAAATGAAAATAAATTCAACAATTGTGTTTGGGCATAATCTCTTCCCTGTTCTCGAGGGACATTTTTCTTTTGCTTTTTTTGCCGGTGGTTGTTTGTGTTGTAATAAATTGTCAGTACCACTGAGGTTTCATAGTCGGCAGGTTATACCCAGTTTTGCTCCATGTGGTTTCGAATTAATGAAATTTGGAGAGCTATGCTCCTTAATTCGAAAGAAAAGATTGACAACTGTTTATCAAATCGTAACAATACATTTTTCTTTCGAAAACAAAAGAAACTATCCACTAACCATAACAGTATGCATCAAATCGTAACCGGTGACATCGCACATAAGAAAACTCATGGTAGAATTAACATAAATTCAAAAGAACATAACACAAAACGTAAGTTAACATTACTCGCTACGGGACCGAGAACCCCGCCCCAACGGCGTCCTCGAGTATGGCATCCCCGGCGCCTAGCACATCCGCCATGGCCGAGTCGTACGAGACAACCAAAATCTAGATGTACCTGCACACCACCCCACGCCCAAACATGTCCTCCGGCACCGATGTGCCATTGGATAGCTTGCATGTCAACCACCCCCGGCGATGCAAGCAAAGGTGTTGTACACCAATGACAGCGACGATCTGGCGTTGTTACAATTCACGTTTGTTGTCAGGAACCGGTCCCGACCCACCGCATAACAATTAATTGTGCTGCTTACACACAATGGCAGCATGTAGGTTGTTGTTGGTCACAGACTGAACTTATGAAGGCATATCTAGCAGCTAGCAACGACACGGCAAATTTTTGTTTACAGGGAGGAGAGGAATCAGGACACATACCTTGATCAGCCGATCGGAGCCGCCGCGGGACCAGCAAAACGAATCCATGTCGCCTCTGCTCTGCTTCTCTTCTCTCCATCTCAACTCCTCTCTCTCCATCATCTCTTCTTCCCAAGAGGCCGAGCTGCCATGGCCATGGAGCGCTGCCGCCGGCGGCCTCCACTACGCACCGCCGCGCTCGATCCTGGTCTGATCCGCCTCGCCTTGTCATGCTGGCTTCAACAGCTTGCCGCTTCGTCATGCTGGCCTCGTCCCATAGGATAAGGGAAGCCATGCGCAGGAGCTTGACCGTCCCACTTTGCTTGGTGAAGCTGCACGACGCCTAACAATATGGTAAGGAGGGAGTAACAAACTTAGTGAATGACTACCAAGTCACTTACTAACATTGGTTCATCTTGAATAGATAAACAAATAGCATTTAAGTACTTGCTAGTTGGAAGCTAATACAGTACAACAGTATGTTTTCTAAGCAAGTAAAAGACAAAACTTCATTCAGATAGTAATATACTTTAACTCACATGGTCACATGTGATACTTCTTTAACAGCAAGATGATTAAATTAAATTAATTACATTTAAAGTGACAAATCTGGCAACTGAAATACAATTATGTCTATACTATATCATCATAACAAAAAAGCATGAATACAAAACAGAAGTTTATACCTTCAAGGGTGTTAGCAGGAAGCCATGATTTAATGTCAAAAGGGTACAGTGCTACATCATTGCACAGCTGGCGTAGCCTCAGAATCAAAAAAAGCACGGTTGAGTAATTACGCAATATCGAATCTCTGTCACCAAACTCTATCATTTTGTTTCTCCCTTCCGATTCCATCTGATCATAACACTCCCGTTCCTCTGCAGAAAGCTCAATGTAACATGCTACAACAGTTTTAGGTGGAATGGCAACCACACTCTTGCTTCCACACTCTGTTTCTTTGGTTCTGCGCAATGAGACAGCACCAAGTAGGTTCTGCAATACACAGAGAAAAAATTTACCTTGCAGAACCGAAAGATAGCATCATTTGTTTGAGATCCCATTCAAACACCATTATACCAACATTAATTGTTTTACCCAGATGAAAAGTGCCAAAATTAAATAGCACAATTGACATAATGGAAAATAAGTGATGCATGTAAGCACGCTATGATGGGCTGATAGCAAGTGGTAAGAGAATTTGATGCGCAAGAGCCTATACAAATGTCAGGAACAAAACCTATAGGAGCAATTGTACTGCAAGCAAACAACATGAGTGATAACTTCCTAATCATAGGAGCTGGTTTACTGGTTATCACCTTCAATGTTCAAAATCATTTGATGCAACTTGCTATAATTCCTAGTTCTCTACAATTGTGAAAAGACGAAAATGGTGTAATGAGAAGAAAGGGACAACCGTCTTACTTGTAATCGTGACAACCCAGCCTTATTCCCTTTCTCCAAGGGATGCTGGATTAAGCTCTGCCAGTAGCTCTTGACTGAGAAAGGCTCAGACTTCAAAAACGCCATAAGCGGGTACAAATCCAATGAGCTGTTCTGAATTGGCGTCCCTGTGACTACCCAACGCCTTCAAAGCAGTCACCGCCCGAGTCTGCAGAGCTGCAGAGTTCTTGATAATATGGGCCTCATCCAGAATGACCCGGAACCATTCAATATCGTTCACAGGTGAGACCTCCTAGTCAAATTCCGTACCCAAGACGCTGTAAGTGGTAATCACAATGTCATACTTCAACAACACCTCCTTATCTTTTGTTCGCTGCCCATGGTACATATACACCTTCAAGCTGCCTACATTCGTATGCTCCTCCAGCTGTGTCACCCAAGACAAGAGCACCGAGGGCGGGCACACCACAAGTGTCGTCCTCGATCCCGCCTCCGCTTCATCGATCTTCCTCCTTTTGCTCCCTTTGGCCTTCCCCCCTCCGACATTGCGAGCTTTACTTCGCGCAATCAATGACAACAGCGTGAGCGTCTTGCCAAGCCCCATATCATCAGCGAAAATCCCGCCTCTTAGCGGTTGCGGCCGCTGCTTGGTATTCTGGCTGGTGAGCACGTTCTCGTAGCCCCCAACTTTATCTTCTTTCCAGAATGGCGGCAGGTCGCACGACTCCTCCCTGTGCACCAGCCAGCCCAAGGCTGCCTTCTGGTGCTCGAAGAGGTCTGAGACAACGACATCCTTTGGAGGCTCCATGGGCTCAATCCGGCTCCCCCCTTCCTTCCCCACACGCGCGAACAACTTATTGGCATCCCGACCGGATTTCTTGGCATGTTCCTGCACGAAGGCGGACCCGGACAGGGAGAACTCGATGTGGTCCGGGTCGATGAGGACGAGGCCGCTGCCGTCGATGGCCTCGCGGACGATGTCCGCGGCGGCCGGGCGGGCGAAGAGGTGTATCTGGCAGGGAAGCTTGTAGAAACTGGTGCCGGCCTTGGAGGACCGACCGTCGGGCACGACGACGAGGGTGTTGTCGACGAGGTGGGAGTCGAGGAGCGGGGCGAGGAACTTGGCAGTGCGGCCCTCGATGTGGCCGACGTGTCGACCGCGGCTGTTGTGGACGGCGATGGCGTTGCTGTCGAAGCGGTTGAGGGGCTCGCGGACGAGGGACGGCCTCTCGCCGCCGTTGAGGGTGCCGGTGTAGTACTTGAGGCCTACGATCTTGGCGACGATGAATCCCACGAGGTAGGGCTCGTTGTCGTCATCATCGTCGCCCCCGCGGGAGGAGGAGGAGGCGGCCATGGCGGCGGCTGGAGTGGTGGGGAGAGGTTTGGGGTTAGGGTGACGGAGTGGGGAAAATTTACCGGTCGCGGAGGATGGATGGATTGATGGATGTTTGCCGTCTCAGTGGGTGGGGGAAGGGGGATCTAGCGCGGGGGAGGGGAACGAGAATGCCCCGACGCCACCTTCCTTGTGGGCACGGCACGGCTTTGCCGGCCGGCCGTCCGGCGGCGGTCCTGCGGGAAGTGGTGGTGGAGGTGGGAACTTGGGCATTCTCGTTCGCCGCGGCAGTCCTACTCAGACCTGCTCGCCGTGCTCCACCAGGCCGCAGCCTGCCCCTACGACCTCCCGGTCCCGCTCCCGGGGGGCGTCGATGCCGGCGCGCTGCCCCTACGACCTCCCTGTCCCGCTCCCGGGGGGCGTCGATGCCGGCGCGCTCCTCGCCTTCTTCGCCCTCCGACGGACAAGGAGGCGGCGCCGGGTCTCGGGGAGAGGGTGCATCGGGGTGGTTGCGAGGGAGGGGGTGGGGGAGAGAGATTTGGGGATGGAGACCGACGGGGAAAGTAGAGGGCGTGCAGGTCGTTTCGGATTATTTTTTCTGCGTTTTTTTGGTTCGTGGATGGGTAAGACGAGGTGGGATCGCTGGGAGAGGTCGAACCATCGCTAGGTTGAACCATCACGACGTTCGATCCTGCTTTAATAGTAGAGATTTGCTTTAAAGTTGATAGCTTAGGCTATCTCTAACGTTGATCTGTAAATTTGTTTCAACGTCCACCCGTAGACAGGGGGTCTAGTTCATGGATATGAACGCCAGAGGCGGACATCCAATACTATCATGTATATATTCGTCAGTAAACAACAATTTTAAATTTAAATAAAAATCGGATCTATAACTCGTGTCCGATCACATTAGCGTCCGATCACGTGCCTAATCACATCTAAAAAAGACAAATATGCTTATGTTTTTACATGCTTGATGACAAAGAATATCCATCCAGCAGTTTGTGGAAAATATTGAGATTCTTTGCCCTGTTGGACAAAAAACCGACCCTCCAAGATGGTCAAGGTGTCGTCACCACCGCGTATCCGGCCTTCATCTCCGTCCCCTCCTCCTCCTCCTTGTCCACCGTGAGCTCCTTATGTTGCCGCTGTAACATCTTGTACGGACGGCTTGCACGACCATTCTTGTGTCAGCATCCAAAGATTCCACCTTCAAGGACAACATCTTGGCATCCTCCGCATCGGCAATGAACTCGACACTTCTTCTCTTCGAGCTCGTCCTTCTTCTCCTCGAGCATGACCTTCTTCTCTTTGATCAAGGCCCTTTTATCTTCGATTGACAGCTTCTCCTCGGTCGCCTCCATTAATAGTTTGAACATGTTCTTCTTTTCTCCCCTTTGATGTCAGACCGCTTGAGGTATGACTCTTCCTTCAACAAAATGTCCTCAGACTTCTCCGTCAACTTGCGAGCCGCAACTTCTCACTTTGCTCTCTCCTCCTCCCATGCCTTTCCCCGAAACCCTCGTCTAACCTTATTTGACTGTTCTTGGGTTGGGTCAGTAGGGTCACCGATTTCTTTCCCGGGCAGCTTGGGTGATGGTCTTGGGTATGAAAATGTTTCACTTCAGTAGCTCGGTCAGCTTCAACCAACAATACATGACGGAGAAGTTTTTCTTCTCCAACTTCTTGAACATCGTACATGCTTGAAATGTCTACAAAATAGAACGTTTTCACGACCAATGCATATATATCCGGCTAGTGATCAACAATACTTAACATGTCCGGCTGCGAAACTATGTATATCCGGCTATGAAACTATGTATATCCGGCTAGTAAGCAACAATAAAATGCATATTTGTGTGATGATCGACTAAAGTATGCATATTCGGGTGGTGATCAACTATATAATGCCTATTTGGGTCATGATCAACAATGCAATGTATATCCAGGTGGTGATCAACAATGCAAAACTATGAATGGTCGGCTAGTGGTTAATAGAAGTATGCACATCCGGTCATATGAACTTATTTGCTCGTGGATTTTCGCACCGCTAGCCATCGTACAATGAGATGCTTCTAGTGGACGCAATACTTTAAGATAACCTCTTGGATGGTGTACCATCGATGCTTGAGGGACTTCGATTCACGGTTATAAATGACCGCGTCGTAGTATGGTGCAAAATGCTTGTGTTCATGGAACCATATGTGAATGTTGTTCCAAAAGGCTGTGCCATTTTTCTATGTGTCATGGATCGGATCGAGGCTAGTGGCCAACCATGCATCGCACAACAACTCATCCTCCCACACGTTGATCTTGGAAATATGCCCTAGAGGCAATGATAAAATAGTTATTATTATATTTCCCGTTACAAGATAATCATTTATTATCCATGCTATAATTGTATTGAATGAAAACATAGATACATGTGTGGATACATAGACAAATCAATGTATCTAGCAAGCCTCTAGTTGGCTAGCCAGTTGATCAATGATAGTCAAGGTTTTCTGACTATATGCAAGTGTTGTCACTAGATAACTGGATCACATGATTAGGAGAATCATGTGATGGTCTAGACCCAAACTATGAACGTAGCATGTGATCATGTCATTTTGTTGCTATTGTTTTCTGCGTGTCAAGTATTTATTCCTATGACCATGAGATCATATAACTCATTGGCACCGGAGGAATACCTTGTGTGTATCAAACGTCGCAACGTAACTGGGTGACTATAAAGGTACTCAACATGTATCTCTGAAGGTGTCCGTTGAGTTAGTATGGATCAAGACTGGGATTTGTCACTCCGTGTGACGGAGAGGTATCTCGGGACCCAATCGGTAATACAACATCACACACAAGCCTTGCAAGAAATGTGACTAAGTGTAAGTCATGGGATCTTGTATTACGAAACAAGTAAAGAGACTTGCTGGTAACGATATTGAAATAGGTATGCGGATACCGACGATCAAATCTCAGGCAACTAACATACCGAAGGACAAACGGAATGACATACGGGATTATATGAATCCTTGGCACTTAGGTGCAACCGATAAGATCTTCGGAGAATATGTAGGATCCAATATGGGCATCCAGGTCGTGCTATTGGATATTGACCGAGGAGTGTCTCGGGTCATGTCTACATAGTTCTCGAACCCGCAGGGTCTGCACACTTAAGGTTCGATGATGTTTTAGTATAGTTGAGTTATATGTGTGGTAACCGAATATTGTTCGTAGTCCCAGATGAGATCACGTACGTCACGACGGTTTCCGGAATAGTCCGGAAACGAAGATTGATATATAGGATGGTTCCATTTGGTCACCAGAAAGTTTCGGGCATTACCGACACAGTACGGGGAGTGACGAATGGGTTCCGGGTGTTTACCAGGAGGGGCCCACCCACCCGGGAGTGAGCCCATGGCCTTAGGGTGGCGCACCAAGTCCTTAGTGGGCTGGTGGAGCCAGCCCAAGAGGGCTATGGCGCCACAAGTAAAAATACCAAAGGAAAAAAAGGAAAGAGGGAGGTCGGAAGGAAGAGGAGGACTCCTCCTTCCCAAACCGAATTGGAGGAGGAGTCCTCCTCCACCTTCGGCCGGCCCCTCCCCTCCTCCTATATATATTGGTGGTTTAGGGCTTTTTGAGACACAACTTTGCCACGTGCAACTCAAGCCTATTCCACATAGTTTTGCCTCTAGATCGGATTTCTGCGGAGCTCGAGCGGAGCCCTGCAGGAGTAGATCATCACCACCACCGGAGCGCTGTCACGCTGCCGGTGAACTCATCTACTTCTTCGTCTTGCTTGTTGGATCAAGAAGGCTGATATCGTCATCGAGCCGTACGTGTGCTGAATGAGGAGGTGTCGTCCGTTGGGCGCTAGATCAAAACGGATCGTGGGACGGCGGTGATTTGAATCACGAAGTTGTACCACTACATCAACCGCGTTTCTTAACGCTTCCCGCTTAGAGATCTACAAGGGTACGTATATCTAATCTCCTCTCGTAGATGGACATCACCATGATAGGTCTTCGTGTGCGTAGGAAATTTTTTCGTTCCCATGCAACGTTCCCCAACAGTGGCATCATGAGCTAGGTTCGTGCGTAGATGTTATCTCGAGTAGAACACAAAAGGTTTTGTGGACGTTGATGTTCAATTTGGTGCCCTCCTTAGTCTTTTCTTGATTCGGCGGTATTGTTGGATTGAAGCGGCCCGGACCGACATTACTCGTACGCTTACGAGAGACTGGTTTCATCGACTAACATGCAACCCCGTCGCATAAAGATGACTGACGGTGTCGGTTTCTTCAACTTTAGTTGAATTGGTTTTGACCGAGGCGTTCCTTGGAGAGAGGTTAAATAGCAATTTGCACATCTCTCTTGTGGTTTTTGCGTAAGTAAGATGCGATCATACTAGATACCCATAGCAGCCACGTAAAACATGCAACAACAAATTAGAGGACGTCTAACTTGTTTTTGCAGGGTATGCTTGTGATATGATATGGCCAATGACGTGATCTGATATATTGGATGTATGAGATGATCATGTTGTAATAGTTAATATTGACTTGCACGTCGATGCTACGGAACCAGCAGGAGCCATAGGGTTGTCTTTAAACTAATGTTTGTGTTTGCAGACGAATTTACCATATTGCTAGGTCGTAGCTTTAGTAGTAATAGCATAGATAGCACGATAACTTCGATGGCGACACGTTGATGGAGAGCATGATGATGGAGATCATGGTGTGGCGCCGGTGACAAGGAGATCATGTCGGTTCTTAAATGATGAAGATTAAGAAGCACAAGATGATGGCCATATCATGTCACTTATGAGTTGCATGTGATGTTAATCCTTTTATGCACCTTATTTTGCTTAGAACGACGGTAGCATTATAAGGTGATCTCTCACTAAAATTTCAAGATGAAATTGTGTTCTCCCCGACTGTGCACCGTTGTGACAGTTCGTCGTTTCGAGACACCACGTGAGGATCGGGTATGATAGACTCAACGTTCACATACAACGGGTGCAAAACAGTTGCACACGCGGAACACTCGGGTTAAACTTGACGAGCCTAGCATGTGCATACATGGCCTCGGAACACATGAGACTGAAAGGTCCAGCATGAATCATATAGTTGATATGATTAGCATAGAGATGCTTACCACTGAAACTATTCTCAACTTACATGATGATCGGACTTGAGTTAGTGAATTTGGATCATGTACCACTCAAATGACTAGAGAGATGTACTTTTTGAGTGTGAGTTTATCAGTAATTTGATTAGTTAAATTCTAATTATCTTAAACATAGTCTAAGTTCACTTTGCAATATTTGTGTTGTAGATCAATGGCTCACGCAGTAGTCACCCTGAATTTTAATATGTTCCTAGAGAAAGCTAAGTTGAAATATGAGAGAAGCAACTTTGTAGACTGGGCTCATAATCTAAAGCTGCTCCTGCAATATGGGAAGAAGGATTATGTCCTTCATGCTACGCTAGGAGATGAACCACCCGCTACGTCAAGCCAAGATGTTTTGAACGCCTGGTTAACATGTAAGGAGGACTACTCAGTAGTTCAATGTGCAGTCTTGTATGTCTTAGAGCCGGGACTTCAACATCGCTTTGAGCGTCATGGATCATATGTGATGTTTCGGGAGTTGAAGTTTATCTTTCAGAAGAACGCCCGGATCGAGAGGTATGAGACCTTCGATAAATTCTATGCTTGCAAGATAGAGGAGGATTCGTCTGTCAGTGAACATGTGCTCAAAATGGCTGGGTACTCAAACCGTCTAGCTGAGCTGGGTATTGAACTCCCGCAAGAAGCTATCACTGACAAAATTCTTCAATCACTGCCACCTACCTATAAGAGCTTTGTGTTGAACTATAACATGCAAGCGATGAACAAGTCACCCGGCGAGTTATTCGCGATGCTGAAAGTCGCAGAGTCAGAACTCCGGAAAGAGCATCAAGTGTTGATGGTCAATAAGACAACTAGTTTTAAGAGAAACGGCAATGGCAAGAAGGGTAACTCCAAGAAGAGCGGCAAGCCTGTTGCCAATCCGACGAAGAAACCCAAGGTTGGACCTAAACCTGAAACAGAGTGTTATTATTGCAAGGGACTGGGTCACTGGAAGCGCAACTGCCCCAAGTATTTGGCTGATAAGAAGGCGGCCAAGGAAAAAATCAGGTATATTTGATATACATGTTATTGATGTGTACTTAACCAACTCTCTTAGTAGTGCCTGGGTATTTGATACCGGTTCTGTTTCTACTATTTGCAACTCGAAGCAGGAACTGCGGAATAAATGAAGGCTGGCAAAGGATGAAGTGAGGATGCGCGTGGGAAATGGTTCCAAGGTTGATGCAATCTCCGTCGGCACAGTTTCACTTTAGTTACCATCAGGATTAGTTATGAACTTAAATAATTATTATTTAGTGCTTGCGTTAAGCATGAACATTATATGTGGATCTTATTTATTGCGAGACGGTTACTCGTTTAAGTCAGAGAATAATGGTTGTTATATTTCTATGAGTAATATCTTTTATGGTCATGCACCCAATGTGAGAGGATTGTTCATATTAAATCTTGATAGCGATGATACACATATACATAACATTGAGACCAAAAGATGTAGAGTAAACAATGATAGTGCCATGTTTTTGTGGCACTGCCGCTTAGGTCATATTGGTGTAAAGAGCATGAAGAAACTCCATGCCGATGGGATTTTGGAATCACTTGACGTGTGCGAACCATGCCTCATGGGCAAGATGACTAAGACTCCGTTCTCCGGAACAATGGAGCGTGCAAGTGACTTGTTGGAGATCATACATACCGATGTGTGCGGTCCGATGAGTCTGGAGGCGCGCAGCGGATATCATTATTTTCTCACCTTCACTCACGATTTGAGTAGGTATGGATATATCTACTTGATAATGCACAAGTCTAAACGTTTGAGAAGTTCAAGCAATTTCAGAGTGAAGTCGAAAATCATCATAACAAGAAGATCAAGTTCCTACGTTCTGATCGTGGGGATGAGTATCTGAGTTTCGAGTTTGGTGCTCACTTAAGACAATGTGGAATTGTTTCACAGTTGACATCGCCTGGAACACCACAGCGTAATGGTGTGTCCGAGTGTCATAATCGTACTTTGTTAGAAATGGTGCGATCTATGATGTCTCTTACAGATTTGCCGTTATCATTTTGGGGTTATGCATTAGAGACAATTGCATTCACTTTAAATAGGTCACCATCAAAATCCGTTGAGACGACACCATGCGAACTATGGTATGGCAAAAGACCGAAGTTGTCGTTTCTTAAAGTTTGGGGATGTGATGCTTATGTCAAAAAGCTTCAGCCTAAAAAGCTGGAACCCTAAGCAGAAAGTGTGTCTTCATAGGTTACCCAAAGGAGACAGTTGGGTACACCTTCTATCTCCAATCCGAGGGCAAAGTATTTGTTGCTAAGAATGGAGCTTTTCTTGAGAAGGAGTTTCTCTCAAAAGAATTGAGTGGGAGGAAGATAGAACTTGATGAGGTTGTCGAACCTCTAGTCCCTCTAGATGGTGGCGCAGGGAAAGGGGAAACCCTAGTCGAAGCGACGCCGGATGAGGAGGAAGTTAATGATGATGATCGTGAAACTTCGGATCAAGTTCCTATCGGACCTCGCAGGTCGACAAGATCACGTACTACTCCTGAGTGGTACGGTAATCATGTCTTATCAATCATGTTGTTAGACAATAATGAACCTGCGAATTATGAAGAAGCAAGGGTGGGCCCAGATTTCAACAAATGGCTGGAGGCCATGAAGTGAGAGATAGGATCTATGTATGAAAACAAAGTGTGGACTTTGAAAGTATTACGTGAAGGCCTCAAGGCTATTCAGAACAAGTGGATCTTTAAGAAGAAGACGAACGCACACGGTAATTTGATCGTTTATAAAGCTCGACTTGTGGCAAAGGGTTTTTCACAAGTTGAAGGAGTTGATTATGATGAGACGTTCTCACCAGGTAGCGATGCTTAAGTCCGTCTGAATCATGTTAGCAATAGCTGCATATTTCGATTATGAAATATGGCAGATGGATGTCAAAACGGCGTTCCTTAACGGTTTTCTTAAGGAAGAGTTGTATATGATGCATCCCGAAGGTTTTGTCGATCCAAAGAATGCTAACAGAGTGTGCAAGCTCCAGTGATCCATTTATGGACTGATGCAAGCATCTCGGAGTTGGACTAAGCGCTTTGATGAGGTGATCAAAGCATTTGGGTTTATACAAGTGGTTGGAGAATCTTGTATTTACAAGAAACTGAGTGGGAGCTCTGTGGTGTTTCTAATATTATATGTGGGTGACATATTGCTGATTGGAAACAACGTGGAGTTTTTGGAGAGCGTAAAGGACTGCTTGAATAAAAATTTCTCTATGAAGGACCTAGGAGAAGCTGCTTACATTCTAGGCATTAAGATCTATAGGGATAGATCGAGACGCCTGATAGGACTTTCACAAAGCACATACCTTGATAAAGTTTTGAAGAATTTCAAAATGGAACAGTCCAAGAAAGGGTTCTTGCCAGTGTTACAAGGTATAAAATTGAGTAAGACTCGGTGCCCAGCAACTGCGGAAGATAGAGAACAAATGAGTTTCGTCCCCTATGCTTCAGCCATAGGTTCGATCATGTATGCGATGTTGTGCACTAGACCAGACGTCAGCTTGGCCATAAGTATGGCAGGCAGGTTTCAAAGTAATCCAGGAGTGGATCACTGGATGGCGGTCAAGAATATTCTGAAGTGTCTGAGAAGGACTAAGGAAATGTTTATTGTTTATGGAGGTGACAAAGAGCTCGTCGTAAAGGGTTACGTCGACGCAAGCTTTGACACTGATCCGGATGACTCTAAGTCTCAAACCGGATACGTATTTGTTCTTAATGGGGGTGTGGTAAGCTGGTGCAGTTCCAATCAAAGTGTCGTAGCAGATTCTACATGTGAAGTGGAGTACATGGCTGCCTCGGACGCAACAAAGGAGGGTGTCTGGATGAAGCAGTTCATGACGGATCTTGGAGTTGTGCCGAGCGCACTAAATCCAATAACTGTGTTTTGTGACAACACTGGTGCCATTGCTTTAGCAAAGGAACCAAGGTTTCACAAGAAGACCAGGCACATCAAACGACGCTTCAACCTCATCCGCGACTACGTCGAAGGAGAGGACGTGAATATTTGCAAAGTGCACACGGATCTGAATGTAGCAGACCCACTCACTAAACCTCTTCCACGGGCAAAACATGATCAACACCAGAACTGTATGGGTGTTTGATTTATTACAATGTAAATCGCATGGCGAAGTGAGGACTAGATTATTGACTTTAGTGCAAGTGGGGGACTGTTGGAAATATGCCCTAGAGGCAATGATAAAATAGTTATTATTTTCCTGTTACAAGATAATCGTTTATTATCCATGCTATAATTGTATTGAATGAAAACATAGATACATGTGTGGATACATAGACAAAACAATATCCCTAGCAATCCTCTAGTTGGATAGCCAGTTGATCAATGATAGTCAAGGTTTTCTGACTATATACAAGTGTTGTCACTTGATAACTGGATCACATCATTAGGAGAATCATGTGATGGACTAGACCCAAACTATGAACGTAGCATGTGATCGTGTCATTTTGTTGCTATTGTTTTCTGCGTGTCAAGTATTTATTCCTATGACCATGAGATCATATAACTCACTGGCACCGGAGGAATACCTTGTGTGTATCAAACGTCGCAACGTAACTGGGTGACTATAAAGGTACTCTACAGGTATCTCCGAAGGTGTCCATTGAATTAATATGGATCAAGACTGGGATTTGTCACTCCGTGTGATGGAGAGGTATCTCGGGGCCCACTCGATAATACAACATCACACACAAGCCTTGCAAGCAATGTGACTAAGTGTAAGTCACGGGATCTTGTATTACGGAACGAGTAAAGAGAATTGCCGGTAACGAGATTGAAATAGGTATGCGGATACCGACGATCAAATCTCGGGCAACTAACATATCGAAGGACAAACGGAATGACATACGGGATTATATGAATCCTTGGCACTGAGGTTCAACCGATAAGATCTTCGGAGAATATGTAGGATCCAATATGGGCATCCAGGTCCCGCTATTGGATATTGACCAAGGAGTGTCTCGGGTCATGTCTACATAGTTCTCGAACCCGCAGGGTCTGCACACTTAAGGTTCGATGATGTTTTAGTATAGTTGAGTTATATGTGTGGTTACCGAATGTTGTTTAGAGTCCTGTATGAGATCAAAGACGTCATGAGGGTTTCCAGAATGGTCCGGAAACAAAGATTGATATATAGGATGGTTTCATTAGGTCACCGGAAAGTTTCGGGCATTACCGGCACACTACCGGGAGTGACAAATGGGTTCCGGGTGTTTACCAGGAGGGGCCCACCCACCCGGGAGTGAGCCCATGGACTTAGTGGGCTGGTGGAGCCGGCGCCACAAGTAAAAAATATCAAAGGAAAGAAAAAAAAGGAAAGAGGGAGGTGGGAAGGAAGAGGAGGACTCCTCCTTCCCAAACCGAATTGGAGGAGTCCTCCTCCACCTTCGGCCGGCGCACCCTTGGGGCCCTTGTGCCCCAAGGCTAGCCCCTCCCCTCCTCCTATATATATTGGTGGTTTAGGGCTTTTTGAGACACAACTTTGCCACATGGAACTCAAGCCTATTCCACATAGTTTTGCCTCTAGATCGGATTTCTACGGAGCTCGGGCGGAGCCCTCCTGGAGTAGATCATCACCACCACCGGAGCGTCGTCACGCTGCCGGAGAACTCATCTACTTCTCCGTCTTGCTTGCTGGATCAAGAAGGCCGAGAATGCCATCGAGTTGTACGTGTGCTGAACGCGGAGGTGTCGTCCGTTCGGCGCTAGATCCGAACGGATCGTGGGACGACGGTTATTTGAATCACGAAGCTGTACCACTACATCAACCGCGTTTCTTAACGCTTCCCGCTTAGCGATCTACAAGGGTACGTAGATCTAATCTCCTCTCGTAGATGGACATCACCATGATAGGTCTTCGTGTGCGTAGGAATTTTTTTCTTTCTGTTGGAATTATGCCCTAGAGGCAATGATAAATAAGTTATTATTATAATTCATGTATCAAGATAATCGTTTATTATCCATGCTATAATTGTATTGAATGAAGACTTAAATACATGTGTGGAAACTGCTACTGCAACAAAAGATTTTCCAACGGCGCCAGAAACAAGCGTGTTGACGGGAGACTATTCTTGTCTTGATACTCCGCAGCAACGGCGCCAGGAATCCTTCTGCTATGGCTACGCCTTTAGGGACTTCCTTGGAAAATATGCAAAGGATTTCCTCATGGCCTTGGAGCCTTGCGTTGGTGTTCCCTCAAAGCAGAAAGGGTGATGTAGCACATCGGCGTCAAGTATTTCCCTCAGTTTTGAGAACCAAGGTATCGAACCAGAGGAAGGATTGCGTCAAGTCACAAGTACCTGCACAAACACAAAGAGCTTGCACCCAACGCTATGAAGACTCAAATATAATTCATAGATAATCTGATCACAAATCCACAATTCATCGGATCTCGACAAACACATCCCCAAAGAGGATTACATCGGATAGATCTCCATGAAGATCATGGAGAACTTTGTATTGAATATCCAAGAGAGAGAAGAAGCCATCTAGCTACTAACTACGGACCCGTAGGTCAGAAGTGAACTACTCACGAGTCATTGGAGGGGCGATGATATTGATGAAGAAGCCCTCCAGCTCCAAAGTCGCCTCCGGCAGGGCACCGGGAAGGATCTCCAGATGAGATCTCGCGGAAACGGAAGGTTGCGATGGCGGAAAAGTGTTTTCGTGATGCCCTGATTTTTTCTGGATTTTTAGGGAATTTATAGGCCAAATAGCTAGGGCAGGGGAGCGCCAGGGAGGCCACAAGCCTGGTTGCCGCGGGCCCCCCTCGCCGCGGCAACAGGGCTTGTGGGCTCCCAGGGAGCCCCCTACCTTGGCCCTCAAGCCTCCCGATTTTCTTCCGTTCTGGAAAAATTTATTTCGGGGATTTTATTCCATTTGGACTCCGTTCCAAAATCAGATCTGAAAAGAGTCAAAAACACAGAAAAAACAGGAACTAGCACTTGGCACTGAATTAATAAGTTAGTCCCAAAAAAGATATAAAAGGTAAACAAAATATCCAAAGTTGACAAGATAACAGCGTGAAACCATCAAAAATTATGGATACGTTTGAGACGTATCAGATACATAGACAAAACACTGTCCCTAGCAAGCCTCTAGTTGGCTAGCCAGTTGATCAAGGATAGTCAGGGTCTTCTGACTATGTACAAGGTGTTGTTTCTTAATAACTGGATCACATCATTGGGTGAATCATGTGGTGGACTAGACCCAAACTAATAGACGTAGCATGTTGATCGTGTCATTTTGTTGCTACTGTTTTCTGCGTGTCAAGTATTTATTCCCATGACCATGAGATCATATAACTCACTGACACCGGAGGAATGCTTTGTGTGTATCAAACGTCGCAACGTAACTGGGTGACTATAAAGATGCTCTACAGGTATCTCCGAAGGTGTCCTTTGAGTTAGTATGGATCAAGACTGGGATTTGTCACTCCGTGTGACGGAGAGGTATCTCGGGGCCCACTCGGTAATACAACATCACACACAAGCCTTGCAAGCAATGTTACTTAGTGTAAGTCACGGGATCTTGTATTACGGAATGAGTAAAGAGACTTGCCGGCAAACGAGATTGAAATAGGTATGCGGATAATGACGATCGAATCTCGGGCAAGTAACAAACCGAAGTACAAAGGGAATGACATACGGGATTATATGAATCCTTGGCACTGAGGTTCAAACGATAAGATCTTCGTAGAATATGTAGGATCCAATATGGGCATCCACGTCCCCCTATTGGATATTGACCGAGGAGTCCCTCGGGTCATGTCTACATAGTTCTTGAACCCGCAGGGTCTGCATACTTAAGGTTCGGCATTGTTTTATGTGTATTTGAGTTATATGGTTGGTTACCGAATGTTGTTCGGAGTCCCGGATGAGATCACGGACGTCGTGAGGGTTTCCGGAATGGTCCGGAGACGAAGATTGATATATAAGATGACCTCATTTCATTACCGGAAAGTTTTCGGAATTACCGGGAATGTACCGGGAGTGACGAATGTGTTCCGGATGTTCACCGGGGGGGCAGCCCACCCCCGGGAAGCCCATAGGCCTTAGGGGTGCCGCTCCAGCCCTCGGTGGGCTGGTGGGCAAGCCCAAGAAGGCCCGTCCGCAGGATAAAAGAAAATCAAAGAGAAAAAAAAGGGGAAGTGGGAAGGAAGGGAAGGACTCCACCTTCAAATCCTAGTTGGACTAGGATTGGAGGAGGATTCCTCCTCCCCCCCTTCGGCCGACCCCCTTGGGGATCCTTGAGCCTCAAGGCAAGGCCCCTCCCCTCCCACCTATATATACGGAGGTATTAGGGCTGATTTGAGACAACTTTTCCACGGCAGCCCGACCACATACCTCCACAGTTTTTCCTCTAGATCGCGTTTCTGCGTAGCTCGGGCGGAGCCCTGCTGAGATTAGATCACCACCAACCTCCGGAGCGTCGTCACGCTGCCGTAGAACTCATCTACCTCTCCGTCTCTCTTGCTGGATCAAGAAGGCCGAGATCATTGTCGAGCTATACGTGTGCTGAACGCGCAGGTGCCGTCCGTTCGGCACTAGGTCGGAGCGGATCGTGGGACGGTTCGTGGGATGGTTCGCGGGGCGGATCGAGGGACGTGAGGACGTTCCACTACATCAACCGCGTTTATTAACGCTTCTGCTCTGCGATCTACAAGGGTACGTAGATCGGAAATCCCATCTCGTAGATGGACATCACCTTGATAGGTCTTCGTGCGCGTAGGAAATTTTTTGTTTCCCATGCGACGTTCCCCAAGAGTGTCATCATGAGCTAGGTTCATGCATAGATGTCTTCTCGAGTAGAACACAAAAGTTTTTGTGGGCGGTGATGTGCGATTTGCTGCCCTCCTTAGTCTTTTCTTGATTCCGCGGTATTGTTGGATCGAAGCGGCTCGGACCGACATTACTCGTACGCTTACGAGAGACTGGTTTCATCGCTACGAGCAACCCCGTTTCTCAAAGATGACTGGCGAGTGTCGGTTTCTCTAACTTTATTTGAATCAGATTTGACCGAGGAGGTCCTTTGATGAGGTTAAATAGCAATTCATATATCTCCGTTGTGGTGTTTGCGTAAGTAAGATGCGATCCTACTAGATACACATGGTCACCACGTAAAACATGCAACAATAATTAGAGGACGTCTAACTTGTTTTTGGAGGGTATGCTTGTGATGTGATATGGCCGACGATGTGATGTGATATATTGGATGTATGAGATGATCATGTTGTAATAGTTAATATCGACTTGCACGTCGATGGTACGACAACCGGCAGGAGCCATATGGTTGTCTTTAAACTAATGTTTGTGCTTGCAGATGTGTTTACTATATTGCTAGGATGTAGCTTTAGTAGTAATAGCATGAGTAGCACGACAACCCCGATGGCGACACGTTGATGGAGATCATGGTGTGGCGCCGGTGACAAGAAGATCGTGCCAGTGCTTTGGTGATGGAGATCAAGAAGCACGTGATGATGGCCATATCATGTCACTTATGAATTGCATGTGATGTTAATCCTTTTATGCACCTTATTTTGCTTAGAACGACGGTAGCATTATGAGATGATCTCTCACTAAAATTTCAAGACGAAATTGTGTTCTCCTCGACTGTGCACCGTTGCTACAGTTCGTCGTTTCGAGACACCACGTGATGATCGGGTGTGATAGACTCAACGTTCACATACAACGGGTGCAAAACAGTTGCACACGCGGAACACTCGGGTTAAGCTTGACGAGCCTAGCATGTGCAGACATGGCCTCGGAACACATGAGACCGAAAGGTCGATCATGAATCATATAGTTGATATGATTAGCATAGGGATGCTTACCACTGAAACTATCCTCAACTCACGTGATGATCGGACTTGAGCTAGTGGAATTGGATCATGAACCACTCAAATGACTAGAGAGATGTACTTTTTGAGTGGGATTTTAGCAAGCAATTTGATTAAGTTAAACTCTAATTATCTTGAACATAGTCTAAGTCCACTTTGAATATATTTATGTTCTAGATCATTGCTCACGCGACAGTCACATTGAATTTTAATACGTTCCTAGAGAAAGCTAAGTTGAAAGATGATGGAAGCAACTTTGTAGACTCGGCTCGTAATCTTAAGTTGCTCCTGCAAGCTGGGAAGAAGGATTATGTCCTTAATGTTGTGCTAGGAGATGAACCACCCGCTACGGCTGACCAAGATGTTAAGACCGCTTGGTTAACACGTAAGGAGGACTACTCGGTACTTCAATGTGCAGTCTTGTATGGCTTAGAGCCGGAACTTCAGCGTCGCTTTGAGCGTCTTGGAGGATATGAGATGTTCCAGGAGTTGAAGTTTATCTTTCAGAAGAATGCCCGGATCGAGAGGTATGAGACCTCCGATAAATTCTATGCTTGCAAGATGGAGGAGAATTCGTTTGTCAGTGAACATGTGCTCAAAATGTCTGGGTACTCAAACCATCTAGCTGAGGTGGGGATTGAACTCCCGCAAGAGGCTATCACTGACAAAATTCTTCAATCACTGCCGCCAAGCTATAAGGGCTTTGTGTTGAACTACAACATCCAAGGGATGAACAAGTCACCCGACGAGTTGTTCGCGATGCTGAAAGTCGCAGAGTCAGAACTCCGTAAAGAGCATCAAGTGTTGATGGTGAATAAGACCACTAGTTTCAAGAGAAACGGCAAAGGAAAGAAGGGTAGTTCGAAGAAGAGCGGCAAGCCTATTGCCAATCTGATGAAGAAACCCAAAGCTGGACCTAAGCCTGAAACGGAGTGCTATTATTGCAAGGGTATGGGTCACTGGAAGCGCAACTGCCCCAAGTATCTGGCTGATAAGAAGGCGGCCAAAGAAAAATCAGGTATATTTGATATACATGTTATTGATGTGTACTTAACCAGCTCTCGTAGTAGTGCTTGGGTATTCGATACCGGTTCTGTTGCTCATATTTGCAACTCGAAACAGGAACTGCGGAATAAACGAAGGATGAAGTGACGATGCGCGTGGGAAATGGTTCCAAGGTTGATGCAATCGCCGTCGGCACAGTTTCACTTCAGTTACCATTAGGATTAGTTATGAACTTAAATAATTGTTATTTAGTGCCTGCGTTAAGCATGAACATTATATCTGGATCTTGTTTATTGCGAGACGGTTACTCGTTTAAGTCAGAGAATAATGGTTGTTCTATTTCTATGAGTAATATCTTTTATGGTCATGCACCCAATGTGAGAGGATTGTTCATATTGAATCTTGATGGTGATAATACACATATACATAACATTGAGACCAAAAGACTTAGAGTTAACAATGATAGCGCCATGTTTTTATGGCACTGCCGATTAGGTCATATTGGTGTAAAGCGCATGAAGAAGCTCCATACCGATGGACTTTTGGAGTCACTTGATTTTAATTCACTTGACACGTGCGAACCATGCCTCATGGGCAAGATGACTAAAACTCCATTATCCGGAACAATGGAGCGTGCAAGTGACTTGTTGGAAATCATACATACCGATGTGTGTGGTCCTATGAGTGTGGAGGCGCGCGGTGGATATCGTTATTTTCTCACCTTCACTGACGATTTGAGTAGATATGGTTATGTCTACTTGATGAAACACAAGTCTGAAACATTTGAAAATTTCAAGCAATTTCAGAGTGAAGTTGAAAATCATCGTAACAAGAAGATCAAATTCCTACGGTCTAATCATGGGGGTGAATATCTGAGTTTCGAGTTTAGTGCTCACTTAAGACAATGTGGAATTGTTTCACAGTTGACACCGCCTGGAACACCACAGCGTAATGGTGTGTCCGAACGTCGTAATCGTACTTTATTAGAGATGGTGCGATCTACGATGTCTCTTACCGATTTGTCGTTATCGTTTTGGGGTTATGCATTAGAAACAGCTGCATTCACTTTAAATAGGGCACCATCAAAATCCGTTGAGACGACACCATACGAACTATGGTATGGCAAAAGACCAAAGTTGTCGTTTCTTAAAGTTTGGGGATGTGATGCTTATGTCAAAAAGCTTCAGTTTGAAAAGCTGGAACCCAAAGCGGAAAAGTGTGTCTTCAAAGGTTACCCAAGATAGACAGTTGGGTATACCTTCTATCTCAAATCCGAGGGCAAAGTGTTTGTTGCTAAGAACGGAGCTTTTCTTGAGAAGGAGTTTCTCTCGAGAGAATTGAGTGGGAGGAAGATAGAACTTGATGAGGTTGTCGAACCTCTCATCCCTCTGGATGGTGGCGCAGGGCAAGGGGAAACCCCTGTCGATGTGACGCCAGTTGAGGAGGAAGTTAATGATGATGATCATGAAACTCCGGATCAAGTTCCTATCGAACCTCGCAGGTCGACAAGACCGCGTACTACTCCAGAGTGGTACGGTAATCCCGTCTTATCAATTATGTTGTTGGACAACAATGAGCCTGCGAATTATGAAGAAGCAATGGTGGGCCCGGATTCCAACAAATGGCCGGAGGCCATGAAGTCCGAGATAGGATCTATGTATGAAAACAAAGTGTGGAGTTTGGAAGTACTACCTGAAGGCCCCAAGGTTATTCAGAACAAATGGATCTTTAAGAAGAAGACAGACGCTGACGGTAATGTGACCGTTTATAAAGCTCGACTTGTGGCAAAGGGTTTTTCACAAGTTCAAGGGATTGACTACGATGAGACATTCTCACCCGTAGCGATGCTTAAGTCCCTCCGAATCATGCTAGCAATAGCTGCATTTTTTGATTATGAAATCTGGCAGATGGATGTCAAAACGGCGTTCCTTAACGGTTTCCTTAAGGAAGAGTTGTATATGATGCAACCCGAAGGTTTTGTCGATCCTAAAAATGCTAACAAAGTGTGCAAGCTCCAACGATCCATTTATGGACTGGTGCAAGCATCTCGGAGTTGGAATAAACGCTTTGATGAGGTGATCAAAGCATTTGGGTGTATACAAGTGGTTGGAGAATCTTATATTTACAAGAAAGTGAGTGGGAGCTCTGTGGCGTTTCTAATATTATATGTGGATGACATATTGCTGATTGGAAACAACGTGGAGTTTTTGGAGAGCATAAAGGATTACTTGAATAAAACTTTCTCTATGAAGGACCTAGGAGAAGTTGCTTACATTCTAGGCATAAATATCTATAGGGATAGATCGAAACGCCTGATAGGACTTTCACAAAGTACATACCTTGATAAAGTTTTGAAGAGGTTCAAAATGGAACAGTCCAAGAAGGGGTTCTTGCCAGTTTTACAAGGTACGAGATTGAGTAAGACTCAGTGCCCAGCAACTGATAAAGATAGAGAGCATATGAGCACCGTCCCCTATGCTTCAGCCATAGGTTCTATCATGTATGCAATGTTGTGCACTAGACCAGACGTTAGCATGGCCATAAGTATGGCAGGCAGGTTCCAGAGTGATCCAGGAGTGGATCACTGGACGGCGGTCAAGAATATCATGAAGTACCTGAAAAGGACTAAGGAGATGTTTCTTGTGTATGGAGGTGACGAAGAGCTCGCCGTAAAAGGTTACGTCGATGCAAGCTTTCACACACATCCGGACGACTCTAAGTTGCAGACCGGATACGTATTTATTCTTAATGGGGGTGCGGTAAGCTGGTGCAGTTCCAAGCAAAGCGTCGTAGCTGATTCTACATGTGAAAGAGAGGCGGCTAAGGAGAGTGTCTGGATGAAGCAGTTCATGACGGATCTTGGAGTGGTGCCGAGCGCACTGAATCCAATAACCCTGTTTTGTGACAACACGGGTGCCATTGCCTTAGCAAAGGAACCACGGTTTCACAAGAAGACGAGACACATCAAACGACGCTTCAACCTCATCCGCGACTACGTCGAAGGGGAGGACGTAAATATATGCAAAGTGCACACGGATCTGAATGTGGCACACCCGCTAACTAAACCTCTTCCACGGGCAAAGCATGATCAACACCAGAACTGTATGGGTGTTAGATTTATTACAATGTAATTCGCATGGCGATGTGAGAGCTAGATTATTGACTCTAGTGCAAGTGGGAGACTGTTGGAATATGCCCTAGAGGCAATGATAAATAAGTTATTATTATAATTCCTGTATCAAGATAATCGTTTATTATCCATCCTATAATTGTATAGAATGAAGACTTACATACATGTGTGGATACATAGACAAAAACTGTCCCTAGCAAGCCTCTAGTTGGCTAGCCAGTTGATCAAGGATAGTCAGGGTCTTCTGACTATGTACAAGGTGTTGTTGCTTGATAACTGGATCACATCATTGGGTGAATCATGTGGTGGACTAGACCCAAACTAATAGACGTAGCATGTTGATCGTGTCATTTTGTTGCTACTGTTTTCTGCGTGTCAAGTATTTATTCCCATGACCATGAGATCATATAACTCACTGACACCGGAGGAATGCTTTGTGTGTATCAAACGTCGCAACGTAACTGGGTGACTATAAAGATGCTCTACAGGTATCTCCGAAGGTGTCCGTTGAGTTAGTATGGATCAAGACTGGGATTTGTCACTCCGTGTGACGGAGAGGTATCTCGGGGCCCACTCGGTAATACAACATCACACACAAGCCTTGCAAGCAATGTGACTTAGTGTAAGTCACGGGATCTTGTATTACAGAACGAGTAAAGAGACTTTCCGGTAAACGAGATTGAAATAGGTACGCAGATACTGACGATCGAATCTTGGGCAAGTAACATACCGAAGGACAAAGGGAATGACATACGGGATTATATGAATCCTTGGCACTGAGGTTCAAACGATAAGATCTTCGTAGAATATGTAGGATCCAATATGGGCATCCAGGTCCCGCTATTGGATATTGACCGAGGAGTCCCTCGGGTCATGTCTACATAGTTCTCGAACCCGCAGGGTGTGCACACTTAAGGTTCGGCGTTGTTTTATGTGTATTTGAGTATTATGGTTGGTTACCAAATGTTGTTCGGAGTCCCGGATGAGATCATGGATGTCACGATGGTTTCCGGAATGGTTCAAAGACGAAGATTGATATATAGGATGACCTCATTTGATTACCGGAAAGTTTTTGGAATTACCGAGAATGTACCGGGAGTGACGAATGGGTTCCGGATGTTCACCGGGGGGGGCAGCCCACCCCGGGGAATCCCATAGGCCTTAGGGGTGCCGCACTAGCCCTTAGTGGGCTGGTGGGCAAGCCCAAGAAGGCCCTTGCGCAGGATAAAAGAAAATCAAAGAGAAAAAAAGGGGAAGTGGGAAGGAAGGGAAGGACTCCAACTTCCAATCCTAGTTGGACTAGGATTGGAGGAGGATTCCTCCTCCTCCCCTTCGGCCGACCCCCTTGTGCCTCCTTGATCCTCAAGGCAAGGCCCCTCCCCTCCCACCTATATATACAGAGGTATTAGGGCTAATTTGAGACAACTTTTCCACGGCAGCCCGACCACATACCTCCACGGTTTTTCCTCTAGATCGCGTTTCTGCGGAGCTCGGGTGGAGCCCTGCTGAGATTAGATCACCACCAACCTCTGGAGCGCCGTCACTGTAATGCCCCAAGTGTGTAATTGCCATATTTGGAACCTATTGCATGTGGGTCCACCTTGTCTTGGATATGATGATGTCATTTTGTGTCTATGTTTTCATGTGTCACCTTGTGTTCTTATTCTCCTTTTGCATGCATGCATCCATGTCATCCCATCCTTGCCTTACCTTGTGATGCATGTGATCTTGTTTATGTGATGAGGTGTTGTTATGGTTTCATGTGGTTGTGGTGGAAGTACTAAGGGTAGTGGTGCTTGTCATATTTTCAAACCCCCCTCTATTTATTTGCAAACCCTTTTCCTTCCTTTCATCTCATGTTAAAAATCCATCTTCCCCAAAGCTGATTTAAAAATGTCTTTTATTTAGGAACTATTTTGGGAATAAAGATGTACTAGTTTGGTGATTTGTTTTGGGTGCTAGAGGTGCTAGAATAAACACAAAACAGCCACCAATATTGTTGTTTTGTATTTATTTCATATGCCCCAAAAATCATGTTGTTATTTTATTCAATTAGCTTGCTAAATTACAGGCCTAGGGACATTTTCCTTTTATTTTTATATTTTGTGGTTCACTCTATGGCCTTTCCCCTTTTCCTGTTGTTTTAATAAATAGGAAATGGCTAGCAGTGGCCTTTTCCTTTAAGACGCGCTCTCGTGGGCTTCCTCCCACCACAGAGGCCCATCTCACCTCCTCTGTAGCGCAGGGAAGCCCAGTCCCGCACCCCCTCCTTCCCCCTCGAGCTACGTCATGCAGTACGACTGCATCTCCTCCTCCCGTTCCTCCATAGCGCGATCCAGTGGTCAAGCGCCTCCCCCGAGGTAATATAAGACGCAGGGAACCCTCCTCCTTCCCTAGGTTTCCCTCTCCTTCCTCCAGTGCGCCGCCACCTTCTCTCTTCTTCTTCCTCCCCCTCTGGTAAGTCTCTGTTCGAGTAGCAGAGAGAGAGAGAGATCAGCCCCGCCGGCGTCTACCCCCGCTCTCGTCGACGTCCCCCGCCATCGCCAAGTCCAGGAGCAAGGCGATGCTCCCCGCGCTCAATTACCGCCATCGCTGAGGTCGAGGAGCGACCTCAACGATGGCCAGGAGCTCGTCAACACCTCTGCTCCGGTGAACTCCATCCTCTTCCTCGGTTCTGCGGCAGGGAGCTTTGGATCTGCGTCAAGGCGTCTCCAACCGGCTTCTTCCCTTCCGATCGCCCTCTCTTCCTCCCTAGGTGAGCCGGTCACCTCCTCCTCCCTTCTCCCTCAATGGATCCGGCTAGGCGTAGTAGCGATGCACCCCTGTCCCGAGCAGCAGCAGTAGATCTGATGTGCTTGTATGTTGCATGTGGTGCTCTGTGTAGTTAGTAGATGGTGGTGGTGCAGGTAGTGTAGCAGGAGCAGTAGCTAGTTGAGGTGCTAGTCTTCCTCCCTGGTGCGACGCAGCGCAGCAGCACCAGCAGGGCATGCCCGGCGACCTTCCTGTCGCCGGCGACCCTGTGTGCAAGCAGAGCACCAGGTGTTGTTGCTAACTTACCTAGTATTACTCCCCCATACTGTTAGACTCTTGTATAGTGGTGCAGTGGTGTGTGTCTGTGTGTGTATACCTGAGGTGCAGGGTTCGATCCCTAGTCGATGCACTCCCCCCTTTTTTTGCATTTTATTCTGGCGGTATGGTAGCGTAGCAGGGCATGTTTTCCTGTGTGAAGCCCCTCCTCTGTCAAGTACCTTGGCTCTAGCAGAGTGGTAGAGTGTGATGTGATACACCAGGGGGTAAATGGTTCGAACCCAGTACCTCGCCTTTTTATTTTTTTTCTTTGTTTCCTTTTATTTTCCCTTGGCTGAGTTGATAGCTAAACTTCCCAGGGTATTGTATCATTGTAATATTTGTTTCCTTCCTTGTTGTTTGACCTTTCCTGCCTAGATTGGTAGTGGTGATGTTATAGGCATAGTGTAGGTTGTGTGTATGTGTGTGATGGCACCCATACAAGTAGAGCTTGTGGGGCTATTTCTTTTGCTCCAAGTTACATATTATGTAGGTGCATGTGCTTGTATATTCATGTGTGCTGCCCATATTCCTTGTGTAGTGATCTTATAAGTTTTGGAGGAGTGTGTATGTGTGTGTGGAGGGTCTTCCCCCTCACCACATATACCTTGTGTGTGTGAGCTTGTTCTAGTGATTATTGCTATGATAACATGTGTATGTATGTGTTTTGATCTAGAGCATGATGTGCTTGTGGGTGATGTGGAGTAGATGTGTCTGTGAGAAGCATTCCACCTTTGCGAGCAAGCTTTGCACCTTCACATGACCATATGTGAGAGGGCATGGTGTTTTGTTTGTGTGCATAGCTTGGTGGAGGTGCTTGTGATGTTGATGTGTTATGACACACATACATGGGGTCAAAACCCTCATGTAACCATTGGTGTTGTGCACATGCACAAGCAACCATGTAGGAGTTGATCTAGTGAATGCACATGAGATGTTGCACTATTCACTATACTAGATCATGCTGGCGCGCGTTGCTGCGCCCATCTATTGTTGCAATTTAATGTTAGGTAGTGATACAGATGAGCGAAGGTACAGATATATGTGAACATGTTGTTGATTAACTTTTATATTGTAATTATACCTTGTATTGTAGAATTTCTATACTTAAGAATAGTCTGTGATAGGTTAGCCTAATGGTCATTATATGGTGTGATTAATTTGTGTGTAATATTCAAGCATTTATAACTATTCAGTTATCATTTTGCGCCATATATCTTTTTGTTGCAGGAATTTTGCACCATATATCTGTAGCTTATTAGTAAATAATTTTTGGATAAGTGATGAATAAAGTTTGTCCGCATTTACTGTGACTCCACTTGCGTTCGGAAAAGGAGGTACCATGATACAAGAGAGGAAGGAGCTCCAGGCTTCAATTTTTTCAGTGGTGGGCACTACAGGTCTGCTGCTTTCACTTCTAAATTTAGGGTAAGATTTCTGATTCGTCATATGAATTTAGAGACTAAGATGGTCAGATCAAATGTTAGCTTCTGCTCATGCAAGGAGAAAGTTTAACTCGGAACTAAAAAGGTGCATTTTGTTATGCTAATACAATTTGAGATAATATGGCACGGAGAGTGAAATATTCTTGGTAGAATAGTACTCCCTCCATCCGGAATTACTTGTGTCACCAAAATGGAAATAAATGAATGTATCTAGATCTAAAATATATCTAGATACATTCACTTCTATGACAAATAATTCCGAACGAAGGGAGTAGAATATGAATCAGTGCATTTTTTTATTATAGGAATAGACACTAGGCTATCGAAACAAACATTATTAAGAGGTAGAATAACCATATGTGTAGAATTGCATGTTTAATTATCCAGGGCACAGAAGACAATGTTGTTCTAATCATGCAGTAGCATTTGTACACATGCAATATATTTATTAGTGGAAAACTAAATCACTCGAAAAGATGGACATATGCAGAAGGTTGTCATTCCTTTTATTAGCACTTCAAATACTGATCCAATATCTTTTTAGTATCAATGCATCTTCTTTGCTGAAGGCAATTTGTTGGCTTCAGTTACAACCATGTAATCCACAGAATTGTTTGTAAATAAATGTTGAGCAGACATGGAGCAATTAAGGTTCTAAGGTGTAGCTTAGACCTTTTGTAGGACTTCTTGCTAGCTGTGGCTGAATCATTTTTGCTTGGAGTTCCAAAGTCAGAAGATGGTGATTCTTGTTACTTGGCAGAAGATGGTGCTATGTGTTCCTTTAATTATTAAAAGAAAATCACAGTGATAATGAAGTGAATAATTTTAGTCAAGGGTATAACTAAGTAAGAAATGGTAGTACTGTTGCATCAAGTATAGGAGAAATCTGCACTCCACTGTTCATTTTCATCAGTGTTGTCCCAGTCGTTGTTGTTACTGCTTGTGTTTACCTATCAAATAAATATAGTGATAGATTAGTGTAAATTAAGCAAGGAGAGGTGAACATATTTAGTTATAGTTTTGATTGATTACATTGCTTCCATCCGCAAGAGTGTCAAAGATTGAGTTGGCTATAGCCTCACAATCATGAACAGTGCAATTAGCCAATTATACATTAGGTAAATAGATTTAAAATTTATATATCGCTAAAGCAAAAGTGCACGATGACTTAGTTGATGTGCTGCTTGACCCAGAGCAACTTATTGCTCGAATTCGTCCTGCATTTTGGCACAAGGAACCTCACTAGTGAACAAAACAAATTCCATAGATGGAAGAAGAATTGGGGAAGAGGAGATGCATGAACGAGGAAGAAATAAAACCAAAAAAGCTAGTCCTGGTTAGACGTCAGACTGTAATGCATAAACACATGTTGATACAATTTAATCTATGTCGCTGAAAAATAAGTAAAAGAAAAGAATGCCGAGTATGGGATTTTCTCTATGTGCATATTATATTTCCTATATTAAACCAATGTCGAAATTATTACACGTCTCATTATTTTAATGTAGAGTGAGTGGACTTCTTGTATGCTTCTTTAAAAAAGTTATAAACTGGTAATATTATCTTTGCTAAGTAAACTCCATGAGTCACATAAGCCTTGCTAAGATTTTTAGAAGCAAACATGAGGACAATCTTGGGAACGGAAAAAAATAAGTACCTTTAGCAAAAATCATGTTTGAGCATTTGTGTTGATTCTTGCACACCAGGATTCACTAATTCTGGGACATTTTGCAAATAAATCGTCCATACCCAAGATATATCAAATAATTTCACATGAAAATGAAGAAAAAGAATAAGAATAAAAGCATGGCACATATCATCCATTAATAAAGCTTAACATGATAGAAGGCGAAAAAACTGTGTCAGATTGACAATAAAGATAGATAACTCCATGGGTACCCACTATTGTTGGGGCTATCAAATTAAAACTCCATATCTATCAGAAAACTAACAAAGCTTGAGAGCCTCTTAAATATGAAGAAAGGACATGTGAGGAGAGGCCATGTATACTGATTAAGAGAACTCACTTTTTAGAAGCGAACTCCTTCATTGGACAACCAGGAGGTGGGGGCTTGGTCATGGGATTTGGGATCAAGAACAGTAGGGCTGCAGGGGCTCCTGTAGGATCAAAACAAACGAAGGACTTTCTTGCATGTTTTAATGTTCGGTTATTCAGTAACTCTGAAGTAATTCAATCAAATTCTAAAAGCGACCTGATGTATATCGTTGATATATATAGTAAGCAATGCATTGGCATGACCCATTTGCTCTCTACAAATCCAAACTTTGCATTCACATATTTTTTTCTTTCTTCCCTACAGATTCACCAACAAAAGATCTTTGGCATAGAAATAATCGTCTTCTTTACTCGATATTTTATAATACAGCACACATGAACAATGAACTTCAAAAATCCTAGAATAGTAGTAGGATAAAAAAATGGGGAAACACGAACCTGAAGTGGATGTGCCGGACATGACCACGCGAGGTGGAGCCTGCGCCTCAGTCCTGCTGATAGTGGCGAGTTCAAGCGGCTGCATCCCACAACCTTCGAGCCACTGCAAACACGCTCGATTTTGCCGGGCCTCCTCCTCCAGATCTCGGATGGCAGCTGAACACCGCGAAGAGATGAACCTCATGGAGAGAGAGATATGGCGGAAGGAAGGACGGGAGGAGGACCGGGACAACGCCCGATGGAAGTCGTTGGTGGGCATCGGCTTCCTAGCCGAGCCATCTTCCATGCCAGCTCCAACCCTAGGTATGTCGTCGCCTGGTCGTGAGAGAGACGAGAGGTCGGAAGAAGGAGTCGATCTGATTCTGTCGTTCAAGACGAACGACGGGCTCTCGCCTCCCGCGATTGGGGTAGAGGTTAATGGGCCGACAAAGGCCTCATGAACCACAAATCATGGATTTTTCTATAGGAGTAGCAACCCCTTAGGACAGAGCATCTAACGGCCAGAAATGACCCTAATGTGAGATCTAACGGCCAGAAATCATGAGGGCGTAAGATTGCTCGGTTTAGGCCGGCTCCAACCCTAGGTATGTCGTCGCCTGGTCGTGAGAGAGATGAGAGGTCGGAAGAAGGAGTCGATCTGATTCTGTCGATCAAGACGAACGACGGGCTCTCGCCTCCCGCGATTGGGGTAGAGGTTAATGGGCCGACAAAGGCCTCATGAACCACAAATCGTGGATTTTTCTTCCGGAGTAGCAGCCCCTTAGGACAGAGCATCTAACGGCCACAAATGACCCTAATGTGAGATCTAACGGCCAGAAATCATGAGGGCGTAAGATTGCTCGGTTTAGGCTCAGTTTTACTGTCCTAAATAGGAATCCATATTGTTTTTCCTTCCTAGTTTGTGATCACTTGTTCCAAGCAAGTGCATATGTTTTATATATGGTTTTGGGGTAGAAAGATCCCAGGAATCCTTTGGTGAAATCATTTTTGCCATTGGAACATTTTCTGGAAAAGTCATATTTGCATTTTCTTCCAAGTTTAGAGCTTGGTTCCATGGGTAATGATGTGCTCTTGTATTTGTTTCTTGATTGTGGTAGTAGACGGTGACCCCCTCTACCACATGTTGGTTTCAATTCATGATTTGGAATCCATGTGTGCAAGTTGTGCCCATCCAAAGTAGGCTTGTGACTGAAATTCCAGCTTAGTGAAAATCTGAGATTTTCACTAAGTCTGAGAATCTGTTTATATTTTCTTCCCGTGTAGATGAGGTTGTGCTGGTCATTGTGTTGTGATCTAGCTCTAGATTTCAACTAGAAAGTTGGACCTGATATGTTTTTCTAGCTCCCTATAAAATGTCATGTAATTTGGAGCCCTGTAGGTATTGTTTTGTCTGCTGTAAAAAAGCTTCAGAGCAAAGACAGAAAGTTAGGTGCAGGAATTTTCACTAAGTCCCTGTAACCTGATGGTTTTTGGGAAAGTTTGCAGCCTTGTATCTTCCTGTGTTTAATTCCTTTTTGTGTGATTCTTGCTTGTGCTGGTAGTATTCTTGGCTAGCTACAGCCACATATATTATTTCTCATAGTTGGGTGGTTGTAGGTGCTTTGCATGTAGCTCACAAAGTGCTATGATGCAGTTTATGATAGATTATGTAGTTTTGTCATTTTGATGATTGTGAGTGCTTAGTTGATGTTGTGGTGTTATCCTTTGCTCCACCCCATCCATGATGGATTGTTTTATGTCTTGGCAACCTGGGAATACCAGATTTGTGCTATTTGAGTGTGTGGTGAAGATTTTGACACGTAGGGCTTCATATCTTGTTTCGTTGATTCCCGTTGATCCGTAGCTCCGATTGTATTGTTCTTTATATGGTTTTGCATCGTTTTCACGAGATGCATCTGATCATGTCATTCTCATGCATGTCAAAATAGCTTAGGGTACAGTTCTGTCCAGGAACTTGTATTAGCTTCTTTTGCTTGTGCTAGTGATAGAAATTAGTGATGCATGCTCATATTCATCTCATGCATCATGTGCTTGTTGCATCTTGAGGTGTTGTTGTTCATTGGATGTTATTCTTATGTTGGGTAGCACCGGGATCGGAGAACGAGTACGTGGAGTCAGGAGAGTACGTGCAGGACGATCAAGAACCATTCCAAGCTGAGGATATCACAGGCAACCTTGATTCCATCTCTAGACTTGTTATGCTAGTTTGCATTTCCATGTCATATTGCTCGCTGCCTACCACTGAAATATTTGCCTCTTGCTATGCCATGAACCCAAACACTGATCCCTTCCTAGCAAACTTGAATGGCTAAGTAGGCTTTGCTCAACTACTAATGTTAGCGTTGCTAGATGCAGGTGCTTTGACTCATGTGATAATATGAGCTTGATATCATTATCTTAAATTATGTTATTTAATTAATGCACCTATATACTTGGTAAATAACGGAAGGCCTAGCCTTTTGCCGGGTGTTTTGTTTCGTTATTGCCGCCTTAGTTACCGGCTACCGGTGTTTGATTCCTTATTGATCGCTCCTAACACGTTCGGGGTTGTTATGGGGACCCTCTTGATAAATCGCGTAGTGTTAAGACTTGTCCGGCAGGACCCACATTGGTTTTAATCCGCTAATCACATAATAATCTGCATAGGGAATAGCTACCCCGAGGAATTTAATCAACAACCCGGGCCAGTGCTCCTCATGAGTGTTGGTCCCACCTGAGCGATGTCCGGGGCCCCACTGGTCACCCAGAGGTTTAGCCATCCCGACGTCTAGCTCATCCGTTGTGTCCTGAGACTGAGATACGCGGCTCTTATCAGGGTCGTCGACACGACGGGAGGTCCTGCTAGTCTTGCCTTACCTTAGCGATATATCTTGCATATAGGAATCCCATTGAAGCTTTGGTTTCCCCAGATTTGAGGTTTTCCTCTAAGGAATCCGACGAGATCTCGAGATTCGTGATAGAGGATTACTTTGCGGCCTGTGTACGTTTGTGATGGACTAGTTGGAGCACCCCTGCAGGGTTTAATCTTTCGGAAAGCTGTGCCCGTGGTTATGTGGCAACTTGGAATACTTTGTTAACATCCGGTTATAGATAACTTAAACTTAAACTATTAAAATTGCCAACCGTGTGCGTAAACGTGACTGTCCCCTCGAAGATGTCTCTTCGATCGGGAACACGGTGGGGTTATGAATGATGTAGGTAGGTGTTCAGGATCACTTAGTGATCAAGTACTCATGAACGCTAGTGTAGTCCACTTTCATACATGTTCTACGTAGGTTAGCCACCAAATCAAGCTTAGGATGCTGCAACCTTAAACACTTCACCTTATCCTACCTAATAACTTGACTAGTTCTGGCACCAAGGTCTTAGATTGCTGAGTCCCCGTGGCTCACGGATTCCTCCACAATACCAACAGGTTCAGGTACCCTAGAGCAGAAGATCCCGACGGCACGCAGC
Organism: Hordeum vulgare subsp. vulgare; assembly: GCF_904849725.1. Classification (NCBI taxonomy): domain Eukaryota; kingdom Viridiplantae; phylum Streptophyta; class Magnoliopsida; order Poales; family Poaceae; genus Hordeum; species Hordeum vulgare. Next base: position 605,719,174 of record NC_058519.1, on the reverse strand, counting down.
TGGCGTGGCAGTACGATGAGGAAACAGACCGCATGTACATGAACTATCCAGAAGACTGAGCCGTGGTCGTGATCGTGGGCCTGCAGACAGGGTAGCATAGCCTTTCTATGTTTTGTAGTCCGTAGCGGAACTACCTTGGTTGTATGTGTGATGTACTCTGAGATATTTATGGGAAGGCAATTGAATCCCTGATTGTCTATCTTTATTATTATGTATGTGTTGTGTTACCTATTTGCGAGACGCTTAGATGCGCTTCTTTCCAATTCGGGGCCTCGATCCCTAGATCGGAAAGGACCGCATCTTGGTCGTTACAGTCACGCTGCCGGAGAACTCATCTACCTCTCCGTCTCTCTTGCTGGATCAAGAAGGCCGAGATCATCGTCGAGTTGTACGTGTGCTGAACGCGGAGGTATCGTCCGTTCGGCACTAGATCGGAGCGGATCGTGGGACGGATCGCGGGACGGATCGCGGGACGGTTCGCGGGGCGGATCGAGGGACGTGAGGACGTTCCACTACATCAACCGCGTTTATTAACGCTTCTGTTGTGTGATCTACAAGGGTACGTAGATCGGAAATCCCCTCTCTTAGATGGACATCACCTTGATAGGTCTTCGTGCGCGTAGGAAAATTTTTGTTTCCCATGCGACGTTCCCCAACATTTTCCCATGCAACGTTCCCCAATAGTTGAAGCTTTCCCCTCTACCCCTCTTCTTCGGATCGCAAGCAAGATCATCTCGAGCATCGTCCTTGCCCTCGTCTTCCTCCTCCTTCTGCTGCTGTCCGGCATCCCAATCCGGATGATGTGTGCACGTATGGGTGTTGGCCTGCAGTGTGGCCGCCTAGGTGTAGTTGACGGACTAGGCGAGATTCGAGTCTTCCACCTGCCCGTTCTCATAGGCACCTCCTCCTCCACTTCCGTCATGAATGATGTCCATCATCTCTCGGTCCTCATCGAAGGCCGACTCCCTCGCTTTATGCATACACACGAACAATGTGTGGACTCCTATCTACCCCCACCCATCGCCCACGCCAAGACAAGCCGCAGCAAAGAACACTCTGAAAAGAGCAACGGTGCCATGTTGACATCGACAATGAACGACATGGTGGCGGCAGCCGGGGACTGCCTACCTAATTGCTTCGCGACGTAGAATTGAGAATCCTTGTAATGCTCCGGCCATGGCGGCGTATGTACGGTGGGTGATATTATATGTGCATCGTGGCCATGACCTTCGCCTCGTCTGCGACCACCAGGCCCGTTGACGTCCCACTTCTTGAGGGTCTCCTCCTTTGCTACTTTCGCTTTGACTTGACGCTCTCATCGCATCGCCGAGTTGGTATTTTGAGCGAGCGCGATGGTCTGATCCTCTAGCACCTCCACCACGTCCTCCATCTCATGTAGGGTCTCCTCTGGTCTATGTGGCGGCAGCGACGATGGCAGGAGGGGAGAAGAGAGTGCGAGAAAAGGACGAAAGTTGGGTGGAGAGCGGTGATACGTCCCAAACGTATCTATAATTTCTTCTTGTTCCATGATCTTTTGGTGACATTGTTATATGTTTTGCTACACTTTTATATCTTTCTACACATATTTGGACTAACCTACTAACTCAGTGCACCCGGTGCCAGTTTCTGTCTGTTGATGTCTTTTTTGCACGGGCTTTTACCCAATTTTCCGGAGCCCCAAAAATCCCGATAAAAATATATAAAAATCAGCGTAACGGAAGCTTCCAGATCACCGAAGATGGGCTAGAGGGGGGCAGGGACTGCCCAGGCGACCTCCCGGCACGGTCTGGCCCCTGGCCGCGCCCACAGGCCGCCTGGGTGGGCTCCACCTCTTCTGACGCCCTCCTTTGGCCTATATTTACTCCTCCGCGAGGAAACCCTTCCATCACATCCAGAATTGCAAATTTCTCTATCGTTCCGCCGCCGCAACGCTTTCGAGATCGGGAGCGTCACGAGACCTCTTCCCGGCACCCTGTCGGAGGGAGGATTGACCTCTGGGAGCTTCTCCACCGCCATGGACGCTTTCCGGATGTGTCGTGAGTAGTCCTCCTTGGACCATGAGTCCATGACTAGTAGCTATGTGATGTATTCTCTTCAATCTTGTGCTTCCATGATTAGCCCTTATGAGCTGCCCTACATGATCAAGGCATCCATGTAATTTTCCTGATAATTATATGCTCGGTTTGCTGGGATCCGATAGATTATGAGATTATGTTCAGAATGTTATGAGTTATATATTTGATTATCCTTTTATATTATGTTCTTTAGTGATTCATGCATGTTCTACGTTGCTTTGTATTGCTTTGGCCGAGTAGTAGATTGTAACTCGGAGAGAGAGCGTTATGCATGATTGTGGGTTCATGCCCCCTGATGTCTAGCTTGAGTGACAGAAACATGAGACTAGAGGATGTGATGTTGCCATCAAGGAGAAAACAACGGTGCTTGTGACCACGGTTACAAGGATTGTTTACCTTACGCATAGTTCGTTAATGCAGTTGTTCGTTGCTTTGAGTTTACACTTTGGATGGGGCTCGCAACTTAATACGAGCGAGATGTTCTGGATAGATATCTCAAGGTGGATGATTAGTAAGTAGATGCTGATGAATAAGCGGTCTACTTGTCTTGGCGTACTGCCCATTACTATCGATCCTCTAACTTTCAAGTAGTATAATTAGCATTGCGGTGCATTTATAATTATATCAGTTGCCCAGCTGTAATTTGTTTACCCAAGCATAGTTGTTTATCGTCTTTTGGGAGAGAGACATCACTAGTGAAAATCATGTGACTCCGGTCCATATCACCACCATTGCTTACACCTCCATCATTTACTGCTTTCATTTACTTTTTCGTTGCAATCACTATCATTATTCCCGCTTGTGTTTTGATCCTTTGCAAACTACAAGGTCAAAGAGATTGACAACCTCTTTGTACTCGTTGGGAGCAAAGTTATTTGTATGTGTGCAGGTCCACGTCTTCTGCTTGTGACAGGGCAGGGGACACCTACTTGTTGATCCTCGGAGTCCTCCTGGTTCGATAACCTTATAATCTCCGTGTAAGGAAAAACTTGTTGCCGACTACATCTCCACCTTCCACTTGGGGTAACCAACAAGGAGCGAGAAGTATATTCATCATCTCGTCATCAAGCAAGTTTTCCGACGCCGTTGCGGGGGACTCTAGTCTTCAAGATAGGGAGTTGCACGCTATTTTTTATTAAGCTATGACAACGCATGTGCATTAAACTAGTATATGTACAAGATGAGCTTCTACCTCAACTATACAAAAAAAATAGGAGGTGGATCCAATGACATAATATACATGCACAAATATATACTCCCTCCGTTCCTAAATATTAGTCTTTGAAGAGGTTTTACTAGGGAACTACATACGGATGTATATAGACATACATTAAAGTGCAGATTGATTCATTTTGCTTCGTACGTAGTCTTCTAATGAAATTTCTAAAAAAAATATTTACGAACGGATGGAGTATTCAACAGTCAGTACCCGCCCTTCGAGGCCTAATGGCCAGCTCTTTTCACCTCATAACTCTTGAGAATCATAATTCTGGAAAACTGCCCGCAAAATCGTCTGACCACAGAATTGTGTGTCCAGTTCTTTTCTGTAATTATAGCATGTAATTGTTGTATGATTTGTATGTTGAAATGTCTGAAACACCCCTAGATTGAAATGGAGAAGGGGCGGCAGCAGCGCAGGGTGGCGGCCCGACGGCGCAAGAGCGGGATGGTCGGGCGGGGAGGCGTCGAGATGTGGCGGCCCGGCGGGGAGGAGAGGAGGAGAAGGGGTGGCGGCGGCGCAAGGTGGCGGCCTGTCAACGCACGAGCAGGGTGGCCGGGTGGGGAGGCGTCGAGATGTGGCAGCCCGGCGGGATGGAGAGGAGGAAAAAGGGCGGTGGCGGCGGCGCACGATGGCGGGGATCTGACGGCTGGCGGCGGCACTCGGGTGGGGGGAACAAAACAGGAGGCTCTGTTTTGGTCCTGTTGCGGTCCGGCCCGAGTGACAGTTTGAACGTAATATCGTTATCCAATAGGGGTAGAGTTCAAAACTAAAGGTTTTCTTTTGAGGGGCTGGCTAGAATTGTCAGAATTGTCAGGTTCTCACAATTCTAAAATGTACTAGTAATTCTGGTAATTCTCAGATAATTTCTGAGAAAGAAACGAGTTCTTTTGCTACTGTAATTTTCCGGACGGTAATTCTTTAGAATTGAGTCAAAAGAACTCGCCCCTAGTCATTCGTAGGATTGTGTCCGCGTTGGAGGGTAAAACGACACTTCTCGGATGAGTTTCCAGTCCCACGTGTTTGACACAGGGTCAATCTAAGTCGGAGACCAGCTGGACCGAGTTTGCAACCTACAACCAAGTAGTAGTTAGCTATTTTCCAAAAGAAAAAGTTATACACACAAATTAACACTTAACATCTACATGTTGTGATCTGCAAGGAGAATATATGCCAAGTTGGAGTTTTTTTAGAGGATAAGCACTCTTACAGAGAAGTTGACCGTGCGATCGATTTGTTCACGTATGGGCCACTAGTACCTATTCCTTTCGTTTTTAAATATAAGTTTTTAAAAATATATTAAACTATGTATGAAATAAAATAAAATAAATCGTATGCTCAAAAATACGTTTACATATATTAATATGTAATTCATATTAAAATCTCTATCTATACCTACTAATAAAAGAAATTGATATTCTTAGTCCGTCGTGCTATTTTATAGAAAAAAACAGATGTTTCTCACATTAAACCCGTACTACATATTAAATATCTATACCTAATAATAAAGCGGCTATTGCTTCTGTCGGAAAACTCACCACGGCATTTTTATAAAAAAAAACCTGTAATTTTTGTTATTCAACCCGCGTTCCATCATTTATCTGGAACACAAAAGGTAAAAACGATTCGCTGCAAAAATTATACTCATACGCATCGCCTCCTCCCGTCGACCCTGGGCCACCCTGGCCTGTGCCCAGGCCGCCGCCACACCACTCGTCGCCGCGACCGACCTCAACCGCCACCGCTGCCGATCTCAACCCACCCGCCTCCGCGGCTGTACCTCTCTCCGCTCACTACCCCCGTTGCGGCGCTCGAGCGCATCGCGTCGTCCCTGGTCCACCCTAGCCTGTGCCAGGCCGCTGCCACACCACTCGCCGTCGCGGCCGACCTCAACCACCACTGATGTCGATCTCAACCCACCCGCCTCCGCGGTCGTACCTCTGCACGCTTGTTGCCCTCGTTTCGGCGCTCGAGCACAGCTTCTGGATCAAATCAACGCGGCGGCTATAACGACTTGGGATGATGCGTCTGCTCGATGCAGAACGGCGGCGGCGCGCGGATAAGCCGCAGCGGAGCGAAGTACTTGCAGGTGGAGGCGGGCCTCCATGGCTCACACGGGGAACTCCGAGGTTATGGCGCGGCAACGGCGACTCCAAATTTAACACGTTATATATGAAATTTGATTAGAAAAATATGTAGAATCTGCATATGATGTTATTTTACCTGTTCAATTTTGAAAAAAAAAAACCATCTAGGATACAATCTTAATAAATAATGCACTATTCATCTTTCTTTCATACCGGTATTGATCCGGATTGAGGATGAACATCTCAACAAAATCAGGATTGGGGATGAAATTGAAGGTCACTTGCTCGTTTTTTCTTTGTACGTGTTAAATATACATGCAAGACGCGTTGAAATAGAAGACATGTGGAATCTTGAACTGCACATTGGTAGGGTAAAACCATCTGTGTTTGTGCCGTAACTACAAATTCTTAGATTATAGATTATTTTTTATAAATTAAAAGCATATGGTATTTTTTTCTCCCGTTGCAACGCACGGCTCCTTTTGCTAGTTAAGACTTATACTTAGAAACGAAAGGAGTAGCACCTAGCACATGCATGCCAGCTAGACACGTATATATTCGATCTTTACGGGCATAGCACCGATAGTTGACCATGGGAGCAACCGGCCGGACAGAAGAGTGCGTCTATGAAGTACTCCCTCTGTCCCAAAATTCTTGTTTTAGATTTTTTTTATATATATGAATGCATCTAGATACTACAACGTGACTAAATACATTCATACGTAGATAAATCCAAGACAATAATTTTGGAACTGAGGAATATGTTATTAGTTAGCACAACAAGACTTTATTACGAATGATAATGGGACTTCGATTGTTTTGTCTTTGTCCGGTAAGCGCCCACAGATTGAAAGGAATCAAGTACAAAATGTACGGCCGCTGGCATCATCACTGTTTAACTTCTGGTTTTCGATCTCCTACCCATCCAAAAAACAATCTTTGTGGATCTTTCCGTGGATTATAGGATGCGACCGGTGCGTGTTCATGGACTTTCAAGCACGCTACTGCAGACGCAAATTATGTTATAGTACAGATTTCAAGTAAACTTTGGTTGATTAGCCATCGATTAGACAGAAATCAGCATCACTAAATTGATCAGTACCAAGTTGTCAGCTGTTCTGATTGGTTTACAACGTCATTTGGTATTTTGGTATGTTATCCTAATTGGATAGTCTCTTTTGTACACATCCATCCAGGAAAGGTAAATTAATCCATGATTCCAGCCTGACATACATACGGGTTAACTACAGAGTCGTGATCGAGAGCTAAAAAAGTGATTGGTGACTGACACTGGTTAATTTCCATCCGCGGGGTATTCATATATTTGAATATATTGACCAATATGGTGTCAATAATGAATCGATATTCTCAGATATTAAATCATAAATTAGCTTAATCAAATATATATATCAGCATAATCAGCAGTCTCCTCAACGACTCTACAAAACAAAACAGTTTACTTTTATGAAAGTTAATTTTAAGATCTAACATTTGCTCATATGCTGACTATAGAAATGTCAGATTTCGAGCTTTGTTCAGATCATGTTTTATAAAAAATCTCTGTCCTCGGCATATTAGACAATAAACAATAGAACAATACTGCGGCGGAACATGAATTATATATTGACGGTCGGCGTCTTGTGGTGCAAGCTCCCGAACTAACCTTCGGCAATAGATTCTTAGTAGCTATTCTAACAACGAAAATGCTCTTTGGAGGACGAGCTCCATGGAGCTCGTCTTTTTAAAAAAATCGAAAATCATATATATAAGTTTCAAAAAATTCTAAAAAAAATCATACAGATGTATAACACATGTGTGTGAAATCTGACGATGAAATACATTAGGGTGACAGCCACACAAAAAAGACAAAATCGTATTTTTTCAAAAGGTGAACAGTACATTCACTATTCACGAAAAAATGTAGGCATTTGTCTTTTTTGTGTAGCTTGCACCATAACGTATTTTGTCGTCAGATTTTACACACATGTAAAACACATCCATATGAACATGTATGATTTTTTTCAGAATTTTTTAAAACTTAAAAAAACAATTTGTCTAGTTTTTCAGAAAAACGAGTTCCATGGAGCTCGTCCTCCAAAACGCCCCACCCTTCTAACAACTGCAAAAACGAGCTCCATGGAGATCGTCCTCCATGGTACGTCAACTAGACAAATCAAGGTTGGTGCCACCTGCCAATCTTCTCCATGTGGCAAATTTGTAGTCAGGCATTGACACCCACCAGGTGGCCGTAGTTCAATTTGTGTCGAGATTCGTTTTAAGTATCGCATAAACAACATATCCTGTTCCTCGCCCTAGATTCTGCCACCTTTCAACTACAGAAAATCACGACATTCGCTCACTCCTTTTTCTTTGCGAGTAGAGATACAACTAGCTTTTTGTTAGAGAGAGAGAGAGAAGATATATACAACTACTCAAAGCTGAAAGTTCCAGCCGGAAGTTCAAAATTTTCATTTCAAACTTGAAAGTTTCATCTAATAATTTCATCTGCAGAACACACTATGACAGAGCCCAGAGGAACCGTTCATCGACGGAAATAGAAGGGCGGGGTACCTAGCTACAACCAAGTAGCTAGCTATTCTCCAAAAAAAAATATACACACAATTTAACACTTAACATCTACTCACTTCGTTCCTAAATATGACTCTTTTTAGAGGTCCACTAAAGAACTACGTACGGATATATATAGACATATTTTAAAATGTAGGTTCGTTTATTTTGCTTTGTATGTAGTCCTTCAGTGAAATCTTTAAAAAGACTTATATTTAGGAATGGGGGAGTACATGTTGTTTGATCTGCAAGAAAAATATATGCCAAGTTGGAGTTTTTTTAGAGGATAAGCACTCTTGCACAGAAGTTGACCTTCCAATCGATTTGTTCATGTGTGGGCCACTAGTAGCTACTTCTTTCGTTTCTAAATATAAGCTTTCTTTAAAAATTTCAACGTAAGTTACATATAAAATTAAATAAATAAATTTATATTTTAAAATATATCCATACGGTGTTCATATTGAAATCTCTAAGGACACTTATATTTAGCAAATACATCCGTGTAAAAATCTAGTGATATACTTTTCATGACATATAATACATATTTAATTTCTCAAATCGGTAAAATAGAACGACGTGAATGACTTATACACCGGAACGGAGGGAGTATTAGTTAGCACAACAAGACATGATTACGAATGATAATGGGTCTTCGATTGTTTTGTCTTTGTCCGGTAAGCGCCCACAAATTGAAAGGAATCAAGTACAAAATGTACGGCCGCTGGCATCATCATTGTTTAACTTCTGGTTTTCGATCTCCTACCCACCCAAAAAACAATCTTTGTGGATCTTTCCATGGATTATAGGATGCGTCCAGTACGTGTTCATGGACTTTCAAACACACTACTGCAGACGCAAAAAAAAAATGTTATAGTACAGATTTCAAGTAAACTTTGGTGGATTAGCCATCGTTAGACAGAAATCAGCATCACTAAATTGATCAGTACCAAGTTGTTAGTTGTTCTGATTGCTTTACAATGTCATTTGGTATTTTGGTATGTTGTCCTAATTGGGCAGTCTCTTTTGTACACATCCATCCAGGAAAGAAAAATGGGAAAATCTATTGTGAGGCGCCGCACCTCTGGCGTACCGTGCGGCGGGCGGTTCGCAAAGATTCGTGCAGAATCTTGCGGTTGTCAGCGCGCGACCGACCGCCCCGACCCGCCCACCTTTTTTTACGCCCCCAGGCGGGGGACTGTTCAAATTTCGTTTTTTTTTCATTATCCGCGCCCCATTCTCCTCACAAGCCGTTGCTCCCGAGAGTCAGTCTGGCGAAAGCGGAGGCGGATCCGGCGATCCCCGCGCGACGAACTGCGGATTCGGCCCGAGGAAAGGGGGGATCCGGTGCGGCGTAGGGTGGATCTGCAACTGTCGTCGGCGCTGGAGGGCGAGGAACTGAGGTGAGTGCTTTTCTATCCGGTAGTTACTGCTCATTCTCGATAGGGATCCGTCGTCGGGGGTTGGTCGTCGGTGGCGAAGCCGGCGTTGATGTCCTCCGTGTGGGCGGCGGCCGAGTCGGAGGAGGCCGAGGAGTAGCCCTTTATTGGTGGTCCTCCTGGATGTGATGGCGGGGCTGGTGGGGACTCTGTTTTTTGTGGCGATGGTGGGGATGGTGATGGCCGAGTTCGAGGAGGGGGGGATGATGATGCGCCGGCGCTGAGGAGGAGGCGGGCGGCGTGGGGCGGGGAGGGGGCGCGGCCCTGGAGGCCGAGGAGGAGCGGGGTGGCGCGTCGGAGGCAGAGGCGGGGGGCTGACGGAGGAGTTTTTATTGGTGGGTCTAGTGGGGGACTCTGTTTTGTGGTGATGGTGGGGAGGGTGATGGTCGAGTGCGAGGAGGGGGGTGATGATGCGCCGGCGCTGAGGAGGAGGCGGGCGGCGTGGGGCGGTGGAGGGGGCGCGGCCCTGGTGGCCGAGGAGGAGCGGGGTGGCGCCGTCGGAGGCAGATGCGGGGGCTGGTGGAGGATTTCTTGTTGGTGGGGGCTGGTGTGGGAGTCTGTTTTTTTGTGGTGATGGTGGGGAGAGGTGATGGTCGAGTGCGAGGAGGGGGGATGATGATGCGCCGGTGTTGAGGAGGAGGCGGGCGGCGTTGGGCGGGGAGGGGTCGCGGCCCTGGTGGCCGAGGAGGAGCGGGGGTGGCGCCGTCGGAGGCAGAGGGGGGCGTCGGAGGGGTGATGGAGAGGACGTAGGGAGAGGACGGTGGTGCTTCTATAGAGTGCGGCGACAATGGCAGGGGGTGTGCAGGTGGAGTGCGAGATGGGGGCGCCCTCCTGTTGCTTGATTTTGCGGATGGGCCGTACCATGGGGAGGCGGTCACGAGGGAGAGGTTGTCCTCCTGGACTGCCTGTGAAACCGATTTGGTCGAACAGAGATGAAAGTATGGCCATAGGGACGGTCATACTGACTGCAGACGAAAGTATCTGCTACTGACTGCAGGTTGTCGGTGGTGGCCAGCTCGAGCAGGTGGGGAGGAGGGGTTTTGGTGGGGATGGTCATGGGCGGAGGGTGACATGGCGGCGGCGGCAAGGTTGCGCAGGCTCGGGGCACATGCTTTCGTCTGCAGACGTTAGTTAGTTAGCTAGTTAGTTAATTACAGGTGTTGTCCACAAGATGTTAGTACATCTTCAGCTAATGTCAGCATACATACATCGATGATGGATCACTTCACCTGATAGGTACTAGTAGTAAGCAAGCAAGCAAGTAAAGGAGGGAGTGACAAGTGTGCCAACACTGTCCAGTAACCTCCCTCTCAAATCATCTCATCCGTGGATAGGATACGCTACTGACTGTCTGGTCAGTTTCAGTTAGAATCGAGCACATGAACTGTTTTTGTGTTTCGCCTGTTGCTTCAGTGCTGCTCGACCATCCCTCCTCGTTAAAGCACCAAGCAAGGTCCCCTTTTTTTCTGAACAATGGCATCCTGCATGATCCCACTGCCATGATCTGACAGCCTCCCTGAAATCATGCATGCGACTTACTTACTTAAGAATGGCATTTTTTATGTGACAACTGAATATAAATAATTTGCCAAGTAAGCATGTTAAAATTGGCGATTAATTTTTTTGCAAATCTGACAAACTAATCCTCTACACGGCAACTAGATATAAATAATGGACGCTACTACAGAGAGGCGCCGCACCCGCGCCTTCCTGAGCGGCGGCCGCTATCGAGCTTTTTTTGTGAGGGATCGTGCTCCCCTGCTTGCAACAGAAGCCTGTGTTGAAACCGAAAAGCAGTTCATGCATTCAAAAAGGAACGACAAGGAGCAGAAAAGTTAAAAAATATAGCATGGTAGACACAGCAGTAGGCACTGGGTACTGTGGTAAGCACTATTCACCCCATAGTTCAAGCCCAACTGGACGCATCAGTTATTATTTTTGTCGGTTTAAAGTGTTTTAGTTGCCAAATTATAATAATTAGTTCCAGTATTTAGACCATTTAATTGCCATACTAGACATGTTTAGTCACCACATTTTTTTCTGTCACTTGTTTAGTCATCACATTACAGTTACTTAGTTGTCAGATTACAAGTATTTTCATATTGTCATATTAATCATGCTTAATCACCAGATTATTCTATACATACTTACTCATGTTAGTTCTAAGCTAGCGATTCCACTACACAGTTACAACCTATGTGTTTTCAAGTTTTCATATAGGTTTGCCTTAATATTACCATTTTTTTAAATGAAACAGGGATTTCTGAAAATGCCAAGGAGAAAGAGGAACTGGACGGAACACACTGCAGGTGGTAGGGGAGTCAATAAGGTTTCTGGTTTTACATTTTTATTACTCGCCTTTTATTTTTTTCTTACGTCGGCACATTGTTTTGTAGCAGTTGCCACTTTTTTCCTATAGTATTTGCCAAAACAATAGTTCATAGTTACCATTTTTTATTTTGTTTTTCTGAGGGCCACATTGACGGTACTGAGCGAAATAGGGCATCACCATAGGCTATTTGCAAGCTATACAAGCACATAAATGAAGATCAACGTGCTGCTATCAGAGACATGGGTACTGGAGCGTTCCTTGACATCAAGTGTGGTTACTTTCACAACACCCTTGTGACATGGTTCACTAGGCAGTACCACTCAGGGAGGAAAGGTTTTGTTGTGCCTAGACGTGGGTTCATCCCACTAACCGAGGAATCTGTTCATAAGATTTTGGGCATTCCTCGTGGAGATATCGAAATCAAGTATGAAGCTGACTACGACAATGAAGATGAAATTGCAAGTTCTTTGTTCCCAGGCGATGGCAGCAGGCCAAAGATCACGACAGTTGCTACTGCAATCATCAACAACAACAATGGTGATGCTAGTTTTAAGAAGTTATGGCTTATTTATATCGTCTCAACCGTGTTGGCTCCTACAACGGATACAAGGATCAACAACAAGTGCTACCCCATGCTGGTAAAAGTCTACTTTACGAGAGTTTTTTCTATTTTTTTGCTGATTTTTTTTGCTAACTCTTTTTTGTTTTGTTTTTTCAAAAAGGAACACATTGACCAGGCAAACAGGCTTAACTTGTGCAAATTTGTTGTGGCCCAGCTACATGAGCACCTCTCAAAGGGCAAGTTCACAAAAGGATGCCTTCTTTACTGCATGGTGACTGACAATCCAAAATCAAAAGTACAAACCCAGCGAATAATTTTGTTGTGGCCCAGCTACATTTTGTCTTTCTTTTGTATCTGTTTCTGTACCCAAAAACCAGGCAACTATGGTTTTTTTTAAATCTGGCAGTTAGTGTGTATATATCTGACAACCAGCTTATATATATTTGACAACTATGTTTATTTGAATCTGGCAATCAGCTTTTAACTGATTTGTGTCTTTTTTATATTAGTTGTTGCATCCACAGCTACGGTATCTTGATGCTTTGGATTGCGATGGCATGGAGCTTGAGTTACCCGACACCCCGTACACAATTAATGCATGGTCCAAGACACATGTCGATGTTGTCGCTGAGATGGACATGCTGGAGCATGATCCACGCAGTTTTGGCAACTTTCAAGTTCTTTTTTTGCCTCCTTTCATATTTATGACAATAGCTTCATTTTTTTTAGAATAGTACTTCCATAGGATAAATGTCTCGTGGAAAATCAACTGTTTTTTCCGTTTTATGATGCACGCACATGCAGTTGAAGGGAGAATTTAGAGAGGAGAGTCACAGCAGATTTGATCTGTTTGGGGGACCTGGGGGCTTCGAAACCTGGATGAAGCAAAATATACATCCTAGTTGCTCTCAAAGTGTAAGATTTTTTTTTGTGTATATGGATATTTTTTCTCTGCGGCAAGGGCTTTTTGAGTTCATATGTATGTGTATTTTTTTGCTCTAAAATAATGCTTTTTCTGTATTTTTTCTCCTCACAGGATAAGCTTAAAGCTACCACAGTTATCACCAAGTTTGCATCAGGGGTTGGCACATTGTTTAATCAGTTTGCATCAGGGGTTGACACACTCCTTACAGAGCTCGTGCAGGGACTGACGGCACCCGCAACCAGAAATACAACAACAAGTAGAATAAAAAGGGGCACCGAGGCAAGAGAAAGTGATGATACATCGTCCGAAGATTCAGCAGAATCTGACAATGACACAAATGAGCACAACGTGGATATTGAACGTGACAAAAAGAAGAGGGTGACAAGGTAAAGTAACCCGACAACTAGCCATATAAAATGATTAAGTTGTAATTAGTGTGCCACTTGTCATTTTCACACTTACCATTTTTTCTCCCGCAAAACACTAATGCAGAGAGGAGGACATCACCAGAGGCAATGTCGAATCACCATTGACAAAAAATGCGAGAGATGTGGCAGGTGAAATGGAGAACGCGACGTATGACCCATCTCAGGGAGCAAATTTCTTCGGTGGTGCTCGCGAAACAGAAGTTTGTGACAACACATCAAGTGGGGATCCATCTGCACAGTTTGACACCAAGTCTCCATCAAGATCAACTTCACATCTGAACCTCCCATCTGACAGCGATATGTGCAGTCCAGATAACAATTCCCCTGCAGATACACTTGTTTCACTTATATCCGAGGGGAACAGCCAGGAGTTGGAGGAAAAGATTAGAGGCAGCGCAGCAGGGCTTGCTAACAGGCTGCGTGAGCTGAAAAGCACAAGACCGGCTGATATAGAACAGGGTGATGGGAGCACACATGAAGAGATTAAGCGTATCGTTGTGAAAGAGCTCGGACTGCTGAAAGAAACATGTGGGCAGCAATTCGAGGAGAGAAATACTTGCAAAGACTTAAGGAAGATCAATGCACGTCCCATAAAGATGACGCCAAGGAGGTAGTTTTTCTTGTGTTTACTTTGTCATGTATAGATTTTAATTTTGCTGAAACATGCATGGCAGACTGCATGCACTTTGTTTTACTGTAGGCAACAGCGAAAGGCAAGTCTGAACTTGCCACATTGTTAAACACACTTTCCACATTATCAACCACTTACTTGCCTGATAAAAATGACTAAATTACCATATTTTCAGTGTTGTTTCATACAAAGCTTTGTTGGTTCTTTTAAATCTAGTTGCCACAAAAAAAATGTGCTTGTCATTTTTAACTCTACCTAGATGTCGTGTAGTGTTATATAAGCCTTTTGTGAATGCTTGGCATTAAAAAATGACAACTCAGTTGCCATGCTTTTTATAAGTTCGCTTTTTTGTTGTCTCATAATGCTTTTTCATTTCTTATAAAATCCACTTTTGTCACAAACACTTTTTTGTTTGTAATTTCCATTTTAACAATAACTAGTTGTCATTTTTTCTCATGATGCTTGTCAATGTTTTTTTTATAAAGTCCACTTGCCACAAATGATTTGTTGTACTTGTCATCTTAATTGTACCAAGTTGTCATATTGTCTCATAATGCTTTGTCACTTGTTTTTGTAAAAAAACCAGTGGTTTGCGGTGTTTTTTTGTTGGATTAGTCAGTTTGAATTCTATCGAGTTGTCATGTTGTCTCATAAAAGTCTTTTCTCGAGTACTCTGAATGCTACGTGTTCTTTTAGTTATTTTTCAATTACACTCAGTTGTCTTATATAAGCTTTGTAAGTCGTTAGTTTACAAAAGCTTTGCCTGAATCTGCTTTTTAAGGCAACTTATATATTTTTTCCTTTTTTTATCCGGCAGGAAGTGTCCTGAATCCACGAAAGAAGATGGGGAGAAGAAGCGCAAACATGTACAACAAGCTGGAGTGAATGTTTCAATAAAGAGGTCAGCAACACTATTTTTCCGAAAACTACGTATAGTTTGCCATCAAGTAAAAGAGGTGTTTTCAAAATGCATTTGACTATCAGTTTCTTCTAACACTTTTTTCTTTTTCTTTTTTTGCATGTTTTTTGTTTCACAGAAAAAGCACTGCAACATTGACGCAGCCTTCACCAAAACGACAGGCAACAAGGAGATCACCACGGCTTGCACGGATAACATCCTCAAACGTCACCGGCTCTGATGTCTCTCACGCACCAATGGAACAATCATCATCACGTAGCAATGCAAACAAAGCAACAGGTTTTTTGGGTACAACACGCTCAGGAAGGATCCGAATGCGCTCACCAGGCAAAGATGGAAGCAGCAGCAACATACCTATTACAATTTCTCCAAAAATGAGCCCAAGAACGCAACCAAGCACTGGAATTGGAGAAAGTAAGTGCACTGCCATAATCTTGTCACCAATTGCTGATACAAACACGCACAGCGGGAACAAAGTAGGAGTTGATGTGGCTACAACACACTTAGCCAGAATCCGAATGCGTTCATTAGTCAAAGATGGAAGTAGCAGTAGCACAGCTATTATAGTTTCTCTAGAAATCAGCCAAACAACACAACCCGCAGAAATCGATGAAAGCAAGTCCACAGCTATTATCCTGTCTCCAGCAATCAATACAAATGTGCATGTTGGATCTGGATCTTCTTCAAGCTCAACTAGAATATCGCCACTTGGTAAAAGGATCTTGCGGCACATGACTAATGATGGCAAGTCAACTCCCATTCCAGAACATGTATTAAATGTAATAAAAGATCTTTCAGAATCTGCAAAAAGGCTAGGGATGTTTCAAGGCAAGAAATATGATTCAACAGGAGCTATTCCGAAGACGCAAGCAGCGAATGCAAACAAGAGGAGTCATGGTTCTTCATCAGACAAGGCTAGAGATAACCGGCCTGGGGCATTTACACCTCCTTCGTTCCCCTTGGTCTCTCACCTATTCTATCAAATCCAAGCAATGAAGTGAACATAGATTATGAGCATATTGATGCAGGCAATCCTTTAGAAATAATGCCATTATCATGGGCCCAACCAACAGGTATTCGGAACATGATCATACATAATTCACTTTTTGTCAGTTTTATTTGTGCTGAGTCGCCATTTTTTATTTTTTTCATCAAAAAATAAGCTCAAAATTTGCTTAGTTGCCAGATTACAAACGCATCCCTACTTTCCAGAATTAATAGCTTGTTTTCCAGATTATAAAGTTCTTAGTTGCCAGGTTTAATAGCTTGTTTTTCCAGATACAAAAGTTGTCAGTTGCCAGAATTGATAGCTTGTTTTTCCAGATTTAAAAGTTGTTAGTTGCCAGAATTAATAGCTTGTTTTTTTCCAGATTAAAAAGTTCTTAGTTGCCAGAAATATGTAGTTTCCAGTTTTAAAAGTTCTTACTTCCCATGCTACAAAAATCTGGAAAAACAAGATATTAATTCTGGCAACAGGTATTCGGAACATGATCATACATAATTCACTTTTTTGTCAGTTTTATTTGTGCTGAGTCGCCATTTTTTATTTTTTCATCAAAAAATAAGCTCAAAATTTGCTTAGTTGCCAGATTACAAACGCATCCCTACTTTCCAGAATTAATAGCTTGTTTTTCCAGATTATAAAGTTCTTAGTTGCCAGGTTTAATAGCTTGTTTTTCCAGATACAAAAGTTGTCAGTTGCCAAAATAGATAGCTTGTTTTTCCAGATTTAAAAGTTGTTAGTTGCCAGAATTAATAGCTTGTTTTTTCCAGATTAAAAAGTTCTTAGTTGCCAGAAATATGTAGTTTCCAGTTCTAAAAGTTCTTACTTCCCATGCCACAAAAATACGTAGTTCCCATATTAATATTATGCATGTCCTCCTAAAAGTTCTTACTTCCCATGCTACAAAAATACCTAGTTCCCATATTAATATTTATGCTTGTCCTGCCTTTTTTTTGTTCGTTGTAGTAGTTGAAACAGGCCTGCAGATGGTCGAGTATCCATTGTCAGACAAGCTGACTGCATTTCTAGCCACTGGAGATCAGGACGAAATCGATGTTGATCTAGTTGAAGAGCTTGATGACTATGAGAGTGTTGGGGAACGTCGCATGGGAAACAAAAAATTTCCTACGCGCACGAAGACCTATCATGGTGATGTCCATCTATGAGAGGGGATGAGTGATCTACATACCCTTGTAGATCGTACAGCAGAAGCGTTAGAGAACGCGGTTGATGTAGTGGAACGTCCTCACGTCCCTCGATCCGCCCCGCGAACAATCCCGCGATCAGTCCCACGATCTAGTACCGAACGGACGGCACCTCCGCGTTCAGCACACGTACAGCTCGACGATGATCTCGGCCTTCTTGATCCAGCAAGAGAGATGGAGAGGTAGAAGAGTTCTCCGGCAGCGTGACGGCGCTCCGGAGGTTGGTGATGATCTTGTCTCAGCAGGGCTCCGCCCGAGCTCCGCAGAAACGCGATCTAGAGGAAAAACTATGGAGATATGTGGTCGGGCAACCGTGAGAAAGTCGTCTCAAATCTGCCCTAAAAGCTCCATATATATAGGAGGAGGGAGGGGGACCTTGCCTTGGGGTCCAAGGGACCCTCAAGGGGTCGGCCGAGCCAAGGGGGGAGGACTCCCCCCCCCCCCAAACCGAGTTGGACTTGGTTTGGTGGGAGGAGTCCCCCTCCCTTCCCACTTCCTCCCTCTCTTTTTTTCTTTTCCTTTGATTTCCTTCTCTTGGCGCATAGGCCCCTTTGGGGCTGTCCCACCAGCCCACTAAGGGCTGGTGTGTCTCTCCAAAGCCTATGGGCTTCCCCGGGGTGGGTTCCCCCCCCCCCCCCCCCGGTGAACTCCCGGAACCCATTCGTCATTCCCGGTACATTCCCGGTAACTCCGAAAACGTTTCGGTAATCAAATGAGGTCATCCTATATATCAATCTTCGTTTCCGGACCATTCCGGAAACCCTCGTGACATCCGTGATCTCATCCGGGACTCCGAACAACATTCGGTAACCAACCATATAACTCAAATACGCATAAAACAACGTCGAACCTTAAGTGTGCAGACCCTGCGGGTTCGAGAACTATGTAGACATGACCCGAGAGACTCCTTGGTCAATATCCAATAGCGGGACCTGGATGCCCATATTGGATCCTACATATTCTACGAAGATCTTATCGTTTGAACCTCAGTGCCAAGGATTCGTATAATCCCGTATGTCATTCCCTTTGTCCTTCGGTATGTTACTTGCCCGAGATTCGATCGTCAGTATCCGCATACCTATTTCAATCTCGTTTACCGGCAAGTCTCTTTACTCGTTCCGTAATACAAGATCCCGCAACTTACACTAAGTTACATTGCTTGCAAGGCTTGTGTGTGATGTTGTATTACCGAGTGGGCCCCGAGATACCTCTCCGTCACACGGAGTGACAAATCCCAGTCTTGATCCATACTAACTCAACTAACACCTTCGGAGATACCTGTAGAGCATCTTTATAGTCACCCAGTTACGTTGCGACGTTTGATACACACAAAACATTCCTCCGGTGTCAGTGATTTATATGATCTCATGGTCATAGGAATAAATACTTGACACGCAGAAAACAATAGCAACAAAATGACACGATCAACATGCTACGTCTATTAGTTTGGGTCTAGTCCATCACATGATTCTCCCAATGACGTGATCCAGTTATCAAGCAACAACACCTTGTTCATAATCAGAAGACACTGACTATCATCGATCAACTGGCTAGCCAACTAGAGGCATGCTAGGGACGGTGTTTTGTCTATGTATCCACACATGTAAATGAGTCTTCATTCAATACAATTATAGCATGGATAATAAACTATTATCTTGATACAGGAATTATAATAATAACTATACATTTATTATTGCCTCTAGGGCATAATTCCAACAGTCTCCCACTTGCACTAGAGTCAATAATCTAGCCCTCACATCACCATGTGAATTACATTGTAATAAATCTAACACCCATACAGTTCTGGTGTCGATCATGTTTTGGCTGTGGAAGAGGTTTAGTCAGCGGGTCTGTTACATTCAGATCCGTGTGCACTTTGCATATATTTACGTCCTCCTCCTCGACGTAGTCGCGGATGAGGTTGAAGCGTCGTTTGATGTGTCTGGTCTTCTTGTGAAACCTTGGTTCCTTTGCTAAGGCAATGGCACCAGTGTTGTCACAGAACAAGGTTATCGGATCCAGTGCACTTGGCACCACTCCAAGATCCGTCATGAACTGCTTCATCCAGACACCCTCCTTAGCCGCCTCCGAGGCAGCCATGTACTCTGCTTCACATGTAGAATCTGCTACGACGCTTTGCTTGGAACTGCACCAGCTTACTGCACCCCCATTAAGAATAAATACGTATCCGGTTTGCGACTTAGAGTCATCCGGATCTGTGTCAAAGCTTGCATCGACGTAACCTTTTACGACGAGCTCTTCGTCACCTCCATACACGAGAAACATCTCCTTAGTCCTTTTCAGGTACTTCAGGATATTCTTGACCGCTGTCCAGTGATCCACTCCTGGATTACTCTGGAACCTACCTGCCATACTTATGGCCAGGCTAACATCCGGTCTAGTGCACAGCATCGCATACATGATAGAACCTATGGCTGAAGCATAGGGGACGGAGCGCATATGCTCTCTATCTTCATTAGTTGCTGGGCACTAAGTCTTACTCAATCTCGTACCTTGTAAAACTGGCAAGAACCCTTTCTTGGACTGTTCCATTTTGAACCTCTTCAAAACTTTATCAAGGTATGTGCTTTGTGAAAGTCCTATCAGGCGTTTCGATCTATCCCTATAGATCTTAATGCCTAGAATGTAAGCAGCTTCTCCTAGGTCCTTCATAGAGAAACTTTTATTCAAGTAACCTTTTATGCTCTCCAAAAGCTCCACGTTGTTTCCAATCAGTAATATGTCATCCACATATAATATTAGAAACGCCACAGAGCTCCCACTCACTTTCTTGTAAATACAAGATTCTCCAACCACTTGTATAAACCCAAATGCTTTGATCACCTCATCAAAGCGTTTGTTCCAACTCCGAGATGCTTGCACCAGTCCATAAATGGATCGCTCGAGCTTGCACACCTTGTCAGCATTTTTAGGATCGACAAAACCTTCGGGTTGCATCATATACAACTCTTCCTTAAGGAAACCGTTAAGGAACGCCGTTTTGACATCCATCTGCCAGATTTCATAATCGAAAAATGCAGCTATTGCTAACATGATTCTGACGGACTTAAGCATCGCTACGGGTGAGAAGGTCTCATCGTAGTCAACTCCTGGAACTTGTGAAAAACCCTTTGCCACAAGTCGAGCTTTATAAACGGTCACATTACCGTCAGCGTCCGTCTTCTTCTTAAAGATCCATTTGTTCTGAATAGCCTTGCGGCCCTCAGGTAGTATCTCCAAAGTCCACACTTTGTTCTCATACATGGATCCTATCTCGGATTTCATGGCTTCTAGCCATTTGTTGGAATCTGGGCCCACCATTGCTTCTTCATAATTTGCAGGTTCATTGTTGTCTAACAACATGATTGATAAGACGGGATTACCGTACCACTCTGGAGCAGCGCATGATCTCGTCGACCTGCGTGGTTCAATAGAAACTTGAACTGGAGTTTCATGATCATCATCATTAACTTCCTCCTCAACCGGTGTCGCAATGACAGAGGATTCCCCTTGCCCTGCGCCACCATCCAGAGGGATGAGAGGTTCGACAACCTCGTCAAGTTCTATCTTCCTCCCACTCAATTCTTTCGAGAGAAACTCCTTCTCGAGAAAAGTTCCGTTCTTAGCAACAAACACTTTGCCCTCGGATTTGAGATAGAAGGTGTACCCAACTGTCTCTTTTGGGTAACCTATGAAGACGCATTTTTCCGCTTTGGGTTCCAGCTTTTCAGGCTGAAGCTTTTTGACATAAGCATCACATCCCCAAACTTTAAGAAACGACAACTTTGGTCTTTTGCCATACCACAGTTCGTATGGTGTCGTCTCAACGGATTTTGATGGTGCCCTATTTAAAGTGAATGCAGTTGTTTCTAATGCATAACCCCAAAATGATAACGGCAAATCAGTAAGAGACATCATAGATCGCACCATCTCTAACAAAGTACGATTACGACGTTCGGACACACCATTACGCTGTGGTGTTCCAGGCGGTGTTAAGTGCGAAACAATTCCACATTGTCTTAAGTGAGCACCAAACTCGAAACTCAGATATTCACCCCCACGATCAGACCGCAGGAACTTGATCTTCTTGTTACGATGATTTTCCACTTCACTCTGAAATTGCTTGAACTTTTCAAATGTTTCAGACTTGTGCTTCATCAAGTAGACATAACCATATCTACTTAAATCGTCAGTGAAGGTGAGAAAATAACGATATCCGCCGCGTGCCTCCACGCTCATTGGACCACACACATCGGTATGTATGATTTCCAACAAGTCACTTGCACGCTCCATTGTTCCGGAGAACGGAGTCTTAGTCATCTTGCCCATGAGGCATGGTTCGCACGTGTCAAGTGAATCAAAGTCAAGTGACTCCAAAAGTCCATCAGCATGGAGTTTCTTCATGCGCTTTACACCAATATGACCCAAGCGGCAGTGCCACAAAAATATGGCGCTATCATTGTTTACTCTAACTCTTTTGGTCTCAATGTTATGTATATGCGTATCGCTATCAAGATTCAATATGAACAATCCTCTCACATTCGGTGCATGACCATAAAAGATGTTACTCATAGAAATAGAACAACCATTATTCTCAGACTTAAAAGAGTAACCGTCTCGCAATAAACAAGATCCAGATATAATGTTCATGCTCAACGCAGGCACTAAATAACTATGATTTAAGTTCATCACTAATCCCGATGGTAGTTGAAGTGACACTGTGCCGACGGCGATTGCATCAACCTTGGAACCGTTTCCTACGCGCATCGTCACTTCGTCTTTCGCCAGCCTTCGTCTATTCCGCAGTTCCTGCTTCGAGTTGCAAATGTGAGCAACAGAACCGGTATCGAATACCCAGGCACTACTACGAGAGCCGGTTAAGTACACATCAATAACATGTATATCAAATATACCTGATTTTTCTTTGCCCGCCTTCTTATCTGCCAGATACTTGGGGCAATTGCGCTTACAGTGACCCATACCCTTGCAATAGAAGCACTCTGTTTCAGGCTTAGGTCCAGCCTTGGGTTTCTTCGGCGGATTAGCAACAGGCTTGCCGCTCTTCTTTGAATTGCCCTTCTTGCCTTTGTCGTTTCTCTTGAAACTAGTGGTCTTGCTCACCATCAACACTTGATGCTCTTTACGGAGTTCAGACTCTGCGACTTTCAGCATCGCAAACAACTCACCGGGAGACTTGTTCATCCCTTGCATGTTGTAGTTCAACACAAAGCCTTTATAGCTTGGCGGCAGTGATTGAAGGATTCTGTCAGTGATAGCTTCTTGCGGGAGTTCAATCCCCAGTTCAGCTAGACGGTTTGAGTACCCAGACATTTTGAGCACATGTTCACTGACAGACGAGTTTTCCTCCATCTTGCAAGCATAGAATTTATCGAAGGTCTCATACCTCTCGATCCGGGCGTTCTTCTGAAAAATAAACTCCAACTCCTGGAACATCTCAAATGCTCCATGACGCTCAAAGCGACGTTGAAGTCCCGGTTCTAAGCCATACAAGACTGCACATTGAACTATTGAGTAGTCCTCCTTACGTGCTAACCAAGCGTTCTTAACATCCTGATCAGCCGTAGCGGGTGGTTCATCTCCTAGCGCAGCATTAAGGACATAATCCTTCTTCCCAGCTTGTAAGATTAGCTTAAGATTACGAGCCCAGTCTACAAAGTTGCTTCCATCATCTTTCAACTTAGCTTTCTCTAGGAACGTATTAAAATTCAGGATGACTGTCGCGTGAGCCATGATCTACAACACAAATATATTCAAAGTGGACTTAGACTATGTTCAAGATAATTAGAGTTCAACTTAATCAAATTATATGCTAAACTCCCACTCAAAAAGTACATCTCTCTAGTCATTTGAGTGGTTCATGATCCACTTACACTATCCCAAGTCCGATCATCACGTGAGTCGAGAGTAGTTTCAGTGGTAAGCATCACTATGCTAATCATATCAGCTATATGATTCATGATCGACCTTTCGGTCTCATGTGTTCCGAGGCCATGTCTGCACATGCTAGGCTCGTCAAGCTTAACCCGAGTGTTCCGCGTGCGCAACTGTTTTGCACCCGTTGTATGTGAACGTTGAGTCTATCACACCCGATCATCACGTGGTGTCTCGAAACGACGAACTGTAGCAACGGTGCACAGTCGGGGAGAACACAATTTCGTCTTGAAATTTTAGTGAGAGATCACCTTATAATGCTACCGTCGTTCTAAGCAAAATAAGGTGCATAAAAGGATTAACATCACATGCAATTCATGAGTGACATGATATGGCCATCATCACATGCTTCTTGATGTCCATCACCAAAGCACCGGCACGATCTTCTTGTCACCGGCGCCACACCATGATCATCCATCAACGTGTTGCCATCGGGGTTGTCGTGCTACTTATGCTATTACTACTAAAGCTACATCCTAGCAAAATAGTAAACGCATCTGCAAGCACATATGTTAGTATAAAGACAACCCTATGGCTCCTGCCGGTTGCCGTACCATCGACGTGCAAGTCGATATTTCTATTACAACATGATCATCTCATACATCCAATATATCACATCACATCATTGGCCATATCACATCACAATCATACCCTGCAAAAACAAGTTAGACGTCCTCTAATTTTGTTGTTGCATGTTTTACGTGGTGACCAAGGGTATCTAGTAGGATCGCATCTTACTTACGCAAACACCACAACGGAGATCTATGAATTGCTATTTAACCTCATCCAAGGACCTCCTTGGTCAAATCCGATTCAACTAAAGTTGGAGAAACCGTCACTTGCCAGTCATCTTTGAGCAAAGGGGGTTACTCGTAACGATGAAACCAGTCTCTCGTAAGCGTACGAGTAATGTCGGTCCAAGCCGCTTCAATCCAACAATACCGCGGAATCAAGAAAAGACTAAGGAGGGCAGCAAAACGCACATCACCGCCCACAAAACCTTTTGTGTTCTACTCGAGAAGACATCTACGCATGAACCTAGCTCATGATGCCACTGTTGGGGAACGTCGCATGGGAAACAAAAAATTTCCTACGCGCACGAAGACCTATCATGGTGATGTCCATCTACGAGAGGGGATGAGTGATCTACATACCCTTGTAGATCGTACAGCAGAAGCGTTAGAGAACGCGGTTGATGTAGTGGAACGTCCTCACATCCCTCGATCCGCCCCGCGAACAATCCCGCGATCAGTCCCACGATCTAGTACCGAACGGACGGCACCTCCGCGTTCAGCACACGTACAGCTCGACGATGATCTCGGCCTTCTTGATCCAGCAAGAGAGACGGAGAGGTAGAAGAGTTCTCTGGCAGCGTGGCGGCGCTCCGGAGGTTGGTGATGATCTTCTCTCAGCAGGGCTCCGCCCGAGCTCCGCAGAAACGCGATCTAGAGGAAAAACTATGGAGATATGTGGTCGGGCAACCGTGAGAAAGTCGTCTCAAATCTGTCCTAAAAGCTCCATATATATATAGGAGGAGGGAGGGGGACCTTGCCTTGGGGTCCAAGGGACCCTCAAGGGGTCGGCCGAGCCAAGGGGGGGAGGACTCCCCCCCCCCCAAACCGAGTTGGACTTGGTTTGGTGGGAGGAGTCCCCCTCCCTTCCCACTTCCTCCCTCTTTTTTTTTCTTTTCCTTTGATTTCCTTCTCTTGGCGCATAGGCCCCTTTGGGGCTGTCCCACCATCCCACTAAGGGCTGGTGTGTCTCTCCAAAGCCTATGGGCTTCACCGGGGTGGGTTGCCCCCCCCCCCCCCCCCCCGGTGAACTCCCGGAACCCACTCGTCATTCCCGGTACATTCCCGGTAACTCCGAAAACCTTCCGGTAATCAAATGAGGTCATCCTATATATCAATCTTCGTTTCCGGACCATTCCGGAAACCCTCGTGACATCTGTGATCTCATCCGAGACTCCGAACAACATTCGGTAACCAACCATATAACTCAAATACGCATAAAACAACGTCGAACCTTAAGTGTGCAGACCCTGCGGGTTCGAGAACTATGTAGACATGACCCGAGAGACTCCTCGGTCAATATCCAATAGCGGGACCTGGATGCCCATATTGGATCCTACATATTCTACGAAGATCTTATCGTTTGAACCTCAGTGCCAAGGATTCGTATAATCCCGTATGTCATTCCCTTTGTCCTTCGGTATGTTACTTGCCCGAGATTCGATCGTCAGTATCCGCATACCTATTTCAATCTCGTTTACCGGAAAGTCTTTTTACTCGTTCCGTAATACAAGATCCCGCAACTTACACTAAGTTACATTGCTTGCAAGGCTTGTGTGTGATGTTGTATTACCGAGTGGGCCCCGAGATACCTCTCCGTCACACGGAGTGACAAATCCCAGTCTTGATCCATACTAACTCAACTAACACCTTCGGAGATACCTGTAGAGCATCTTTATAGTCACCCAGTTACGTTGCGACGTTTGATACACACAAAGCATTCCTCCGGTGTCAGTGAGTTATATGATCTCATGGTCATAGGAATAAATACTTGACACGCAGAAAATAGTAGCAACAAAATGACACGATCAACATGCTACGTCTATTAGTTTGGGTCTAGTCCATCACGTGATTCTCCCAATGATGTGATCCAGTTATCAAGCAACAACACCTTGTTCATAATCAGAAGACACTGACTATCATCGATCAACTGGCTAGCCAACTAGAGGCATGCTAGGGATGGTGTTTTGTCTATGTATCCACACATGTAAATGAGTCTTCATTCAATACAATTATAGCATGGATAATAAACTATTATCTTGATACAGGAATTATAATAATAACTATACATTTATTATTGCCTCTAGGGCATAATTCCAACAGAGAGGCACCTCGAAGATTTCTTTAAGAAAAAGCGTGCAGCAGCAACAACAGCTGGAGCAGCGAGAAGCAATAACATGGCAGGCGAGACTGGTGTTCAAAGTGTGACACCAAAGACCAACCCCCATAAGGAAAGAGTGAAGAAGCCGTCTCGCTTTAAGCTATCGCTATACGATGATGATATCAATGTCACCAGCGAAGAACAAGATATCTATAAAAAGCTAATGTTGAGCAGCAAATACAAAAAGAATGGAAATTCAGCGATCAAAAAGTAATTGTCTGCTTCTTTTTTTTTGCTTCTCCATTTCTATTTTTCTTGCTTTTCTCACTCTTTTTATAGTATTTTTTATGCTGCTTTTTTGATGATTGCTTCACCACAAATATGCAGCGTGATCATCATCAAGTATGAAAAAAACTGGGTGTACACATGGGATCTCGCTGATTCAACCTACATCACAGGGGAGTTGTCTACTAATTGTGCTGAAGTTGGGATAGAGTATCTGCAGGAAACAAACAAAGTTGAGGGCAAGTTGATACTCTCACACTTAGTGGCCAAATTCTTGTTGCAAGGCACCCATAGTAAGAAGATAGTGACTAACATTTTCGAAAGGAAGAAGGACTTTGCTCTTAGCTGCCAGAATTTAGTAAGTAATTCATTTTTTTTCATCAACCTGAAACAAATCCTACATGATGTGGGACTAAAATGCATGTGTTTGCAAAATTTTAATTTTTTAGTTAGCTGCATAAAATACAAAAGCTATATGTTTAATGTTTTTTTTGTTCTTCTTCATGTGCTCCCACAAATCATGTTCCCTGTTATTGAAGAAATGGGAGGGAAAGAAGTGTCAGGACATCACTGGTATGTTTTATGCATCAACAATACTGCTCAAAGGTTTGAGGCGTTAGATTCACTTCGCAGCAAAGGAAACATTGGTCTCATCTACCACGCAAACGTTGTAATGAGAAGAATCAAGGAAGCATGGAAGTTATACTACGATAAGTCGAGGGTTCAGATTGAAAACTACGAACTCGAGATCATTGAAGCCCCAAAACAGGCTGTAAGGTGAGTAAAATGTTTTTTTTATCTTTTTTATTTTTTATAATTTGAAAAGTAAGGTTTTGGTTAAATCTGGTAACTGAACAATCGCAGTATGACAAACTTTTTTGGCAACTAAGTAGTTTGTTAAGTGTAAAATGTTTAATGTAAAATCTAACAACTAAGAATAGTAATCAGTTAACTATTATTTTAACAATATGACAAACTAATCAATTTAGAACTTGGTATATCATGAGCGTAAATGTTGAGCTCTTCGTTTTCTGCAACTACAAACTGCAAATATCATTTTCACTCATAAGTTTGGAAAAAGCTATCTCACACTGGTTTTTTTAACTGCAAGCACAAACAGGAGTGTGCACTGTGGCTTCTACATGCTGGAATATCTTGATAAGTGGGATGGTGTAAATGTGCCTCGAATTCGGAAAGAGGACATCCAAAAAATAAAGAAGATAACAGCCAACAAATGGCTCAACGCTCCTTTCAACAAAAACAAAAAGTGGAAACAGCAGCTTGACAGCAACTGTCCGGGAGGTAAGTAAAACACAATGTATGAACTAGTACCTTTTTTATTTTGGAGGTAAGTAACTCTTCTAAATTCCTTTGCATGAGTTGACTAGTAATCATCTGTTTTTGTTAAAACTGTCATGCACCAGAGTAGACAACACTTGCCACATTGTTCCATTCACTTTTGCCATATTATTATGCACTTCCTTGCTTGAAAAAACTAATTTAATTGCATATTTTTTGATGTTATCGCATAAATCTTTTTGTCGGTGCTTACAAATACTTGTCACGGAAATTTAATGTGTTTGTCATTTTAATTGTAACCTAATTATCGTGTTTTGTCTCGTAAAGCATTGTCATGTGATGCACGAGTGCTTACACTCAGCTACCAAGTAGTACTTGCTTGCCAGCTGAAAAATATTTATCAGATTACATGGCTCGTGTAAGCCATGCTACAACCATCCAGAATAGGTTCGATCCCCTCGCAGAACATATTGCGTTCAGAATTACATATATAAACAACATCCAGAATATTTATATATATAAATAGAATGAAAATTACACAATGCATCAAGAAAAACACGTCTTCTTCAGTTTGGAGGGGGGCGGGGTTTTCCCTCGTTAAGCATGTCCTCGCATCATGCGTGACTGATCCACACAACCGACAAGTCCTCTTCTCTCTCTTCCCAATGTTCAATGGGTGCTGGAATGACTTCTTCCTCTTGCGGCCTTTTGTGTTTGACTTCTCTGGGTCATGAATGATAGGCTCAGGAGCAACTACATGCGAAGAATGGTGCTGGTTGTTCGAGCCACCAACTGGGGTAGAAATAACAGTTGTAGCAGGAGCCATTGGCCAAGCGGATGCACTCTCACTCATAACAGTCATGGATGCATTTTGGCATTGATTTTGGGTTTTGAACGCAGCTGCACGAGAAGAATGGCCTTTGTTGTTGGAGCGAGGAGCAGCTTGGGCAGTATAGACTCCTGGAGTAGCAGATCTTGACATAGGTTGCGTAGCTGGCGCACATGTTGCAGCCGGCAAAGCACTTCGGGCAGAATATGCACCTAGAGCAGCAGATCTCGACACAGGTTGCGTAGTTGCAGGTGTTGCTGTAGCACCGTAGCCTAGAATGTTTGGCTCGGCAGGAGCTACATAGGTTGAATGCCCTTGTGTTGTGGAGGCACCAAGTTGGGCAGAGTATACACCCGGAGCAGCAGGATTTGGCATAACTGGTGCACTCATAGCAGCCAGCAAAGCACTTTGGCCCTCAATTTGGGGGTCGAACGCAGCTGCATTAGAAGAACGGCCTTGGTTGTTGGAGGAAGCCGCAGCTGGGGAAGTATAGACTGATGGAGTAGCAGTGTTTGACATAGTGTGTGTACTCACAGCTGTAGCACCGTGCCCCATAATGCTTGGCTCGAAAGGCACTCCACAGGAAGAACGGCCTTGGTTGTTGAAGCCATGAATTGGGGCAGAATGAGCAGGTTGAGCAGCATACTTTGACATAGATGGTGCACTCGCAGCAGTTGCTGAAGAAACTGCAGCAAAATCAGCCCTTGATCCTCTTTTTTTCTGTTCTTTCGCAAGCGCAGCAAGTTCCCTCTTCATCTCCTTCAAGTGTGTACCTATTATCTTCCGACCATCACCTGTTCGGCACCCAACTTTAGCAAGCGAGGCAAACTCATTCTTCATGAGGGTTGTTTTCATCAGAATCACAGATTCCTCAGGCATCTCATGCACCTTGCCAGGGACTTGTGATGACATATCAACGAGCATTTCATCCGCAAGCCATGTCCATCTTTTGAGTATGTATGCCGCTGGCAACGTGGTAACACCAAGCTGGACCATGATCTGCAAAAATGTACAAGGTAGTAAATACATAAGTCATTTTTGAAGAATCTAGCAAATCCCACAAAAACAGCCTACAAAATCTGACAAGTAGGAAAACAAGTGGGGGAACATGACAATTATGGAAAACAAAACGCAGCAAGCAGGATGTGTTTTTACCCTTAGTATATGGCAACAGACAATCCCATCACGCTCATACTTGCAGCATTCACACATATAAAACCCTTCTTCAACATTTGCATGAACCTTAAAGGACTTGTTGCCATATCCCGGGACAAACTTAGCAATGCAGTCAACCATGTATTCTTGGGCACCCATTTGCTTACAGCTGTAAGACAATAGCGATTGCATCTCCCCCTGGAACCTAAGAAAAATATTGCGTGTATAGATACTTGACATTTGGAGCTCAATTGGGTTGTAACTCCACTTCCTAGCTGTTGTGATTGTTGTGTCTGCATCCTGCTTGCTCTCAGCACACATTATCTTCTCTTGTATGGCAGCATATTGGCGAATAAAGTCCATTATTGAGTTTTGTGGGTTGACATACTTTTTGAGCACAGCATTGAAGCCTTCACTCCTTTGTGTGGTTTGGAGAAAGGGGTAGAACTTGTGCATAAAGTAGGCAGGCACCCAACACCTTCGTTTCTCATAAAAATAAACAAAGTCTGGGTGTCCTGCAACCCCATGTTGTTGAACCATTGCAATCCACCTTGCTTCAAACTCCTCAGGAGCGTAGCTGTCGTTGACACAATCATTGAACTCAGCTTGCAACTCTGGCTTTTTCGCTAGGAACGCACCAAGCTTCTCAGTTGCATTTTGCATTATGTGCCAACGACAGTTTCTGTGTGTTGTATTGGGAAAAACATCCTGAATAGCAGACCTCATGGCAAAATCTTGATCAGTTATGATATTGGTTGGAGCCAAACCACCCATTGCCTCTAGGAATGTCTCAAATAGCCAAACGAAGCTTGTCGATAGCTCGTTCCTAACAAAACCACACCCAAATTGAATTGACTGTCCATGGTTGTTTATACCAATAAACGGGGCACAAGGCATCTTGTATATATTGGTCAAGTATGTTGTGTCAAAAGAGACACAATCACTGAAAAACTTGTAAGCCCTTCTCGCTGAACCATCAATCCAGTAAATGCATTGGACCTTATCTTCATCATCAAGCTTGTACTTGTAAAAAAAAGTCTTTATCAAGCTGTTGACTGCTTTTGAAGTACTCAATCGTGTCCTGCATATCAGTGTATTTGTGCTCAGCCCGGAACTTTGCCAGCAAATTTGCCAAGTCTTTGTTAGTGTAACCAATGGCTTCACGTTGGCCATGCAACTGTGTCAACAACTGCATCTGTCTAGAAGGTTCTAGATTGCATGAATGAAGCAACTTCACAAACTGTTGTTCTTCTTCAGGAATATGTCTATGTGATCGTAGGTATCCTGTCAGCGACCATTTCTTTATGAGAGGGTGGTTATGGTTGTCATTTATTTCTGTTACAACCCATGCATTATCTCTCCACTTCACAAACATACGGGCTGGGCAGTTTGTTCTTTCAGTTGTATTCCTCCTCCTCTCAGGGGCAGTAGGTTGCGGGTTTTGGGTGTCTACTTTCCTATTGATCTTCAACCCAGCTCTATGACAGACAAGTGATGCTCTTATCAGTTCACCACTAGCCTCTGACCTTTTTCGGAAACAATACCTTACTCCAAAACCTTTCTGCCTCGCATACATTTTGTAGTGTTTCTCAGCATCCTCAAGAGTGTCAAATCTCATCATGGCTGTGGGTTGCTGTGGCGTGGACATCACCTCCGGCATTCCTTCATCCTCATTTGCATTGTCATCGTTTGGGGTGTGATTAGACGATGCATCCAGCGTTTGGTCGGTGTTTGCCGGCAACACAGTGCGTGATGTACCGACAGTCTCACGATCTGCATAACATACAAAACCAATTTTAGTTACATTTTTTTTAGGAAATCACAGTTTGTGCATATATTTTTTTCTCGAAAACTGGTAATCAGTAACCTGACAACTAGTTTTAGTAACCTGACAACTAAGTAATACTCAATCTGAAAACTAAGCTTTTTTTAAAACGGTAACTAAGTACTTAGAACATGGCAAGTAAGCACGGTTAATCTTGGTGAGCAGGCACGGTTAATATGACAACTAGCGCGTAACCCAGGCAAGTAAGGAGTTGTAATCTGGTGACAAAAAGTTTTTCCCCTGTAATATGATGAGTAGCTACTTGTAATTTGGCAAGTAGACAATTTATAAAGGGACAAGAGGTCAACTTATACATGTAGCTAGAGCTAGGCCATGGTGTGAATTTTTTTTGGGCTAGGCTATGTGTGGATTTTTCGCAATCAGGTAACCTGACAACTACCTTTAGCAAACCTGACAATTAAGCAATACTAAATCTGGAAACTACGCTGCCTAAAATGATAACTAAGTACTTAGAAACCTGGTGAGTAAGCACAGTTAATTTGATGAGTAGGCACAGTTAATATGGCAACTAGCGCGTAACCCAGCAACTAATTACAATTGGACAACCAAGTAATAACAGCATGCATTTGCATCAGGCAAGTAAGCAGTTTTATACAGGACAAGAGGTCAAGTCATCCATGTAGCTAGAGCTAGGCCATGTGTGTATATTGGCCAGGCTACTATTATGGTAGGAATTATGGTAGGAATTATGTAGGAATTATAGCAGCAAAAACACTACGAAAACACAACTAATTTGGAAACTACAGGGAGGGAGGGGACAAACCTGTGTCATGAGCAGCCACAAAGTGAGAATCCATCTATATATGAGTGATGCCCCCTTGTTTGTTTTCTTCTTTGTGAAGATCTTGCTCTCCCTACATGTTTTGTGTCACATGGAGACATTTTTATCAGTGTGTTTTTTCTGACTTTTTTGTTTCTGTAATAGGGGATTTGAGATCAGAAGCTGAAGATCCAGAGGGATAAAGAGAGGTGGATATCTGAAGGGGCCAAGAAAAAGAGAGAGGGCTTGCCTTTTTGAGTTGGAGAAAACAAGAGATCTGAGGGTGCTGTTTTTTTAGTCCTTTTCTGTAAGCAGATTCATATTTGTGGGAAACTACAGAATTTAGACGGAGCAGTTGCATACCTGTAATTTTTTACTGCCTTGGATCACTTGAACAACTCCAGAAATTGTCTCTTTTCTTGATGCTTTTTCTGTTGGTATTTGTTTCTTGTTGGTATGTTCATGCCAGTGGGCTTTTGTGGAGGGAGGAAGAAGACAGGGGGGAAGAGATCACGGTGGGGGGTGGGGGGTAGGGGATATGAGATGGGGTTGGGATTGGTGGTGGGGAGAGGTAGATATTTATGCTGCTGGTGGGGGCTTCAGACAGAAAAAGAGGGAAAGGATGGGGCTGCGCGCACCTGCCCGTGCGGGGTGTTTGGATGCCAGGCTGGCAACCTGGCCGCCGCACGGGAAGACCTGTGTGCGGCGCCGCTCGGGAGTGCGGTCCAAGAAAAATTAATCCATGATCCCAACCTGACATATATACGGGTTAACTACAGAGTCGTGATCGAGAGCTAAAAAAGTGATTGGTGACTGACACTGGTTAATTTCCGTCCGCGGGGTATTCATATATTTGAATATATTGACCAGTACGGTGTCAATAATGAATCAATATTTTCAGATATTTAATCAAAAATTAGCTTAATCAAATATATATCAGCATAATCGACAGTCTCGTCAACGGCTCTACAAAATAAAACAGTTTACTTTTATGAAAGTTAATTTAAGATCTAACATTTGCTCATATGCTGACTATAGAAATGTCAGGTATCGAGCTTTGTTCATATCATGTTTTATAAAAAATCTGTGTCCTCGGCATATTAGCCAATAAACGATAGATCAATACTGCGGCGGAACATGAATTATATATTGACGATCGGCGTCTTGTGGTGCAAGCTCCCGAACTAACCTTCGGCAATAGATTCTTAGTAGCTATTCTAACAACTGCAATAATGTCGGTACGTAGTTGCTAGCTTGTGAGTGGTACATCAACTAGAGAAATAAAGGTTGTTGCCACCTGCCAATCCTCTCCATGTGGAAAATTTTTAGTCAGGCATTGACACCCACCAGGTGGTCGTAGTTCAATTCGTGTCGAGATTCGTTTTGAGTATCGCATAAACAACATATCCTGTTCCTCATCACACTTCGCCCTAGATCCTGCCACCTTTCAACTACAGAAAATCACGACATTCGTTCACTCCTTTTTTTTTGCGAGTAGACATACGACTAGCTTTTTTTAGAGAGAGAGAGAGGATATATACAACTACTCGAAACTGAAAGTTCCAGCCGGAAGTTCAAAATTTTCATTTCAAACTCGAAAGTTTCATCTAGGAATTTCATCGGCAGAGCACGCTGTGACAGAGCCTAGAGGAACCGTTCGTCGACGGAAATAGAAGGGGGTGGTGCCTACCTACAACCAAGTAGCTAGCAATTTTCCAAAATATATTACAAACAAACTAGAACGTGGCTAGGCAGCGCATCGACGCCCGTTCGTATAAGGGAGTGCTCTTGAAAAAGAACTAGAAATCCCACGTGCGATCAGGACAACCCAAAATGAAAAATCCCGTGCGACCTGGTTTCCTTCTCTAGTGCAATTAATTAATTTCTGTACTTTTTCAAAAAGCTACATCTTTTGAACCGGACGTCACAACGACGATCCGTTTTCACGACTTTGTTTCTTACGAAGAGCTCTTCAAAACTAGATCTCATATGGATAGGTTTCGATAAAAAAATTGTGACCAACTTTAGTGCTATTGAAAAACAACTTTTTTTGCCTAGTAGGACAGCCTATTTGATTGATTTTTGTATAAATGAGAAAATCATAGAAAACATGAGGCGCATTTAGTGCTACATACAAGTAACTTTATGCACTATGTGTAAGTGTGAATCTTGTCAACATTATCTCAATTTCCCAATTGTTGTTGTCCAATTGCCTGATGATTAGTTGTGTGTGGTTGATGCTCAATTGCCTACAAATACTACGAAATTGTCAACCACTGATGCCCAGTTGTCTATTTATGATAATCAGTTGTCTATGATTAATGCTCAATTGCTTATAAATACTGTAAAATTGCTAAACTTTGATGCTTAGTTGCCTATTACTGATGATGAGTTGCCTACAATTGATGTTTTGTTGCATATAGATACTATAAATTGCCTACCATTGATGTCCAGTTGTCTGCTATTTGTAAATAGTTGTCATAATTGCACTCGAGTATCACAGAAAAAGTTAGCAGCTTTTAATGTGTTTTTGTGCAACCCCAGTGCATTCAAAAAGCAACTCGCGTGTATTTTTCATTATTATATCTAGCGATTTCAATGTTTTTTGCGAGCAAATCGTGCAAAAACTGAACAACTTGTGTAGGTTTGCGGGCAACTGCATGATCCGCCCCCTATGAAATTTCTCATTACCCCTATGCATCTTATGATGTGTCTCGACTTTTGTAACTAGTCAACACCTGCGACCAGATTAGTCAACACATGCGTGCTCGATAGCATAGGCAGGTGACTACCCTAGAAAAAAAGGCTTTCATACGATCCATCCCCACATAGTTTTAAAATTTGGAATCATGATAGATATCCGATAAAAACTTTTTGACATTGTAGGCAATTTATGTCCCTTGATGAAAAACGACAAGACGAGAGTTGCTTTCCTGTAGCACTAAAGTTGTCTCAAATATCATCTGAAGTTGTCCAAAAAAAGTTTGTCAAAATCTGTTCGTATGAGATCTAGTTTTGAAGAGCTCGTCGTAAGAAACACAACCGTAAAAACGGATCGTCGTTCTAACGCTCGGTTCAAAAGTTATAGTATTTAAAAAACGAAACGGAATAAAGTGAAATGACATGTCACATGCATGCAGTCAACACTTGCGTTGTATGTTGTCCACTTCCATCGGGTGCGCGAGGGTACGCTCGTTTCAGACAAATAGTACAGCTGCACTTTTAAGTATTTGAAAAGAAATTAACACTTAACATCTACATGTTGTCTGATTTGCAAGAAAAATATATATCAAGCTGTAGTTTTTTAGAGGATAAGCATTCTTTCATAGAAGTTGACCTTGCGATCGATTTGTTCATATGTGGGCCACTAGTTGCTACTCCTTTCGTTTTTAAATATATATTTTTTTAAATTCAACATAAATTAATATAAATTAAAATAAATAAATCTGTATTTTAAAATATGTTTATATTCATTCATACGTCATCCACATCAAAATCTATAAAAAAGAACTTATACTTAGAAACGAAGAGAGTAGCACCTATCACATGCATACCACCTAGACACGTATATATTTAATCTGTACGGGCATAGCACCGATAGTTGACCGTAGGAGCAACCGGCCGGACAGAAGACTGCCGTCCATGAAGTATGTTTAGTTAGCACAACAAGACATGATTACCAATGATAATGCGACCTCGATTGTTTTGTCCTGTGTTCAGTAAGCGCCCACAGATTGAAAGGAATCAAGTACAAAATGTACGGCCGCTGGCATCATCACTCTCTAACTTCTGGTTTTCGATCTCCTTCCCACCCAAAAAACAATCTTTGTGGACCTTTCCTTGGATTATAGGATGCGTCTAGTGCGCGTGCATGGACTTTCAAACACGCTACTGCTGGCTCAAAATTATGTTATACCAGTACACATTTCAAGTAAACTTTGGTTGATTAGCGATCGGTTAGACAGAAATCAGCAACACTAAATTTGTCATTAGTACCAAATTGTCAGTTGTTCTGACGATTGGTCTACAGCGTCGTTTGGTATTTTGGTATGTTGCTTAGTTGGATAGTCTCTGTTATACACATCCATCCAGTGGAGAAAAATAAACTGACCCATGATCCCAGCCTAACATATACTCCCTTTGTTTCTAAATATAAGCTTTTCTAGAAATTTACTAATAGACTACATATGGATGTATATAAACATATTTTAAAGTATAGATTTATTTATTTTGCTTCGTATGTAGACTTCTAATGAAATTTCTTAAAAGACTTATATTTAAGAATGGAGGGAGTATACGGGTTAAGTACAGAGTCCTGACTGAGAGCTAAAAAAGAGATCGGTCATTGGAAGTGGTTAATTTCCGTCCGCAGGCTGTTCATATGTCACATTCGGCCTGTTTTGACTTTTGACAGCTGATTAATCGCGCCGTACAATCGATGTACGTAGGTGTTCATTTACATACATAATCTGCATGCAGTTGCTGACAGGGGCAGGCGATCACGTACGTCTCACAAGTCACAAGCCTGTTTTGACTTTCTAGACTTTTGACCGAACTAATCGCGCCGTATAATCGATGTGCGTGGGTGTTTATTTACATACAGGAGAAGAAATTTCGAGCGCGAGACTTTGAAGTGTGGAAAATACAGACGTGTCGTACGGCATGCGTAGTACGGGCACCCATCCCTTGCTAAGTCAAAGCAGCAGCAACTTTTGAAAGAAAAAAAACAGCAGCAAGTCGTGCGTGTTAGAGCAAATCTAGCAGACCCCGCATTCGTCCGGCCCGTAAAACGTGTTTGCAGTTCGCGTAAAAACGTCTATGTGGGTCGGCGTACACGGACGCGGATGCAGACCCGGCATAACAGACCCGTAAAAAAACATATTCATGGAATATGCTTTGGTGGGGGAAAGCGCGGGCTGAAATGTCCTTCCACCAACCGCTTTCGCTCATATGCGGGGCACCGCAACGACGAGGTGGAAACCCGCGAATACGCGGGTTGGGGCCTAGATTTTGCCGTGCCCCGCAAAAATATTTACGGGCCGGGACGGGATGCGGAGTCTGATCGGGCATGTTTTTTCGTCCCAACCAGCATTTTGACAGTTATTTTTTAGGTTAAGGCGGGATGCGGGATGCTCTTACGAGTACGTGCCTACAAGACAAAGTCAGACAGACGCCAAGAGACCGGACTGGCTTACATGCGACTCAAGACCGGAACTGGGCAGTGCATGCAGCTGGTTCACTCACATGTGGCATGCAGCATGTCAGTGATCAACCGTACAAGCATAAGCAAGTCCATGCGTGTTTTGAGCAAACGAGATGCAGAAAAGGAACACATATCCCGATGGAGGAGAAAGAAGGAGACGGTATGAAACTACGAATCATGGGGGACACCGGTAGCAACTAGCAAGGCAGAAGGTTCGGCATCCTCCCCACTAAGGCACGCATACGCACAATTATTCCGGGACGACTGCGCTTTCATCACGACCCGGACGGCTCGGTCGTGTCCACTGAACCGACGATCCCCCGAATGCTAAGCGAAAACGGAACGGAAACGGCCGGTGTAGTGTAGCTGGCCCCGAACACAGGGCCATCTCTATCCTGTGGCGGCGAGGTATATAGCCTCTACCGACGCCGTGGCCGGATCCATGGCCGATGGACTCTCTCCCGTATTCCATTGGTCTTTTAACTGTCACTAGCTTAGACGGGAAGGAAGGATGCCCCTATCCCCGTCCATACAACGAACCAAGGGTATGGTTGCAGGGATATCCTTTGAGGGGCAGAGATAGTCCTTCTATGCAAGGAATGCCATCAGTGGTGAGCTAGACAAAAATGAATGAGGGACGAAACGTAAAATACAAGGATTTGGGGAAGGGGGGGCAAAAGCTAAAAAAATCATCTAAGCCCTTACATATTTTTTCTTTACAAACATGTTCAATATTGGAGGGGCCACAGCCCCCAAAAGCCTACATAGCTCTGCCGTTGGATGTCACCTGTTTAAATTCGAGAGGAGGAAGGACAGGGGCAGCCAGATGTTAAGAATATTTTCCCAAAATGGGGATGGGGTCAACCGCGAAAAATGGGAGGATCGCGGCATTCACCCCGCGTGCGGTGTTGTGCTCACTGGTCGGCCGCTCCTCTCCTTCCTCCACGCCGCCGGCTGCTCCTCTCCTTCCTCCACGCCGTCGGCCGCTCCTCATCTACCTCCGCGCCGACGCTCCTCTCCTTCCTCCGTCACCGGCCGCTCGTCTCCTTCCTCCGCGTTGTCGAGGTGGAGAAGGATTCCCCGGCAAGCGGCACAACTGTACGCTGAAGGTTCTCTGCATCCTTATCCATCAAACCAAACACAACATGGGATAACACCACCCTTTCGATCAAACAAAAAAATGGCTATCTCTAACCATGTGGTTGAGGATGCCCTCAACCACCCTAGTATGTCCGTGCAACCAAACGCATCCCAAGTAACAACTATTGTTCATGATGGTGTGTATGTAGTTGGAGCGAGTTGTCATGATGGTGTTTATTTAGTTCTCATTGTCGGATTGTTAGCTTTTGGTTATATGCGCCCTAGTTATATGCATGGGCTGAGCTTTGTGCATCATGTTTTATATTTGCTTTGTGCTACACTTAATAAAGTCAATAAAAGTGCCGTTTGTCAAAAAAGCCTGATCAGTTTTAAATCACATCAAGTGGAAACGATCAGATACTATCCAAAGCTGCAGAGCATCGAAGGGTCAAAACTACGTGATCGAATGTTCGGACAAGGATGAGCGCTGCAGTTATTAGTATCAGAAGAGACCCAAACACCAGAAGCGTGACCACAACAGGTCTAGAGCTGGCCTCCAATCTTCACATTTTCTCCGTGTGAGAGAACCCCGAGCTGTTAAAACGTCAACAATTGCTGCGGGATCCGGCTGCTACGCTGCATACCTTGCACCTTTCGGCAACTTCTTGGCTGTTTTTCATCACAACTTCGTCAACAGAATATGTAGATTCATTGATCTTGTCCTGCTGTCGTCCATAGTTCTCGCCCGTGAGCAGCACAAGGAACACGCCTACACTGCTGCACATGTGTGAACAAAAAGTTGACAAATAGTATCGCGTTCGAGTCTGTGTCAACAGCACGTGAACGCCAAGGACGAACGAACATATGTGATAACACATGACTCTAACTCCACTTTCAACGTGTGTGGCGTAGCACGTGTTCCTCTGAACCCAACGAATCCAGCACATATACCTGCTCCCGCCGTGTCACCTCGAACCAGCACCAGAACGCAACAACACAGCAAATGCATCATGGCTTAGCGTCAAGGCATTGCATACTGATCTTCAGAATTGATTGATTCGTTCCGATTTTGACAACACTCTTGAGGTTTTGAAATAGTTTTGCAGCCAAAGTTGTCTTGAATCCAGCTCTCACAGAACGAAATGGCTCCATGCACTGCCACAAAGAAGACAGTGTGCACAGAAAATGGCAGAGCAGAATAACAAACTAACTGGGAAAGCAAACAGAAGACAAACTGTTATAGTGCTCCATTCCAGCATCCATTTTAAGCTAAATCCCAGCTTCCAAGTCATCAGCCACAAGGGGGGCACTGTCAGGCGTGTTGTTGAAGATAGCGTGGCAAATCCCCAAAAGTGAGAGCCCTAATATTATCCACTTCAAACCTAGTGTATTTACAAATCCAAATCACCAGATAATTACAGCCCCGACGATCGTGTTAAAACTCCACGCAAAAACTGCAAAGGTCCTCCTCGACGCCAGCCCGTCACTTCACACCACCTCGATGTGCTTCACACCGTCGTCTTCCTTCGCATCACCAGCTGCACAACATGGAAAATTATGTGAGGCATGATCAGCATGGAAGATATGCAAGGATAGTTTTTCGCAACGACAAAAGAAGATGCACGAGGATAGCGGGCCAACGTCAACATGAAGTCGCAAAGACAAAAGAAGATGCGCGAGGATAGCGGGCCAACGTCAACATGAAGTCAAGCCTAGGCAAGGAAAGAAAGAAAGCACGCGATGTGGAACATAACATACCCTCTTTCTTGGCTGGGCAGCAGCAAGAGAACATATCTAACAACGGACGGTCTGCAACAGGGATAAGCTTTCCCACGAGTGCTAACGGCCAGCTGAACAAAGAAGAGGAAAATCCCATCAGCTAAAGTTGTAAACGGAGGTACAAGATATATATGTTCTGTTTCATGAACTTAAATAGACTTATACCTGATAAAAGCAAGACCTATGGACACCAACCACAGCTGCCAGCTCAATCTGACTGTTGTCGTGAACTTACCAAGAAACTCGATGATAAGCACCTGCACATATATAAATATACAGGAATGAGCAAATGACAATAGCAAAACGAAGATCACTTCATGTGGCATAAAGAACCCCACAAGAACTACTTCTGCGCCCTTTTCTTACCTGGAGCACAACCGTTATGGCTATAATGGCAATGAAGAGGCGGTTCCCTGCAATACCCTTGAAAATATTCAGCTCATCTGGTTTCCGAGCGTTGAACTCACTGAACACCTGCAGAAGACAAGATTATGGGTTATGTTTAACCCCGTCATATCAACTGTATGTTATTTCTGAGTCAGACTAGAGCAAAAGTCAATGACTCACTTGACAGAGAACAAATGTGTTGAATATGAAGGTATTTTTCAGCATTTCAGCATGCGCTGGGTTGTCATGTTCCAACCGTAGAAGGCTCAGGCCCTTGAAGTTGAGAGTAAGGAGGATTGCAACTTGATAGAAAGCCTGAAGAAACAATATGTTAGGCTGCAGAATGACCACAGATATCATGAAGAGTGAAATGCATGCATCTATAGCATACCATTATGAGCAAGTTTCTCCACATGATATTTGTTATCAAAGGCTCCCTGCAAACAACAAGGTCAGGACAGCGTCAGCATGCAGAAAGCAAACTTTGTTGGCACAAGCGTATGCAACAAGGTCAGGACTGCTACATCTGATCTATCTAACAAGAAAAGGAAGAAAAACGTTATCTATTCATGCACTATACCTACTTCACATAGTGGGATACACAAACATGTGTTATCAGGGATATTCGCAAATCACTTCCAACCATGAAGTTTGCCAGATAAGAGGTCTTAAATTATGCCGAAACCAAGGAAGATATTTGCAACAATAGCTCAAGAGAACAAACCTCCGTCCAACCGGTGCTCTCTCCATAAGATGGTTGTTAGGTGGCTCAGTCGCCAATGCAAGCGCTCCCAGAGTGTCCATGATTAGATTAACCCAAAGCAACTGTAAACAAGGGAGGCAAGAGCATACAATATTACCCATTATTACAGAAACTGGAACGAGCAATTCATGTCAACTTATAAGCGGTTTAGAACACCAGCAGAAAGAAAATACCCTTAAAACGAACTACAGTGAGACGTTAAAAAAATAGCCTTGAAAAACAACTTTGTCCAGTGATCTGGAAGAATTCGAACCTGGACAGCATTCAGTGGCACGTCACCAGAACTGACAGCAGAAACTACATTAATTATCAAGGCTGCAACGTTGACGGTCAGCTGGAACTGAATGAATTTCTGAATGTTTGCATAAACTGAACGTCCCCATCTTACAACCTAAATCCAGAAACAAATATCAGATGTTGCCATAGCGGAGGATAATGAGAGAAAACAATTTCTGCTAAAAATAATCAATGAGGACACAACGTACATACCCTAACGAGTGTAGCAAAATTGTCATCCAAGATAATAATATCAGAACTCTCCTTAGCAACTTCAGTTCCCTGGATGCCCATCGAGAGACCAATGTCGGCCTATAAATTCAAAATTGTGTAAGTAATAACGGATGCTGGTTCTTGAACATATCATGAAGATTGCTTCACAGCTGATGCAAAACAAAATGAATATTAGCCATTCACAAACCTCATGCAGTGCCGGCGCGTCGTTTGTGCCATCACCAGTTACAGCAACAACATGACCTCTGCTCCTGAGTGCCTTAACAAGTAAAAGTTTATCATTCGGGGAAGACCTCCCCATAACCTGCGACAATGTACAGAGAGTACACTTAATTGAAAGGGCAAAGTAGAAATGATATGCAAAACATAAGGCAATTGGTATAAACTAAACACATGGAAACATCAAATTAAGCCAAAATAGCACAATAATTTTAATCACGGAAAAAAACATTGTTCACTCGTGCCAAGAACTGTGTGTTCTATATTTCTGCATATCCTAACATTTTAGCGCATGATGGGAGGCATAGACAAAATCAAAACAAACATAACCCAAGAGATTTAGGTAAATAAAGAGTGTGCGCCAAATCATCTCCACTACTGCATCTATGCATGCCCAGAAAGTGAACGATTGGTATTACACTTGCTGGTTTGGCACGTAG
Source organism: Hordeum vulgare subsp. vulgare (assembly GCF_904849725.1). NCBI lineage: Eukaryota > Viridiplantae > Streptophyta > Magnoliopsida > Poales > Poaceae > Hordeum > Hordeum vulgare. The sequence continues at coordinate 605,676,385 of NC_058519.1, read as the reverse complement.
TGCACACTGACAGTTAAACTGTAGTTTCTTACAAGGTCGTATCCACTGAAATAAACATGATACAAGTAATGGAGGAGGATAAACATACAGAAATTTTGTCGGCAACTTCCTCCCTTTCCAAATCTGTCAACTCCCGAAACGTCTTCCCTTCAATGATGGTTGGCTCTGATACGTTAGGATCAGTAAGAATACCACATTCCAAGGCAATTGCTCTGGCAGTTTGAAGATTATCCCCAGTGACCATGCGGACCTAGACATTTAAAAAACAAACTGAATACAAGATATCCAGAAAAACACTTGGCTAACATAGCTAGTACAAAACTAAGTTATGGAACTCATCAAATGACGACCGTCTAGGCATATGGTATACAGTTACTAAGATATGGCAGAAACTAGCGTACGGTCACCGACTCGCGCAAGAATATAAGAAATACCTTAATGCCAGCTGCCGTACACAAGCGGATAGAATCTTGAACTCCTGGGCGGCAGGGATCCTGTAAGTGAATTAGTTGTAAATTCTTACAAACCAATGAGGGTCTAAATGGTCCATGACTTACAAAGGCTGTTACTAGATATCAGTACAGTAATCATTAAGCAAGAAACAAAAGAGAGTGGCCTCATGCAAGTTATACATATGCTGGTATCGCTTATAGATTTGGTAGAAGGACATGCTTATTGTACATGCAAAATTTCAATAAATGTTACAAAAATATCACTACGCAAGAAATACAAAGTAATGATCTCATGTATGTGGCAAAAATGTTATGATAACTAGAAATGTCACTATAGTTACTAGTACAGGCTTCTGCATTACTACCATCAAAATTTCACGAATTAAGAGCAATCCTGATGGTTCTGTGTCTAAAGAGCAGCAAGCAGATGCCCAACAGTATTTCTTTTTCTATAGCTTTTACTCGTGATTTTAGCATGTAATTGTTTGAGATATGGGTAGTACTTATCCAGAAGAACAGTTTACTAGAAACAAATTGGATACAGAGGGTCTGAGAGAGAGAGGAAGTAATGCCAGTAGAACTAGTAACGTGCACGTATGCAATCGCAAACAATGATATCAAACCACTAATCACACATCTAGGAGAGCTGAGCCATCGAAATAATTATAACCCATTAATAGTCAAGGCTAATAGCTTAAAATGCAGGTTTGCTACTTACCTTTATTCCCACAATACCAAGCATAATCAGGTTATCTTCGGGTAATACCCAGTCAGCCCTCTGGTCCTCCTTCGGAACATCACTCATCTCACAAGGTCTGTATGCAAAGGCGACACAGCGAAGGCTAGCAACAGCCATGTCCTCAATGAATTTCTTGAACTCAGCAGCCTTAAACAGTAATTAGTTAGTTAGTTAGTTGCAACCATACTGTACTTAAGCAAATGATGGGAATTTGAAGTTACTTTCTCAGGAGTCATTGAGTGATTTGAACCATCCATGTCAACCCAACTAGTGCATGATTCCAAAATAAGTTCAGCAGCTCCTTTCCAGTATACATGAACCTCAGAGTCACCCTCCAGAAAGAAAGAAAAATGCATTACTTGAGGAGGTCAGAGATAACACATTAGCAGCCAATTGAGCAGATATTCATTTATGGTCTATAACTCTCTTGATATTAAATTTTCAACAAAGAGGAGGTCGGAGATAACACATTAGCAGGCAAATGAGCAGATATTCATTTATGGTCTATAACTCTCTTGAAGGAAGCAGGAAAGATGTACATGGTTACTCATAATTGTGAGTAACCATGATATTAGATACAATTCACCTGTTCCTACAGCCCCCCCCCCCCCCCCCCTCCCCTTGTGGAACATCTCTAACAAACAAAGGGTACTGAGTACTGACATAGAATCATAGAAATGGTACAATTTTATCAGCCCAAACCATTAGCAGTACAACTACCTATAGGATGGACACAGATGCTATTTGGCCTATTAGCAAAGTATAAATTCAGCAATGGTTCATTGAAAGGGCAATCAAATTTTTTTCGCAAGACATGTCATGCAAAGTTACCAGACAAGGAATTTGCCGAGGACAAGATAAAAAGTTAAGGAAATTGTCATTACTGCAGATAAAATGAATTACCACTTGCACAGCAACCCCGCCTCGCTTTTTCTCTGAATTGAATGGGAAGACTTGAAGAATGGAGGATTTCGATCTTGTTTCACTGAATTTCATACCAAGCTGTAGAATATACAGATCATGGTTACCAAGCAGGAGACACAGAGAATATAGGCTGACGCTACTACGAGAAGCCATACCTGCAACCCCCAAGAGAGTATAGCCTTTTCAGTTGGTGATCCAGTAACCTCTGGAGCTTGACCACCCTGTGACATCAAACAGAAGTCAGTAGGCACACACAGCTGAACCATAACATGAGAAAGGAAGAAGAACATGTTCAGATTCCTGGATGAAAAGGTGCATGTACATAAATTATAAGTATAGGCTGACCTCAGGCTCAAATATGCTTCCGGATGTATTCTGAGCAATTCCTTCAATAATCATTGTTGACACGGGAGCAGATAGCTTCTGAGTGTTATCTGGAGGATCCATCTTCTCTCCACCAAAGTATGCCTCAACAACAGTCATCTTAATAGTGACAATGAAGAAAGGGGAAAGGAGTCAAGGCCAGAGCATATTTGAGAAATCACAAATCCAACTGTGGAATTTCCATGTAGTAAGACGAGGACAATACTAAAAAAATAGCTTTCCACCTGATTTAAAGTTAATGTTCCAGTCTTGTCACTGCAAATTGTTGTTGCGGAACCCATTGTCTCACATGCAGAAAGTCTCCTGACCTATAACATAAGGTTGGAAGAATGCATGAGACCGGCTGTTACGACAAGGAACACAGCAAGTAACACAACACAAGCAAGCAATGGCAACATACCAGAGCTTTATCCCTCATCATTTTGCGCATCGAAAAGGCGAGCCTGACAAAAATATGCAGTGTAACTGGCTAAGTGACTGCTAGTATGTTACGAGAAAATTACAAATTAAATTTATGCTTACGTCAATGTGACAGCCAATGGTAGTCCTTCGGGAACAGCCACAACCACAATTGTGACCTAATTACATCCCAAGATCATTAAGATAACAGAAACTGTAAAAAGCAAGTCGGCAGTCCTGAATACTAGATTGAATACCTACCGCCACTGTGAAGATTTTAACTACTCCACGTATTGTCTCGCCGACACCCATCTTTCCTTTCACGTATTGTGGAGAGCCATCCGGATTGTACGTATGCCCAGTGAAATACCTAGAAGAAAACAAGGTGACAGAAATAAGCCACAAAGCTAGTTCGCCAAATTAAACTATGCATCAACATACCTGGCCAAGAGGACAACGAGAACAGCGACAGCAACAGAAAGTCCAATTATTCCAATGAAGGTAGCAACACCATTCAAGCGAACCTACTCCAGAACAATAAGATCATGCCAATTCATACGATCAAAAAAAGGAGTCAACACATGAAGTCATGCATAGGCTAATAACAAGTACAGGATCAAACCTGTAAGGGTGTTTCTTCACCAGAGTCTTCAGATATGCTTGCCATGAGTAGCCCCCATTCAGTGTTAATACCAACAGCGGTCACCTGGGTAACATACAGTAGATTCCCCATGATCAATAATCTATTGCAATACATACCTCACTAGCATAGTACCACGTACATATGTTACGAGTTACTACAGCACCCAAAAAACAACTATACTTGAGCCCAGGCGGACTCAGGTTGGCCAAAAAGAGACTAGCCCAACCCACCATGAATGAAAAAAAAATGCCACTCTTTAAATGTGAGAAATGTGAGTTATAGTATCACAATACCTTCTCTCTCTTTTTTCAGGAACTAAAATGTTTCAAGCAAGATCAAATTAATAACTTAATCTAATATGTCCCACAGGAAAACTATGAATTGAGATTACTGCACTTCTACTTCACACCACAAACTCAAAGTACAGAAAGTTTCAGAAGCTGAAAGGAGATACACATTTTCTCCATTTGGTATATACAGACAGACTCACCAGCATTGTACCATAGCCATCGGCGACTTTGCAACCCGACATTAGAAAAGGTGACTTCTGGTCTTTGTTTACCTTCAACAAGCAACCAGCTTGCAGTGTCAGCTTAATACTTTGACTAAACTTGTTCTAAAAGGCAAAAGGCATACGAAGGTAACTACTCACTATTTTGCTTTCGCCTGTCATGCTTGATTCATCTATGGAGAAGGAGTGACCACTAATAAGGACTCCATCAGCAGGTACCTGACACAGAAATTAGATTAGCACCTTGTATTACTAAACTGCTTGCAACCAAAATAAAGAAGAATGGCATTCGTACCTGGTCACCAATCTTGAGGGGCACTACATCTCCAATAACCAAATCATAAATTGATACCTTGATTCGCCTTCCACCTCTCACAACCTGACCGAGAACATCTGAGACGTTATTCAGGAAAGAAAAAACAATTTACAACAAGATAAGTCTAAAGTTTTAACCTCCAATTGAATGTTCTGTTTCTCCTCATTCAAGTTTTGGAACTGCAACGATTGTTTGTAGTCACTGGTAGCTGGACAATATAGTGAGCCGTTAATAATAAATGCCAAGTAACATGTCAAAGATAAGTTTCAGGAATACATGCTGTGACTGCATCACTTTCAAACACTTCTTATTTTTCTTATTAGGTACTGATCTATAGTGTCTAAGGAATTTAGACAACTGGCAAGTGTAAGTTAAAGGACAGACCCTTCTAAACGTTGATATATTTATTATAATTGCTCTCACAGAAATAACCAGAAAACGGAAAGATGTCTGTGGTGGCATACCTGTAACAAAAATAACAAGGAGTACAGCAAAGGCAATGCTCGCCCCATCATACCAACCTTCTTTTATCCCCTAGAAACCAAAAAAGTTGTAATGGGAGTCATAAACTCATAGCAAGACACAAGAATGGTGATGAGCCATCTAGTTAATGGTAAACGGCCAAGCAAAGAGCAAAACCTAAATGTAAACAAGTTACAAGTATGGTTTTGTTTCCGTACAATAAGTCATGAAAATTGCATACAGTACAAGGAATGATGCTGGAGCAATATTATGCTAAAGAATAGATGAACTAATGATGCAACATGTTTAGGTTACAAGCACAAGTCATGAAAAATGCATATAGTACAAGGAATGATGCTGTATCAACACGCAGAAGTAAAGAACAGATGAACTAAAGATCCAACGCACACCTCTGTATATATGCCCAAGGCCAATGAAACCGCAGCGGCGACCATGAGGATGATGAGTGTCAAATCTTTACATGCATCCCACACGAAGGCCTAAATAACAGTGAGAACACACCAAAAGTGAGCCTTCAGGACAGAAGACAGCAATTGTCATACTAATATAAAAGAACCACTCATACCATATAGCTTCTCCCTTTCTTACGAGGGTACGTGTTTGACCCGAATGCATTTTTTCTCGCATCAATATCAGAGTCATCTCCACTGATCCCCTTGTCAGGGTCTGTCTTTAGCATATTTGCTAGCCCTGAAATCTGTAGGGAAAGTTACGAGACGCAAACTATGACAGAAAAGTGTAAAGCGCAGTGACAACAGAATTAGCTCACCCCTTCATACTGCTGTAGAGCAGAGTAGTTATGATCTCTGGTCAGTGCCGTCAGCTGATCTTCCTTAATTCCAAAGCCAAGTGCACCATCCGCATGTGCTTCTGCAAAAATCACCATTGAAGCAATTATATCAGAAATTCATGAAACTGATCTGTACACCCCTTGATTATAGTCTGAGGGGGTGTTTGTTTCAGCTTTTGGTGGCTTTCCACGAAAAAAAGCCAACAAAGCTCACCAAACAGCCTAGCTTAGCTATTGGCTTTGACAAAGCCGGCCTCTCCATTGCACGTAGGAGAGAAAGCACCCCGAGACGTGCTTTCCGTGGCTTTCCTTCGCTTCCCGCAAAGTGATCCGAACCGTTTTGTATAAGGGACATTTCGTTCTAAGGAAATTACAACCGAATGCCACTCGAATTTTTCCCACAGCCCCACCAGTTACGAGTCACGACCGCACGCGCTCGACCGCTCCCTGCCTCCACCCCACCAGTCCCTTCCACGAACACCACGCGCCCGACGCATCCTCCTAGGGTTCCTCCTCCCGCCGCCGCCGCCTCGTCTACTCCTCCCGCCGGCGAGCGGCGCACCTCCTGGCGGCGAAGACCTTCTCCCTCCGTCGCCATCCTCCCGTCCCCGCCGTCCTCGAAGTGGCACGCAGTCCTCCCGTCGCCGACAGCACGAACTCCGCCGCCGGCCTCCCGTCCCCTCCTCTCTGCTTCTCCCGGCCTCGTCGTCCGCCGCGGAGGGATCCCCGCCGTGCTAGCTCGCCGCTGCTCCCTCCTCCCTGCCGGATTCGTCCACCTCCCTGCCGGATTCGTCCACAGCCCTGCCGGATTCGTCCACCTCCCTGCCGGATTCGTCGTCGGCCTCAGGTATAGCTCCCGTCCCCTCCTCTCTGCTTGTACTGCTTGGGCTCCCATAGATGCTAGGACTTGCTTGGCCTCCATAGATGGGATAGGAACAGCAAGTACTTGCCGCCTCCATTTGTTTGTAGCTAGTTTATTTGTTTGTAACAGCAAGTACTGGGATAGGAACAGCAAGTACTGGCCTCCATCTGATGTTTATTTGTTTGCTGTAATTTTGATAGAAACTAGTGAAGAAACAATGTTGCCACTTGGGATGCATACCGTGTTAGAGTGTTTTGCGACATTTGTATGGAAGAAGTGAACAACAACAACAGGGATGGGGGCTGCTTGAGTAAAAAAGGCTATGAAAATCTGGAGAGAAAATTTTATGAGAAAGTAGGAGAGAAGCTAGTGAGGAAACAATTTAAGAACAAATGGGATCAGTTGAAAAAGGAGTACACGTGGTGGATGGAATTGCTAAATGCAACCGGACTAGGCTGGGATCCCCAAACAAAAACCATGGATGCAGATGATGATTGGTGGAAAATTCACCTAGAGGTAATTTATCATGTTTTGAACTATCTTTCTTCCTGTCTAGTTTTTGCTCAAATAATTGGACTCATGTATCTATTCTGTTATTATTTTCAGATGCGCCCCGATCATGCAAAATTTAGGAACGGGCCACCTCCCAATTTGGAGCAGCAAGATGTTATGTTTAGGAAGGCACATGTCACCGGAGAATCAGCGGCCATTGCTGGACAGGAAACAGGAGGGGGCAAGGAAGCTCCAATATTGCTTGAGGATGATCGTGGTACCTCCTCCAAAATAACAGGAAAGCGCAAGTTTGGTGCTGGAGAAGGCAACGAAAAAGAGAGCCCATTTTTCACGGTTTACAACAATGCTCTCAACACACTTGTTTCAAGGAATGAAGGTAGTTCTTCCACCAAGGCTGACAAGGTCCCAACTATGAAGGAGTTTTTAGCGACGGTTCGGGAGTGTGGAGTGAGTGAAGGAACTGACATCATGTTCACAGCAAGCAAGCTTGCCATGAACAGGGATTCAAGAGAGGTGTTTGCAGCATTTGCAACAAATGAGGGGAGGCTCGATTGGCTGCAGCGTACACATGCTGAGATGAACAAGTAGATGAGTCATGTATTATGTGTATCATTGTTGTATTTCTCAAGACTATCTGTATGAACCACCATTGTATTTCCTTATTCTGTGAACCTTTGCTTATTGTTGTGTGAAACATTGATGTATTCGAATAATGAACCTATTCTATTTGAACCTGTTATGTTTTGTTGCTTGTTGCATGTCTACTATTTGTTCAATGTACAATATGGTTGTTGCATGTATGCTATTTGTCCAATGTTCTATATGGTTGTTGCATGTGTACTGGTTTTTGACATGTTCTATTTTCTTGTTGTCTAGATGGATGATGGTGGCACTGAAAGTGATGAAGAAATTGAGAAGACGCGTCATCTTCTTGGATTGGCGCGCGACATGGCTGTGTTGGGCTACTATGGTAACCTCTATTGCGAGAAGTATTTGAATAAGGCACCTAAGAGGATTCCACAACAAACTGGGCTTGAATGGGTTAATGAACATCTTGGAAATAGAAAAAGATGCTACAAGATGTTTAGGGTGTATCCAGATGTGTTCCATAAATTGCATGACCTTCTAGTTTCTAGCTATGGGTTAGAATCAAGTGTTTTCATGTCATCTCTAGAATCCCTAGCTATGTTTTTATGGATGGTTGGAGGGCCACAGTCAGTTAGACAAGTTGAGATTACTTTTAGTCGTTCAACTGAAACAATTTCTCGGAAGTTTCACATGGTTCTGAATTGCTTGTACAAATTGGGTAAGGATAACATAAAACCAGTAGATCGGAATTTCAAGGATGTGCATCCAAGGCTTCAAGATCCACGCTTTTGGCCTCATTTCAAAGATGCCATTGGCGCCATAGATGGCTCATATATTCCTGTTGAAGTTCCGAAGATGAGAAGGTTAACCACACTGGAAGGCATGGATACACATCACAGAATCTGCTAGCGATATGTGACTTCGATCTGAGATTCACATTTGCTGTTGCTGGTTGGCCTGGTTCAGTACATGATACACGCATTCTCCAACGGAGCATCGAAAAGTATCCAGTCGAATTCCCGACCCTCCTGGTGGTAATATTCTCTATGATTATTCACATGACTCTACTGCACATGCATTGCTATTTATTTGATTCTGATTGTCACATTTCCTTTTATGCCCAGATATGTACTACCTTGTTGATTCAGGTTATCCAAATAGGAAGGGATTCCTAGCTCCTTTTAAGAACAACACGTACCATATCCCAGATTTTCGCCGAGAAGGGCGACCAACAAAAAGAGAAGAACTTTTCAACTTTCTACATTCATCGCTTCGGAATGCTATTGAGCGTGTTTGACATGAAAGCAAGGCGTGAACGCATTGCTACCGAAGTGTTCGATTCGAGAAGAAGATGATCTACTCATGCTAGCTAGTTATTATGTGTAACGTTATTGACATGTAGTTTGAATTAATATATATTAATTATGGACAATATTCTATTTGTGTAATGGTACGATATGTATTTTGGACAAATCTATATCCTACTAATATTTTTTTTAATGCTATGTATTACTCGGAACTCTAAGGGTACGATATTCTATTTGTGTAATGGTACTCGGAACTCTAAGGGTATTTTAGACATATCCTCGATCCACAGCTAGACAGCCAGCCAAGTCGCCAAACAGTGACATTCAGATAAGCAGCTTTCCCTGCACAACAGCTTTCCCTTCACAGCCACAGCCACAGCCAGCCAGCCACAGCCCAAACAAACAGGCCCTGAATTCAGTGCGCATTCAGATGACTAGTATTGAATGACATATAGTACATATTAGTATGTTCCTACAAAGCATTATTAAATTGTTTGCTTGGAATGCTCAAAGGAGCAAACCCAAACGACGATTGTACAGAGCACAGGCAGGACTGGTAAGCAGGTAGGTGAGAAAATAAACTACCTGGTACGTCCTTTGTCTGAGAACCAAGTCGAGCTGCTTCTTTGAAGCGGAATGCAGCCTGAACAGGGAAATTAAAAAATCAGCATAAATCAACTAAATGAAACAAAAAGAATACATGATGGTACAATACCCTGATAACATGAGCTTGTGCACGAATTTTTCTTATGACTTCCTCCTTTTGCGCCTCTTTTTTCAAGTCCAATGTGTATCTGAATCGCCTTGATGCATTCAGGACAAGAGCTGCTTGCTGCAGTGGACGAGAGACAAAGGGATTACATTCAGAACAGTCCACAAGATCAGCACTCAATAGCAGAAAGAATCGATGTGTCCAGTCTCCTAAAAAGGGAAGCTCCAGTTGCTGTCAGCACCCGGCAAAGACCACATTGCACTAGCCCTGAATATTGAATGTTTTCTGGATGACCATAAACAAGGTGAACATCCTAATCAAATCTTGGCATATATTTCACAAAGAGAAACAGAAGCACTCATAAATAAAGGGTTGCACCACCAGCACAAACTTTGTGCCGAATACTGCGGCACTAAACTGGCGGGCTGAACACTGTGTCAGATACTCCAAAGTTTAAGCAGGTCCAATACAACTACACTTTTGGACACGACTGCAAATTTGTCCATGCAATGCTGGAAGTTGTTAGTTAGACGCAAACGCCAGTTTACATACAAAAGAATAATTATCAAAAGAACTGAAAAGGGTCACGGCCCTAATGACCAGCAACCACTTGTGCAGGTGGCTGGCAGGGCCCCCAGAGGGGATCAAATCATCCTACATCCACATGTTTCAACAAGGTCCAGCTAATCCTTTCTGTTCTTGCTAAATTTCTGAATGTGTCCGACAGTTGCGGGCCACTGGTCCCTAGTATAATAGAGCTTTATGAAAAGACCATCGCAAAGCAAATCTGAAGGAATCGGACATGACAACAACAGGTTGTGGCGTTTTCGAGAGGTATTTGGGAGTATGTACGAAATGAACGAACAGTGTATATACGGAATTGTAAACATTGTGAATCTGGGATGTTTGCAAAAGCTTTAGGACTGCTTGCCGACATGAATGGCGCAAATGTGGACACTCTCAACAGAAAATTGAATACTACGTCATCTGCACCAGTCTCGGACCCTACTGCTGAGTCAAACCTAGGCATGACTATTATGAAATTCGAGACGCCAGAACAAAATAATCTGCGCGAACGCTCCCGAGGCAAGCACGTCGGCAGCTCAAGCAATGCCACGGTTCGACGCGTGGCTACTCCACTCTACCAATCCAGAATATTATAATGCGCATCGACATCTACAGAGTTCTACTCCAAAATCGTCAGTATTCGGAAGAAAAATGCAAAAGCAAGAGAACAGTTCTAAAGCATTATTAAAAAAATGCGAGCGTATCTCTGAGAAAGGGAAGAGCGGCCCAAATCCAACGCAACTTCAGTCGGCGTCAAAGGCAACAGAACAGTTCGAAAGCACCGAGGGCACAACAACGCAAAGCCAGTG